>NC_138976.1:202749694-204239028 GCF_964341445.2 Mesoplodon mirus | reverse complement strand
CGATAGGTGTAAATGTTTACATTGTAAAAAAATGTAAGATCTCAAATGAACAGCTTCACACCATAAGGAACTAGAAAAGGAAAATAAAGCCCAACTCAAAGCTAGCAGATGGAAAGAAATAATAAAGTTTAGAGCAAAGTTAACAAACTGGAGAAATCAAACAATAGAAAAAAATTAATGAAACTAAAAATTGGTTCTTTGAAAAAATAAACAAAATTGACAAACCTTTAACTAGACCGACAAAATAAAAAAGAGAAGACACAAATAACTAAAATCAGAATAACAGTGGAAGTATTACTGCAAACCTTATAGAGGCAAAAAGGAATTATAGAAGAATACTATGAACATCTGTAAGCCAACAAATTAGACAACCATTAAGAGAAATGGACAAACTTCTTGAAACACACAAATGCCCTAAACCAACTCACAAATAAAAATCTCAACAGACCTATAACAGGTAAAGTGACTGAATTATTAATCTAAAACTTACCAGCAAAGAGAAGTCCTGGACCAGGTGGCTTCAAAAAAGAATTCTACCAAACATTTAAAGAAGAAGTAATATCAATCCTACTCAAGCTCTTCCAAATCAATGACAAGGAGGGAACACATCCTACCCCATTTTATGAATCCAGCATTAATTTATATCAAAGCCAGAAAAAAAATACCACAAGAAAAGTAAATCACAGATCAACAGCCCTTATGAAGATAGATGCAAAAGTCCTCAACAAAATATTAGTAAATTGAATCCAACAGCATTTTAAAATAATTACTTACCATGACCAAATACCATTTATTCCTGAAATGTAAGAGTCATTCAACATAAGAATATTAATCAATGTAATGTGTGACATTAATACAACAAGGGAAAACAAACACATGATTATCCCAATTGATGCAGAAAAGGCATTTGACAAAATCAAACATACTTTCATGATAAAAAAACTTCCAGAAGTCTGGAAATAGAGGGAAAATCCCTCAACATATTAAAAATATTTAGAAAAACCCACAGCTAACATTATAATCAATGGTAAGGGACTGAAAACTGTCCACCTAAGATAAGAAACAAAAACAAGAATACCCACTTTCACTGCTGCTATTCAACATTCTACTAGAAGTTCTAACCAGAGCTATCAGAAAAGAAAAGTGAATAAAAGGCATCCAAAATAGAAAGAGCTAAAACTATTGCAGATGACACCATCCAATATATAGAATACACCAAGTAGAAAGCTACTAGAACTAATAAATTCAGCGAAGTTGCAGAGTACAAGATCAACACGCAAAAATCAGATGCGTTTCTAAATACCAGCAATAAAAAAGGCAAAAAAAAAAAAATTTAGGAAAACGATTCTATTGATAATAGCACCTAAAAGAATTAAATACATTGTAGTAAATCTAACCAAGCAGGTGAAAGAGTTGTACACTGAAAACTACAAAATACTGCTGAAAGAAACTGAAGAAGGGACTTCCCTAGTGGTGCAGTGGTTAAGAATCCGCCTGCCAATGCACGGGACAGGGGTTCGATCCCTGGTCCAGAAAGATCCCACACGCTGCAGAGCAACTAAGCCCATGTACCACAACTACTGAGCCTGCACTCTACAGCCCGTGTGCCACAACTACTGAGCCCACGTGCCACAACTACTGAGTCCACGTGCCTAGAGCCCCTGCACTGCAACAAGAGAAACCACCACAATGAGAAGCCTGCACACTGCAACAAAGAGTAGCCCCCACTCACCGCAACTAGAGAAAGCCAGCTCGCAGCAACGAAGACCCAATGCAGCCAAAAAATAAATGAATCAATAAATAAGAAACTAAAGAAGACACAAATAAATGGAAATATATTTATATTCATGGCTAGGAAGACTTAATATTTTTATGATGTTAATATCACCCAAAGCAAGCTACAGATTCAATATAATCCCTATCAAATTACCAATAGTTCTTTTCAAAATGGAAATTTAGGGGGCTTTAAATAGCTAAAACAGTCCTACAGAAAAGAAAGAAAACTGGAAGACTCATACATCCTGACTTTGAAACTTACTGCAAAGCTGTAATAACTAATACAGAATGGTATTGGCATAAGGACAGACATATAGACCACTGGCATAGAATAGAGAGCTCAGAAATAAACTCTCACATGTATGGTAAATTGATTTTTGACAAAGGTGCCAAGACCATTCAATGGGAAAAAGAAAGTCTTTTCAACAAATGATGCTGGGAAAACTGGATATCCACATGCAAAAGAAGTTGGACGCTTACCTCCTATTAAACGCAAAGGTCAATTCAAAATGGATCAAAGATCTAAATTTAACAGCTCAAACAGTAAAACTCAGGGAAAAAAATTTTAAAGTCTTCATTCCATTGGATTTGGCAATGACCTAATGAGTATGACACCAAAGCATAGGTAACAAAAGAAAAAAATGATAAATTGGACTTGATCAAATTAATGTTTGTGCACCAAAGGATACTATCAAAATATATAAATAAATAATAAATACATAATGGGGTAAAATATTTGCAAAGAACATCTGATAGGGGATTAATATCCAGAATATATAAAGAGCTCCCACAACTCCATAACACCAAATAACCCAATTCAAAAACGGGCAAAGGACTTGAATAGACATTTCTCAAAGGACATATGCAAGTGGCTAATAAGCACATGAAAATGTGCTCAATATCATTAGTCATTAGGGAAATGCAAATCACAGCTACAATGAGATAGCATTTTATATCTAGTAGGATGGGTTTAAAAAAAAAAGGAAACAAGCGATGAGAAGGATGTAGAGAAATTGGAACTCTTGTGCATTGCTGGTGGGAATGTAAAATGGTACACCTGCTGTTGAAAACAGTTTGTTGTTTTTTCAAAAGACTAAACATGAAACTACCATACGACCCGCAATTTCATTCCTAGGTATACATTCAAAAGAATTAAAAGCAGGGACTTGAACATATATATGTACACCAATGTTCATAGCCAAGTTATTCTCAATAGCCAAAAGGTGTAAATGACATGTGTCCTTGAGCAAAGGAATGTCTAAGCAAATTGTGATATATACATACAAAGGAATATTATTCAGCCATAAGAAGAAATGAAATTTTTATATATGCTGCAACATGGATGTATCTTGAAAACATTATGCTAAATGAAATTGTCCAGATAACAAAACAACAATCATTTGCTGATCCACAGAGACAGAAAGTAGAATAGAGTTAAAGGGGAAAGAGGAATTATTGTTTAATTGATACAAGGATTTTGTTGGGGATGACAAAAAAGTTTCAGATATAGTGGTGATGATTGCACAACACTGCAAATGTATTTGATGCTACTGAATTACACACTTTGGAACAGTTTAAATGATAAATATTACGTTATGCATATTTTACCACTATAAAGAAAAGATCCTCAATTTCTGTGAAGATAAACAGGTGAGAATACTGAATTTTAGAAACAAAAACTACAAATATACGTTAATTGAGAGAAAGTTTTTTGGCAATAAATTTTAAAGGAAGTGTTTAAATTGGACCTATAGAGTAAAAAATGATCAACATAATAGATAAAAATCCTTGATAGAAGTTTCATGAGAGTCACAGAAGTACTTTTTAAAGTTACAGTTTTTAAGGTCACTATGCTTCACCTGACTTATTTTCATTTTGACTTTATGTTAACCTGAGAAAAAATAACCAGATATGCCCAACAGTAACTCCAGAAAATTAAACAACACAACGCTGCAAAGGCAGAATCCGTTAATTATCCAAGGCACTATAATGTAAGTACAGTTGCTATACTGTTCTGAATGAATTACTGCAGTTTTAACAGAAGTATTCTTTTAAAAAGCATTTGACTGAATGACCACTGAACATCAACTCAAGGTAGAAGAGGCATATACAGGATTGACCATCTCTGATTGTTTCCAGAATTTCATGGTGTATATAATGTAATACCCCAACTCTAGAAAGAAGACCACATTGACCAAGAGAAAGGCTGCTTTCTTAATCTTAGTTTCTGATCCAAAATTTTCAGTGGTTTTTCACAGTCTAAAAGACAAAACCCAAATTTCTTAATGTGACATTATCTGGGGCTCAAAATATAATATTGCCAATCACTCCCCCAAGTTCTGAAATCCTCCTAGAGTCAAATTGCTTCTGTCAAGTATTCATCACAGATGTGATTCTGCTCAGATGTGGGATTATGTAATTTCTCCCACTGTATTAGACTGAATTTTTGCTCAGCACATATCCCCAGTGCTCAGCAGTAATTAATTAATCAGTTAAGACTATTAGAGCCATCTGTCTATGCATCATCCTTCCTATAAATCCCCTTCTCACCTTTCACCTCCTACCAGGCCTTCTCACCTCTAGCCTCTTACTACTCATCCCATATGAAAACCATCTTCTGACGAGTTTGCTAAAACCCAGTTACATCACATCCCTGTTCCTCAATAATTTGTATTCAGATCTCAACTTTCTTGGTTCTCCAGAGCTCAACTTTCTTGATTCCTGCCTTATATTTTGCTCCACTCATCAAGCAAACTGGACTATTCACATTAGCCCCAGACATTCCTCCACACATTAGCTAATGTCATGCTCTCTGTCTCACGAACCCCTGTGCTTCTCTGCCCATTAAAATCATACCCACATTTAAAGGTTGGCCTAAATGTCACTTCTTCCAGGTAGCTTTCCTCTTATTGCCCTACCTGAAAATGAGATTCTTGTTTTTAACTTCTCTGGCATTGGAGACATACCTCTTTCAAGGCATGTATTATATGGCATGCTTACTTCTCCTAAAATTCTCTTGAAATCATGGATTGGACTGGGTTTACCTCTGTGTCTATGGCACCCTGCAGAGAGTCGATGCAGGCTCAGAGTGCTGGACAAGCTGGAGAAAAGGCCCCTGAACTGCACCAGAGACCAGGTGAAAGATCTAAGAGAAAGTGTGAGAGCCCTCTGACCCAGGCATTCTAGGCAGATCTTCAACTAACAAGTTGATCTCAAGTCATTGTCACTGCCCATCATTTATCACTGGTGCGCTTAAAGAAATGTATCCATACCATCTCAATGGGCAAAATGGTGCTAGGAAAATACATCTTTAGCTGATAAATTTGAGTTTTTACTTCAGATACAAGGATCACACACATTACACACAGATCTCTTTTTTTCATTTCTAACACACATGAATATTAAAGAGAGACACATTTTATGAGTGCTTGTTGTCACCAAAGAAAGTAGTGGGCAAAACTGAAAACAGCAGAGATGCTCTGAGTGTCCTTATTCTAGACTTTATTGAATTTTAAAAGATTCTAAGGCTCAAACTAGTCCAGTAGAGGCCAAGACATATACAACTAAAAATCTCATTGGGTACATACTCTATTGAGTAAGCATGGCAAGTGGTGAAAATACACCACCTTACATTCATTTGGAGGTCAGTCCCATACCATCATATGAATTCTTTAGCAATTTGGAACATTTGGGTCAGAATGTTTATTTGCTGCATAGGAAAAGAGAGGATCTGGACAGAGAAGAGATCTTGATTAGAATATGTTGGAAGTCCTTTCAAGTCCAAGTTTTGAAATTCCCATTTGAATGATTGGAAGAATAGCTTATTTTCATGACAGAGCTCTTTCCTTGGAACCAAATTCCACAGCTCGGATACAGAGCAGAAAGGAAGAGCCCAGCAGAACCCACTTTAGAGCTTGGTGGCGGTGGTCTGGTCTCTGATTAACAAAGAAGCTGAGGCAACAGGTTACAGTTATGGCCACAGTTGGCTTCCTGAAGATTTCCACAGATGAAGGAAGAAAATGGGGGTGATACTGCAGGGCTGCTGTGTATGGCTGTGCATGCTTTTCATTGTACAGTCTGTGCATCGATATTGCAGCAGCTCTGGACAGAGCTGGGTAAAGGAATACTTACTCGTTTCTTCATCATCATGCATCCTCAGACCTGGAGAATGTGAAGCAAATTTTCAAGAGGTAAAAGTTTATTCTATCCAAAGAACAAGTGAATAATGTTCTCAGAAATTGTACCCAGATGAAGGAGAGGTGGAATTATTGTACACTGCTCCTACTGAGTAGTGTATTCAACTGACGACATATTTTAGGCTCTTTGGTGGAAAATCATGATCCATTAGGATTTCTGCTCATAAGTATTACTTCTTTTGTGCTTTATATTTTTTCTGTTTCGTTTATTGATTTACTTATTTACTGATTTATGGCTGTGTTGGGTCTTCATTGCTGCGTGCAGGGCTTTTTCTAGTTGAGGCAAGCGTGGGGCTACTCTTCATTGCTGTGCAGGGGCTTCTCATTGCAGTGTCTCCTCTTGTTGCAGAGCATGGAATCTAGGTGCGCAGGCTTCGGTAGTTGTGGTATGTGGGCTCAGCAGTTATGGCGCACGGGCTTCGTTGTTCCGTGGCATGTGGGATCTTCCCAGACCAGGGATCAAACCCGTGTCCCCTTCATTGGCAGGCAGATTCGTAACCACTGCGCCACCAGGGAAGTCCCCTTTTGTGCTTTTTTTAGCTCAGTTCACTATAAAATTAGACAGATGTTCAGAGAGAAAATTAAGCACTGATATTGGATTGAAGCATTTAGTGTATTTCAAATGAAATACATAGATAATGCTGCCTATTCATGTATGCCCAAGTTGAAAAACAAGTGACTTGAAGGAGGTTAGCCCCATTTTAGGCTGGAGAAATTCTACAACCTAAAACAAATTCAGCTCTATTTATCCTGAT
Source organism: Mesoplodon mirus (assembly GCF_964341445.2). NCBI lineage: Eukaryota > Metazoa > Chordata > Mammalia > Artiodactyla > Ziphiidae > Mesoplodon > Mesoplodon mirus. The sequence continues at coordinate 204,232,301 of NC_138976.1, read as the reverse complement.
TCAAACAGAAAACATTTAGGTATCTACAAATACTCATATATGTGAGGTGGTCAAGCAAGTCCTTAGGTGTATTCATCCAATGTAGAAAAAGTTCTGGAGATCACATTCGTATCCAGAGACCATACATAATGTAACCCGCAAGAAAGATCTTCAGCTACATATCTATTCTTCCCACCAGATATTAAGTTATATCTTTATACAAACAAAGTTATTTTTCATGATTTATGTAAATAAGTTAAGCATGGAAATGGTATTCAAAATATATTTATACATATGCATAATAGAAAAAATTAAATTGAAAATGGTTAATCAATTTTATAAGGACAATTAAATATGATAAAAATAAGAATATAGTATAATTTTTGAAGCAGAATATTGTTGTCTATACCATTTTTATTTTAGATATTTTTAGTTTTTATTGAAGTCACTATAGTTTGTCAATGACTTTTTGGAAATTAGAAAATATTTTAATTTATTTACAGTCACTAGGCCACCATTACTCAGGTATCTCTAAAGGGAAAGAAAATCTGTATTTTAATTCTGGGAGGAGGAATAAGACCTTGGTCAAGGCTGAAGTTGGTAATTCAGAGTTCCCCTTTTTGCATAACCAACATTTCGTAGTTCCTATTTCTGAGTGATCAGGTTATAAAGATTCTCATACTTCTCCCAGTCCCTCCTTATTTCTGTCATCAACCATTTCCCCTCCATTATTGTTTATCTTAAATGGCATGGCCTCTACCAGGCTGCTGGTCTTTCCAGTGGACCTTAGTCCCTGGGCTTCCTTCTCCCCCTCCATGTCTCTCCTCACATTTCACACTGCAGGGCACAGGTGCAGATTCACACCCAGACATACCTTCACACCACACTCACATTTCAAAAATTATAAAAATAGGACATTAAAAAAAATGACCATTGTTGTTTTACAGGCTCAAAAAACCAGGCTTATTTTACCGTTTATTTATATATTTCCTCTATGGTGAAGTTTCCATACAAATATATTGCCAATTTCCTTACTGGATTTTCTCTTCTATTGCTGAGCTGCAAGTCTTCTTTACATATCTTGAATATAAATCCTATGTCCAATATATGTTTTACAAGTATTTGCTTTCAGTCTGTGACTTGTCTTTTTAATTCCTTAACAGTGTATTTTGAAGAGCAAAAGCTTTTAACTTTAACAAAATCTAGTTTATTAATATGTTGTGTCCTATATATCAATAAAAATTTTTATGAGTCTATATTAAAACTCAGAACTACAAATATCTTCTCATATTTTTATACAAGTTTTATAGTTTTAGCTCTTCCATTCAGGTCTATGATCCATTCTGAGTTAATCTTCATATATGCTTTGAGGTAAGAGTCAAAGTTCATTTTATTGCATATGTATATCTGATTGTTCTAGCACCATTTATTGAAAATATGTCTTTCCCCTTTGAATCACTTTGGCACATTTGTTGAAAATCAACGACCCTCCCTTTATGTGTGGATTTAATTCTGGACTCTATTCTCTTCCAGTGATTTACATATCCATCTTTACATGTCTCATACTGACAGGATTATACTAAGTGAAACTCAGTTGGGGTAACATTCCCAACTTTGTTCTTATTCATCACAATTGTTTTGAACTAACATCTTAAAAATATTGTTTTCTTGGCTATTTTGGCCCTATTTCTACCATATACATTTTGGAATATTCTTGCCAGTTAAGTAAGTACCACCTTTGGGATTTTTATTAGAATGGTATTTAGACACATTTGAGAAAAACTGATATTCTGTTAATAATGTCTTGGGACTTATCCAATATTTTTCAATAAAATTTGAAAATGTTCTTCCATAAAGGACATAAACACATATTCTTTTAGATTTATTCTTGGGCATTATATATTTCTGTAAATGATGTCTTCATGTTTCCTAATAATTTGTTGCTGTGATATGTAACTGCAGTCGATTTTTAGGGTAATATTCTTATATCCTGCAAACATGCTAAAATGTCTTTGAAATTCAAAACTTTGTTTAGAGTTTTGTTTCCATGTTGACAACTATTTTATCTACTGCTAATAATGATTTTGTTTCCTCCTTTATATTTCTTATACATGATAGTTTCCTTTCTTGTCTTACTACTTTAGCTAGGCTTCCTAGCACAATGCTGAATAGAGCAGTGACAGTGGGCATTCTTTTCCTGTTCCCAATGTTAAAAGAAACGGTTTAAACCCTTCACCTTCCAGTATGATGTTTATTTTGTTTTGTTTTTTGACTTTTGTCTTTATCAAGTTAAAATAAGTATCTTTTCATTTCTCATCTGCTGAGGTTTATGTTGTTGTTCTGGTTACTATAAAAGGGTGTTAAATGGTGTCATGTGCCGTTTTATGTAAATAGTGGGATAATCAAAAGTATCATGTCTCTTTTAATCTATTAACAGTGGCTTACACTAATAATTTCTAAAAGTTTTATCATTTTTATTCCTGAGGCAATCCTTGTTTCTGTCTTTCATTGGGTGTTGATTGTTCTTAAATATTCTGCACACCACACCACACCCCATCCTCAACATCTACTTCCAGAGAACCCAACCAGTGACAATGGTTGATTATTGCATTTTAGGACAGTTTCAAGCGACCTGGTTATGACATTCTTAAATACCCCTAATCCTACTGGCTTCCAAACTTCTTGCCTGACACTCCCTCTTCTGCCACCTTATAATCTTACCTATAGGTATATCCAGGTTAAACATTGCATTTTCCACAAAATCTCTTTTTAGTGCCCCTCAACTTCCTTATTGCAATGACCTTCCACTCTGCTCACAAAGCACTTTGTTGTGATATGTAAGTTAAATTTATGAAGTAATAAAAATCAAATAAAATTTTAATTACCATAAATTTGCTGTCAAGTTTGTAGAGACTAGAGAAAATAGATAGGAGAGTGACTGGACATAGAAGGGAACAAAGCAAATAACGAATGAGAAATTAGGCATCTAAAGTAGAAAACATATTTACAGACTAATCCATGATGGTTGGTATCCAGTGGCCTGTAGTGTCAAAACAAGTCATGTGGCCAAGTGAATTGGGAGAGCAGGACAAGTAGGAGTGGTGTGTTAGAACTAAGAATATGTTCACAACTACATCTCTGAGGATGATTACCTCTCCTCCTGCCTCACTGTAGAAATGTGTGTTAGGTAATGCCACTGAGTAAAATGTAGGAGTTCATACTCCCTTTGGATGTCGGTAATTAGCATAGACACGGCCTTATTTCTCCCCAGTGATATTTCTTTAATAATCCTGATTCCATAATCTGTGTCATTTCTTGTGGCTTAGCATGGCCCTCACTCTGGGGCTCTACACCTTAGGCCGAATTGGTTTTGCTGGATGTTTTTAAGAAGAGGAAACACAGAAGATAACATAAGAACACTAAGTGACTTGCAGAGAGCACAAAAGGAAATAAAAGCACAGAAAAGGCAGTTGGAATGCATGACACTGCAGACCAGAGCTCTACTGTTGCTTCTTACCCTACCTTGAGATTTCTTTGACTGTAAACATTACACTTTACTGGGCTGGCTGACTCTGCCATTTTCTTTAGGAATTATGAAGCAAACAACAACAAAAACTTATACAGTGTGGTCCTATCTCTTTTGTTAGTCACCTAGTCTTGCAATTGTTCCCAAAGCCTATGACTATTCATTTTGAAAATTTTTATTATTGCCTAATGCACTGTTATATTTTTGTTGCTGTTGATTTCCTCTCCCCACTCTGTGATTTCTAGTGTGTCTTCTAGGAATACCAATCCTTTTCACCTGGTGAAGTCGCACTGCAATGTTTGGACCAAGACGTGCATGGCCTCACCTGAAGTGCTTTCTCCAGCTCCCTCAAGCCAGAGCAAGTGACCACCTCTTCCAGATGTCCTTAGGATTTTCTGCAGACCTTTAGGTTTTCCTTGGTACACTGTTAATTTTCATTTTCCCCAATTCGTCTTTGCTATCACCCCTCTCCACTTCAGCATTAACATGGGGTAATGCATAGGGCAGAAAATAATCGGGGCTGAGTAAATCAGTAAGAAAATAAATGAATACTTAATGATATCAAAGCACACTTCCAAAATTATATATTCATTACAAGTCAAAATCTCTCTTTCACATTCCTTAGTAGATACTATTTCTTCTTATCTATTTCAGGGAAAGAGGGTAGACTTTCCTCTTCAAAGGCATTTGATCTATCTTTAAATTTGTATCAAGGATGCAGGGTGCCTTTAGTCTTTTATTAGCATAGTATTCCCTTGTCATCAACAATAACTCAATTTCAGCTTTCCTGATTCCATAAGAGATATTATTCTAAAGTATTACCGTGTCGTCAACAATAACTCAATTTCAGCTTTTGGTAGAAAAGCTGAAATTGAGTTATTGTTAATGACACGGTAATACTATTCAAAAGTCTTAAAGAAATGTAAGTGTAACACAAGCTGGAACTTGGCAAGAACACGGAAATAGCTATGGATATATAAACAATCAAGGAAGCAAACAAAGCCCTAATATGGATTTGCTAGCTTGGCCAAAATTTGTGGTGTGCATAGTATAGTCACGTGATTCAGACAGAAAAGCACTGAATTCCTTAACTTGAGATATCTGGTTTTCCTTAATTAACAATAATCTTTTGATGTTCAGACTACATGCCCTTTGTTACAAAACTTCTATATAACCTGGTTCCCCTCCTTGCCTCCTCGGAGCAGCTTCTCAGAGCTGTCTGAAATGCTGTCTCTCGGTCTGCAGTGCTCATTTTGCTCCAAATAAAACTTAACTCGAAAAACAAAAGAGCCAAGGGACACATTTATTGTAAGCCATGTAATCCTTTTTTTTGTTTGTTTGTTTTAGAGAAACAGAAAACGTTATTGTACATATATGAAAGTGTTATTTAGTTGTATTATGGAAGTCACATAATTCTTAAGCATTTATTCTGGAATGATCAAGTTGCTTTGTTCAATTTTCATATAATATTTTCCATCTTTATAGTATGTTAATTTTAAGATATTCACACTCTGCTTTAAAGTCTGTTTATGGTATGCTTAACCCCGTAGGTTTCTGTTATTGTTGTTAAAAATCACACAAATATGAAAAAAACTTATTGAAAGAAAGAATAAGTAAAATATTTACATGGGTGGATATATATACATGTACATGCATGTTTATATGTATAGATGTGCGTGTGCCTATTAGATCTCTGTGTATGTATGAATTTCCCAAAGTTCTAAAGGCAACAGAGAAGGCATCTAGTTGCTCTGACTGAGAGAGCTGGAGAAGGTATCTCAGGTAATGTGACACTTGCATTGATGATAAACAATGCAGTTGGGAATTACCCAGATGCAACATACATAAAGTGCCTAATATCTGTTTTTTATTACATGAAAATAATAAGCATCCCATGAATCAAGAACCATCAATAAACATAAATGCCATGAATTCACAGCAGAATTAAACACATACTGCAGATCTACCATGAGTGAGGCTCCATACCGATCCCGATTAAAACACCGGACACAAACATTAAAAGAAAACGTGAAAAGCATTGGCTTGATGTTCCATCTAAAGCTTATATTCAATACAACATCTATGACTCCTGGAGGAAAAGAAAAAGCCTTTTCTTAAATTCACAGAATAAGGAATTCACTATGTCCCTTTTGGACTGATCTAATTGTTACAAAACAAGAACTATTGTGGAGATTTGAGAAGATGGCGGAAGAGTAAGACACGGAGATCACCTTCCTCCCCACAGATACATCAGAAATACATCTACACGTGGAACTGCTCCTATAGAACACCCACTGAACGCTGGCAGAAGACCTCAGACCTCCCAAAAGGCAAGAAACTCCCCACGTACCTGGGTAGGGCAAAAGAAAAAAGAATAAACAGAGACAAAAGAATAGCGATGGGATCTGCACCAGTGGGAGGGAGCCGTGAAGGAGGAAAGGTTTCCACACACTAGAAGCCCCTTCGCGGGTGGTGACTGCAGGTGGCGGGTGGGGGGGGGAGCTTCGGAGCTACGGAGAAGAGTGCAGCCACAGGGGTGCAGAGGGCAAAGCAGAGAGATTCCCGCACAGAGGATCGGTGTCAACCAGCACTCACCAGCCCGAGAGGCTGGTCTGCTCTCCCACCGGGGTGGGCGGGGCTGGGAGCTGAGGCTCGGGCTTCGGTCGGAGCGCAGGGAGAGGACTGGGGTTGGCGGCATGAACACAGCCTGCAGCAGGTTAGTGCGCCCCGGCTAGCCAGGAGAGAGTCCGGGGAAAAGTCTGCACCTGCCGAAGAGGGAAGAGATATTTTTTTCACTCTTTGTTACCTGGTGCGTGAGGAGAGGGGAATAAGAGCACTGCTTAAAGGAGCTCCAGAGACGGGCATTAGCCGCAGCTATCAGTGTGGAAACCAGAGACCGGCATGAGACGCTAAGGCTGCTGCTGCGGCCACCAAGAAGCCTATGTTCGAGCACAGGACACTCTCCACCCCTCCCCTCTCAGGGACCTGTGCAGCCCGCCACTGCTAGGGTCCAGTGATCGAGGGACAACTTCCCGGGGAGAACGCACGGCGCGCCTTAGGCTGGTGCAACGTCACGCCGGCCTCTGCTGCCGCAGGTGCACTCCGCATCTGTACCCCTCCCTCCCCGCAGCCTGAGTGAGCCAGAGCTGCCAAATCAGCTGCAACTTTAACCCCGTCCTGTCTGAGTGAAGAAAAGATGCTCTCAGATGGCCTACATGCAGAGGCGGGGCCAAATCCAAAGGTGAACCCCGGGAGCTGTGCGAACAAAGAAGAGAAAGGGAAATGTCTCCCAGCAGCCTCAGGAGCAGCGGATTAAATATCCACAGTCAACTTGATGTACCCTGCATCTGTAGAATACCTGAATAGACAAAGAATCATCATAAATTGAGGAGGTGGACTTTGGGAGCAAGATATATTATTTTTTCCCCTTTTCCTCTTTTTGTGAGTGTGTATGTAGATGATTTTATGTGAGATTGTGTCTGTAGAGCTTTGCTTTCACCATTTGTCCTAGGGTCCTGTCCGTTTTTTTTCTTTTTTTTTTACTTATTAAAATTATTTTCTTAATAATTATTTTATTTGAATAACTGTATTGTATTTTATCTTACTTTATTTTATTTTATCCTCTTTCTTTCTTTCTATTTTTTCTCCATTTTATTCTGAGCCGTGAAGATGAAAGGCTCTTGGTGCTCCAGCCAGGAGTCAGTGCTGTGCCTCTGAGGTGGGAGAGCCAACTTCAGGACACTGGCCCACAAGAGACCTCCCAGCTCCACGTAATATCAAATGGCGAAAATCTCCCAGAGATCTCCATCTCAATGCCAAGACCCAGCTTCACTCAACCACCAGCAAGCTACACTGCTGGACACCCTATGTCAAACAACTAGCAAGACAGGAGCACAACCCCACGCATTAGAAGAGAGGCTGCCTAAAATCATAACAAGACCACAGACACCCAAAAACACACCACAGGACGTGGAACTGCCCACCAGAAAGACAAGATCCAGTCTCATCTGCCAGGACACAGGCACTAGTCTCCTCCACCAGGAAGCCTACAGAACCCACTGAACCAACCTTAGCCACTGGGGGCACACACCAAAAACAAAAGGAACTATGAACCTTCAGCCCGCTAAAAGGAGACCCCACACACAGTAAGATAAGCAAAATGAGAAGACAGAAGAACACACAGCAGATGAAGGAGCAAGGTAAAAACCCACCAGACCTAACAAATGAAGAGGAAATAGGCAATCTACCTGAAAAAGAATTCAGAAAAATGAAAGTAAAGATGATCAAATATCTTGGAAATAGAATACAGAAAATGCAAGAAATATTTAACAAGGACCTAGAAGAACTAAAGAGAAAACAACCAATGATGAACAACACAATAAATGAAATTAAAAACACTCTAGAAGGAATCAATAGCAGAATAACCGAGGAAGAAGAACAGATAAGGGACCCAGAAGATAAAATAGGGGGAATAACTACTGCAGAGCAGAATAAAGAAAAAAGAACGAAAAGAACTGAGGACAGCTTCAGAGACCTCTGGGACGACATTAAATGCACCAACATTCCAATTATAGGGGTCCCAGAAGAAGAAGAGAAAAAGAAAGGGACTGAGAAAATATTTGAAGAGATTATAGTGGAAGATTTCCCTAATATGGGAAAGGAAATGGTCAATCAAGTCCAGGAAGCACAGAGAGTCCCACACAAGATAAATCCAAGAAGAAATATGCCAAGACACATATTAATCAAATTATCAAAAATTATATGCACAGAAAAATTATTAAAAGGAGCAAGGGAAAATCAACAAATAACACAAAAGAGAATCCCAATAAGGTTAACAGCTGAACTTTCAGCAGAAACTCTGCAAGCCAGAAGGGAGTGGCAGGACATATTTAAAGTGATGAACGAGAAAAACCTACAACCAAGATTACTCTACCCAGCAAGGATCTCATTCAGATTTGATGGAAGAATTAAAACGTTTACAGACAAGCAAAAGCTGAGAGAGTTCAGCAACACCAAACCAGCTTTACAATAAATGCTACAGGAATTTCTCGAGGCAAGAAACACAAGAGAAAGAAAACACCTACAATAACAAACCCAAAACAATTAAGAAAATGGGAATAGGAATATTCATATCAATAATTAACTTAAATGCAAATGGATTAAATGCTCTCATCAAAAGACACAGACTGGCTGAATGGATACAAAAACAAGACCTGTATATATGCTGTCTACAAGAGACCCACTTCAGACCTAGGGACACATACAGACTGAAAGTGAGGGGATGGAAAAAGATATTCCATGCAAATGGAAATCAGAAGAAAGCTGGATTAGCAATTTTCATATCAGACAAAATAGACTTTAAAATAAAGACTATTACAAGAGACAAAGAAGGACACTACATAATGATCAAGGGGTCGATCCAAGAAGAAGATATAACAATTGTAAATATTTATGCACCTGACATAGGAGAACCTCAATACATAAGGCAAATGCTAACAGCCATAAAAGGGGAAACCGACAGTAATACAATCATAGTAGGGGACTTTCGCACCCCACTTTCACCAATGGACAGATCATCCAAAATGAAAATAAATAAGGAAACACAAGTTTTAAATGATACATTAAACAAGATGGACTTAATTGATATTTATAGGACATTCCATCCAAAAACAACAGAATACACATTTTTCTTAAGTGCTCATGGAACATCCTCCAGGATAGATCATATCTTGGGTCACAAATCAAGCCTTGGTAAATTTAAGAAAATTGAAATCGTATCAAGTATCTTTTCCGACCACAACACTATGAGACTAGATATCAATTACAGGAAAAGATCTGTAAAAAATATAAACATATGGATGCTAAACAATACACTGCTTAATAACGAAGTGATCACTGATGAAATCTAAGAGGAATTCAAAAAATACCTAGTAACAAATGACAATGGAGACATGACGACCCAAAACCTATGGGATGCAGCCAAAGCAAAAAGTTCTAAGAGGGAAGTTTATAGCAATACAATCCTACCTTAAGAAACAGGAAAAATCTCGAATAAACAACCTAACCTTGCATCTAAAGCAATTAGAGAAAGAAGAACAAAAGACCCCCAAAGTTAGCAGAAGGAAAGAAATCATAAAAATCAGATCAGAAATAAATGAAAAAAAATGAAGGAAACGATAGCAAAAATCAATAAAACTGAAAGCTGGTTCTTTGAGAAGATAAACAAAATTGATAAACCGTTAGCCAGACTCATCAAGAAATAAAGGGAGATGACTCAAATCAATAGAATTAGAAATGAAAAGGAGAAGTAACAACTGACACTGCAGAAATACAAAAGATCATGAGAGATTATTACAAGCAACTCTATGCCGATAAAATGGACAACCTGGAGGAAATGGACAAATTCTTAGAAATGCACAACCTGCCAAGACTGAATCAGGAAGAAACAGAAAATATGAACAGACCAATCACAAGCACTGAAATTGAAACTGTGATAAAAAATCTTCCAACAAACAAAAGCCCAGGACCAGATGGCTTCACAGGCGAATTCTATCAAGCATTTAGAGAAGAGCTAACACCTATCCTTCTCAAAATCTTCCAAAATATAGCAGAGGGAGGAACACTCCCAAACTCATTCTACGAGGCCACCATCACCTTGATACCAAAACCAGACAAGGATGTCACAAAGAAAGAAAACTACAGGCCAATATCACTGATGAACATAGATGCAAAAATCCTCAACAAAATACTAGCAAACAGAATCCAACAGCACATTAAAAGGATCATACACCATGATCAAGTGGGGTTTATTCCAGGAATGCAAGGATTCTTCAATATACGCAAATCAATCAATGTGATACACCATATTATCAAATTGAAGGAGAAAAACCATATAGTCATCTCAATAGATGCAGAGAAAGCTTTCGACAAAATTCAACACCCATTTATGATAAAAACCCTGCAAAAAGTAGGCATAGAGGGAACTTTCCTCAACATAATAAAGGCCATATATGACAAACCCACAGCCAGCATCATCCTCAATGGTGAAAAACTGAAACCATTTCCACTAAGATCAGGAACAAGACAAGGTTGCCCACTCTCACCACTCTTATTCAACCTAGTTTTGGAAGTTTTAGCCACAGCAATCAGAGAAGAAAAGGAAATAAAAGGAATCTAAATTGGAAAAGAAGAAGTAAAGCTGTCACTGTTTGCAGATGACATGATACTATACATAGAGAATCCTAAAGATGCTACCAGAAAACTACTAGAGCTAATCAATGAATTTGGTAAAGTAGCAGGATACAAAATTAATGCACAGAAATCTCTGGCATTCCTATATACTAATGATGAAAAATCTGAAAGTGAAATCAAGGAAACACTCCCATTTACCACTGCAACAAAAAGAATAAAATATCTAGGAACAAACCTACCTAAGGAGACAAAAGACCTCTATGCAGAAAATTATAAGACACTGATGAAAGAAATTAAAGATGATACAAATAGATGGAGAGAAGTACCATGTTCTTGGATTGGAAGAATCAACATTGTGAAAATGACTCTACTACCCAAAGCAATCTACAGATTCAATGCAATCCCTATCAAACTACCACAGAACTAGAACCAAAAATTTCACAATTTGTATGGAAACACAAAAGACCCGGAATAGCCAAAGCAATCTTGAGAACGAAAAATGAAGCTGGAGGAATCAGGCTCCCTGACTTCAGACTATACTAAAAAGCTACAGTAATCAAGACAGTGGGGTACTGGCACAAAAACAGAAAGATAGATCAATGGAATAGGATAGAATGCCCAGAGATAAACCCACACACATATGGTCACCTTATCTTTGATAAAGGAGGCCGGAATATACAGTGGAGAAAGGACAGTCTCTTCAATAAGTGGTGCTGGGAAAACTGGACAGGGACATGTAAAAGTATGAGATTAGATCACTCCCTAACACCATACACAAAAATAAGCTCAAAATGGATTAAAGACCTAAATGTAAGGCCAGACACTATCAAACTCTTAGAGGAAAACATAGGCAGAACACTCTATGACATAAATCACAGCAAGATCCTTTTTGACCCACCTCCTAGAGTAATGGAAATAAAGACAAAAATAAACACATGGGACCTAATGAAACTTAAAAGCTTTTGCACAGCAAAGGAAACCATAACCAAGACCAAAAGACAACCCTCAGAATGGGAGAAAATATTTGCAAATGAAGCAACTGACAAAGGATTAATCTCCAAAATTGATAAGCAGCTCATGCGGCTCAATAACAACAACAACAAAAAAAACAACCCAATCCAAAAATGGACAGAAGACCTAAATAGACATTTCTCCACAGAAGATTTACAGACTGCCAAGAAACACATGAAAGGATGCTCAATGTCTTTACTCATTAGAGAAATGCAAATCAAATCTACAATGAGATATCATGTCACACAAGTCAGAATGGCCATCATCAAAAAATCTAGAAACAATAAATGCCGGAGAGGGTGTGGAAAAAAGCGAACACTCTTGCACTGTTGGTGGGAATGTGAATTGGTACAGCCACTATGGAGAACGGTATGGAGGTTCCTTAATAAACTACAAATAGAACTACCATAGGACCCAGCAATCCCACTACTGGGCATATACCCTGAGAAAACCATAATTCAAAAAGTGTCATGTACCAAAATGTTCATAGCAGCCCTATTTACAATAGCCCGGAGATGGAAACAACCTAAGTGCCCATCATCGGATGAATGGATAAAGAAGATGTGGCACATATATACAATGGAATATTACTCAGCCATAAAAACAAACGAAATTGAGCTATTTGTAATGAGGTGGATGGACCTAGAGTCGGTCATACAGAGTGAAGTAGGTCAGAAAGAGAAAGACAAATACTGTATGCTGACACATATATATGGAATTTAAGAAAAAAATGTCATGAAGAACATAGGGGTAAGACAGGAATAAAGACACAGATCTACTAGAGAATGGACTTGATGATATGGGGAGGGGGAATGGTAAGCTGTGACAAAGCGAAAGAGCGGCATGGACATATATACACTACCAAACGTAAGGTAGATAACTAGTGGGAAGCAGCCGCATAGCACAGGGAGACCAGCTCGGTGCTTTGTGACCACCTGGAGGGGTGGGATAGGGAGGGCGGGAGGGAGACGCAAAAGGGGGGGATATGGGAACATATGTATATGTATAACTGATTAAATTTGTTAAATAAAAAAAATAAAAAGGAAAAAGAAAAAAAAAGAAAAAAGAAAAAAAAAACATGTTAACAGAGCCACTTCCCAAGAAAATCTGTCCTCTGCTACCTACATGCTTCCCCTTGCTCACTCTTTTTTAGACATGGGAAACTCTACTTAAGGAACCTACAGCACAACAGCCTGCTAATACCTGAGGCTGAAAAATCTCATTGGAAACAAGCTGGATGTTTTGCCACTCAGATGGATTTTGGAGACACCCAGATGGCCACTTGGTCTCTTCTTGGCTACTTGCCGAAAATTTACTACACAGCATCCATCAGATTACACACCAGGACAAAGGGAATCTTGAAGATTTCTTTTGCAAGTATTGGTGGGACAAGGATGAAAGCTAACTCTTTTATATGGCCCAGGGATCATGTATTAGTATTTCTGTGCTTTTGTCCAACGCATTGCTAAAGTTGTAGACTTGAAGCTCTCTAGCTGTGTCTCTCTGTATGTATTTTTGTCTATGAATGTGTAGTAAGTGTCTACCTTTGGATGGTATTACAAAATTGCACTATGGCATTTCTTTTTTTTTTTTTTTTTTTTTTTTTTTTTTTTTTTTTCTGTACGCGGGCCTCTCACTGCTGTGGCCTCTCCCGTTGTGGAGCACAGGCTCTGGACACACAGGCTCCGCGGCCATGGTTCGCAGGCCCAGCCGCTACGCGGCATGTGGGATCCTCCGGGATCGGGGCACGAACCCATGTCCCCTGCATCGGCAGGTGGACTCCCAACCACTGCGCCACCAGGGAAGCCCCACACTATGGCATTTCTTAAAGAGAATTCTGTTTGGATTAGGTTAAACAGAAACAAACACACATAAATTGAACAGTTCTAAAATTACCAGAAATTAAGGAAACTGAACTTCTGAGATTTTCATATGCTTAAAAAAGTATTCTTATGGAAACTAACTAAAAAGTTTTTAAAATTCAAGTTTACATAATTAAGGGAAATATTTGTCAAAAAAGACTCGTTTAATATTATTGGTTTAATAAAAACAGCTATGTTTTCAACATCATACATTTTTATTCTACCTGGATATGCTCTTCCTAAACTTATAAAATTTTTCTGATTGAATAAACGAGCATTGTATCTACCAGATGTTTCAGATTATGAAAAATGTAAATTTTTCTTTAACCAAATTGAATCATTATTCAAACCAATCTTATCTTAACAGTGCTTATGCTTTGTGGTATGAAGATACTTTCCAAGATCTTTAGGTAACTTAAAACATTAGACTTATGCTAAACTGAGTTAAATAATAGTATTCTTTAGATACCTATACATTTTTAAATAAGATAAAATACTGAAAATTAGTTACTAAACATAATTTTAAGTTGATACGATTTTGCCTCTGATTTTCACATGGAAAAGAGAGGGTACAGACTTTTTACTTATGATAATATTTTAGGTTAATATTTCTCTTCTTCATTTTAGAATCCCTCTTTTAAGACGCCTGATCTCCAGAACTCTAAAACGCTCATCTTTTCCACTTCTTCTCAACAATTGTTCAAATGATTTTGCAGGAACAACGCCAAACAAGAGTCTTCAGGAGATTATTCCTCAGACCCAGATTTGACCCACTCAAAGGTTTATGATTGTCTCTGTGATGTTCAAGAAGTGTGAATGACACTTCTTGGTCCTGAACAAAACTGAGGCCCAACAGTTTTGAATTTTACCTGTGATTCGTGATCTCAGAAAATAGCAACAGTTAAGAAATCACCCTATCCTCTGTTTTCTGAAATCCTCCACCTTTGGTGTACCACAAAGAACCACCCCACTTGAGATAAGATTTGCTACCCAGGCCTTCTCAGGATTCCCCTAAGACCTGGACATCACTCCCTTGTTTATCTGTGACCACGGAAATACCAACTTTTCCCCTTTGGCCTTGACCTGCTCATCAGACGAGGCACTGATCTCTCAACTTCCCTTTCTTTGTTTCATGAAATGATTAGCTGAGCTCAGAACTCTTTGTCCTTCTAAAACTAGCCAGACACAGAGATGAACCTTCCTGTTCATCTAACTGAGACTTCACCTAGTTGCAAAATAATTCCAACTATAAATCAGCCCCACCTGTAACTTTTCTACTTTCCCTAAAAAAGTCTAAGGCAAAAACCACCCTGCAAGACATTCTGATCTTCTTATTGCAAAAGCCTGAATAAAATCAATCCTCTTACTTGTTTATTTTTTGTCTTGGAAAACATGAATAAGGGCATATATATCCAGCAATCTATGTGGGCATATTCTCTTACATACATTAATGGGGCATATGTAGCTAGAGTGACAGCTGTATTAGCATCCTAAAAAGAACTAAATAATCTATATAGCCAAATGAGGGACAATGTGGAGAGAATCACCTGGAGTGGGGTGGAGAAACTGACTTAAATGTGCTCATTTTTCCAGGATTTTTTTACCTTTCTAAAATTCGGAACTGAGGGCAAGAGATGCACCATTAATTTCTTTGACAGAGTTTCATAATTAAGCAGGTACACTTAAGGAGAATATTCAAATACTACTTTGGGGATAATTTTAGAATAACAGCAAAGTTGCAAAAATAGTACAGACTGTTCCTTGTACCCAGTTCCCAGTTTCCCCTAATGCTTCCATTTTATCTCCTCATTGACGAGTGTAAGTTATACTTCTTACATTTTTTATGGTTTCCTTAGAGTTTACAATATGCATTTTTAAAATAATCTAATACCCACCTTGAAATACCAACACACAACTTCATGGGTTCAGGAACTTTATAACACAGTATTCCCATTTCTTTTCTCCCATTCTAGTGACGTGGCTGTCATTAATTTCACTTATCCATGTGCCATAATTCCTTAGCACATTGTTAATACTGGCCCTTAAAACACTTATATGCTATCCATTAGGCCACCAGGGCTGATAAGAGTTCTTTTTTTAGATTGATTAAGAAGCAGAAAACTCAAGGATTTCATTTTACCAGCATTCTTTTCTCCTTGGAAGTTCCTCCTTTATGTAGATATAACTTTCTGATCTTTGTCAGTTGTTCTGTTTTTAATGTTTGTGGTAACATAAGTGCCAAAGACTTCAAATTCCTCTAATGTCCTTGTTTTTGTGTCTCCTTTTTTTAAAAAAAAATATTTATTTGGCTGAGCCGGGTCTTAGTTGCGTCATTCAGGATCTGGTTCCCTGACCAGGGATCAAACCTGGGTCCCCTGAATTGGGAGCACAGAGTCTTAACCACTGGACCACCAAGGAAGTCCCTTGTCTCTCATCTTGACGTTGGGGCTTCCCTAAGTACTGTTGCTCAGCTTGAGTCTGTGTCTTGCAGTTCTTTTGGCAGTGATCTACTCCTAACTGTCCTGGAGGCCTGCGGGTGTGACGGTAAACTGTGGGGGAGGGAAGACATTCTCTAATCTTGCAGTAAATCCCAGTCTCTAGTGGGCCTCTGTTTGAGGGTGTGGCCATCACAAGTGTTTCTGACACTCCCCAGGGATATGGCTCTTTTCCCTGCCCCTACTCCTTGCCTTGGCTGCAGCATTTCCTTGAAGCCCTATCCCCTGCTGATATGTTCCCCCAACACACTGCATCACATGAAAAAGGAAAGAGGGAGAAGGCTGCATTGGGGGAGAATTTATTTCCTCTAGCTGGGATGAGATTTCAGAATTGCACTCTGGCCAAGTCCTTTCTCTGGAGAGTAAGATTCTGCTACATACAAAGCTCCATGGCCACCCCCTCGTCCCCACCCCCTCCAGAGCCACCAGGGCACCTCTCTCCATCCTCACCATGAGAGCCTGCAGGGGTTCCTGAAGGGAACACCCGCCAAGACTCTGGCTTCCTGGATTTTCTCCCTCTCAACTAGTCATCCATAAGTCCCCGTGCAAATGAAGCAGAAATCAGGACCCACCATGATCTCCACTGATTCTACTTGTCTAAATTAGGGACCTCCATGCTCCTCAGGTACCCTAGCTGTTCACATTGAGGACTGTCATGTCCCAGTGACAATATCATAAAGGGTGAAGAGACTGTAATAAAAGCAACAGTAGATGCTAGAGAAGTGTTCTTGAACATGTACATTCATGACAGTAGAGCCAAATAAATAGTTCACAAATTGAGAAAAATTAACCAGGTAGTGATGAAAAAGTACAATCCCTAAGTGAGTACCCAATTCCACCTGCCAAAAGGGATGTCCAATGATGTCATAGGGCATTTCCTATAAGACTCAAAGTGCCCTGTCTAGAAGGTACAGGCAAGACTCGAAGCTCCAGGGTCTGGAGGGGGTAGGGTAGGAGGGGGAAGGCAAGGTGTATTCTGAAAAAGAGAATATGTGTAGAACACACTAGGGATATCAGAAAAGGCTACTGTAGATGACTTTAACCCAGGCCTTGGTCCTCCAGTCCCAGTGCCTACTCTAAAGATTAGAACCTAAGCTCACCTGACCCATTTCTGACTTCTGGGTGTTCCACACATGTTTCTAAACTCTGGAGAATGGAGACTGTCTATTTGGGGCAGTGTGAGAAGAAATGTGGTCAAGACAATATACAAAAGATTTAGAGAAAATGAGGACATGCTTAATTTTTGGATTTCAATATACTGCGTTCATCTGTTGGAGTGTGTGTGTGTGTGTGTGTGTGTGTGTGTGTGTGTACAGTCTTTGTGAAGCTTTTCTAACTTCAGAAGTATAAAAGGTCACTAACACAAAGCATATCATTTAGAAGTTTAATTATTTATCTTTTTATTATACTTGGTTTTGTCAATTTGAAATAATAATCATTAGTTTGAATTTTTGTGTTAATTATTCTGAGTGAAGTTGGCAAAGGTGGATGGAAACTATAACCAATTAAATATTCAAAATTAAATAAGTATAAAAAAAGTTCTATTTCTGGTTTGATGAAAGTAAAACACTTATTATATGGGAAAAGTGGTGTTCCTATTTGCAACAATGTGGATGAATCTAGAGGACATCATGCTAAGAGAAAGCCAGACAGAGACAGGCAAACACTGCCTATTATCAACTATATGCAGAATCTACAAAGAAAAAAGTCAAACTCATAGAAACAGAGGAGTGTTTGCCCAGGGCTAGGGTTGGGGGAAATAAGGAGAGGGTGGCAGCAGGGTACAAACTTTGTATGAGATGAATGTCTTAGGATCTAATGTACAACATGGTGACCAGAGTTGATAATACTGTATTGTATAACTGAAATTTGCTGAGAACGTATTGATACAACTGAAATGTAAATATGCGAGATGAAAAAACCATGGAGTTGTGAACAAAGGAGATACTGAGAGTCTAAATCATTGGGAAACAGCCAAAATCCTGGGCGAATTTCAGAGTTTCAAAGGCTATGAAAATGGTGGGTTCAAGCCGAGATCCCCAAGAGATCTGAGGAACCAGGAAAAAGGTGATTTCCAGGTGGAATGAATAGAAAATTGACTAAGGTCTAGAAGACCCATGAGGGTGGAGGGATACAGCTGTGGGGCAGATGCGTGGGGAGGGGCCATGACTCCTCTATGACTCCTTTATGACTCCTCCTCTATGACTCCCTCCCACACCCTCAGGAGCCCTTTGTGACCAAACCACAGCTCTACCATTTAAGCCTAGTGTTTTAGTCACCAAGTGCACACTCTGTGCTCAGTTGCCTGTGGGCAGCAGTGTGATTCAGATGATGGAGAATCCTCTCTTTTTTCTGAAAAGCCATATTGATCCTAGTCTGTGCCCCTGTCCCACTCACTGGGTGACTGACATCGTCGGCTCTCTGTGTGGACTGGGGCTCTTTGTCCTGTTACTCCCCTACCTCGAGAATAATGTATCTTCACCACCTCCTAGGAAACATGAAGACATCAGGAAGGTAAGGAACCCCTGGGCCAGATGCACAAGCACATGATTCTCTCTTCTTTTCTATTCTTATTTCCACTTTTCTGAATCAACTACAGACACTCCTGAAATGGGAAAGAATAGGACATCTACTCCCAAGAATAGAACATCATCCCTGTAAGGACAAGCCAGCCCGGGCAAGGGATAGAGTAAACACTAGGATTTCTATCCAAAGATCTCAGACCAGTTGCCCAGGTATGGTAGAGGGCTCCAGGGCAAGTCTCACACACGGTGACCGGAGGGTGAGGACTGGATACCGAGTTCAATCTCAGCCAGAGAACAGGCCCATGAGCACTGGATCACCAGCTGTGAACAAGTGTCTCGGATGAGGGCTGATCTGCTGGCAGTGCTGAGGCCCTGGCAGCCTCACAGAGCAGGGGCTGGAGTGGCCCTGGCCTCGGGAAGCAGAGACCCACCTGTTGGAGCTCAGATCAACCCGTAGTTCAGAGAATGTGAGTGTTTCCTGAGCAGAGTATCAGTGACGAAAGAAATCCAGGGTGAATCTCACATTGAAAATCCTTCTTTATGTTCTTCAGAGAAGGAAAAGAGAAAATATTTTTATCCTCTTTAAAAATGAGTGAAAGGAAAGAAAAAACACAAAGCTCTGTTAGGTAAATGTAGAAAGTCATATTATGTACGGTCGCTGAGTGTCTGAGGCTCGTCTAGAGAGGGGAGAGTTAGAATTGGGTCCCAGGTCCTCTTTTTTTCTGTCTCTCAGCATCAAATAGAGCCGAAGATGAGACGCAAGAATAACGAGAAAAACGGAGCTTGGGAAGGTAAGTTGTGCCATTCATCCCCATGTGCCCCGAGTGTTAGCCCCCATCTCTCCCATCCCTGAGGGCCCAGCTCCAGAGGCTCCCAGGAGACCAGTGGCAGGGCCTGTCCCTCAAGAAACAGAACCCTCAGGGAGGCTCCTGGGAAGGAGAGCAGAACCCAGATACTTCCCAGATTCCATGGGCACAATGAAGCGGTAAGGGGCCTGGAAAAAGGGTGTGGCCCAGCAGGGGTGTGTGGGCTACAGTGGACCAGTAGCACCTGAATTGGGAGGTGGGACCTCCAGGTCCAACCGTGGACAAGTTGTTTAACTTTGCTCAGATTCCTCTGTGAGGTGACCCCTGCCCATTGTCCCCCACAGGGAGGATGTGAGGGAAGCAAGGGGTAATGGATATGGAAGTACTTTGTAAATGATAAATCCTTTCATGAGCTTTGTCATCACTGTCAGGGATCATGTGGCCCTGGACGCTGGTGCTTGGGCTCCAATCTCCCAATGGTGTCCCCTTAAAGGGCCACTGCACTCAGGCTCCTGTAAGAGCCCCTAGGCCCTTGCCTTCACCATCATGACCCACTCTGCTGATTTCCAGATCTCGCATATTGCCTGGAAGACACGGAAGTGGCTTGGGCCCTGATTTCACTTCTGCATAGGTAAAGAATCTTTCCCTTCTCTCCTGGGTTCTTCTTCCACCCCAAGCCTATGATGTGATACCTGGGCTACAGGGAGCATGGGGCTGAAATTCGAGGGGAAGCCCTGAGGACAGCATATGTCTAAAGCCCTGGGGTGAGGGACAGCAGGAGCACTGTGAAGTCAGCATGAGGGCCGTGGAGGGCGGTGGGCCACAGGTGCCCACCCCTGACTGCCCTGCCCAGCCCTCCGGGCCCTGAGGGCTCCTGGCTGCAGCTTGTGCCTCATGTCTCCTGCAGCTACCTGGAGAAGTTCCGTGACAATGGCGGCTTCCATGAGATCTCCTGTCAAGACCCCCTTTGTGAGATGTGCAAAGCAGAGCCTGCTGGAGCCCACCAGCCCTGCGGGGAACCTGCAGAAGAGGCTGTTCCTGCCATTTGCCCATCATCTGCCCTGGCTCCTCCAATCCAGGGCTCTTTACCTGTGGCCTCCACCCTGTCAACAGAACATCAAGACCCATCCAACTTGAACAGAATCACCCTTGGCACTGTTGCAAAGAGCTCATCTCCAGGTAACTCTTTTTTCGCATCTACCATTGCAGACCTCTTGAGTCTTGGCCTCGTGTGCTATCCCATTTGGTTCTTGTTCTTCTGGTGGAAGACTACCAAGGCCTTGTTCTTCCTCACCTCATCAGAGAGTGAGGCCTGGCAAGAACACCTGTCCCACCAGCCACCAGGGGCCCCATTCTCGGGAGGGCCCACAGACAAGTAGGTAAAGACTGGTAGCCCCCCATTTGTCAACCCTGAAGTCCAGAAGCTGCTGCAGATTCTAATCACCAAGAAAGTAAAACCAAACATTTGTAAGGAGAAAGAAAAGGATGGGTCATTCTCAGAACAAATGAGCTCAGACGACCACCTGAGCACTTTAGGGAATATGCGGAAATCACTGGGTGCTGAGCAGGACAACACAACCCCTCAATTTTTCTGGAACATGAAAGACAAAACAGAGCAGCGACCCGGTCCTCGGCAGCTCTTACACTCCGAGGTCTTGATGGACCACTTGGAACAGAAATACAGCCAGCTCTACTGGGGTCTCCCCTCTATGCACAGTGAGTCCCTGGTGGCTACTAGGAGCTCTTCTCAACACCAGGCACACTTGGTTTCATTCAGTGGAGTTTCTAATGGTTTTCCACTTTCAATTCAAACTAGAATAACTTTAGGTCCTACCCAGGCCCCAGTCTTGCCCTGCCCGGGGGTCCCACCCCAGCCTTTCACTCAAAACTTGCCTCCCTGCCAGCCCCCACCTCTGGCTCAGATCCAGGCCCAGCCCTACCTTCCATCTTCTCTCCTATTCCGACCAACTTATTCTCCACCCCAGATGAGTACCTGTGGACTAGGTTGTCCTACATTTCAGAACAACACACTAAATTTTATCCCAACTGAAACTCAGTGTCTGAAAGGCCCCTTGTTGCAAAAGCAACTGAAAAGTGGGGCGCCTTCACCCTCTGTGGTCAAAAGATCTCAGAAAGCCTTTAGCCAACTCATTCTCAACCTTCCCCAAGAGAGGGGGCGCTCTCAGGCCCAAAGGTCAGTTTCCATTCACCATGAGGACTTAATTGGCCCTGATGTCCAGAAGCAACATCTTCAAAAGAGGCTCATCCAAGATGAAACCAAGAGGGGCCTGGCCCTCAGTATCCACCTGTCTCTGTCTCTGGAATTGAGTTCCCCTCAGTGCCATTTTTTAAGGACTTATCAGGCACAGGGCAAGCAGGGATCCTGGCAGCCCTCTGCTTTTACAGGAAAAAGGAGACTGGACTGACAGAAGATAAGGTCCAGGTGCCCTAGGAGATCCCACAGGAAGGGTCAAATGCAATTCCAACCAGGGAAGGATTTCGGCAAGGGTCTAAGGCCATGTCTGAGGAGGATCTCAAAAGCTTCCTCCAGGGCCTGGCTGCCAGTGAAGTTTCTGCACAGAAACTCTGAAAGAAGTCAGAAAGATACTTGATGACACCCTTGAAGAGTGACTCTGGACACTATTTACCCAGTAGCCCAGAGGAGAAACATCTAGAAAAAAACTTGAAAGCTCATTTGAGCACAAAGTTGAGGCAGATTAGTCAAGGTTTCATACCTGTGATTGTGCGTCAATCCTGGCTTGTTGCCAAATGTGCTTTTTCTAAGCCCCACCCTCACAAGGAACTCAGAAATCTAGCATCCTTGAAGCATTGGCAACCCTGTGTAGAATCCTCCCATGAGCTTTCCTTCCTCAGTCCAAGGGTTCGGCACATGCTGGAAGCACATGTTATAAGGTGGCAGGTAAGCCACAGGTGGGGCTCACCCAACCAGGCCTTTGAGCCCATAAATCTCAAGCCATGTGGGGCTCAACTCTTGTCCTCTCCAAGGTCCACCTTTTCCCACTCTGCCACCTGTCAATCTGGGGCACACTCAAAAGCCGACTTGGCTACTAAGTTCTCTGGAAAACCTCAGCCCCATCAGGGAATGAAAGTGATAGATAACAAAAGCAACAGTTCCCACCCTGGCGAGTTCCCACCCTCTTCCCTCACCTTAGCATAGAGAAATGCAGAGGGCGGGTTTCCCTGGTGGCACAGTGGTTGAGAGTCCGCCTGCCGATGCAGGGCACATGGGTTCGTGCCCCAGTCCGGGAAGATCCCACATGCCGTGGAGCGGCTGAGCCCGTGAGCCGTGGCCGCTGAGCCTGCACGTCTGGAGCCTGTGCTCCACAACGGGAGAGGCCACAGCAGTGAGAGGCCTGCATACCGCAAAAAGAAGAAGAAAAAAAAGAAATCCAGAGGGCCTGAGGAAAGACTTCACCTGGTGACAGTTATGGGCCCTCAGAGGCCCCTCTGACTGGACAGGAGGGCAGACTGCCTTATCAGATGTCCACAGTCAACCACATGGGCAGACGGTGGGAGAATGGGACTGTCTTGGGGTTTCCATCCACTAGGAAAACCCTGTCACCACCAACAATGTCAGTTGCCCAACATCCAAAGGAGCCATGCCTTAAAACACAGGTGGCTCAAGGCCGTGCCACTGGTGAGCTCCTTCAAGACTCTCACACTGAAGTGCTCCTTCTTGCACACATCTTGGCTTCTCACCAGTCTCTTTCCAGTTCCCAGAGGGAACATGCTAGTGAGGGCACGCCAGCTTTCCAGGTGGTGCCATATGACCTCAACGTGAGTGAACAGAGCAGCCAGGGGCAGCAGAAATTCAAAAAACCAATACTTAAGGACTCATTTCAGATCCAGAGTGAGATGTCTGCCCCAACTGACGAGTGGAGGGGCTGAAAGAAGCTCCAAACTGGAAAGCATGAAGAAATGAAGAGCCAGAGGGAGATGCTTGCATCCGCTGAGGGGTGGAGGGGTTTCACGAAGCCCCAATCAGGACAGCATGAAGAACCAAAAAGCCAGAGCAAGATGCCTGCCCCAGCTGAGGAGTGGAGGTGCGTTAGGAGACTCCAACCAGGAGAACATGAAGAAACGAGAAGCAACCAGGGACAACAGGAACCCAGGAAACCAAAAGTCAGGGACCCGTGGAAGGGCCAGTTTGCCTCGACTGATGAGAGGGAGAACGACTGGAGGCCCAAACCTGGAGAGTATAAAGAAAGGTCTTCAGGACTAAAGGCTTCTCAAGCAAGTGGGATGAGCCACACTTCTCAGGTCAGGGAAAGAGGAGAGTCCCTTGGTAGCAAACACTCCCAGCTCTCACCAGGGAAGAGAGAGCTTTCACCAGAAAGCCCAAAAAGGATGCGGCACTTTCTGCAGTATCTTAGCCACGATAAAAAAGGCAAAGGAATAGAAGAATCCCTTCAAAAAGGCAAGCCTGCATCAGCCACTGCTCACCACCAGAAACCGATCAAAGGCAAAGTGGGTGTAGAGAGCAGGGCTATTGATCCTTGTGCGATTGGAAGAGCTGTTGGACAGGTCCTAGGAGAGAAACTGGTGCCTCGCCAAAGACTCTGTGCCTCAGAGTTAAATCAGCACCCAGGACAGCTCCAGGTCCCAGCATAGGGGTATTCCCACTAACACAGGGTTCTCTCTTTTTCAGAACAGAGAGTGTTGAAAGATACAGCTTACAGTCACCAAGCCAGCCCCAAGGACCACAGCTACGTTAACAAGAGCAAGCATACCAGAGGCAGCGGCGACAAGTTAGCCTGCCCACCCAGGGAACTGGAGTCCCCAGTCTGACCTGCCAGCCTAGACCAAGGGTGGCAGGTGACTCAGGCCACCTGCATCATTACCCCAACATGTCCTCAAAAATGTGTTCCTTCTGGTCAACCAGAGTGTGCTTCTCATGCCTTTCCTGGCACGAAAGTAGTGCCCAAAGAAGTTCAGTTCATGTAAAGAAAACCTGCTTCTTCTCATGTTAATAAATCGTCTATGTGCTAATGGCTTCTTCCTACCACAATTTGTATTGTTTCCCAAGACACATGTTTTTTTTTTTTTTTCCTCATGAGAGGTGGTGGCCTCTGTCTGTGCCTTGCTGGGAGGAAGGGAAGGGGTCAGGGTTCACTCTTCCCAGGTGCCTGCTCTGGCTTCCACATGGGAGAGGGCCATGGAGGGAGGCTGGTCCCAGCGTGGACTACGCATCCTCACCTCAATTCCCTCACTGCACTTAAGTTTCCATAATAGCAGCATTACAGAAACAAGCGGCAGCATTCAGGACGTGTCAAGGTGAACTAAACCTAAAGACCTCACCCTTCTCAGGAACTGGCTCAGTCCTCTCCTGCTCTCTCTCTACCTGGAACTTGAGGGACTGTAGGGGAGGGGTTTGCAGAGGCTGTAATTCCCCTCAGGCTCCAGAAAGTGTCAGAGACAAGTTCCCACGTCAGAATAAGGAGGGGAGTTTGGGGGCAGTGCGAGCCCAGTGTCCAGAGGTGGCAGAAACTTTGCCCCCATGTCTTGGTGGGGATAGATGATGCCTGCCCTGGAAGCTCCTTCTCTCCCCCATGGAGCTGGGATTGAGATGGGCCGGGAGCGTCACCCGGCCTCCGCCTTTCTCACACTCTGGAGCAGCGGTGAAAACAAAGACCACGCACCCCCAGCTCTGAGGGTGTGAGGTGAGAACCATGGAGGCCGCCAAGGGCCGTCCACTCCTGCCCCAGAGGAGAGGACAGCCCTACTCACAGTGCCCACCTCCCCCAGCGAGCGAGCAGGGGTGTGACTGTGTGTGCAGTCACCTCACTGTCTGTCATGTCCCCCTAGGGTGGGATGCAGGGGACGGAGGCAAGTGGCAGAGGTGCACAGAAATGGCACAGTGACCAAGGAGTCCCTGGCGACCCACCACCATGTACAGGCCCAGAGAAAAGAAGTTAGGGGCCAGTGGCTCACGGTGGCCCCAGCCCAGACTCTCCCCCGACTCCGGCTCCCAGAACCCAGACAGAGGGAAGGCGCCTGGAGCTCCTCCACAGAGGGCCAGGCTCCCAGAGGCCAAGGAGCCGCCAAGCAGGGAAGGTTCACTTCTCCACAGTGTATTTCATCAACTTTCACAGGACTGGGAGCTCACGACAGACTGGCGCTCTGTGACCTTCACTTACACGTGTGGTCCAAGGAGGCTCCCAGGGGACAGGTGGGACTTAACAGGCTCAGGGACTGTGCTGGGGTCGTAGCAAGTCTCACCTGCAATCAGCCTTGCTCACCCCAGAGCCTGGAGGGGCAAGAGGCCAGCAGACAGGATGTGTCACCCAGTGGGCGGGAAGTGACCTGTGGAGAACGAGGGTGCCTTCAGCTTTCCTCGCTGGCCCGTCCACACAGGAAACCAGGGAGACAGGAGCAATTCTACAGAGCAATTTGGGGCTCTGTGTCACAGTCCCTCCCGTGGTGGAGAGTCCTGCTCCAGGAGGGTCCCCTGATCCAGGTGACAGCTTGAATGGCCCTGCCTTACGCCTGTCAGGACCACAACATGCGGGGCCAGTACCAGCTGTGGGGAGCGGGCACAGGCCTGCTTATGCTGTGCTTTCTCCCTGGAGCCAGGTCTCACCTCTGGGCCCCATCCTCCAGGGCAGACACAGCACTGGGGGCACAGCCAGAGCCTGAGGGAGGGGCTGGGATGCAGAGCACAGAACAACCTCCAGAGCTCAGGAGACTGTGGCACAGAGCGGAGACCCTGAGCCTGACTGCTGCCGGGTCCTCTCAGGGGCACCAAGAGGTGAGTGCTGGCTTTGTGGGTGCTGGACGCCCAAGGAATCTGTCGGGAGAAGTGGCACAGAGGGACACTGACACAACAGCAAGAAACAAGAAGGTGCAAGTCCCTTTGCCCTTCTGCTGTGAGGTGCAGAAAGGCCAGCAATGGAGGGCCCCTCACTAAGAGTCCCCAACACAGGGACCCACACTCACCCCACATGGGGACCCAAGCTGATTCCACACAGGGACCCACAATGACCTCACACGTGTACCCACACTGATTCCACACGGGGACGCACAGTGACCTCACACATGGACTGACACTGATTCCACACTGGGACCCACACTCACCCCACACGGGGACCCACACTGATTCCACACAGGGACCCACACTCACCCCACATGGGGACCCACACTCACCTGACACAGGGCCCCTACACTCACCCCACACGGTGACCCACGCTAACCCCACACGGGGATCCACACTCACCCCACACAGGGACCTCTCAGAGGTAATACACAGACTTCACAGAGACCTCTCACAGGAGCCTTATACACAGCCCTCTCTGAGAAGAGAAATATCAAGAGACCTCAAGAGACACAGATCCATGCAGTCCACACACAGGCCCCAGTGCCCCACCGAGACCACAGAGACCCTTGAAACTGCGGCCTGACACCCACTCAAATGAGCCTGAGCCACCAGCCGGCTCTGAGTGCATCCCAAGCCATGTAACAAACTGAAGGTGTGGGAGGAGATCAGTACCAGTGCCCACAGAGAAAATTCTTGTGTCGTTTTTAATTACTTCTGAAAAACAAGAATTCCACATTCCCCATGGAAACCCACAAAATCCTTTCCTTCACAGGTTTTACTTAGCTTGAGCTCTGACTCACAGTTGAAAGAATGACAGACTTTGAAAAGGAGCAAAACTGTGCCATCATCTTATGAGGGAAAAATCTTTGTCCAATTTTAACTATCGTTCGGTCAAATGGCATCAGGGGGTCCCATGCTTTGTTTTGCTGGGGACAAGTTCCTGCACTCAAAGTGACTTCTTTCTTTGGAAACATGATGTAGAGAGGCCTACAGCAAGTGGGATCCATGGAGAAATGAACCAGCAAAGAGGCAGCTAACCCTCACTTCCTAGCTGTGCAAATGGCATGGGATTTCGCACAGAATAGCTTGTGTCAGGTTTGTGAGGTTTACTTCATTTTTCAATGAAGTGAGCCACCTTATCAAACACGTGAAGCTTATTCACAAATGTGACAGATTTTTGGCAATATCTCTATTACATTATCTGGCATATTTGTACTTAACTGCCTAATATTACATGATATTGTTTATTTTACTCCTTTTAAAATATAGTAGTACAGTCAAGATCGTTGTATGGTATGCATGTATTTAGAACATGAAAAATCCTAATGCTCACCTGTGATAGCTTAAACTTTTGAACATTTAGAAGAACTCATATTTTTATATAATTCTAAGAAATGTGCATTTTCCAAGACTCAGGAAATTTATAGTTTACTTATTTATTATAGGGCTAGAAAAAGGATACACTGCTTAAAAGAATTTTGAAATCTTAGAAAATATGTCACTTAAATGGTGCTTGAAATATATATTACCTCATATTGCTTGGGAATTGGCATTTTAACACCTGTTAAAGAAAGTATACCTTTCATCAACATTTCTGTTATAATAATAATAATAGAGGTCTCATTGTCTGCCTAATCCTTTCCAAATTGTGCCCTCCATTGAGACTACATATTTCTCATTGGTCATAAATTCTGCTGCCCTTTACATGGTAAAGTCTGGATAATGTACAGATGTCAAGTACTATGTCTGGTTAAGTCTCTCAGGTCACTCTGTGGGGTAAGAGTGTCATGGTCCTTTCTCTCAAAAGAGAGGAGTGAGCTGATGTGAGGGCCCTGTGTGTCTTTTTTAATTAAGAAAAACAAATATTCAGGCTGTCAAATCTTTTTAAAAATCATAGCTATTAATTTTTCAAAATGTGCTCCCTTTGTGACATTTTCTTATGTTATGGAATCACAGAACTTTGGAAAGTAGCCACAGATGTCCTCTAATAGCCAATCAATAATATTTACTAACTAGACTAGCTCATCGTTTTCCTATAGATACCCACACCTACAACATCTCACATTCGTGAAAATGACACTCTCTTTTTGGAAGTTTAAGCCAATATTTCTAAACCATGTGTTTGAGACACAACTAACTTCGAGGAAGAGGCATTCTAAAATAATGGAATCCCCAACCAAGTACATGAGGATTTAGGAAATACTGGCGTCTTTCATAGGAAAACACAGTTGCCTCATCTCATCCTGATAACAAGAAATTTGAGTGACACAGCTCTTTGGTCTAAGCATTTGTGTGTGTGTGTGTGTGCTTTAGCTGGTCCTCTGGATTGGATGCATTAATATTCTATTTTTAAGATGTGTGGGCTAGAATATTTTTTACATAAGTGACGCATAAGATATGTGGTTTATAAATTAGGCTCCTTGGCCATTCTTATCCCTCATGGAATGGAACATGAAGGTAAACAGAACAACCAGCACAAAGAGTTTCTGGAAAAACGATGACATTTCCTTGAACTTTCCCAGTAGAAGGAAAAAGGTGGAGACTTCAGGTAGGCAGCTGAGATAAATCTGCCCACAAATAATTACATACATTTTAGTCTATTAAAACTGGAAGGACTCCCCTAAAGCTACTTGATGAAAGGAGTTGCAAAGAGTAGATCAAGAAGGACAGGCAGGTCTAGGGTCTGCTGGCCACGGCCAGGATACCACCTAAAAGATTTGTCCATAATTGAAGTAGAAACCACAACTTGGTCAAAGTGATGGGTGCTGCTCCTTCCCTCTATTTACTCCTAGATGACACTGCCTTTCACCACCCTATGCCCTATAGCCCTCCTTCATTGTCTGTCTGGGGACTTACTGGGGACTTTAGATGAAGGAGATTCGGTGAGGAAGAAGAAGAGGAGAAGGAGGAGAGCAGGAGTGGGGAGGGAACAGGAGAAGGAGGATGATGAAGCAAAGTCATTACCAAAAAATGACTGTGGCCTCTTCTCTAGTCTGGTCACCTAATGAACAAATGCAGACCCTGAGAAAGACAGAGATTCCCCAAACCATACAGATATTCGCTTTCCACAACTGACGCAGACCAAATGCTTCCTCTGCTACATCATATAACCTGTATGAAAGAATCCTTTTCACAGATCATCCAGATGATAAACCTAGTGTAAGTTATTTCCATCACCACGAGGTTATGGCACAGAGTACTGTTTTAGCAAAATATATATATATATATATATATATATATATATATATATATATATATATATATATATATATATATATATATATATTTCGCCAGTTAAAGTATTTAAGAGTATACTACCCTTCTTGGATAGCAGTCTGTGATTTTTCATCATAACATGGTTTAAAAGGAAAAGAATAACAAGAGAAAGAAACTTCCAGGAAAAACAATGAAATGTCGTGTGAGCCACATCCACTTCTCTGGACAGAACTCCATCATGAAAAACATAACTCTCTGAATCCCGAATCCACCTGCAATTCAAGGTCATCCATGCAGATTTTGAGAGTTGAAGGCAAAAGTACACAAAATCCAGTTCCTGGAAACACCATCCCTGCTTTACCCCCATGTCCCCACACACTCCCTCATTTGAGCGGCATGGAGGCTCACTAAGAGACTTCTTGATGGGGAAGCCCGCCAGTCAGAGTGGACAACACAGTATACTAGGGAGCAGGAAGAAAATATTAGAACTTCCATTTGTATTCTTTCTCATCTCATTCTTTTAAAATTCCTATATCTGTACAATTTTTGTCTTGCATATAAATTATGGAACCATAGTCCATGCATTTAATTTGAAAATGCATAAATATACACACTGGATCTTCATGCTTAGAAAACTTTTTCCTGAGTAGGAGAAGGATAGAAGTGTTGGAGAACACTAAGATGAACCAGATTCCTGGCCTTTTCTAAGGAATCAAACCAGAATCCAAAACAGCCATGGGCTCTGGGCTCTGTCAGGCAAAGCACATGTGTGTGGCCTGTCCAGGGAGAAGGTGAACCATGAATAAGCTCTAGAATATCGGTTTCACCAAACTCTGAAAATCAGAGGGACCCTGTCAGCCCTGAGTTTCACCTCGTAGGCAGAGGGCAGATTACACAGGTAAGTGAACCATTCTTCCCCCACTTGCCTGCAAACACCATGCAGCTGTGGATTGGTAGGGACCCAAAGTCCGTAGTAAGAGCACAGATCCAGTGAGAATACAGTGAAGGACCTTCCGGACCTTCCAGCAGCATCAGAGCTGCAGGGGGAATGTGTGAGGGTGTAGAAGCAAGGGGGACCTCAGGCACCATCTAGCAGAGATTGGTGAATAGCAGCACACACCATACCCAGGAGAATGGCTTTTAGGTAAGAATGCAGTGGTTTGCATTTACATTCGATGGTTGAAAGTAGCCTGTTGCTTTCGAGGCAAAATTCTGAAGGCAGTAGTTTCAGTTACTAATTTAAAAAACAGGTTTTACATAGAGAAAATCCACTGGAAGGTGTTTTGGATCAGGTAAACAGTTCTGAAGAAAGAAAAGAAAAATGGACTCATCAAGTCAAATGTATGGATAGAGTGAATTGACTAGTAAGCAGGAGAGTAAAACTATTAGACAAAATTAAACATCAGATCAATGTACCTAGGGTGCACAACCACTGATCACACCCACAAACTGGCATATTGAGAAAGGGTCTCAGCTATTAGGCCAAGCACCTGCTGTGATCCAGCTTAAGCACAGGAAGATCGGATACACTTTCTCCCAATTCAGGGGTTTTAAGCTAAGATGAGGGGAGTTTAGTCAATAATGAAGTTTTAGTGAAAGTACCATCTGTAGTTGTCAGCACTTGCCATTGGAAGATAATGTGTGAACAGCAAGTTGAGAAAGAGAAGTATTTCAGTTTTGATGCCAAAACCAATCACTTGAACATGTTACTAGATGTAGGAAATGGACTTGAGTCTATACTGATCGATCCACTGCACACTGTCTACATTACCCAGTAATCTTCAGTAGTTGTCATTATTTCACACACTCTGATCTCTAACACAGCGGGGAGGTCAGATATACTTGTCAAGGTCAAGCTGGATGTCAGTGAAGGACTCAAGTGAAAGTGTGAAAATCTCGCAACTTGCTCTCAGATAGATGACCATCAAATGAAACATTTCATGATATGATATATAATAAATGATATATAATATGACGTGGCATGATTAACGTATCAATATACAAAGGAATGGTAAAAAATACTGATTGATATGATATGATATGAAATGATATATAATACACAATCTATGATACAATATGACATGATTGATTTATCAACACAAAAAGGAATGGTGAAAAAAATACTACACATTACAAACTTGAAAAAAGTGTTGCCGGATAATCTCTGGAGACATACTCTATTTTTAATTTCATCCCACATGGCTTCATGGGCTGTCATGTCTACACTCCTTTTATTAGGGTAACATTTTTCCTTTTACTCAGTATATGGATAATTTAGCAGTGGTTAAATTCTTTTTTATTGAAACACTTTGTATTCAAATTATGAGCAGACTTTATAGACAGTTTTTTTGTGTGCATGTGGATGTCTTCTTTGTTTAATGTCATCCCACTCTGATATCATTTCACCAGTTTCCTACTGAATAGAGTTGGGGAGGTGTACTGATAAGAGATTTAAATCCTAAGCAAAGGGAATCAACACTCCCAGGCTGAGAAAGTATTTAAGGGAAGATGGATGAACTGAAATCTTACTGGTGGTTTTCATATTTATGAATTTTTACTAGATCAAAATATAACAAGTATAAAATATGGGAGTAGGGGAGCTAAGCAAATCTTAGAAAATACATTCAAGCTAACAATGCACTTACTCTGTTAATCTGTTTGTCCTTCATACAGACAGATGTATGGGTTTGGCTAGAAGACCTGTACTTTTCCATTGATTTCTAAACTTATAGAATGATGCCTTCCAATTGAAGCTAAATGCTTCTCCCATGCTTCATCTGTCTTGTGAGAGAGAGAGAAAAAGCAAAAACAACAACAGCCCTGATGATATCCAGAGGTAAGCCTGGACATAAATACCAAAAGGTGTCACAGAATACCAATCAATACTGTATAATTGAAGTTTTCTAGAATAGATCTCAAGTGTTCTCACCACGCACACAGACACACATAGGCACACACGCACACAAAAGTTAACTATGGGAAATGATGAATATGTAAATTAGCTTGATTATGGTATGATTTCCTGATTTCACTTTGTGAAAAGATTCTGGAATCCTTCCACAATGTGTATGTAGATCAAAATATTATATTGTACAACTTAAACATATACAATTTTTATTTGTCAATCATACTTCAATAAAGCTGGAAAAAATACAGACGTATATATACAGATATATACATGTATACATATATATGTTTTGTGTATGTATATACACACATACATTTCTGTGCGTTTTAGCATCCTTAAATTTGCATTACCTACTCCAGTTTTTGCAGGAAAATACTATTTTTATTGTTCCACAAAACATAGCACACCAAGGCTGATCAGATTTGAATCCCAAGGAACTGTTCTCTCTCTCCAGCAGTTTCTGACAGGTCTGTCCATCCTTGGGTTTGGTGAGTTCCCTCCCTGCTCTCACCTCCACTGGCAGAATCCCCAGCTTATGCCGACCCTCTAATTACAGCCCTAATCCTCCAAAAATCTTATGAACATAAAGAAAGTTTCTCCTCAGGAGAACACTGCATGGTTCTACTGCTGACCAACTATGGGTTTATAATATGATCAATTCATGTGATTTGTCTATAAACCTGGAAGGGCAAATTGAATACATGTTATTGTTTTCTCAGAATAAGTGAAGGTACACATCAATCTACAATTGAACATAAAATTTCATTAAAATGTACTTAAAAAAGAACTCCTTGCCTAGCCCTAGATCCCAGAGGTTTTCTCCCAGGATTTTTTCTAAAAGTTTTATAGTATTATATTTTACATTTAATTTTGTGATCCATTTTGAGTTAATTAGTGTGAAAGGGGTGAAGTTTGGGTTGAGTTTTTTTAGCCTGTGGACACCCGTTTTCTCCAGCATCATTTGTTAAAAAGACTAGGCTTCCTCTCTCAGAAAGAAATTAGTAAAGTGAAAAAAAAGGAAACATAAAACTGAAAGTGAAGATTTTTATTTTCTTTGTCAAAAAGTTTTAATATCTCGCCATTAATAAACAAATAACAATTTATGGATAGAGTTATGTTAAACAATAATTTTGCAATTGAATCATGCTCAAAATCACCCCACCAAGTTTGAGAAAAAGACCTCGTTAACTGAACCACTATGGAGACCAGCACAACTCCCAGGTATATTGGTGAATTTGAGAGAGAACTTGATAGCACATGGCTGCAGTTTACTTGGCTGAGTGCCACCTGCATAGGCACAAATGACCCAGTTCTGAAACTCATCTCGCTCCTGAGCAAACGAAATGTAAAGGACTATGGATTAGTTTTCTGTTGATGCATAACAGATTACCACAAGCTAAGTGGCTTCAAATAACACCCGTTTATTATCGTATAGTTTACAGCAGCCTGGATTCAATGGTCAGAGTATCATAAGGCTGAGAGGAAGGTGTTAGCAAGGCAGATTCCTTGTCTGGAGGCTCTAGGAAGACATCTGCCTCTAGGCTCATTTAGGTTGTTAGAGTACGGTTCCTTGCTGTTGGAAGTGCTAGGTCCCTTCTTCTCTGGCTGTCACCCAGGGTCCTCTCTCAGCATCTTAAGACCACCCACATTCCTTTTCATGTGTTGTCCTCTGCCTTCAGGCCAGCAATGATGTATCAAGTCACCTTGTACATCAAATCTCTCTGATCTTCTCTTCTGCTGCCAGCTGGAGCAAACTCTGTACATAAAGTGTTTACCTGATTGGGTCCAGTCCACCTGGATAAACTCTATGTATTAAGATCAATCCATTCAGTTTTACAACTGTAAATTCTCTTCACAGCAGTATCCAGATTAGTGTTTCAATGAAGAATCAGAGAACAGGAATCTTGGAAGACCAGGTTTAGAAATCTTCCTGTAATAAGTTAAGTGCATTTAAGCCCTTCTGGGATTTCCCAGAGGGGTCTTGTAGTTGATGATGAAACATTCTAGTTAGTTACCATGTGATAATTACACATTAATCCTCTACATCTTCCTGGGGACTGCGACGTTCCCCAGCTCTTCCACATTCATCAGGTTTCATAAAGTTCCTCAAAGACACTACCATCCTCACCTGGTGTGGCCGATAATTCCACCAGTGGCAAAGCAGGAGATTCCTTGACGTGCCCCTTGATGAGGGGCAGGAGAGCGGACATGGTCTTCTTTCCTGCCTTTGTTTACAAAATTTAAAGAAGTATCAAAATTTCAGAGCTTTTGTTGACAGTTTTTTTGTTTGCACGTCTAACTCTTTGTCCTCTGCTCTATGGGGCTCAGGCATCAATTAATGGACCTGGTCCAGGTGATGAATCTAATTAACAGGAACAACCAGGTTTGATCCGGACCAGACCTCCTCTAAGATGTCTAAGTTTTGGTCTCGCTTTAACTCATGACCAATAACTTCACAAGGGCCCTCACTGTTGCCCGACAATTCTAACATATTCCTTTGTCTGCTCACTCTCTCACGCTCCTCAACTATTTCATACTTCACACCTTCTCTTTCTGAAAACTTCCCAAGTCTTCTCCTCCTCAGTGACCACTCTCAGCTGATGACTTGTTTCTGCTGACTAAAAAAAAACTGCACAGCGTGAGAGCTGTGAGTTAAGTTTTATTTGGGGCAAAATGAGGACTATAGCCTGGGAAACAGCATATCAAATAGCTCTGAAAAACTGCTCCGAAGAGGAAGTGGAGAAGGTCAGTATATAAGTGATTTTGGTGAAGGGGGAGTACATGCAATCAAGCAGATACTTTTGCAGAAGGTTCTGCTAGTTTCATGAAGGTTACTGCTAGTCCCGAGGAGCAGACATCACCATGAAGAATTTTTTAGTGCTTTTCTAGATATGAGGAGATGCAAGAATTGGGCTCATACAATCCTCTCCTGAAAATATCTAACTGTCTAAGGACCAGTTCTGCTAGTTTTTTTCCAGAGCACAGAGTGCCTCATTTCTGACCTCCACCCTGAATTCCTTTCAGGGGGTGTTGAAGGTCAGCAGATGTAGCGTCTCATAATTTAATTTTTGTAGAGGTAGATGGCAAGTGCCAATTTGTATGTGACATTTCCATAGGCCTGAGAAGACAGAAGCAATCGGAAGGCAACTTCCCTATTTTCCCCACATCTGCCCACCTACATGCCATTGTGTCCATGCACCCTGACTTCTCTCCTGACACAGTGGATTCACTGTCCATGCCCCTTGCAGAGACCAAACCTTCCACTTTGCACCAGAATCTATCTACTCTCCCCAACAGAAAGATACAAGGCAGTATACTGCCCTAGATAATCAGCAATACCACCTCATGGATAAACAATAAACATTTTATATAATCATTACAATCAGCATACAATGGTACCATAATTTTTGCATCTTAAAAAATAAATACATAGGGCTTCCCTGGTGGCGCAGTGGTTGAGAGTCCGCCTGCCAATGCAGGGGACACGGGTTCGTGCCCTGGTCTGGGAAGATCCCACGTGCCACGGAGCAGATGGGTCCATGAGCCATGGCCACTGAGCCTGCACGTCCGAAGCCTGTGCTCTGCCATGGGAGAGGCCACACCAGTGAGAGGCCTGCGTACCGCAAAAAAATACATACATACATACATACATAATACCTCTTTTGACCTCCATATCCACCTCTAAATACTCCTCCATTTCTCTTCTCCAAATTACATATACACTTGAAATTTTCTTTTTTTAAATTGAGGTACAATTGACATAGAACATTGTATTAGTTTCAAGTGTACAACATAATGATTCAATATTTACATATATTGCAAAATGATCACCACAACAGATCTAGTTAGCATCCATCACCATACACAAGAATTTTTTCTTGTGATGCAAACTTTTCATTTTTAATTTATTTTCTTTTGGCTGTGCTAGGTCTTTGTTGCTGCACGTGGGCTTTCTCTAGTTGCGGCAGGTGGGTGCTTCTCATTGCGGAGGCTTCTCTTGTTGTGGAGCATGGGCTCTAGGCACACGGGCTTCAGCAGTTGCAGCGCGTGTGCTCTAGGGCACATGGGCTCAGTAGTTGTGGCTCACTGGCTTAATTGCTCCAAGGCATGTGGGATCTTCCCAGACCAGGGATTGAACCCATGCCCCCTGCATTGACAGGCGGATTCTTAACCACTGCACCACCTGGGAAGTCCTGATGAGAACTTTCAAGATCTACTCTCTTAGCAACTTTTAAATACGCAGTACAGTATTATTAACTGTAGTCACCATGCTGTACATTACATCCCTATGACTTCTTTATTTTATAGCTGAAAATAAATTTTATTTTAAACAAATTTTATTTTATAGCAGATGCAAACTATTATATACAGGATGGATAAACAACAAGGTCCTACTCTACAGCACAGGGACCTATACCAAATCTCCTGGGATAAACCATAATGGAAAATAATATTTTTAAAAATGTCTCTGTGTATAACTGAGTCACTTTGCTGTACAACAGAGATTGGCACAACATTGTAATCAACTAGACCACAAATCAATAAATAAATAGGATGGCAAAGAGTAGAAATCAGTCTCCTTCCTTTATTTTTAAAAGTGAGCATGCTGTTATGTTAAACAAAATTCAAAACTGAAATTACGTAAACATTCCTACAGAATTCCTTCTGCAGAAGAGGCTGAGGAAATAACAAGCATGGCAGCAATAGCAATATAATAAAATATGAGTCCTATGGGACCACAGAGCTCTTGCTATCATTAGCAGTTGAACAGAAGTGGACAGTCAACATCAAATAGCTGTTACCAGGCTCTATAACAACTAAAATAATACCCATATGATTATATATATATATATATATATATATATATATATATATATATATATATATATCTCACAGGGGAGAAAAATGGGCTTGGGTTTAATAAGAAATTGAAATTCAAGTGTAATTCCAGAATGAAAACCAATTCCTTAGGACTGATTATGGCAAGATAGTTGTACTTTATATACTTTATCTTTTAGTACATTATTATTAGAAATTTGTGCAAACATCAGGGCAATTTATTACTTTTTCAGCACCAGAATTATTGATTATAAGAGACACCATTAATATTTTAAGAGGACTAAAGGAGGAAAAACAAATACTATACTAAATACGCACTTTAATTTTAAAATTCATACTGACCAGTAAGTATGAAGAGCACGTCTAACCACTGAAGTACCACAGCAATTATTTTAGTAGCTAAAATTTTAGTAGCTTCATTCAGGGTGAAAAGCACATTACAAAAGGCAGATTAATGAACAAATGTAGCTCTAGAGGAAAACAAACAGGAGATGAGCATTCTGAAAACTTGTCCTTAGAACTCAACGGACATGTGTAAGACTGGCTGAAAGTATAAGACCTAAAGGAGGAGTAGTAACATATGGAAGTAAGATCCAACTAGCTAAGAAAAGATAGGTGAATACCACGGATATTAGTTTTCAAAGAGGGATGTTTGTAATGAACCCAGACTCTCCTGGTCTGCCTGGAGCCCTCTCAGCAGAGTTGGGAAACACTTGCAGGATGCTATACAAAACACCATCTGTGGCACAGAAAGTTTAACTAGAGGATTGACATGTGTGTGACCAGAGGACATGCATTTAAGAGGGACTTTAAGGATATCGAGTGTGACTCTGCATTTCCATGGATGAGTTAACCAAGGCCCAAGGGAGAGAGTAATAATGCAGTTGATAAGTAGCTGGGCTTGGTCTAATCCAACTTTGCAAATTTAGTGATAAGACTAAAATTCTAGAGGGTCACCATTTTTCATTCTGAGAGCCTTGAATTTCAAACTCAGAACTGTTTTCTATCAGGAGATGGGTTCTCAGGCAGCTGTTTCCTGAAGAATATACACTGCTAAAAAAAAGACTAATACACAATTAAGCATTCTAGCACGCCTCATTTATTTGGCTTACATCCTCATATTCCCCTTTAGTATTTTTAGACACTATCAAGGTTTATAATCCTAATCCAGTATAAACTGTAAACACACACATATACATACACAGACAGGAAGTTTCTTTCAGAAGTTTCATAATTTTCTATGGTCTTTATTACAAAACTGCATCCCATGAAGTGAACAGCTTGGGAAGTCAACGGCATTTCCTTTCTAAATCCCTCTATGTTAAGTCATGCCTTTACGTGCACTTAGAGCACCAAACTCAGGGCTATTATTGGCAAATTGATAATTTTTCACACTGAAATCTATCTATACATACCCACCTAGTTTTACCATGGTGGTACTCTCCAAAACTTTGAACTCACTTAAGCTGATTTTTCCCAGAAGGAACTCACTCTATTAGTACATGTTAATGCCAAGAATATAGAGAATCACAACAAAAAGAATAAAATACCTAGGAATAAACCTACCTAAGGAGGCAAAAGACCTGTACTCAGGAAACTGTAAGATACTGATGAAATAAATCAAAGATGACACAAACAGATGGAGAGATGGACCATGTTCTTGGATTGGAAGAAGGAATATTGTGAAAATGACTATACTACCCAAAGCAATCTACAGATTCAATGCAATCCCTATCAAACTACCAATGGCATTTTCCACAGAATTAGAACAAAAACGTTTACAGTTTGTATGGAAACACAAAAGACCCCAAATAACCAAAGCACTCTTGAGAAAGAAAAATGGAGCTGGAGAAATCAAGCTCCCTGACTCACACTATACTACAAACCTACAATAATCAAGACAGGATGGTACTAGCACGAAAACAGAAATATAGATCAATGGTACAGGATAGAAAGTCCAGAGATAAACCCACACACATATGGTCACCTTATTTTTGATAATGGAGGCAAGAATATACAATGGAGAAAAGACAGCCTCTTCAATAAGTGGTGCTGGGAAAACTGGACAACTACATGTAAAATAATGAAATTAGAACACTTCCTAACACCATACACAAAACTAAACTCAAAATGGATTAAAGACCTAAATGTAAAACCAGACACTATAAAACCCTTAGAGAAAAACATAAGCCGAACACTCTCTGACATAAATCGCAGAAAGATCTTTTTTGATCCACCTCCTAGAGTTATGAAAATAAAAACAAAGATAAACACATGGGACCTAATGAAGCTTAAAAGCTTTGGCACAACAAAGGAAACCATAAACAAAACAAAAGGACAACCCTCAGAATGGAAGAAAATATTTGCAAATGAAGCAATTGACAAGGGATTCATCTCCAAAATATACAAACAGCTCATGCAGCTCAATATCAAAAAAATAAATAATTCAATCAAACAATGGGCAGAAGACCTAAATAGACATTTCTCCAAATAAGATATACAGATGGCGAAAAAGCACATAAAAAGATGTTCAACATCACTAATTATTAGAGAAATGCAAATCACAACTACAGTGAGGTATCACCTCACACTGGCCAGAATGGCTGTCATCAAAAACCTACAAACAAAAATGCTGGAGAGTGTGTGGAGAAAACGGAACCCTCCTACACTGTTGGTGGGGATGTAAACTGGTACAGCCACTACAGAAAACAGTATGGAGGTTCCTTAAAAAACTAAAAATAAAACTACAATATAATCCAGCAATCCCCCTCCTGGGCATATACCCAGAGAAAACCATAATTTCAAAAGATATATGCACCCCAATGTTTTTTGCAGCACTATTTACAATAGCCAGGACATGGAAGCAACCTAAATGTCCATCAACAAAGAAATGGATAAAGAAGATGTTATCTGGCGGAGATCACCTTCCTCCCCACGGATACACCAGAAATACAGCTACACGTGGAACAACTCCTACAGAACACCTACTGAACGCTGGCAGAAGACCCCAGACCTCCCAAAAGGCAAGAAACTCCCCACATACCTGGGTAGGGCAAAGCGGAGAGATCCCCACACAGAGGATCGGTGCCGAGCGGCACTCACCAGCCCGAGAGGCTTGTCTGCTCGCCCGCCGGGGCGCGCAGCGCTGGAAGCTGAGGCTCAGGCTTCGGTCAGAGCGCAGGGAGAGGACTGGGGCTGGCGGCGAGAACTCAGCGTGAAGGGGGCTAATGTGCCACAGGTAGCCGGCAGGGAGTCCGGGAAAACTCTGGAGCTGCCGAACGAGCAAGAGACTTTTTCTTCCCTCTTGGTTCCCAGGTGCACGAGGAGAGGGGATTAAGAGCGCTGCTTAAAGGGGCTCCACAGACGGGCGCGAGTCGTGACAGAAAGCACGGAGTCCAGTGACGGGCGTGGGACGCTGGGGCTGCTGCTGCTGCCGCCAAGAAGCCTGTGTGCGAGCGCAGGTCACTGCCCACACCGCCCTTCCGGGAGCCTGTGCAGCCCGCCACTGCTGGGGTCCCGGGATCCAGGGGCGGCTTCCCTGGGAGAACGCACGGCGCTCCTTGGGCTGGTGCAACGTCACGCCGACCTCTGCCGCTGCAGGCTCGCCCCGCACTCCGTCCCCCTCTCTCCCACCCGGCTTGAGTGAGCAAGAGTCCCCGAAGCGGCTGCTCCTTTAAGCCTGTCCTGTCTGAGCGAAGAACAGACGCCCTCCGGCGACCTACACGCAGAGGCAGGGCCAAATACAAAGCTGAGACCCAGGAGCTGTGAGAACAAAGAAGAGAAAGGGAAACCTCTCATAGCAGCCTCAGAAGCAGCGGATTAAAGCTCCACAATCAACTTGATGTACCCTGCATCTGTGGAATACATGAATAGACAACACATCATCCCAAATTGAGGAGCCCAGAGTCAGTGCTGTGCCTCTGAGGTGGGAGAGCCAACTTCAGGACACTGGTCCACAAGAGACCTCCCAGCTCCACATAATATCAAACGGCAAAAATCTTCCAGAGATCTCCATCTCAACACCAGCACCCAGCTTCACTCAACGACCAGCAAGCTACAGTGCTGGACACCCTATGCCAAACAACTAGCAAGACAGGAACACAACGCCACCCATTAGCAGAGAGGTGGCCTAAAATCATAAAAAGTCCGCAGACACCCCAAAACACACCACCAGACGTGGACCTGCCCACCAGAAAGACAAGATCCAGCCTCATCCACCAGAACACAGGCACTAGTCTCCTCCACCAGGAAGCCTACACAACCCACTAAACCAACCTTAGCCACTGGGGACAGACACCAAAAACAACGGGAACTACGAACCGGCAGCCTGCAAAAAGGAGACCCCAAACACAGTAACATAAGCAAAATGAGAAGACAGAAAAACACACAGCAGGAGAAGGAGCAAGATAAAAACCCACCAGATCTAACAAATGAAGAGGTAATAGGCAGTCTACCTGAAAAAGAATTCAGAATAATGATGGTAAAGATGATCCAAGATTCTATTTCCCAGATCCAAAATCTTGGAAATAGAATAGACAAAATGCAAGAAACAGTTAACAAGGACCTAGAAGAACTAAAGATGAATCAAGCATCGATTAAAAACACAATACATGAAATAAAAAATACTCTAGATGGGATCAATAGCAGAATAACTGAGGCAGAAGAACGGATAAGTGAGGTGGAAGATAAAATAGTGGAAATAACTGCTGCAGAGCAAAATAAAGAAAAAAGAATGAAACGAACAGAGGACAGTCTCAGAGACCTCTGGGACAACATTAAACGCACCAACATTCGAATTATAGGGGTTCCAGAAGAAGAAGAGAAAAAGAAAGGGACTGAGAAAATATTTGAAGAGATTATAGTTGAAAACTTCCCTAATATGGGAAAGGAAATAGTTAATCAAGTCCAGGAGGCACAGAGAGTCCCATACAGAATAAATCCAAGGAGAAATACGCCAAGACACATATTAATCAAACTGTCAAAAATTAAACACAAAGAAATCATATTAAAAGCAGCAAGGCAAAAACAACAAATAACACACAAGGGAATCCCCATCAGGATAACAGCTGATCTCTCAGCAGAAACTCTACAAGCCAGAAGGGAGTGGCAGGACATACTTAAAGTGATGAAGGAGAAAAACCTGCAACCAAGATTACTCTACCCAGCAAGGATCTCATTCAGATTGGATGGAGAAATTAAAACGTTTACAGACAAGCAAAAGCTGAGAGAGTTCAGCACCACCAAACCAGCTTTACAACAAATGCTAAAGGCACTTCTCTAGGCAAGAAACACAACAGAAGTAAAAGACCTACAATAACGAACCCAAAACAATTAAGAAAATGGGAATAGGAACATACATATCGATAATTACCTTAAATGTAAATGGACTAAATGCTCCCACCAAAAGACACAGAGTGGCTGAATGGATACAAAAACAAGACCCATATATATGCTGTCTACAAGAGACCCACTTCAGACCTAGAGAGAAATACAGACTGAAAGTAAGGGGATGGAAAAAGATATTCCATGCAAATGGAAATCAAAAGAAAGCTGGAGTAGGAATTCTCATATCAGACAAAATAGACTTTAAAATAAAGACTACTAGAAGAGACAAGTTAGGACACTACCTAAGGATCAAGGGATCGATCCAAGAAGAAGATATAACAATTGTCAATATTTATGCACCTGACATAGGAGCACCTCAATACATAAGGCAAATACTAACAGCCATAAAAGGAGAAATCGACAGTAACACAATCATAGTAGGGGACTTTAACACCCCACTTTCACCAATGGACAGATCATCCAAAATGAAAATAAATAAGGAAACACAAGATTTAAATGATACATTAAACAAGATGGACTTAATTGATATTTATAGGACATTCCATCCAAAAACAACAGAATACACATTTTTCTCAAGTGCTCATGGAACATCCTCCAGGATAGATCATATCTTGGGTCACAAATCAAGCCTTGTTAAATTTAAGAAAATTGAAATTGTATCAAGTATCTTTTCCGACCACAATGCTATGAGACTAGATATCAATTACAGGAAAAGAGCTGTAAAAAATACAAACACATGGAGGCTAAACAATACACTACTGAATAACGAAGTGATCACTGAAGAAATCAAAGAGGAAATTAAAAAATACCTAGAAAGAAATGACAATGGAGACACGACGACCCAAAACCTATGGGATGCAGCAAAAGCAGTTCTAAGAGGGAAGTTTATAGCAATACAATCCCACCTTAAGAAACAGGAAACATCTCGAATAAACAACCTAACCTTGCACCTAAAGCAATTAGAGAAAGAAGAACAAAAACATCCCAAAGTTAGCAGAAGGAAAGAAATCATAAAAATCAGATCAGAAATAAATGAAAAAGAAATGAAGGAAACGATAGCAAAGATCAATAAAACTAAAAGCTGGTTCTTTGAGAAGATAAACAAAATTGATAAACCATTAGCCAGACTCATCAAGAAAAAAAGGGAGAAGACTCAAATCAATAGAATTAGAAATGAAAAAGGAGAAGTAACAACTGACACTGCAGAAATACAAAAGATCATAAGAGATTACTATAAGCAATTCTATGCCAATAAAATGGACAACCTGGAAGAAATGGACAAATTCTTAGAAATGCACAACCTGCCGAGACTGAACCAGGAAGAAATAGAAAATATGAACAGACCAATCACAAGCACTGAAATTGAAACTGTGATAAAAAATCTTCCAACAAACAAAAGCCCAGGACCAGATGGCTTCACAGGCGAATTCTATCAAGCATTTAGAGAAGAGTTAACACCCATCCTTATCAAACTCCTCCAAAATACAGCAGAGGGAGGAACACTCCCAAATTCATTCTACGAGGCCACCATCACCTTGATACCAAAACCAGACAAGGATGTCACAAAGAAAAAAAACTACAGGCCAATATCACTGATGAACATAGATGCAAAAATCCTCAACAAAATACTAGCAAACAGAATCCAACAGCACATTAAAAGGATCATACACCATGATCAAGTGGGGTTTATTCCAGGAATGCAAGGATTCTT
This sequence comes from Mesoplodon mirus, assembly GCF_964341445.2. NCBI lineage: Eukaryota > Metazoa > Chordata > Mammalia > Artiodactyla > Ziphiidae > Mesoplodon > Mesoplodon mirus. Next base: position 204,188,051 of record NC_138976.1, on the reverse strand, counting down.
CAATATACGCAAATCAATCAACGTGATACACCATATTAACAAATTGAAGGAGAAAAACCATATGATCATCTCAATAGATGCAGAGAAAGCTTTCGACAAAATTCAACACCCATTTATGATAAAAACCCTCCAGAAAGTAGGCATAGAGGGAACTTTCCTCAACATAATAAAGGCCATATATGACAAACCCACAGCCAGCATCGTCCTCAATGGTGAAAAACTGAAACCATTTCCACTAAGATCAGGAACAAGACAAGGTTGCCCACTCTCACCACTCTTATTCAACCTAGTTTTGGAAGTTTTAGCCACAGCAATCAGAGAAGAAAAGGAAATAAAAGGAATCCAAATTCGAAAAGAAGAAGTAAAGCTGTCACTATTTGCAGATGACATGATACTATACATAGAGAATCCTAAAGATGCTACCAGAAAACTACTAGAGTTAATCAATGAATTTGGTAAAGTTGCAGGATACAAAATTAATGCACAGAAATCTCTGGCATTCCTATATACTAATGATGAAAAATCTGAAAGTGAAATCAAGGAAACACTCCCATTTACCATTGCAACAAAAAGAATAAAATATCTAGGAATAAACCTACCTAAGGAGACAAAAGACCTGTATGCAGAAAATTATAAGACACTGATGAAAGAAATTAAAGATGATACAAATAGATGGAGAGATGTACCATGTTCTTGGATTGGAAGAATCAACATTGTGAAAATGACTCTACTACCCAAAGCAATCTACAGGTTCAATGCAATCCCTATCAAATTACCACTGGCATTTTTCACAGAACTAGAACAAAAAATTTCACAATTTGTATGGAAACACAAAAGACCCCGAATAGCCAAAGCAATCGTGAGAACGAAAAATGGAGCTATAGGAATCAGGCTCCCTGACTTCAGACTATACTACAAAGCTACAGTAATCAAGACAGTATGGTACTGGCACAAAAACAGAAAGATAGATCAATGGAACAGGATAGAAAGCCCAGAGATAAACCCACGGACATATGGTCACCTTATCTTTGATAAAGGAGGCAGGAATGTACAGTGGAGAAAGGACAGTCTCTTCAATAAGTGGTGCTGGGAAAACTGGATAGGGACATGTAAAAGTATGAGATTAGATCACTCCCTAACACCATACACAAAAATAAGCTCAAAATGGATTAAAGACCTAAATGTAAGACCAGACACTATCAAACTCTTAGAGGAAAACATAGGCAGAACACTCTATGACATAAATCACAGCAAGATCCTTTTTGACCCACCTCCTAGAGAAATGGAAATAAAGACAAAAATAAACACATGGGACCTAATGAAACTTAAAAGTTTTTGCACAGCAAAGGAAACCATAAACAAGACCAAAAGACAACCCTCAGAATGGGAGAAAATATTTGCAAATGAAGCAACTGACAAAGGATTAATCTCCAAAATTTATAAGCAGCTCATGCAGCTCAATAACAAAAAAGCAAACAACCCAATCCAAAAATGGGCAGAAGACCTAAATAGACATTTCTCCACAGAAGATATACAGACTGCCAACAAACACATGAAAGGATGCTCAACATCTTTACTCATTAGAGAAATGCAAATCAAAACTACCATGAGATATCATCTCACACCAGTCAGAATGGCTATCATCAAAAAATCTAGACACAATAAATGCTGGAGAGGGTGTGGAAAAAAGGGAACACTCTTGCACTGCTGGTGGGAATGTGAATTGGTACAGCCGCTATGGAGAACGGTATGGAGGTTCCTTAAAAAACTACAAATAGAACTACCATATGACCCAGCAATCCCACTACTGGGCATATACCCTGAGGAAACCATAATTCAAAAAGAGACATGTACCAAAATGTTCATAGCAGCTCTATTTACAATAGCCCGGAGATGGAAACAACCTAAGTGTCCATCATCGGATGAATGGATAAAGAAGATGTGGCACATATATACAATGGAATATTACTCAGCCATAAAAAGAAATGAAATTGAGCTATTTGTAATGAGGTGGATAGACCTAGAGTCTGTCATACAGAGTGAAGTAAGTCAGAAAGAGAAAGACAAATACTGTATGCTAACACATATATATGGAATTTAAGAAAAAAAATGTCATGAAGAACATAGGGGTAAGACAGGAATAAAGACACAGACCTACTAGAGAATGGACTTGAGGATATGGGGAGGGGGAAGGGTAAGCTGTGACAAAGTGAAAGAGTGGCATGGACATATATACACTACCAAACGTGAGGTAGATAGCTAGTGGGAAGCAGCCGCATAGCACAGGGAGATCAGCTCGATACTTTGTGACTGCCTGGAGGGGTGGGATAGGGAGGGTGGGAGGGAGACGCAAAAGGGAGGGGATATGGAAACATATGTATATGTATAACTGATTAAATTTGTTATAAAGCAAAAAAATTAAATTAAATTAAATTAAAAAAAAAAGAAACAGGAAACATCTCGAATAAACAACCTAAACTTGCACCTAAAGCAATTAGAGAAAGAAGAACAAAAACATCCCAAAGTTAGCAGAAGGAAAGAAATCATAAAAATCAGATCAGAAATAAATGAAAAAGAAGGAAACGATAGCAAAGATCAATAAAACTAAAAGCTGGTTCTTTGAGAAGATAAACAAAATTGATAAACCATTAGCCAGACTCATCAAGAAAAAAAGGGAGAAGACTCAAATCAATAGAATTAGAAATGAAAAAGGAGAAGTAACAACTGACACTGCAGAAATACAAAAGATCATGAGAGATTACTATAAGCAACTCTATGCCAATAAAATGGACAACCTGGAAGAAATGGACAAATTCTTAGAAATGCACAACCTGCCGAGACTGAACCAGGAAGAAATAGAAAATATGAACAGACCAATCACAAGCACTGAAATTGAAACTGTGATAAAAAATCTTCCAACAAACAAAAGCCCAGGACCAGATGGCTTCACAGGTGAATTCTATCAAGCATTTAGAGAAGAGCTAACACCTATCCTTCTGAAACTCTTCCAAAATATAGCAGAGGGAGGAACACTCCCAAACTCATTCTACGAGGCCACCATCACCTTGATACCAAAACCAGGCAAGGATGTCACAAAGAAAGAAAACTACAGGCCAATATCACTGATGAGCATAGATGCAAAAATCCTCAACAAAATACTAGCAAACAGAATCCAACAGCACATTAAAAGGATCATACACCATGATCAAGTGGGGTTTATTCCAGGAATGCAAGGATTCTTCAATATACGCAAATCAATCAACGTGATACACCATATTAACAAATTGAAGGAGAAAAACCATATGATCATCTCAATAGATGCAGAGAAAGCTTTCGACAAAATTCAACACCCATTTATGATAAAAACCCTGCAGAAAGTAGGCATAGAGGGAACTTTCCTCAACATAATAAAGGCCATATATGACAAACCCACAGCCAACATCGTCCTCAATGGTGAAAAACTGAAACCATTTCCACTAAGATCAGGAACAAGACAAGGTTGCCCACTCTCACCACTCTTAATCACCATGGTTTTGGAAGTTTTAGCCACAGCAATCAGAGAAGAAAAGGAAATAAAAGGAATCCAAATTGGAAAAGAAGAAGTAAAGCTGTCACTGTTTGCAGATGACATGATACTATACATAGAGAATCCTAAAGATGCTACCAGAAAACTTCTAGAGCTAATCAATGAATTTGGTAAAGTTGCAGGATACAAAATTAATGCACAGAAATCTCTGGCATTCCTATATACTAATGATGAAAAATCTGAAAGTGAAATCAAGGAAACACTCCCATTTACCATTGCAACAAAAAGAATAAAATATCTAGGAATAAACCTACCTAAGGAGACAAAAGACCTGTATGCAGAAAATTATAAGACACTGATGAAAGAAATTAAAGATGATACAAATAGATGGAGAGATGTACCATGTTCTTGGATTGGAAGAATCAACATTGTGAAAATGACTCTACTACCCAAAGCAATCTACAGGTTCAATGCAATCCCTATCAAACTACCACTGGCATTTTTCACAGAACTAGAACAAAAAATTTCACAATTTGTATGGAAACACAAAAGACCCCGAATAGCCAAAGCAATCGTGAGAACGAAAAATGGAGCTGGAGGAATCAGGCTCCCTGACTTCAGACTATACTACAAAGCTACAGTAATCAAGACAGTATGGTACTGGCACAAAAACAGAAAGATAGATCAATGGAACAGGATAGAAAGCCCAGAGATAAACCCACGGACATATGGTCACCTTATCTTTGATAAAGGAGGCAGGAATGTACAGTGGAGAAAGGACAGTCTCTTCAATAAGTGGTGCTGGGAAAACTGGATAGGGACATGTAAAAGTATGAGATTAGATCACTCCCTAACACCATACACAAAAATAAGCTCAAAATGGATTAAAGACCTAAATGTAAGGCCAGACACTATCAAACTCTTAGAGGAAAACATAGGCAGAACACTCTATGACATAAATCACAGCAAGATCCTTTTTGACCTACCTCCTAGAGAAATGGAAATAAAGACAAAAATAAACACATGGGACCTAATGAAACTTAAAAGTTTTTGCACAGCAAAGGAAACCATAAACAAGACTAAAAACAACCCTCAGAATGGGAGAAAATATTTGCAAATGAAGCAACTGACAAAGGATTAATCTCCAAAATTTATAAGCAGCACATGCAGCTCAATAGCAAAAAAACAAACAACCCAATCCAAAAATGGGCAGAAGACCTAAATAGACATTTCTCCACAGAAGATATACAGACTGCCAACAAACACATGAAAGGATGCTCAACATCTTTACTCATTAGAGAAATGCAAATCAAAACTACAATGAGATATCATCTCACACCAGTCAGAATGGCCATCATCAAAAAATCTAGAAACAATAAATGCTGGAGAGGGTGTGGAGAAAAGGGAACACTCTTGCACTGCTGGTGGGATGTGAATTGGTACAGCCGCTATGGAGAACGGTATGGAGGTTCCTTAAAAAACTACAAATAGAACTACCATATGACCCAGCAATCCCACTACTAGGCATATACCCTGAGAAAACCATAATTCAAAAAGAGACATGTACCAAAATGTTCATAGCAGCCCTATTTACAATAGCCTGGAGATGGAAACAACCTAAGTGTCCATCATCGGATGAATGGATAAAGAAGATGTGGCACATATATACAATGGAATATTACTCAGCCATAAAAAGAAATGAAATTGAGCTATTTGTAATGAGGTGGATAGACCTAGAGTCTGTCATACAGAGTGAAGTAAGTCAGAAAGAGAAAGACAAATACTGTATGCTGACACATATATATGGAATTTAAGAAAAAAATGTCATGAAGAACATAGGGGTAAGACAGGAATAAAGACACAGACCTACTAGCGAATGGACTTGAGGATATGGGGAGGGGGAAGGGTAAGCTGGGACAAAGTGAAAGAGCGGCAAGGACATATATACACTACCAAACGTAAGGTAGATAGCAAGTGGGAAGCAGCCGCATAGCACAGGGAGATCAGCTCGGTGCTTTGTGACCGCCTGGAGGGGTGGGATAGGGAGGGTGGGAGGGAGACGCAAAATGGAGGGGATATGGAAACATATGTATATGTATAACTGATTAAATTTGTTATAAAGCAAAAAATTAAAAAAAAAAACTGGAAAAAAAAAGATGTGATCTATATATATACAATGGAATATTACTCGGCCATAAAAAAGAACAAAATAGTGTCACTTGCAGCAACATGGATGGACCTAGAGATTGTCAGACTGAGTGAAGTAAGTCAGACACAGAAAGACAAATAGCATATGATATCACTTACATGTGGAATCTAAATAAGTGATACAAATGAGCTTATTTACAAAATAGAAGTAGAATCACAGATGTAGAAAACAAACTTGTGGTTACCAGGGGATAAGTGGGGGGAAGAATAAATTGGGAGATTGGTATTGACACATACACACTACCATATATAAAATAGATAACTAATAAGAACCTGCTGTATAGCACAGGGAATGCTACTCAATACTCTGTAATGGCCTATATGGGAAAAATATCTTTTAAAAAAAACAGTGGAGATATATATATATATACATATATAACTGATTCAATTTGTTGTACACCTGAAAGTAACACAACATTGTAAATCAACTATATTCCAATAAAAGTTTTTTAAAAAGAACACAGGTAAATTGCTCTCCTCAAGAACCTTTATACTTTTTAAATTGTTTCATACTGCATGATAGTTAGTAATAGCAAAGAAAAGTGATTTCAGTTACCCCACAAAGTGGTACTATAGTGCCATGAAGACACTTGATTGACTAGGATGTTAGTGCACTGTAATTTTCTGATTTATTAAAATACCTAGGTTTCTTAAAGTTATGTATTTAATGTAGCCAATAAACAGGTCATGGACACTAAATTTAATAAAAGAGAAAATCAGGATCTCCAATACAGGGAAACCAATATGGTGTAAAAAGTTATCGTGTATTACTATTAAGATTAAACCTCAAGAGAATAAAGTCGGGGAAGATAGTGAAGTTGGAAGCACCAAGAATTCATCTCTCTACCTGGACAGCAACTCTACTAGGAGAAATTATCAGAGGTGGATATTTTGGAAGTTTGGAGTTTATTTGAACACTTGTAACTTCAAGGGGATAGCTTGCCTAGGGCATTTTCATTCATTTTGGTTTATTTCAGCCATTAGCATGGTTGCAGCTACTCAGCCCCCTAACCCAGCCCCATATCAGGCAGCTGTGAAGAACATAACCCAAATATCTGGAGCAGCTTCCTCTGGAGCCAGGGTGGCCAATAAGATCCTTGTCATCCACATGTAGGGGTCCTTGGTTCTAACTGTGAATTACCACTCTCACTGCTGAAGTGTGGGTTTCGAGGCTGGCCACCAATGTTCCAAATTCCACCAGCTGAAGTAATTTCCAGGAGATTTAAAAGAGCCACCTGTCTTTTTGTTTGCTTCCTTTTTGTTTGTTTGTTTGTTTTTGATATTCAAAAGCAACTATGTATATGGGGGAACTTAGAAAGCCACCATGCATATCTAGGGAAATATGGAGCTCAGAAAAGACATGCAGAAGGTCTTAAGCTTTTACTCCAATACAGAGACACCTTATAGCAACTTTAAGAAGTACCAAACTCTGGGAAAAGGGAAAATCTGATTTCCCCAGTTTCCATGTTATCAAATTCAAAAGTCCAATTTTCAGTAAAAAAACAACAAGGCATACAAAGAAACAAGAATGTACAGCTGATTCAAAGAAGCAAAAAAGGGCTTCCCTGGTGGCACAGTGATTGAGAGTCCACCTGCTGATGAAGGGGACATGGGTTCATGCCCCGGTCTGGGAGGACCCCACGTGCCGCAGAGCGGCTGGGCCTGTGAGCCGTGACCACTGAACCTGCACGTCTAGAGCCTGTGGTCTGCAACGGAAGAGGCCACAACAGTGAGAGGCCAACGTACCACAAAAAAAAAAAAAAGAAGCAAAATAAACCAACAGAAAATGTACCCGAGGAAGCACAAATGTCAAAATTACTAGACAAAGATTTTAAAGCAACTGTTTTAAAGACACTCAAAGAGCTAAAGGAAGACATGGACAAAGGAAAATAATACATTAAAAAATATCAATGAAGAGATTAAATTATTTTCAAATAGAACCAAAAAGAAATTTTGATGCTGAACAGTATAATAACTGAAATGAAAACTACCTCAAAAGGGTTAAAAATCAGATTTGTGCAAATGGGAGAATCAGTGAACATAAAGAAAGAACAACTGAAATTATCAAGTCTAAGGAACAGAAAGAAAAAAGAAAGAAGAAAATTGAACAGAGCCTAAGAGACCTGTGAAACACCATCAAGTGGACCAACATAGGCATTGTGGAAATGCCATCAGAAGAGAGAGAGAAAGGAACGAAATGAATAATGCCTGAAAACTCCCCAAATTTAAAGGATTGAAATTGCAATAAATGCATCTACAAATCCAAGAAGCTCAAAAACTCCAACTAGAATCTACTCAAAAATACTCACACTGAGATACATTATAATCAAAATGTTGAAAGAGACAAAGAGACAATCTTGAAAGCAGCAAGAGAGAAGTGACTCATCACATACAAGTGATCCCCAATGAGGTTATCTGTCAATTTCTCTTCAGAAAGCTTGAAGGCCAGAAGTCAGTGGGTTGATATACCCCATATGCTTAAAGGAAAACAAAACTGTCGATGGACAACTTTATATCCAATAAAGCTACTCTTCAAACATGAGGAAGAAATGACACCCCCAGATTTTAAAAAGCTGAGGGAGGTCATTACCACCACACCTTCCCTCCAAGAAATGTTAAAGGAAGTGCTTCAGGTTGAAATGAAAGGAAGATGGTACTTGAAGCCATATAAAGAAATTAGGGTAAAGGTAAATGTATGGGCAACTGTAAAAGCTCCTATTACTGTAATTTTGGTTGAGCCTGACTTTTATTTTCTAAAGGGTTTAAAATACAAATGCATAAAAATGATGAATCTAGTTTATTGTACACAAAATGTGTAATGATGTAATCTATGACATTAATAACAGAAACTGAGGGTGGTGTGGTATAGTAGTAGAGCTTTTTTATGTTATTGAAGTTAAGTTGGCATCAATTCAAATTAGATTATTATAACTTTGGGATATTCAATATAATACCCATGGTAACCACGAAGAAAATATCTATAGGATATACATATAAAGAATTGAGAAGAGAAATGAAACATTTCACTATCAAAAGTTAACTAAAAATAAAGCAGTAATGGAGAAAATGAGGGACATAAAAACCTACAGGCATAGAGAAAACATTTGTTTTCTGAAAAATGGCAGAAGGAAATCCCTCCTTATCAGTAACTACCTTAAGTGTAAATTGATTAAACTCTCCAATAAAAATATAGAAATTGGCAAAATGAATAAAAATTCATAATCCAACTATGTGCTCTCTATCAGAGACATTACTTCTGAAGACAAATAGGTTGAACGTAAAAGGATACAAAAACATATTTCATAAAAATGGTGACGAAAATAGGGCTGGAGTGGCTATACTCATATCAAACAAAATAGACCTTAACTCTAAAACGTTTACAAGATACAAAGAAGATGTATCTTGATAAAAGTCTCAAGAAATAATCTAAGTATTCATCAACAGATAAATGGATAAAGATGTGGTGTATATATATATACTATGAATATTACTCAGCCATATAAAAGAATAAAATTCTGCCATTTGCAACAGACTGAATGGACCTAGAGAGTACTATGCTTAGTGAAATAAGTCAGACAGAAAAAGACAAACACTCTTTGTTATCACATATGTGGTATCTGAAAAAATAAAACAAAGGTATATAACAAATTAGAAACAGACTCTCAGATATGGAAAACAAACTAGTGGTTAGCAGTGGGGAGAGAGAAGGAGAGAAGGGCAAGATAGGGGTATGGGATTAAGAGATAGAAACTACTAGATCTAAAATACACAAGCAACAAGGATATATTGTAGAGCACAGGGAATAGAGCCATTATTTTGTAATAACTTTAAACGGAGTATAACCTGTTAAAAATATTGAATAACTATGTTGTACACCTGAAACTAATAAAATGTTGTAAATCAACTATACTTCAATAAAAAATTAAATTAAAAAAGGTTCAATATCACAATGAAAATAGAAATTACAAACATTTATGCACCTAATAAAATACCTCAAAATATATGGAGCATCAAATTGATAGAACAGAAGGTGAGAAATAGAGAGCGCTATAATAATGGTGGTGATATCAATGCCTCGCTTTCAGTAATGGATAGATCAGTCAGACATAAGAGATGTAAGAAAATAGAGGACTTGAAAAATGCAACAAACCAACTAGATATAAAAGTTATATAGAACACTACCCCAAAACAGCAGAATACAGTTTTTTTTTTCAAGTGCACATGGGACATTCTACAGGACAGATCACATGTTAAACCACAAAATAAGTCTGAATAGCTTAAAAGGCAGATATCATACTAAGTACCTTCTCCAATCACAACAGGATGAAGTTAAAAATCAGTAACAAAGAAAACAGGAAAATTCACAAATTTGTGGAAACTCAACAACATACTCTTAAAGAAGCCATCACAAGATAAATTAGAAAATACTTAGAAACAAATAAACATAAAAACACAACATACCAAATTAATGGGATGCAGTGCAAGTAGTGCTCAGAGGGAAATCGATAGGTGTAAATGTTTACATTGTAAAAAAATGTAAGATCTCAAATGAACAGCTTCACACCATAAGGAACTAGAAAAGGAAAATAAAGCCCAACTCAAAGCTAGCAGATGGAAAGAAATAATAAAGTTTAGAGCAAAGTTAACAAGCTGGAGAAATCAAACAATAGAAAAAAATTAATGAAACTAAAAATTGGTTCTTTGAAAAAATAAACAAAATTGACAAACCTTTAACTAGACCGACAAAATAAAAAAGAGAAGACACAAATAACTAAAATCAGAATAACAGTGGAAGTATTACTGCAAACCTTATAGAGGCAAAAAGGAATTATAGAAGAATACTATGAACAACTGTAAGCCAACAAATTAGACAACCATTAAGAGAAATGGACAAACTTCTTGAAACACACAAATGCCCTAAACCAACTCACAAATAAAAATCTCAACAGACCTATAACAGGTAAAGTGACTGAATTATTAATCTAAAACTTACCAGCAAAGAGAAGTCCTGGACCAGGTGGCTTCAAAAAAGAATTCTACCAAACATTTAAAGAAGAAGTAATATCAATCCTACTCAAGCTCTTCCAAATCAATGACAAGGAGGGAACACATCCTACCCCATTTTATGAATCCAGCATTAATTTATATCAAAGCCAGAAAAAAAATACCACAAGAAAAGTAAATCACAGATCAACAGCCCTTATGAAGATAGATGCAAAAGTCCTCAACAAAATATTAGTAAATTGAATCCAACAGCATTTTAAAATAATTACTTACCATGACCAAATACCATTTATTCCTGAAATGTAAGAGTCATTCAACATAAGAATATTAATCAATGTAATGTGTGACATTAATACAACAAGGGAAAACAAACACATGATTATCCCAATTGATGCAGAAAAGGCATTTGACAAAATCAAACATACTTTCATGATAAAAAAACTTCCAGAAGTCTGGAAATAGAGGGAAAATCCCTCAACATATTAAAAATATTTAGAAAAACCCACAGCTAACATTATAATCAATGGTAAGGGACTGAAAACTGTCCACCTAAGATAAGAAACAAAAACAAGAATACCCACTTTCACTGCTGCTATTCAACATTCTACTAGAAGTTCTAACCAGAGCTATCAGAAAAGAAAAGTGAATAAAAGGCATCCAAAATAGAAAGAGCTAAAACTATTGCAGATGACACCATCCAATATATAGAATACACCAAGTAGAAAGCTACTAGAACTAATAAATTCAGCGAAGTTGCAGAGTACAAGATCAACACGCAAAAATCAGATGCGTTTCTAAATACCAGCAATAAAAAAGGCAAAAAAAAAAAATTTAGGAAAACGATTCTATTGATAATAGCACCTAAAAGAATTAAATACATTGTAGTAAATCTAACCAAGCAGGTGAAAGAGTTGTACACTGAAAACTACAAAATACTGCTGAAAGAAACTGAAGAAGGGACTTCCCTAGTGGTGCAGTGGTTAAGAATCCGCCTGCCAATGCACGGGACAGGGGTTCGATCCCTGGTCCAGAAAGATCCCACACGCTGCAGAGCAACTAAGCCCATGTACCACAACTACTGAGCCTGCACTCTACAGCCCGTGTGCCACAACTACTGAGCCCACGTGCCACAACTACTGAGTCCACGTGCCTAGAGCCCCTGCACTGCAACAAGAGAAACCACCACAATGAGAAGCCTGCACACTGCAACAAAGAGTAGCCCCCACTCACCGCAACTAGAGAAAGCCAGCTCGCAGCAACGAAGACCCAATGCAGCCAAAAAATAAATGAATCAATAAATAAGAAACTAAAGAAGACACAAATAAATGGAAATATATTTATATTCATGGCTAGGAAGACTTAATATTTTTATGATGTTAATATCACCCAAAGCAAGCTACAGATTCAATATAATCCCTATCAAATTACCAATAGTTCTTTTCAAAATGGAAATTTAGGGGGCTTTAAATAGCTAAAACAGTCCTACAGAAAAGAAAGAAAACTGGAAGACTCATACATCCTGACTTTGAAACTTACTGCAAAGCTGTAATAACTAATACAGAATGGTATTGGCATAAGGACAGACATATAGACCACTGGCATAGAATAGAGAGCTCAGAAATAAACTCTCACATGTATGGTAAATTGATTTTTGACAAAGGTGCCAAGACCATTCAATGGGAAAAAGAAAGTCTTTTCAACAAATGATGCTGGGAAAACTGGATATCCACATGCAAAAGAAGTTGGACGCTTACCTCCTATTAAACGCAAAGGTCAATTCAAAATGGATCAAAGATCTAAATTTAACAGCTCAAACAGTAAAACTCAGGGAAAAAAATTTTAAAGTCTTCATTCCATTGGATTTGGCAATGACCTAATGAGTATGACACCAAAGCATAGGTAACAAAAGAAAAAAATGATAAATTGGACTTGATCAAATTAATGTTTGTGCACCAAAGGATACTATCAAAATATATAAATAAATAATAAATACATAATGGGGTAAAATATTTGCAAAGAACATCTGATAGGGGATTAATATCCAGAATATATAAAGAGCTCCCACAACTCCATAACACCAAATAACCCAATTCAAAAACGGGCAAAGGACTTGAATAGACATTTCTCAAAGGACATATGCAAGTGGCTAATAAGCACATGAAAATGTGCTCAATATCATTAGTCATTAGGGAAATGCAAATCACAGCTACAATGAGATAGCATTTTATATCTAGTAGGATGGGTTTAAAAAAAAAAGGAAACAAGCGATGAGAAGGATGTAGAGAAATTGGAACTCTTGTGCATTGCTGGTGGGAATGTAAAATGGTACACCTGCTGTTGAAAACAGTTTGTTGTTTTTTCAAAAGACTAAACATGAAACTACCATACGACCCGCAATTTCATTCCTAGGTATACATTCAAAAGAATTAAAAGCAGGGACTTGAACATATATATGTACACCAATGTTCATAGCCAAGTTATTCTCAATAGCCAAAAGGTGTAAATGACATGTGTCCTTGAGCAAAGGAATGTCTAAGCAAATTGTGATATATACATACAAAGGAATATTATTCAGCCATAAGAAGAAATGAAATTTTTATATATGCTGCAACATGGATGTATCTTGAAAACATTATGCTAAATGAAATTGTCCAGATAACAAAACAACAATCATTTGCTGATCCACAGAGACAGAAAGTAGAATAGAGTTAAAGGGGAAAGAGGAATTATTGTTTAATTGATACAAGGATTTTGTTGGGGATGACAAAAAAGTTTCAGATATAGTGGTGATGATTGCACAACACTGCAAATGTATTTGATGCTACTGAATTACACACTTTGGAACAGTTTAAATGATAAATATTACGTTATGCATATTTTACCACTATAAAGAAAAGATCCTCAATTTCTGTGAAGATAAACAGGTGAGAATACTGAATTTTAGAAACAAAAACTACAAATATACGTTAATTGAGAGAAAGTTTTTTGGCAATAAATTTTAAAGGAAGTGTTTAAATTGGACCTATACAGTAAAAAATGATCAACATAATAGATAAAAATCCTTGATAGAAGTTTCATAAGAGTCACAGAAGTACTTTTTAAAGTTACAGTTTTTAAGGTCACTATGCTTCACCTGACTTATTTTCATTTTGACTTTATGTTAACCTGAGAAAAAATAACCAGATATGCCCAACAGTAACTCCAGAAAATTAAACAACACAACGCTGCAAAGGCAGAATCCGTTAATTATCCAAGGCACTATAATGTAAGTACAGTTGCTATACTGTTCTGAATGAATTACTGCAGTTTTAACAGAAGTATTCTTTTAAAAAGCATTTGACTGAATGACCACTGAACATCAACTCAAGGTAGAAGAGGCATATACAGGATTGACCATCTCTGATTGTTTCCAGAATTTCATGGTGTATATAATGTAATACCCCAACTCTAGAAAGAAGACCACATTGACCAAGAGAAAGGCTGCTTTCTTAATCTTAGTTTCTGATCCAAAATTTTCAGTGGTTTTTCACAGTCTAAAAGACAAAACCCAAATTTCTTAATGTGACATTATCTGGGGCTCAAAATATAATATTGCCAATCACTCCCCCAAGTTCTGAAATCCTCCTAGAGTCAAATTGCTTCTGTCAAGTATTCATCACAGATGTGATTCTGCTCAGATGTGGGATTATGTAATTTCTCCCACTGTATTAGACTGAATTTTTGCTCAGCACATATCCCCAGTGCTCAGCAGTAATTAATTAATCAGTTAAGACTATTAGAGCCATCTGTCTATGCATCATCCTTCCTATAAATCCCCTTCTCACCTTTCACCTCCTACCAGGCCTTCTCACCTCTAGCCTCTTACTACTCATCCCATATGAAAACCATCTTCTGACGAGTTTGCTAAAACCCAGTTACATCACATCCCTGTTCCTCAATAATTTGTATTCAGATCTCAACTTTCTTGGTTCTCCAGAGCTCAACTTTCTTGATTCCTGCCTTATATTTTGCTCCACTCATCAAGCAAACTGGACTATTCACATTAGCCCCAGACATTCCTCCACACATTAGCTAATGTCATGCTCTCTGTCTCACGAACCCCTGTGCTTCTCTGCCCATTAAAATCATACCCACATTTAAAGGTTGGCCTAAATGTCACTTCTTCCAGGTAGCTTTCCTCTTATTGCCCTACCTGAAAATGAGATTCTTGTTTTTAACTTCTCTGGCATTGGAGACATACCTCTTTCAAGGCATGTATTATATGGCATGCTTACTTCTCCTAAAATTCTCTTGAAATCATGGATTGGACTGGGTTTACCTCTGTGTCTATGGCACCCTGCAGAGAGTCGATGCAGGCTCAGAGTGCTGGACAAGCTGGAGAAAAGGCCCCTGAACTGCACCAGAGACCAGGTGAAAGATCTAAGAGAAAGTGTGAGAGCCCTCTGACCCAGGCATTCTAGGCAGATCTTCAACTAACAAGTTGATCTCAAGTCATTGTCACTGCCCATCATTTATCACTGGTGCGCTTAAAGAAATGTATCCATACCATCTCAATGGGCAAAATGGTGCTAGGAAAATACATCTTTAGCTGATAAATTTGAGTTTTTACTTCAGATACAAGGATCACACACATTACACACAGATCTCTTTTTTTCATTTCTAACACACATGAATATTAAAGAGAGACACATTTTATGAGTGCTTGTTGTCACCAAAGAAAGTAGTGGGCAAAACTGAAAACAGCAGAGATGCTCTGAGTGTCCTTATTCTAGACTTTATTGAATTTTAAAAGATTCTAAGGCTCAAACTAGTCCAGTAGAGGCCAAGACATATACAACTAAAAATCTCATTGGGTACATACTCTATTGAGTAAGCATGGCAAGTGGTGAAAATACACCACCTTACATTCATTTGGAGGTCAGTCCCATACCATCATATGAATTCTTTAGCAATTTGGAACATTTGGGTCAGAATGTTTATTTGCTGCATAGGAAAAGAGAGGATCTGGACAGAGAAGAGATCTTGATTAGAATATGTTGGAAGTCCTTTCAAGTCCAAGTTTTGAAATTCCCATTTGAATGATTGGAAGAATAGCTTATTTTCATGACAGAGCTCTTTCCTTGGAACCAAATTCCACAGCTCGGATACAGAGCAGAAAGGAAGAGCCCAGCAGAACCCACTTTAGAGCTTGGTGGCGGTGGTCTGGTCTCTGATTAACAAAGAAGCTGAGGCAACAGGTTACAGTTATGGCCACAGTTGGCTTCCTGAAGATTTCCACAGATGAAGGAAGAAAATGGGGGTGATACTGCAGGGCTGCTGTGTATGGCTGTGCATGCTTTTCATTGTACAGTCTGTGCATCGATATTGCAGCAGCTCTGGACAGAGCTGGGTAAAGGAATACTTACTCGTTTCTTCATCATCATGCATCCTCAGCCCTGGAGAATGTGAAGCAAATTTTCAAGAGGTAAAAGTTTACTACATCAAAAGAACAAGTGAATAATGTTATCAGAAATTGTACCCAGATGAAGAAGAGGTGGAATTACTGTATACTGCTCCTACTGAGTAGTGTATTCAACTGACGACATATTTTAGGCTCTTTGGTGGAAAATCATGACCCATTAGGATTTCTGCTCATAAGTAATACTTATTTTGTGCTTTATATTTTTTCTGTTTCGTTTATTGATTTACTTATTTACTGATATATGGCTGTGTTAGGTCTCCACTGCTGCATGCAGGGCTTTCTCTAGTTGTGGCAAGCGGGAGGCTACTCTTCGTTGCTGTGCACAGGCTTCTCATTGCAGTGTCTCCTCTTGCTGCAGAGCATGGAATCTAGGTGTGCGGGCTTTGGTAGTTGTGGTATGTGGGCTCAGCAGTTATGGCGCATGGGCTTAGTTGTTCCGTGGCATGTGGGATCTTCCCAGACCAGGGGTCAAACCCGTGTCCCCTGCATTGGCAGGCGGATTCGTAACCACTGTGCCACCAGGGAAGTCCCCTTTTGTGCTTTTTTTAGCTCAGTTCACTATAAAATTAGACAGATGTTCAGAAAGAAAATTAAGCACTGATATCGGATTGAAGCATTTAGGGTATTTCAAATGAAATACATAGATAATGCTGCCTATTCATGTATGTCCAAGTCGAAAAACAAGTGATTTGAAGGAGGTTAGCCCCATTTTATGCTGGAGAAATTCTACAACCTAAAACAAATTCAGCTCTATTTATCCTGATTCAAACAGAAAACATTTAGGTATCTACAAATACTCATATATGTGAGGTGGTCAAGCAAGTCCTTAGGTGTATTCATCCAATGTAGAAAAAGTTCTGGAGATCACATTCGTATCCAGAGACCATACATAATGTAACCCGCAAGAAAGATCTTCAGCTACATATCTATTCTTCCCACCAGATATTAAATTATATCTTTATACAAACAGTTATTTTTTCATGATTTATGTAAATAAGTTAAGCATAGAAATGGTATTCAAAATATATTTATACATATGCATAATAGAAAATTTTAAATTGAAAATGGTTAATCAATTTTATAAGGAAAATTAAATATGATAAAAATAAGAATATAGTATAATTTTTGAAGCAGTATATTGTTGTCTATACCACTTTTATTTTAGATATTTTTAGTTTTTATTGAAGTCACTATAGTTTGTCAATGACTTTTTGGAAATTAGAAAATATTTTAATTTATTTACAGTCACTAGGCCACCATTACTCAGGTATCTCTAAAGGGAAAGAAAATCTGTATTTTAATTCTGGGAGGAGGAATAAGACCTTGGTCAAGGCTGAAGTTGGTAATTCAGAGTTCCCCTTTTTGCATAACCAACATTTCGTAGTTCCTATTTCTGAGTGATCAGGTTATAAAGATTCTCATACTTCTCCCAGTCCCTCCTTATTTCTGTCACCAACCATTTCCCCTCCCTTATTGTTTATCTTAAATTGCATGGCCTCTACCAGGCTGCTGGTCTTTCCAGTGGACCTTAGTCCCTGGGCTTCATTCTCCCCCTCCACGTCTCTCCTCACATTTCACACTGCAGGGCACAGGTGCAGATTCACACCCAGACATACCTTCACACCACACTCACACTTCAAAAATTTTAAAAATAGGACATTAAAAAAATGACCATTGGTGTTTTACAGGCTCAAAAAACCAGGCTTATTTTACCATTTATTTATATATTTCCTCTATGGTGAAGTTTCTATACAAATATTTTGCCAATTTCCTTACTGGATTTTCTCTTCTATTGCTGAGCTGCAAGTCTTCTTTACATATCCTGAATATAAATCCTATGTCCAATATATGTTTTACATGTATTTGCTTTCAGTCTGTGACTTGTCTTTTTAATTCCTTAACAGTGTATTTTGAAGAGCAAAGGCTTTTAAATTTAACAAAATCTAGTTTATTAATATGTTGTGTCTTATATATCAATAAAAATTTTTGAGTCTATATTAAAACTCAGAACTACAAATATCTTCTCATATATTTTTGTACAAGTTTTATAGTTTTAGCTCCTCCATTCAGGTCTATGATCCATTCTGAGCTAATCTTCATATATGCTTTGAGGTAAGATTCAAAGTTCATTTTTTTGCATATGTATATCTAATTGTTCTAGCACCATTTATTGAAAATATGTCTTTCCCCTTTGAATCACTTTGGCACATTTGTTGAAAATCAACGACCCTCCCTTTATGTGTGGATTTAATTCTGGACTCTATTCTCTTTCAGTGATTTACATATCCATCTTTACACGTCTCATACTGACATGATTATACTACGTCAAAATCAGTTGGGGTAACATTCCCAAATTTGTTCTTATTCATCACAATTGTTTTGAACTAACATCTTAAAAATATTGTTTTCTTGGCTATTTTGGCCCTATTTCTGCCATATATATTTTGGAATATTCTTGCCAGTTAAGTAAGTACCACCTTTGGGATTTTTATTAGAATTGTATTTAGACACATTTGAGGAAAACTGATATTCTGTTAATAATGTCTTGGGACTTATCCAATGTTTTTCAATAAAATTTGAAAATGTTCTTCCATAAAGGACATAAACACATATTCTTTTAGATTTATTCTTGGGCATTATATATTTCTGTAAATGATGTCTTCATGTTTCCTAATAATTTGTTGCTGAGATATGTAACTGCAGTCGATTTTTAGGGTAATATTCTTATATCCTGCAAACATGCTAAACTGTCTTTGAAATTCAAAACTTTGTTTAGAGTTTTATTTCCATGTTGACAACTATTTTATCTACTGCTAATAATGATTTTGTTTCCTCCTTTATATTTCTTATACATGATAGTTTCCTTTCTTGTCTTACTACATTAGCTAGGCTTCCTAGCACAACGCTGTATAGAGCAGTGACAGTGGGCATTCTTTTCCTGTTCCCAATTTTAAAAGAAACAGTTTAAACCCTTCACCTTCCTGTATGATGTTTATTTTGTTTTGTTTTTTGACTTTTGTCTTTATCAAGTTAAAATTAGTATCTTTTCATTTCTCATCGGCAGAGGTTTATGTTGTTGTTCTGGTTACTATAAAAGGGTGTTAAATGGTGTCATGTGCCGTTTTCTGTAAATACTGGGATAATCAAAAGCATCATGTCTCTTTTAATCTATTAACAGTGGCTTACACTAATAATTTCTAAAAGTTTTATCATTTTTATTCCTGAGGCAATCCTTGTTTCTGTCTTTCATTGGGTGTTGATTGTTCTTAAATATTCTGTACACCACACCACACCCCATCCTCAACATCTACTTCCAGAGAACCCAACCAGTGACAATGGTTGATTATTGCATTTTAGGACAGTTTCAAGCCACCTGGTTATGACATTCTTAAATACCCCTAATCCTACTGGCTTCCAAACTTCTTGCCTGACACTCCCTCTTCTGCCACCTTATAATCTTACCTATAGGTATATCCAGGTTAAACATTACATTTTCCACAAAATCTCTTTTTAGTGCCCCTCAACTTCCTTATTGCAATGACCTTCCACTCTGCTCACAAAGTACTTTGTTGTGATATGTAAGTTAAAGTTATGAAGTAATAAAAATCAAATTAAATTTTTATTACCATAAATTTGCTGTCAAGTTTGTAGAGACTAGAGAAAATAGATAGGAGAGTGACTGGACATAGAAGGAAACAAAGCAAATAACGAATGAGAAATTAGGCATCTAAAGTAGAAAACATATTTACAGACTAATCCGTGATGGTTGGTACCCAATGGCCTGTAGTGTCAAAACAAGTCATGTGGCCAAGTGAATTGGGAGAGCAGGACAAGTAGGAGTGGTGTGTTAGAACTAAGAATATGTTCACAACTACATCTCTGAGGATGATTACCTCTCCTCCTGCCTCACTGTAGAAATGTGTGTTAGGTAATGCCACTGAGTAAAACGTAGGAGTTCATACTCCCTTTGGATGTCGGTAATTAGCATAGACACGACCTTATTTCTCCCCAGTGATATTTCTTTAATAATCCTGATTCCATAATTTGTGTCATTTCTTGTGGCTTAGCATGGCCCTCACTCTGGGGCTCTACACCTTAGGCCGAATTGGTTTTGCTGGATGTTTTTAAGAAGAGGAAACACAGAAGATAACATAAGAACACTAAGTGACTTGCAGAGAGCACAAAAGGAAAAAAAAAAGCACAGAAAAGGCAGTTGGAATACATGACACTGCAGACCAGAGCTCTACTGTTGCTTCTTACCCTACCTTGAGACTTCTTTGACTGTAAACATTACACTTTACTGTACTGGCTGACTCTGCCATTTTCTTTAGGAATTATGAAGCAAACAACAACAAAAACTTATACAGTGTGGTCCTATCTCTTTTGTTAGTCACCTTGTCTTGCAATTCTTCCCAAAGCCTATGACTATTCATTTTGAAAACTTTTATTATTGCCTAATGCACTGTTATATTTTGTTGCTGTTGATTTCCTCTCCCCACTCTGTGATTTCTAGTGTGTCTTCTAGGAATACCTATCCTTTTCACCTGGTGAAGTTGCACTGCAATGTTTGGACCAAGACGTGCATGGCCTCACCTGAAATGCTTTCTCCTGCTCCCTCAAGCCAGAGCAAGTGACCACCTCTTCCAGATGTCCTTACGATTTTCTGCAGACCTTTAAGTTTTCTTTGGTACACTGTTAATTTCCAATTTCCCCAATTCGTCTTTGCTATCACCCCTCTCCACTTCAGCATCTGACACGGGGTAATGCATAGGGCAGAAAATAATGGGGGCTTAGTAAATCAGTAAGAAAATTAATGAATACTTAATGATACCAAAGCACACTTCCAAAATGATATATTCATTACAAATCAAAATCTCTCTTTCACATTCCTTAGTAGATACTATTTCTTCTTATCTATTTCAGGGAAAGAGGGTAGACTTTCCTCTTCGAAGGCATTTGATCTATCTTTAAATTTGTATCAAGGATGCAGGGTGCCTTTAGTCTTTTATTAGCATAGTATTCCCTTGTCATCAACAATAACTCAATTTCAGCTTTCCTGATTCCATAAGAGATATTATTCTAAAGTATTACCGTGTCGTCAACAATAACTCAATTTCAGCTTTTGGTAGAAAAGCTGAAATTGAGTTATTGTTAATGACACGGTAATACTATTCAAAAGTCTTAAAGAAATGTAAGTGTAACACAAGCTGGAACTTGGCAAGAACACGGAAATAGCTATGGATATATAAACAATCAAGGAAGCCAACAAAGCCCTAATATGGATTTGATAGCTTGGCCAAAAGTTGTGGTGTGCATAGTATAGTCACGTGATTCAGACAGAAAAGCACTGAATTCCTTAACTTGAGATATCTGGTTTTCCTTAATTAACAATAATCTTTTGATGTTCAGACTACATGCCCTTTGTTACAAAACTTCTATATAACCTGGTTCCCCTCCTTGCCTCCTCGGAGCAGCTTCTCAGAGCTGTCTGAAATGCTGTCTCTCGGTCTGCAGTGCTCATTTTGCTCCAAATAAAACTTAACTCGAAAAACAAAAGAGCCAAGGGACACATTTATTGTAAGCCATGTAATCCTTTTTTTTTGTTTGTTTGTTTTAGAGAAACAGAAAACGTTATTGTACATATATGAAAGTGTTATTTAGTTGTATTATGGAAGTCACATAATTCTTAAGCATTTATTCTGGAATGATCAAGTTGCTTTGTTCAATTTTCATATAATATTTTCCATCTTTATAGTATGTTAATTTTAAGATATTCACACTCTGCTTTAAAGTCTGTTTATGGTATGCTTAACCCCGTAGGTTTCTGTTATTGTTGTTAAAAATCACACAAATATGAAAAAAACTTATTGAAAGAAAGAATAAGTAAAATATTTACATGGGTGGATATATATACATGTACATGCATGTTTATATGTATAGATGTGTGTGTGCCTATTAGATCTCTGTGTATGTATGAATTTCCCAAAGTTCTAAAGGCAACAGAGAAGGCATCCATTTGCTCTGACTGAGAGAGCTGGAGAAGGTATCTCAGGTAATGTGACACTTGCATTGATGATAAACAATGCAGTTGGGAATTACCCAGATGCAACATACATAAAGTGCCTAATATCTGTCTTTTATTACATGAAAATAATAAGCATCCCATGAATCAAGAACCATCGATAAACATAAATGCCATGAATTCACAGCAGAAGTAAACAAATACTGCAGATCTACCATGAGTGAGGCTCCATACCGATCCCGATTAAAAACACCAAACACAACCATTAAAAGAAAACGTGAAAAGCATTGGCTTGATGTTCCAGCTAAAGCTTATATTCAATACAACATCTATGACTCCTGGAGGAAAAGAAAAAGCCTTTTCTTAAATTCACAGAATAAGGAATTCACTATCTCCCTTTTGGACTGATCTAATTGTTACAAAACAAGAACTATTGTGGAGATTTGAGAAGATGGCGGAAGAGTAAGACACGGAGATCATCTTCCTCCCCACAGATACATCAGAAATACATCTACACGTGGAACTGCTCCTATAGAACACCCACTGAACGCTGGCAGAAGACCTCAGACCTCCCAAAAGGCAAGAAACTCCCCACGTACCTGGGTAGGGCAAAAGAAAAAAGAATAAACAGAGACAAAAGAATAGCGATGGGACCTGCACCAGTGGGAGGGAGCCATGAAGGAGGAAAGATTTCCACACACTAGAAGCCCCTTCACGGGCGATGACTGCGGGTGGTGGAGGGGGGAGCTTCGGAGCCACGGAGAAGAGTGCAGCCACAGGGGTGCAGAGGGCAAAGCAGAGAGATTCCCGCACAGAGGATCGGTGCTGACAAGCACTCACCAGCCCGAGAGGCTTGTCTGCTCACCCGCCGGGGCGGGCGGGGCTGGGAGCTGAGGCTCGGGCTTCGGTCGGAGCGCAGGGAGAGGACTGGGGTTGGCGGCGTGAACACAGCCTGCAGGGGGTTAGTGTACCCCGGCTAGCCGGGAGGGAGAACAGGGAAAAGTCTGCACCTGCCGAAGGGGCAAGAGACTTTTTCTTCCCTCTCTGTTACCAGGTGCATGAGGAGAGGGGATTAAGAGCACTGCTTAAAGGAGTTCCAGAGACGGGCGTGAGCCACAGCTATCAGTGTGGAAACCAGAGACGGGCATGAGATGCTAAGGCTGCTGCTGCGGCCACCAAGAAACCTATGTTCGAGCACAGGACACTCTCCACACCTCCCCTCCCGGGAACCTGTGCAGCACGCCACTGTTACTGTCCTGTGATCGAGGCACAACTTCCCGGGGAGAATGCATGGCGTGCCTTAGGCTGGTGCAACGTCACGCCGGCCTCTGCCGCCGCAGGTGCACTCCGCATCTGTACCCCTCCCTCCCCGCAGCCTGAGTGAGCCAAAGCTGCCAAATCAGCTGCTCCTTTAACCCCGTCCTGCCTGAGCGAAGAACAGACGCTCTCAGGCGACCTACATGCAGAGGCAGGGACAAATCCAAAGGTGAACCCCGGGAGCTGTGCAAACAAAGAAGAGAAAGGGAAATGTCTCCCAGCAGCCTCAGGAGCAGCGGATTAAATATCCACAGTCAACTTGATGTACCCTGCATCTGTAGAATACCTGAATAGACAACGAATCATCCTAAATTGAGGAGGTGGACTTTGGGAGCAAGATATATTATTTTTTCCCCTTTTCCTCTTTTTGTGAGTGTGTATGTATATTCTTCTATGTGAGATTGTGTCTGTAGAGCTTTGCTTTCACCATTTGTCCTAGGGTTCTGTCCGTTTGTTGTCTTTTTTTTTTTTTTTTTTACTTATTGAAATTTTATTTTATCCTCTTTCTGTCTTTCTATTTTTTCTCCATTTTATTCTAAGCCGTGTAGATGAAAGGCTCTTGGTGCTCCAGCCAGGAGTCAGTGCTGTGCCTCTGAGGTGGGAGAGCCAACTTCAGGACACTGGTCCACAAGAGACCTCCCAGCTCCACGTAATATCAAATGGCGAAAATCTCGCAGAGATCTCCATCTCAATGCCAAGACCTAGCTTCACTCAACCACCAGCAAGCTACAGTGCTGGACACCCTATGTCAAACAATTAGGAAGACAGGAGCACAACCCCACCCATTAGAAGAGAGGCTGCCTAAAATCATAACAAGACCACAGACACCCAAAAACACACCACAGGACTTGGAACTGCCCACCAGAAAGACAAGATCCAGTCTCATCCACCAGGACACAGGCACTAGTCCCCCCAACCAGGAAGCCTACACAACCCACTGAACCAACCTTAGCCATTGGGGACAGACACCAAAATCAAGAGGAAGTACGAACCTTCAGCCCGCTAAAAGGAGACCCCACACACAGTAAGATAAGCAAAATGAGAAGACAGAAAAACACAGAGCAGTTGAAGGAGCAAGGTAAAATCCCACCAGACCTAACAAATGAAGAGGAAATAGGCAACCTACCTGAAAAAGAATTCAGAAAAATTAAAGTAAAGATGATCAAATATCTTGGAAATAGAATACAGAAAATGCAAGAAACCTTTAACAAGGACCTAGAAGAACTAAAGAGAAAACAACCAATAATGAACAACACAATAAATGAAATTAAAAATACTCTAGAAGGAATCAATAGCAGAATAACTGAGGCAGAAGAACAGATAAGTGACCCAGAAGGTAAAATAGTGGGAATAACTACTGCAGAGCAGAATAAAGAAAAAAGAATGAAAAGAACTGAGGACAGCTTCAGAGACGTCTGGGACAACATTAAAGGCACCGACATTCCAATTATAGGGGTCCCAGAAGAAGAAGAGAAAAAGAAAGGGACTGAGAAAATATTTGAAGAGATTATAGTGGAAAATTTCCGTAATATGGGAAAGGAAATAGTCAATCAAGTCCAGGAAGCACAGAGAGTCCCACACAGGATAAATCCAAGAAGAAACATGCCAAGACACATATTAATCAAATTATCAAAAATTAAATGCACAGACAAAATATTAAAAGGAGCAAGGGAAAATCAACAAATAACCAACAGGGAATCCCAATAAGGTTAACAGCTGAACTTTCAGCAGAAACTCTGCAAGCCAGAAGGGAGTGGCAGGACATATTTAAAGTGATGAAGGAGAAAAACCTACAACCAAGATTACTCTACCCAGCAAGGGTCTCATTCAGATTTGCTGGAGAAATTAAAACGTTTACAGACAAGCAAAAGCTGAGAGAGTTCAGCAACACCAAACCAGCTTTACAATAAATGCTACAGGAATTTCTTGAGGCAAGAAACACAAGAGAAAGAAAACACCTACAATAACAAACCCAAAACAATTAAGAAAATGGGAATAGGAGTATACATATCAATAATTAACTTAAAAGAAAATGGATTAAATGCTCCCATCCAAAGACACAGACTGGCTGAATGGATACAAAAACAAGACCTGTATATATGCTGTCTACAAGAGACCCACTTCAGACCTAGGGACACATACAGACTGAAAGTGAGGGGATGGAAAAAGATATTCCATGCAAATGGAAATCAGAAGAAAGCTGGATTAGCAATTTTCATATCAGACAAAATAGACTTTAAAATAAAGACTATTACAAGAGACAAAGAAGGACACTACATAATGATCAAGGGGTCGATCCAAGAAGAAGATATAACAATTGTAAATATTTATGCACCTGACATAGGAGCACATCAATACATAAGGCAAATACTAACAGCCATAAAAGGGGAAACCGACAGTAACACAATCATAGTAGGGGACTTTCGCACCCCACTTTCACCAATGGACAGATCATCCAAAATGAAAATAAATAAGGAAACACAAGTTTTAAATGATACATTAAACAAGATGGACTTAATTGATATTTATAGGACATTCCATCCAAAAACAACAGAATACACATTTTTCTCAAGTGCTCATGGAACATCCTCCAGGATAGATCATATCTTGGGTCACAAATCAAGCCTTGGTAAATTTAAGAAAATTGAAATCATATCAAGTATCTTTTCCGACCACAACACTATGAGACTAGATATCAATTACAGGAAAAAATCTATAAAAAATATAAACATATGGATGCTAAACAATATACTGCTTAATAACGAAGTGATCACTGATGAAATCTAAGAGGAATTCAAAAAATACCTAGTAACAAATGACAATGGAGACATGACGACCCAAAAGCTATGGAATGCAGCCAAAGCAAAAAGTTCTAAGAGGGAAGTTTATAGCAATACAATCCCACCTTAAGAAACAGGAAACATCTCAAATAAACAACCTAACCTTGCATCTAAAGCAATTAGAGAAAGAAGAACAAAAAAACCCAAAGTTAGAGGAAGGCAATAAATCATAAAAATCAGATCAGAGATAAATGAAAATGAAATGAAGGAAATGATAGCAAAAATCAATAAAACTGAAAGCTGGTTCTTTGAGATGATAAACAAAATTGATAAACCATTAGCCAGACTCATCAAGAAAAAAAGGGAGAAGACTCAAATCAATAGAATTAGAAATGAAAAAGGAGAAGTAACAACTGACACTGCAGAAATACAAAAGATCATGACAGATTATTACAAGCAACTCCATGCCAATAAAATGGACAACCTGGAAGAAATGGACAAATTCTTAGAAATGCACAACCTGCCAAGACTGAATCAGGAAGAAACAGAAAATATGAACAGACCAATCACAAGCACTGAAATTGAAACTGTGATAAAAAATCTTCCAACAAACAAAAGCCCAGGACCAGATGGCTTCACAGGCGAATTCTATCAAGCATTTAGAGAAGAGCTAACACCTATCCTTCTGAAACTCTTCCAAAATATAGCAGAGGGAGGAACACTCCCAAACTCATTCTACGAGGCCACCATCACCTTGATACCAAAACCAGACAAGGATGTCACAAAGAAAGAAAACTACAGGCCAATATCACTGATGAGCATAGATGCAAAAATCCTCAACAAAATACTAGCAAACAGAATCCAACAGCACATTAAAAGGATCATACACCATGAACAAGTGGGGTTTTTTCCAGGAATGCAAGGATTCTTCAATATATGCAAATCAATCAACGTGATACACCATATTAACAAATTGAAGGAGAAAAACCATATAGTCATCTCAATAGATGCAGAGAAAGCTTTCGACAAAATTCAACACCCATTTATGATAAAAACCCTGCAGAAAGTAGGCATAGAGGGAACTTTCCTCAACATAATAAAGGCCATATAGGACAAACCCACAGCCAGCATCGTCCTCAATGGTGAAAAACTGAAACCATTTCCACTAAGATCAGGAACAAGACAAGGTTGCCCACTCTCACCACTCTTAATCAACATGGTTTTGGAAGTTTTAGCCACAGCAATCAGAGAAGAAAAGGAAATAAAAGGAATCCAAATCGGAAAAGAAGAAGTAAAGCTGTCACTGTTTGCAGATGACATGATACTATACATAGAGGATCCTAAAGATGCTACCAGAAAACTACTAGAGCTAATCAATGCATTTGGTAAAGTAGCAGGACACAAAATTAATGCACAGAAATCTCTGCCATTCCTATGTACCAATGATGAGAATTCTGAAAGTGAAATCAAGGAAACACTCCCATTTATCATTGCAACAAAAAGAATAAAATATCTAGGAACAAACCTACCTAAGGAGAAAAAAGACCTGTATGCAGAAAATTATAAGACACTGATGAAAGAAATTAAAGATGATACAAATAGATGGAGAGTACCATGTTCTTGGATTGGAAGAATCAACATTGTGAAAATGACTCTACTACCCAAAGCAATCTACAGATTCAATGCAATCCCTATCAAACTACCACTGGCATTTTTCACAGAACTAGAACAAAAAATTTCACAATTTGTATGGAAACACAAAAGACCCCGAATAGCCAAATCAATCTTGAGAACGAAAAATGGAGCTGGAGGAATCAGGCTCTCTGACTTCAGACTATACTACAAAGCTACAGTAATCAAGACAGTGTGGTACTGGCACACAAACAGAAAGATAGATCGATGGAACAGGTTAGAAAGCTCAGAGATAAACCCACGCACATATGGTCACCTTATCTTTGATAAAGGAGGCTGGAATGTACAGTGGAGAAAGGACAGTCTCTTCAATAAGTGGTGCTAGGAAAACTTGACAGGGACATGTAAAAGTATGAGATTAGATCACTCCCTAACACCATACGCAAAAATAAGCTCAAAATGGATTAAATACCTAAATGTAAGGCCAGACACTATCAAACTCTTAGAGGAAAACATAGGCAGAACACTCTATGACATAAATCACAGCAAGATCCTTTTTGACCCACCTACTAGAATAATGGAAATAAAGACAAAAATAAACACATGGGACCTAATGAAACTTAAAAGCTTTTGCACAGCAAAGGAAACCATAAATAAGACCAAAAGACAACCCTCCTAAAGGGAGAAAATATGTTCAAATGAAGCAACTGACAAAGGATTAATCTCCAAAATTTATAAGCAGCACATGCAGCTCAATAACAAAAAAACAAAAAACCCAACCCAAAAATGGGCAGAAGACCTAAATAGACATTTCTCCACAGAAGATATACAGACTGCCAACAAACACATGAAAGGATGCTCAACATCTTTACTCATTAGAGAAATGCAAATCAAAACTACAATGAGATATCATCTCACACCAGTCAGAATGGCCATCATCAAAAAATCTAGAAACAATAAATGCTGGAGAGGGTGTGGAAAAAATGGGAACACTCTTGCACTACTGGTGGGAATGTGAATTGGTACAGCCACTATGGAGAACGGTATGGAGGTTCCTTAAAAAAACTACAAATAGAACTACCATATGACCCAGCAATCCCACTACTGGGCATATACCCTGAGAAAACCATAATTCAAAAAGAGTCATGTACCAAAATGTTCATAGCAGCCCTATTTACAATAGCCTGGAGGTGGAAACAACCTAAGTGTCCATCATCAGATGAATGGATAAAGAAGATGTGGCACATATATACAATGGAATATTACTCAGCCATAAAAAGAAATGAAATTGAGCTATTTGTAATGAGGTGGATGGACCTAGAGTCTGTCATACAGAATGAAGTAAGTGAGAAAGAGAAAGACAAATACTGTATGCTGACACATACATATGGAATTTAAGAAAAAAATGTCATGAAGAACATAGGGGTAAGACAGGAATAAAGACACAGATCTACTAGAGAATGGACTTGAGGATATGGGGAGGGGGAATGGTAAGCTGTGACAAAGTGAAAGAGCAGCATGGACATATATACACTACTAAACGTAAGGTAGATAGCTAGTGGGAAGCAGCCGCATAGCACAGGGAGACCAGCTCGGTGCTTTGTGACCGCCTGGAGGGGTGGGATAGGGAGGGCGGGAGGGAGACGCAAAAGGGAGGTGATATGGGAACATATGTATAGTTATAACTGATTAAATTTGTTAAATAAAAAAATAAAAAAGAGAAAGAAAAAAAAAGAAAAAAGAAAAAAACATGTTAACAGAGCCACTTCCCAAGAAAATCTGTCCTCTGCTACCTACATGCTTCCCCTTGCTCACTCTTTTTTAGACATGGGAAACTCTACTTAAGGAACCTACAGCACAACAGCCTGCTAATACCTGAGGCTGAAAAATCTCATTGGAAACAAGCTGGATGTTTTGCCACTCAGATGGATTTTGGAGACACCCAGATGGCCACTTGGTCTCTTCTTGGCTACTTGCCGAAAATTTACTACACAGTATCCATCAGATTACACATCAGGACAAAGGGAGTCTTGAAGATCTCTTTTGCAAGTATCGGTGGGACAAGGATGAAAGCTAACTCTTTTATATGGCCCAGGGATCATGTATTAGTATTTCTGTGCTTTTGTCCAACACATGGCTAAAGTTGTAGACTTGAAGCTCTCTAGCTGTGTCTGTCTGTATGTATTTTTGAATATGAATGTGTAGTAAGTGCCTACCTTTGGATGGTATTACAAAATTGCACTATGGCATTTCTTAAAGAGAATTCTGTTTGGATTAGGTTAAACAGAAACAAACACACATAAATTGAACAGTTCTAAAATTACCAGAAATTAAGGAAACTGAACTTCTGAGATTTTCATAGGCTTAAAAAAGTATTCTTATGGAAACTAACCAAAAATTTTTTAAAATTCAAGTTTACATAATTAAGGCAAATCTTTGTCAAAAAAGACTCATTTAATATTATTGGTTTAATAAAAACAGCTATGTTTTCAACATCATACATTTTTATTCTACCTGGATATGCTCTTCCTAAACTTATAAAATTTTTCTGGTTGAATAAACGAGCATTGTATCTACCAGATATTTCAGATTATGAAAAATGTAAATTTTTCTTTAACCAAATTGAATCATTATTCAAACCAATCTTTAACAGTGCTTATGCTTTGTGGTATGAAGATACTTTCCAAGATCTTTAGGTAACTTAAAACATTAGACTTATGCTAAACTGAGTTAAATAATAGTATTCTTTAGATACTTATACATTTTTAAATAAGATAAAATACTGAAAATTAGTTACTAAACATAATTTTAAGTTGATACGATTTTGCCTCTGATTTTCACATGGAAAAGAGAGGGGACAGACTTTTTACTTATGATAATATTTTAGGTTAATATTTCTCTTCTTCATTTTAGAATCCCTCTTTTAAGACGCCTGATCTCCAGAACTCTAAAACGCTCATCTTTTCCACTTCTTCTCAACAATTGTTCAAATGATTTTGCAGGAACAACGCCAAACAAGTGTCTTCAGAAGATTATTCCTCAGACCCAGATTTGACCCACTCAAAGGTTTATGATTGTCTCTGTGATGTTCAAGAAGTGTGAATGACACTTCTTGGTCCTGAACAAAACTGAGGCCCAACAGTTTTGAATTTTACCTGTGATTCGTGATCTCAGAAAATAGCAACAGTTAAGAAATCACCCTATCCTCTGTTTTCTGAAATCCTCCACCTTTGGTGTACCACAAAGAACCACCCCACTTGAGATAGGATTTGCTACCCAGGCCTTCTCAGGATTCCCCTAAGACCTGGACATCACTCCCTTGTTTATCTGTGACCACGGAAATACCAACTTTTCCCCTTTGGCCTTGACCTGCTCATCAGACCAGGCACTGATCTCTCAACTTCCCTTTCTTTGTTTCATGAAATGATTAGCTGAGCTCAGAACTCTTTGTCCTTCTAAAACTAGCCAGACACAGAGATGAACCTTCCTGTTCATCTAACTGAGACTTCACCTAATTGCAAAATAATTCCAACTGTAAATCAGCCCCACC
Source organism: Mesoplodon mirus (assembly GCF_964341445.2). Classification (NCBI taxonomy): domain Eukaryota; kingdom Metazoa; phylum Chordata; class Mammalia; order Artiodactyla; family Ziphiidae; genus Mesoplodon; species Mesoplodon mirus. The sequence goes on along the minus strand of NC_138976.1, from coordinate 204,156,551 downwards.
TGTAACTTTTCTACTTTCCCTAAAAAAGTCTAAGGCAAAAACCACCCTGCAAGACATTCTGATCTTCTTATTGCAAAAGCCTGAATAAAATCAATCCTCTTACTTGTTTATTTTTTGTCTTGGAAAACATGAATAAGGGCATATATATCCAGCAATCTATGTGGGCATATTCTCTTACATACATTAATGGGGCATATGTAGCTAGAGTGACAGCTGTATTAGCATCCTAAAAAGAACTAAATAATCTATATAGCCAAATGAGGGACAATGTGGAGAGAATCACCTGGAGTGGGGTGGAGAAAATGACTTAAATGTGCTCATTTTTCCAGGATTTTTTACCTTTCTAAAATTCGGAACTGAGGGCAAGAGATGCACCATTAATTTCTTTGACAGAGGTTCACAATTAAGCAGGTACACTTAAGGAGCATATTCAACTACTACTTTGGGGATAATTTTAGAATAACAGCAAAGTTGCAAAAATAGTACAGACTGTTCCTTGTACCCAGTTCCCAGTTTCCCCTAATGCTTCCATTTTATCTCCTCATTTAAGAGTGTAAGTTATACTTCTTACATTTTTTTATGGTTTCCTTAGAGTTTACAATATGCATTTTTAAAATAATCTAATTCCACCTTGAAATACCAACACACCACTTCATGGGTTCAGGAACTTTATAACACAGTATTCCCATTTCTTTTCTCCCATTATAGTGACGTGGCTGTCATTAATTTCACTTATCCATGTGCCATAATTCCTTAGCACATTGTTAATACTGGCCCTTAAAACACTTATATGTTATCCATTAGGCCACCAGGGCTGATAACAGTTCTTTTTAGATTGATTAAGAAGCAGAAAACTCAAGGATTTCATTTTACCAGCATTCATTTCTCCTTGGAAGTTCCTCCTTTATGTAGATATAACTTTCTGATCTTTGTCAGTTGTTCTGTTTTTAATGTTTGTGGTAACATAAGTGCCAAATACTTCAAATTCCTCTAATGTCTTTGTTTTTGTTTCTCCGTTTTAAAAAAAATATTTATTTATTTGGCTGGCTGAGCCGGGTCTTAGTTGTGTCAACCAGGATCTGGTTCCCTGACCAGGGATCAAACCTGTGCCCCCTGAATTGGGAGCACAGAGTCTTAACCACGGGACCACCAAGGAAGTCCCTTGTCTCTCATCTTGACGTTGGGGCTTCCCTAAGTACTGTTGCTCAGCTTGAGTCTGTGTCTTGCAGTTCTTTTGGCGGTGATCTACTCTTAACTGTCCTGGAGGCCTGCGGGTGTGATGGTAAACTGTGGGGGAGGGAAGACTTTCTCTAATCTTGCAGTAAATCCCAGTCTCTAGTGGGCCTCTGTTTGAGGGTGTGGCCTTCACAAGTGTTTCTGACACTCCCCAGGGATATGGCTCTTTCCCCTGCCCCTACTCCTTGACTTGGCTGCAGCATTTCCTTGAAGCCCTATGCCCTGCTGATATGTTCCCCCAACACACTGCATCACATGATCAAGGTAAGAGGGAGAAGGCTGCATTGGGGGAGTATTTATTTCATCTAGCTGGGATGAGATTTCAGAATTGCACTCTGGCCAAGTCCTTTCTCTGGAGAGTAAGATTCTGCTACATACAAAGCTCCATGGCCACCCCCTCGTCCCCACCCCCTCCAGAGCCACCAGGACACCTCTCTCCATCTTCACCATGAGAGCCTGCAGGGGTTCCTGAAGGGAACACCCGCCAAGACTCTGGCTTCCTGGATTTTCTCCCTCTCAAATAGTCATCCATAAGTCCCCGTGCAAATGAAGCAGAAATCAGGACCCACCATGATCTCCATTGATTCTACTTGTCTAAATTAGGGACCTCCATGCGCCTCAGGTACCCTAGCTGTTCACACTGAGGACTCTCATGCCCCAGTGACAATATCATAAAGGCTGAAGAGACTGTAATAAAAGCAACAGTAGATGCTAGAGACATGTTCTTGAACATGTACATTCATGAGAGTAGAGCCAAATAAATAGTTCACAAATTGAGAAAAATTAACCAGGTAGTGATGAAAAAGTACAATCCCTAAGTGAGTACCCAATTCCACCTGCCAAAAGGGATGTCCAATGATGTCATAGGGCACTTCCTATAAGACTCAAAGTGCCCTGTCTAGAAGGTACAGGCAAGACTCGAAGCTCCAGGGTCTGGAGGGGGTAGGGTAGGAGGGGGAAGGCAAGGTGTATTATGAAAAAGAGAATATGTGTAGAACACACTAGGGATATCAGAAAAGGCTGCTGTAGATGACTTTAACCCAGGCTTTGGTCCTCCAGTCCCAGTGCCTACTCTAAAGATTAGAACCTAAGCTCACCTGACCCATTTCTGACTTCTGGGTGTTCCACACATGTTTCTAAACTCTGGAGAATGGAGACTGTCTATTTGGGGCAGAGTGAGAAGAAATGTGGTCAAGACAATATACAAACGATTTAGAGAAAATGAGGACATGCTTAATTTTTGGATTTGAATATACTGCGTTCGTCTGCGGCATGTGGGATCTTCCCGGACCAGGGCATGAACCCGTGTCCCCTGCATCGGCAGGCGGACTCTCAACCACTGCGCCACCAGGGAAGCCCCCCATTATCTTTAAAACTGTATAGATATATAAAGAAAGGAAGTTACTTATAAAAATAAATACTGCATATATATTTGATTAATGACATTCTATTTTTATGTCATACGTAATTAGACTATAAAAAATTGTATTCTTTTAAATTTGAACAAGTTATAAGTATATATATATATATGTATACATACATACACAGAAACATGCATTATCTATCTAAATCCCATTTCCAGTCGAAAAGAAAAGAAAAGAAAAAGCCTGCAAAGCATTGTCTCTTTGGGACTCCTAGATTGACTAATTTTTGAGTAGTTTGACTGAATGGGCTGATTTTATACTACAATACCTGTAAAGGCACTAACTTGCTTCTATTAGTAAATGGAAGAAAATCCAGTACATATGGGCTCTGTTGATGCAATATGTAAACACCCAGCAAGTTCAAAGAGTAAGCTCAACATCCTGGCAGAAGACCTCAACTTTGACCCTAGTCCCATCTCTGGCTTGGACAATTCACTTAACCACCATAGACCTCATATTCCTCATCTCTAAAAGGAGGTCTCCAAGTTTATTTTCAGCTCTAAAATTCCTAAAGTTCATGTCCATCAACTCTAAGTAGCATCATTCTTTTTTCTCACAGAAGAATTGTTTGTTTTAGTGCATTGGTTATTTGACTACTGTCTTTATGTAAATACTAGAAGTAGCAGGCTTGTTCTCCAATACATTCACGTATCAGGCAGAAAATTTTCAATACTGGGTTTTTGTTTGTTTCTTTCTTTCTTCACGGCTGATTGCATGTTGCAGAGCTGATTTTTAGTTTCTGGAGGTTAAAAACATGCAGGTGTAGATATAATGTGCTGCAGCCATTTATATCACCAGCCATAATGTTTTAAAACAACTGGCTTTTTTGCATAGTCTTTAGAAGAGGGTTAGATGAGCACTTCTGTTTTCCTTTTCTTGAAAAGTTTTATAACAACACGAAAAGGTCATCTTTAAAATGTCAGACAAGATTAACAACAAAATCTTGGAAGACAGCCAGTCCACCAAGGAAACAAACCCAAAGGACTCTTTACAGATGCAAATCTTAAATAAGCAACAGAACCTGAGAGTGGGGTGAGGGCAAGGGAGAGAAATACTTTGTAGCAAAGAAATACATTCAAGAGATGCCTCATGGCCTTGAACTGTTGGAAAGGAGTAGCAGTAAACAAACCTGGCCCCCAGCAATTGCTAAAGGGCACATTCATTAGGAAGTTGGAAGCAAGACATCTAAGATCATGAGTCAGAGAAGCAGAATCATGAGCCACACCCACACTGGGTTCTCTATGCTATGGTTAAAACCAAGAGAAGTTGATGTAAATATTTTAATTGCAAGGAATTGAAAAACTGGTTTTTAATCTCACTAGTTGATGCCAGGCCAGGTTTTTGATTATACAACTGAGGATGTAGCTCTATAGTCCTGGCAGCTGAGTAGTAGAGAAGATGCAGTTTTCTTCCCACAAAAATACCACTTCTCCTACTAACAATTCTAAAGGGAGAGAAAGCCTTTAACAGAGAACACATTAAAGGAGAGTCACAGTTATTTAAAACCAGAAACTTAAATATTGATGGAAGAAGCAAGTAGGTTTAGGAAGAGAGCAAGCTACAGAAATTGATAAAAGCTTTGCACTTTTAGTTGAAATTTTAAAAATTATTAACAGAAATGGAGAATTCTCTGCAATTTGTATTTTATCCAGTATTCAACTAAGTGGCCTATTAGTTTAGTAGGATGAAAAGTATCTTGCTGGCAAATGTGGAAACTAATACTGAAACAAAAATATAAGGCAGAGACATATTTTTGTAGCAAAGGATTTCACCAGCTTTGTCAAGGTTGACACAAGAATCATATTATAGTTATACTTAATATAAATGTTAGATTATGTAATACATAAATGTATATTCAGTAGAAATAGTCAATAAATTGTACATAATGTACTACAGTAGTAAATGTTAGGTTCTTTTCAATGAATACTTTATAGTGTTTTTGTGATCTTTATAAAGAGCCTAGTTTTTAAATAAATACTATTTCAAAGTTGGGGAATGAGAAGTTTAAAATAAGATGAACCAGATTTCTACAATCCATTTTCTGATGCTCAAAGTGGGCAGACTACAAAATGGAGCATGGCTGAGGCCATGTGGTAATCTGTGTGTTCCTTGCACTGTTTGAATTATATTATACATCCGTAATATGCAGGGGCACAAATCACTCATAGGTTACGCTTTTTAGGCAAACTTTTACACACAAATAATAACTAATTAGAATAGACCTTAGCAAAACCGTGATGTCTGCTTGTTTCATCAAGCTCCACTTTCTGAGTTTCCCCTGTGAGTCTATTTATTGCTCTGTCTTCTCTATTCCCTAATACCCTCTGCAGAACACTTATGCCCTCAAGTTCTCTTCCCTCTTGCACATCATCAAAACTTGCTTTTGGATCATTCAGGCTGAGGTAAAAATGACTACGATCTTAAAGCACAACCAGTATTTGAATTTTAATGGGAAAAAAAGATTTAAGCTAAAGGGATGAGATTCCGAGATAAAGGGATGAGAGTTGAATGCCAAACATCAGTTAGTAGATGAGAAGACATTTTTAGGCAGCAAAACTTTTCTGCATCTCTAGTCATAATACTAATTCTGCAAGCTATATAGTTGGAGAGATGCAATCATATGAAAGGCTCAAGATATCAGAAAATAGAAAACAAAACTATTTCTTCTTAGTTCATAAATAGGGTGTAGGTTTACTAAAGAGGACATTAAAATTGCTCCCTGTTTCCTGAATCCAATCCAACCAGCAAGGGAAAGGAGTTGAATAATATGGCATTTGAGTTGGTTAATGGCAGGGAGAATTCAGAGTGGAATTACAGATGTAAAATGGATATCAGGATGTTATTTGTGTGTATGTGTCCATCGTGTATGTGTATAGAAGCCACCTCTGTCATCTAGGAAAAGACGTTTAAATCTTCCAGAGTTATTAATTCACTGAGAAGAGACGATAAACTTCAGCATCATTTTGTTGCTCAATTGGGTCCTATTTGAGGGATGAATCAATAACAATGATTTCCTTGAAAGGTCTCTCAAGGCTATTGATTTTTTTATGGCCCTGGTATGCAAGGGGTTTGTTCTGAAAGGACACAAACAGGTAATTCTCTCTTTCAAGAATTTTGGTCGCAGGAGTTGAGCAAAAACTACAGTGTGATAGAAAGCAGTTAGTTTTCTCTGTCTCATATACAGATTTAAAATTAAAAAGTGAAAAGACCGTACATTTTATCATTTTATACTTAACACTTATCTACATAAGTGTTAAAACAAATTGATCTTACTACCCATTATGATTATTAAGGTACCAAAAAAATTCACTTTGAAAACGATTCCTGAATATGGATATATTTTGTATTCAGAATCACATGGAAAAAGAAGCCTCTTAACTTACATGGGCCAGTGTCCCATAGTTATTGATCATTATTCATGGGAAATAAATTAATTTTCTAACATTCCATCATTTGCTATTTTTTTAATAAAAGAGGGATTTTATTGTTCAGCACAGGGAAATATAGCCATCATTTTATAATAATTAAATGTAGTATAATCTATAAAAATATTGACTCACTATGTTGTACACCTGAAATTAATATAATATCATAAATCATCCATACATCAATAAAAAAGAGGTGTTTTTGTTTTCTTATCAGCTGTTCTGTTCTTTGTTAAGAAGTGAGGAAAAAAACACTGATTGTAAGGAAGTCAGATCCTTGATTTGCCTGATGATTATGAACATGAAAAAAGTGTTCTCTACAGAACAGTAGCTCTTAATCAAAAAAAGGCTGGCTCTAACATTCTACAAAGAAGAGTGTGCCAAGATATAGCAATCCTTTTTGATTTTTTGAAGTTTAAACAAATAGTGTACTCTGCATGAATTTTATCTTTCAACTGAATCATTCTACTGTGGAATTTATGATGCTATAGTACTAGTTTACGAAGAAAGTGTAGTAGGCTTCACATATCTCCATATCTTATATTGATGGCATTTAAATCCTAATACCAAACTGCTATTGTTTCATAAACTAGGAGAAAATTGTGCTGATAACAAGCAGGAGAAGCTGGCAGAAACAATAGATTTTCCACTCTTTGCTTTCTATTGTTTGTAAACCTAATTACCCTAGTTGACCAATTAATGACAACACATGATGAAATTTTCCTGACTGCTAATTAATGAGCTCTAATTTCACTAGTTTTGTTACTGGTAAGGATTCCATTAATTCTATGTGTGAATGTCTTCTTACCCTACTCATCCTATTTTCCCCTTTGAACTTCCTCATATGTAGAGAACCCATTTGATTGACTTAAGAGTCAGAAGATACTTATAATCAGAGAAAAAGCAAAAAAGAATGATTATAATGCCAATTAGTATAACTATAAGTTAGAAATTATATTTTGAGGATTTTCAGACCGAAGAGGGGTAGAAATGATAATAGTTTAGTTTTAGGAAAGCTGTAGTACACAAAGAGAACCCCAAATCACACCACAGAGAATTTTGCAGGAATTTGATATATCTGATATACACTCAATTTGTGCCCATGAATGGTGAGCAACTAGAAGTAAAGGAGAATCACATAGTTACATTTCTGGACAAATCAGGTTATCAGAATGATGCAATAATGGCAGTTTACCTCAGTCACTTCTTAGGCTTTCTTATTTACTATGCTAAATGTTAAATGAGATTTCTGAGTAAAAGCATTACAATGACTTCAGCATTGTGGGACATGAAACACAGTGAGAACTCAGAGCAGGGAAGGAAATAAGTAAGGTAAGAAGGAAAAAGGAATGAAAGAGCTGAAAGATGCACTATTTGGCTGTCAGGTGTTAGGAGAGTTTATTTGTGCTTTTTCTTAATCTTCATAACGCTCTTGTCAGAATGGTAGTAACATACCCATTTTTTTTTTTGATGAGCGACCTTTAACTGTAGGTTGCACTTGATTGTCTGCCAGGTTTTCAAGTCTGTGATGGGGACAGTAATGTCAGAAATTTCAATCCCAGTCAGATCAAGACCTGGTAGAAACACCATTATGGAAGGGCATAGTTTTGACCCAAATCTGACCACATTAAAATGTTGTTCTTTCTTCTCCAGGATGATAGTCTGTATTTCAAGAAGAATTCTAATTCTTGCCCCATAACAATTTCTCTGAGTTATTTGTGCCAACTAAAGCCTTTGATTGATTTTCATATTAGGAAAGCCCTGGAATTCTATGCAAAATGCTATGAATAGTTATCTACCTATCTAATTATTTTTAGCAAAAGGATGCAGAGCCGTTATCAGATACTCAAAACTCAATCAGATTATCTAAGAGTTTACAATAAATGAGGTAATGAATGTCCTTTCTGGATCCAAACATTATAATATATTTAATCCTTACTGTGGTCCCTGAAATGTCTACTATCTCTAATTATTAGTAAGGGAACTGAGGCGTAGTAAAGTGTAAGTAAGTGAGAAGTCTGGAATTCAAATCCAGGTCAGTTTCAGTCTTGAACACTGTAAGGCCAACTGGCCTGAGGCAGGGGAATGCATCAGATTCGAAGGTTGCATCAGACCGAAACTCTCCGGAACCCCCAGTTCCAGAAACTGACCTGGAGACATTCCGGACCACCCAGTTCCAGGAACTGACCAGGGGATTTTCCACCCGGCCCAGCCTTCCTGCCTTTCGAGGGGCGGGACTAGCGGTCCCAAGACTGATGTAACCGGCACCAGATATTGCCACGATACCCGAAGAGACCACCAAATAAGGAATACCCTGAGCCCTCCCAGATTCACCACACCGCTTTCCCTTCTTCCCCTATGAAATCTTGCCCAAACCTCGCCCGGGTGCGACTTCTCTGGCCCCTTTCTCTTGGACCGGTGAACCTCGCCTGGGATCACCCCCTAATAAAGCTCACTTGAAGCTTTCCTCTGTTTCACGATGTCCTTTTTTAAGATCCGACCTTACAAACACCACTATTTCTATAGCCTATACTGCATTCTATACTCTCACTGTAGATAATCAATAAATGTTCATTTATTTCCTTTACCCCAGTTGGGGACAAAGAACATGGGTGGGTCAAAGAAAGTACAGATTAGTTTTAATGTAAATGATATAATAATAATGCTAGTCAGCAGTTACAGAATATTCATATTGTGCTAGGAGTTGAGCATTAAGTACTTTACAGGCATTCTTTTATATAAAATCTCATATATATAATACCTAACTTAGGAAGTAGGTAATATAAATGTGCCAAGGTGATTGAAATAACGTGGTCATGTACAAGCAATGAAACTGGGAAAGAGTTTTCTGGGCTGATGGTTGAATTTTGGCCAAGACATTAAGGGGAGAAGGGATGAACACTAGTGGGGAGACTGAAAACTTATTCATCGTAGGGAGAAAGCACTGGTGGAAGCATTGTACTGCTTGCTTAAGAACTGTTACCCTCATAACCAGAAAACTGAGGTTTTGCTGAAAGCTGAAGGCAGATTTCTTGCAGTGTGAAAAAGAATTTACTGATATCTCTTCATCTCTTCACGTTTGAACACAACTGTTCTGCAGATTTGTTGAAATGACTCAAGTTCTCTTTCAGATCTGGACTAAATGTCTGTATCACAGCATTAGGGCCCATGGAGCAGCATTTGCAAGCCCATACTCACCTCCCCCCTTTTTAGTGTTTTGCACTCTGGAAAAGCAAACAACAGCAACAACAATATCTTATTTCCTTTTATCTATAGGTATTATTAATCTTCTCAAGAAACCCAATTTGATATATTTATGCTAAAATATAAATGAAATTTTTCCAGTTTTATTGAGATTGAATTGATATATAATATTGTATCTGTCCAAGGTGTACAATGTGATGATATATATATATATATATATATATATATATATATATATATATATATATATATATATATATATATAGTGTGAAATGATTACCACAATAAGTTTAGTTAACCTTAATTCACATAATTACAAATTTTATTTCTGTGATGAGAACTTTCAAGATCTACTCTCTTAGCAACTTTCAAACATAAAATACGGTATTGTTAACTGTAGTGACCAAGCTGTACATGACATCACCATTACACACTTATCTTATAACTAGAAGTGTTTATCATCTTCACTCATTTTCCTCACCTCCAACCCCCAGCTCTGGCAACCATCATTCCATTCTTTCTATCATGAGTTCAGTAGTTTAGGTTTCACATATGAGATCCTAAAGTATTTATCTTTCTCTGTCTGACATTTCATTTAGCATAATGCCCCCCAAATCCACCCATGTGGTCACAAATAGCCAGATTTCCTTCTTTATCACGGCTGAATAATAGTAGGTTGTATGCACCCCATTTTCTTCATCCATTCATCCACAAAAATCACTGAGGTTGTTTTCATGTCTTGGCTACTGTATTGAGCTGGCCAGAAAGTTCATACAGTTAATGAATACACTGTTCAATAAAACTTGGTGGAAATGAAAAATGTGTCTTTTATTTTTACTTAAAATAAATCTTTGACAAAGCCAGCTAGGCATCCCTTTGAGTAATGACTTTTATCACATTGAAATATTTTAAACATATGAACAATAATAGCTTAAATGACAAATGTTACTAATATTGACACAATTGATCAAGCAGAATATGTTAGGATATGTTAAAATGCAGATGGACAGTGAAAGAACAAATATAACTTTTAACTAAATATTGTCTTGATATTTAGACCATTGGTTAAGAACATGATAACAGGTTTCATCCATTTCAAGAAAGCAGAATATTTGCAGATCACTTAACATTTACTAGGTATGTTCTCAGTCTGGAAGGATATATTTCATTTACCTGTATCATTTAATTTAAACACATCCCTCTGTAATAGATAGTGTTATCCCTATTTGCAGATAGGAAACAGGCTCAGAAAGGTTAAGAACGTTACCTAATTCTAGTAAGTTGTCAAACCTAAACTGATCTAATTCCAGGGCACAGCTCTTTCTGACACGTCAGTGTGGGTCTTTATCTCTTTGAGAATTGTTGAACATTAAAAGCCTTCTTCCAGGTAAATGCATAAAGAAACAACATGAGCAATGATATAACAATACAAGTCTCACTAAATAATTGGTGTGTTTGGCCTTGCTTTTGCTGACAGATCTTTTGCAAAATGGCTTTTCTCTGAGATAGTGGACTTTAAATATTTTCTTTGAAGACTTTCCTAAACTATACCTATCAGAAAGCTACTTTGCTTTCAGCCTAAAGAAAAATGAAAGCTTACTTAACTACACTTAGGTGCCAGGGTCATACTATGAACTCTACACCTGCCAGGATTCACGCTAAGATAGGGTGGCTCCACAATCTGTCCATAGTACTGTGATTTCTTTCCGATATTTTGAAGTAGAAACAATTTAATAACTATTCACAAAAGAGAGAAACACTGTTTCTTGGTCCTCAATATCATACTGCTGTAGGCTAATTCTTTCTCTCTTTTTACCCCTTAGTATAGAGAGTGTGTTTTGGGGACCCTCCTTCACGATCTTCTCCATTCCAAGAGCATCTTACATAAATCCAGGACTTCTCAAGCAGCCAGTTTTGCCAGATGGTCTTAGGGTTGGTTGTACCCATATATGTATAATCCTGAACTTCTCAAGTAAGGTCCTTATAGAGCATAATGGCTAAGAGAATTGGTGCTGATACCAGACCTGAGTCCAAATACTGCCTATGCCCATAACTAGCTGTGTAACCTTGGAGAAGTAACTTAAGCCCCTTAAAGGGATTAGATTTCTCACCCGGAAAATGGTATCATAAATGCATCTACCCTATATGGTTAGTGTGTAAATTAATGTAACTTGAAATGGTGCATGTTTAGCATTAGCACAGTGCCTGTCTCTTGTTAGTAATACCTGCTTTTATTATTAATTATTCTCTATATTCCCAGTTTCAGCAAGGTGCCTAACATATAATAGTTGTTCAGCAAATATTTACTGGATTGAACTAGCTCTGAAATATAAGCATTGGGTCAACAACAAAGTAGTCACCCCACCATCATTTCTCCCACAGGAAGGGAGAATACATGGAAGCCAGCCATCATACTTTCTTTTCTTATTCTAAACTTCCCATCCAGGCCCAGCAATAAAATAATCTTCCTGAGCCCCAACAATTTCGAGAATTTTTTCAAATCACACTATTTGAAAATAGTTGGGTTTCCCTAATCTAATATGTCCCAGGACCCCAAGGTCACCAAGCTTATATTAATGAAGTCTAGTTAAGATAAATGATTAAACTTAGTAAACCAACTGCTTATGAGCTCATTGGGCTTTTTAAATTTTACTATCCGCACTTCATAGAGACACAAGTATTTTGCTTTTGTAGGACACTCAAGAGTCAAAGTAGTCTTTCAAAAAGCACAAATCAGATGCTATTATTGCACTGCTTCTAACCTCTAAAGGCTATCTATTGTAAAGAGATTAAATTTTCAACTAATTAGCCAGGCTCACAGGGACCATGGGCTCTGGTCACTTACTACATCTTTCCCTGACCTTCATGGGGTTCGAGGCACAGTTGTCTTTTTCAGTCCCTCAGATGCAACAAGCTCTACTTCTTGCTCTCCCAGCTTTAGATTGGCTAATCCTTCTACCCAGACCAATTTTCCTCTGATCATTAAGGTCTCGATTCAAACGCCACCACTGCTATCTTGACCAAAAAGACCTGCCTCCTCAGTGCCTCTCCGTCCCATTGTCCAGTCATATTTCTGTCGCTGTACAAAATTTATTTACATGTTTACTCTGTCTTCCTCCACCACTGGACATTTGCTTAAGAGCAAGGACTTTGTAATTTTTTGCTCACCACTGAATCTTCCAAGGCTTGCAGCAGACACTGGCACATAGAAGGTGTGTAGGAAATGTGTGGCTAATAAATGAATAAATATGTGAATGAAAAAAAACTGTGAAACACTTACACAAGAATATTCTTCTTTCAAAAGAATAATGAATAATAATTTCATTCAATAAGAGTCATTCTTAGTTACTGATACATGACTTAGTAGTTCCCATTCAATTTAAAATGTTCCATTTTTTTCTGATACTTCACAAGTCATTAATTAAATGTTGCTCACTTTTAAGGCCAATCTGTGAGACATTATTTAACTTGTCCAGCATTAACTCAGCATTAACTTAGGCGGGGCTTCACCAAGTACTGATCATGTGACCTTGGCCTCTCATTGCCTCAGTTTTCTCATTTGAAACACGGATATAATAATAGGCTTATTTCATAGGCCTATGAGGAAAACCTCATATATATATATGTGTGTGTGTGTCTATATATATGTATTTAAACAGTGTCTTAGAATAGTGTCTGGCACATGATAAGCATTACAGAGTATAGACTGTTGCTACTAGTACTGTTATTATGAGAACTAACTGTTGAGAATAATCCTTCATATACTGGTTTATTCCACTGAAGATAAAGGAAACTAATAGAATGTTAGAAATCAGATAAAACACAGAAAGCCAGTAAAATATACCAAGACAGAAGATGATGAGAGTGTAAAAGCATGGAAGAAAAAAAACGGTTTTTGTTTTTGTTTTTCTTTTTTAAAGAAGGAAAAAGCCTAGAAAGAGGGCAAAAACTATTCGTTGGCTATACTGACATGGAGATAACTGGTGACCTCCATAAGGAAAATATCAGGACAGTGGACAAAGAGATTATGGTGAGAGAAGTCAGATGGATGTAACTTATAGAGTAAATGGGACGTGAGGAAATGGAAACAATATATGAAGATAACAATTTTGAAAAGTTCAGACATGAATTGGCTAAAGAAGATATGCAGGGATTAGGGGAGGAGGGAGGCTTTTATGATACACGTATAGATTTTAATATTTTAAGTTGGAGTTACTAGTCTAGAATGAGGTTGAATTTTGGCAAGAATCATTCATAAGGAGTAGATGGGTCGTAGAAAATGCAGGGCGGTGAAGTACTTGAGAAGATGAGGGAAAGTGAAATGCTATCTGTAGTGCACATGGCCTTTTAACTTTCACTCCTGTAGTAAAAGGGAATACAAAGATCAATGCAAATGCTAATGAATTAATGGATTTGGCAGTGGACTATTTACAGACTTATGTGTTCTTAATGAGTTATGAAGCACCTCACCAGCTCAGAGTGAAGGAAGTAGAGAGGATGGAGGTTAAGTAAAGCTTCTAAGAAAATAGTCCTTAAGGAGAATTAGAAAGAGCTTACTGTAAGTCAGAGCAATATTTCCAGTCTTGAAAATCCATTTGAAGCTGGTGATTATTAATTTATTGGAATACCAATTTGCCCTGCCACATGATTTTTCTCCAGCTACCTTGATACAAGTTACACAGAGGCAGAAGAGAGTGAGAGATAACAAACGAGGGAAAATACAATTAGTATTTTTTTTTTACCTTTTTCCACTTCCCCGCTCCAACTCTGGGAAGCCTTCACGGATATGGCTGCCTTCCCAGCCTCCAGCAGCACTCTGTTATCAAAGAATTCAAAGAAATGCAACATAGGTTTCCAAATTATTAATTTAGCAAAATCAAAAATTATATATAATGTCTTCTGTTGGCAAAGATTTTTGCAATATAATTTGGTTCCATCTTTTGACAAGTAATTTGGCAATGTCTAGCAAGATAAAAATGTTAAGAGCTTTTTACACATTAACCCTAATTCTGGAAGCTTATGCCAATAAATAATTTATAATCCAGAAAATTATTATATAAAGATGCTCATTGTCATGTCATTTGTAATAACAAAAAATTGGAAACACCTTTAATTGTTAACAATAGGAAAACAGTTTAGGAAATATCCACTTAGTAGAAAGTTACACAGTTACTATAGTATAATTACAAGATGATGGAGCAAAATAGAATAATGCTTAATAAAGAAAGAATGAAGAAAGTTGAGCTACAATTGTCTCTTCCTTATGACAGTAATTATGTAAACATATAAATATTTATTAAAACTTAAAACCAAAATAAAGTTTTAAAAGCTCTGTACCAGTAATGGGGATTTTATGTTTGTTTCAAAATATTTTTTAACATAACTCTTATAATTTTGTTTTTTCTACTCCTTTTCTTAAGAATTTCTGATTATTACCTCATTTTTCATTCCATAGTTTCAAATAAAGTCAGCAATTTTATCATCAGAGAAGATTAGACTTATTTGACAGTTCATAACTCCAAGTTATTTGGTAAAAAAAGACCATATACACTTGTAGGTGCTTTCAAAATAATATTTCGATAATTTTTTTTTTGCTTAGTCTTTCCTAGTATGGAGATTCAGCAAACTACCTAAAATTGCTAGCCATTCTTTTTTCATTTTTCTCATTTTATTCATTTATCTTGCCCTTCACAGAAATGATAACAAATGAGTCTGCAGTTGCATCTGCCAATTTCTTAAATCCTCTATTATCCACATTATGAAATCATACTTATATGAATGCTTCCAGTATTTTCAGAGCTCTTTAGTTATTATACTTTAGCATTCTGTATGAAGTATCTTATGTAAGTGTAAAATTTAGACTCAACTTCTGGAAGCTTTTGATTTCTTAGTTCAAAAGTGAGAGATCCTTAGTTCAGCCATATGATTAACAATTACTTGTATAGTAAGAAGCTCCTAAATTATTGTTTTATGGATACCTGGCAGTTTTCTTGCCATTTCTCAGAGGTTCTCTATTAAACACATTCTCTCTCTTTCACTCTCTCTCTCTCTATCTATCTATCTATCTATCTCTCTCTCACAAACACACATTGTGATTAAAAGCACAGACTTTGGCGTTATGAAGTCTAAGGTTCAATTTCCAGTTCTGTAGTTTCTGGGCCACTTCACTTTAAGCAAGTAACCTAATGTCTCTGAACCTTGTTATTTTCATCTGTAAAATGGATATTACAATTATATCAGACAATCATCAGAACATCCGTAATGATTTTAGAGTTTCAGAGTCAGGTACAAGCAGGCACTCAGTAAATGGCTAGTCCTTTTATTACTTTATTATTATTTAGGTCTTGGTTTTCCTTGAGTCTGTGAGTCCCCATAATGAAATGTAATTTCCAGTAGATTGAGTAATACCTACTTTCACCAAAAATTTTAACTGAGTTCATTACTTTCTGTGCAACCCAGATTAGTTTTCTGCCTTTTTTTCTGTACCATCTGTAGGTGTTCAATAGATTTATTTAATAAATGTATGAATGCATGAACATGTAGATGAATTTTTAAATGCTTCTTTTTGAGAAGGTAGAACAAATGTGACACCGTAAAACAGATAAGACAATAGTCCATGGAAAAAAGGGCAAAGTCACATATGTGCCCAGGGCCAGCCTAAGGAGAATTGCTTTTTTTTTTTTAAGGAAAAAAGTGTTGAATAGCTTATTTTAATTATTTTTAAAAGTTAAGTACAGGGGGCTTCCCTGGTGGCGCAGTGATTGAGAGTCCGCCTGCCGATGCAGGGAAAACGGGTTCGTGCCCCGGTCCGGGAAGATCCCACATGCCGCGGAGTGGCTGGGCCCGTGAGCCATGGCCGCTGAGCCTGCGCGTCCGGAGCCTGTGCTCCGCAATGGGAGAAGCCACAACAGTGAGAGGCCCGCGTACCACAAAAAAAAAAAAAAAAAAAAAAAAGTTAAGTACAGGGACTTCCCTGGCGGTCCAGTGGTTAAGACTTCACCTTCCAATGCAGGGGGTGTGGGTTCAATCCCTAGTCAGGGAGCTATGGTCCCACATGCCTCACAGCCCAGAAACCAAAGCATAAAACAGAAGCAGTATTGTAACAAATTCAATAAAGACTTGAAAAAGTGGTCCACAACAACAAAAAAAAAGTTACGTACAAAAACTTGCTGATGATTTACATATTTAGCACCAGTAAAATAATGTGAGATTAGCTGTACTAAAACAGAAGGTTGAGCTACATTCACATTAAGTGACATTATATGGTCTAAATTTATGGAAAACTTCTGAGATGGCTGATAAAAAGTAAGGTGGTGAGTGAACTTTGAGCAGAAAAAGACAGAAAGAGAAATGGCCTTTTCTACATTCTATTGTGCCTCTAAGTAAATTGCTTGGTAGTATAGCTACAAAGCAATATGTCATTTGGTTTTAGGCACCTATTGTGATTTACCTTGTGAGGATCAGATTTTGCCATGGAGAGGATTTGTAAAAGTATCACACATTCCAGTACCATTGGCAACCACAGCTACCAAAAACTCCAATTTAAATTGATGAACCTAATATCAGAAGATAGTATCATTTCCTTGTGGGTGTCTTGGGAAAAGATGGGTAGGAAATGTATAAAAGTGAATACTTTATTGACTGAAATAACAATTCATCATTTTGAAAACATTAAATACATTAAAGTTGTTATAGCATCAGGCATTAATATTTCACTGTACTTTAGACATGCCCTACAATCAATGTTTTCTGCCCTTTGAAACAGAATCTTGCTTGTGGTATGCATTAATAATATAAAAGATTAAACACTGAAAAGAAATTCAGTCTTTAAAGACAATTTGCTTTGATTTATTCAGTGGGTTCTTCCAAAAAGTTAATACAAGAATTATTGCTTGTTGAATTGGAGTTACAAATTCTTTCAGAGTTACTTAGTATTTTCTTTAATATCAGTATCAAGGAAGTTAAAGCAAATTGACATATTCATTAGGAAATACAGGCACATAATCATAAAAAAAGAAAACAGCGTTTTTATAGACTTTATTTTTTAGAAGTGTTTTAATTTTACAGAAAAATTGAGAAGATAGTATAAAGTGTTTCCATATACACTATACCCATTTCCCTCTATGATGATCCACTTATATTAGTATGTTACATTGTTACAATCAATTAACAAATATTGATACATTATCATTTACTATAGTCCATACATTAGTCCAGTTCCTTAGTTTTTACCTAATGCCCTTTTTCTATTCCAGGATTTCATCCAAAACATCACATTACCTTTAGTTGCCATGTTTCCTTAGGCTCCTCTTGGGTTTGATAGCTTCTCAGATTTTCCTTGGATGACCTTGACAATTTTGAGTAGTTAGTTTTTTGTAGGATGCCCACTACTAGAATTTGTTTGATGCATTTTTCATGATAATATTGGGATTATGTGTTTTGGGGAGGAAGACCACAGAGTAGAAGGGTTATTCTGTCAGATCACATCAAGTGTACAAAGTATGAATATGCATTATGAATGCTGAGGTCGACTTTGATCACCAGGCTGAGGTAGTGTTTTTCAGGTTTCTCCATCGTACGATTACTGTTTTCCCATTTTCATACTGTACTTTTTAGAAGGAAGTCAATATGCTCAGCCCACAACTAAGGAATAGGGAGTTATGTTTAAGATGGAGTACTACATAAACTATTTGGAATTCCTTTGCACTGGAGATTTATCTATTCTCCTGCATTTATTTATGTATCCAATTATTTATTTATATCAGAAGAACTCATGGATTTTTATTTTATACTTTGTGTTATAATCTAATTCTACTTTAGTTACTTTGTTCCTCAAATTGCTCTAGTCCTGACCCTTGTGAACTCTTTTCAGTTGGCTCTTGTGCCACTATGAGGTATCCCCATCCTGTATTTTTTTTTTGGAACTTCCTTACTTTCTGACACTATAAGATGGTCTTGTCTATAAATCTTGTTTATTTACTGCCCTAGTCCTAGAATCAGCTATTTCTTCATGGATAACTAGATCTTTTTTGTGGAGAACGGTATTAGACAGCAGGATCTGGGTATGGGGTGTGCTAATTGCTGCTCGGATGTCATTGCTTCTAGATCTTCTCAGCTGACAGAGCAAAGAGATAATATGTGTGTACATGACCCATGTATACACACAGGTCTATAAGTATCTCTCTCCATAACCATGTGTATTAAGGTAATATGAAGCAATATTAAGCTAAACATGAATGTATATTGATGTTTCCAACTTTAATCTGTTACCACATAGATCATCTTAGCCTCATCTCTTGCTTATCTTTAAATTTCAACTCCAGCAAAACATTTGGCTTTTAGAAGTATGAAAATCAAATTGTAGCAACTTTGGGAAGCCACATCATCTAGCAGAATAATTCTTAAAGGGCAAGGTGTTTATCATCAAATTTTAATTTACAATCAGCAGTACTTTTTAACATCACTAGGCCTCCAGACCTCTGCTTCCAAGAAGATGAAGTAGCCCATTTCTCCCAGGTTCTCCCACTTAAAACTAAAACCCTGAACATAACAACAAACAAACATAGGAAGACACTGAAAGGTGGAAATGAGAAGGCAGACTTAACTAGGGACTTTGGGACTTGAGGAATAACATGGTGATGAGTCCCCTGTGTTTCCTGTTGCTTCCCATACATCCTGGAGAGGGTATTACAGGAACCCCCAATCAATAACCACCAACAGATCAAGAGACAAAAAAGCTTCAGAAAAAAACACAAAACCCTGTTCCCCCTAGCCAAAGTATGAGGAAAGGGGTTTCTAAAGACAGAAGACCATTTGGGCATTAATATACACACTTCTCGAGCCAAGTGCCAGTGGAAAAACACACTATTCGAGCCAAGTGCCAGTGTAATATTGCACCCATCCCCTATGTCCTGTCGTTTCAGTTAGGCCAAGGTAGGATTTGATCTTCCACACCACCCAACTCCTGCCCTCCAGAAGAGCCAGCACTCTGATTCCCCACCATGGTTCTTTCAGTGTGGTCCACTGGTGAGCTGAGCCTCCACCCCTTTCCATTAGCAAACAGACTTTAAAAGGTGGTCCCTGGGCTTGCCTGGTGGTGCAGTGGTTGAGAATCTTCCTGCCAATGCAGAGGACACAGGTTCGAGCCCTGGTCTGGGAAGATCCCACATGCCGCGGAGCAGCTAGGCCCGTGAGCCACAGCTACTGACCCTGCGCTCCGCAACAAGAGAGTCCGCAACAGTGAGAGGCCCGCGCACCACGATGAAGAGTGGCACCCGCTCGCCGAAACTAGAGAAAGCCCTTGCACAGAAATGAAGACACAACACAGCCAAATTAATAAATAAATTTACTTATTAAAAAAAAAAAAAAGGTGGTGCCTGACAGGCTTGTTAACACTGGGCTGCCCTCACACATTCGTGGGGTCCAATGGTGGGACATAGAGTCCATCTCTCCCTGACATCAATAAGAATAGCATGTTACAGGTTGGAGGGAGTAGGCACCCCAGTAACCCCCAACACATGATGTCAGTGAGACCCAATGAGGTGCTGAATCCCCATAACCATCCTGAGGCAATAAGACAGAATGAGATGGCACAAGCAGGGCTAGTTGTCAGTTCTCTTCCTCTTACCCTGGTGTCAATGGGGCCAGCAGGTAGCTGACCCTCTACCCACACCCGGCATCAACAAGAAGGAATGGAGTGGGAGGAAGGACAGCAAACACTTCACTTCTCCCCTCCCCTGTGTCAAGAAATCTACTGAGGAGATGAACTTCCACTCCTACTAAAAGGCAACACAATGATATTAATGTTCCCACTTTTGGGGGGAAGGTGTCAGAAGGGCCAATAGGATAGCTGAACTTCTACTTGATCTGTCTTCAGTGAGACAATGTGAGTGCCCACTTTTGCTGGGGTATCGTCAGTAGGGCCCAATGGAAATCTGTACGTAACCTCCCAGTCCTCATACTATGCCTCAAATAGGATGACTTCCTTCTAAAAAGTAATAATAAAATTAAATGGGTTACAGAGTCATATAATAACGCACAATGTTTAGAATACAATGGAAAAATACTTATGACACCAAGAACCAGGAAATCACAGAATAAATGAGAAAAGACAATAAACATACACCAACACTGAGATAAAACATCTATTGAAATGATCAGACAAGGATTTTAAATAAGCTGTCACATAAATGCTTCAATTAGCAATTATGTGTTCCTTGACAGAAATGGGAAAAATAGAAAATGTAAACAAATAACTACAAGCTATAACAATAAAAACAAATGAGAACAGTAGAACTGAAAAATACAACAATCAAAAACTTCGCTCAAGAGTAGAGTGGAGATTACAAAGCATAGAAATATGAACTTATAAGAGATGAATACAATGTACCAAATGTACAGAGAAAAATAGACTGAGGGGTAAAGATGGGAGAAAGAACAGGATCTCAAGAACGTGTAAACAGTAACAAAAGCACTAACATTCATATCATCAAAGTTCCAGAATGCAAACAGAGAGCAAGTAGGACTGACAAAGTATTCAAAGAAATCATGGCTAAAAAGTTCCCAAATTTTTAGAAGACATAAACACAAATTCAAGAATCTGAACAAACCCAAAGAGGAAAAATGCAAAGATATCCTTGCCAAGACACGTCATAACTAAACTTCTGAAAAGTAGACACAAAAAAAAATCTCGAAAGTGGACAGGAAGAAACGATGCATTACTTATTCAGAAACACCAGTTCCAATGACAGCATATTTCTTGTCTAAAACTCTGGAGTCAGAAGCATTGACATAACATTTTTGAAATGCTAAAAGGAAAGAACGATCAGCCACAAATTCACACGTTTTATATGCACTGTCTTGTTTGACTTACATTAATGGACTACTAACTCATCTTTCTATATCTGGGACTGCCATCACCCTTCTCCAAAAATCTAGTCATAGTATTTCCAGAGTGATCTTCCTGAAAATGAAACAAATTTTTCTTATAAAAATACCTGATTGTGTTATGAAACTTTTCTCTCTTCTAAGTTACCAGTTAAAAATCCTTCAATGGATTCCCATCTTTCTTGGAGTAAAATCTCACATCCAAACTCTCTTTGACCTTTTGGGCTGCTGTAAGATTATACTGCAGGTTGGGTGGCTCATAAACAACAGGCATTTTTTTCTCACAGTTCTGGAGGCTGCAAGTTCAAGAATAGGGTGCCAGTATGGTCAGATGAGGGCCCTCTTCTGAGTCAAAGACTTCTCATTGTAAACTCACATGGCAGAAGAGCTTAGGGAGCTCTGTGGGGTCTCTTTTATAAGAGCACTAATACCTTTATCATTTCCCAAAGGCCCCACCTACTACTAATATCACCTCTGGAAATTAGGATTTCAACGTATAAATTTGGAGGGGAACACAAAGACTAGACCATAGCACTTAGTATACACACATGGACCATTCATGGTCTGGCTTCTACCACCCTTTCCATTGTCTTCTTTTCGTACACTCCAGTGAGCATTTCTTTTTTTTTTTTTTTTTTTTTGCGGTACGCGGGCCTCTCCCTGTTGTGGCCTCTTCAGTTGCGGAGCACAGGCTCCGGACGCGCAGGCTCAGCAGCCATGGCTCATGGGCCCAGCTGCTCCATGGCATGTGGGATCTTCCCGGACCAGGGCACGAACCCGTGTCCCCAGCATCGGCAAGCAGACTCTCAACCACTGCACCACCAGGGAAGCTCCAGTGACATTTCTTATACTGATTATGAATGGAACTCCTTTCTGGACTGATCCTTAACCATTCATTTTCTGGCAAACATGAATTTATCTTCTCTTTTCCTCAAAAATTCACCCTTCCTTCATGTTACATATCCTTTTCAATTGCCTTCTACAGGAAGCCCTACTGATATCCCACATATACTACTGTCTACAGCATGAATTAAGGTCTTACCGTTTCTTCCTATATCACTCTGTAATAATTTTTACGGTAACTATGGATTTTCTTATTTGAGTGTCACAATACATTGACTTCTAGGTGGCACGATAATGATTTTAGTAACAGTAACACTGGTGCCCAGTTAAACCCATGGCATACTTTAGGTGTTCAATAAATGTTTGTTGAATGAGTGAATGAATGAATGGATGGATGGTCAGTTTGAAATCGTAATCATGTTACTTTTCAAAAATCTGTTAAAAAGATACCCAGTTTTCCAGAAGATTAGGGACTTAGGATCTTCAACTTGATTTAATAGAGGAAATTTTTACTCATACATCATGCTTAAATACCTCAAAGTAAAACCATTAACCCAGAAATTTAAGGTTACCCATTTGGACTTGCAAGCCAATAATTGATATCTCCTGCCCCCACTGTATTAGATGGTTTCAGTGCTCCACTCATATCTCCCCAGCACTCATCATTCCAGTATATGCTGATAGACTCATGCCTCCACCTGCAATTATCCACCTTAGGGCAGGCCAGAAATGTACAGGAGTTAATGTATCTGGGTGTAGCTTTCAACCAAGGACAGAGGGGACTGGAAGATAAGTACTTCAACTTTCTCACCAATTCTTGGGATAACTCTGAGACATGTTCTATAGAGTTTCACAGAACTCCCCTGAAGTACTGGCAGCAGTTCCCTGCAGGAGTAATTGATTCAGTAATGCACCTCTGTTGGCTTCCTTCCATGCCTTCATTCTCAATTCCCACTCCACTTCTGAGTTTTCTGGAAGCACCTCCCAGATGAACAGTTTGCATTCAAATTATTGCCTCAGGTTCTGCTTCTAGGGGAATTCAATTTATAGCCTCCTAACAATCCAGTGCTCCTTACAGAGCCATCACTGGTACAAGTACCAAGGCATGGTACATTATGTATCACTCCTCCTAAATCCTAATATTTTTAAACAGATAGGAAAGAGCATGACCTTGAAGAGAAAAATTGTTTATATGAGAATGGCCAATGGATAAAGGGAAGGAGAGACAGTGCCATTTGTTTTCCATTAATGATAGTGTGAAATTTATGGGCAGATGGTCTAACAGGTGTGACTATAATTTGAGGAGCCTGCTCCCTTGGTTACAGAAGACTGCTACTGTTATTATTATGGAAGCACAACCTCATGACTTTATTGCTTCACTTGATGTAGCCTTTTCCTTTACCCTTAAATCTTTCTACATCACTGAATTGCAGCCAATAGATTTATTTTCTCCCTATGGCTCCATAACAAAAAAAAAAAAAGACACACATGTGCGCACACACACACACACACACACAGAGAGTTTTGTGTATGCCAGTGCTAGAAAAGACAAGCTCATGGTGCATGTATGTGATGGATATTGTACATTACAGGTCCCTGTGAGATAGTCTTCTGCAGGTTCGTATGTTTATTTTATGAATAATTAACTTTAGTAAAGTTAATTTCCTGAAGATCTTGATGAAGACTTAAGAAAGGAAGTAAATTTTAAAGAAAAAGACTTAGAAACTTGCCCTTTTTGCCCTTTCTTTGTGTCTTAATGAACAAAGGATAACTGGGACTTTTTTGAAGTCTTTGCTTGAATTGAAGACACAAAATGCAACCTGTACTCTTATCATAATATGTTCAGTTTATGAGTACACAAACTTATAAACTGTGAATTTCCCTAAAGTTATTATACCATTTAGAAGATGTTTGCTGGGACGTTTACTTAAAACCAAACAATTGAGGTCTATATGTCCAAATAATTTCCTTCTCTCTTGCTGTCTCCATTTCAGTTTCCTGAGTTTCTGGGAAGGCCTGGTTTCCCCAAAGGAACAATTTCTGGTAGAAGTCTGAAAGTCTGACCCAAGAAAAAAAATCCAGTATAGCCAATGAATTGAGGACAAGAAATTTTCCAATCAGGTAGGAACATTTAATCTCATATATTACAATCACCTTAAGTAAGGTGTGCTGATAGCTGGATATGATTTAACTTCTTGGAAAAAGATGCATATATAACCTGCCCCACAAGGAAGCTGTTCTCAATTCCCTTAGTGGTTGTGGTGTTTATCAGAGAGTGCCTTGGGGGAAGATGAATACAATAACAGTATGATGCTCTTTTTTTTTTCATTTTTAGCTCATTGCTGCCAAGTACCCTTGGTGATCTTGGTGCCTGTGGTTTAATCCCAGGAGGTTAGACATGTGAAACAGCACATTAACCCTTTTTAGTATTTTCTCCCAATACAAATCATTTTTATAGGTTGTCTCCATGGTCTTCTAGTTGCTTATCAAAATTAAGCATCAAGTCTTCTCAGTGAGCAATAGCCCCTGTCAGTGTGAGGAAATCAGCTTGGTTCTTATTGGGGCACATCTTCTTGGTCTTGGCACAAAGTGAGTTCGCATAGGGAGTTAGAAGGAGGAGAATGGGGCATGCGAAAGGGGAGTTCTGTGTTCTCATTTACCTATGCATGTTGAAACTCCACTAACAGTTTTATTTTCATTAGCAATTTGTGATAAAAACTTAGGGTAGGGCTTCCCTGGTGGCACAGTGGTTGGCAGTCTGCCTGCCGATGCAGGGGACACGGGTTCGTGCCCCCGTCTGGGAAGATCCCACATACCGTGGAGCGGCTGGGCCCATGAGCCATGGCCGCTGATCCTGCACGTCCAGAGTCTGTGCTCCACAACGGGAGAGGCCACAACAGTGAGAGGCTCGCGTACTGCAAAAAAACCAAAACTTACGGTAAAGGGAATAATGAAGCTATCCCACTATATGGCACGACAAAAGATAGTAGTGACATCAAAATCAGGGCCTATCCATCTCATTTGCAGTTATATACTCAGTGTTTAGCCTAGCATTTGATCCCTCATCAGTATTCAATAAGAAGATGCGTGTTGAATGACTTAAGGATGAATTAATGAATGAAAAAAATTAATATGGTAGAAAATGTGTTTTATCCTTGTACTTTCATGTGTTGCCTTCTGTATTTCAAGACCCAGCACTGTAACTGACACATAGAATATAAGCAGTAAAATTTGTTGAAAGAATGAATGAGTCCCCACAATTCTAAGAATAATTTTAAGACCAACACAGACTCCATATCTGCCAAGGTCTATGACAGAAGTATCCAGAGAAGAAAGCCTGATCTCATCTAGTGGTAGAGCTGACAGAATTTATCTAGTTTTAATAATTTACAGCTCATCCCATTACATTTAGGCATAGTGCCTACATGAGCCATACAATTAAATGTTGACTGAAAAAAAATGCACAACCTAAAAGTTGAGAATTATGTTTTATTTGGAGGACATACTGAGGACTTAAGTCAGGAGACAGCCTCTCAGATAGCTCTGAGGGACTGTTCTGAAGAGGTAAGGGAGGGCACAGGATATTTAGGGGTTTTTGCAAAAAAAAAAAAAAAACCCGGTAGTTGTAACATCAACATCTAGCTCCCGCAAGGTAGACTGCAGTGTGTTCCCCTTCCCTCGGCCTACCCTGGGGCACCCTGAAGGGCCTACGGGTCTGAGTGTGGCCCAGCAAGCCCAGGGGAGCCGGTGGGTCCTCAGAGTTCTTGTCCTGAAACTGGCGCTGACGCGACGGGGCCACGAGTCTCTAGACACTTACTGCCATTAAACGAATGCAGAACTGTGACTAAGGCCTCAGGGAACCTGCTTCACGCCTACCCTTCTGGATGCCAAATCAAGACCTTACGTCGAGGCTAGGGCCCCCGTTGAGATTCCTCTTAGCTCTAGAGCAGGGCAGGAAGAGCTCCCACCCAGGACCTGGAAGCACCCTCTTTCTTTCGAGAAAACTCTTTTTTTTTTCTCAGAGCCATGCCTGCAGGGACTAGAAACACGGCAACAACAGTGTTTTTCAGGTTTTTTCCGGCTGCAAGAATGGAGCTTTCAAAATGGGAAAACCAGGCTTTTCGCTATAGACGCCATGTCTAGATTGACACACAGCCTAAATACGTGTGTTTTCTAACAAGTAAAAGAGACACAAGCTACCCACTGTGCCCTAAACTGAATCAACTTTTTAAAGCAGGGTGTTCTGCGGCTAGTGAACTGCCTCAATGAGGGAATGCCTTCGGTCGGCCGAGGGGCCTGTGTATCTTCCAATATCCGGCAGTGTTACACGAAGAACTGTTCTTTAGTTCAAGTTGTACTGCAAACTGAATTTCCCCTTGAGGTATGGTGACTTCACGTATGAGGTCCGAGGAAGAATTGCCTTCCTTCGCTTTGAAGTCCCAAACCACTACACCCAACATGTTTGTCTTTAGTTGAAAGTGGTATTTAAGGTGAGGATTTCAGCCATTTGGGAGATTTACTGAGTTCTCCTGGGTCTCTTCCATGTATACATATTATTAAATTTTGTTTGATTTTCTCCTGTTAATCTTAATCTGTCTCATGTCAATTTAATTCCTAGACTAACCAGAAAAATCTAGAAGGGTACAGGAAACTTTCTTCCTGCCCAACAGGCATTATAGTGCAGGGCACATTGCCTGCCTTTGAAAGCATCTGAACTTCTACACATTGAGAACCCTTTCCTTTCCATGCCCCTTTACCATAGGCATAAAGATTTTTGTGCACATCGAGCCTGACAAGACCTCCTGAGTCCATCATTGTTTCTCCAGGCAGTCATGAAGACTGTCAGAGAGGAAGAACTTTTCCTCTGCCCTTCTGCAGGCAAATGGAGTAGGGGGTCCCCAAAGAAAAAGAATCAAACATAACTTTTTGAAATAAGAGAAGCCATTTTAAGCATAAATCATTTGTGATCTCAGCCTGGTCGTGATGCTTGCTCTTGAACAGATCTCAGTAATTAATGATCTTGTGAAATAAAATTGTCCCTTACCATCTGGTTCTATAAGAATAAAGTCACTAGCCACTGTAGTCTCTGACCTTGACAAAAAAGTAATCACTTGATCTAAAAGAGAACTGGAAATTTTTCTTTGAGCCAAATTTCAGGATTATAACCTGGGAAGAGCATCTCAGAAAATTCTGAAAACTGTTCTGCCCATTAGAACCCCAGGGAGGTGTATAAGTTTTTTTTTTTTTCAAATGACATTTTATTGAACGTTTACATAACTCAGATCTAAGTGCCATCCTGCTGGTCATGTAACCCCTTACAAGGTCAAGAAGAAATGTTAGCTCTTAAGGAGGGAGTTGTCTTGTTGATGTTAGGAGAATGTTGCTCTTTATGGTTGATCAATTGTCCCTGCCTATGGGGGAGGTTTGGTCAATGTATAATGCAGATGCACAATGCACAGTGTGGGGAGAGAGGAGACCAAAGGGCAGAGAAGAATTTATGTTTACATTTCTCTTGTCTTGCCATAAAATATAAATTTTGTTTCACAACCTTCAACACACCCTGAATGGAATTCAGGACTGAGATCAGGAATGGGGCAGTCTATGCTCTGAGAAAACCTGGCAGAACAGGCCTTCAGATAGTTCGATATTTTCAGATTTTATGAGCCCAGTTTCTTTTATCTTCTCATATCTAGAAAAGCACTAAAATCATTATTGGAAACATCTGCTCCTTGTGACTAGCAGCCACCATTTCGTGACTAGCAGCAAATTTCTGCCAAAATGTGTCCCTGATTACATGTGTCCCCCTTCACCAAAATCACATACATGCTGACCTTCCCACTACCTCTTTCGAGCAGTTCCTCAGAGCTATCTGAGAGGCTGTTTCCTTGGCTATAGTCCTCATTTTGCCCCAAATAAAACTTAACTCACAACTCTCAGTTTGTGCTTTTTTTTTTTTGTCAGTTGACAGTTTAAAACTTTCCCAATTTGGCTGTTCAAGGAGCCACCGTTTTGGGAAATTCCCTGCTGTTCTCCTTACTTGCTGCAAGTAATAAACTCTTCCTTCTCCTGCCCTTTGGCTTGGTTGTGTCTTTTGGCTCAACAAAAGAAGTGTTTCAGGTAACACTTTGAGCTGGTCTAAGAATTAAATTGACATGAGACTGATTAACAGGAGAAAATAAAACAAAAGTTTAATAATATGTATATCTAGGAGTCATTTTTGGCCTAAGCCATTTTGCAATCTAAGCCTGCCCAGGATGCTTGCCGTTGAAAGGGTCTCAGTAATTAATGATCTTAAGGGAACAAAATAATGCAGAATCAAAGGACTGTTTTCAGGTCAAAGAAGTAACAATAACAAAGATAATTGTAAAGACTCCCAGTTCTCTTTCAATGGTAAAGATTAGCCTGATCAACTGGGAACATAAGGAATGATGATATTGACCTTTTCTGACCCTCATGACTTCAGTCCACTAAAGCTTGGACTCTGTGGACCACCCAAACCCCTTCATGAATATGCATATACCCTTAGCTTAAAAATTCCCCCATTTTGCTGTTCAGGAAGACACTGCTTTGGGAAAGACCCCCGGTGTTCTCTTTACTTGCTGCAAGTAACAAATCCTTTCTTCTCCCAATCTTTGTTTTTGTTGTGCCTTTCAGCTTGACGCCCACCAAGAGGCAAACCCAGGTTTTTGGGTAACATTAGCTCTTTGGCGGGCAATGAAAATGACATAAGGCAGATTAACAAAAGAAATTTAAATTATTATGTGCACATGGGGAATTCACGTAAGTATGAAGAATTCCAAAAACAGCAAGAAAAGGTGACATATATATATTCTTGACTAAAGAGAAGTGAAACTGAGCAGGACCCTGTGGCGCTCCTGGGCACTAAAGTCTTTCTGTGTCCCCCATTTCTTGTTTGCAGGGACTAGGCTTCAGCCTCCACAACTTTCCCTGAATTCCAAAGGGTAGGGTCAAATAGTTGCTAATCAGGGAAGGGAGGGGCTGCAGAGACAAGGGAGGAACTGTCAAGAAACAATAGTGCAGCTTTGGGACAAGATCCTGGTTCTGCCTCAAGGGAAACATATAACAATAACTGAGCTCTTCTACAGAACTAAAACCCCCAACAAATGGAAGATGTTAACTGCTTGATGAAGCATCCTTCATTCTAGAGAGAAGGTCACAGTTTGATAACCTTGAGAAACATAGAAGCTCATCAGGAGACCACCTGAGGCCACATTAAAGGATTGCAGGCCCTGAACACA
Source organism: Mesoplodon mirus (assembly GCF_964341445.2). Classification (NCBI taxonomy): domain Eukaryota; kingdom Metazoa; phylum Chordata; class Mammalia; order Artiodactyla; family Ziphiidae; genus Mesoplodon; species Mesoplodon mirus. Next base: position 204,127,274 of record NC_138976.1, on the reverse strand, counting down.
CCATAATCCTTATCAGCAACCCTGACCTTGAACCATTGCTATAAAACTCCTCACCAAATCCCCCCAGGTTGGGACACACAGTTTTGAGGGCATTAGCCTGCTGTGCCCCCTTTGCCTGGCAATGCAATAAACCTATTCTTTTCTACTTCACCCAAACTCTGCCACCGACTTCGATTCCATACCAGTGCACAGAGGCCAAATTTCGGCATCAGAAGGACGTATGGGTCTGAAATTTCAAGGGGAAGTAAGGTAATTCACAGGGAGTTAAAAAGAGTTAATGTTTGGTAAACAAATGTTTGCTGATCCATCCAAAGACAATGAGACAGAGAGAGAATTTTTTTTTTTTTTTTTTTTGCGGTACGCGTGCCTCTCACTCTTGTGGCCTCTCCCCTTGCGGAGCACAGGCTCCGGACGCACAGGCCCAGCAGCCATGGCTCATGGGCCCAGCCGCTCTGCGGCACGTGGCATCTTCCCGGACCGGGGCACGAACCCATGTCCCCGGCATCGGCAGGTGGACTCTCAACCACTGCGCCACCAGGGAAGCCCCACAGAGAGGATTTTGATCAAATGGGCTTTTCAATGTTCCTCCTATTCTACCACACCTAGTATTATACTACATTTATCTCTAGTGATAGCTTCTTCCTGGAACAGGCCTCCTGTTTTAAATTATTTTAGGCAATAAGGGGGAAGTTCAAAGGCTTTTCCTGAGTCTTTTGGGCCTTGATTGTTTTCAGCTCAAAATAATCCACATGCCATAGTGGCACATCTTGTGGTGGCCTGCACTTAGACCCATTGGCTCCCACGTGCAAATGAGAACCATGCAATGACTCAGGGAGAGCCCTGAGCACATTATTCAGATAGACACCAACATGATGCAATTTTTCTTTGGTGTGTTCAGTGAGAGAAGCAATACAAGAGGCACTGCCCTTTTACTTTGGGGGAGGTTGAAAGTCCCTTCTTGGAAAGGAAAAATAAGTACTTTTAGAGCATTTAGGAAACCTAAAACCTGTGACTCAATTTTTTTAAGTGCAGAGTTAATTTTACCCAAATGTGTTTTCTTAAAAATTGCAACCAGTCAAGATCAGTATCTTCAAGGGGTGCATCAGTTGTGATATTTGCTGACTTTACACTGTTCTGAAATTGAGGATACCTTCCCTCTACTCAGTTAATGTTTATTTTTATTAACTTTTAAAACTGTTTTAAGTAGGAGATCTTTTACTGGAGCCTGAGGATTGATAATGTTAACCACTGTGACACTGCTCTGTTACCTCACATCAACCAATCAAAGAATTGTGCAGGAGCTGATCACATACCCTGTGATTCCCCTCTCTCACCTGGTATTTAAAAATGCTTTCATAAAACCCATCAGGAAAGGGGGTTCAGGTGTTTTGAGCACTAGCTGACCTGAACTCCCTGCCTGGCACCTGCAATAAACGCTGCACTTTCCTTCGCCATAACCTGGTGTCAGTAGATTTGCTTTACTGCACATGGGAGAGCAGACCCACGTTTTTTCATCAACATATTTATATATATTATTATATATTGTAGGCAGTGGAGATATTTTACTTCTTTCCTATTGTGCTGTTTTATTTTTTAACTGAGTTAACCATGAAAGTCAATTTTTGTTGATAGAGGAGCAAAGGTACAAATTAATTAGCTATAGTTAAAAATTTAACGCTTTCAAAATGCTTGTTATTTATAATGAGGTTTATTTAACAGAATTAGGAAATAATTCTGTATTTAAATGGTTCGATTGTGATTGTGGAACATGAAACTGGTAGTCCACAGGACATATACTAAATTTTCACCCTTAGTGATACTATATTTGTACCATCCATGTCAAGCTAAAATGCTGTGTTTCAACAACCTTTAGCAAACATATCTTAGTTTTATTATTCAGAGGGAATATAGGAGCTCAATTTGATATAGGGAACTTGAGCATTCCATCAACATGAATTTGAAGAATACACTAAGAATATCTTCTACATTACATTGGAGTAGTGAATTACTGGTAATTATTTAGGGAATTCTTTTGAAAAATATAGTCACCAGGGGCCAATAATTGAATTCTATTGAAATATAGAGATAGATATTAATAAGAATGGAAAATCATATTTTCATTTTATATTGCCCATATCTTCATTTTATTTGTAGGTTTTGAAAGTTTGCAAGAGAAAGATATCAGAATTTATACTTCATTCAGCAGAATCCCTTGGACCATATGATCACACACTCAGAATACATAAGTGGAGACATTACTGACTGTGGCCCAGGAGACAAGGACAAGACCTAGAAAAGACACAGTAAATAATGGAGGGAAAAAAGATTGGAATAGACAGGCATTTCTCTTAATGAAAAATGTTAACAGTAGAATCCTTGAGGGAGAATCTTTGAAAACATTGGATTTCTATAACAATAAAAAATTGAGTCCCAAAGTACAATGAGAAATAACAATAATGAATAAATAGGATAAAGAAATTATATGTTAACTGGCATATATTCCAGGCGATGATCAGACTCCTGCAGAAACATGGGCTTTCTGGCCTTTAATTCCCCTTGGGAAGAACTGCAGCGGCCCTGTCCCCAGCTTTCAGCCATCAACTCCAGAGTCAGAGTCCTGGCCCTCAAGTCAGGCTGCCTCACTGACTTGAATGCCCATGGAAAAGGGAACATTGATCCTGACCTGAGACACAGCCCTCAGATGTTTGTAAGCTGGAAAGTCTGCATCAGACTTCCTCCTTGCATCTCTCTAGGGTGAACTAGGGAAAACAAAACGTCACAAAACCCTTTCCCACAGAAGAAGTCTGGGAAAAAACACATGACGATCTTGGCCTTGGTGCCAGGTGAGGCTGATATCACTAGAGCACACCTTCTCCTGGGTTTGGTACCAGAATCCAGGGCCCTGGTGGGAGGACCTGGGCTCTGCCCTGGGTTCCATGGACACAGACAAGCAAGTGTGATCTCAGCAACCTTCAAGGACCCAGATGTGAGAAAGAGGCAATGAAGACACGATGGCTGCTTCAGGGTGGCTTGGTGTCAGCCTAGAACAGCTGGACTTCATAAGGAATAACACACTGTGGAGGGAAATAATAAAGAATTTATAATAGGAACAGAAAAATAGTTTTATTTGAGCCAAGCTGAGGGCTATAATCTGGGAGGCAGCCCCTCAAAAGGCTCTAAGGAACTTCTCCACTGAAGCATGGTAGTCTTATACTTTATCAGAACAAAGAACATACATCAAACATGACAGGGGTCTATTCCTTAAAGATTTCAAAAGAGACAGATTGAGGACATATATAGTGAGACAGTAGGGTCCTGGCACGTGGGAAAGGAACCTCATCTTTGAGAGGGTGTTAACATGGGCATCATAAGAAGGGAGTCATTTATCCTTATTTGTGAATCAGACATTTCTTTTCCTTAATGGTTAAAGCAGATGTGCTGTGTGTGTTTGACAGGCTCTTTCAGTTCACACAAAGTTTAGACTGAACCATGTATAAGCCTAAATGACTTCTCCATACCTCATTACGTGAAAAGTTTCTCCCTCAACACTATAATTTGGGGCTTGACTAATCTTGGAGATAAACCAGACCCATAATACTCTCAGCTCTCTAGGCCTCTACACCTGCAGATCCTGCTGTATCCTCCCCCCAGGTCACAGCACCACAAGAGGGTGTCAGGTGAGGGGTTTGGGACTCAGAGAATTGACTCCCGAAAGTGTTTCTGTTTTCCAAGATAAATAACAATACAGTTTGGATTCTAAAAACCTTCCAAATACGTGAAAAAAAAATGCTAGACCAACAGTGAATCACAGCGTTTTTCATAAGATAAATGAATGTTATATAATGAAAGAGTAAATAGAGCCCAGAGGCTTTAATATGTAAAATTAAAATGGAGTTCAGTAGTGTTTAAAACACATCCAAAGGTCATATTTATGAGCTGCACGTCCAGCTGTATTCCACAAGAATTTAGGCAAATGCATGAAAGATGAGTTATGAGTAAAGCACTATCCCCAAACTGTGGGTGTGGGGAAACTCATCCTAGCAAGCACTTTGTGCAGAACTAATACATTGCAACCATATCTGGTTTCAAAACTGATATTTTCTGCAACTAAAATGGCAGAAATAAGCTAAATAAGCTACCTATCCCCCCTCTGTCCTTCAGTTATTAATTAAGACTCCTATTTCTTCCTCTCTTATCTATTTTTTAAATTCCAATTTCAAATGCCAAAATATTCAGCTATTATATATGTTATTGTTCTCTTAATTTAGTCTCTACACAGCCTGAAATTTCTTTTTAATTTCCCTATTATATAATTAGTTTTATATTCATCAATTATGTGATATTTCCAGCAGGTACTGAGATTTTATGCTCCAAATATATGCCCTTCCATACTTTAAGGCACATAAATATACTTTATACTTTTACATCAATTTAAAAGGTAATCTATTGAGTGCAAATTCTGTCTTCAGCATTTTGTTGGGGTCAGCAGTGGGGAGAGAAAATGTAGAAGAAGGAAAAGACATGGCTTATTGTTCTCAAAAGAAGTTACAGAGAAACCTCTGACTTCCTTATCAAAAGGAGGCCCATTTCTTTTTCAATGTCTTTTTTTAAATGTTTTTAAAATTAATTTATTTATTTATGGCTGCATTGGTTTTTCGTTGCTGCACGTGGGCTTTCTCTAGTTGCGGCAAGGGGGGGATTCTCTTTGTTACGGTGTGAGGGTTTCTCATTGTGGTGGCTCCTCTTGTTGCACAGCACGGGCTCTAGGCTCATGGGCTTCAGTAGTTGTAACATGTAGGCTCAGTAGTTGTGGCTCGCGGACTTAGTTGCTCCACGACATGTGGGATCTTCCTGGACCAGGGCTTGAACCCGTGTCCCCTGCACTGGCAGGCAGATTCTTAACCACTGTGCCACCAGGGAAGCCCTCAATGTCTTTTCTATTGACTTCAAATCTATCGGTCTTTAAAATTATTTGTGTGTGTGTGCTCATATTCTGACTGTCTCTCATAGCAGATTGTGAGTTCTGTGAAAGTGAGGCAGGAGATAGATGGGCCCCAGGGTAAGCAGCAGGAGTTCATTCCCTCTGGACAGAAACTCCAAAATATCAATAACAGGGCAATCGAGAAAGGAGGCTGTGCCCTGCTCACATAAGAGATAAAAGACTAGATGTTCCTCATTCTCGTAGTCAAGGAGACCTTCCCAGCTCCACACGTGCAGAAAGGTTCCTTGGAGGTCAAAAAGGGAGAGGGCACCACCCCATAGTAAGTGATGTCAACTACCCATAGGCCTCTTCGCTAGAATCCATCTTGGCTAAGAGATGCACATGAACACGGGAGGAACCTGAGGTATACCAAATATGGACTCAGAACCAGGCAAAGCAAGATGATTGGTCAAAGGAAACCTGGAAGAAATTCCCCATAAAAGTGATACAAACTACCAAGTGAGCGCAACTCTCTCTCTGAGCCCACCCATGTGTCTAGCCACATGTATTCTTTGTCCTCCTAATAAACACTTTACTTGTTTCACTACTTTCCATGTCTGTGGAAATTCATTTCTACACAGCAGACAGGCCAGGAACTTGTCACTGGCCACTAGTCCCTGGTGGTCTAGTGGCTAGGATTTAGTGCTTTCACTGCCCCGGCCTGACTTCAATCTTTGGCCAGGAACCAAAATCCTGCTTCAAGCAGCTGCAGGCTGAGGCCACCTGAGATGAAAACAGGGCCAATGTTTATCTTGTTTAAGATCATGTCTTGTTAAAAAACAAAGTTCAACTGAGTAAATTTGAAAATCTGATTGGCCTTATTTGATGCTTTATGAATTGGGCAGCATCTCATCTAGTAAATAGAAGGGCACTTTGAGAAGTTATACAGAGTGGAAGGTTTTTATAGAAAGGAGGGTGGGCAAGAAAGTCATTAGCAAAAGAAAAAAAGGTTATTTGGGACCAGTACTATCTTCTCTTTGTAGGGAAGGGAAGCCTTGAGTTTATCATGCAGATTGCCTCTTCTTCTTGGTTTGGGGGAGATGGAGAGGGCCCCTGTGATAGATTACCACATTGGTGCTGACCAGAAAATTCCAGATTTCAGAATTAAGATAACATTTCTGGTGAAGGTCGAAATTGCAAGTAGGTTAGGCATTAAATATATGCGTGGTATCGTGGGCTTCAGCACAAATGAAACCATTTTGTGTCAGTGGTTTTCCTCCTTAATAGTCCCTAATGCAGAACTAGCAGAAACACAACAAAGATTTGTGAAAAAGGAAATGAGTGCCTAACTCAATTGGTCAACTGGTGTAAAGAATGTGGCATAAGAATAAAAAGATCTAGAGAGCAGATGAAAGAAGCTTTTGTTTATATTTGTAAAAGGAATGTCTTCTGTGTTTTCAAATTACTGCAAATCTAATCAGCAATGTTGATGTGACTTAAAAATGATGCTTTTTGAGAGGTTAGAGAAAGGAAAAACAAGAAAAAAATAAGGATGTTTGGCATTCTGGATGTTGGCTAAATGGCAATTTAATCACTAAGAACATATTTTATTCTATTGTCATGATATATATGTAATATATGTAAACATATATTTATATGTCATACATAATATATATTTCCTTTTAATCACCCCTTTTGGGGTACAATTTACATACAACTCATAGCACTCATGTTAAGTGTATAGCACAGTTAGATAAATTTTGACAAATATGTACATTTGTGTAATCACTACCACAATCATGATACAGAAAATTTCCATTACCCAGAAAGTTTCCTTAGGCTTCTTTGTGGTCAATCCTCACCTTCCTACAAAAGTGATGTGATGATTTGCTTTCAGTGACTATAGTTTTCCCATTCTCAAATTTCCATAAATAGAATCTAACAGTGTGTATTTGGTTCCTGTTTTCTTTCACTCAGCATGTTTTGAGATTCATCCATGTTATGTATATTAATATTTCATTCTCCTTTATTGCTGATGTGAATTACTCATTCACTTGATGATGAACATTTGAGCTGTTTACAGTTTGCAGCCTTAACCTTTATGAAACCATCGGGATTTCCATTAGAATTCTTTAATTTCTTACCCAATTCAATGGTATGATTTGAAAGTTATCAGAAACCTGCACTTGTCAGAAAGTCTTTAGTATGAATCTTCCTGAAGATGAAGCATTTTTGCAAAAGCATCTATGAATGATAAAAAGACTTAAAAAGACACAGTTAAAGAGCTGGTTAAAATGCAATTGACAAAAAAATGTGTTTACTTCTGTAACATACAAATTTGACATATTCAAATTTTAGAAATTTTATTTAATTTCATATAACATAAGAATATCTATATTAATGATATTTAGTATAATCTAAATGTATAACCTAAAATGTTGGAGATACATTTATCTCTAATCAATTGACAGTGCCTCCCATAACATACCAAATAATCCTAATTAGTTTAATATCTCTCTTTGAGATGACTTAGGGGTCCTCTGAAACATCCCAAAACTATCAAGAGGTCAAAATATCTTTCATTAGGATTCTATCCTTGAGAAGTTTATCCAAAATGTTAAAAAGTTTCAAGACACTTGGTCAAATAGGATTACAGATCACTGTGAAACAATGTGTATCCATTTAACCAAAGTTACAATGAAAGATTTTAAATGCAAATAGAGAAAGTTATAACAGATTATTTAAAAGGTAAAGAAAATTTACAATCTATAATCAAAAGCAAATCAATATTCCAAGAAAACTTTTTTCTCTTAACAGAGAGACAAAAAAATTTTAAGTTTTTGTACCACTTTACTTTTAATCTTAAAATTCATTTACTCAATTAAATTCATTCTAATCTTAGTGAGTCCTGACAACACATAGAATTTCTTTCTAAAGATTACTTTTTCCCCAGAAATCTACAACTTTCTATATTCATATTAACTTGCCCTTTATTTTATTTCCTCTTTAGAAATAACCAGCTTTAAGACAAAATTACTTCCTTTTTCTTTAACAAAATAAATTCCTATTCTTCATACCTTCTTTTAATGAAAACACACACCCTATTACCCTGTATACGAAAATGTTCTCATTATTTCTAGTGGCTTTAATTACATATTTAATTAGAATTCTCAAGTCTTAAAAACCTAAATTCCTAGTGAAAATTAAGAAGTAAGCAATTATGAGCTGTTCTTTACATTAGCATTCTGTAGATTGGCAAATTTATACATAAATGCTATTTATAATTTCTAAAAATATGTACTTTCTTATGGAAAATGTCTCAGTGTGACACCAAACATATTTATTAATAGTCTTAAATATCTCTACTTTCTCTGTGAAAGGAAGCCAATGTTTAGTAATTAATATTTCAGTATATTATCTTATTTGGAAAAGACCTCGATATTCAATGAATTCTCATCATTTAGCTTAATTTAGTTAAACTCTAAAATTTCAAGTTACTAAAACTTCCAGAAAAGCTATTTTTAAGTAGACATCCCTAAAACATAATTATTCCCAGAGTTCACCTAAAAACTCTTGTCTCATTTACTTCTATTTTATTCACTTGTTCTCAAAAATGATGTTTAGATTACCCAAGAAAACTTTATGAGACATTAGACCAAGTCAGCCATTATCCCAAATTGAATATTGAATATTTTTCAGATCACATGAATCTGAAATTCATTCAAGTTAGTTTCTTTTATATTTCTGAGAATTTCTGTAAGTGCTTAACTTCCTTTAAGTCAATTAAATAGAGCTCATTTACAAACTAACTTTGATAATACCATCCAAAGGAAAAGAGATATAGTTATAATGTACACATGGACATACATACATTCCAGACAAACAGAGATCTCACAGTTTTCCTGCCTGAGTTTTAAAAGGACTCTTCTCCCTTTTTCCCCCTCAGTCTCAGGAATTGGCAATGGTATAGACAAGAGTGAATGAGAGTACATTAGAGCCCAGTGTAGAACATTTACATTTCAAAGGCACAGGGAGAAAAATGTAAGTTCCTCCTAGTAAGATTTGTTTCCTTCTGGTCAGAAGAGTGAAGAGATACTTTTAACAAGCCAGCTTTTTCATATGCAAAAACAAGATTTCGAATGTCAAAAAGTGCCCCATCTGGGGCATTATTCTCCAGAGCCTAAAGAATACTGTGACCACATGATTTTTAGAAAAATATCACCTTCTCCTTTTCATGGGTATGAGCCCACGAAACTAAGAGCTAAGAATTTCCCAATTCTGCAAAATACACCGTAGGGAATATAAGATGAAACAGAGCTCTGATTACCCATTCTCAGTTGTTTATGGCTGGTAATCTTAAAATCTCAAACAAACAAACAAATGCAGTCTCTCAGGGTTTCAAAATCCTCAGCCTAAAAGGGAAAATCCCAACAAATGTTTAGCCACGGACAGACCCAAATGGCTAAGAGAATGAATACCCTGGTATTATCACACACAAGTTCCACTACTTACTAGAGAAATCTCAACCAGCAAAGCATGTGTCTTTTTCCCTTTACCACAGAAATCAAAAGTGCCATGGGCCAATGATGCCTGCTCAGTGGAAAGTGTTCAGGGCCATCTCTGAGACAAAGGTGCTCAAGCAGCTGCTGAGTCGTATCCATGAGCTGTCACTGGTCAGGGGTCAGTGTGCTATGGTTGAGATGCCCACTAGGGATGGTGGCCCCTTCATGGTTGCCCAAATTATTGCCAAACCAAACACAGATTCACTCACCCAATGCAGAGCAAAGCCAATCTACTGATACCAGTTGTGGTGAAGGAATGTACAGTGTTTATTTGCAGGATGCGAAGCAAGGATAACAAGCAGCTAATGCTCAAAAGACCCAAACTCCCTGAAGACTTTTGGGCAAGTGTTTCTAAAGACAACATTAGGAGTGAGGGTCTCAGGGTGAATTATCAGTTCATGGACATTCTTTTGATTAGTTGGTGGAGAAGTGACAGGGTGATGTTTTGGGAACCTTAATCATCAGCCTTCTTGTTCCAACCAGTCTGGGACCTACATGCTTGTGATCAGCATGTAGTCAAATCCTCCATCAGGTGGAGAGCCTTAGTGTCTACAGAAAACGCTCAAGTGTCGTGGTCCATACGTGGGTTGGAAAAGAATTTCCAGACACAAGGCAGAATGTAAAGAAGATAGAATTTATTAGAGGAGAGTGTCTCTGCCAGAACAGCAGGCTGACTTCCTAGTAGTCTGGGGGAGTGGACCCCAAACATGTGCTATTGATCAGTTTTTATAGCCAGAAAACAAAGGAATGCTCAAGGTGAAAATTTCTTTTACTAATTGGTCGAGGCACATATACTTTCCTTCTATAGAGTGGCAGTGGGACAGGGAAGATGCCTTTTCTTATTTGGGACAGGTCTCATCGCCCAGCTGGGCTCAGGAATTTCATAACCATCACAACATCGTGGGGAGGGCAATTAAGGGTCTGATAAGGGGTGTAACGCTGACACTTTTTCAGAGAGGGATGTCCTTTGTCCTTGAAGCAACATTGTCCTTGGAGCACCACATCAAGGATATGTGTCAGACTGTTATCTATATCCCTTGAGGAGAAAGGGATAGAGACAACACTGTTTTTCAATCTATTGTTACTTTTCTTGCTTGACTGCTTTTCCTTTGTTTCTGAATTTGGTCAGTTCTATAATCATTAACTGCTCTTTGGAAATCAAGGGGGGGCTAGGAGACTAAAGCTTTGTTCTACAAACAAGAAGCAGGGAACACTTTGAGTCTGTCGCTGGGAAGGCCCCACAGGATCCTACTCAGTTTCACAATCATGAATAAAGTTGTTTCTATGAACATTCATGTACAAATTTTGTGTGGACATATTTTTCTCATTTAAATTCCTAGGGGGTGAAATTAGGGGGTTGTATTAATGCCGAATTGTTTTCCAAAGTAGTACATCATTTCACATTTTCTTCAGGAATGTATGAGACTTCTGGTTGTTCTCCATCCTTACTAACATTTGATGCTATCAATCTTTTTAATTTTAGTCATTCTAGTAGATGTGAAGTTATTTGCATTGTGGTTTTACTTTTTCTTTGATGACTAATAATGCTGAACATTTTAAAATGTTGCTTATTTACCATTCATGTGTCTTCTTTGGTTAAGTGTCTTATTAAATTTTTGGCCCAATTTAAATTAAATTGTTTGTCTACTTAGTAGTGTTTTATTAAAAGCTGGAGAAGAAGCAAGTTTGGCTGGATTACAGAAAACAAGGGGGAGAGTGGTAGGAATGAGGCCAAGAGAGACATGGGAGAAGGGGAGAACAGATCAAAAAGGCCTTTGAGGCCTTGGTGAGAACTTTGGATTTATTGTAATTAAATTGAATTCACTGGATGATTTTGAGTATAGAGTGGCACAATCAGGCTTAAATTTTAAGGGACCACTTTGGCAGCTCTGTGAACAGGCCAGAGGAATGGGAGTAAACACAGGATAGACTAGGACGTTATTGCAGCAGTCAGAAAGAGAGAAACTGGTTAGCTGCAGTACTGAATGACATTTCCCCTCACTCTTGTTCCTGACATTCCAAATTGCACAATTTCAGATGTGGAAGACTGAGAAATTTCCTGGATTTTCTCAACAGAATATTGACTTACTCAAGGCCTTTAAGTGGAACACACTCTACTGAGGGTTGAGAGAAAGCTGACAATAGTGGCTTGCTTAGCTTAACTCCGTGGTTATGGTTGTTAGTTGTGGTTGCAATATTATGGTTGTGTGACTCTTTGGTTAGTATTCACTTTCTCCATCTTGGAATATACGTTTGATGAGGATGGAAAAATGATCTCTGTTTTTAACTCACCACTGTAGCCTCAGTTTGAGTACAGTGCCTGCCAATTAGCATTTAGTCAATGGGTTTTTCTGTAGGGGAAAATTGTATGTGTGAGGGAGAGAGAGAAGAGGGGCAGAAACAGAGAGGGGAAGAGACAGCCATGGGGACAGGGGAACAAATCCATATTGCAAAAGAACAGGACAATATTTTCTGTGAGTAGAATGCTCAGAGCCTGTGTACTGTGTTCTTTTCTACTTTCTCAGGTTAGATTTATCACTTCATAAATTTTCTTTATCTTATCCAAAATGAACCTACATTTTTTTTCCTTATACGTATAAAGAAAAAGATTTTTTGGGGGGGAAAATTCTTAATGTCTCACTACAATTCAAGTACCATACATGTCTCTTTCTATTATTTGTATATCTTGAAAATATACCAGCATTATTGTCTAACACAAAGGAGGCACTAAATAAAAGTTTTTCTTTGAAACATTGGTACTATAAATTATAAGAGACAGGAGCCATGTTTTCACAGCTCTGTTTTTTGAGCACCCAGCCCAGTGGTATTGTGGAGATGGAATAACAATCACCATGAGCACAGGTCACTGCTGACAAAGGGACTTGCTTTCTCTCTAAACCATTTGACTTTGTTGGTGCCCAGGGCAGGATGCTCCAAAATATGCCTCAGTGGAATATTACTTTGAATTAATGTTACTGAAGAAATGACTGATGCAAGAGCGACACACTGACCTTCCTATCTGTCTCCATGAAAGCAGGAAATTAATATCTCATGTGAACGGTGCCCTCCCTGTACCAGGAGGTAGAAAGACATCATTAGCACCAGAGATAGGGAATGCAGGGTCAAGAAGGCTGTATAAACCTTGTTACTTCTTTAACTCAAGAAGGTTGGCAGGGACATTTCTTCCTCCTCAACAGCTGACAAGACAACCAGGAGGCTGGCTAAACCCTGCTTCCCACCACAAGACTGCTGCAGCTGAGAGATCCTAGGACACATGACAAAGGCCAACAGAAGGTAAAATTTCTTATCTCCTCAACTTCCCAGGCCTGTAAGGTCTGGTGGGAGGGAAAGTGCTTAAGAGTCTCCTTTTCTCTATCTCTAAATTTAGATTAGCAGAAGAAAATACTTATGGAGCAAGATCCTTGTGACATAGAAAATCTGGTTTTTGGAAAGGAGTAATCTCGTCTCAGTTTTACTTAATCCTTTCCTCCCAGAGATAGTCACTGTTTTTCTTTGTCTCTGTCTCCTGAGTCATGTTTCATAAGAAGAAAGAACCATAGGGCAGAATACAGGCATAGGCCCTATAAGCCTGCTGTTTGAGACAGCCTCACAGACTGGTGAGTTACCAGTTCTCTCCAGTCCAGTGCCTATTAAGACAAACTTTGCTGTCAGTCCTCTATATAAAAACTGGATGAGATTTTTCCTTCTGTATTTTTCTATGTCCTGAGAGTTTGGCTTTGTGTCCAGTGAGAATATTCTCTCTGGTCTCCACCATCTGGATGGTGTATTTACTGGGGTGCATCTGGTAACCAGTTGAATTGACTGGGGTTCTGAGACACAAAGTCATAAACAGCACACTCTAGTCTTGTTGTGCCAGCTGTCAGAGGAGTTTGTCCTAAGGGGACCCAGTCCATAAGGGGTCTTTGTTGTTTCAACCTTCATTACCTTGTAAGTGTTGGAAAAGTCCCATTCCAGCAGCATATGCCTGATGTCACAGATTAGTAGGTTTGGGATCAGAGGTGCCTCAAATTCCCAGGAGAGACCAGGGACACAGTTTGCATTATACCACCCTTACTGCCTGTGCAATGAAGGCCTTTGCTTTCTTAGATTATCCTTGGAAATGAATTTTCACATTATAGGGGCTATACCATCCGTGCCCACTCCATCTGAAAGTATGCTTACTTCATCCATGGTAAGGATTTATTCTAAGCCTGAAAAGTTACCTCTGGGTCGTTCCATAAAAAGCCTTACTGATTTGAGTCACTATTTGAAATTAATGAAAGGTCTTACTCCTCAATGGCCAGATGATGGCTCCTTTAAATTTGCTGTATTTAAAAGATTACCTTTTTGAGAGCTCTCATCATAAACAGCTGTCATATTGGTATTTATGGAAGGATCAAATTGAAAGGAAAAATAATGTATAACAGCTAACCTTAGGGAATCATTATTAAGATGAAATAACAGAAATTAGACTTAAAATAAAGATCCAACGTGAATTCCCCTTTTTAAGAAAAATTTTAAAAATTGCCCCATCTTCTCAGCAATTCCTTAGGCCCTCCTACAAATAATTAGGAAAAGATCAGTTGGAAGCCAATATTCAAGAGCTAATAGAAACAATTATCTTTGTCTTCCAAATCTCTACAAAACCAGAAATGCAACTTAGGAACAAGTCAAGGCCCATTTATCTTCACCAAACCTGAAACCTATTCCTCTCAAATTCTTGTAGATATTATAAAAGTTGAGGATAATTGGAGCAAAATTGTCCTGTACTTAAGAAGAAAAAGTTTTTAAAATAATAATTACCCTGAGACTTATGATAATAGAAAAATACACTCCAAAACTCACAGAAGAAAATTTACATTTTTTCTCTGTCCCTTAAAGTTATAAATCTTACCATGTCTTTAAAATGTAAACACAGCCACATTGCCTGAGGCTGAGCCCAGATTATCTCAATTGTTAGAACCTGAAACTAAAATTTAAAGAAAAAAAAGGAAAGAGGTTTTTTTTTAAACAAAAGCCACCAAAAGAACCCTCTCTTGCTCAAACTCTAAATCACAGTCTCCTTAAAATTGTTTATCGAGGGCAAGTACACTTAAAGGGCAAGAAGACTTAAAAGTCTTCTCCATAACTAGTAAAAGACTGTAGCTATCTGAGTGAGTAAACTTAATTTATTCCAACAAGCAATCTAAAAATTCTCAAAAATATAAAAAAAACGAGTACAAATATTTTTCAAATTCACATGATCTTGGATAATTTTTGGTAAGTAAAATCTAGTTCAGGTTTAATGGTTTAATTAATACAGACATATCTTAAGAGTTATCAGCATTAAGTATAATAGCTTTATGCTAAGTAGTTTTACTAAAAGTCAAATAAGCTCATGTTATCTCTTTTACAAAATTTCTCAGAAAACAGTAATAATAATAATAATTTAAGATGATGGCTAACACTACTTAAACATCTTATGAAATTGTCATGAGTAATCTGAGTGATTGTTAAGAACAAATTAATTAAATAGTCATAAGATAAGAATTATTTTAGGTAAATTTTTTTAGCAATAATTGTTTTTGCTATGTCGACTTAAATAGTTTTCTAAATGTCTTTGATAAATTGTACCCTTAGAGTTTTGCTTAGTTAAATTAAATGAATTGAATGTCTAAATAATTTCCAACTAAGACAAAATACTGAAATATTAATTGCTGAACGAGTCTAAGTTTACCTACTTTTGACCTCTTATTACACACTAAATATGTTTGGTTCTATTAGTAAACATGTCTTGTGCTTCATTAAAAGCTTGCACTATGAAGTAGAATATGTTTCTAGAAATTATGAAATGTATTTATAAGTTTGCCAAGCCACAAAATACTTACACAGTTAATAATTTTTAACTTTATCTTTACAAAAAAATTAAAGCTTCAAAGGATTAAGAATTGTAAATAATATATGTGGTTAAAGCTACTAGGAATTATAAGGAAATTAGAATATGTTTGGGGGTAAGAAAAAGTGTAAGCTATGGAGACGTTTTTGTTCATGTAAAAACTTTGTTAAGTGATTTTTGTCCTAAAGCTGGTAATTTCTAAATGGGAAAGAGAACAAGGGACAAATCAAAATGGGCAGAGAAAGTTGTAAGAGGTTTGTTAAAAAGGAATCTTTAGAAAGGAATTTTATGTGTAGTCAGGTCTAAGATTGGAATGAATTTAATAAAGTGATTGAGTTTTAATATCCAAAGTAAGCTGGTAGAAAATTAAAATTTCTTTTTTCTCTCTTTTTGCAAAATTTTCTTAATTATTGGTCTGCTCTTAATGAGAAATTGTAAACAAAGACTTTTTTTTACATTTAATGTAATCTGTCTAGCAAAACAAATATTGTACATTTTGTCTTGATGAGTCTTTGATAATTTTGAAGAAAAACTGAGTGCTTTCAACATTAAAAGAGCTGTCTTTTTACACTATTTAACTATCTGTATTTACATGTGAATCTTTGTCACTTTGATTAAATTGATAACTAAATATTAATTCACAGTGACATATGATCATATTTGACAAAGTGTTTTAAAACATTTTTATTTTTGAAAAAGTAGATTTTCCCCCAAGTCAAATTCTAAATGAAGTCTTATTGACCTGGAAATAATGTTCAGGTTTTCCAGAGGCCCCTTGGAACACCCTCAAAGATTTGTTTTATCTTATTAGAAAAGAGAGCTATGAAACTCATTAGGCTTATTTGGTATGTTACTTACGTGGGAAGCATTGCTAACTAAATGATCATAAACTCTAGGTTATATCATAAGGGTGAATGTTATTAATATAAATGTTCTGGAAAGTATACGAAATTCCTAAAATTGGATATGTCCTAGTATAATGTTATCAGTCATAATTCTAGTTATTATCTTAAATGTTTTGTGTCACAGAGATAAATTTTCTTGTCAATTCCATTAGAATGAATCAAATTTTTAGTAATGGATATTTGTCTTTTATTACTTAGACAATGGTTTTACTCAGATGCTTTTACAAAAGCTTCCTGAAAATGTGTTTCATGTTCAGAGAAATTCATGGAAAAGGATCTAACAAGTATTCTAGAACACAAGTTTCTGATGAATTTCAAATCATTACACTGAACTGAGTAAGAATGTACAAAACGCTAATGGAGAAATTGACGGTTTCATAAAACTTCTAACAAAAGATCAAACAAAACAAGAATTAATTACATGGGACTAAGTAAACTGAAGAAGATGGTTATAATATTTTATGATTTTAAAAATAAATTTATTTAGTTTATTTATTTTTGGCTGTATTGGGTCTTTGTTGCTGTGTGTGGGCTTTCTCTAGTTGCAGCGAATGGCAGCTACTCTTCGTTGTGGTGAGTGGGCTTCTCATTGCAGTGGCTTCTCTTGCTGTAGAGCATGGGCTCTAGGTGCATGGGCTTCAGCAGTTGTGGCTCATGGGCTCTAGAATACAGGTTCGGTAGTTGTGGCACGTGGGCTTAGTTGCTCTGCGGCATGTGGGATCTTCCTGGACCAGGGTTTGAACACATGTCCCCTTCAATGGCAGGCAGATTCTTAAACACTGTGCCACCAGGAAAGCCCCATTTTATGATTTTTTTTCATGGTACGCGGGCCTCTCACTGTTGTGGCCTCTCCCGTTGTGGAGCACAGGCTCCGGACGGGCAGGCTCAGCAGCCCTGGCTCACAGGCCCAGCCGCTCCACAGCATGTGGGATCCTCCCAGACCGGGGCATGAACCCGTGTCCCCTGCATCACAGGCAGACTCTCAACCACTGCACCACCAGGGAAGCTCTATGATTTTTAATTTGAAACATTGCTGGTTTTATTTTTTTAAGTTTTGTTTCTCCAAATGTAGGAAAATTTGTTTTTCTCTCTTAAGCTTAGAGCAGTTTGGTAAATTATACCCTAGTAAGCAAAGTTGAATCATTTGTCTTTTTCTCCCTACCCGATTCCTCCAGAATTCAGAAGCTTCCAGTGAACATTCTTGTTTTCTTGGCAATATAGTTATTTGCATAATTTCAATAAGAATCTGTTCTCCTTATAATAGCACATAATTGCAAACATTGATTATATTACTAAAGTTTTGCCTAGAATGTCATATTTGAGACAGATATACATAAACTTAGGTTTGACCAAATAGCTTTAAGAAACTAAGGTTGACTTCATGGAGCCAATAAAGCCCCTTGGGAAAATAGTGTGGTACCTTGCTTAGAGTTCCCAGCAGCCTTACTAGCTGAGTAAGGAAGGTCACTTCCTGGCAAATGCAAGAACCTGAAAATATTTGGGGGACACTGAGGAGAAGAATTCACCCAAATCTATAGATGTCAAATGATTGACTTGGCTTCTTAGCCTCAAGGGACTATTAAAAGTTTAATCTGGAGATTCCTTATAAAAAGTTCCAGCAAAGCAGATTTAAAAGAGCCTATATGGGAGATTTCCCTCTAACCCTGGAGATATTCTGCAGAGATAGTGGTTGACCAGAGGTAAAGCCTGAAGTCCTTCATGAATTTCAATCAAAATTGAACTTTAAGAAGCCAGAACTCCTCACAGTGACATTCAGGAGAGAGGGTAGAGACAAAGATGGCAGAGTAGAAGGACGTTAGCTCACCTCCTCTCATGAAACCACCCAAATCACAACGAACTGCTGAACAACCATCAACAAAAAAGACTTGAACATACAAAAAAGACACTCTACATCCAAAGACAAAGAAGAAACTACAACTAGATGGTAGGAGGGCTGCTTTCATGATATAATCAAATCTCATACCTGCTGGGTGGGTGACCCAGAAAGTGGAAAATAATCATCATATCACAGAGGTTCTCCCACAGGAGTGAGAGCTCTGAGACCCACGTGAGGCTCCTCAGCCTGGGGACATGGCAATGAGAGGAGGAGATCCCAGAGCATTTGATCTTGAAGGCCAGTGGGACTTGAGGGCAGGAGCTCCACAGGATTGGGGGAAAGAGACTCCACTTTTGGAGGGTGCACACAAGGTTTCATGTGTACTGGGACCCAGGGCAAACCAGTAACTCCATAAAAGCCTGGGCCAGACCTACCTGAGGGTCTTGGAGGGTCTCCTGGGGAGGAAGAAGTTGGCTGTGGCTCACTGTGGGGGCAAGAACACTGGTGGCAGAGAACCCAGGGAATATTATTTGGTGTGAGCTCTCCTGGAGGTCACCATTTGGGCACTGAGACCTGGCCCCACCCAATAGCCTGCAGTCTCCATTCTGGGATGCCTCAGGGCAAACAACCAACAGGTTGGGAACACAGACCCTCCCATGAGCAGATAGGCTGCCTAAAGTTATTCTGATCCCACAGCTGCCTCTAAACACCACTTGACACAGCCCTGCCCACCAGAGGGAGAAGACCCAGCTCCACCCACCAGTGGGCAGGCACCAGTCCCTACCATCAGGAAGACTGCACAAGCTCCTGGACCAACCTCACCCATCAGGGGGCAGGCACCAGAAGTGAGAGGAGCCATGATCCTGCAGCCTGAGGAAAGGAGGCTACAAACACAGAAGGCAGAGAAATGTGTTCCAGATGAAGGAACATCATCAAACTCCAGAAGAACAACTAAGTGAAGTGGAGATAGGCAATCTTCCTGAAAAAGAATTCAGAGTAATGATAGTAAAGATGATACAAGTAACTGGAAAAAGAATGGAGGCACAGACCAAGAACATAGATGAAATTTTTAACAAAGAGCTAGAAGTTTTAAAAAACAAAGAGAGACAAACAATAACTGAAATGAAAAATACTCTACAAGTAATCAATAGCAGAATAAATGAGGCAGAAGAATAAATAAGTGAGCTGGTAGACAGATTGGTGAGATTTGGAACCGAATAAAGAAAAACAATGAAAACAAATGAGGACAGTCTAAGAGACCTCTGGGACAACCTTAAATGTGCCAACATTCACATTATAGGGGTCCCAGAAGGAGAAGAGAGAGACAGAGGGGCTGAAAAAATATTTGAAGAGATAATAGCCAAAAACTTCCCTAACATGGAAAAGGAACAGTCACTCAAGTCCAGGAAGCACAGAGAGTCAAATACAGGACAAACCCAAAGAGGAACATGCCAACACACATGAATCAAATGGACAAAAATGAAAGACAAAGAAAACATTAAAAGCAACAAGAGAAAAACAACAAATAACATATAAGGAAACCCCAGTAAGGTTATCAGCTGATTTTTTCAGCAGAAACTCTGCAGGCCAGAAGGGAGTGGCCCAATATATTTACAGTGATGAAAGGCAAAAACCTACGACCAAAAATACTCTACCCAGCAAGGCTCTTATTCAGACCTGACAGAGAAATCAAAAGCTTTATAGACAAACAAAAGCTAAGAGAATTCAGCACCATCAAACCAGCTTTACAACAAATGCTAAAGGAACTTCTCTAGATGAAAAAGAAAATGCCACAACTAGAAAAAAAGAAAATTATGAATGGGACAGCTCACCATTAAAGGCAAACATACAGTAAAGGTAGGAAATCATCCACTCACAAATATGATATCAAAACAAGCAATCATGAGAAGAGGAGAGTACAAATGCAGGATATTGGAAATGCATTTGAAATTAAGAGACCAGCAACTTAAGGCAACTTTTCATATATACATATATATATATATATATATATATATATATATATATATATATATATATATATATATATATACATACACACACACACTATGCTATATCAAAACCTCATGGGAAATGCAAACCAGAAATCTACAATAGATACACAAAGAAAAAGCAACCCAAATGCAACACTAAAGATGGTCATCAAACCACAAGGGAAGAGAACAAAAGAGGAAGGGAAGAAAAAAGAGCTACAAAAACAAACCCAAAACAATGAACAAAATGACAATAAGAACATACATATTGATAATTACATTAAAAGTAAATAGATTAAATGCTCCAACCAAAAGACATAGACTGGCTGAACAGATACAAAAGCAAGAACCATATATATGCTGCCTACTAGAAACTCACTTTAGATCTAGACACCCACACAGACTGAAAGTAAGAGGGTAAAAGAAAGTATTCCATACAAACGGAAATCAAAGGAAAGCCAGAGTAGCAATAGTCATATCAGACAAAATAGACTCTAAAATAAAGACTGTAACGAGGACCAAGAAGGGCACTGCATAATGATCAAGGAATCAATCCAAGAAGAAGATACAACAATTGTAAATATATATTCACCCAACATAGGAGCACCTCAATATATAAGGCAAATGCTAATAGCCATAAAAGGAGAAATTGACAGTAACACAATAATATTGGGGGATGTTAACACCCCACTTTCATCAATGGACAGATCATCCAGACAAAATCAATATGAAAACACAGGCCTTGAATAACACATTAGACCAGAAGGACTTAATTGATATTTAGAGAGCATTCCATCTGAAAGCAGCAGAATACACATTCTCCTCAAGTGCACAAGAAACATTCTCCAGGATAGATCACACGCTGGGCCACAAAGGAGCCTTGGTAAATTTAAGAAAATTGAAATCATATGAAGCACCTATTCCAAACACAATGCTATGAGATTAGAAATAAACTACAAGAAAAAAAAACTGTAAAAAACACAAATACATGGAGGCTAAAGAATATGCTATAAGCAACCAATGTATCACTGAAGAAATCAAAGCAAAAATTAAAAAATACCTACGAATGAAAACAAAAACACGAAGATCCAAAACTTATGGGATGCAGCAGAAGCATTTCTAAGAGAGAAGTTTATAGTGATAAAATCTTACGTCAGGAAACAAGAAAAATCTCAAATAAACAACCTAACCTTATACGTAAAGCAACTAGACAAAGGAGAACAAACAAAACCCAAATTTATTAGAAGGAAAGAAATCATATAGATCAGAGCAGAAATAAATGAGAGACAAAGAAAACAGTAGGAAAGATCAATGAAACTAGAAGCTGGTTCTTTGAAAAGATAAACATAATTGATAAACCATTAGCCAGCATCATCAAGAAAAAAATGGGGAGAGCTCAAAGCGATAAAATTAGAAATACAAAAGAAGTTACAATGGACACCACAGAAATACAAAAGCTCATAAGAGACTACTACCAGAAACTATATGCCTGTAAAATGCACAACCTAGAAGAAATGGACAAATTCTTAGAAAGGTACAACCTTTGAAGACTGAACCAGGAAGAAATAGAAAATATGAACAGACAAATCACAAGTCCTGAAATTGAAACTGTGATGAAGAAACTCCAACAGGGCATCCCTGGTGGCGCAGTTGTTAAGAAAACACAAGCCAATGCAGGGGACACGGGTTCGAACCCTGGTCCAGGAAGATCCCACATGTCACAGAGCAACTAAGCCCGTGGGTCACAACTACTAAGCCTGCTCTCTAGAGCCCACGAACCACAGCTGCTGAGCCTGCATGCCACAACTACTGAAGCTCACATGCCTAGATCCCATGCTCTGCAACAAGAGAAGCCGCCGCAATGAGTAGCCCATGCACCGCAATGAAGAGTAGCCCCCGCTTGCCACAACTAAAAAAAGAAAGCCTACATACAACAACAAACACCCAATGCAGCCAAAAATAAATAAATAAATAAATTTATTTTAAAAAATTTATTAAAATTTATTTTTAAAAAAGAAACTCCCAACAAACAAAAGTCCAAGATCAGATGGCTTCACAGGTGAATTCTATCAAGCATTTAGAGAACACTAAACACCTGTTCTTCTGAAACTATTCCATAAAATTTCAGAAGAAGAAACATTCCCAAACTCATCCTATGAGGCCATAATCACGCTGATACCAAAACCAAACAAAGGTACTACAAAAAAAGAAAAAATAAGTCAATATCACTGATGAACATAGACTCAAAAATCATTTACAATATACTAGCAAAATGAATCCAACAACGCATCAAAAGGCTCAGACACCATGATCCAGTGGGATTTATCCCAAGGATGCAAGGATTTTTCAATCTCCACATATCAATCAGTGTGATACACCACATCAATGAATTCAGTAAAGTCACAGAATACAAAATTAATACACAGAAATCTCTTTCATTCCTATACACTAAAAACAAAAGATCAGAAATAGAAATTATGGAAGGAATCCCATTTACCATCACATCAAAAAGAAAAAATACCTATGAATAAATCTACCTAAGGAGACAAAAGACCTGTACTCTGAAAACTCTAAGATGCTGATGAAAGAAATCAAAAGTGACACAAACAGATGGAGAGATATACCATGTGCTTGGATTGGAAGAATCAATACTGTCAAAATGACTATACTACTTAAGGCAATCTACAGATTCAATGCAATCCCTATTAAATTACCAGTGGAATTTTTTTTTTTAGATTTTTTTCATGTGGACCATTTTTAAAGTCTTTATTGAATTTGTTACAATATTGCTTCTGTTTTATGTTTTGGTTTTTGTTTTTTTTGTGTGTTTTTTTGGTTGCATGGCATGTGGGATCCCAACTCCCTGACCAGGGATCGAACCTGCATCTTCCTCATTGGAAGGTGAAGTCCCAACCACCGGACCGCCAGGAAAGCCCCCACCAATGGCATTTTTCACAGAACTAGAACAGAAAATTTTAAAATGTGTATAGAAACACAAACCCCCAAATAGCCAAAGCATACTATGAAAGCAAAATGGAGCTGGAGGAATCAGGCTCACTGTCTTCAGACTATATTACAAAGCTACAGTGATCAGTATGGTACTTGCACAAAAACAGAAATATAGATCAATGGAACACAATAGAAAGCCCAGAAATGAACCCACACAACTATGGTCAATTAATCTATGACAAAGGAGGCAGGAATATACAATAGAGAAAAGACAGTCACTTCCATAAGTGGTGCTGGGAAAACTGGACAGCTATATGCAAAAAAATGAAATTAGAACAATTTTCTAACATCACAGACAAAAATAAACTCAAAATGCATTAAAGACCTAAATGTAAGACTGGATATTATAAAACTCTTAGAGGAAAATCCAGGCAGAACACTCTTTCACAGCAGCAATACCTTTTTGGATCCACCTCCTAGAGGAAAGAAAACAAAAACTAAAATAAACAAATGGGACCTAATCAAACTTAAAAGCTTTTGCACAGCAAAGGAAACCATAAACAAAACAAAAAGACAACCTACAGAATGGGAGAAAATATTTGCAAATGATGAGACTGACAGTGGAATAATCTCCAAAGTATACAAATAGCTCATGCAGCTCAATATCAAAAAAGCAAACCACCCAATCAAAAAATGGACAGAAGATCTAAATAGACATTTCTCCAAAGAAGACATACTGATGGGCAAAAAGCACGTGAAAATCTGCTCAACATCGCTAATTATTAGAGAAATGCAAATCAAAACTACAATGAGGTATCACCTCACACCAGTCACAGTAACCGTCATCAAAAAGTCTACAAACTGTAGACTACCAAAATGTTGGAGAGGGTGTGGAGAAAAGGAGTCCTCCTGCACTGTTGGTGGGAATGTAAATTGGTTCAACCACTATGGAGAATATTATGGGATTCCTTAAAAAACTAAAAATAGAAGTACCATATGATCCAGCAATCCTACTCTTAGGCATGTATCTGGAGAAAATTATACTTCCAAAAGAGACATGCACCCCAGTGTTCAGTGCAGCACTTCACAATAACCAGGATATGAAAGCAATTTAAATGTCCATTGACAGATGAATGGATAAAGAAGATGTGGTACATATATACAATGGAATATTACTCAGCCATAAAAATGAATGAAATAATGCCATTTGCAGTAACATGAATTGACGTAGAGATTATCACACTAAGTGAAGTAATTCAGAGAAAGACAAATATCATGATATCACTTATCTGTGGAATCTGAAAAAAATGATACAAATGAACTTAATTACAAAAGAGAAACAGACTCACAGACTTAAAAAACAAACTTCTGGTTACTAAAGGGAAAAGGTATGGGGAGGGATAAATTAGGAGTTTGGATTCACATATACACACTACTATATATAAAATAGATAATCAACAAGACCCTACTGTATAGCAAAGGGAACTCTACTCACTATTCTGTAATAACCTATATGGCAAAAGAATCTGAAAAAGACTGGATATATGTATATGTATAACTGAATCATTTTGCTGTACACCTGAAACTAATTCAACATTGTAACTCAACTATACTTCAATATAAAATAAAAATTAAATTAAAAAAAGAGATTAACAAAAGAAGTGTCTTCCAATGCAAGGATCAGATCAAAGAACATGAATGGAATATTCCTACTGGGACGATTAGGAGGATAACACATCCTTGGTAGGTGCAGAGCCTGTTCACTTATCCTCTGACTTTCCTTGTTCCCTTTCTCCACTACATCCTATTAAGCAGATAAAAACTTTGAGAAAGCTGCCTCTTCCTTCACCAATGCCAAGAAGGACAAACTCAAAGAGCCATTTTCTGTCTGTCTTCCTCTGATGTTGCTTCTTCATGTTTGAGCTATTGGGAGGAGAGAGAGGCAATAAATTCTCTTAATAAAAGCAAAAAAATAAAAATAAAAAATAAGCCTATATGGTCAGTCACAATCCTTGCTATACTTATATAAATAAGACCAAGTTTATTGAATCTAGACTTATTTTGCAAACAAATTTGTCTTAATTTGGCTATCTTTGATAGAAATGAGGGTGATTTTAGAGAGAAAAATTATCTTTCGATAGAAACCAAAATACGTATTGTGGATATTAGATTCTAGTGCTATTAATTTTCCTTGAAGTTTTGTTAATTAGCTGAAAACTGGACTGTGTCCTGAATTTTTCTAGTTTCCTCCACTACCTGACTACAACTCTCCAAACTAGTGTTTCCAAATTTTCTCCCACCCTTTTAACTTGGAATCATTGAAACTAAAACTGCCTTTTTTTTCTGAAGTCCTGCATACTGAAGGTAGATATCTTAATATAAACTTCAGAGAAATCTCCACAGCAGCTCATGTTTAGACAGTCTTCTTCATTCCTGTTGCTCTATGGACCACTCAGAAAGTTTACCTGAACATCTGATGGACATTCAAACTACAAAAGATACTTTAACCCTGACATTTAGAGATCTTCTCAACTGTCTACCCTCAGAACTCAAAAACTGGTATGAAATTTGCCTCCATAATTAACCATTGTTTTTTTGTCTCCATAGCAATGCCTCTTATTCAATACCTGATTGCTTGTACAGTAAGCTTAACTTGTACTTGGAAATACTGCTTTGGAAGAGAAAATTAAGGTAAAATGATCATATGGATGGACTCTAATCCAATATGACTTGTATCTTTATAAGGGGGGAATACTAGAACACAGACATGCACAGACTGAGGGGCAACCATGTGAGGACACAGCGAGAAGGTAGCCATCAAAGGAGAGAGACCTCAAAGAAACTAAACTTGATACTTTGATCTTGGACTTCTAGCCTCTAGAGCTATGAGAAAATATATTTTTGTTGTTTAAGCCACCTAGTAGCCAGTATGGTATTTTGTTATGGCAGCCCTAGCAAACAAATACAATCACTATTAGGGAAAAAAAAGTCATGTGCTTTGTTATTCCAGTAGAATGATTTTAACACTGATTACTTCTTACCTTGAGATTATAAAAGACAGTGATAAACATTACTGTAGAGTATATATGAGTTGTGTCCTATGAAACAAAGGTAGTTAACAAACACCTCTCAGCTGTAGATGATGCCATGTGTTCATCTGATCAGCAAGAGGACATGAGTGGAAGGGAGAACCTTTTCTGCTTCAGACAAGCAACTTCCTGGGTTACCCTGAGTATGACAAAGAGGGCCATTGCTTGGGGACCAGGTCTCCAAGCAGTCACAGCAGGCCTCAGGAACCCACAAGAAAATTGTGAAGGAAGAATATTACTAGCCAGGCCCATATGAATCTTTTCCTCCCATCACTGCTCTTTTGTGAAAACTTCTTCCAAATACACATTTTTGTCCCAAAATATCATGTTGGATGCTTGCTACTAGGAGCAAATTTTTCTAGCATCTCTGTTGGATGAATTTTCACACTTGCAAAATCACTCAGAAAAGAGTTCATCCTCCCAACACCTCCCCTGCACCAGTGTCCCCCTAAACAGCATCTGACCACAATATGAAGGAACTTACCTCCCAGGTAAACAGGTGCTTGAATGTGATTTATTTCTCTCTGCATCCTCTCCCTGGTCTCCCTGTGAAATCTAGTCACCTCTTTGCATTAAAGCATTTCTGTGGGAAGCCCTGTAAGGTGCTGGCTATTCTCAATTCTGTCCTGCTGGTTTCTCTGAAGTGCCTAGAAGCTGTCCTCTCCACACACAAACTGTTCTGACAAACTTCATTGGAATGATTTGGATTTTAATTCTCAAATTGCTTCTGTTCCTAAGCCTTAAGGCTTTTTTTTTTTTTTTTACCAATTCAGAAAAAAGCATCATTAAAAAAAAGACAAGGTTGGGCTTCCCTGGTGGCGCAGTGGTTGAGAGTCCGCCTGCCGATGCAGGGGACACGGGTTCGTGCCCCGGTCCGGGAAGATCCCACATGCCGCGGAGCGGCTGGGCCCGTGAGCCATGACCGCTGAGCCGGCGTGTCCGGAGCCTGTGCTCTGCAACGGGAGAGGCCACAACAGTGAGAGGCCTGCGTACCAAAAAAAAAAAAAAAAAAGACAAGGCTACTTGCAGATCTAACATGCTAAGCTTTAACTTAGTACATTCTTAGACCTGATGTTTTCCAAGGAACAAACTTTCCTGTTTCCTGTGCAATAATAAAGGTTTGTTATAAAAGTTAAGTACAAAAAGTGAGAAAAAATAAAAATAGTGGTATCTTCACAGTTGAGTTCTTAACATATTTTCTGATATATGTAAAAAGAGAAAAATTGGCAAAATGAGTACCAACATTTTAAAAATAAGAATTAAGCCTAAATCCCTGGATTTACCAATTTTATAAAATAAGAAAGTAACATTTTATATAATACAATTTTATGAAATATGATTTTATAAAATTTGTTTAGCTAAGTAACAAATGATTTGCCCACAAAACAGATTTAGCAGGTGGAGTCCAGGGGGCACATTCTACAAAATAAATTTATTGACACTGTAAATGGTTACTAGCATAAAATTGTGGTGGGAATAAAAAGGGCAGTGACCTTCGTCCTGAAGTTTAGGAGTGATCCCTGAATTGAGAGATATCTGAGTTGAAGTGGTCACTGGAAACAAATGGTAGAGACAAATCACAGAGAGCAGACTGTATCAATTCCAGCTTCTGGACTCAGAGAAGGAAGGAAGAGCTTCAGATTTCATTGCAGAGAATGAGGCTGAGAAACTTTAAAATCAGATGCTTTTTCCCAGATCCAGGGGGCCAGCTAATGCACAAAAATGCTTAAAGCCACATAGGTATGTCACCTTTATTTCCTATAGAAGATGTTAGCATTTTCTAAATCCTCATCTACCGTGCCTGGCATGCATTATTTTATAGCTTTCTGGAAGTTTCATCAGCACCACTGGTATATCTGTAGTACGATGTGTCTGTGGAGAGTAGAGAATGCAGGTCCGGGCTGGGGGCAACGGACTCTTCTAGCTACCACAGTGAGTGGTGCCCCTGCAAACCTGAGTAAGGAAGACAACTTGCCTTTGGGTGGGTAGTGTTACAATCTGCATGTCTAGGGGCACAAATGTAAAGACCGACCCTGTTCTGGGAATGATTATGATTCTGACTGACCTCAAAGGGGTAATTATGAAACCCCTGGATCATCAGGATCTGGAGGTTCCCTACTTTTTCCATGGTGTGATCATGACAGAAAGTGTGGCTGTAGATATCTGGGAACATTTCCAGAAATGTCCTCCTGTAGGAGTTAATTATAAAGTAAATGTGTATAAAAGAGAAAATAATATTGACACCTATCAAGGGGAGTAGATCTTAAGGGTTACTATTGTAGATGGACTACTTTGGAAAAAATCTTTTTCCCTTGGAGTATTAAGAAGTCATCGCATAATTGCCATCTCTCCACATTTTGTTCTAGAGTGCCTGGTTTCTTGATATCAGTGTGAGACCTCTTTTAAATAAAAATCTATTTGTAAAAATCCAGATCTGTAATATGTTCTAAATATCATTATAGTGTCTTTTAACTATAGATTAAAAATCACTTCATTTTCAACAAAATATTTCGATGTAAACATCAAATGTTTTGAAAACAAAGGGGATCTGTTTTTGTTGTTTTCTCTTTTATCTAATTTTTGTATGCATTTTGTCTGGGCATATTAAATGGTAAAAATATTTATAAGATTTGCACTAGGTGAATCTTCTTAAAAAGAAAATACGGAAGGCCACAGAGTCTGGGAATATTAATATCTTTTTAATAGATTGATCCCCCTTGATGTCTTATTCTGGAGTAAAGGTACAAGTTTTTCCATGAAAATTAGACACACAAATCATCTGACACAATGTATGACAGATGGAAAATGGTTGATGGGAATTTTGCTTTAATGCACATTGTTCATTGTAATTTTGCCCAGCTTAATGAACTGTGAATTAATAATGAGGAGCAACACATTCAACGTATTATAGTAATAAAGTGCTTTTATGGACATTTTTCATGTTTCCAGACTTTCTTGGCCACCCTGAACAATTTTAACTCAAAGGATTAAAAAATAATCACTTATTTAACTGTGTTAAAATAGTCAACTTTGAAAAGGATATTTTCCTGTATGAACTTTTTCCTAATTGATTCCATTTTGTTCTGATCAGTAAACTTACCTGAGTAAGCTGCACTATGAATTTATTTTTATTTTTATTTTTTTTTATTTTTTATTTTTTTGCGGTACGCGGGCCTCTCACTGTTGTGGCCTCTCCCGTTGTGGAGGACAGGCTCCGGACGCGCAGGCTCAGCGGCCATGGCTCACGGGCCCAGCCGCTCTGCGGCATGTGGGATCTTCCTGGATCGGGGCACGAACCCGTGTCCCCTGCATCGGCAGGCGGACTCTCAACCACTGCGCCACCAGGGAAGCCCAAGCTGCACTATTTAAAAAAAAAGTGATCTGATAGAGTATTAGATGACATACATGACCATGGTCCATTGTTTTCTGATTCAGTGACATAAAGGAGTAAAGGGAAAAATTAATAATTATACATTTTTTAATTAGGAGAATAGAAAAACTAAATTTCTTGTAGAAATAAGCCCAAAGAGTCCTTGTGTCAGCCCTGTTCCTCTTAAAAGACCGTGATGCTGTAATACCAATGGATAATCTGGGAGACAACCAGCTGTCATTAAGATAGATTTTACCAAGGCAAGGACAATAGGTTGCTTATTAGCAGTGAGAAATCAGTAGTCTTTTATAAGCGTACCCTTTGGAAAGTGTGAGATATATAATAAATGAAAGCCTTTCATTATTCATTGTTATAAGCCAAATGTAGATTAAATGTACACTACCTTCAATTCAGATATTAAGATATCCTTCCCTCAGTAGTTTTATGAGGTAACATGTAGAATGTCAAGCATAGGCTAAGTCATATATTTTATAATCTTTCAAAAATTTTTTAAGCAATGTGTTAACCCTATAATGAATATAAAGTGGATCCTAACTGCATGTCTTAGAAAATGTGCATTTCATAGAATTATTTAAGAATGAATCCTTAATAGCCCATCTTTTTAAGTATGTTAGCTGAACGTTATGATTGTGTAATATCATTTTAGGGCATTACCACATTTTAAGAAATAAAATAATATTCAGAAGCATAATTTTGCCAGAATGTAAAATTTAAAACCAGAAATTTGACTTGTGAAAAATCCTCACATGATTATTGGCCTGTTAAAAAGTAAAGCAAACCCCACAAACCTGATGCAAGCTATTATGTGCAAAATAATGTGCTAGTTACACAGCCCTCTGAGAAGTGAATGTGAGTCCAGATGCTTCTTTCTTGGTTTATTTCATTCCTAGAGTACCTTTGTTGCAGGTTTTTCTTATGTTCCCAAAGGAAACAAGTAAGCCATCTCAAGTTTAAGTTCTGTCCTCAATAAAGTAAAAAATGTGCCAGATACCATTTGACTGGATGATAACTAAAACTGGACAAATATTTTCTCTCACTGGAGACTGACAGTGTTTTAGTTGTGCTTAAAATTTGTGATTCTCCTAAAAAAAGGGTACAAATGAAAACTTATGGTTACCAGGAGATAAGGGGGGAAGGATAAATTGGGAGATTGGGATTGACATATACACACGACTATATACAAAATAGATAATAATAACCTACTGTATAGCATGGGGAGCTCTACTCAATACTCTGTAATGGCCTCTATGGGAAAAGAATCTTTAAAAAAAGTGGACATATGTATATGTATACCTGGCTCCCTTTGCTGTACACCTGAAACTAACACAAATTTGTAACTCAACTATACTCCACTAAAAATCTTTTAAAATAAAAAAATAGAGTACTACATGCATTTCTAAGAAATAAACATTATTTTCTTTATTCTTCTAAAATAAATAAAAATAAAATAATGTAATATGTGATTTTCAAGCTAATGAACACCTAAGAAAGAAATTTGAAAATCTACATTTGGAATGTATAATTCTTTTGTTCAGAGGCAGTGACATTCCAAAAGAACAAAACTTCTCAAACATGTCCCCATTTAGAGTAATGCTGACAGTGAGTGTCTGGTGGATCTCAGAGGGGCACAACTGATAATATATTTATCATGCTGCCAGTTTGCTAAGTGGTTTCATATTCACTAAGAAAGGCTTGTCAATGGATACTGAAGAATAGATGTGAGGTCTCTGTGAGGTCTTTGTGCTAAGTCTCTGTGTGTTGTCTCTGGGTGAGATCTCTGTGTGAAGTCTCTGTATAAGGTCCCTTTGGAAGGTATCTCTGGGAAATCTGTTAAATCTGTGCTAGGTTGCTGTCTGAGGGTCTGTGAAGCAACATGAGGTCCCTGTGTGAGGTCTCAGTATGTGATCTCTGAGAAAGGTGTTTGTGTGAGAAGCGTCTCTTGAGAGGTGTGTCTGTGAAGTCTTTGTGTATTGTCTCTGGGTCTCTCCATTTCTTTTTTTCTTTTGGTCTCTCAATTTCTTGTCTTACTGTACCTTATGGAAGACGGAACAGCAAGAGAAAGGCAAAGGGACTTGATTCTTTCTGTTTTCTTGCTGTTCCATCAGCATCACCTGTCTGTGGCACTCTCCCAGCAGGAGCCAGGGGGGTCCAAGTCCAGCTTCCCCATATTCCCAGAACTCACTTCTGGGTGCCCCTGAGAGCACCCAGCAGCAGCCAGGCTCAGGTCCCAGCCCTGTCAACTCTTTTCTCTGGGTACCGACCCCTCCCACAAGTCCTGGCTCCACTCTCACTGCTCTGCCCATTCTGGAGGCTGCCTTGGGAATTGGGGCCCACAGGTAGGGC
The DNA here is from genome assembly GCF_964341445.2 of Mesoplodon mirus. Lineage (NCBI taxonomy): Eukaryota > Metazoa > Chordata > Mammalia > Artiodactyla > Ziphiidae > Mesoplodon > Mesoplodon mirus. The sequence continues at coordinate 204,095,411 of NC_138976.1, read as the reverse complement.
CTAGCTCCAGGGAGAAACCAGGGGTGTGAGCAGTCCTGTGCTCACTCTGCCCCCTCCACCCCAGGTCACAGCATTTCCACGTGTTGAGGGGCCTGACAGGGATGGGGGATGGGGTCCATTTCTGTTGTCATCTGGATCAGGGGCATCAGCTGGAACAGAAATCTCCACAATGAGAAACACACCACCTGGAGCTGTGTCCACCATGCGCCCTGCACATGGCAGAAAGCACCAAATCACTCTAGAGAAATTCTTCCTCATCTCCCTGCTTTTCCATATGGATGGGGGTCAGGAGACAAGAAAAGCTGTGCTAGAAGCAGATCAGTGGAACACCCCTGGATTGCACCCTGCCCCATCCACTTTGCACAGGTCACCTCCACACCACCACAAATCCTGTCTGATTGCTTCTTCACCTGCCAGGCTCTGGGGTGATCAAGGACTGAGAGACAGGCAAGGCTTACTACACAATCACAGGCCAGTCCCCACCTCTCCCCTGGAGCAGTCCTTGGGCCATGTGTTTATGTGAAGGTCACCAGACTAGGAGTCACATCCCAAGTTCCCTAGTCCTGGCTTTTACACCTATTGTTAAGTTATCCTTCCTAAAAGTCAAGAGGTGATGATGTGTAAGCTTATTAAATATAGTATTAAGAGATTAACCTTCCCTGATTTGCTTTACTTCTATAAGTTTGACCTTCTGTTTTGACCTAAAGGTGGTTTCTCTAGGTCTGTGATCTTAGAGTTGGAATAGGGTAGAGACCCTGGGGTGGGGCCATGATGAGCTACTGGACCCTTAACTTTTCCTCCCCTTTAGGCCTTTAGATGGTGGTTGTATGTCAGGGGGCTGCTCTTTCAGAACTGCACATTTATGGGAATCTGGTACCACTTTGCCTCCTTCCTTGGATCCAGGGATTTTTCTACACCTACGTCCCACCCTAAATTCACAGTGTTTGACCATCAGATAGTTACTACCCACAGTCACACCCCTATTCCATTCATCCAAAACTCCTTCTCTGGGGTTAACATAGAGTGGAAGGTAGGTGACCCATGAACATAGCCATTCATTTATATGGGACTGGACTCAACACAGCCCTCAGCAGCCTCCCTGATACTCCCCCCACCTACACACACAGAGCTGGAAATGCCATCCTTGCTGCTGCTCTAAAGTCTAGGAGAAACAGAGGTGGGGGAGGGTGATGCTGTACATTTTATTATGCCTAAGCTAAAAGGGGTTCATAGGGCATATCTCAATCCCAGCCTTCATCAGAGAGAGAAGGAACTCTTAAGAGCAGATGTTGGATATTCCCTACCAAGAGATCCAGGGGCAAGATTTCTCCCGTTTCTGAACGCAGAGCCCATACTCTATTCCCCCCAAACTTCCATCCACTTGGCTCTGGCACTTCCTGGAGCCTGAATTGGAATGTCCGGCCCTATCGTGTAAACCTATCCACTACAGTTGCATAAAGTTCAAAGTAGCATAGAAGAAGGAGAAAGACTGGTTGAACCAGATCCTTGGGTGTGGGCTTCATAGGTTTTTCCCATCTCATTGTTAGAGTAATTTTGGTTTGTGTAATGACAGTATCATAAGGTGCAATGAAGGGACACGAGACAAGGAGCAAGCTTGTGATGCTACTGTCCACCTCCCTCCATGCCCCTCCCTTCTAGAAGACAAAGTGCACAGCACAGACAGCAGCCATTACACTATGCTTTTATTAGAAAAAATATATGTATATATATATGTATTGGGGAACATTAAATATCTTGGATGTGCTAATGAGAAAATCATTTTCTCTACATGGACTGAATTTTTACTTGGAGACATGTTTTCCTACTAAAGGGAAGACTAAAGAAGGATTTTACTGTCGACCAGGCAAGACACCTCCCCAAAGATGACAATGCCTTGGACAGTGTTGATGGCGGGCTGGGGCACCTGGAATCCTTGGCCCATACTGGCAGGTACTAACTGGAAACAAACTCTTCTTGGGGGGCAAGGATAGGAGGCACCTTAGGCCCAGCTGCTCATCGTCGAACCTTACACTTTTCAAACTATGTTGGTGTCTGACTTCCCTTTCCCTGATAGAACAACTCTGGCCCTTGGAGGTGGCTTTATGACTGCAGGCTGTAGAACCCATCATTCTCCCTTGCTCTGGGTAGGAGGTAAGCCTATGGTAGCCGAAACACCCACATACTGGGACTTGGAATTCCAGTTTGTGTTCATTTAACTTTGTGGCATGAAGTCCATGGTGAATTGCTCTTTTTTCTTCTGGGATCTGTCCAACAGCTGTCATGCGTGCCCGACCCTCAGCAGTCTCACTCTTCAAGGTCGATCTGCTTTTGACTGATCCGTGACTCTGGGCAGTGGCTGATATGGGCTTTTTTTTTTGCAGAGCATCTCGACCATTGACTTTTTTCTTGGGGGAAATCCACTTTAAAAATAGCCTCATCCTTTTTCTGAAGAGGCTTTCTGGAGGGCTATGTTTCTTCTCTGGCATGAGCTGGGGACATCTGCTCCCAATAGAGTCTGTTATTCCCCTGACCTGGGCAGGGCGGCTCATACTTCCCGCTTGAGAGGTCCCTAATTCTTTAAACCTTTCTTCATGCTCTCCTGGTTTATGCCTCCTACAGTCCTCTCTTTTGTAAGTAGGGGCAATCATCTTGCTCTGGCTCTTCCATGAGTCTTGGAGTTTTGAAGTTTTGGGCTCCTGCTGCCCTAGGTGGCTCCTTTGGCCTCCCATAAGGCCACTTGGCTCCTGGGAAGCTAATCTGTCTCTGGTGGGGACTCTCTGGGGATGGCACTGAGGCACCTGAGAAGCCAAGTTGTCTGCAGCAAGGAACCTGTGTTTGGGAAAGTCCTGAAGCTGGTTGTCTGACTGTACCTTTACTTTGGAGTTAAACTCACTAGCAACCTCCATGTTAAGGCATGGCTCACCTGGATGTTGGAAAACAGACAGTCTAGGTAGTAGAAAACTTCTACTGGCCCCTGGCACCTCTAAACTCCTCATATGTACATTTGTGGTTTGGGATTTTGTCAACACTTTGGTTTCCAAGGTAACACTAGACTGTGGTTGAAGAGCAGGAGACTCCTTGGCCTCCACAGCCTCCCTGGCCTCTTCACCTCTCAAAGATTGGGATCCTAAGTTCACCTCCATCACTGTTACCCTATGGCAGGGGTCTCGTGAGGCCTGACCACCACTCTCCTCTCTTGGCTCATTCCTGACCATTGCTGAAATTGGACCTGGCTCTAGGCTGTCCCTCTTGACCCATTCCACACTCTCACTCTTCCAGGTTCTGCCCACAAGGCTGAGTGTGAGGGACTGAGAAGGTGGCCTGCCCTCTTGTCCAGTCAGAGAAGCCTTTGAGGGCCCATGGTAGTCAACAGATGGAACCGCTCCCAGGGTACTCTGGATTTCCTTACACACAGTTGAGGGGACAAGGAGAGGGCTCTTCAGGGTAGGAACTGACTCTTCTGTTATCACCTTCTCTCCTGAATGAGCCTGAGGAGGTTTCTCCAGGAACTCAGCACACTTGACTGTTGAGTGGGACCCAGACACACAGGTGGCTGAAGGGGAAGTGGCAAACTGCAGAACGGTGGAGGGTTGGAACTTTTTCGACTTAAAGAGATTTATGGGCTTGAGGACCTTGAGGGGTAGGGTCCACCTGTGCTTTACCCAAAACCTTTTAATATGTGCTTCCAGCACCTCTCGAGCGTCTGGATCAAGGAAGGAAACCCTACAGGAGGTGTTTATGCAGGGTTCCCAACCCTTCAAGCAGTATCTTCCACAGGCTCCAGCAGGCACTGCTTTGCACGTCTCACCAGGAGGGTCTTGACATGAGAGCTGATGAACGTTGCCCTTGCCAGGAAGCCTCCCCAGGCAGCTGTAGGAGAGCAGATGGGGCCAGGATGGCCGGACAGGACAGGCAGGGGTGGGCACCTGCAGCCCAAGAACCCTCCTCTGCCCCCACACTGACTTCATAATGCTCCTGCTCTCCCTCACCCTAGGGCCTTAGCCATGCCCTCCCATGGCTCCCCCTCCCAGGGCTGGGGTCACATTATAGGCTCTGGGAGGAAGGACGACCCAGGAGAGAAGGGGAAAGGTTCTTTACCTTTGCAGAAGTGAAACCAGGTCGTGAGTCCCCTCCAGTTCTTCCAGGCAATCCCTGCAAGCTGGAAATCAGGAGACTGGGTCATGGTGGTGAAGGCAGAGGCCTAAGAGTCTTTCAGGAGGCTGAGTGCAATGGCCCTTTAAGGGAAATCTTTGGAGGATTAGACTCTGGAGCCCAAGTATCAGTGTCCAAGGCCACATGTCCCTGACAGTGATGGTAAGTCTCACTTGAAAAGGGTTTGTCCTTTGCAAAGTGCTTCCACGTTCATTAGGCTCTGTTAATTAGGCTCAGGCTCTGTTTCCTGAGGAATAAGCTCTGCCACTGGCATCCTCAGAGACCGTGAAGCTGGGCCCTCAGGATTAGGAGAGATGGAAGCTAACTCTCGGGTCACGCAGGGCTGAATGGCAAAGGCTTACCTTTCAAAGATCCACTTTTCTTCCTACTCCTGCTCCTCCCCTTCAGCTTTACTTGATGCTGAGAGATAAGAAAAAGTGAGGGGCGAACACCCAACTCTCACTGTCCTCTATCTAGGCAAGCTGTGTTCATGAACAACATGACTTTCTACATTTAACTAAAACTCTGTGGGGTTTTTTCCCCTTTTACTTATTTTTAAAGTGGATAACAATATTTTCAGTTTTTCTTCTTTGAAGAGTGCAAATAATTTTTTTTTTGGGGGGGGTATTCGGGCCTCTCACTGTTGTGGCCTCTCCCGTTGCGGAGCACAGGCTCCGGACGCACAGGCCCAGCGGCCATGGCTCACATGCCCTGCCACTCCGTGGCACGTGGGATCATCCCGGACCGGGGCACGAACCTGCGTCCCCTGCATTGGCAGGGGGACTCTCAACCACTGCACCACCAGGGAAGCCCAAGAAGGATTTTTTAAGTTTTAATCACCATAGATTTCTTCTGTCACTGTTCCTCTGATCAAGAAACACACACATTCTCAGACCTAGATGCCCACGTGAGCTTTGTCAGATAGGATTCTGCTTCCCAAGGCCAGACCTCCACTCCAGCCTCTTCTCTCAGGCTCTCAGGGGCTCATCCCCAACACAGAGGAAGGTCTCACTTGAGACACCCACTGTGGGAAGGTGGCTGGTGAACCAGGGCTCAGGGGTCAGCCTTCCTGCAGAGATTGACCTCTTAGTAATCCAGTCCTTAACCATTAGTCACTGCATTTGGGACTTGCCCTGGAGCCCTCTACCATACCTGAACTCCTGGTCTAAGATCTTAGGCTAGAAATCCTCATGCCCACTCTAACCCCTCTCTGGCCTGGCTTTTCCCTAGAAGGATGATGTTCTATACTTTTCTGAGAGTTCCCATCTCAGGAGTCTCTCTACGTGGTTTAGAAAAGTGGAAATAAGAATAAGAAAAAAAGAGAGAATCTCTGCTGGGATTAAGCCAAAGGTTTCTTACCTTCCTGATGTTTCTATGTTTCCTAGGTGGTGCTAAGAATAGATTACTCTGGAAGCAGTGGAGTAACATTAGGAAGAGCCCCAGTCCACACAGGAACCCAAGGATGATATCAATCACCCAGGAAGTTGGGCTGGATCTCAGCCAGATAGCAACAATGTCTTTCAAAGAAAAGAGATTCTCCATCTTCTGAACTGCATTGCTGCCCTCAGGCAACAGAGCACTGGGAGTTCACTTGATGGCAGAACCCCAGGCCTGCATCACAGAGCTGTGGCCTTGTCACAAGGGCTCCTGAGTGTGGGGGAGGGGCAATAAGAGAAATAGGCTGAATCACTGCCCCTCCTTCCCTTCCCATCCACACCCACAGACACCTGCACCCTCCTGGGGCTTCCAGATCCCTCCTTCCAACTACTCTCATCCTGTCAGAGAGACCTTAGCCAATTTTCTCTTCATTCCATCTGGAACCTGGTTCCTTCATCCATTAGAGACCTTTACTTGAGGCCCACCAACTTGATAACACTGGAACATCTTAAGCTGACCCTGGAAGACTGGCTGTTTCACAGACATTTTTACTCAGGATTTCCTTTGTCCTCAGCTACAACTTTCCCACATCATGTATGTGTCTTGTGTAAACCCAGGGATAGAACTTGAATTTCTTTTACACTTATTTAGTTTTGTGAATTTTGAATAGTGTATGTTTTGCCTCATTTTCTATCAGAGGGAACTACACACAAAAATTGAAATAATTTATTTTTCAACATTCATAAGTATGAAAGAATTATAAATAGTTATGTAATAGGGAAGAACAAATCTGCCTCCACATGAGATCTTTTTTACTTTAAACTTTATGCTCTGTTGCCTGAGCTAACTCTGTCCATCCCTGTGATCCAGGCTGGCTCTGCACTTTTTGTAAAACAATGTTGCCTAGAGCCTGAAATATACAGGATAGACTATTTCTAAGGCTCTGACTTTTAAGAGCCCATTCATGGAGATAAAAAGTTGCAGAACAGAGAATAATAATTGTTTTGTTGGACGTTTACAGGAACACATGACCTGACCAGGATCTGACCCATCTGGCCAGCCTCTAGAACAAAGGATCCAACACCAAGATATTTGCAACAATTAGTCATGCCCCTCCCTCACCTTGCCTTTAAAAAGGCTTTGCTGAAAGCCTTCAGGGAGCTTGGGGTTTTTCCTGGGCATGAGCCACATGTCTTCTTGCATGGCACTGTGTAAACCTTTCTCTGCTTCAAACTCTGATGTTTCAGTATTTAGCCTCACTGTGCATCAGGCACACAGACTTGCATCTGGTAACAGTTAAACCTTCAAATGATGTTTTTGTAAGTTTGTAGTGTTTATAATTCTGGAGTTAGTAAATCTTTAAACTGCACAAAAACTTTTGGGACACACTGCAAACACGCACACACACACGTACTCATGTTCCTTAACCAATCTAGTACTTTCAAATCCAATAATCCATAATTTTCCACTTAAAAAAATCTTTCATATGTTGTCTCAACCCAACTTCTTAGTTTGCACTGATAAGACAGTCCCCACTCTCCAGATAAATTTTGAAATATGTGGTCTTAATCCATTAGGGCTGCTATAACAATATACCATAGACTGGGTAGATTAAAAACAACAGACATTTATTATCACAGTTCTGGAGGCTGGGAAGCCCAAGATCAAGTCACCAGTATGGCCACCTCGTAGTGAGAGCTCTCTTCCTGGTTCACAGCTGGAGCCTTCTCTCTGTATCCTCATATGATGGGAGGAGGCTAGAGATATCTCTGGAGTCTCTTTCATAAGGCACTAATCCCATTCATGAAAGCTCATAAGCACTTTTGCACGGCTCCGCCTCCTATCTTTAAGAGGTAGGATTTCAACATGTAAATTTTGAGAGAACATTAACATTCAGACATGTGCACTCATTCTATACCCGGAAGCTAGGAATGGGTTAGGGTGAGCCAAGGTCCTGACCCTAAAGGGCTGTAGGGTGAAGAGTAGGACTAGGGGTCAAACCCTTGGGGCTGAGCCAGGTCTTGAGCAGCCTCTTCAGATATTCCTAGTGTGTTATGGATGTATTCTCTTTTCTGAGTGTGCCTTGCCTTTCCTGCCCCATCCTCCCAGGCCCCTGAAGCTTCAAGTCCAGCCTGAACCATATAGAAAGGGAGCTTTGAGTCTTACACAAAATTCCCTTATGACATCCCTTAGCAGTAACACAAGATTCACTGAAGGATTCACATGGTAAATATGTCTTAATGCCCCATGAGGGCTTTAAAATAATGTGTATTCTCTGCTTGTTGGTAATAATTTTATACAGTTTTAGTGGGAACGTGGGCATGTGAGTTTATTTGGCTATATTGCCATGAATGTGCACTTTCACAAACATATCTCCTACATCTACTATTTTTCCTAGTCTTTTCCTCCCATATGATAGTCTCACCTTAATTCAACCTTTTATCAAAATTTAGACTTAGGTCTGTCACCATGTGGACATGCTTTGTAACAAAATAGCTTCAACCGAGGAGGTCAGTGGAAGGCCTGGACCAGCTATCTTGGTTCCATGATAGTAAGCAAAGGATCGCAAACTACCAGGTTAAGCTTAAGCACAAAGCAAAGTTGATTTAAGCATAGGTACACTCTCAGAGAGGGAGAGAGAGAAGGAGAGACAAAGAGCAGGCTGTTTCTGAGAACAGGCTATTTCAGCGAAGTGAAGCAAGCCCAAAGCAAAGTATATCGAAGCAAAGGTACACTCTCGGGATGGGGGGGGGGATGGGTGTACTGTTTCGGCAAATTGAAAGCAGCATTCCTATAAAGGCTTACGAGCGCTTTTTTTTTTTTTTTTAAAGAAGATGTTGGGGGTAGGAGTTTTTATTAATTAATTTATTTATTTTTGCTGTGTTGCGTCTTCATTTCTGTGCGAGGGCTTTCTCTAGTTGTGGCAAGCGGGGGCCACTCTTCATCGTGGTGCGCGGGCCTCTCACTATCGCGGCCTCTTGTTGTGGAGCACAGGCTCCAGACGCGCAGGCTCAGTAGTCGTGGCTCACGGGCCTAGTTGCTCCGCGGCATGTGGGATCCTCCCAGACCAGGGCTCGAACCCGTGTCCCCTGCATTAGCAGGCAGATTCTCAACCACTGCGCCACCAGGGAAGCCCCTTACGAGCGCTTTTAAGGAGCATTTGGCAGAGAGGCGGGGGTGAGTGACAAGGATCATTATTTGATTGACAGTCCTGAGCTATGGAACAAGTTTTCTGCTGCGCATGCTCTCATCCTTGAATCCCCAAGAAATGCCTACTGGGTGGGGGGAGGGGCAAAACCACATGTAATTTATTGTAATTATGGTATAATGAGTTTGGATTTACTATAGGTTATACGCCTGTCTGGTCTGGGCATGCACAGCCTGGAGAAGTCCCCTTGTGTTACTGTGCCTCTCTTTATCAGGATAAGCTGCCCACCACCAGACCATAGTTTCTCCCGTTCTGGGTGGAGTCAAGGGAGAGTCCCCAGATGGCTGCGTGTGACTCAATTTCTTCTTCTTGTCTTTCTCACCACTGTCACCTCCTTGCTGCTAATGTCTGACTAACTACCTAACAGGTCTTCTTTGCATTCATATTTGCTCTCTAAATTTTCTCTATTACTTTATTTTCAATATGTTTTGTTTGATGGGGTTTTTTTTTTGGAAATTTAAAAATCTTATGATAACATTTACCTTGATTTATTTAATTATTGTTCTACTGTTATTGATTTCTGCCATCTTATTTTATGCTTTATTTTCTACATTTTCTTTATTGTTTCTTTTTTTCCCTTCTTTGGCATCTTCCATTTTACAGGTCAAGGGTACTTATGTTTGTTTGACATTTGGGAATTTTTAATATTGTAATGGTTTTATACCTTGAATTATGTTAATTTTCTCCTCAATTTCTTACCCGTGGATGAAAAATGTTCCCTGCCATATCAGTAGACAAAGGATGTTGCAGTCATCAAGTCAGATGTCAAAGCAGGAACCCTCAACTGTGCACCTTGAGGGGATTCGGGATGGAGAAAAACAGGGTACTGATTCTAGAGTTAAGGTGCACATCAAAGGAATGATTTCACAGAGCCCAGATTCTTTCATCTTCTCATACATAGAAAAGTGCTAAAGTCCTTAACTTGAGATGTCTAGTTTTCTTTAATTAATAGTAACTTTTGATGTTCTGACTACCTGGTTTTGGTTGACTCCTCCCTTAGGTCTTCTGAGCAGTTCCTCAGAGTGATCTGACAGGCTGTGTTCTGGGCTTAAGTCCTCAGAAAATCTGCCAAATAAAACATAATTCTCCTTTTGGGTTGTGCATAGTTTTCAGTCAGCAGTCTTGGCAACCAATGAAGGGGCCCAGAGCAGACTTTTCTTCTTTGCCTGAACTCTATGAGGATCCAGAGTCCTGGCACCAGCAGAGGCTTCTTGGGCCTGTCCGCTTTCTCAGAGAGTCCAGACGAATTTGGGTGAGTATCTCCTGGTTCTTGGATCTCCAGTTTTGGTTGATGATCCTAAGTTGTATGCAGTGGTGTTCAACTCTTCTCTTGAGTAGTAGGTTATCCTTGAAACTTGGTTTCAAGAAGAAGTACTTGGGTCATCCTCAGTGAAAGACACTGGGAAGATTTTTACTCAGTTTAAACACTGAGGGCTTATCCTCAGTAGAAAAACACTGGGAAGACTTCTGCTCAAGTGGGTTAGCCTCACTTAAAAGACACTGGGAAGATCTTGCTCAGTGTAGACACTGTGGTTTATCCTCAGCTGAAAGACTGGGGAGACTTTGCTCAGGTGAAAGACACTGAGTAAAAGTTGGACTGGGTAATTAGGTGGAAGACTAACCTGTCTTCCTTGAATTGGCTACTTTAATAGAGTTTGTCAAAATAAAAGTGATCTTCACAAATTGAACTCAGAATGGGGAACTTAGCTTTCAATACAAAAGAAAAAGGAACAACAGATTTCCAGCCTCCAACGGATATTCTGGCCAGGTTTATGTCCATACAAAATTTACATTTACAAGTGCTTACTTACTTGGGACTTAAAGAAAATCTTGCCCTAAAAATGACTAAGATAGGACTCTTTTACTGCATATGCAGTTAAGTTAGAAAAAGCTGGCTCGATAAAAACATCTTTTCAGAATTCTGACTTCAAAAAAACAAAAGACTTTCTAGGGGAAACTTGCATTTCTCTTCCTGTGTCTTTGAAATGTAAGTGTTCTGATATTCTTCTGTGTGTGTGTGTGTGTGTGTGTGTGTTTTGAGAACTTGGTCACTACCATCCAAAAGTACTTATATGGTGTACATTTGGCAGCCAGTCAAATAGACTGGGATTCTGAGCAGTCTTTTGTCTGACTGTACAACTCTCAGGGGCTTTTTGCCATCTTAACCTTCATTGTGTCAGCCTGTACAACAAAGACCATTACTTTCTTAAACTACTTTTGGGAGTAAACTTTCTGGATCTTATTTAGACAGCATCCTTTACACTCTTTTGTGGGGAAGCCTCTTGCATCTTATTGGTTTGAGTCACTATTAAGGTATACCTCATTTATGGCCAGATGATGGATCCTTCAAATTGGAGAAACTTCTAAATTGGTAAATTTTTAGAGAGCTCTCATTATAAACAGCTGTTTCATTGGCTCCTATGGGGGGGCGGAAATGCTGGAAATTAGTCATAAAATGGTTAACCTAAAAACTCCTTTAGTTTCAAACAAACCCAAAAAATTGGTTTGGGAAACCTTATTTGTGGTCTCTGCTTCCCCTAAATGGGTCTTACAGATGCTAATAAAAACATTAGAATAATTATTGTTAATTAGGTTAAGTAACAGGGAAAAAAACTGAAGGAAAAGCATAAAAACTTTTTCCCAACAAGGTGGAAATTTTAAAGGGACTTCTCCTAAACGAATAAGAAATCTTTAGATGATTATTTTAAAGTGGGATAAATAAAACAGACATTAATGAGATAAATCAAAGATTGGATACAATACTACCTAAGATTGGATGGGCCAAAGGGATCTCCTACTTGTCATCAACATTAAAGGGCCAGACCCAAACAAGTCTGCCCTATTTACCCCAGTTTAAAATACGTATATTTTATTACATGTAAATTTTATACACGTAAAATTACACTGGGATACCTGACCAACAATTACTTGGGGCAAAAGTTAGACCAATTAATCAAGTTAAAAGATTGACAAAAGTGCCTGAGTCCCTTGGTTCAACCACTCTCTGGGGACCCCAGAGTCTTTATAAAAATTGGTATGTTTAAATGGGCATTGTGTAAGATAATTACCTCTCTTTTGCCTAATTATATTGTGTGGGATAGACATGTTTCACTGGGGAATTCTTCCCCTGCCTGATATTATAAGACGGCATATGAAGGAAATATTAATTAAACATACTAAAGGAAACCAGTGGGATTACCTGAGCCTATACAATATAAAGTAAGAACTAACAGCTAATATTTAAGGGATAATAAAAATAAATAATGGAGACCTTACTCTGGGTCTAACCTGTGCACTCAGAAAGAGGGTCTTTGTTGAATGCCTTATGCAAGTTTAGAAGGTATGATCAATTAAACCATAAAGTTCTAGACTATAGAATTCTGAAATTTCAGTCTAGTTGGAAATCTTCTCACTGATACAGAAAAGCAAGTTAAAGAAAACGTAGTTGGGCAAATCAATCTTTTAATATTATTTAGGTGACAGGCCAGTTCTTTGGGGAATTAAAAGCAACTGTCTTTGTCTTGCAAATCGGTACAAATCAGAAATGTAAATACAGACCACAATGACCTGAGACTGAGCCTAATTAGCTAAATTAGGTAGAACCTGAAACCAAGGTTAAAAAAGGGGAAAAACTGGCCTTTTAAAACTCAAACTGCTGATTAGTCAGTCAAGAAGACGGAGGAGTAGGAAGATGTGGAGTTCATATCTCCCCACAAATGCATCAAGAATACATCTACAAATGGAACAATTCTCCCAGAGCACCTGATAAACACTAGCAGAGGACCTCAGGCACCTGAAAGGACAAGAAAGATCCCCACGTAAGCAGGTAGTATGAAAGAAAGAAGAAGGGAAAAGGAAGAGCAGATGAAGTGGGACGTGACCTGTGACCCTGGGCGGGGGAGCGGAGCTGAAGGTGAGAAGAGGTTCCCGCATCTGGGGAAGCAGCGGGGAGAGAAGCTGGGGCAGAAGGAGAAATTTGGTGGCTCAGAGAACAGTGCAGCAACCAGTCTGTGGCAGGCAGGAGAGAGTGAGGCCTACACAAGTGGTCTGGCCACAGCTCTGCATGCCCCAGCCACTGGGGACCACTGGTGCACACGGGGGGCTGAGTGTTGGAATGTAGGGTTTGAAGAGCAGACCCAGGAAGGGGAATGATGTTGGCTGTGAGGAGACAGCTCAAGGGGATAGGAGTGAGGAGCTCCACAACAAGGAATGCTCCTGGAGGAAGCCCAGACCAGCAGAGAAGCAAAGTGCCACTGCTGAGTGATGCACAAAGGGCGGGGCCCCCATTGCAGCCTCTCTCCTCACGCACTGGCCCCTGCCTCCACAGGCACTAGGAAGGGCTCCTGCCAGAGTGGCTCACGGGCCCCCAGCCATCATCACCTCAGCACTCTCCTGCTTGGGTGGCCCATTTGCCCAGCTTGCCACCTTGACTCCCTCCTGCCTGACAGGCTCGTACATCCCATAGCCACCCAGCACCCTCTCACCTGGGCAGCCTGCCTGCCCTGATTGCCGCTTCTACATCCTCCTGCCTGACAAGCTCGTGTGCTCCAGCAGCCTTGGGAGCAGACGCCAGTGGGTGGCCCACATGCAGAGATGGGGCTGAAGCCACAGCTGAGTTCCAGGGAACATGCAACTAAGGAAGAAGAGCTGAAATCTCTCCTCATGGCTGTGCAAATCATGGCATTACACTTCCTCTGATGGCTTCCTAAATTCAGCACCTGGGAACATCCCAATGGACAAGTGCTCCTGCAGCTGAGACAGGTCTGGCTTTAGCAGCTGTGGGTTTTGTGGGCACATATACGCCGGGGTTTGGCCAGGCCAGAGTCTGAGCTGCCTCCGTATCTCACATAGTGGGTCCAGGTACATAATTACCGCAGTCCTGGGACCTGACCTCAGTGGATCTGGGCCAGTGGCCTGGTGAAAATGATGCCTGAGTCACCAGGGCCAGTTGCCGCCATAACCATGGTTAAGGTGGGACTGGGAGCAGTACCAACAGCAGTGTACTTTGTAAACCCACACAATGGGCGGAAAGGAGACAAAACAGAGCACACCCACAGGTGGACACCTCCAGAGGAGGAATACTCAACGGCTTCTATCCCAGTGGGGGTGCGCCAGTCCTCCCGACCTCACACCGCAGATCAGAAACACAGCCAAGAAACAGACCTGAGGGCCTCTGCTCCAACGACTAGGGATCAGAACCCAACCCTGACAAGGCAGTGACAGCCACAGAGGAAAGGGAACTTTCTGCTGAATAAAAATCAAAATTAAGAAAATCAACAGGAAAGATCAAACTTGGAAAATGTTTGCAATATCAATATCTGGCAAAGAACTTAGATACAGATTAAAGAATTTTTACACTTCAAAATAAAAAGACAATCCAATGGGAGAAAATGGCAAAAATATATTTATGGATATGTTATATATATAAATGTAAAGTATATGTATCCATGAATATATGCCTATTGGCTATTTGCATGTCTTCCTTTTATTTTTAAGTGCCTAATTACATTATATATATATATATATATATATATACACACTATTACATATAAAATAGATAACTAATAAGAACCTACTGTATAGCACAGGGAACTCTATTCAGTACTCTGTAATGTCCTATATGGGAATAGAAACTAAAAAAGAGTGGATATATGTATATGTATAACAGACTCACTTTGCTGTACAGCAGAAACTAACACAACATTGTAAATCAACTATACTCCAAAAAAATTAATTAAAATATTTACATATATTGTATACAACATATATATTAAGTATATATAATTTATATATATTTAGAGATTGCTCCATCAAAGACGTACAAATTATAATTATGATGAGATACCACTACATACCATTATAATGTCTAAAATTTAAAAAACTGTTAATATCAAGTTTTGGTGTGGACCTAGAGAATCATGAATACATTGTTAATGGGCTTGTAGCATGAAAGCTTTAAAGTTAAATATACATTTACATATGACCAAGCAATTACCTAATAGTTCATACTTATCCAAGAGATATGAAGTCTTAGGTCACACAAATTTGTTCACAAAAATGTGTAACACCATTATTCATAATAGGTAAAACTGGATATGACCAAAATATCCAAGATTTATTTTTAAACGTCTTTATTGGAGTATAATTGCTTTACAGTGGTGTGTTAGTTTCTGCTTTATAACAAAGTGAATCAGTTATACATATACATATGTTCCCATATCTCATCCCTCTTGCGTCTCCCTCCCTCCCACCCTCCCTATCCCACCCCTCTAGGTGGTCACAAAGCACCGAGCTGATTTTCCTGTGCTCTGCGGCTGCTTCCCACTAGCTATCTATTTAACGTTTGGTAGTGTATATATGTCCATGTCACTCTCTCACTTTGTCACAGCTTACCCTTCCCTCTCCCCATATCCTCAAGTCCATTCTCTAGTAGGTCTGTGTCTTTATTCCCGTGTTACCCCTAGGTTGTTCATGACTTTTTTTTTTTCTGAGATTCCATATATATGTGTTAGCCTATGGTATTTGCTTTTCTCTTTCTGACTTACTTCACTCTGTATGACAGACTCTAGGTCCATCCACCTCATTACAAATACATCAATTTTGTTTCTTTTTATGGCTGAGTAATATTCCATTGTATATATGTGCCACATCTTCTTTATCCATTCATCCGATGATGGACACTTAGGTTGCTTCCATGTCCTGGCTATTGTAAATAGAGCTGCAGTGAACATTTTGGTACATGACTCTTTTTGAATTATGGTTTTCTCAGGGTATAGGCCCAGTACTGGGATTGCGGTGTCGTATGGTAGTTCTATTTTTAGTTTTTCAAGGAACCTCCATACAGTTCTCCATGGTGGCTGTATCAATTTACATCCCCACCAACAGTGCAATAGGGTTCCCTTTTCTCCACACCCTCTCCAGCATTTATATGGTACTGGCACAAAAACAGAAATATAGATCAATGGAACAGGATAGAAAGCCCAGAGATAACCCCACACACATATGGTCACCTTATCTTTGATAAAGGAGGCAAGAATATACAGTGGAGCAAAGACAGCCTCTTCAATAAGTGGTGCTGGGAAAACTGGACAGCTACATGTAAAAGTATGAAATTAGAACACTCCCTGACACCATACACAAAAATAAACTCAAAATGGATTAAAGTCCTAAATGTAAAGCCAGACACTATCAAACTCCTAGAGGAAAACATATGCAGAACACTCTATGACATAAATCACAGCAAGATCCTTTTGGACCCACCTCCTAGAGAAATAAAAACAAAAATAAACAAATGGGACCTAATGAAACTTCAAAGCTTTTGCACAGCAAAGGAAACCATAAACAAGACGAAAAGACAACCCTCAGAATGGGAGAAAATATTTGCAAATGAAGCAACTGACAAAGGATTTATCTCCCAAATTTAGAAGCAGCTCATGCAGCTCAATATCAAAGAAACAAACAACCCAATCTAAAAATGGGCAAAAGACCTAAATAGACATTTCTCCAAAGAAGATATACAGATTGCCAGCAAACACATGAAAGGATGCTCAACATCACTAATCATTAGAGAAATGCAAATCAAAACTACGTTGAGGTATCACCTCACACCGGTCAGAATGGCCATCATCAGGAAATCTCCAACAAGATTTATATGGGTGAACCAGTTGTGGTATATCCATACAATGTCATATCATACAGCAGTAGAAGGATAGAATTATGAGGAATGCAACAAGGATGAATCTCAGAAACACTATGCTGAGAAAAAAGCTAGACACACAAGAGTATGTACTTTATGTTTCTGTTTATATGACTTTCTAGAAAAGGAAAAATGAATCTATGGCGACAGAAAACATATCAGCAGTTGCCTGTATCAAATATGGAGTAGAGAGTGACTGCAAAGAGGAAAGGGAAAACTGCAAAGGGGGGTAATAGGAAAATTGTCTACCTTGATGGAAACAGAGTTACAAAATATTTACATTTGTCAAAATTCATTAAAGTGGACATTCAAGTTAGTATATTTTTTATATTATACCACAATATATTTCTTTTAATAAAATAATTATGAAGAGTAGGTAAGTGGGCAAAGGACCTGAACGCCAGCTTTAGTTATGTTAGAGCTGTAAAATCAAAAAAAAGATCAAGTTGCCCCTAATTTAAAAACCAAGAAAATGCATAGAAGTTGAGGAATAGAGATTTTAACTTATTTTAAGAGTGACTTTTCTAACAATTAGAGCTTCCTAAAAATGAAATAAACTTATTTTGAGTTGGCAATTTCTTTCTCAGTGAGGACATTCAAGTACAAGAGGACGATCATTTTTCAGGTATGTTGTAGAAGTGCCTTAGAGATTGAAATTTGCATTAACCAATATTTAAGATGATTCAATAACATCAGAAAATATGCTATATTTATATATGCTCTTTTATGGTAGAGTTCTGTCTATAATGTTTTCTAAAATATCCTTTGAATTAATATTTCAATAGTAGTCTCCAGTGCTGCAAATGTAGGCCAGAAAGTTAGATCTGTGCACAGTCTATTTTTTAAGAAGCTTGTAATCTGGAAGAGAAGATAGACAAAATTGTTGTAGCAAAATGCAGTAAGTTTCATAATAGAGATATCCTCATGCTCTTATATGACATGGAAGCAGTGTCACATTCTTAATATGTCATCTTTTTCTGAAATACTTCAGTATGAATTTCTAACAATGATAATAATTAATTAAGGCATGAATTATTTACGGAGAGATACTAGTTATTCCTAAAATATTTGGAGATTGTTTTAACATGAAGGTATTTCTTAGAATACCTCCAGTAAAGTTCCAAAACGTGTCTTTCAAAGCCTAAATGTGTTTGTACAATCCTGAAAACCTCAAGGAAAAATGTGAATGTTGCTGATTATCCACCATTTAAAGTTTTCTAGGCTTTGGCATTTTTCTGTAAGTATAAATAATTGACTATGAACTATGCAGAGAGTTGTTTTACCTGAATTTCTTTGAGATCCATCAGATGTGGCCATTAAAATGAGCCAATCTCCTCCATTACAACTACTCACTGTGCAGGCTTCTAGTCAAGCATTGGTGGAGATAGCGCAGCTCAATTTAAATGTAAAATTCAAGGTAATGTAACTAAACAAGTTAGTCCTATCCTTTTCCCCTTACTTTCCCTTAGAGAGTTTTTGAAGTTAGGGATTTGTAAAATGAAAATATTAAACCAAATTTAATAGCAAAATGTCCTTGATATCATTAGTGAAACCAAGCCCAGTTTCCATTTACCCCAAAGTATAAATTGCCTATCTGAGAAGCAGTTCAAATTTAAGTCATGTCAGATTGCTGGTCTTTCTGAGTTTCAGTTTGGATCTCTTATTTGAAGTCATTGTTTCATTCAAGAGCATCTCAATATCAATAGCAGGTTTTGTACTTCAGCAAAAGCCTTGATGTACATCAGTGCCATTGGGTCCAGAGGATAGCCTCTTTGTACGTTTTTTTTCTCCCAGTCTCACTGCAATGTTAAAGTCACTGATATCACAGAGCACATTTCTAATCCTAACTATATGCCCTAATTTTGGCAGAAATCCACTCCTCCACTTTTATGCAATGTATTAACAACCAGAAATTTAATTGTATTTGTTGAGACTGTAATATCAACGTGAAGCATTCCTTTTTTGAAGCTCAAATTCTTAACACTTGCTTTCCCCTTTGCAAGAAATACTTACTCCTTTACTCCCTTGTCCCCTTAGGCTACCTACGTCATACTTCAGTTAAGAAGACATTTCACAAGGGATGCCTTTCCTCATCCTTCCAGGTGAGAAAGGCTCCCTGTCCCATGGCTCATAGTACCCTGTCTATATTTACTACAATTAGTAATTATTCTTTAGACTGCAGGCTCTAAGAAATATGGACAATGCTTGCTTTTCCACACCTTGTATTACCAGCACCTAATGCAGTGCCTGGGACATAGTAGAAGTTCTATAAATATGTAATGATTGCTGAATGAATGAATGAATGAGTGTGTTAGTAACAAGATAAATGCATAAATCGTATTTGTAAAGCACAATACAAAGTAATTTCATTAATATTCACCCACTTATTTGTACCTTTATACCCTTCTCTTCATTTATATATCTTAGAATTACTTTTAATTTTATCAGCAGGGATACAGGATTTAATGATGAAATTTTGATGAAATGTATTAGAAATATTTGTGAGTGAGTAAGCACTATGCCATGGTGAGAGAGAGAAAAAAACTAAAAGCTATTGCTATATTCTTGACTCAAGTCATACTCAATATTATTTGTTACATAGTATATTACACACACAAATGGATTCTCACTGGCATGGTATCACCTACATTATTATAATTTCCATTTCCTTCCCAATCCCTTTAAAGCCCATATCTGACCCTTAGACTTATTAAATTGCATTGTTTTAAACCACTTCTCCAATTTGTCAAGGTCATATTACGGTCATGTTGAATTTTGATCTTGACAAAGTATTAATCAGTCTTATCAACTAAAGAGAACTGTAAATGACTAAATCCACATGCTTTTCTATCATCCTAGACTTGATGAAAATATTAAATAGCCTCTGGCCCAGGATTGACCTCTACATATAAAACTTCTGTCCACTTTGGTTGAGGAGGAACTATAAATGAGTTTCATTGTTCTACCTACTTTGTTTCCAATAAATAGGTCTCTGGTGCTGATCTATTTTTATAAATTTGTGAATGAATTCGATTTGTAACGTTTTTATAATATTAATATTTAATGTCTGATTTCAAGTCGTGGGTGAAAAAATGCTAACATCAATGAAAACTACTACTTGCCCAAATAGATTAATAATAGTAAGAACAGTTAAAGTAGATTTTAAATCTACTGTCATGTTTATTTACTTTCCTGAATTGTTCCCACTGTGCCACTTCCTTACTTTCTGAATATGACAGGTTCATGCATGACGTCCTCCTCTAGATGCTGTGCCATTAAGAAATCTCACTGATTATAATAGGTGATCATCTATGATGGATAATAAATATGCTTGTGCATTTTCAATCACAAATCCATGTCTTGCACACTGAAATGATTTTACTTGTTGCTTGATCACGGGGACTTCTTCCTCTGAATAAATAAGACTTGACTTTGCCTCTTTATGCAGTCATCTGCTCACAGTTCTGCCTCTCTCCAGTAGACTGTGTCTCCTTAAAGACAAATGAATATTCATTCATCTTTGATCCCCTTTGCTTAGCATGCATAGTAATTGTTCAACAAATATTTGTTTAATAAGTTAAACACCAGTATGCCGTGAAGTAGGAAAATCTGGAGATGTGAGTGGTCAAGATGGGGGGTGTGATTAAAGGACCCCTCTGAATTCTAAGAACAACATACTTAGGAGGGAATGCATGAATAATCAACGGGGCTGACTACTTGACAACTAGTATGTATTCAACTTTCAAATTCTATATTATAAGCATCCCTGAGTGTAAGTTGAAATGGATAGACAGGAATTTTTGTTTTATTTTTTCTAATGAGGAAGCAGTGTAGGTCTCTATTCTCATGGCCTCTGTTGCTTCCTATGAATATTTCTCCAATATCTTGACATAATCATTTTCAGGAAGCCAAGAGAGTCCAAAAGAAAATGACAAACAACAGAAATTGCTTTCATTTTCTAGTGTTTGGAAAAACATAAAAATAGGTTTAAGTTTTTCAAACATACTTAGATTTCATGAGATTTTACTTGGTTTATAATCAATATGATAAGATGCATATATATGTATATAGAATCATCATTCATTTTAAATTGGAAATAATGTGTATCCCCATGGCTGATTTGCAAACTGTCAATAATAAGAACCAAGCTTATGTCCTCCTAAGTCTTTTGTAGCCCCATTTTAACACATTTTCTGAAAGTTATTTCACTTCAACCACTCTAGATACTTTCTAAAAAAACAAGAGATGACTTTTTAAAATTTTCCTTTCAAAATGAAAATATTAAAATACGCTACAAATTGGTGCAATAATGGAAGCTACAACTTACCACGTAAGTTTGTTTGTAATTGAGCAAAATATGTTCCAATAATTTTTGCATTGTATTTGCCTTTCTCTCTGTAATTACTAACCCTTTTTCTTTCACTATGGAATGTGAATTTTGATTTCTCATCTTCAAATTTGCCTTTAAATACATTTCTACCCTTATTTTTCTTCCATCTGGAAGCTAAGTTTTCAAGAGAAAATTTGTTGCCACAAATATTGAATGACTTCGTATTAGGAATAATTCTAATGCAAGTACTTTGTATTTGGAAATGTGCCACTGTGTTTAGGAAGGCTAAACACATACTTTTGGGTAAGTTCAAAAAAGATTACTCCAATGATTCAACCAAATATATTTCAAGCATATTGATAAGAAATTTCAAACTAATTGTGTGTGATAGCCATCAATTAAAGACATAAAATGAATGCCTGCTATTTGAAAACATAGTTAAGCCAAGGAAAAGCTGTGCATAACTAGCATGTTCTGTAAAGATAATTGGCTCACTAACTAAATTCTAACAGCCCATTCACATTTCTAGATTTTAATTGAAGAATGGATGGAAATAGTAAGGTGAGCTCATTGCCCAATACACATAAGCATGTGACAATTTTAATTTCTGCAGAGATGCCCATATGGTATGAAATCTTATTAATATTGTGATGGAATACAGTGAGTCATGCTGTGAAAGAAGCACATATTTGTTGTACATGTGTTCACACACACACACACAAACACACAGATACACACACATTTCTTTTCTCTCCTCTCTATTCTCATTTCAGTCCCATTTTTCCTCTTCTTAGATAACTGGTATCATGAATTGAATATAAATACTTTGAATCCATGCTGGAACTTTTTACTATATGCAAATGAATCCATGAAAAACACATGACTGCTTTGAGTTTTAAAAATTTATATACATGTCATCATGCCAAATATGTAATCTTAAAAATCATTTATCATGTATATAATTAATTACTTCGAGTGAAGTATTGCATTGCATCTTAAAAATAGTTTATATATGTCTTTTGTAAGCAGCATAAACTGGAATTTTAAAATTTATTTTTATTGTCTCTGTGATCACATGTATGGTGATTATTGATCTATTTCTCCTTTATTTTTCCATGTTTTATCCCTCCCGGTACTAACTTCATTTAAACACATTTTTCATTCTCTTTTTATGGTCTACCTTTTTATGAATCATATATGAAGTCTTCATTTTTAGTGTTTTCTGAAAAATTTGACATATATGTCTAACTTGAAAAAGTCTAAAACTAATTATCTCATCTTCCTCCTAAGCGGTTCATGGACCCCTCAAATTTTAAATCTGATCTCCAGTATTTCAGTATATTATCTAGTGTTTTAGTTTTACTTTGTACACACCCCCATTGGCTATTATTTTTTACACTCAACCGTTATTCAGATTCATTCCAACATTACAAATTTCTTTGCTGGTCACTGTTCAGTGCACCTTCCTACTTCTTTTTATGCTTATTTTCTTTCTTACTGAAGAACATTCTTTGTACAATGGTCTCCAATCTTGCCTAAAACACATGAGAATTATGTGAGAACTTTTTAAAGCTCCCATTATTGAAATACCGCCTAGATCACTTTGGTTAAAAAAAAAAATCTCCAAGTATTGGCTTCAGGCATCAGAATATTTTTTAATGGCTTCAGACAATTCCAATAGCTGCTGCTACTGCTTTAGTCATTTTGTTGTTGTTGTTGTTACAGTTTGTGGGTGGTAATTCCTCTTTGTCTAGGAATGAAAATTTCTTTACTTCTTGTTCTTGAGTAGTTTTTTGAAAATGAAGTGTAGAATTTTAATTTGGACAGCTATATGTGCTCAGTACTTTGAAGATATTATTCTATTGTTTTCCAGCATCTACCTGTTTTCTGATAAGACAACAGATATTTAAAGCCAGACCTCAAAAACAAGGCTTATTATTTCCAGGGCCCCCTTGAATTTCTTGGTTTCAACTCCTCCTCACTATTCTAATGTTGAATTTGTTTTTTCTCCTTAAATCCTGTGACTGGGGATCCCCCCATTTTTTGTAAGCTTGTTCATTTTCTTTTTATGTGTTGCTACATGTAAAAGCAACATATAAAAGAAAACACAAGTATAACAAACTGTGTGTTCAGATTGGAAGAAAGGATTCTCAATATCAGTTCAGCCTATCCTATTGACTGAAAGCATTTACCTTGTTTCTTTTACAACTAACTTGAATATTATGAGTCTCACATCTAATATGCAGTACTCTTCACCCTTCTTGGAACGTCTATGCTCAATAAGGACATTAGTTGATTTGTCACTAATATTGCTTTCCCTACATGTGAGTGCATTCAGAGTTCTATCCTGTCCCATATACATAGCATAATCTTATATTTTGTATCTAACTGGCATCAGTTTTCCTTTTTTTTTTTCGATTTACTTTTAAGGTTTACTTTTAGCAAGACTGTACTGAAACACTCTTACACCTTAATAGATCTAATTGTCTGGACTTAAAATAATAGATTTCTCTATCACAGGGGCATTTGTCTGTACAGATACTGATTTCTGTTCTCTGCACATGTTTTCATGTTATATGCCCAGTGTAATATGAAGCGAGTTAATTTATTGTGTTGCATATAGTAAAGAATCCAGCAGAATAATGTTATTTAGGGTTTTTTTCCATTATTTCTATGAATAACAACAACATCAACAATAATAGTAATAGAAAAGATAATTTCTACCTATAGCAAGTCTCAGTTTTTTCTTAAATGCAGTAGAAGGCCCTTCACACTCTATTTGTCAGCTTGGCTTCAGGTTTTCCTATTGTTGGCTAGAAGACAGATAAAGGGGATTATGGACAGAACTGAGCCTGGTTTCTGCTAATCTCCAACTTGAATTCTTTCAAGGGTTGCAAAATATGATTCAAGTATTTCACAGGCCTTTATAACCTTTGTCATCTGTCTGGTATATGTGCCATCATGGGTGGATTTGGAACTGACATTTTATATCTCTGATCTCAACTGTATAAATATTTGTTTAGACTGACTATCAACATAGAACACAGACATTCTCTTCTGATGTATGGATGATAGAATAGTCCTTAACTGGGCCCCTAAGGATGGGGCAGGCACAAACTAACAGAGGGCAATGAGGCAAATTTTCAATGAACTCAGATTTTATATTTTCCTTTAGGTAAAAGAGTGGTTGCTTCTATACCAAAAAACTATTTCTTATAATTTGGGTTACATTAAAAATATCTCATATATACAACCATTTATCGGAATCTATAATAGTGACTTGGTTTTCTCAAATACATTATATATGGAGTCCTTTAGACTGGAATTAAATTAATCATGGTTGTATTTTTTTTTCTATAGACTTCCCAGCTATTTGCCCCTAGGAAAACTCTCTTAAATAATCAAGAGAAATAGTTTAGGCAACATTATGTAAATCATCACCCTTATTAGATGAATTAATATTCTTGAAGTTATAGCTCATTTCATGGAAATCAGATTAACCTGATGTTATGGGCATTGTCATTTATCAGTAAGTTATTTGTTAATATGCTCAGTATGTGACATAAAATATGTAACTTTAATAAGAGAATGGATCACCTCAAATAATTTAGCAAATCTTGAAAATGATAAGGATTAAAATTGTGGATGTATAAAGGACACAGAAGCTTGGAGAACTTTAAAACCATCTATTTCTCTCCTGTTTCCCTCACACAAGGAAATGAAGGCTGACACTTTAGCATGGTTTGGAAATCCTTCTAAAAAGTATCTGACTTTCTCTTAGAATTAACAAGTAATTTAAAGTTTTAAGAACTGCAGAACTGATCACATGAATTACCGTAATTTAGTCAAGAAGTTTTTTGAATATCCACTTTTGACAAACATTGTACATATATATACCAGGTTGTAGAGATGAATAAAATCATCCTTAGTCTCATATAACTGAAAGAAAAATCCCCCAATATTAGTGAATACTGAGGGATTAAGGATGATGCTATGAGAAAATTTTATAATGTGAAATTTATTAAGTTAAATAAAATATTGTGCTTTTGAGATTAGAATGACTTGGTTTTGTTCTAATGATACTGATGATAGACAGTGGTTGTATTTTGCAGAAGTTTTATGGGAGCAAAATAAAAACTTGATAATGTGATATAAATTTGGTCCCCCAAGGCGATTTTTATTGTTATTTCTATTGGTGTTGTTAATGAGAGAAATTTCTGTGATCTTTTAGAAAAAATAATGTGGATATCAATATCTAATCAAAAAGAAGGACAAAATAATGGATAATTAGAGAATATATATAACCAGTAAATTAAAAATATACTCACATGCTAAGGAAGCACAGTGGTGGAAGTTTTGCTCATCATAAAGCTTTAACAGTGAGTAGAAGGTATCTTGGTGTCTTGGGTGTGGGAAGATATGCTAACAACCAGTGATAGATCCGTTGTAAAATTTGGAACTGTTTCTTTGGTATTAAATTTCACTTAAGACCTGTGCTTCTGGACAGGATGGAGTAATAGGAACTGGATTTACTCTCCTGGCTTAAACTGCTAAAAGTAAAAAAATATATATATATTAAACAATACTTTTAGACATTGAACAACAAACAGCACAAGACAACGGTGGTATAAAGCTTTAATTATAATGATAACCCATAAAAACCAGTGGCATAATGTTTTGTGTAATACAGTTAAATGTTGGTGTTTGAACAAGTCCCTGGTCACCTGTGAAAAATAAAGGTGGATTCTCTTTTCATATTTATTAACAAAATGAATTTCATAGTGATGCAGTATTTAAATATGTTAAAATACTACAATTACTAGAAGAAAACATTTTTGTTTTATTTAATAAGAGTTAATTTTTAAAATTTTTATACTTTTATGTGTTGCATTTATTGCTTTAAGATTATACAAATATGTTTTGATATAATTTAATACATGCAGCATCAACTAGAGTATTCAATACACAGAGTATTCAATGGGTATAGGCTTAGTAGTGGGACCAAATTAGCCCTAGACTAAATTGTTTCACTTGCAGCCTAATAAGGCTTACAAGGAAGCCTCAAAATGATCAAACTATTTCTTAACTACCTCTTTGAGCAAAGTTACAAATATTTTTAAAAAATACAAATACGCTCTGCAACCAGTAAAGTAAAATTCACAATATCTGACATGCAATCTAGAATTACTAGGGATGCAAAGACGAAGGAAAATATAACCCATAACAAGGAGAAAAATTAATTAATGAAAACAGACTGAAAAATGGTACAATCAGTAAACAAAAACATTCAAACAGTTATTATAACTAATTTTCATGGGTTCAAAAAGTTTAAAGGAAAGCATCAACATCTTAAATAGACATATAGAGGATATAAAAATAACCCAAATTGAGTTCCTAGAGATGAAAAATATAGTTTCTGAGATGAAAAATCAACTGGATGGGATTAAAAGAGATGAGGCAATGCAGAAGCAAAGATTGACCTCCCTGCAAAAGCAAAATTTTGTTATTATAATCTGTCCCACTGAGTAGTCCAAATATAAAGTCTGAAATGCAAAATGCCAGCTTGGTCATCTTTTTCCATTTCAAGTTTGCTTTACCCTTTCTGGTTTGTGCTTCCAAAAATAATTAAAGTATAAAATTATGAAAATTGTATTCAATGGTATTAAAATGAAGCATCTATCCATTTTATGGATTGCCCTGCATAATGCAAATATCTAAAATCTAAATATTATGTGTATATATACATATATGTATACATACATATATGTATATATATCTCACTAGTAGAATGAAAAGAAAATATGAAAGTACAACACAAGTTGTGGAGGAATAGAGTAAAGGAAAGTAAAATGATAGTATTTTTGTTTTTAGATATAGTTGCCCTACGCAGTGGAAAAATGATATACGGATTAGCATATTTTATTTTCTGAGAAGCATGAATCAATTTAAAAGATGAAAGGGCAGATGAATTTAAAGAATCATTAATTTAAATACATAATCAGTCTTCAATTTTTTTGTTACTGACAACATCCCCTTTAAGATTTTCAAAATGCTGAAAGGTGGGATTCCAAGATTTTTAGTTGCTATAGAAGCAATTATTAGCAAATCCTTTCTTCTAGTCTCATTACAGAAAATAGTGCCCTTTGTGCCCAGAGAACTCCCATTAGAACAGATAGCTAGTGGGAAGCAGCCACATAGCACAGGGAGATCAGCTGGGTGCTTTGTGACCACCTAGAGGGGTGGGATAGGGAGGGTGGGAGGGAGGGAGACGCAAGAGGGAAGTGATATGGGAACATGTGTATATGTATAACTGATTCACTTTGTTATAAAGCAGAAACTAACACACCATTGTAAAGCAAGTATACTCCAATAAAGATGTTAAAAAAAAAAAAAAGCAACTGCATTTCGGAGCAGCTCAGAACATAGGGTGTACCACTCTGGAGCTATCCTACATTTCCTGTGTCTGATTAAATATTGTGTATATATGCTATGTATTTATATCTCCATCTAAATATACATCTATATCTCCTAAAATACTCTCTCACATATAATGAAGTCACAGTTTCCAGATAGTTGTTCTGGTAGTCATTAGACAAAATATAGTCTCATTTATTTATAAAATGTGAAATGAGAGAAATGTATGAAAAACTTGATCCATCTTCTGACTGAATTTGTGGTATTGGTACCTTCAGAAGAGGAAATAATTAATTTATTGTAAATTATTTTATTCCTCATTTATTAGAGAGGAAATTTATAAACTGAAACTGTTAGGGCTTAAAGGGTTTTTTTCCAGAAGATAATATCTGAGGTTCTCACCTTACACTGAGCAGTATATCACTAGTAAACAATCAGACAAATATGTACATTATTAAGTTATTTTATTTTCACCTGGCTTTTTAATACTATCATCTGATATACATCATATTAATTGACACTGCAATTTCTTCCTTGATTTGTATATTTTTTTCTACAAACACTTTGCATTCCAACTTCCACGTATCTGATTTACTCATCCCTGTGATGGTCTTCATCTTCAGACATCTTGCTGTCTGGGCTGTTCAACCCTGTGACAGTAAAAGCACACTCACTAGGGACTAGGAGTTTGAGAAGGACTTAGAAAATTGTTTGGAACCTGAAAAAAATGGCTCCAGAATATGAAAACAAATCTGCAAAATTGAAATCAAAACCTGTGTAATTAATATTTTTAACTAATATTACTACAACAGCAATGTTACTCAGCTTTCATATAGTTATCTGTAAATTATACTGGATATGTGACTTGGGCACATTTTAATGCATTTGATAACATTTAGGGTAAAGCTTCTAAAAGGGCAATTGCCTAGGACTGAGGAAGGTTTAAAAATGGCCCTGCACAGAATGAACTAGAAGTGACTTCCGTGGGAGGCTGAGGCAGAGATGCTGGACCCGGAGAGTGACAGAGCAGGCGTACATTGGAGAGAGCTTTCCTATATAGGAGAGCCAAGAATTTGTTACTTATTGAGGGGGGAGCATGAAGGTAGTGGACCCTATAATGAGAATCCTAGGATTGCTCCTAGATTTCTAACTTGGATAAATGACAGGATGGTACTCTTTGGTGAATACTAAAGGAACAGCAACAGCAGCAAAAGTCTAAGAATGGAACTTTAACATATCACAATGCCACCTTTAAAGTAAATTTGGTATTCTTCTCCTTTTTGAATGAATGAAAATACATTAATTAAAGACACACACGAGCTCCCCTGGTGGCACAGTGGTTGAGAGTCCGCCTGCCGATGCAGGGGACACGGGTTCGTGCCCCGGTTTGGGAAGATCCCACATGCCGCGGAGCAGCTGGGTCCATGCGCCATGGCCGCTGAGCCTGCGCATCCGGAGCCTGTGCTCCGCAACTGGAGAGGCCACAGCAGTGAGAAGCCCGCGTACCACAAAAAAAAAAAAAAAAAAAAAGAAGACACACACATTCACACACCTGCTAATATCTGCTCTTCTGCAATCATGTGTTTTCTGTATAGTGTCTAAATATCTATTCCAGTTGAAGTAGTGCTTAAACACTTCAATATGCCTCTTTTCAGCCTAAAAGAAAAACTGTCTATGACTGTTTCAACATATTTTAAATATATGTATAATCATTGCCAACTTGTCTGCTTTGCAGATTCTAGTTTCCTATACAATATTTAATATCTCCCTTTATTGAAAATGTCATTGCTCAGTATTATGATTGTTTTTCATTTTTATTATATGTCTGAATATTAGAATTATTGATTAATCTCTTTATTAATGGAATAATCTCAGCACAATGTTAAATACACTTCTTCTCTATCATTATTATATGTTATTTTAAAGATTTTCCATACAGTTACTTTAAACGGGATTTTCAGATTTTTCAGGCTTTTTGAAGTCAGTAGGATAGGCTCCAGTGAGTAAAAGAAATGCTGAAGAACAACAATATGAATTAAACAAATTTAAGTAGTTAAGAAAGCACTAATCTAGTCATTGAGAAATGTATACTAATATTTACATAGTATGTATATATAAATCAATAGTTTCTAAATGAGATAATCTACTGAACAAAATATCTTAAAATATGAATGAAAAGATGTTGTAAAATCTCTATATGATTAAAGTACAAACATTTTTATAAGCTTGGAATATAAATAATAAGCGCATTTTTGCCTGGGAGACAAGTTGTTATCTGGGAAACCTCAAGACATTTTGTAGATTATCGAAATCACTTTACTATCAATCTTGAGCATTTCTCCTATCAACTCTATAATTAGTATTGGAAATTACCATGATGACTCTGTTTCACTATCAGGAACATTGAAGAAACTATTTAAAGTGCTAAACATTGGTTTTAACAAATAAAAAACAATTCATCTGAAGAAGATGTTACAATGAGCTGAGGAATTAAAAGATCTCAAAGTAGAGAAATTTCACTGACTGCAGTATAAACAACTTGAGGGTAGAGAGTGTCTGTTTTTCCTGTTTGCCCTCCAAATTTGGGAACAGTTTTATTTGCACGGTGCAGGGTGATAAGCAAATGTTTAACAAATGAAAAGTACTGAATTCATTACCTTGTGGTACAAATGAGGATTTCTTTTGTACTGTAACTAGAAGATTTTAACTTCAGCATTATGAATTATTAATGTCTTTATCTGATTCCCAGTTCTGTGTCAACCAAACTTATTTGAGTGATAATTAGAGGACTTCATGTTTATCCTATCTTCTAGGATTTCACTTTTGCATATCTGTTAATTCATAATTTTGACATTTTTATAGCACAACCAAAGACTATAAAAACACATAGAGCAAGCACTTGCCAAAGAACTCTAAATAAAACACATCTCAGATATGAAATTAGATCCATGCTTGGTTATACTTCTAAGTGCTTCATCTAAAGAGAGACGTGCAACACTGCTGCATGAATTCATCACCTAGGGTGACTTTTAAACCTACCAACAGCTGGCCCCTCTATCATATCTGATTTTATTCAATAGTCTAAGTGATAATAATTTTTGATCAAGAACTTTATTTTACTGGTTGTAAAGGTGGGCACATGCACACGCACACAATCCCCAGTGCTTTTAAAAATTGTGGGACAGAATTAATCATAACTATTGAGTTTAAATGCCATTTATCAACTTATTAAAGTGCAAGCATGCAGGGAAAATAAGCTAAAGACAAGACTTTCGCTTTTCAATTTATTTTTTAAAAGTCTTGTAGAAATCTTTATGAAATTAACACAAAATGGTGGTACCAAAAATCTTATTGCTTTGTTTATTCCCTAGTCTGTGGCAATGTAAAGAGTGGAAGTTAAGCCGGAATTTAAGTTAAGGAAAGCTATATTGTATAAAGTTTAGCCAAAATTCTCTAACTTGCCATATGTTTTCAAATAAATAAACTTTCTATTCTCTTCCCTCTCTCCTCATCTCCCTTAAGGTATGTCAACTCTAACCCCGCCCCCCCATACACACACCTTGTTGCCTCTGATATTATCTCCTCTACTAGAGGCACTTTTGTACTTATTGCTACACAATAGTTCAACAATAAAATGTGATAACTGCAGGCAAAGGAGTTTCAAGAAAGAAGGTAAATGTCCTTACACATTTTCAACATAGAAACAAAAAGTTTACAAAACAGCAAAATTAAAAAAAAAGTTATAGATAAAGTTTGCAGATAATGTTGTCATCCCTCTTAAAAGAAGACGGATAAGGCACAGAAGAAATGTAGTGTTGAGGACAATGAAAATCAGCAGTTATTGCAATCTATTTATGCTGCATTCAATGGATTTAGAAGACAGAGGCTTGAGTGCTGTCGTTATTACTTGTTTGCCATTTGATGGTGGGCAAAATATTTAATTTCATTGGGTTTCTCTTTCTATGCCTCTAAAATGTGGATTCCCAGGCTAAGAAAATATTTCAAATCTTTTCTAGGTCTAAAAGTCACAGACCTTAGTGTACCCTTTATAAAGGCCACATTTTCACAAAAGATAGCATTCTTGTAAAACACCTTTATAGAAAGAAAAAGCTATATTTAGAAAGCCCACTCAGTGTCCAGGGTTTTCTGAAGTCGTACTGCTGTTTGTAACCAGGTGTAGGCCAGTAGGACAACACATTTGCTTTAACAACTGTCCAGATTTCTTGGAGTTAAAGATAAGTTTTTCGTTATTCTAAGTGTTGACCTAAGAAATTATTGAAAATAAGAATTGTTCTAATTTACTTCTTGAATTGCCCAGTTCTTACATGGCCTGACATGAAAGGTGATTTAAAAGATTGCATTTAAGTTTGGACATATAGCCTTCATCCTGCTGTTTCATCACAGACCTCTTACAAGATAAACACGTGCAACCATTTTGAGTTTCTGAATGGGAGTGCTCCTTATAGTATTTTCCCCTTATAAATTCCTTGCCAACTTACTCCAATTTGAATGCAGGTAGAAATTTATAAATTTCTCCAATAACTTATTTTTATTTTTATGAATCTTACTGATTGTGTTTTAATACCGGGGACTTTGTCAAATTCATAGACATTTGATAGAATAAAAAGCAAAAGCATAATTCGGAAAAATCCAAAAACCTCAAATAAAAAATAAGATGCTATGTTGTTAGTAACAGAAATTAGCACAAATAGACTGAAAAACTGACCACCATTGTAAACTGAGCTTTTAACTATGGCAGTCGCCAGGAAAAGGAGGGTTACTCCTCTTTTTTTGCCTTCTTTTAACAATCTCGAAAATTAAAGAAAGATTGAAATGACAATAAAAATAATTTATTTCCCAAACCATTTGAGAGTAGTTGCTAACACAATGCAATGTCTCCCCCAAATCCTCTAGTATTTCCTACAAACATATATCCAAATATAATCATGAAAATAAGGAAATTAACACTGACACATGACCACAGAGCTACTACTCCTCAGACCCCTTTCAAGTTTTGTCAATTATCCCCATCATGTCCTTCATAATAAAAGGATCAGCCCAGTGTCACATGTTGCATCTAGCTGTCCTGTCTCTTTAGTTTTTTAATCTGGAAAATTTTCTCAGGCTTCCCTTGAATCTCATGAACTAGAAAGTTTTAAAGAATATGGATCAGTTATTTTGTAGGATTTAGCTGTTTGTATTTGTCTCATGATTATTCAGGATATGTGTAGTTGGCAGGAATAACACAGTGGTGAAGCTCTGTTCTTCTCACTGCTTCCTATCAAACAATTTTGGCAAACTTTTAACTTGTAACCTTACTGGAATATCATGTTACTCATTTGATTAAGGTGTATCACCCAGTCTTCTCCATTGTAAAGTTATTTTTTCTCCTTCATTATTAATAAATTTTGTGGTAAGGCACTTTGTAATTATGTAAATATCCTGTTCCTCATCAAACATAATTTACTCAGTTTAATTATTTAAATCAGTATGAACTCATAGACTCCTATTTTATTCAATTGACTATAATACATTTCTGCCATTATTTATTTTGAGGCTGAGATTGTTCAAGATTTGTCCAGTGGAAACCCCTTCCGTTTGGCTTCTATATCCTTTGATGTTTCCCAATTATTCTGTGATATCTCCCTTCGTTTTTTTTTAACATCTTTATTGGAGTATACTTGTTTTACAATGGTGTGTTAGTTTCTGCTTTATAACAAAGTGAATCAGTTATACATGTATCCTCATATCTCTTCCCTCTTGCATCGCTCTCCTTCCCACCCTCCCAATCCCACCCCTCTAGGTCACAAAGCACCGAACTGATCTCCCTGTGCTATGCGGCTGCTTCCCACTAGCTATTTATTTTACGTTTGCTAGTGTATACATGTCCATGCCACTCTCTCACTTTGTCACAGCTTATCCTTCCCCCTCCCCATATCCTTAAGTCCATTCTCTAGTAGGTCTGTGTCTTTATTCCCGTCTTACCCCTAGGTTCTTCATGACATTTTTTTTTTTTAGATTCCATATATATGTGTTAGCATACGGTATTTGTCTTTCTCTTTCTGACTTACTTCACTCTGTATGACAGACTCTAGGTCCAGCCACCTCACTACAAATAACTCAATTTCGTTTCTTTTTATGGTTGATCCCTTACTTCTTGAAACAATAGTATGTTCTAGGGTCATCTTATATTTTCCCTGTAGTGGTTCTAGAATCAGCCAATTCTCCAAAGACCTTTAGTTCCTTCAGTTGGAGAGCTGTATTTAGAAACCAAGATCTGGACACTAGGTGTATTCATTGCTCTTGGGAAGCAGTGGTCCCAGGTACTCTCAATAGGCAGAGTTAGGGGATTTATGTACATATATACATACACACATATGAAAACACATATTCATAACCATTTACACATATTCACAAACACATTCATAAACATATGCATACGTATAGTCTATGTTTTTTTCTATAATGTCACTATATTGAAAATCATGTGTTCACATTAACATCCTCCATTCCCTTTCAACACCCTTTCATTCTAGTTTTTGCCCTTTTCATATTTTAACTCCCTCCACAGATATTAAAATAACACTGATTACCATATTCTTAATATCCTTAATTATTTGATCAATCTTCCTGTATTTAAGTAAATTCTTGTAGCTGCCACTTTCCCATCCACACATTTTCTCCACCTGGCACGGGTTAGGACAATCTGTACAGAGTGGTTGCCAAGGCCACTTCCTCATGTGGATGCCCTTTCACACGAATCAGACTTCAGCAGTCAACTCCAGGCTCCCTTATGCAGACATCCTCTTCCCTTTCTCAGACTCTGAGACCCAATGCCAAGTCATGTGGTTCCTTGAATGCCCACCTCCCCCATGCTGACAAAGTGTTATTTTACCTCACTTAATGGACTAATTTGTTCAAGAAGGGAAGGGATCACAACACTATAAAGCAGTTATACTCCAATAAAGATATAAAAAAAAAGAAGGCAAGGGACAAGAACGGGGATGAAGAAAGGGAGGTGGACAGGGATGAACAGGTATCTTTCCTTTCTAAACAATATTTGAAGAGGTCATTTAGAAGTTGCAAAGACATTATGAAGTATCAGCTGAAGAACTGAAACAACGACATATATTTACACATCTGTATCCCTACAACTATGACACACAACGTACACCTAATTTTATAGCAACCAAAATATAATTTAACAAAACTTATGATGCTTAGCCATACACTTTAATACTCAGCAACTTAAAAAAATGTGCAGTGCCATTTGGCACTGATGGACTGGACACAGGAATTGTGGGAAAGTGAGAGTTTAAGGATGAATCTAACATTTTTGGCCTGAGCAACTAGATTAGTTATGGAGCCAGGAAAAACGGGAGTGCAATGGATGGATCAAAGCAAAATATTTAGTTTTATTTGCTAAGTTTGAAATGTCTATTATGCATAGACTGGAGATATTTAGTGGGAAATTGGAATTAGGAGTCTGGAGGTTAGGTGAGTGCTTAGGGCTAGAAGTATGAATTGGGGAGTCATAAGTCATCTTCCCATTAAAGTAATGGGACTAGATTAAAACTCATGAGTAGTTAAGGTAGATGCAGAGTGAAGGGGGCCAGGAATGAGCCTTAGGGCATTCTAAAAGACGTTGAGGGATGGGAGGCATCACCAAGGGAGACTGCCAAGGAATGGTGAGTGAGGAGGGGAGAAATCTAGGAGAGGATGGTGTCCTGGTAGCCAGTGAAACAAAATATTCATTCTGGAAATTATGAGGTTCATTTCCCAAAGTTTCTTGAATTGATGATCATTTGAAACTTGGTATTTTAAAAAGAGCTTTAGCAAACAGAAAAGAGAATACTTTTCTGTCATGAGTGATTGATTGCAGTAGCATGGGGAATGGAAAAGTTGTGAAAATGGAATCAAGAATCTATGTAAAAGACAATTTTAAACAAAAGTATTCATTTAAAAAACAAGTACACAATATTTAGACCTTATATTTTGTCTTTGTGTCCACAGCAGCTACAGCCTGCTGTAAGTGAAAGATGAAGGATTACAGTTTAATATCAAATCAGGGAGAAAGGTGAAATAGTTGAATTCTTTGTAGATTTTTAATAGATTTCAAAGCTCTATTGGTTTTGAATAATGTCATATTTCAAACATAATTTTCTAAATAATCATAACAATTTTAGAATCAGGATAAACCTTATATAACCTTACATAAAACTTATTTAAATGCACATATAGTTCATTTTTACGGGTAAAACTAGGACTCTGGTCTTCTGATTACCAGTACTATTTCTTATTGCAACACACTGTTTAAATGTATAGATGATTGAAAAAAAGAGCATACCAGTGATCTCTTAAATGTTTTACAAAATATTAAGTAATTAAAATTAGGGGAAATAAAGCTCATGAGGATTAAATTACAGGAAGAGTTTATAAGAGGGCAAACAAGTAGGAGATGTATTTCCACACAGATAAATATGAGGTTTTAGTAGAAAATGACCAAAACTGCATTTATAAGGTCATGATACTAGCTAAATGAAATAAAGACAACCATCATGTGAATAACATATAATTTTGAAGGTGAATTTTGAATATGGAGACTGATACAGATTAACATCTGATTATAATAAAAATCAGATCGGCAGGGTAACAAGGTCTTCTTCATCCCATCACAGCATATCAGGAATAAGAGAACCTCCTGATACTTTGGTATGTGCCATTTTAGGACAATGAACTTGCTACAAAGTGAACACATGACATAAAAAATAGTTTAGAAACAAATATGATTCAAGAAATCCATGGATGGTGAAAGCTATGTTGGATTATTTCAAAAAGTTAGGGATGACTAGGTTAAGTAACTTCTCTTTTTAATAACAGAATAACTGTCACATGAAAGATCTGACTATGCCATTGACAAAGATAAAATCCTGGGACGCCATGGCTTCACAGTCTAATAGTCAAGAGATACAATGTCCAGTATAGTGTCCATTAGTCACAAGTGGCTATTAAATACTTGAAATGTGGGCAAGTTTGACTTAGGAACTGAAATTTTAATTTTATTTAACTTACATTTAAAAATTTAAAAACACATGTGACTAATGGCTGTAGTGTTTGACAGCACTAAGAACATTTCCATTATCATGGAAAGTTCTATTGACCAGAGCTGACCCATAACCTTTTTACTTAATTTTACATTTATTCCTCTTTGCTAAGAAAATCCTCTCTCTTACGAAAAAACAATATTAGCAAGATGGCTAGATATAAGCTCAAGATGCAAAAATCTATTGGATTTCTATAATCCAGGAACAAAGAGAGAGCTTAAAAATTATTTAAAATGGAAAAAAAAACTACCTAGGAATAAATCTAAATAAAAATGTGCAAGACATTTATGGAGAAAATGAAACCTTATTGAAAGATATTAAAGAAGTCTTAAATAAATGGAGAGGTACATCTTGTTTATGGATAGAAAAGACTCAACATAATGGTGTAAGTTTCCCCCAACTTAATTTATATAGTCAATACTATTACAATAAAAATACTTAATAGAGGTTTTACAGGATTGCCAATTCTGAAATTTATGTGAATGGTCAAGAACAGCTCAGACACACCTAAAAAATCCATTCATTCCAAAATGGTCCTGGAAAACTTAATTATTCATAAGAAAACAAAGAAATTGGATAATACAGACGAGTCGATTGTAAGTGCATTAATGGCTTGAATATAAAACAAAGATACACTAGAACTTTCAGAAGAAAATATACTATATCTGGGTAGCATTAAACTAAGGAAGGACATTTTAAGTAGAACAAAAAGACACTAAGCTAAAAGATAAATTTGATTTCATTAAAATTGAGAGCCGCTATTTATCAAAAGACAACATTAAAAAAGTTAGAAGGTATGAAATAACTTATTTGTGTCATATAAAGCTGACCAAAGATTATTTGCTTGTATTTAAAAAACAATACAAATAAGTAAGAAAAAGATAAACAGTAGAAAAATGGACAAAAGATATTCTCTGGACTTCACAGAATAGGAAACATAGGCAACTATTAAACAAATGAAAGGATTCTCAGCCTATTAGTAATTAGGGAAATACAAATTAAAATTGTTATGGACTGAATTGTGTTCCCTAAAATTCGTATGTTGATGCCCCATCTCCCAATGTGGCTGTTTGGAGACAGGGACTTTAAAAACATAATTATGGTTAAATGAGGTCATAATGGTGGGGCCCTAACAGATATGACTGGTGTCCTTGTAAGAAGAGAAAGAGATAAGAGGGATGTATACACACAGAGAAAAGGCCATGTGAGGACATGGCAAGGAAGCAGTGGTCATCTGCAAGTCAAGGACAGAGGCCTCAGGAGGACCCAAAACTGCCAACATCCTGAGCCTGGACTTCCAGCCTCCAGAACTGTGAGAAGATAAATCTCTTGTTTTTTAAGCCACTGAATCTGAGGTATTTTGCTAGGACAACCTGAGCAGACTAATACAAGGAACAAAAGACTAGAATGGCCATTCTAACTGGTGAAGCTATAGAGCAAAAGGGCTGAAAATTGATTCCATAACTTTGGAAAACATTTTGACATGAATTTTTAGAGTTGAATATTTGAATTCCCGACACCTCAGCAATTCTACTCTTAGTATGTCTACTCTTTTACTTATGTTAAATCTTGCACATGTGTACCAGGAAACATTAAAATAAATGTTCATGGAAGTACTGTCCGTAATAGGCCCCAAACAACCCAAATATCATTAATAGAATAAACACATTTTCTTGTATTTATACAATCAAATATTATACAGTAGTACAAATGAATGAACACTAGTTAAAGTAAAGTGGATGAACCTTAGAAACATAATGTTGAGTAAAAAAAGCAAGCACAGAAGACTCAAGTATGATATAAATTTTATAAATCTCAATAATAAGCAAAATCAGATAAAAATTATGTGGATGTTCAACATAAAGCCAAGATCAGAGTGATTTCTTTGGTGAAAGCAGGAAGGTGGGATCAGGGTAGAGAACAGAGAGAAGACTCAGCAGTTTTGATTCTGGTTCTTAGTTTTGGTGGTGTGTTTGCAGGAGTTTTTATTATTTCTCATAACTTACATACAATTAAATATATTCTTCTGTATATTATCTAATAATATTTAAAAAATCAAAATCCATTATATACCAAAGATAACACCTAGACATTAATTATAGAGAGTCCACTTTGAAACAACATACATAGTTACTCATAAATCTTCTGTAGTTGAAAGCTTTTAGCTATGAAATTCTTCCCCCTTCATAGGAGGACTTTATGTTCCATAATGAAGGAAAATTGTTCCTACTTTAGGACAATTTGCCTTCTTTATTTAAGTGATACAAGTCCTTTGGCTGCCTAGAAATTTTAAAAACAACTGATAACTACATCTACTGCCTGCTAGAGAATAAAGGAAAAGGAGCATAGGAGGCAATCTCATACATTATTGATAAACACATACAAAGACAATATTCGTACAAAGCTATTTCTCCATAAAGCAACTCTGAATTTTATTAATAAATACATATATATATATCAAACATTAATAAAAGAATAAAATCCAATATGAGTACATTTGCTCTTTTTTTGCAATTAGTTCCAGGATTCTATTTTAGATTATTACTTCATATCTGCGAGAGTTGAGTGTGTGTTTGTGTGTTTGGTTTTGTGGAAGTTGCATTGTGCTAAAGTTTACATTTCTTTCTTGAATTAAATGGCATTTGTTATCCCTTGGGAATACTGAAGATAGCAACAGCAGATTACTACCTACTGGTGGAAAAGTATAAATAGCAATTTTAGCTGCTAGTGATTCTGAAATTGCCCTTATCTTTGTCCTTCTAAAAATGCTCCAAGAATTACGTTTTGCAAATCCACAGATTTACTATCCATATTCAAGTCATTTACGTGGACAAAGAATGTAGCCTGCGGTATCAGTACCAAAGGATGTTAGAGCCATCAAGCCATCAGCCACTGTAGCCACCCCCAATGCTTCACCCTGAGGGGATTCAGGATGGAGAAAACAGGATACTGGCCCTAGATAATTAAAGTGCATATCAAGGGAATGATTTCCATGAGACCAGATTCTTGCATCTCACCATATATAGAAAAGTACTAAATTTATTAACTTAAGATGTCTAGTTTCTTTACTTAACAGTAATCTTTTGATGTTCCAACTACCTGGGTTTTTTTTGCAAGAACCCCTAAATATCCTGTGCCCTCCCTGACCTCTTCAGAACAGTCCCTCAGAGCTATTTGAGAGGCTGTCTCCTGATTTAAGTCCTCAGTATGTCCTCCAAATAAAACATAATTCTCAACTTTTAGGTTGTGCATTTTTTTCAGTCAACATTTAATTGTATGGCTCACGTAGGTACTATGCTTAGATGTAATGGGATGAGCTGTAAATTATTAAAACTAGATAAATTCTGTCAGCTCTACCACTAGCTGAGATCAGGCTTTCTTCTCTGGATACTTCTGTCATAGACCTTGGCAGATATGGGGTCTGTGTTGGTCTTAAAATTATTCTTAGAATTGTGGGGACTCATTCATTCTTTCAGCAAATTTTACTACTTATATTCTATGTGTCAGTTACAGTGCTGGGTCTTGAAATACAGAAGTCAACACACGAAAATACAAGGATCAAACACATTTTCTACCATATTAACTTTTTTCGTTCATTAATTCATCCCTAAGTCATTCAACAGGCATCTTCTTATTGAATACTGATGAGGGGTCAAATGCTATGCTAAACACTGAGTATATAACTTCAAATGAGATGGATAGGCCCTGATTTTGATGTCACTACTATCTTTTGTCCTGCCATATAATGGGACAGCTTCATTATTCCCTTTACCCTAAGTTTTTATCACAAATTGCTAATGAAAATAAAACTGTTAGTGGAGTTTCAACATGCATAGGTAAATGAGAACAGAGAACTCCCCTTTCGCATGCCCCATTCTTCTCCTTCTAACTCCCTATGTGAACTCACTTTGTGCCAAGACAAAGAAATTGTGCCCCAATAAGAACCAAGTTGATTTCCTCACACTGACTGGGGCT
This sequence comes from Mesoplodon mirus, assembly GCF_964341445.2. Classification (NCBI taxonomy): domain Eukaryota; kingdom Metazoa; phylum Chordata; class Mammalia; order Artiodactyla; family Ziphiidae; genus Mesoplodon; species Mesoplodon mirus. Next base: position 204,055,155 of record NC_138976.1, on the reverse strand, counting down.
ATTGCTCACTTAGAAGACTTGATGCTTAATTTTGATAAGCAACTAGAAGTCCATGGAGACAACCTATAAAAATGGTTTGTATTGGGAGAGAATACTAAAAAGGGTTAATGTGCTCTTTCACATGTCTAACCTCCTGGGATTAAACCACAGGCACCAAGGTCACCAAGTGTACTTGGCAACAATGAGCTAAAAATGAACAAAAAAAGAGCATCATACTGTTATTGTATTCATCTTCCCCCAAGGCACTCTCTGATAAACACCACAACCACTAAGGGAATTGAGAACAGCTTCCTTGTGGGGCAGGTTATATATGTATCTTTTTCCAAGAAGTTAAATCATATCCAGCTATCAGCACACCTTACTTAAGGTCATTGTAATGTATGAGATTAAATGTTCCTGACTGGAAACCTTCTTGTCCTCAATTCATTGGCTATACTGGATTTTTTTTCTTGGGTCAGACCTTCAGACTTCTACCAGAAATCGTTCCTTTGGGGAAACCAGGCCTTCCCAGAAACTCAGGAAACTGAAATGGAGACAGCAAGAGAGAAGGAAATTATTTGGACATATAGACCTCAATTGTTTGGTTTTAAGTAAACGTCCAAGCAAACATCTTCTAAATAGTATAATAACTTTAGGGAAATTCACGGTTTATAAGTTTGTGTACTGATAAACTGAACATATTATAAGAGTACAGGTTTCATTTTGTGTCTTCAACTCAAGCAAAGACTTCAAAAAAGTCTCAGTTATCCTTTGTTCATTAAGACACAAAAAGAGGGTCCCGCGCTCCCGCCGCCGCTGTCGCCGTCTCAGCCTCCCCCGGCTCCAGTACCTCTCCTAGGACAGCGCCGCCGCCAGCGCTCGGCCCTGCCTGCCGCCTGTGCCGCGCAGCCCTTATGCGCGCCCGGATGGCGCCTTCCTCCCCGGACCGGTTTATAATGTAATAATTCAAGAACTTTATCATACAGTGGAGTACCTTAACAACTGTCTATGTGCTTCCCATGATATGTTCTCTACATTATGAAAAGCTCTTGGTGCTGCAGCCAGGAGTCAGTGCTGTGCCTCTGAAGTGGGAGAGCCAACTTCAGGACACGGGTCCACAAGAGACCTCCCAGCTCCACATAATATCAAGCAGCGAAAATCTCCCAGAGATCTCCATCTCAACACCAGCACCCAGCTTCAGTCAACGACCAGCAAGCTACAGTGCTGGTCACCCTATGCCAAGCAACTAGCAAGACAGGAACACAAACCCACCCATTAGCAGAGAGGCTGCCTAAAAACATAATAAGGCCACAGGCACCCCAAAATACACCACCAGACGTGGACCTGTCCACCAGAAAGACAAGATCGAGCCTCAAGCACCAGAACACAGGCACTAGTCCTCCCCACCAGGAAGCCTACACAACCTACTGAAACAACCTTAGCCACTGGGGACAGACACCAAAAACAACGGGAACTACAAATCTGCAGCCTGCAAAAAGGAGACCCCAAACACAGTAAGATAAGCAAAATGAGAAGACAGAAAAACACACAGCAGGTGAAGGAGCAAGATAAAAACCTACCAGACCTAACAAATGAAGAGGTAATAGGCAGTCTACCTGAAAAGGAATTCAGAATAATGATAGTAAAGCTGATCCAAGATTCTATTTCCAAGATCCAAAATCTTGGAAATAGAATAGACAAAATGCAAGAAACAGTTAACAAGGACTTAGAAGAACTAAAGATGAATCAAGCATCGATTAAAAACACAATAAATGAAATGAAAAATACTCTAGATGGGATCAGTAGCAGAATAACTGAGGCAGAAGAACGGATAAGTGAGGTGGAAGATAAAATAGTGGAAGTAACTGATGCAGAGCAAAATAAAAAAAAAGAATGAAAAGAACAGAGGACAGTCTCAGAGACCTCTGGGACAACATTAAACACACCAACATTGGAATTATAGCGGTTCCAGGAGAAGAAGAGAAAAAGAAAGGGACTGAGAAAATATTTGAAGAGATTATAGTTGAAAACTTCCCCAATATGGGAAAGGAAATAGTTAATCAAGTCCAGGAGGCACAGAGAGTCCCATACAGAATAAATCCAAGGAGAAATACGCCAAGACACATATTAATCAAACTGTCAAAAATTAAATACAAAGAAATCATATTAAAAGCAGCAAGGGAAAAACAACAAATAACACACAAGGGAATCCCCATCAGGTTAACAGCTGATCTCTCAGCAGAAACTCTACAAGCCAGAAGGGAGTGGCAGGACATAATTAAAGTGATGAAGGAGAAAAACCTGCAACCAAGATTACTCTACCCAGCAAGGATCTCAATCAGATTTGATGTAGAAATTAAAAACTTTAGAGACAAGCAAAAGCTGAGAGAGTTCAGCACCACCAAACCAGCTATACAACAAACACTAAAGGAACTTCTCTAGGCAAGAAACACAACAGAAGGAAAATACCTACAATAACGAACCCAAAACAATTAAGGAAATGGGAATAGGAACATACATATCAATAGTTACCCTAAATGAAAATGGACTAAATGCTCCCACCAAAAGCCACAGATTGGCTGAATGGATACAAAAACAAAACCCATATATATGCTGTCTACAAGAGACCCACTTCAGACCTAGAGACACATACAGATTGAAAGTAAGGGGATGGAAAAAGATATTCCATGCAAATGGAAATCAAAAGAAAGCTGGAGTAGCAATTCTTATATCAGAAAAAATAGACTTTAAAATAAAGACTATTACAAGAGACAAAGAAGGACACTACATAACGATCAAGGGGTCGATCCAAGAAGAAGATATAACAATTGTAAATATTTATGCATCCAACATAGGAGCACCTCAATACATAAGGCAAATACTAGCCATAAAAGGGGAAATCGACAGTAACACAATCATAGTAGGGGGCTTTAACACCCCACTTTCACCAATGGACAGATCATCCTAAATGAAAATAAATAAGGAAACACAAGCTTTAAATGATACATTAAACAAGATGGACTTAATTGATATTTATAGGACATTCCATTCAAAAACAACAGAATACACATTTTGCTCAAGTGCTCATGGAACATTCTCCAGGATAGATCATATCTTGGGTCACAAATCAAGCCTTGGTAAATTTAAGAAAATTGAAATTGTATCAAGTATATTTTCCAACCACAATGCAATGAGACTAGACATCAATTACAGGAAAAGATCTGTAAAAAATACAAACACATGGAGGCTAAACAATACACTACTCAATAATGAAGTGATCACTGAAGAAATCAAAGAGGAAATTTAAAAATACCTAGAAACAAATGACAATGGCGACACGACGACCCAAAACCTATGGGACGCAGCAAAAGCAGTTCTAAGGGGGAAGTTTATAGCAATACAATCCCACCTTAAGAAACAGGGAACATCTCAAATAAACAACCTAACCTTGCACCTGCAATTAGAGAAAGAAGAACAAAAACACCTCAAAATTAGCAGAAGGAAAGAAATCATAAAAATCAGATCAGAAAAAAATGAAAAAGAAATGAAGGAAACAATAGCAAAGATCAATAAAACTAAAAGCTGGTTCTCTGAGAAGATAAACAAAATTGATAAACCATTAGCCAGACTCATCAAGAAAAAAAGGGAGAAGACTCAAATCAATAGAATTAGAAATGAAAAAGGAGAAGTAACAACTGACACTGCAGAAATACAAAAGATCATGAGAGATTACTACAAGAAACTCTATGCTAATAAAATGGATAACCTGGAAGAAATGGACAAATTCTTAGAAATGCACAACCTGCCGAGACTGACTCAGGATGAAATAGAAAATATGAATACACCAATCCCAAGCACTGAAATTGAAACTGTGATTAAAAATCTTCCAACAAACAAAAGCCCAGGACCAGGTGGCTTCACAGGCGAATTCTATCAAACATTTAGAGAAGAGCTAACACCTATTCTTCTCAAACTTTTCCAAAATATAGCAGAGGGAGGAGCACTCCCAAACTCATTCTACGAGACCACCATCACCTTGATACCAAAACCAGGCAAGGATGTCACAAAGAAAGAAAAGTACAGGCCAATATCACTGATGAGCATAGATGTAAAAATCCTCAACAAAATACTAGCAAACAGAATCCAACAGCACATTAAAAGGATCATACACCATGATCAAGTGGGGTTTATTCCAGGAATGCAAGGATTCTTCAATATTCACAAATCAATCAATGTGATACACCATATTAACAAGTTGAAAGAGAAAAACCATATGATCATCTCAATAGATGCAGAGAAAGCTTTTGACAAAATTCAACACCCATTTATGATAAAAACCCTGCAGAAAGTAGGCATAGAGGGAACTTTCCTCAACATAATAAAGGCCATATATGACAAACCCACCGCCAACATCGTCCTCAATGGTGAAAAACTGAAACCATTTCCACTAAGATCAGGAATAAGACAAGGCTGCCCACTCTCACCACTCTTATTCAACTTAGTTTTGGAAGTTTTAGGCACAGCAATCAGAGAAGAAAAGGAAATAAAAGGAATCAAAATTGGAAAAGAAGTAAAGCTGTCACTGTTTGCAGATGACATGATACTGTACATAGAGAATCCTAAAGAGACTACCAGAAAATTATAGAGCTAATCAATGAATTTGGTAAAGTAGCAGGATACAAAATTAATGCACAGAAATCTCTGGCATTCCTGTACACTAATGATGAACAATCTGAAAGTGAAATCAAGAAAACACTCCCATTTACCATTGCAACAAAAAGAATAAAATATCTAGGAATAAACCTACCTAAGGAGACAAAAGACCTGTATGCAGAAAATTATAAGACACTGATGAAAGAAATTAAAGAAGATACAAACAGATGGAGAGATATACCATGCTCCTGGATTGGAAGAATCAATATTGTGAAAATGACTCTACTACCCAAAGCAATCTACAGATTCAATGCAATCCCTATCAAACTACCACTGGCATTTTTCAGAGAACTAGAACAAAAAATTTCAAAATTTGTTTGGAAAAACAAAAGACCCCGAATAGCCAAAGCAGTCTTGAGAACAAAACACGGAGCCGGAGGAATCAGGCTCCCTGAATTCAGACTATACTACAAAGCTACAGTAATCAAGACAGTGTGGTACTGGCACAGAAACAGAAAGATAGATCAATGGAACAGGATAGAAAGCCCAGAGATAAACCCACGCACATATGGTCAACTTATCTTTGATAAAGGAGGCAGGAATGTACAGTGGAGAAAGGACAGCCTCTTCAATAAATGGTGCTGGGAAAACTGGACAGGGACATGTAAATGTATGAGATTAGATCATTCCCTAACACCATACACAAAAAGAAGCTCAAAATGGATTAAAGACTTAAATGTAAGGCCAGAAACTATCAAACTCTTAGAGGAAAACATAGGCAGAACACTCTATGACATAAATCACAGCGAGATCCTTTTGGACCCACCTCCTAGAGAAATGGAAATAAAAACAAAGATAAACAAATGGGACCTAATGAAACTTCAAAGCTTTTGCACAGCAAAGGAAACCATAAACAAGACCAAAAGACAACCCTCAGAATGGGAGAAAATATTTGCAAATGAAGCAACTGACAAAGGATTAATCTCCAAAATTTATAAGCAGCTCATGCAGCTCAATAGCAAAAAAAACAAACAACCCAATCCAAAAATGGGCAGAAGACTTAAGTAGGCATTTCTCCAAAGAAGGTATACAGACTTCCAACAAACACATGAAAGAATGCTCAAACTCATTAATCATTAGAGAAATGCAAATCAAAACTACAATGATATATCATCTCACACCAGTCAGAATGGCCATCATCAAGAAAACTAGAAACAATAAATGCTGGAGAGGATGTGGAGAAAAGGGAACAGTCTTGCACTGCTGGTGGGAATGTGAATTGGTACAGCCACTATGGAGAACAGTATGGAGGTTGCTTAAAAAACTACAAATAGAACTACCATATGACCCAGCAATCCCACTACTCTGCATATACCCTGAGAAAACCATTATTCAAAAAGAGACATGTACCAAAATGTTCATTGCAGCTCTATTCACAATAGCCTGGAGATGGAAACAACCTAAGTGTCCATCATCAGATGAATGGATAAAGAAGATGTGGTACATATATACAATGGAATATTACTCAGCCATAAAAAGAAACGAAACTGAGCTATTTGTAATGAGGTGGATAGACCTAGAGTCTGTCATACAGAGTGAAGTAAAGCAGAAAGAGAAAGACAAATACCGTATGCTAACACATATATATGGAATTTAAGAAAAAAAATGTCATGAAGAACCTAGGGGTAAAACAGGAATAAAGACACAGACCTACTGAAAATGGACTTGAGGATATGGGGAGGGGGAAGGGTAAGCTGTGACAAAACGAAAGAGAGGCATGGACATATATACACTACCAAACGTAAGGTAGATAGATAGTGGGAAGCAGCCACATAGCACAGGGAGATTGGCTTGGTGCTTTGTGACCGCCTGGAGGGGTGGGATATGGAGGGTGGGAGGGAGGGAGACGCAAGAGGGAAGGGATGTGGGAACAGATGTATATGTATGACTGATTCACTTTGTTATAAAGAAGAAACTAAAAAAAAAAAGACACAAAGAGAGGGTAAAAAGGGCAAGTTTCTAAGTCTTTTTCTTTAAAATTTACTTCCTTTCTTCAGCCTTCATCAAGATCTTCAGGAAATTAACTTTACTAAAGTTAATTATTCATAAAATAAACATACGAACCTGCAGAAGACAATTTCACAGAGACCTGTAATGTACAATACCCATTGCATACATGCACCATGAGCTTGTCCTTTCTAGCACTGGCACACACAAAACTCTCTGTGTGTGTGTGTGTGTGTGCACATGTGTGTCTTTTTTTGTGATGGAGCCATAGGGAAAAAATAAATCTATTGGCTGCAATTCAGTGATGTAGAAAGATTTAAGGGTAAAGGAAAAGGCTACATCAAGTGAAGCAAAAAAGTTATGAGGTTGTGCTTCCATAATAATAACAATAGCAGTCTTCTGTAACCAAGGGAGCAGGCTCCTCAAATTATAGTCACACCTGTTAGACCATCTGCCCATATATTTCACACTATCATTAATGGAAAACAAATGGCACTGTCTCTCCTTCCCTTTGTCCATTGGCTATTCTCATATAAATGATTTTTCTCTTCAAGGTCGTGCTCTATCCTATCGTTTAAAAATATTAGGATTTAGGAGGGGTGATATATAATGTGCCATGACTTGGTACTTGTACCAGTGATGGCTCTCTAAGGAGCACTGGATTGTTAAGGGGCTATAAATTGAATTCCCCTAGAAGCAGAACCTGAGGCAATAATTTCAATGAAAACTGTTCATCTGGGAGGTGCTTTCAGAAAACTCAGAAGTGGAGTGGGAATTGAGAATGAAGGCATGGAAGGAAGCCAACAGAGGTGCATTACTGAATCAATTACTCCTGCAGGAAACTGCTGCCAGTACTTCAGGGGAGTTCTGTGAAACTCTATAGAACATGTCTCAGAGTTATCCCAAGAATTGGTGAGAAACTTGAAGTACTTATCTTCCAGTCCCCTCTGTCCTTGGTTGAAAGCTACACCCAGATACATTAACTCCTGTACATTTCTGGCCTGCCCTAAGGTGGACAATTGCAGGTGGTAGCATGAGTCTATCAGCATATACTGGAATGATGAGTGCTGGGGAGATATGATTGGAGCATTGAAACCATCTAATACAGTTGGGGCAGGCGATATTAATTATTGGCTTGCAAGTCCAAATGGGTAACCTTAAATTCCTGGGTTAATGGTTTTACTTTGAGGCATTTAAGCATGATGTATGAGTAAAAATTTCCTCTATTAAATCAAGTTGAAGATCCTAAGTCCCTAATCTTCTGGAAAACTGTGGGGATCTTTTTAACAGATTTTTGAAAAGTAACATGATTAAGATTCCAAACTGACCATCCATTAATTCATTCATTCACTCATTCAACAAACATTTATTGAACACCTAAAGTATGCCCTGGGTTAAACTAGGCACCAGTGTTACTGTTACTAAAATCATTATCGTGCCACCTAGAAGTCAATGTATTGTGACACTCAAATAAGAAAATCCATAGTTACCGTAAAAATTATTACAGAGTGCTATAGGAAGACACGGTAAGACCTTAATTCATGCCGTGGACAGTAGTATATGGGGGATATCAGTAGGGCTTCCTGTAGAAGGCAATGGAAATGGATACGTAACATGAAGGAAGGGTGAATTTTTGAGGAAAAGAGAAGATAAATTCATGTTTGCCAGAAAATGAATGGTTAAGGATCAGTCCAGAAAGGAGTTCCATTCATAGTCAGTATAAGAAATGTCACTGGGGCTTCCCTGGTGGTGCAGTGGTTGAGAGTCCGCCTGCCGATGCTGGGGACACGGGTTCGTGCCCCGGTCCGGGAAGATCCCACATGCCGCGGAGCGGCTGGGCCCGTGAGCCATGGCTGCTGAGCCTGCGCGTCCGGAGCCTGTGCTCCGCAACGGGAGAGGCCACAACAGGGAGAGGCCCGCGTACAGCAAAAAAAAAAAAAAAAAAAAAAAAGAAATGCTCACTGGAGTGTAAGAAAAGAAGACAATGGAGAGGGTGGTAGAAGCCAGACCATGAATGGTCCATGTATGTATACTAAGTGCTATGGTCTAGTGTTTGTGTTCCCCTCTAAATTTGTACATTGAAATCTTAATTTCTGGAGGTGATAGTAGTAGTAGGTGGGGCCTTTGGGAAATGATTATGGTATTAGTGCTCTTATAAAAGAGATGCCACAGAGCTCTCTAAGCTCTTCTGCCATGTGAGGTTACCATGAGAAGTCTGTAACTCAAAAGAGGGCCCTCATCTGACCATACTGGCACCCTATTCTTGCACTTGCAGCCCCCAGTACTGTGAGAAAAAAATGCCTGTTGTTTATGAGCCACCCAACCTGCACCATAATCTTACAGCAGCCCAAAAGGACAAAGAGAGTTTGCATGTCAGATTTTACTCCAAGAAAGATGGGAATCCATTGAAGGATTTTAACTGGTAACTTAGAAGAGAGAAAAGTTTAATAACACAATCAGGTATTTTTATAAGAAAAATTTGTTTCATTTTCAGAAAGATCACTCTGGAAATACTGTGACTAGATTTTTGGAGAAGGGTGATGGCAGTCCCGGATATAGAAAGATGAGTTAGTAGTCCATTAATGTAAGTCAAACAAGAAAGTGGATATAGAAAGTGTGAATTTGTGGCTGAGCGTTCTTTTCTTTTAGCACTTGAAAAATGTTATGTCAATGCTTCTGACTCCAGAGTTTTAGACAAGAAATATGCTGTCATTGGAATTGGTGTTTCTCAATAAGTAATGCATTGTTTCTGCCTGTCCACTTTCGAGATTTTTTTTGTTTTTACTTTTCAGAAGTTTAATTATGACACGTCTTGGCAAGGACATTTTTGTGTTTTTCCTCTTTGGGTTTGCTCAGTTTCTTGAATTTGTGTTTATGTCTTCTAAAAAATTGGGGACTTTTTAGTCATGATTTCTTTGAATACTTTGTCAGTCCTACTTGCTCTCTGTTTTCATTCTGGAACTTTGATGATATGAATGTTAGTGCTTTTGTTACTGTTTACACGTTCTTGAGATCCTGTTCTTTCTCCCATCTCTACCCCTCAGTCTATTTTTCTCTGTGCATGTGGTGGATTGTATTGATCTAAGTTCATGATTCTGTGCTTTGTAATCTCCACTCTACTCTTGAGAAAAGTTTTTTGATTGTTGTATTTTTCAGTTCTACTGTTCTCATTTGTTTTTATTGTTGTAACTTCTAGTTCTTTTTTTCCATTTTCTATTTTTCCCATTTCTGTCAAGGAACACATAATTGCTAATTGAAGCATTTATGTGACAGCTTATTTAAAATCCTTGTCTGATCATTTCAATAGATGTTTTATCTCAGTGTTGGTGTATGTTTATTGTCTTTTCTCATTTATTCTGTGATTTCCTGGTTCTTGGTGTCATGAGTAATTTTCCATTGTATTCTAAACATTGTGAGTTATTATATGACTCTGTATCCCATTTAATTTTATTATTACTTTTTAGAAGGAAATCATCCTATTTGAGGTGTAGTATGAGGACTGGGAGGTTACGTACAGATTTCCATTGGGCCCTACTGACAATACCCCAGCAAAAGTGGGCACTTACATTGCCTCACTGCAGACAGATCAAGTAGAAGTTCAGCTATCCTATGGCCCTTCTGACACCTTCCCCCAAAAGTGGGAACATTAATATCATTGTGTTGCCTTTTAGTAGGAGTGGAAGTTCATCTCCCCAGTAGATTTCTTGACACCAGGGGAGGGGAGAAGTGAAGTGTTTGCTGTCCTTCCTCCCACTTCATTCCTTCTTGTTGATGCCGGGTGTGGGTAGAGGGTCAGCTACCTGCTGGCCCCACTGACACCAAGGTAAGAGGAAGAGAACTGCCAACTAGCCCTGCTCATGCCATCTCATTCTGTCTTATTGCCTCAGGATGGTTATGGGGATTCAGCACCCCATTGGGTCTCACTGACACCATGTGTTGGGGGTTAGTGGGGTGCCTACTCCCTCCAACCTGTAACATCCTATTCTTATAGATGTCAGGGAGAGATGGACGCTAAGTCCCACCATTGGACCCCACGACTGTGTGAGGGCAGCCCAGTGTTAACTAGCCTGTCAGGCACCACCTTTTAAAATCTGTTTGCTAATGGAAAGGGGTGGAGGCTCAGCTCACCACTGGATCTCACTGAAACAACCCTGGTGGGTTGTTTCAGAGCGCTGCCTCTTCTGGAGGGCAAGAGTGGAATGGTGTGGAAGATCAAATCCTAGCTTGGCCCAACTGAAACCACAGGACATAGGGGATGGGTGCAATATTCCACTGGCACTTGGCTCGAGTAGTGTGTATATTATTGCCCAAATGGTCTTCTGTCTTTAGCAACCCCTTTCCTCATACTTTGGCTAGGGGGAACAGGGTTTTGTGTTTTCCTCTGAAGCTTTTTTGTCTGTTGTTCTGTTGGTGGTTATTGATTGGGGGTTCCTGTAATACCCTCTCCAGGATGTATGGGAAGCAACAGGAAACACAGAGGACTCATCACCATGTTATTCCTCAAGTCCCAAAGTCCCTAGTTAAGTCTGCCTTCTCATTTCCACCTTTCAGCGTCTTCCTATGTTTGTCTGTTTTTATGTTCAGGGTTTTAGTTTTAAGTGGGAGAACCTGGGAGAAATGGGCTACTTCATCTTCTTGGAAGCAGAGGTCTGGAGGTCTACTGATGTTAAAAAGTACTGCTGACTGTAAATTAAAATTTGATGATAAACACCTTGCCCTTTAAGAATTATTCTGCTAGATGATGTGGCTTCCCAAAGTTGCTACAATTTGATTTTCATACTTCTAAAAGCCAAGTGTTTTGCTGGAGTTGAAATTTAATGATAAGCAAGAGATGAGGTTAAGATGATCTATGTGGTAACAGATTAAAGTTGGAAACATCAATATACATTCATGGTTAGCTTAATATTGCTTCATATTACCTTAATACACATGGTTATGTAGAGAGATACTTATAGATATGTGCCTATACATGGGTAATGTGCACACATATTATCTTTTTGCTCTGTCAGCTGAGAAGATCTAGAAGCAATGACATCCGAGCAGCAATTAGCATACCCCACACCCAGATTCTCCTGTCTAATACCGTTCTCCACTAAAAAGACCTAGTTATCCTTGAAGAAATAGCTGATTCTAGGACTGAGGCAGTAAATATACAAGATTTATAGACAAGACCATCTTATAGTGTCAGAAAGTAAGGAAGTTCCAAAAAAAAAATACAGGATGGGGATACCTCAGAGTGCCACAAGAGCCAACTGAAAAGAGTTCACAAGGGTCAGGACTAGAGCAATTTGAGGAACAAAGTAACTAAAGTAGAATTAGATTATAACCCAAAGTATAAAATAAAAATCCATGAGTTCTTCTGATATAAATAAATAATTGGATACATAAATAAATGCAGGAGAATAGATAAATCTCCAGTGCAAAGGAATTCCAAATAGTTTATGTAGTACTCCATCTTAAGCATAACTCCCTATTCCTTAGTTGTGGGCTGAGCATATTGACTTCCTTCCAAAAAGTACAGTATGAAAATGGGAAAACAGTAATTGTACGATGGAGAAACCTGAAAAACACTACCTCAGCCTGGTGATCAAGGTCGACCTCAGCATTCAAAACGCATGCTGATACTTTGTACACTTGATGTGATCTGACAGAATGACCCTTCTACTCTGTGGTCTTCCTCCCCAAAACACATAATCCCAATATTATCATGAAAAATGCATCAAACAAATTCTAGTAGTGGGCATCCTACAAAAAACTAACTACTCAAAATTGTCAAGGTCATCCAAGGAAAATATGAGAAGCTATCAAACCCAAGAGGAGCCTAAGGAAACATGGCAACTAAAGGTAATGCGATGTTTTGGATGAAATCCTGGAATAGAAAAAGGACATTAGGTAAAAACTAAGGAACTTTGCTAATGGATGGGCTATAATAAATGATAATGTATCAATATTTGTTAATTGATTGTAACAATGTAACATACTAATATAAGTGGATCATCATAGAGGGAAATGGATATAGTGTATATGGAAACACTTTATGCTATCTTCTCAATTTTTCTGTGAAATTAAAAAATTTCTAAAAATAAAGTCTATAAAAACATCGTGTTTCTTTTTTTATAATTATGTGCCTGTATTTCCTAAAAAAAATGTAAATTTGCTTTACCTTCCTTGATACTGATATTACAGAAAATACTAAGTAACTCTGAAAGAATTTGTAACTCCAATTCAACAAGCAATAATTCTTGGTATTAACTTTTTGGAAGAACCCACTGAATAAATCAAAGCAAATTGTCTTTAAAGGCTGAATTTCTTTTCAGTGTTTAATCTTTTATATGATTAATGCATACCACAAGCATGATTCTGTTTCAAAGGGCAGAAAACTTTGATTGTAGGCAATGTTTAAAGTACAGTGAAATATTAATGCCTGATGCTATAACAACTTTAATGTATTTAACGTTTTCAAAATGATGAATTGTTATTTCAGTCAATAAAGTATTCACTTTTATACATTTCCTACCCACCTTTTCCGAAAACACCCACAAGAAATGATACTATCATCTGACATTAGGTTCATCAAGTTAAATTAGCGTTTTTGGTAGCTGTGGTTGCCAATGGTACTGGAATGTGTGATACTTTTACAAATCCTCTCCATGGCAAAATCTGATCTTCACAAGGTAAATCACAGTAGGTGCCTGAAGCCAAATGACATATAGCTTTGTAGCTAGATTACCAAGCATTTTACTTAGAGGCACAATAGAATGTAGAAAAGGCCATTTCTCTTTCTGTCTCTTTCTGCTCAAAGGTCACTCACCATCTTACTTTCTATCAGCCATCTCAGAAGTTTTCCAAAAAATTAGACTTTATAATGTCACTTAATGTGAATGTAGCTCAACCTTCTGTTTTAGTACAGCTAATCTCACATTATTTTATTGGTGCTAAATATGTAAATCATCAGCAATTTTTTGTACTTAACTTTTCTTTTGATGTGGACCACATTTTAAAGTCTTTATTGAATTTGTTACAATACACCTTCTGTTTTATGTTTTGGTATTTTGGCTGCAAGGCATGTGGGATCATAGCTCCCTGACTAGGGATTGAACACACACCCCCTGCATTGGAAGGCGAAGTCTTAACCATTGGACCGCCAGGGAAGTCCCTGTACTTAACTTTTAAAAATAATTAAAATAAGCTATTCAACACATTTTCCCTTCAAAAAAAAAAAAGCAATTCTTCTTAGGCTGGCCCTGGGCACATATGTGACTTTGCCATATTTTCCATGGACTATTTTCTTATCTGTTCTACTGTGTCACATCTGTTCTACCTTCTCAAAAAGAAGCATTCAAAATTCATCTATGCATTCATACATTTATTAAATAAATCTATTGAACACCTAGAGACGGCACAGAAAAAAAGGCAGAAAACTAATCTGGGTTGCACAGAAAGTAATGAACTCAGTTAAAATTTTTAGTGAAAACAGGTGTCAATCTACTGGAAATTACGTTTCATTATGGGGACTCACAGACTCAAGGAAAATCAAGACCTAAATAATAATAAAGTAATAAAAGCACTAGCCATTTACTGAGTGCCTGATTGTACCTGACTCTGAAACTCTAAAATCATTATGGATGTTTTGAGGATTGTCTGATATGATTACAATGTCCATTTTACAGATGAAAATAACAAGGTTCAGAGACATTAGGTTACTTGCCTAAAGTGAAGTGGCCCAGAAACTACAGAACTGGAAATTGAACCTTAGATTTCATAATGCCAAAGTCTGTGCTTTTAATCACAATGTGTGTGTGTGTGTGTGTGTGTGTGTGTGTGTGTGTGAGAGAGAGAGAGAGAGAGAGAGAGAGAGAATGTGTTTAATAGAGAACTTCTGAGAAATGGCAAGAAAACTGCCAGGTATCCATAAAACAATAATTTAGGAGCTTCTTACTATACAAGTAATTGTTAATCATATGACTGGATTAAGCATCTCTCACTTTTGAACTAAGAAATGAAAAGCTTCCAGAAGTTGAGTCTAAATTTTACACTTACATAAGATACTTCATACAGAATGCTCAAGTATAATAACTAAAGAGCTCTGAAAATACTGGAAGCATTCATATTAGTATGGTTTCATATTGTGGATAATAGAGGATTTAAGAAACTGGCAGAGGCAACTGCAGACTCATTTGTTATCATTTCTGTGAATAACTGAATAAAATGCGAAAAATGAAAAAAGAATGGCTAGCAATTTTAGGTAGTTTGCTTAATCTCCATACTAGGAAAGACTAAGCAAAAAAAAAAAAATTCTCGAAATTTTATTTTGAAAGCACCTACAAGTGTATATGGTCTTTTTATACCAAATAACTTGGAATTATGAACTGTCAAATAAGTCTAATCTTCTCTGATGATAAAATTGCTGACTTTATTTGAAACTATGAAATGAAAAATGAGGTAATAATCCGAAATTCTTAAGAAAAGGAGTAGAAAAAACAAAATTATAAGAGTTATGTTAAAAAATATTTTGAAACAAACATAAAATCCCCATTAGTGGTACAGAGCTTTTAAAACCTTATTTTGGTTTTAAGTTTTAATAAATATTTATATGTTTACATAATTACTGTCATAAGGACGACAAAATTTTAGGTAAGCTTTCTTCATTCTTTCTTTATTAAGCATTATTCTAATTTGCTCCATCATCTTGTAATTATAGTATAGTAACTGTGTAATTTTCTACTAAGTGGATATAATTTCCTAAACTGTTTTCCTATTGTTAACAATTAAAGTGTTTCTAATTTCTTGTTATTGCAAACGACATGACAATGAGCATCTTTATATAATAATTTTCTGGATTATAAAGTATTTATTGGCATAAGCGTCCAGAATTAGAATTAATGTGTAAAAAGCTATTAACATTTTTATCTTGCTAGACATTGCCAAATTACTTGTCAAAAGATGGAACCAAATTATATTGCAAATATCTTTGCCAACAGAAGACATTATATATAATTTTTGATTTTGCTAAATTAATAAGTTGGAAACCTATGTTCCATTTCTTTGAATTCTTTGATAACAGAGTGCTGCTGGAGGCTGGGAGGGCAGCCATGTCTGTGAAGGCTCCCCAGAGTTGGAGCTGGGAAGTGGAAAAAGGTAAAAAAAATACTAATTGTATTTTCCCTCCATTGTTATCTCTCACTCTTTTCTGCCTCTGTGTAACTTATATCCAGGTAGCTGGAGAAAAATCATGTGGCAGGGCAAATTGGTATTCCAATAAATTAATAATCACCCGCTTCAAATGGATTTTCAAGACTGGAAATATTGCTCTGACTTATCGTACGTTCTTTCGAATTCTCCTTAAGGACAATTTTCTGAGAAGCTTTACCCGTCCTCCTCAAATTTTCCTCCATCCTCTCTACTCCCTCCATTCTGAGCCGGTGAGGTGCTTCATAACTCATTAAGAACACAGAAGTCAGTAAATAGTCCACTGCCAAATCCACTAATTCATTAGCATTTGCGTTGATCTTTGTATTCCCTTTTACTACAGGAGTTAAAGTTAAAAGGCCGTGTGCACTACAGATAGCATTTCATTTTCCCTCATCTTCTCAAGTACTTCACAGCACTGCATTTTCTACAACCCATCTACCCCTTATGAATGATTCTTGCCAAAATTCAACTCATTCTAGACTAGTAACTCCAACTTAAAATGTTAAAAACTATACGTGTAACATGAAAGCCTCCCTCCTCCCCTAATCCCTGCATATCTTCTTTAGCCAATTCATGTCTGAGCTTTTCAAAATTGTTATCTTCATATATTGTTTCCATTTCCTCACGTCCCATTTACTCTATAATTTACATCCATCTGACTTCTCTCACCGTAATCTCACTGCCCACTGTCCTGAAATTTTACTTATGAAGGTCACCAGCGATTCCCATATCACTATAGCCAATGAATAGTTTTTGTCCTATTTCTAGGATTTTTCCTTCTTTAAAAAAGAAAAAGAAAAAGAAAAACCGTTTTTTTTTTCTTCTATGCTTTTACACTCTCATCATCTTCTGTCTTGGTATATTTTACTGGCTTTCTGTGTTTAATCTGATTTCTAATATTCTATTAGTTTCCTTTATCTTCAGTGGAATAAACCAGTATATGAAGGATTATTCTCAACAGTTAGTTCTCATAATAACAGTATTAGTAGCAGCAGTCAATACTCTGTAATGCTTATCATGTGCCAGACACTATTCTAAGACATTGTTTAAATACATATATATAGACACACACACACATATATGAGGTTTTCCTCCTCATACGCCTAAGAAATAAGCCTATTATTATACCCGTGTTACAAATGAGAAAACTGAGGCAATGAGAGGCCAAGGTCACATGATCAGTACTTGGTGAAGCTACGCCTGAGTTAATGCTGGAACTTTAGAGTAGACAAGTTAATAATGTCTCACAGATTGGCCCTAAGTGTGAGCAACATTTAATTAATGACTTGTGAAGTATCAGAAAAAAATGGAACATTTTAAATTGATTGGGAACTACTAAGTCATGTATCAGTAACTAAGAATGACTCTTATTGAATGAAATTATATTTCATTATTATTTTGAAAGAAGAATATTCTTGTGTTAGTGTTTCACAGTTTTTTTTCATTCACATATTTATTCATTTATTAGCCACACATTTCCTACACACCTTCTATGTGCCAGTGTCTGCTGCAAGCCTTGGAAGATTCAGTGGTGAGCAAAAAATTACAAAGTCCTTGCTCTTAAGCAAATGTCCAGTGGTGGAGGAAGACAGAGTAAACATGTAAACAAATTTTGTACAGCGACAGAAATATGACTGGACAATGGGACAGAGAGGCACTGAGGAGGCAGGTCTCTTTGGTCAAGATAGTAGTGGTGGCGTTTGAACCGAGACCTTAATGATCAGAGGAAAATTGGTCTGGGTAGAAGGATTAGCCAATCTAAAGCTGGGAGAGCAAGAAGTAGAGCTTGTTGCATCTGAGGGACTGAAAAAGACAACTGTGCCTCGAACCCCATGAAGGTCAGGGAAAGATGTAATAAGTGACCAGAGCACATGGTCCCTGTGAGCCTGGCTAAGTAGTTGAAAATTTAATCTCTTTACAATAGATAGCCTTTAGAGGTTAGAAGCAGTGCAATAATAGCATCTGATTTGTGCTTTTTGAAAGACTACTTTGACTGTTGAGTGTCCTACAAAAGCAAAATACTTGTGTCTCTATGAAGTGCGGATAGTAAAATTTAAAAAGCCCAATGAGCTCATAAGCAGTTGGTTTACTAAGTGTAATCATTTATCTTAACTAGACTTCATTAATATAAGTTTGGTGACCTTGGGGTCCTGGGACATATTAGATTAGGGAAACCCAACTATTTTCAAATAGTGTGATTTAAAAAATTCTCGAAATTGTTGGGGTTCAGGAAGATTATTTTAGTGCTGGTCCTGGATGGGAAGTTTAGAATAAGAAAAGAAAGTATGATGGCTGGCTTCCATCTATTCTCCCTTCCTGTGGGAGAAATGATGGTGGGGTGACTACTTTGCTGTTGACCCAATGCTTACATTTCAGAGCTAGTTCAATCCAGTAAATATTTGCTGAACAACTATTATATGTTAGGCACCTTGCTGAAACTGGGAATATAGAGAATAATTAATAATAAAAGCAGGTATTACTAACAACAGACAGGCACTGTGCTAATGCTAAACATGCACCATCTCAAGTTACATTAATTTACACACTAACCATATAGGGTAGATGCATTTATGATACCATTTTCCGGGTGAGACATCTAATCCCTTTAAGGGGCTTAAGTTACTTCTCCAAGGTTACACAGCTAGTTAGGGGCATAGGCAGTATTTGGACTCAGGTCTGGTATCAGCACCAATTCTCTTAGCCATTATGCTCTATAAGGACCTTACTTGAGAAGTTCAGGATTATACATATATGGGTACAACCAACCCTAAGACCATCTGGCAAAACTGGCTGCTTGAGAAGTCCTGGATTTATGTAAGATGCTCATGGAATGGAGAAGATCGTGAAGGAGGGTCCCCAAAACACACTCTCTATACTAAGGGGTAAAAAGAGAGAAAGAATTAGCCTACAGCAGTATGATATTGAGGACCAAGAAACAGTGTTTCTCTCTTTTGTGAATAGTTATTAAATTATTTCTACTTCAAAATATCAGAAAGAAATCACAGTACTATGGACAGTTTGTGGAGCCACCCTATCTTAGCGTGAATCCTGGGAGGTGTAGAGTTCATAGTATGACCCTGGCACCTAAGTGTAGTTAAGTAAGCTTTCATTTTTCTTTAGGCTGAAAGCAAAGTAGCTTTCTGATAGGTATAGTTTAGGAAAGTCTTCAAAGAAAATATTTAAAGTCCACTATCTCAGAGAAAAGCAATTTTGCAAAAGATCTGTCAGCAAAAGCAAGGCCAAACACACCAATTATTTAGTGAGACTTGTATTGTTATATCATTGCTCATGTTGTTTCTTTATGCATTTACCTGGAAGAAGGCTTTTAATGTTCAACAATTCTCAAAGAGATAAAGACCCACACTGACGTGTCAGAAAGAGCTGTGCCCTGGAATTAGATCAGTTTAGTTTTGACAACTTACTAGAATTAGGTAATGTTCTTAATCTTTCTGAGCCTGTTTCCTATCTGCAAATAGGGATAACACTATCTATTACAGAGGGATGTGGTTAAATTAAATGACACATGTAAATGAAATATATCCTTCCAGACTGAGAACATACCTAGTAAATGTTAAGTGATCTGCAAATATTCTGCTTTCTTGAAATGGATGAAACCTGTTATCATGTTCTTAACCAATGGCCTAAATATCAAGACAATATTTAATTAAAAGTTATATTGGTTCTTTCACTGTCCATCTGCATTTTAACATATCCTAACATATTCTCCTTGATCAATTGTGTCAATATTAGTAACATTTGTCATTTAAGCTATTACTGTTCATATGTTTAAAATATTTCAATGTGATAAAAGTCATTACTCAAAGGGATGCCTAGCTGGCTTTGTCAAAGATTTATTTTAAGTAAAAATAAAAGACACATTTTTCATTTCCACCAAGTTTTATTGAACAGTGTATTCATTAACTGTATGAACTTTGTGTCCAACCCAATACAGTAGCCAAGACATGGAAACAACCTCAGTGATTTTTGTGGATGAATGGATGAAGAAAATGGGGTGCATACAACCTACTATTATTCAGCCATGATAAAGAAGGAAATCTGGCTATTTGTGACCACATGGGTGGATTTGGGGGGCATTATGCTAAATGAAATGTCAGACAGAGAAAGATAAATTCTTTAGGATCTCATATGTGAAATCTAAACTACTGAACTCATGATAGAAAGAATGGAATGATGGTTGCCAGAGCTGGGGGTTGGAGGTGAGGAAAATGAGTGAAGATGATCAAAAGATAAAAACGTCTAGTTATAAGATAAGTGAGTAATGGTGATGTCATGTACAGCTTGGTCGCTACAGTTAACAATACCATATTTTATGCTTGAAAGTTGCTAAGAGAGTAGATCTTGAAAGTTCTCATCACAAAAATAAAATTTGTAATTATGTGAATTAAGGTTAACTAAACTTATTATTAACTTATTAACTACCACTTATTGTGGTAGTCATTTCACACTATATTTATATATATATATCAATCATCACATTGTACACCTTGGGCAGATACAATATTATATATCAATTCAATCTCAATAAAACTGGAAAAATCTCATTTATATTTTAGCATAAATATATCAAATTGGGTTTCTTGACAAGATTAATAATAACTATAGATAAAAGGAAATAAGATATTGTTGTTGCTGTTGTTTGCTTTTCCAGAGTGCAAAACACTAAAAAGGGGGGAGGTGAGTATGGGCTTGCAGATGCTGCTTCATGGGCCCTAATGCTATGATACAGACATTTAGTCCAGATCTGAAAGAGAACTTGAGTCATTTCAACAAATCTGCAAAACAGTCATGTTCAAACATGAAGAGATATCAGTAAATTCTTTTTCACACTGCAAGAAATCTGCCTTCAGCTTTCAGCAAAACCTCAGTTTTTGGGTTATGAGGGTAACAGTTCTTAAGCAAGCAGTACAATGCTTCCACCAGTGCATTCTCCCTATGATGAATAAGTTTTCAGTCTCCCCACCAGTGCTCATCCCTTCTCCCCTTAATGTCTTGGCCAAAATTCAACCATCAGCCCAGAAAACTCCTTCCCAGTTTCATTAACTGTACGTGACCACGTTATTTCAATCACCTTGGCACATTTATATTACCTACTTCCTAAGGTAGGTATTATATATATGAGATTTTAAACAAAAGAATGCCTGTAAAGTACTTAATGCTCAACTCCTAACACAATATGAATATTCTGTAACTGCTGACTAGCATTATTATTATATCATTTACATTAAAACTAATCTGTGCTTTCTTTCACACACCCATGTTCTTTGTCCCCAACTGGGGTAAAGGAAATAAATGAACATTTATTGATTATCTACAGTGAGAGTATAGAATGCAGTGTAGGCTATAGAATTAGTGGTGTTCAAGACTGAAACTGACCTGGATTTGAATTCCACACCTCTCACTTACTTAGACTTTACGACGCCTCAGTTCCCTTACTGATAATTAGAGATCATAGACATTTCAGGGACCACGGTAAGGATTAAAAATATTATAATGTTTTGATCCAGAAAGGGCATTCATTACCTCATTTAATGTAAACTCTTAGATAATCTGATTGAGTTTTGAGAATCTGATAACGGCTCTGCATCCTTTTGCTATTTGCTAACTATTCATAGCATTTTGCATAGAATTCCAGGGTTTTGCTAATACGAAAATCAATCAAAGGCTTTAGTTGGCACAAAGAACTCAGAGACATTGTTATGGGGCAAGAATTAGAATTCTTCTTGAAATACAGACTATCATCCTGGAGAAGAAAGAACAACATTTTAATGTGGTCAAATTTGGGTCAAAACTATGCACTGCCATAATGGTGTTTCTACCAGGTCTTGATTTGACTGGGATTGAAATTTCTGACATTACTGTCCCCATCACAGACTTGAAAACCTGGCAGACAATCACGTGTAACCTACAGTTAAAGGTCGCTCATCTAAAAAAAATGGGTATGTTACTACCATTCTGACAAGAGCGTTATGAAGCTTAAGAAAAAGCACAAATAAACTCTCCTAACACCTGACAGCCAAGTAATACATCTTTCAGCTCTTTCAATTTTTTTTCCTTCTTACCTGACTTATTTCCTTCCTTGCTCTGAGTTCTCACTGTGTTTCATGTCCCACAATGCTGAAGTCATTGTAATGCTTTTACTCAGAAATCTCATTTAACATTTAGCATAGTAAATAAGAAAGCCTAAGAAGTGATTGAGGTAAACTGCCATTATTACATCATTCTGATAACCTGATTTGTCCAGAAATGTAACTATGTGATTCTCCTTTACTTCTAGTTGCTCACCATTCATGGGCACAAATTGAGTGTATATCAGATATATTAAATTCCTGCAAAATTCTCTGTGGTGGGATTTGGGGTTCTCTTTGTGTACTACAGCTTTCCTAAAACTAAACTATTATCATTTCTACTCCTCTTCTGTCTGAAAATCCTCAAAACATAATTTCTAATTAATAGTTATACTAATTGGCATTATAGTCATTCTTTTTTGCTTTTTCTCTGATTATAAGTATCTTCTGACGCTTAAGTCAATCAAATGGGTTCTCTACATATGAGGAAGTTCAAAGGGGAAAGTAGGAGGAGTAGGGTAAGAAGACATTCACACATAGAATTAGTGGAAGCCTTAGCAGTAACAAAGCTAGAGAAATTAGAGCTCATTAATTAGCAGTCAGGAAAATTTCATCATGTGTTGTCATTAATTGGTCGACTAGGGTAATTAGGCTTACAAACAATAGAAAGCAAAGAATAGAAAATCTATTGCTTCTTCCAGCTTCTCCTGCTTGTTATAAGCGTAATTTTCTCCTAGTTTATGAAACAATAACAGTTTGGTATTAGAATTTAAATGCCATCAATATAAAATATGGAGATATGTGAAGCCTACTACACTTTCTTCGTAAACTAGTACTATAGCATCATAAATTCCAGTAGAATGATTTAGTTGAAAGATAAAATTCATGCAGAGTACACTATTTGTTTAAACTTCAAAAGAATTAAAAAGGATCGTTATATCTTGGCACACTCTTCTTTGTAGAATATGCTAGAGCCGGCCTTTTTTGATTAAGAGCTACTGTTCTGTAGAGAACACATTTTTCATATTCATAATCATCAGGCAAATAAAGGATCTGACTTCCTTAGAATCAGTAAGTGTTTTTTTCCTCACTTCTTAACAAAGAACAGAACAGCTGATAAGAAAACTGAAATACCTCTTTTTATTGATGTATAGATGATTTACGATATTATATTAGTTTCAGGTGTACAACATAGTGATTCAATATTTTTATAGATTATACTACATTTAATTATTATAAAGTGATGGCTATATTTCCCTGTGCTGAACAACAAAATCTCTCTTTTGTTAAAAAAATAGCAAATGATGGAATGTTAGAAAATTAATTTATTTCCCATGAATAATGATCAATAACTATGGGACACTGGCCCATGTAAATTAAGAGGCTTCTTTTTCCATGTGATTCTGAATACAAAATGTATCCATATTCAGGAATCGTTTTCAAAGTGAATTTTTTTTGGTTCCTTAATAATCATAATGGGTAGTAAGATCAATTTGTTTTAACACTTATGTAGATCAGTGTTGAATATAAAATGATAAAACGTAGGGTCTTTTCACTTTTTAATTTTAACTCTGTATATGAGACAAAGAAAATGAACCGCTTTCTATCATACTGTAGTTTTTGCTCAACTCCTACGACCAAAATCCTTGAAAGAGAGAATTACCTGTTTGTGTCCTTTCAGAACAACCCACTTGCATACCAGGGCCATAAAAAAACAATAGCCTTGAGAGACCATTCAAGGAAATCATTGTTATTGATTCATCCCTCAAATAGGACCCAATTGAGCAACAAAATGATGCTGAAGTTTATCGTTTCTTCTCAGTGAATTTGTAACTCTGGAAGATATAAATGTCTTTTCCTAGATGACAGAGGTGGCTTCTATACACATACTCAATGGACACATACACACAAATAACATCCTGATATCCATTTTACATCTGTAATTCCACTCTGAATACTCCCTGCCATTAACCAACTCAAATGCCACATTATTCAACTCCTTTCCCTTGCTGGTTGGATTGGGTTCAGGAAACAGGGAGCAATTTTAATGTCCTCTTTAGTAAACCTACACCCTATTTATGAACTAAGAAGAAATAGTTTTGGTTTCTATTTTCTGATATCTTGAGCCTTTCATATGACTGCATCTCTCCAACTATATAGCTTGCAGAATTAGTATTATGACTAGAGATGCAGAAAAGTTTTGATGCCTAAAAATGTCTTCTCATCTACTAACTGATGGTTGGCACTCAACTCTCATCCCTTTATCTCGGAATCTCATCCCTTTAGCTTGAATCTTTTTTTCCCATTAAAATTCAAATACTGGTTGTGCTTTAAGATCGTAGTCATTTTTACCTCAGCCTGAATGATCCAAAAGCAAGTTTTGATGATGTGCAAGAGGGAAGAGAACTTGAGGGCATAAGTGTTCTGCAGAGGGTATTAGGGAATAGAGAAGACAGAGCAATAAATAGACTCACAGGGGAATGTCAGAAAGTGGAGCCTGATGAAACAAGCAAACATCACAGTTTTGCTAAGGTCTATTCTAATTAGTTGTTATTTGTGTGTAAAAGTTTGCCTAAAAAGCATAACCTATGAGTGATTTGTGCCCCTGCATATTACGGATGTATAATATAATTCAAACAGTGCAAGGAACACACAGATTACCACATGGCCTCAGCCATGCTCCATTTTGTAGTCTGCCCACTTTGAGCATCAGAAAATGGATGGTAGAAATCTGGTTCATCTTATTTTAAACTTCTCATTCCCCAAATTTGAAATAGTATTTATTTAAAAACTAGGCTCTTTATAAAGATCGCAAAAACACTATAAAGTATTCATTGAAAAGAACCTAACATTTACTACTGTAGTACATTATGTACAATTTATTGACTATTTCTACTGAATATACATTTATGTATTACATAATCTAACATTTTATATTAAGTATAACTATAATATGATTCTTGTGTCAACCTTGACAAAGCTGGTGAAATCCTTTGCTACAAAAATATGTCTCTGCCTTATCTTTTTGTTTCAGTATTAGTTTCCACATTTGCCAGCACGATACTTTTCATCCTACTAAACTAATAGGCCACTTAGTTGAATACTGGATAAAATACAAATTGCAGAGAATTCTTCATTTTTGTTGATAATTTTAAAAATTTCAACTAAAAGTGCAAAGTTTTTATCAATTTCTGTAGCTTGCTCTCTTCCTAAACCTACTTGCTTCTTCCATCAATATTTAAGTTTCTGGTTTTAAATAACTGTGACTCTCCTTTAATGTGTTCTCTGTTAAAGGCTTTCTCTCCCTTTAGAATTGTTAGTAGGAGAAGTGGTATTTTTGTGGGAAGAAAACTGCAACTTCTCTACTACTCAGCTGTCAGGACTATAGAGCTACATCCTCAGTTGTATAATCAAAAACCTGGCCTGGCATCAACTAGTGGGATTAAAAAGACTATGCAAAAAAGCCAGTTGTTTTAAAACATTATGGCTGGTGATATAAATGGCTGCAGCATATTATATCTACACCTGCATGTTTTTAACTTCCAGAAACAAAAAATCACCTCTGCAACATGCAATCAGCCATGAAGAAAGAAACAAACAAACAAACACCCAGTACTGAAAATTTTCTGCCTGATACGTCAATGTATTGGCGAACAAACCTGCTACTTCTAGTATTTACATAAAGACAGTAGTCAAATAACCAATGCATTAAAACAAACAATTCTTCTGTGAGAAAAAAGTGATGCTACTTAGAGTTGATGGACATGAACTTTAGGAATTTTAGAGCTGAAAATAATCTTGGAGGCCTCCTTTTAGAGATGAGGAATATGAGGTCTATGGTGGTTAAGTGAATTGTCCAAGCCAGAGATGGGACTAGGGTCAAAGTTGAGGTCTTCTGCCAGGATGTTGAGCTTAATCTTTGAACTTGCTGGGTGTTTACATATTGCATCAACAGAGCCCATATGTACTGGATTTTCTTCCATTTACTAATAGAAGCAAGTTAGTGCCTTTACAGGTATTGTAGTATAAAATCAGCCCATTCAGTCAAACTACTCAAAAATTAGTCAATCTAGGAGTCCCAAAGAGACAATGCTTTGCAGGCTTTTTCTTTTCTTTTCTTTTCTTTTCCACTGGAAATGGGAATTACATAGATAATGCATGTTTGTGTGTATGTATGTATGTATATATATATATATATATATATATATATATATATATATATATATACTTATATCTTGTTCAAATTTAAAAGAATACAATTTTTATAGTCTAATTATGTATGACATAAAAATAGAACATCGTTAATCAAATACATTTGCAGTATTTATTTTTGTAAATAACTTCCTTTCTTTATATATCTATACAGTTTTAAAGATAATGAGACGACACAGAAATATTATTCATTTTCAAGCTAACACTGATAAATAATGTTTTGTAAGTGCCCTAAATTATGTAAAGACTAAAAGTTCCATTGTTCTATCTATTCTACGGAAAGTGGTTGATGTTTAGCTATGAAATAATGTATCAATCTCAGGAAACAATTCTTAGGTTAAAAAAATCATTTTCCCTATGATGTCTTTTCACAAAGATTTAATTCAAAGAATTTACCTTTGTAAGATCTCCATCACTTTTCACCATTGTTCCCATGCATGTTCCTGTTAAGAGTGCCTGATTCTGTTGCTAAGCAACCTTGCAGTCTTGTTGGGTCATGATGGTGAACTAATGGTTATTTAAAATGTGTCTGTTTTGATAGGGTCTTTTAAAGAATATCATGATACTTTTGTGTAAGAGGCTGGGTAAGAGGGTTCTTCATTTCAACTTACAGTTCTATAGGAATATAAGTGATAGAATGATGTTTTCCAGAAGAGTTGGAAGAATGCCAAGAGTACACTAAAAAGCACTAGGTCTTACTTCCTCCCGGTATGCTTTTTTTCTAGAAAAGGGTAAAAGTCAGTCAGATGACAAGTCAAGAAATTTACCAAAGGATTTCAAAGAAATAAGAGGAACATCAATATTCCTTTTATTGACTAGATTAAATTATTATGTTTTTCCTTCTCATCCCAAATTCTTAAGAAAAATTGTCAAGCCATATGATGTTGAAAAATAAGTCCCATGCAAGCGAGACATGGGTATTTGAATTTTATCAGGCTTCCAGATAAAACTAAATTGTTGATTAAATCCTCTCCATCCTGCTTGCTCTTGTCCCAGACATCCCTCTCCAGTTCAGGAATATCCTCCTTTAAACAGCTTATTTAACCATATGGAACTGATGCCAGTAGCCTTAATATTTTCTGTACGGTATACTGGGATATATAAGGGGACTACCATCATATCTCTAGCATGTATTGAGTGTTGGTAAATAGCATTCCCAGTGTGTATCTGGAAAAACAAAAAGGTTGTTCCTTTAAACAATCTTTTTTGGTGATAAAGCAAAGAATCAAAGGTATTTCATTACTAAAAAATCCGCGAATGTCCTAACTCTAAGAGAAGAGCACTTCTAATGTCATCTCAATATCCATCCAATCCAGAAGCAGAGCTGATGGTGCTACCAAGAGACAGAGCCTCCTTGTGGGGACACCACCTTCAAAAGTTTTGGAAGGTACCCCCAAACATCACCAGTATTCTTTACACCCTGGCTTGTCTCTAGTATTTAAAGATACATCTGATACTTATTGATTCTATTTATATTTTGAGGGTGATCCCTTCTTAGGGATATCATCTCATATGCAAAGTTAAAAGTATTGATCATTTTTCTCTCCTAAACTTAAACTATTATAATTTATGTTTAAGGCAGCCAAGTTTAATAGCTTTATGACTTGGGGCCATAAAGGGGAGTGTTTCAATCTTGGTTCACTGTTCTGTAGGTGGTATATGGCCACTCCAGGTATCAGTTTTCTTACTTATGAAATAGGGTTTGCAGTGCTTTCTTCACAGAGAAACGATTAAATTTGATATGCTAACATAGTGTCTACCATATAGTGTACATTAAATGTGAGCCCTCTTTCCTATCTCCACTGGGTGTGGCCAACTTCTAGTTTTCTAGGATTTACTAGAAAATTTCATACCTTCTAGGAATATATGGCTTCTGATCATATTCCCTTACCATCTTCATTTTACTAACCTAAAGGCTCTTAATATTTTTGTAATTCCCACATTCTTATTTACTATCTCAGCTACTTTTCTGTTAATTTTTTAGAATTCAGTTTATTTTAGCAGGCATTAATTGAGGTAAGGGGAATTACAGTAGGTCCTGTGGTTACAAATGCAAACAGGATCCCTGTTCTCAGGTACCTTACAGTCTAGTGTCAAGAGTAGTAAACAGACAAAAAATTGCAATTTGACCTGATAAATTCTGTGATATTGGTAAGCCTGTGACAACACAAGTAAAATATCTAAATCAGATTAGGGAGGATGGGAGATTAAAGATAAAGGAGCTTGCCATACTTGTAGGCTTTTCTCTAGAGTTGGCAAACATCTGTACCTGTGTTCAAGGTTTAGATTGACCAAGACAGCCTTAACATTCCTTTCAGCTTAATAAAATTTTAGACAGGTTTCTTCCTGACTTATAGGCCCTTGACCTCCCCTTATTTAGAACATTTACTCTAAAAAAACATGGAAATTCTTTTTTCACCCCTTTGACTCGTAAATCTTCTTCTAGTCATCTTGCCAGATTTACAACCCAGGAATGTCTTTCTCACGGACATGGGAGCCAGTTTTCGAAATGTAATCATCAAGAAAGATGGCACCACATTTTCTGTGGGAGGGAAAGAGTCTAACTTCAATAAGTGCTGATTAGCAAACACAGATGGCCTAATCACATTAACCAGTCTCCTCCTAATGTCCTCCAGTACCAGTCCACTAGCTCACTCCAGAATTGATAAACTGTCCCACTTTTTGTTTCAGCAGAGTTTAGTCCAATCTCTCTCTCCAATTGCAAGTTTTCAATAAACTTTCCCTTGCCTGTTTAAGTCTGTCCTTGGACAGGATACATCCAGGTTTTGTACAAGGGGAAAAACAGATTTTTGCCCAATAATCTACTCACTGATGCCTGGCACTTGGTCAACTTTTGTAATTGCTGATTTAAATAAGTCCATCATGTCAGTGTCTAGGGGGAAATGTTTTCAATGGCTCTAAACACTTTGAGCAGTGATAAATGAAATCTCTGAGTTCACCATCTTCTAACTGGAACTAGAATTATTTTTCCAAAAATATATTTCTTTACACTTATGCACAAAATGAGCCTATGCCTCAAAGAGACTGTGAGTAGGCTCAAGTATCCACTTGTCCTAATAGCTTTATACTCATTCTTTTGGTATTTCAATTATCTCAAGTGTTCAGAATCATGAATAAAGTTGGGAGCAATTCATGATGATGTTAATCAATTATAAATTACTCAACAAGGGCTCCCCTTATTATAATCTCCATGAAGCTCTCTAGAGGATCAGCTCAGGTACTGGCCTCAGGCACAGTCTAGATTGAGAGAGGATTTCAAATAATTGATGGCTTTAGCCAAAATTTTGAATTCTAAAAATGGATGGAAATTTGGAAATTCTAAATCAATCATAGCAAATTACAAATTACCATCAAGAAAGACTGCATAATAAAAATTTCTAAAGGTTACTGTAGAAATTAAGCTTAAATTCAAATTTAATTCTAAGGTAAATAAAACTATGTATTCTATTTTCTTTCTTCATTATAAAATTTATAAAACCAGAATTTTCCTTCTAATGTACGCATTTGGTGTACTTGCTTTTTATTTCTAAAAAAAGTTTCCCTAACTTAAGGACATATACAACATAAGGTACCTTAGAATTAAGGAAATATGGGAGAATGATTTTGATTACCTCCTCATGCTACATGAAAATTCATTACTTCAAACTTTCTTGAACAGTTTTTTAAAAGATGCCAGTTACCTAACTTATACAAACGCCCATATACATATGTACATCTTTCTTGTTGGGGAACAGACTTATTTTAGTATTAATAAGTAGTCATTAAAGTTAATGTGTTCATTTTATATAGTTATAATTTAAGATATAGTAGAAATTCGTTTGAACATGATATATACCTTTTTAAAATATATTAGAGACTTATAGAACCACCTCACAGTGACTATATTTGTCCATTATGAGGTTTAGAATATACTTTACTACTTAAATGAGTTGAGTATGATATTTTATCATTATACCTTTGCTTTTATCATATATCGTGGATGTAGAGTCTTTGATCAGAAACATACCCTCTATATTATACAAACATCATTATAGAAAAATGTAGTATTCTTTTAATATATAATTTAACATGAAACTAGGACAGATTTTCAGCAAAAGAAGGGAGCTGCATATCGTTGGCTTTTACTGGCAGGCCTGTTTCTGCCCAGTAATTACCCAGTCTTTACATACATGTTACAGTTCAGTGCTTTGAAGGAAATCCAGCTTTCTTTGCTCTCTGATCTTTTCTTCTCACAAAATACTTAGCAAACACATAGCTATTAGCTCCATAGGAAGTGGTTGTATACATCAGGTATTTTTCACAAGCCCACTTAACCAAGGTACCAAGTAATTTGACTAGAATCCAAACCAAATCAGTTGAAGAGCTAAGTGTGCAAAAAATCCTTTAACACACTAGATTCCATTGAGCCACAGTTTTATTAACACTGCATCACTTAGCAAACTCAGATGGGGTCTTTGGGTCTTTAGGTTGAGTTTCTTTAATTGGCAAATGCTTAAGAGCACACTTTACTGATTGATTGATTGATTGATTAAAGAATCATCTTTTTTAAAATTTATTTATTTTTGGCTGTGTTGGGTCTTCGTTGCTGCATGTGGACTTTCTCTAGTTGCGGGGAGTGTGGGCTACTCTTCATTGTGGTGCATATGCTTCTCATTGCGATGCCTTCTCTTGTTGCAGAGCACGGGGTCTAGGCACGTGGGCATCACTAGTTGTGGCACACGGGCTCAGTAGTTTTGGTGCATGGGCTTAGTTGCTCCACGGCATGTGGGATCCTCCCAGACCAGGGCTCGAACCTGTGTCCCCCGCATTGACAGACGGATTCTTAACCACTGCGCCACCAGGGAAGTCCCTAAGAGCCCACTTTAAATGCAGTTACACAATGACATCATGATAAGAAATGCTATAGGAATATAGGCATAGAAAAAAAAATTATCATCACTCACATGTGCCCTGAGCATTTTCTGCTGGAGAATCTGAACTTCATAATGAGGGTACTAATATATTACATGCTTCTGATAGTAAGTTCTTATCACTTGAGAAATATCATTAAACGTTATATCTCTGCAGCTTAATCCTTCTTAACCTGAAATATACCTTTAGAAATAATATTTTAACAGTTTGAGAAAATTCAGCTATTACATAGCTATTTACCTAAATATTTACGTGAGATAATTATGAAAGCATTCTATTAATAATTTTTGAAGACATTGTTAAAACAATTTAGTCTTAGAATTTTAGAAAAAAAATAAACCAATAAAGGTACTTCTTCTGGTTCAAACTGTACAAATGAAAATTCTGAAGCTAAGTAAATTGGGCAAAGTATGTTGTTGTTTCATAAGTTAATGAAAGTAAATTTATTTATTAAATTTTTATTTATTTATATTTTCATGGGTTTATAACACATAAGGTTCATGTGTATAATATTATATTTTGACATTTATATAAACTACAGTGTGCTCACCACCAAAAGGTTAGTTGTCAACTGTCATCACATTGTTGACCCCGGCATTGGGTGTCCAGCACTGTAGCTTGCTGGTCGTTGAATGGAGCTGGGTCTTGGTGTTGAGATGGAGATCTGTGGGAGATTTTCGCCATTTGATATTACATGGAGCTGGGAGGTCTCTTGTGGAACAGTGTCCTGAATTTGGCTCTCCTACCTTAGAGGCACAGCACTTACGCCTGGCTGGAGCACCAAGAGCCTTTCATCCACACGGCTCAGAATAAAAGGGAGAAAAAGTGAATGAAAAAGAAAGAAAGAAAGAGAGAGGAAGGAAGGATGGAAGGAAGGAAGAGGATAAAATAAAATAAAATAAAGTAATATAAAATGAAATAAAGTTATTACAATAAAAAATAATTATCAAGGAATCAATTTTCTTTTTAAAGTAAAGAACAAAAATGGACGGACAGAACCCTAGGACAAATGGTGAAAGCAAACCTTAACAGACAAAATCTCACACAGAAGCATACATACACACTCAGAAAAAGAGGAAAAGGGGAAAAAATAATATATCTTGCTCCCAAAGTCAACCGCCTCAATTTTGGGATGATTTGTTGTCTATTCAGGTATTCCACAGTTGCAGGGTACATCAAGTTGACTGTGGAGATTTAATCCACTGCTCCTGAGGCTGCTGGGAGAGATTTCCCTTTGTCTTCTTTGTTCGCACAGTTCCCGGGGTTCAGCTTTGGATTTGGCCCCGCCTCTGCGTGTAGGTCGCCTGAGGGCATCTGTTCCTCGCTCAGACAGGACGGGGTTAAAGGAGCAGATGCTTCGGGGACTCTGGCTCACTCAGGCCGGTGGGAGGGAGGGCTACGGAGTGCAGGGCGAGCCTGCGGTGGCAGAGGCCGGCGTGACGTTGCACCAGCCTGCGGCGTGCCGTGTGTTCTCCCGGAGAGGTTGTTCCTGGATCACGGGACCCTGGCAGTGGCAGGCTGCACAGGCTCCAGGGAGGGGAGGTGTGGATAGTGACCTGTGCTTTCAAACAGGCTTCTTGGTGGCTGCAGCAGCAGCCTTAGTGTCTCATGCCCGTCTCTATGGTCCGCGCTCTTAGCCGCAGCTCGCGCTCTTAATCCCCTCTCCTCGTGCACCAGGAAACAAAGAAGGAAGAAAAAGTCTCTTGCCTCTTCCGCAGGTCCAGACTTTTTCCCAGACTCTCTCCCGGCTAGCCGTGGTGCACTAACCCCTTCAGGCTGTGTTCAGACCGCCAACCCCTGTCATCTCCCTGGGATCCGACTGAAGCCCGAGCCTCAGCTTCCAGCCCCCGCCTGCCCCGGCGGGTGAGCAGACAAGCCTCTCGGGCTGGTGAGTGCTGGTCGGCACCGGTTCTCTGTGCGGAATCTCTCTGCTTTGCCCTCCGCACCCCTGCTGCTGCGCTCTCCTCCGTGGCTCCGAAGCTTTCCCCCTCCGCCAGCCGGAGTCTCTGCCCGCGAAGGGGCTTCCTAGTGTGCGGAAACCTTTCCTCCTTCATGGCTCCCTCCCACTGGTGCAGGTCCCGTCCCTATTATTTTGTCTCTGTTTTTTCTTTTGCCCTACCCAGGTACGTGGGGAGTTTCTTGCCTTTTGGGAGGTCTGAAGTCTTCTGCCAGTGATCAGTGGGTGTTCTATAGGAGCAGTTCTAGTAAACTCAGGTAGAATAAAATTTGTTTACATTCATTATTGTAATTAAACCAACACACATTTTAATTAAAATAACAAACTTAAACTAGGTTTTATTTACTGAAGATTATCCCAGATTAACACTTGGGTTAGTTTCTATATTTCTGAGAGTTTTAGAAGACCCAATTTTTTCAAGTACTTGACCTTCAACCCAACTAAATAGAGCTCTTTTACAAATTAATTTTGGCAATACCATCCTAAGGTAGAAAAATACCACACATATACAATGTACATATATAGACACACGTACATATATAGACACACATAAACATACAGACAGATGCCAATAGGCCTTATAACTATAGTTTTAAAATTTTAGCTATGATTAAGGTACAGTAATATAAAACTCACGAGTTTATAAATGAACAGGTGGATCCAAATTTTGTTTTGGCAGTTGGAATAAGTGACGTTCACCTGCTCAGATGGCTAAAGCTTTTTATTAATATTTGTGGAGAGGACATTTAAGATTTTTTTTTATTTGCCCAATTTCCAATTACCATCCCTCCCCGTTTTTCGGATGAGGAACATCTCCCTAAGATTTGCATTTTAGGGAATGGCTGTTGAGTCAATAGAGGAGATGGAGGTAGAAAATCTACATCACAGAGAAAGTATCCAAGTTTTCTCCAAGATGGAGTTATTCAGGCATATTTGCCTGTTTTCAGAGGTCCAGGGTAATTACTATTTAAATTTTTCTTTTTCTTAAGTGCAAGACAGTTCTGTCTCCAATGTCCTGGTTTTTAACAGTATCTACAAGCATTTTGAGATGAATAGGGGAGGTTTGAAGATTGGTAAAATAGGTGGAATTTGGTCTGCTTCTAGAGCCACATTTCTGGTTTTTTAGAGGTTTGTAAGACAAAGATTGTTGTTTCCAATTCCCCAAAGACCTGGTTAACAGCCTATCAAGGGACTGATGTGCCCATCCAACTAAACTTGCTTCTTTATATCAGGGAGATTTCCAACTAAGATGAAAATTAAAAGATTTCTAGAGCTTGAGGGTTTAATGCAGTATGCCTTCAAAAAGTCTGTCTAAAGCATTTAAGAAAGACCTTTCTGAGTCAAAATTCAACCTCAGACCAATTCACCTTAGGGAGAAACCTGTACTATTGCTTCTACTAGCCCCTAAACATTGGCCTCCAGGTGACCCATTTCCCGATCATTTGTAGGAGGGCCTGGGAGAACTTCTGGCCATCTGTTTCCTCTGCAGCGGGGAGGTGTTCCTCAGGGGACTGCCTGGCTTGTCTGATAGCTGTAGTATAATCAAGGGTGGGAAGAACATCCCTTAACAGCCAATCTAGGTTGCTGTGAGTGTGGTTGTGAATGGCCACTAAGCTTTCCATTCCTCTCTAAATTTGGTAACATGTTCTGAAAGTTGAGGTAAAAGGCTTTATAACTTAGAACATCTGCTGCTGTCTGGGGGCCATGAATTTTTTGTGGTGTGGGTCCTGGAAACAACCACAGAGGCATTGCATAGGAAGGCCTAAAGCTTGCAGAGCCTGTTTACAGAGCCCTGGAAAGTGGCATGTGTCATAAGGGATGGAAAAATGATCCCTACCATCTGTCTCTGGTACTTGTTCTAAATTCAGTTCCTTGCTTTTAGTATTTTAATGCCTAATCTGTATACCCCAGGCCTAGAGGTTAGGCCAGAGTGCTCTCTGTAAATCTTGTAAAGAAAGGGAAGTCAAAACAGGCAACTTGATGTTTAATGGATTTGGGGGGAAGTTGGAGGATTCTGGGGACCTAAGGGAGTTCACTGAGGTGATGGAGTTGGATTTTGAGAGGTAGGGTTTAGACCAGAGGCCCAGAGAGCAAAAAGATCTGGAGGGTCAGGGACAAGGAGTTGGGGGTAAAGGAATGTATAAGAGGATAAAAAAGGGAATTTATGTCAGGTGTAGATGTTATTTTTGTTCTGAGTCTAATTTCTGTTCTCTCGTCTTATTAAGGGAGTCCCTAACAATAGCCATTACACTTAAATATAGCCAATTCGAAGCTCCCATTGTCTGGCAATTGACAGGTAGGATCTTATCTTAATCTCAATATCAAATCAAACCAATAAGACTTTTTATGGCTTAACCATGGATGCAAGAAATGTCCCAAAGGAGACTGCAAACATGCAGCCCTAACAATATCTAGAATGAGACAATGAAGGTTGAGATGACAAAGGCCCCTTATGGTGCAGGGCCCCTTGTGACAGACTCCCCTGAGAGCTGGCATAGTCAGACAAAGAGATGCCAGTTGCAAGCCCAGATTGTTACCAGTGATTCTGATCAACTGGCTACCGCACTTGGAATCCCAGTCTTTTCAACTGGAAATGCACATAAGTATAGGTACCTTCCAGGTGGTGGAGACTAGACGTGATATTCTCACTGGTCATAAAGCTAAGCTCTTAAGCATAGAACAACACAAAAGGAAAATTTCCTGCACCTCTTTTTTTTTTTTTTTCATGTACACATGAATGGCTTCAGCTAAGCCTTGGGTCTCTTGGAGCCAAACTGATAGCTAAGAGGCATGTGCCACTGGATTGGGGATTGTGGTATTTTACCATGTACCTCATGACATGGAAATTTTCTTGAGGTTGGTGGTGACCTAGTCAATTTAACCCATTCATGACCAACTTATCCTAACCTGGGGGTCTTGGAGTTAGGTTGCAAGTGCTCTAACAGCTTTTAAGTGCTCGACTGTGCCCACCAATTCTGTGGCTTGCTTCTGAAATTCCATTAGTCATAGCCTTTACCTCATGTGCACATTAACTCACAGTGCCTGTCTGGTGAGAACTGGGAACTCACCAGTCTGTGAGGCAGGCTCAAATGACAAGCTTATAGGACTTTTGCCTCTGTTATACACTGTGGTTTTCATCCTTATGGCAAATGACACAAAAGACATAAACAAAGAAAAGAAACAGTAGGAAAAGAATCAATAGAAAACAAGAGTACTCATATCAAATTTTTACCAGAGTAGGTGTTCCTAAGGAACGAATTCACCCAAATATTTTCTCCTGCTAATCTAAATTTAGAAAAAGCAAAGGACTCTCACCACCTTCACTTCCATCAGACCCTGCAGGCAGAGATCTGGGAGACTGACATGAGATTTCTTCTTTTGGCTTTTGTCAGAGGTCCCAGGTTCTCTCAGCTGCAGCAGCCAGAGTGAGCAGTGTCCAGCCAGTGAAGGTCGCTTCATGGTTGCCAACTCGAGTGGAAACATTTTCCTACTACCCTTCTAGGTTCTTTGGCTGGTCTAATAATCAAATTGACCTAAGACATTAACAGGAGAAAAACAAATTTAATTTTATATGTATGGGAGTCCCATAAAAATAAGAGCCCCAAAAGGCAGCCAGGGAATTGAAGCTTATATAACATTCTGAGCTAAGGAAAGGGGTAGGGGTCTGGGGGTACAAAGGGAAAGAAGGCCATTCACAGGAAGGAAGAGATGTTTAGAAAACAAAGTTTGCCCTGTTACGCAAGTAAGTCTCTTAGGTAAAAAGTTCTCTCTGGTAATAGCTTTTTTCCTGGTACAGGCTCCCTTTCCAATGTAAATTTAAGCTGTTGAGGGGCAGGTAAAGGGCTTTTCCTGAATCTGATGTATTTTGATTATCTTTCGCTCAAAATAATCCTTATGCCAAAGAGACATCTTTTGGGGTAGAAAAATGTGTTCCCCTTTAATCCTCCTATAATAAAATACAGAGTAACAGGAATAAAAAGATAATTTTAAAAATAAATTTATTTATTTTATTTTATTTATTTTTGGCCACATTGGGTCTTTGTTGCTGCATGCGGGCTTTCTCTAGTTGTGGTGAGTTGGGGATACTCTTCGTTGCAGTGCTCGGGTTCTCATTGCGGTGGCTTCTCTTGTGGCAGAGCACGGGCTCTAGGCATGCGGTCTTCAGTAGTTGTGGCTCGCAGGCTCTAGAGTGCAGGTTCAGTAGTTGTGGTGCACGGGCTTTGTTGCCCCGCAGCATGTGGCATCTTCCCGGACCAGGGTTCGAACCCATGTGCCCTGCATTGGCAGGTGGATTCTTAACCACTGTGCCACCAGAGAAGTCCCCAAACAGAATTTTAATAACAGGTATACCTCCTATATACATGGGAGGTACCCAGG
The DNA here is from genome assembly GCF_964341445.2 of Mesoplodon mirus. Classification (NCBI taxonomy): domain Eukaryota; kingdom Metazoa; phylum Chordata; class Mammalia; order Artiodactyla; family Ziphiidae; genus Mesoplodon; species Mesoplodon mirus. The sequence continues at coordinate 204,017,760 of NC_138976.1, read as the reverse complement.
AAAACTGAGTATCTCCCCAAAATGGCCCAAGCCACCACCTGAGATACCATCTCCAGCTAAAGACAAAGAAGATGTTTAGTGTGGGGGGGCAGTTATGGGAGGTTACCCGGCAAAGCACAGTAAATAAAGATATGTTTGTTATGCAGATTTAAGTCATTTTCCTCTCTACTGATAAGAGTTTCTAGAGATTTAGAGTCATCCTTCCTGTTCTGATATAGAGGGGGAGACACCCTTACAAATGGAGATTTCCCCTTGTAAATGTCCTTTACAAAAGGGTAACTTCTACTTGGTTTTCTGAGTTTCTCCTGAGTCTGCTCTTTTTTTAAAAATAACCAGTCTAAAATAATTCTTATGCCAAAGAGGCATATTTTGGGGTCCCAAATTTTCCTCCACTTTTGTATAATGGATGATAGAATTGAATTAATGTTAATTTTCATAAGTGTGGTAGTGGTGATATGGGTTTGTATCCTCATTACAGGCAAAATGAAGTATTTAGAGGTGAAGTATAATATCCTCAGGCTAATATCAGATTGTTTGATAAAAGAGACATAGGTGTGTTTGAGTGTGTGTGTGTGTGTGTGTGTCTGTGTTTGGAGAGTGAGAGAGAGAGAGAAAACTGGCACTGTGGTACATTAATAGTTGGTATATTTATTCATTATACTGGTCTTTCAACTTTTCTTTGAGTTTGATACTTTTCTCACAAAAATGCAAAAAATAAAATATGAATTAAAAATTTGGTTTAACTGCTTATAGACATTATCAACTGTATGTGTATTTATGCGATTTTATAGATTTTAATATTTCATCTTTTTTTCCATAAATAATTGTATACCAAAAATCTATGGAACATCAATTTGAAGGAAACACTCTAAGTATGAATACCAAAAGTGTTGCGTGTAGTGAGTATCAGCTCATGATTTTTTTGTTATGTATATAGATGATTGTCAATGAATCTATCTGTGGACTCAAGGGACATTCTGATATCAGCATTCAGTTCTCTCCTTGAGTCCATAGAATAAATGTACAAAAATCATAGTTGACTATGACAGAGAGTTTGACTTAGAATAGATTTTCAAGAAAGGCTCACAGTATTTTTAAAGAACAGTAGTAAAATTAATGCTAGAGTAGATTAATGTCTGTGAATTTGGATTTTTTTTCAAGTCTTGAGATATTTCTCTCCAATTAATTTCACGGAATTATTGTATAATGTGTCACCCAAGTAGAACTAACTATAACATATGGATGTTCATACATTATTTCAATTCTGTTTTGTTCTTTTTATACTGTGCAATCTCATTATGAGGACACTGCATAATGATAGGTTTTACTCAATCTCACGGTAAGCTTAATATTCTCTTTTCATATTGTGTGCAATATTGCGGTGTGGGGGGGAATACATATTACTTTTAGAAATGATAACCAAATCGGGTATATAGAATGGATTGAAATGGGAATTAAATGATCTGGTTAAAAGTATTCTAGCAAGACCTAGTAACGGGAAAGAAAATATTTTTAATAAAAACGATTATTTTGTAGTTTCATTTTCATTGCTAAAGCATATATTTCACATTTTTATGTTCAAAAAGCTAAAATTTCCATTATTCTTTCTTTCACCTTCCACACTTGAGAAACCTATTTTTCTGTACCAGCGAGTGTCCTACTATATAATAGTAACACAAGTGCAATTCTGATAGCATTTATGCTGTCATAAAAATTGGCCTTCTACTCTCACCTCTCTTAAAAATTATACTCTTAGATTAATAGATTACCATCGCATGCTAGATATTTAATAGTCTCCCACCAAAGTTATATATAATTGTGCACCACTAATTGTGCACTTTAGTCATAAAAGCTTTGGTTCCACCAGTGTTATATGATGCCACTTTCTCTACAGAAACTTTTATTTGCAAAAATAGGTCTACAGGATTCACATCAGAATCATATTTAGAAAATTCCTCATTCTACAATTTTCTGTAGTCTAGCAGTTTTCTGGAAAGACATCTAACAAAGCAATTTTTACCTAATATACTAATGCTAGTTAATTGTTTCTTTTGTTTTTAATGCTCTTTAAGATAGCTTTCTAATTATGGTACATATTTTCACATTTACTAATGTTGAGGTACTCTGTAGCACATAACAGAGTTTATTATAGTGGTTCACTTCTTGGAAGACAATTGTGCTATTTTGTGAGGAGTTTATGTTTATGATAATGGCTTTAGTTTGCAAAGCTCATTCATGTGAATTATTCATGTCAACACATGTTTAATGTGTTCTTACTATGTTCCATATACAAGGTTATGTACTAGAGATAAAAGGAAAAGGAAGAAGAGAGAAGGACTGGCCCAAGGAGGAGGAGAAAGCATGATCTAAGACTCAGGACTTAGTAAAGGACATTGATCCATTACAGTTTTTTTTTTTAACTTTTACTGTTTACAACTATTTAAACTTAATAAAACAGCACAGAATCACTAGTATATCCAAAACTCAGAGTCAAGATGTGATTTTTCCCTATTTGATTGGTACCTTGTTTTAGAATAAAATATTAGTGATACACATGAGAGCTCTCAAAGTCCATGGCATTTTCCTTGCTGCTTAGTTACACACTGTCTAAAGTTTGACTATAGCTAGCATCCATATTTTTGTAAATCAAGAATTTGTTTATAGTTAGAAATCCTATTCTACTCTTTTATATTTTGAACTTGCATAAATAATATATTTCCTTTTGTAACTTGCATTTTTCATTCAATGTTATGTTTTTCCCCTCAACAGATTTGGAGTTTATCTATTCTAATTCTAGATTTTTAGTAATTAAAGGTCGAACATTCCTACTTGAGTGATCACAGTCTTATATTTAATAGCTCTAACCCTTACAGAAAACAAAATTGATGAGTTTCAAACCATTGGTTCTGATTGTATTTTATATCATCTCCATGTAATTATCATCTCTATTTTAACTGTACTTATTTATTATTATTATTATTTGAGTTTCTAATTTCTTTTTTAAAAAAATATCTATATTGGAGTATAATTGCTTTACAATGGTGTGTTAATTTCTGCTTTATAACAAAGTGAATCAGTTATACATATACACATGTTCCCATATCTCTTCCCTCTTGCATCTCCCTCCCTCCCACCCTCCCTATGCCACCCCTCTAAGTGGTCACAAACCACCTAGCTGATCTCCCTGTGCTCTGCGGCTACTTCCCACTAGCTATCTATGTTACGTTTGGTAGTGTATATATGTCCATGCCACTCTCTCACTTTGTCACAGCTTACCCTTCCCCCTCCCAATATCCTCAAGTCCATGCTCTAGTAGGTCTGTGTCTTTATTCCCATCTTACCACTAGGTTCTTCATGACCTTTATTTTTTCTTAGATTCCATATACATGTGTTAGCATACGGTATTTGTTTTTCTCTTTCGACTTACTTCACTCTGTATGACAGACTCTAGGTCCATCCACCTCACTACAAATAACTCAATTTCGTTTCTTTTTATGGCTAAGTAATATTCCATTGAATTGCACTTTATTTTATTTTATTTATTTTATTTTTTATTTATTTATTTATTTATTTATTTATTTTTTTTTTTTTTTTTTTTTTTTTTTTGCGGTATGCGGGCCTCTCACTGTTGTGGCCTCCCCCGTTGCGGAGCACAGGCTCCGGATGCGCAGGCTCCACGGCCATGGCTCACGGGCCCAGCCGCTCCGCGGCATATGGGATCCTCCCAGACCGGGGCACGAACCCGTATCCCCTGCATCGGCAGGCGGACTCTCAACCACTGCGCCACCAGGGAGGCCCTATTTTTTATTTTTTAGTGTTTATTTTTACTTGTTGACAGTTTTGCTTTATTTATTTATTTATTTTTTGGCTCTGTTGGGTCTTCGTTTCTGTGCAAGGGCTTTCTCCAGTTGTAGAGCGGGGGCCACTCTTCATCGCGGTGCGCGGGCCTCTCACTATCGCGGCCTCTCTTGTTGCGGAGCACAGGCTCCAGACGCGCAGGCTCAGTAATTTTGGCTCATGGGCCCAGCTGCTCCGTGGCATGTGGGATCTTCCCAGACCGGGGCACGAACCCGTGTCCCCTGCATCGGCAGGCATACTCTCAACCACTGTGCCACCAGGGAAGCCCCTGCACTTTATTTTTGACTTGGCCCCCAAATTAGTCACACAATTACACAGTGTTTAACAGTTAAACTTCTTTGATTTATCTACCTGTATATCACTTTCTTTGCTCAGTTTGTTCCTTAATCCCACTTCTTCACAGTGAGTTTAATTCCCTTCAGTAAGAAACCTATTCCTTGGAAGTTTTAGTATTGAAGATCTATAGGTAGAAATTTCTGTCTTTGTCCGAAAATGTCATCTCTTTCATTTTTTAATATGGTTAGTTAAATGTTCTATTCTAGGTTAAGAGTGATTTTTCCATTAGTACTTTAAGGATAGTGCTTTCAGTTATCTTCTGGCATCTATTGTTACTGATGAGAAGATTGCTACTAGTCTCATTGCTCTTTTTATTTGATATTCTTTCTTTCTTCCAAGTTGCTTTGTAGACTTTCCTCTTTGCCATTATGTGATGTGGTTTACCAGCTGTTTTTTAGCCTTGGTTCCCCAGAAAGCAGAGCCTCAGGCCAAGAGTTTATGTGCTATTATTTAATTAGAGAGTACAATGCAAGTGAACCGGATTGCAGGGCAAAAGCAGTGAAGCAGGGAAGGATGGCGATTCAATATGAGAATGCATGATCAAGCTGGGATTTGACCTCTGGAAGTTCTGTAAACTGGATCTCAAAATTATGGGGAGGGAATGTGAAGAAAGGAATAAGAATTCATCCATGGGTTTAGCCTGTGGGAGAACTGAAAGGGTTGTTTTAGGAATATTCTCACCTGCTGGAGTAAGGAGAGAGGTGGAGGATAGATTTGTTGGAACCATGAACACAGTGAGACACTGTCAGATTGTATATATAAGTAGTCTGCCAGTGTTGCACATTCTTTTAATGTGGAACAAAGGAAGGATCAGGCTGAGGTGAGGTATACGATACAGGATATAGTCATATATTTGTTTTCATTTCTTTTACTGGTGACTCCATGCACTTCTTTTATCTGAGGATTTATTTCTAACTTAATCTCTGAGAAGTACTGTTTCTTCAAATACTTGTTAAATTCACTCTAATCTCACCTTCTAAAAATATTATTAGATGAATGTGGGTCCTCCGTTTTATCCTTTATTCCTTTATCATTCACATTTTCATTTAATCTCATCATTTTTTTCTTGCTTATTTTCAACTTATAAAATTCAAATTCAGTTTTATCAAATATGTTATTTAAACTTTCTATGGAGTTTTGAACTCCAATGAACATACTTTTTCTGCCTTTTTCTGCATCAATTGAGATGATCATGTGGTTTTTCTGTCCTTCATTCTGTTAATGTGGTGTATCACATTGATTGATTTTTGTCTGTTGAACCATTTTACACATAAATCCCACTTGGCCATGATGTATAATCCTTTTAATATGGTGTTCAGTTCATTTTTTCTAATTGGATTATAGCTTATCTTTGAAGGTTCCAGCTTATCCTTGATCTCCTAACTTCAGATCATCTCTCATTCCTGACTGCCAGCCCTACTGACTTCAAAACTGGCACCAAGAGGCAGGGGCAGTGGATTTACATAGACTGCTTAACAAAGCCCCACTATCATGTAAGGTTTAATCTCTATAATAAAGTCCTTCTAGTGGTTCTACTTGTCCAACCAAACTTTAATATAGAGTTTATCGAATGTCATTTGATATTCTGATCAAGGAAAAAGGGAGAAAGCCAAGGTATAAAGTATAGGAACAGAAAGAAAAATAACACAAAGGGAAATATATTAAATTTAGGATGATGCATGGAACATAAATATGCTGTAAAAATCTAAAAACTGGATGAAATTGATTATTTCCTAGTAAAATATATACCACCAGAATTGATTCCAGAAGAGTGTGAAAAACAAAAGAGAACCCTTAGAAGACCTTCATTGCTACTTTTGGTGAATTTGTCCACATTTCCATCTGGTTTGGCTTGGAGATCCCACCTCCATATTCTCGTGCTGGGCATGTGACCAAGACCTGGCCAGTTAGAATTCCCTGAACTTGAGGTTTTAACAGAAATCCCAAGCTGAGTCAGTCTTTTGTATAAAGGCTGTCTCTTTGCCTGTGTTCAGTAAATTGGTAATATACAAAAATAGAGTTGCGTTTGGTCATTTTTCTTGCCACCCCTTGGAGACAGGTTTCCCCAAAATAATACAAAACAAAACAAAACAAAACAAACAAAACAAACTGCAGAGGGAAGAATATCCAAGTCAGAGAAACATTTTCTATTTATATCCTTTGGGCCCCCACACTTACCTGTGTCTGAAAGTATCAGCACTTTCAAACTTTGTTGTATTGTGAGTCAATAAATTCCTTTTTAGCCTTTAAACTAATTTGTAAGTGTTCTCTAAAATTACAACTTAAAATTAATACAATGACCATGGCAGCAATTGCATAAGATTTCAAGAAGCTAATTTTCTTGCAAAAATGAAGTTATGGGTATATACTCTTTCAAGTTCACATACTCTGAAACCCTTTCCCTCTTGCTGAATTTTTAAATTCCTTTATATTGGATTTCGAAATACAAAAGAAAATGGGCTCTGCTTCAAGATGTTTGTGACTGCAAGCATACGTAGCCATTACCTTTGTCTCTCAAAAACCTATCATAATAATGGTGAAATCTGAAAGAAAGGGAAGTCCACTACTATAATATGCAAGGAGGGGACTTCAGCTTCTGAGATATATATGTGCTCAGCAGAACTCCTGAGTAACTCAGGATGGCAAGAGGGAGACGTAGACTGAAAGTCTATGTGGGGCAGAGTTACTTCACCTACACCTTTTTCTCCAAACAAAAAGCCTGACAGAAAGGCATTTAACCACCCTCTTACCAATTCTTTCTTTTAAAAAGGAGCCTTTTAAAAAAGATATGTAAAGACTGTTTCCAGGTGATCTATAATGGCCAGTGTGTTTGTTACAGTTCCTGCCAAAGACTTATTCTTTCAACATTTGTATGTGTATAGAATAGTGGCAGGTCTCCATCTGCTCATGGTAAAACTAAGCCTTTCAGGTTCTTTCCTAGTCCATGAATTATTCTTATTTCTCCCAGGATTTATTTTGCTATTTTTAATATTTATCTTATTCTCTCTTATGTCATGCCTATCTCAAATATCTCAACAAATATTTATGGAACATCGACTTTGGGCAAGGCAGTATTTTTTGGGTGCTATGACTATTGTAGTGAAAATTACAAAACCCTTGTTTTCCTAGTAGTTTACATTCTTCTTAACATCTAGAGATATTTTGTTTTCTCTTCATATTTACGAATGAAGACCATGAGCTCTGTGTTTATGATTATCTTTACACCTCTCATTTTTCTGTCTTGATTATCTTTGCTAGCTTCTTTATGTCTGTCTACTTTATAATTGCTCCTGTTCCAAAGGATTCCATCCATCTCCCTCCACTACTACCATGGAACATACTTTCACAGGCAATACCTCATACTTCTTTGACTTCAGTCTGGCATCTTTATCCTGATTTTAGAAGCATACTTGATATTCCGTGATAGCTAGATGAACATTGCCACTAAAATATCACTCTGACATCTCAAATCTCAGAGATTCCAGCTGAATTGTCATCTATTCCTCTACTATGACAAACAAGTTATATTGCATTTCTTATATCAGTGGAACTTCTCACCATCTACTCAGTCACCTAAACCAGAAACTTAAGGTCATCTTTAAATTATCCAAGCAGCCACCAAATTTTATTGTGCTTCTTTAATACTACTTGAATCTATATGCATCCATATCTCAACTGTCTCACCATTATATCAGGACTTTATACTTTTTTCTTCCAGTTAATGCCGTAACACCATAAGTGGGACAATCTAAATTTTGACAAACTGTTCATATCCCTGCTAGTATGACCATTCTAAAAATTGAAAAATTTTATTCCTATTAGAAAAATCGGACCCCGGAGGAAGATGGCGGAAGAGTAAGACGCGGAGATCACCTTCCTCCCCACAGATACATCAGAAATTCATCTACACGTGGAACAACTCCTACAGCACACCTACTGAACGCTGACAGAAGACCTCAGACCCCCCAAAAGGCAAGAAACTCCCCACATACCTGGGTAGGGCAAAAGAAAAAAGAATAAACAGAGACAAAAGGATAGGGACGGGACCTGCACCAGTGGGAGGGAGCCGTGAAGGAGGGAAGGTTTCTACACACTACAAGCCCCTTCACTGGCGGAGACTGCAGGTGGTGGAGGGGGAAATCTCCAGAGTAGTGGAGAAGAGCACAGCAACAGGGGTGTGGAGGGCAAAGCGGAGAGATTCCGACACAGAGGATCGGTGCTCTTAGGCACTCACCAGCCCGAGAGGCTTGTCTGCTCGGCCGCCGTGGCGGGGGGGGCTGGGAGCTGAGGCTCGGGTATCGGCTTTCAGTCAGAGCACAGGGAGAGGACTGGGGCTGGCGGCAGGAAGAGAGCCTGAAGGGGTTAGTGCACCACGGCTAGCCCAGAGGGAGTCTGGGGAAAGGGTCTGGAGCTGCTGAAGAGGCAAGAGACTTTTTTCCCTTTTGTTTCCTGGTGCGCCAGGAGAGGGCATTAAGAGGGCTGCTTGGGGAAGCGCCGGAGACAGGCGCGGACCTTGGAGACGGGCGTGGGACGCTGGGGCTGCTGCTGCTGCCGCCACCGCAGGGCCTGTGTGCGAGCGCGGGTCACTGTCCGCCCCGCCTTCCGGGGGGCCTTGCACCCCGCCACTGCCGGGGTCCCGGGACCCGGGGACGGCTATTCTGGGAAAGCGCACGGAGCGCCTCGGGCTGCTGCAATGTCACGCCGGCCTCTGCCGCCGCAGGCCCGCCCCACACTGCGCGCCCCTCCCTCCCCTCTGCCTGAGTGAGCCAGAGCCCCCGAATCAGCGGCTTCTTTAAACCCGTCCTGTCTGAGCGAAGAACTGACGCCCTCCGGCGACCTACACGCAGAGGCGGGGCCAGGTCCAAGGCTGAGACCCGGGAGCTGTGAGAGCAGAGAAGAGAAAGGGAAATCTCTCTGTGCAGCCTCCGAGGCAGCAGATTAAAGCTTCACGGTCCATTTGATGTGCCCTGTGTCTGTGGAGTGCATGAATGGACAGCGAATCATCCCAAATTGAGGAAGTGGACTTTGAGGACAAGATTTAAGACTTTCCCCCCTTTTCATCTTTTTACAACGAATTATCCCAAATTAAGGAGGTGGACTTAGAGAGCAAGATTTCAGACTTCTTGCCCTTTTCCTCTTTTTACAACGAATTATCCCAAATTGAGGAGGTGGACTTGGAGAGCAAGATTTTTGATTTTTCCCCCTGCTCTCTTTTTGTGAATGTGTAGGTGTAATCTTCTGTGTAAGATTCTCTCTGTATAGATTTGCTTCCACCATATGTCCCAGGGTTCTATCTGTCCGTTTTTTTTCAATAATTACTTTTTAATTTTAATAACACTACTATATTTCATACTTTATTCTATTTTAGTTTACCTGATCTTTCTTTTTTTCCTACCTTCCCTACCTCCCTCCCTCCTTCTGCTCCTCCTTTCCTTCTTTCTTTTTCTTTCCTCCCTCCCTGCCTCCCACCCTTCTTTCCACTTTCTTTTACTTTCCTTACTCCCTCCCTCCCTCCTGTCTTTCTTTCTTTCTTTCCTTCCTCCCTCCCTCCCTCCCTTCTTCCATTCACTCTTCCTTTTGCTTTCACTCCTCCCTCCATCCCTCCTTTCTTTCTTTCTTTCCATCCTTCCTCCCTCCTTCCCTCCTTTCATTCTTTCTTCCTTTCTTCCTCCCTTTCTTTCTTTCTTCCTTCCTTCCTTCCTTTCTTCCCTTCTTCCTTTCTTTCCCTCTGTCTTTCTTTCTTCTACTAATTCTTTCTGCTTTTTCTCCCTGTTATTCTGAGCCGGGTGGATGAAAGGCTCTTGGTGCTGCAGCCAGGAGTCAGTGCTGTGCCTCTGAAGTGGGAGAGCCAACTTCAGGACACGGGTCCACAAGAGACCTCCCAGCTCCACATAATATCAAGCAGCGAAAATCTCCCAGAGATCTCCATCTCAACACCAGCACCCAGCTTCAGTCAATGACCAGCAAGCTACAGTGCTGTTCACTCTATGCCAAGCAACTAGCAAGGCAGGAACACAACCCCACCCATTAGCAGAGAGGCTACCTAAAAACATAATAAGGCCATAGGCACCCCAAAACACACCACCAGACGTGGACCTGTCCACCAGAAAGACAAGATCGAGCCTCAACCACCAGAACACAGGCATTAGTCCCCCCCACCAGGAAGCCTACACAACCTACTGAAACAACCTTAGCCACTGGGGACAGACACCAAAAACAACGGGAACTACAAATCTGCAGCCTGCAAAAAGGAGACCCCAAACACAGTAACATAAGCAAAATGAGAAAACAGAAAAACACACAGCAGGTGAAGGAGCAAGATAAAAACCTACCAGACGTAACAAATGAAAAGGTAATAGGCAGTCTACCTGAAAAAGAATTCAGAATAATGATAGTAAAGCTGATCCAAGATTCTATTTCCAAGATCCATAATCTTGGAAATAGAATAGACAAAATGCAAGAAACAGTTAACAAGGACCTAGAAGAACTAAAGATGAATCAAGCATCGATTAAAAACACAATAAATGAAATGAAAAATACTCTAGATGGGATCAATAGCAGAATAACTGAGGCAGAAGAATGGATAAGTGAGGTGGAAGATAAAATAGTGGAAATAACTGATGCAGAGCAAAATAAAGAAAAAAGAATGAAAAGAACAGAGGACAGTCTCAGAGACCTCTGGGACAACATTAAATGCACCAACATTCGAATTATAGGGGTTCCAGAAGAAGAAGAGAAAAAGAAAGGGACTGAGAAAATATTTGAAGAGATTATAGTTGAAAACTTCCCTAATATGGGAAAGGAAATAGTTAATCAAGTCCAGGAGGCACAGAGAGTCCCATACAGAATAAATCCAAGGGGAAATACGCCAAGACACATATTAACCAAACTGTCAAAAATTAAAAACAAAGAAATCATATTAAAAGCAGCAAGGGAAAAACAACAAATAACACACAAGGGAATCCCCATAAGGTTAACAGCTGATCTCTCAGCAGAAACTCTACAAGCCAGAAGGGAGTGGCAAGACATAATTAAAGTGATGAAGGAGAGAAGCCTGCAACCAAGATTACTCTACCCAGCAAGGATCTCATTCAGATTTGATGGAGAAATTAAAACGTTTACAGACCAGCAAAAGCTGAGAGAGTTCAGCACCACCAAACCAGCTTTACAACAAATGCTAAAGGAACTTCTCTAGGCAAGAAACACAACAGAAGGAATATACCTACAATAACGAACCCAAAGCAATTAAGGTAATGGGAATAGGAACATACATATCAATAATTACCTTAAATGTAAATGGACTAAATGCTCCCACCAAAAGACACAGAGTGGCTGAATGGATACAAAAACAAGACCCATATATGTGCTGTCTACAAGAGACCCACTTCAGACCTAGAGACACATACAGATTGAAAGTAAGGGGATGGAAAAAGATATTCCATGCAAATGGAAATCAAAAGAAAGCTGGAGTAGCAATTCTTATATCAGACAAAATAGACTTTAAAATAAAGACTATTAGAAGAGACAAAGAAGGACGCTACATAACGATAAAGGGATCAATCCAAGAAGAAGATATAACAATTGTAAATATTTATGCATCCAACATAGGACCACCTCAATACATAAGGCAAATACTAACAGCTATAAAAGGGGAAATTGACAGTAACACAATCATAGTAGGAGACTATAACACCCCACTTTCACCAATGGACAGATCATCCTAAATGAAAATAAATAAGGAAACACAAGCTTTAAATGATACATTAAACAAGATGGACTTAGTTGATATTTATAGGACATTCCATCCCAAAACAACAGAATACACATTTTTCTCAAGTGCTCATAGAACATTCTCCAGGATAGATCATATCTTGGGTCACAAATCAAGCCTTGGTAAATTTAAGAAAATTGAAATTGTATCAAGTATCTTTTCCGACCACAATGCTATGAGACTAGACATCAATTACAGGAAAAGATCTGTAAAAAATACAAACACATGGAGGCTAAACAATACACTACTCAATAACGAAGTGATCACTGAAGAAATCTAAGAGGAAATTAAAAAATACCTAGAAACAAATGACAATGGAGACACAACGGCCCAAAACCTATGGGACGCAGCAAAAGCAGTTCTAAGGGGGAAGTTTATAGTAATACAATCCCACCTTAAGAAACAGGAAACATCTCGAGTAAACAACCTGACCCTGCACCTAAAGCAATTAGAGAAAGAAGAACAAAAAAACCCCAAAGTTAGCAGAAGGAAAGAAATCATAAAAATCAGATCAGAAAAAAATGAAAAAGAAATGAAGGAAACGATAGCAAAGATCAACCAAACTAAAAGCTGGTTCTTTGAGAAGATAAACAAAATTGACAAACCATTAGCCAGACTCATCAAGAAAAGAAGGGAGAAGACTCAAATCAATAGAATTAGAAATGAAAAAGGAGATGTAACAACTGACACTGCAGAAATACAAAAGATCATGAGAGATTACTACAAGCAAATCTATGCCAATAAAATGGACAACCTGGAAGAAATTGACAAATTCTTAGAAATGCACAACCTGCCAAGACTGACTCAGGAAGAAATAGAAAATATGAATAGAACAATCACAAGCACTGAAATTGAAACTGTGATTAAAAATCTTCCAACAAACAAAAGCCCAGGACCAGATGGCTTCACAGGCGAATTCTATCAAATATTTAGAGAAGAGCTAACACCCATCCTTCTCAAACTCTTCCAAACAATTTCAGAGGAAGGAACACTCCCAAACTCATTCTACAAGGCCACCATCACCTTGATACCAAAACCAGGCAAGGATGTCACAAAGAAAGAAAAGTACAGGCCAATATCACTGATGAACATAGATGCAAAAATCCTCAACAAAATACTAGCAAACAGAATCCAACAGCACATTAAAAGGATCATACACCATGATCAAGTGGGGTTTATTCCAGGAATGCAAGGATTCTTCAATATACGCAAATCAATCAACGTGATACACCATATTAACAAATTGAAGAAGAAAAACCATATGATCATCTCAATAGATGCAGAGAAAGCTTTCGACAAAATTCAACACCCATTTATGATAAAAACCCTGCAGAAAGTAGGCATAGAGGGAACTTTCCTCAACATAATAAAGGCCATATATGACAAACCCACAGCCAACATTGTCCTCAATGGTGAAAAACTGAAACCATTTCCACTAAGATCAGGAACAAGACAAGGCTGCCCACTCTCACCACTCTTATTCAACCTAGTTTTGGAAGTTCTAGCCACAGCAATCAGAGAAGAAAAGGAAATAAAAGGAATCCAAATTGGAAAAGAAGAAGTAAAGCTGTCACTGTTTGCAGATGACATGATACTATACATAGAGAATCCTAAAGATGCTACCAGAAAACTACTAGAGCTAATCAATGAATTTGGTAAAGTAGCAGGATACAAAATTAATGCACAGAAATCTCTGGCATTCCTGTACACTAATGATGAAACATCTGAAAATGAAATCAATAAAACACTCCCATTTACCATTGCAACAAAAAGAATAAAATATCTAGGAATAAACCTACCTAAGGAGACAAAAGACCTGTATGCAGAAAATTATAAGACACTGATGAAAGAAATTAAAGATGATACAAATAGATGGAGAGATATACCATGCTCCTGGATTGGAAGAATCAATATTGTGAAAATGACTCTACTACCCAAAGCAATCTACAGATTCAATGCAATCCCTATCAAACTACCACTGGCATTTTTCAGAGAATTAGAACAAAAAATTTCAAAATTTGTTTGGAAAAACAAAAGACCCCGAATAGCCAAAGCAATCTTGAGAACGAAAAATGGAGTTGGAGGAATCAGGCTCCCTGACTTCAGACTATACTACAAAGCTACAGTAATCAAGACAGTGTGGTACTGGCATAAAAACAGAAAGATAGATCAATGGAACAGGATAGAAAGCCCAGAGATAAACCCACGCACATATGGTCAACTTATCTTTGATAAAGGAGGCAGGAATGTACAGTGGAGAAAGGACAGCCTCTTCAGTAAGTGGTGCTGGGAAAACTGGACAGGGACATGTAAAAGTATGAGATTAGATCATTCCCTAACACCATACACAAAAATAAGCTCAAAATGGATTAAAGACTTAAATGTAAGGCCAGAAACTATCAAACTCTTAGAGGAAAACATAGGCAGAACACTCTATGACATAAATCACAGCGAGATCCCTTTGGACCCACCTTCTAGAGAAATGGAAATAAAAACACAGATAAACAAATGGGACCTAATGAAACTTCAAAGCTTTTGCACAGCCAAGGAAACCATAAAGAAAACCAAAAGACAACCCTCAGAATGGGAGAAAATATTTGCAAATGAAGCAACGGACAAAGGATTAATCTCCAAAATTTATAAGCAGCTCATGCAGCTCAATAGCAAAAAAACAAACAATCCAATCCAAAAATGGGCAGAAGACTTAAATAGGCATTTCTCCAAAGAAGATATACAGACTGCCAACAAACACATGAAAGAATGCTCAACATCATTAATCATTAGAGAAATGCAAATCAAAACTACAATGAGATATCATCTCACACCAGTCAGAATGGCCATCATCAAGAAATCTAGAAACAATAAATGCTGGAGAGGGTGTGGAGAAAAGGGAACACTCTTGCACTGCTGGTGGGAATGTGATTTGGTACAGCCACTATGGAGAACAGTATGGAGGTTCCTTAAAAAACTACATATGACCCAGCAATCCCACTACTAGGCATATACCCTGAGAAAACCATAATTCAAAAAGAGATATGTACCAAAATGTTCATTGCAGCTCTATTCACAATAGACCGGAGCTGGAAACAACCTAAGTGTCCATCATCGGATGAATGGATAAAGAAGATGTGGCACATATATACAATGGAATATTACTCAGCCATAAAAAGAAACGAAACTGAGCTATTTGTAATGAGGTGGATAGACCTAGAGTCTGTCATACAGAGTGAAGTAAGTCAGTAAGAGAAAGACAAATACCGTATGCTAACACATATATATGGAATTAAAAAAAAATGTCATGAAGAACCTAGGGGTAAAACGGGAATAAAGACACAGACCTACTTGAGAATGGACTGGAGGATATGGGGAGGGGGAAGGGTAAGCTGTGACAAAGCGAAAGAGAGGCATGGACATATATACACTACAAAATGTGAGGTAGATAAATAGTGGGAAGCAGCTGCAGAGCATGGGGAGATCAGCTCGGTGCTTTGTGACTGCCTGGAGGGGTGGGATGGGGAGGGTGGGAGGGAGGGAGATGCATGAGGGAAGGGATGTGGGAACGGATGTATATGTATGACTGATTCACTTTGTTATAAAGCAGAAACTGATAAAAAAATAAAAAAAAAAGGAAAAGAAAAATTGTGTTGACTGTGCATTGCTTAGAAGATCTAGTTCAACTCTTCAGCCTGATACACAATACCACTTGTTACCTCTTTGGCCTCATCTCTTCATTTCTTGCTAATGTACTTACATCTCTTCCTCTTCTACCCCAGAGCATGATGATTCATACTTACTGTTTACTGAGCCCTAAATTTTCAGTGCATCTTTACTGTTGCATGCAGTGTTTATTTTGCTTAGAATAAAATTAATGACTTCATTTCATTGGCTAATTGCTACTAGTCCTGTAAGATACAACTCAGATATAACCCAACTTTAAGGAGGTTTGAATTATTAGTGTAGATTTCTCCTCCTAGATCATTCCATTTTATCCTGTATCTGAATCTGTGTCAGGGCATCCCTGACCTAGAGTGTTACTGTATGTTGATTCATCTGCCTTCTTTAAAATGTAATACATTTCGTCATGATAAGTGCTGTACTTCGTAACTATAACCCTAGCACCCAGCATTGGGCATGGCACATTCTTGGTCAGTGTTGAATGCCTGAAATAGTGATTTAGAAAATGGTTGGCAGATATTATAACTTAATAGGCAAGAAACCCTATACAAATATGTTAAGTAAGTGAGAGAGATCTAGGTTGAAATACATCAAATCCTGGATGGTTGGTAACAGTATTAAAATAGGTTTTCTTTGGAGAATAAAGGGTGAAAAATAAGTCTGGAATGCTCACAGTGGCCAAAAATTCTGAAGCAGTGTGTGTGTGTGTGTGAGTGTGTGTGTGTGTGTATGCCAGTAACTGTTCTAGTTTTAAGAAATATAGTAGTAATTTTAAAAAAAAGAAAGATCTTTTGGAGCTTCTATTTTGGGATAGGAATGGGGAAGAAAACAAGCACAAGATAAATAAAAAATGTTTTAGATAGTCACAAGTGCTACTAAAGAAAAAAAAATACACTTCCAGAATAGAAGATGACAAGGCCAGGGGTGGTAGATAACTGTGTTGTGAATAGTGATGTGAGAATGGAGAACCCAGAGCCCAGAGTTGGCTTATAATTAGTGTCTATCCTCTACGAATGGTGGATGAGAGAAAAAGGATTTTCCCCAACATGCTTTTCCAAATCTCCACATTTTTGCAGTGATGTTAAAGATGCTGGCTTGATGCTTAAAAATGGAGAGTTTTGAATATCACACAAAGGAGAGCCTCTTATTTCATGGTGAAAAAGCCTGAGTTAGGATGGTAAAGAATTTTCAAATCTTAAATGAAGTCACAGAAAAGAAATGCAGTTCAGATTTCCAGTCGAAATTCTCATACCAGGAACTTCTCATTGAAGGGAGTATACATTCACCTCTCAAATAATGAAAAGACATGAAATGTTTGGTTAATTGTAGTAAAGAAGATACTGAAGATCTCAAAGTATTGTATATGGATAACAAGTAATATTACTTAACAGAAACGTCACATTTCTTTGTGAACTTTCCAGTACATGCAGTGTTTTGATGTTCATGTTGTTCGATGCTCAGGCTTGTTTGCATTTACAAAAGAATCTTTATACTTAATTCTTCATGGAATATTGAGAGCACAACTTATTTTCATGGTTAGCCAAAAAAGATAGACTTTATATTGCTATCAAAAACTTATCCACAGGCTATAACTACTTTTAAAAACAATTTGTTATTCAGATAAGGGGTTTTTTTTTGGAATTAGGCCAAAATAAACAAATGTTTTAAAAACTACCAAGAAAATACAGAGAAAATTCTTAAGATGGAAATATTTATGCTCACAACCACAGTGATGCTGTGTATTTAAACTGATATACTGTAATGTAAAAAACGTATCAGGTTGAGCTCAGAAGATTCAGGTACAAATCTTCTCCATTTCTGATTTGTCAGGGCAGACAGAGAGGAATATGATTTGGAAGAGCAATATAATACTCAGCAATCGCTTTGAGAGAAAAATAAGTGGCTCTATAGTTTCAAAGTCAGAGTGTTAAATTGGGTTTATGATATAAGCAACATATACTGGTAGAATGAGATAGGGTGATGTGAAGTAAAGTTAGAGCGATACGATATTGGTGGTTGTTCAAACAGGAAGGATACTGTCTTCTAGCAGCTTCAGTAGCAGGAATTAGGGATTCCATTTTTGGGAAAAATGGTAGAATATAATGTTATAGTGGGCCTAGAACCAAGACATTAAGCCATTTACTTGTCTAGGACTCATTATAATCATTTTCTAGGTACAGGATGGATCCTAGATGAGAAGTTGTATTAGTTGTCTGTTGCTGCATAAGAAATTAGTACAAATGTAATGGCTTAAAACAGCAACCCTTTATTAGCTCACAGTTCTATAGGTGGGGATACTGGCATGGAGTGACTAGGTTCTGTGTTCAAGGTCTTAAAGGTCTGAAATCAGCATTTTTAAACCCTTGTCAGATAATTCTAACATCTAATTCATCTCTGTTGGCATCATCTGTCACATCTTATCCAAGCTGTCATGTATCTGGTTCTTGGTATAAGTAGTGATATTTTATTGTCTTTTGGACATTTTGGCTATTATGTTAGGATACTTTGGTCCCTATTTAAAGTGTTTTGTTTTTTTTAATTTTTAGCAGGCATTCACTCTTTATAGGTTTGGCACACATTTCCTGTACTTTTATGGATGGTGGTTCCATGATCACCTAATTTTCTGACCCTTTGTGGTACTCTTATGGTCTGTTTCTCTTGGGCAGGTGGGGTTACCTCTGGTCCCTTCTCATGCTGCTTATGGGGTCTGAAGTAGCTTCCCCAGGATACGGCACTTGGTGCTTCTGGTGAGGGAAGGGAATCTCTGGAACACGTGATGAAGAGTCCTTCCTGGGCCAGGCACTTGTGACAGGGTCTCCCTGGACTGTAAGGAGTGGAGGGTGCTTACCAGGTTGAGAGCTTTCTGTGGAGGGATCTCCGTTGCCGGTACCAGCAAGTTGCCTGATGTTTCTGGGGAGGGGAGAGGAGTCTCAGGCCCATCTGAGGAGAGCATTGTCCAGGTGGGAGCTTTTTGTGGTAGGAGCACTTTTGCTGGGACCCTTAGCCACTGATGTGTCTGGGTGGTGAAGGGGGATCTCAGGCCCAGTGGGGAAGGAAAGCACTTTCCCTGGTCACTTAGTGTCATCAGGGCTTCCAATTGTTCGTCCTTGCAGGTTCTGCAAGGCTCGCCTGGTGTTTGGGGGATTCCCATTTGATGTGATGGAGGAAGAGCCTCTTTGAGCCACTTCCTGTTACTAAGTTGGGAGTTAGGAAATGCTGGGCCAGGATCACATTTTTTTGTTGGTAGAGGGTCATAAGGTGCCCTGCCATGAGGCTGTTCATCCATTCTGAGGGTCCCTAGGCAATTCACTTTCTCTAGACTTTTCAGAGATCTCCTTTGGTTGTCTCATATTATTTCCAGGATATATAGTTGTGCGTATAAAGCGGGAACAGGGAGAGGGAAGTATAAACCATCTTATCTGGATTAGAAGTCCTCTCTGTGCCTTTTAAGTGCTCACCTGATTAGGTCAGGCTCACTCTGGATAATCTCCCAATCAACTGTGCTATATATCATAATCTAATAATGGGAATGATATTCCATCACATTCACAGGTCTCATACTCAAGGGGAGGGGCTCCTACAAAGATCATTGGGCATCATCTTAGAATTCTGTCGACCACAGAAGGTGCATGTGAATGTACTGAAGCATTAATTAAGCAATTATCATCCTTTGGAAGGTTTTAATCTGTTAGGATAGCATGAAAGCCAAGTACTGTTATAATTATTCTACTCACTTTAAATGAAGTATATCTGATATCAAAAATACTTCCTAAAAATCAGACTATTCAAACAACTTTCAGAAGTTAATGTAAATTTCAGAGGTTTGAGCCAAGCCTTCATTTCTGGCCATGCAGATATCTTCTGTGTGAAAAATATGCTACCTCAAAGATGTTTTCAAAAACTTCACCACCACTCCCCATTTATATTTTGTAGTTATGTGCAAATACTGTGGCTGCCAGCAATTCACATAGAAAAGAAAGGTCAGTGATGCTTCTGACTTTAACTTTTTAGAGAAGGTGTATACTTAACACTGCCTACATTTGTATAGGCTGCACATTGCACAAAATTTCTGATTATTGCTTTAGGTTATAATACAATGTACTCTCACCTATACCAGGATTGAAAAATTTAAGCAAAATTTTCTGGACTGGCCAATACAACCCCCCAAAAATAGCCTTCAGGCTGAATTAGGAGAAAAATCCTTCACTATGTTTAGGTTGGAAGGAAGCATGACCTAAATTTTGATTTCAAATACTCGGGGTTTTGGGTGATGGTTTTACTGGGGACAGTTAGAATTGAACTATGTAGACATGTTTCCTGAAGCCAAGTTTTACCTTTAAGGCTTTCATATTGCAGCTTGTGAGGCTCCAAGCAGCAATTGGCTACTTTGGGTCATTCACATGAATTCACTCTTAATCATATGATTGAGTCATATATAAACCATAAAACCCTTTATAAGAAATTAGAATCTGTTTTAAAAATTAATTATATGAACTAAACATATATAGAAAGAAATTGAAGCTTGAATATATTGAAGAAGCAAAAATTAAAGACATACCTATAACTGCCCTTTATCCTTAGTTGTTTACAATCACAGCAAATCAAAGTGTGACATGTTTAAGAGAAAGGTAATTAAGTTCTAAGGCTTTGTCATCTTATCACTTTTAAAAATACAAGATCTGAGTAAATGAAAGGAAAATAGAGAGGGTTGTTAAAGAGCTGAGTCATAGAGTGGAATAGAGAACAAGCGGAAGCAGAAGAGGCAAGAAAGCATACACAGGCTGGGTTTGAAGAGAGTTGGGAATGCTGGTTGTGGTAGATGGTCTCTGATTTGCTTACCGGATCTACTCGCTATCCTTCTTAACCCTGCTTCGTGATTCCAGGAGGCTGATCTTTATCAGCTTCATGGACCAGTCTCTCTGTGTCTTCAGGTTGGGTTTGGTTAATATGAACTACTGATAAGTGATTAGAAGTCAGGAGGAAAGAAGGCAAGGGTATTTATTTCCATGATCTGCCCCCTTCCAAACTTTAGGTTGGCAGTGGATGCCATTTTCTAAGGTTACATCTCTTGTTGGATGGGCTTCTCCTATAACTCGAAGACATTCTGGGTTGCAGGAACTGCTATCTCTCTATGCCCCTTCAAACCTAGTGGTTATAATACTGGTTTTTCACAGCTGCTAGCCTCAGGGTACTTCATCATCTCTTGGTTTCCCTTCATTCTTTACACACTTTAGTCTCTTCATTAAATGCTATTCCATCACTCTTTTAAAGTGTGCCATCAGTTTTTAGCTAGAACTGACTGATACATTGGTAGTGGGGAATAGGCGAAACGTTAAGGTAGTGTTAGGGAGGTGGGATAAACTGCTGTGGAGAGAGATAGGAAGAGAAGGGTTTCAAAGCTTTTTATGGCATTCTAGGAATGTAACATGACTTCTTTATGTGAATGACTCTAATGTAGTCTTAAATGGCTTCTTAATTATTGATATTTGGTTGGGTTTCTGTTTCTTTGCATGCACAAACAGGATTGAACAGGTCTAAGAGATGTCTGGGATTTACATGATGAGATAATACTACTAGGATCTATCTAGATTCATTATATCATATTAAGACATTTCTCCCATGGAATCAGGAACATCCCAACCCAGTGCACATGCTGTTTTTATTTTAATTCAGTGAACTGCTATGGTGTGAAATTAATTTTTATTGTCAGTCCCCTGCGCCGGCAGGCCGACTCTCAAGCCCTGTGCCACCAGGGAAGCCCTATAACACTTTATATAGCTGAGAATTCATCGATCAGGATTTTCACTCTCATTGGAATCCACTACTTGCCTACGACAAATCGGACACGTAGAGTTCTCAGACAGCCAGCGATCAATGCAGTGAATGTGATATTCATGGGAGCAAGGTAGTATGCGAAGCTTGCTGTTTTCTGTGTACTCTGTAAGGCAAATGCTACAGGCTTTTAGTGCATCATTTTCACCAAAAGATCTTACAGCCAAGCTGTCAATCTGTGCTTTGGTGAGTCCTGTAGTTTGCAGATTATGGGAGGACCCAGAGTCACTTTCATCATATATTATTAGGCTAATTTGTCTAACCCCTTGGCTGGTCTCTGATGATAAGTTTGTTTCTTCAATGCCTTCAAACATCAGTGAGCTAATTCCTGAATTTTCATCACTTGAGCTGGAACCAGAAATAGGACTAGAACTGGAACTAGACGTACAATTGGGGCTTGAATGCCAACTCAGTGTGGAACTTGAATGGGTATCATAGCTAGCATTTGAATCAGAACCAAATGTACCACTACTACTACCATTAGGTGACTCTAGCCATTCCATGTTTTGACTTGGAGGTGAGACACTATGCTCTAAATTACTGCCACTGTCCATAAGGTTATTTGAGTTACTAAATTCTGTCATTGTCTGCCTTAACGTGCTCTGAGTTGGAACAGATGTTGTATCATTTAAGCTAGTATTTAACATTCTGCAAACGGGATTTCTAATGGTATTGACATAAGCTCTCACACCTGCCTGCTCAGAATGTGAATACATATGCCTCAGTCCTCGTTCACTTTCAGAAGTGACAGTGTTGTTTGGTGTCTCAGATGTTAACTGAGTTCTACTAGCTCTGCTGTCTCTCTGAGAATATGCTCCAGAATGAACTTGTCCTACTTCAAGATTGAAGGGTATGGTTGGATATATTTCCCTCATTCCCCAAGATTCACCACTGCTGGTTGTATCTGGAGAATTTTCTCCATGAACGGCATTCCTTGTTCTAGAAGTTTCAATAAGACCGCTATTTTGCAACTCAAATCCAGTCATTTGCTGTGTCAATATTTCTTGGTGCTCAGTTCTAGAAAATCTCGCATTCTCACTTAGCAGCGGCTGCTCAAAATTCTGAGAGGGTATATTATGATTAAGTCTTTGTACAATTTCCCTAAGTGAACGTGGAGGCGACCAACTTTCAATTCTTGCTCTGGTTCTCCGATACTCTGGACTCCTACTTCTTGCTCGTCTCTGACTTGTGGTAGGTGGGAATTCCATTAATGTTTCAGTTGTATCTTGTTCAGGCATAGATGGTCTTGTAAATATTGATTCAGATTGTGGACTTTCCACTTGCCTTTGGCTGTCTTCCATATTTTCTCTTCTGGGAAGTCTTGCAGATGCTACATATTCATTCTCTGGATTTGGACTCCCATTATCAAGGTTAGCATTTATTTCTAAACTGAATATGAACTGATCACTTTTAGGATTAATTTGGCTCTCTTCTCTCCAAGATTGGTTTTCTCTTTGTCCACTTGTCATATTTTCAGTTTGTCCAGAACAGTTAAGCCAGTCTATTAGAGAGTCACCACTAGACACGTCATCTGAAGAGTCTCCTCTGTCTGTTAACAAAAAAAATGGGGAGGGTGCATAAAAGAACTACCAAAATTAGAACCATCATAAAATAGCACTCTGAAACTTTGTTTCAAAAACAAAAAATGAGAACTTAAATACTCAGATGTTTTAAACTGATTTCACATTTATAGAGTTAATATTTTATAAACTGCACTGTGTAGATTTATAAGTAAAGGTAGAAAAGTTTCGATTCCATCCAAAAAGAGTGAGCTAATCCTAGATAAACTTAGAGAATTTTTTAAAAAGGGAATCCGGAGGAAGTCTATTTTTCAGTATTTCATCATATACACAGCCCTGTGTACCACTGTCAGAGGAAGGTCAAGAGACTTTTTTTCCTGTCCACTGTCAAAACACTAATGCAATTAAACAAGGTAAACACCAGTTAAGGTACAATGCTAGTAGTTTAGTTCAATTTACATTATTGTCTAATTTTCATTAGTCTCCAACATGACTACTTGTAGGCTCTTCACTTATGTGCTTTTGATAATAGATAAGCTGTTTTAAAATATAAGGTTATTGCCCAAAAATAAACAAGTTTTATAGGTTTAAAAGTGTTTGCGGGCCTCCCTGGTGGCGCAGTGGTTGAGAGTCCGCCTGCCGATGCAGGGGATACGGGTTCGTGCCCCGGTCTGGGAGGATCCCATATGCCGCGGAGCGGCTGGGCCCGTGAGCCATGGCCGCTGGGCCTGCGCATCCGGAGCCTGTGCTCCGCAACGGGAGAGGCCACAACAGTGAGAGGCCCGCATACCGCAAAAAGAAAAAAAAAAAAAAAGTGTTTGCATTTTGAATACTTCTTAATGTTACCAAGATTTTTAATTGACATTAAATTGAAGGTCAGATCAAATGAATAGACTGAACCTAGCATGGTACATATAAGACCATATTCAAGA
The DNA here is from genome assembly GCF_964341445.2 of Mesoplodon mirus. Lineage (NCBI taxonomy): Eukaryota > Metazoa > Chordata > Mammalia > Artiodactyla > Ziphiidae > Mesoplodon > Mesoplodon mirus. The sequence continues at coordinate 203,993,836 of NC_138976.1, read as the reverse complement.
GCCAAAGTATTATAGTATCTTCTTCATTAGACAGCAAAATCCTCTACTTCACACTGGAAGGGAAGGCACCAGTCCTGAGGTCCGAGCAGGGTTTCTCAGCATTAGCACTATTGACATTTTGGTGCTGGACAATTCTTTGTTTTGGGGAGCTATCCTGTGCATTGTGGGATATTTGGCAGTATCCCTGGCCTCTGCCCACTAGATGCTAGTAACACCCATGCCTCCCCTGTGACAACCAAAAATATCTCTAGCCATTGTCAAATGTCCCCAGGTGTTGAAGAAAGCACAATTGTCCCCAGTGGAGAATATTTCTGTTTGCTTTTTTTACATGTCTATGTAGAAAAAATAATTCAGGAAGTAGGAGGGACTTTCAGTTGAGGTAGAAAACCAAGAAAAATACAAATAGGCTACTTTGCACTGTTTCCCAATTAAAACAACCCAGATGTGAATCAGGAAAACAAACAAACAGACCTTGACATGCTCACCAAAAATCAAGTAAATGCCAGTTCTTTTTATGAGAAGTTACTTACCAAATTAATGTAAGTCACTTCTGTATAATTTACTATTTACTATTATGAAGTTACTATTTCCTATTATGAAGTTCCTTATTCATCCCATCCTATTCCCTCCAAAAGCAAAATATACCTGTATTTTCATCTGAGTCTTGTGGTGCGTTTTCTTTGATTAGCTGAAGTCTTCTCAGCAACTCTTCTTCCGTACTTTCACCTGGAATGCCTAGAAGATTGTTGTCTCTCATAAGTTCGTAATCTTCTTCACTCAGATTATTTACGAACCTGGAGAAATCTTCTTCCCGAACCAATCGGTCCGTTTGACTTATGTGTTGGGCCGAAACTCCATCTCCTTCATCGTTGGAATCCGAGTTTTCCACCTTAATAAACAAGTGGAAAATTATCTGATATTCACGACGTGATATTGAAATTCACCAATGGTCGTTTCGCTTTCTACTTCCTGCCAGAGTGTCCGGTTCCGACTCAGTCGGATGACCCTCTGCACAGATTCCTCCCTTCTCCCTTCCCGACTCAGTTCTGTGGCCCCTGGTGATGCAAGAGTTGGGAGCCGCCTGTAGCCCAGAACTTGCTAGACGTTGCCTAGGCACCCATTATCTTCCCCGCTGTTACCGAGTAGGGACTGGATTCAGGTTAGGTTTCATTTCATTCAAAACCAGCCAATGTTACTGAGGGTTTATAGTGTACCAAGCACCGTGCTTCACCTCGTTTCACCCACAGGAGCCTATTCTCAGGTTTTCAGGCTCTGATATGCTCTATTTATTCGTTACATTCCATATGACTGCCTTCTTCAAAATGCCATGCCAAAGTCAGCCTAGTTCAATGCAGCAATTCTCATTTTCAGGTGCCCAGGGACCTCCGCCTTTCCTCCTCATGAATTTCTCAAATCCTAGACTCTCACTAAGAAAGCCCACAATTTTTGATAATTTACCAGGGCCCTGGCTGAGTCTCTTTAGTGTGTCTTCTCCCTTTTAACTTTTAATGGCTTCATCTTGCATTTTATGGTCCTTCAGTCTTGTTTCAAACAAACAAGAAACACCAAAACTTTGGCAGGCTTTTCTGCTCAGCCAGGGAATTCCTTCTCCACAAAAGCATCAGGTTCATTTTTGTCCTCCTTTCTCATAAATATTATAAATAGTACTTAAGCAAAACTAGCCAGAACATCACAGGAACTTTTAGGACAGATACATAATAGTTACTTTGTCTGCCACAGTGAGTACTGACTTTGCTGATTTTGTCGCATGTATCACCTGAAAGGTTTGGTGAAAATAAAATAACACTCATTTGCAATGCTATCTGGAGGAGACCTCTAATTCACTCTCAGTACACAGCTTAGAAGTTGAAGGAGCTGTGTAAATTCACAGTTGTTGTTTTGTTCACGGTCCACAGCAGGCTTTCTTGTTTGTTCTCAAGGAGATGGAAGGATGGTAACTTTACTGGTGTGACAGTGAAGAATCTAAGTCTATGTCCTGCTTTTGACATTTGTTCCATGCCTCATTTAACTTAAGCTAGAAAAATCAATCTTTCCCCTCTGAATCAAATCTCAGCAAGATTTTGGATGAGAACAGAATCCCCTAGACTACCCTGCCTCCTTTATGGACTTCTGAGTGTATTTGTTATATTTTACTGAAGTTATTCTTTTCACAGGGGAAATCTGTTGTAAACTTGTTTGCTGTGCCTCAATCAAAACTAGCAGTATTATGAAAATTCAGCGTGATTTGTACTCTTGATGCAGGAAACCCTAACAATCGTTAGTGTTCTTGAGAGTGATTGATTCAGTTTAATTCAATTCAATCAATTCAAGTGTCAAGTATGTTTAGCGTTTGTTAAATGTCAGTCATATTATCGGATATTAAGATACAAAAATGAGTATATTTAAGAATCTGTTGCCATTAGAGTATAACAAACAATTGAGCTACACAGAGGTAAAATTACAGTTTTGAGGAGAAAGTGATTTGAGTGAGAGAGAAAATCGGTTTCACTGCATTTGGGTTTTAAAGGATGAATAGGAGTTTTCTAAGTGAATAAAAGGGGGAAATATTTTCAAAAGTGAGAACAGCAACTACTGACACTCGTAAAACAACAAGGATAGTAGATTTTAATTACTAAAAAAAGACATTAGTTAAATTGGCAGAGCAAGGCCAAAAACTGGAGACCTTTATGACATGTTTAGAAGTTGGACTTTATCATTAGTGCAATGGAAAGATGTTGAAGTCTTTAGACAGTTGATGGTCAAATTTGCAATTTAGAAATAATATTGATAGTAGTGTTGAGGATGAATATGAAGGGCAACAGTTCAGATGGGAGGGTCAGAAATAGATAGAGGGCAGCCTAGGCTAGTGATGACAAGGATCTGAATCAGGGCAAAGGAATATGATTAAAATGAAGGACTTTAACAGATCTCTAGGCAGCAGAACTGATTAAACCTAGTAATATGTGGGAAAGAGGGAAAAGTGGGGAGGGGGAATATATGAGCGAAAGGCAGGGGTCAGGATTACTTCTGTATTTCTGTCTTTGCTTAGTGGACAGTGGTACCAATAAGAAGTAACACCTGATTCTGAAGTTGTATGGTTTAGCTTAAGAGGGAGCATGATTGCTTATGATTAGAATAGTATCCAAGTTACCTGAAGATTCAGGAAGTCTTACAGTCTTTCCAAATTTAGGTACAGAAGCACATGAACTAATAGCCCCGGATGTTTGGTGTTCCCTGTAGTTGGCTCTCCGTGTCAATGACTCTAGCTTCCTGAACTATTTGTTCCTGGTTATGTCCCAATTCTGGTGCAAGTAACAGGGTATAGGGATCATCATCCCAGAGACCTACTTATTGACCTTGATTATTTAAATAGAAGCCACCAATATAGCTGTGCTTTACACTTAGTTCTCTCATGTCTTGACTTTCCTTCTGAGTATTGCAGTGTAGGTTCAGTAGTTTTTCCTCTGGATGGCAATATTGCTGCTTTGGCCTTTGTTCTATCCCTTGTCTTGATATCAGAAGTCTTCTGAAGATGTTTTTTCTTCACTTCTTATTTCAGAGATGGGAGGTGCATCAAGAAGTCCGGAGGTTGACTAGAGCATCACTCTAAGTTGAGTTGGAGGGGAAGATGTTGAAGATGGAAAGCTGCTTACTTTCAATCAGAGTCAAGCACTTAAAAATTTGGCCAATCCATTGTTTATGATGTGGTGAAAAAATGGGGTGTGTGTGAGCAGATTTGGCTGTTCTTTTATCCTGGTTGTAATAATGGAGTTTTGTAATCAAGAGTTTTCTTTTACTGACTCTGTCCAAGGAAGCTTCTGAACAGATTCTATGACTCAAAGGGAGACTGAAAATAAGCAAGAGATAGCATTCTCCCTGAATATGGGTAAAAGGAGTTCCGTGGCTTTAGAACTGTAAGAAATGATCAAGACATATATTCCAGATACCTATTGCAGTATAACAAACCAGTCCAAAACGCAGTGGTAGATACAATAGAAACCATTCTGTTATAGTCAGGACTTTGTGAGCTAAGAATAAAGATAAAGAATACTGGGGATGGCTCATCTCTGCTCCATCATGACTGGGCCTCAGCTGTGGTGGCTTGAATGATTGGAGATAGATTAGACAACTTGACTGGTGTCATATGTCTGGGGCCTTGGTTCTGGCTAAGTTTTCTTTGAGTCACATCTTTTGGTGCTGAAATGTCCAACCAAGATGGCATCTTCATTCACAAATCTGGGGCTTGAGTTGGGCTGCACAGGCTGAAAAATCTGGGGCTGGTTTTCTCTCTGTCTCTGTCTTTCTCCATGAAATTTCTCGGTGTAGTTTTGGAGTCTTAGCAACCTGGATATCTCAAAGTAGTTGAACTCTTACATAGTGAGTGGCTTCACCCAAAAGAAACATCTCATGAGACTTGGCTGGAATCTGTAAGTCTTCCTATGACTTAACCTCACAAGTGCAAGAACACCTTTGCTCTTGCATTCTGTTGATTGAATAAGCCACTGTATCAGCCCATATTCAAGAAGTGGGACACCACATTCTACCTTTCAATAGAGAGGTAACAAAGATTTTATGGTTGTATTTTATGTACTATAGCACATGATGAAAAAAATCTTATAATGATGACTTTTCAGTTTATGTGGAAATTAATCTCTCCCTCTGTTCTCTGAATTGCATTATTCTCTGGGTAAAAATAAAAAAAGGGAGGACATAAAATCTGAAGTTCTTTGCATTCAGCCTGATTTTAAAGATACCCGATTAAGGATCTTTTTATTATGTAATAGTTTTCCCACATCAGAGACCATTGGTAATATTAAGAGCTATTTACTGAGCAACTGTAATTGCTAGACACTCTGCTTGTGTTTTAACTTATTTGATCTCAAGCCCCATGCAAGATAGGTATTACTATTCTCAGAGATAAAGGCATTGAGGCTGATGCAAATTAAGTGATTTTCTCAAAGTTACAGTAATAGATAATATGTTTAGATTCAAACAAGGTCTATAGGATGACTCTCCCTGTTTCGCTCTACTCTGCTATGTTTAATGAAAACACAATTTTAGACATCATTACACAAACGTAGTAAAATCTCAGTTAAATGAGATGCTTGAATCATGTTTGATCATTTTCGTGTACCATTTCAATTCTGCTTTGGTGTTAGTCTAGAATATCTTCATTTTAACTTAATAAAGAGTAATTTTAAATCAAGAAGTAAACATAATTAAAGCTTGATAAGATATTTCATATTTTTATGTCTTTTTCTTTCCCACCAGAAGGATGGGTTAAAAGCTTGAAAGCATTGATGCAGAAAAATGAATATAAATATGCATGTCTCATGGAATCTACTGGAATTGGTTCTTTGACACAAATACTTGTTTTGAATCTAAACAAGAAATTCTTGTTAATTGAAATCACACCCTTTCCACTTACCTAGGCTTGACACTAGGAATTAGTTTCATCTCTTCCTTATTCTTACGTCTAATTATGGAAATAAAAATGTATTTATTTAGCAAGGTCTCATCCCTCTTATCATTTCCTTTCTTCCTGGTTCTGCTCAGATTTAGACTGGTTTTTTTTTTTTTTTTTTCGGTACGTGGACCTCTCACTGTTGTGGCCTCTCCCACTGCGGAGCGCAGGCTCCAGACGTGCAGGCTCAGCGGCCATGGCTCACAGGCCCAGCCGCTCCACGGCATGTGGGATCTTCCCAGACCGGGGTACGAACCCATGTCCCCTGCATCGGCAGGCGGACTCTCAACCACTGCGCCACCAGGGAAGCCCAGATCTAGACTTCTGATAGCTTTTCTATTAGTGCCGTGTCAGTGGTTAGTTTGTTTTTATGCTTTCTCTAGTTTTGAGACATTTTACACACTTTCTCTGAGGCATGCTCCAGGTCTGTTATTCACAAGCAAGTTAGTTCATATTTCCACACATTTGTTTATTTGTAAATTCTTACCTCCTAGATTATTGTAATAAATAAGTAAACTTACATATACATAAATAATATTCTGTTTGTTTGAAAAGCACTCTGACTTTTTGTGAAAGAGACTCACTTCCCAATTTTACAGCATTAATCTGAGGAACAGGGGCCTGCTGGAATACTCCCCAGGGACAGTGGCTGGCAGGTGCCATCTTCCTGCTCTCTCTCTGCCTTGATAAAACTGAAAGGTGCCATCTTTTTTCCCCTTTTTCCTTTCCTGCAGGTGACAACTTTGTGCTCCAGCCAGCTGGCTCCTTCTTCCCTGCTCTTCCTCTGTCTTGCTATATATATATTTTTTTCTTCTTCTTTTTCTTTTTTTCTTTTCCCTCTTTCCCTTTATTCAAGTGGTGTATCTTTGCACTCTTCCCACCGCCTCACTCAGCCAGTAAGCATCATCTTCACACTTTCCTTCTGATGTGCTCCAGAGAGCCAGAATCTCCAAGACAGGAGATCCCATTTTTGTGGCCTCCACTCAGGGGATGCTCCTTGATCACCTGGCTCTGGAGGCCAGGAGGGATTTCTTTTCTGGGTCCCATGGGACTGTAACAATTGGAGAGACAGTTCTTGGCAGGATACCACCCCTAGGATGTACCACTACACATCAGACTGAGACACAGCCCCAGCCTTTACATGAAAAAGGCCTATTTGCTAGTAGGGACAAGACTTAAGAGCAGACTTCAGGTTCAGCACACATCTAGAGGCTACGGATGTGCTCTCGGGGAAGGTAGGCTGGGGGTGCCATCTCTCCACCCTCACTCTGCCTTACTACAGTTCACTGGTATCTCCCAGAATGGAGCTTGTACACTTATCTGAAGCACTGTTTTCTTGTGACTGCTCCCCGGGGAACACCTTCAGATTGCTTGCTTCTGGGGCACAGCTGGGCTTACACTTGCAATCTCACAAGGCTAAATATATTTGCATTCTTTAAAAGCTGTTACCAAATTTTCTGGCTTCCTATCAACCTGAATCTAGGTACTGCCTGAGATCCTCCACTTTGGGTTGCTCATTTGTCTTGGCACACCCTCAACTGCTGGGATGGTGTGCCAGGTCTATTAAAAATAAACTGCTTAGACAATCACAAAGATTTGAGAGGCAACCAAGAGTAGACAGGGTTAAATGACAAGGTTCATCTGTCACACAGCTCTTCAAGACTGGGAGATGTGGCTATTTCACTTAATGCATAGAAACCAACACAGAGAGTCAAGCAAAATGAAGAAAGAGAGGACTATACTCCAAAAAAAGAACAAAATAAAACCTCAGGGAAAAATCTTAATGAAATGAACATAAGTAATTTACTTGATAAAGAGTTCAAAGTTATGGTCATAAAAATGCTCACTGAACTCAGAAGGAAAATGGATGAAAACAGTGAGAACTTCAACGAAGAAACAGAAGATATAAGAAAGTTCCAAATAGAAGTCACAGAACTGGAGAATGCAATAATTGAACTTAGAAATACAGTAGATGAAGCACAAGAAAGAATAGGTGAACTCAAAGACAGGTCAGAGGAACTCATCCAATCAGAGAATAAGGAAGAAAAAAGAATGAAAATAATGAATATAGCTTAAGGGATTTATGGCACATCAAATGGAATAACATTCACCTTATAGGAACTCCAGAAGGAGAAGAGAAAAGGGGGCAGAAAACATTTGTAGAAATAATATCTGAAAACTTTTCCTAACCTGGGGAAAGAAACAGACATCCAGATACAGGAAGCCCAGAGAGCTCCAAAGCAGGTCAACCTAAAGAGATCCATACCAAGAAATATGAAAATTAAAATGTCAACGTTAAAGATAACAAGGGAATCTTAAAATCACCAAGAGAAATACAACTTGTTATATAACTTGTTATATACAACTTGTTATATAACTACATCAACCTAAAAAGCTTCTACACAGAACAATAAACAGTCAACAAAACGAAAGGGTGAGCTACGGAATGGGAGAAAATATTTGCACATCATGTATGTGATAAGGTGTTAATATCCAAAATATATGAGGAACTCATAAAATGGCTATATATATATATATATATATATATATATATATAGATAGATATAGATTCTCAAACAATTCAATTAAAACTTGGGCAGAAGAACTGAATAAAAATTTTTCCAATGAAGGCATCCAAATCACCAACAGGTTCATGAAAAGATGCTCTACATCACTAATCACCAGGGAAATGCAAATCAAAACTACAATGAGATATCACCTCAAAGAGACTAAGAGGTAACAAATGTTGACAAGGATGCAGAAAAGGAAACCCTTGTGCACTGTTGGTGGGAATGTAAATTGGTACAGCAGCTATGGTAAACAATACGGAGTCTCCTCAAAAAAATTAAAAAGAAAACTACCATACATTAGCAATCCTGCTTTGGGTGTATATATATCCAAAGAAAATGAAATCACTATTTCAAAGAGATATCTGCACTCGCACATTCATTGCAGCATTATTCACAATTGCTGAGAAATGGAAACAACCAAAGTGTCCATGCATGGATAAATGGATATAGAAGATGTGGTACATACATAGATGGAATATTATTCAGCCATGAAAAAGAAAATCCTGCCACTTGCAACAACATTTATGGATCCTTGGGGCATTATGATGAGTGAAATAAGTCAGAGAGAGAAAAATAAATACTGTATGATATAACTAAATTGTAGACTCTAAAACAGCCAAACCCAGAGAAACAGAGAATAGAATGGTTGTTGCCAGGGGTTGGGGTTGGGGGAAATGGGGAGATGTTGACCAAAGGGTAAAATATCCAGTTAGCACATGAATTTCTGGGAATCTAATCTACAGCATGGTGACTGAGGTTAACAGAACTGTATTATATACTTTAAAGTTGCTAAGAGAGTAGATCTTACATGTTCTCACCGAAAAAAAATGTTATTTATGCGAGGTAACGGAGTTGTGTTAACTAGCTCCGCTGTGGTAATCATTTCACAACATGTAACATACCAACAGATTGTACACCTTAAACTTACACAATGCTATATGTCAATTACATCTCAATGAAGTTAGAAAAATACAGATAACAGACTGTTGCACAACATTCAAGCAAAAATACTAGTTTTGGGCTGCTTTTTCTTGAATTTAGTCATTGTTCCTTCTTGAATCTGTTTTGTATCACATGATAGCAGACTCATACAGGCAGCCTACTTCTGATCAGGCGCAGCGAAAAAGAAGCAACTGATGGTATATGGGAGTTTAGGGATAAGCTACGAGATTTCTCCCTTTCTTCCCCTACTTTGTGAAGATTCTCCAGCAGCAACTTTGTAACTTCCACGGCTCCAACTCCAATGAGACAGAACTGGTATGGTCTGACATTGATGATCATTTAACCTGGCCCTGGACTCCTTTACAACCCTCTGCTTAACTCTGCCTTTCCAGCATAGAGGTAAAAGTAAATTCCTGTTCCTACTAATCACTCCATTATCTAGGTGGCCCTTCTTTACTTCTCAGAAGTTTCATCACTGGTGTTCTTAATACCCTGTATTAAATTTATTTGCAAAGACTTGAAACAATTTCTATTTTATTTGTTATGGGCAAATACAGTATAATAAAATTTCCAAATATTGAAAAAAAATTAGAAGAGACATGAAATCTCAAAATGGGGAAATGTTAGCCACGTTTAGGAAGAAAATGTACTAATATTATTGGAGGAGAGAATTCAGGAATTGGAAGAGAACACTAATGAGTTTGGAAGGTATAAGACTGTGGAGAAGTTTGAATGGTGGGCTTCATGCCACCGGAAATAGGGAGTGATTCAAAGTTCTATAAAGATTGTGCTCACTTCAGCAGCACATATACAAAGTTTTATAAGATTAATCTGAAAGTGGTAGGCAGTTTGAAGTATGTGATGGAGTGATGTCAAAGAAAAATTGCACCAGATGGTTACACAGGCAAGGAGTACTTTACTCAAGATGATTCTGTAATAGAGGAGAGAGACTGCACTCCATTCTGCTGAAACAAAAGGCATGGAAGTTTTTAGATGCCAGGATGAGCTGTAGGAAAAATAGTAGAGGATGCTGGAGAAGAGGTTGGTCAATATAATTAGACCATCTCTGTTTGCTTTGGCTCTTATCAAAGTTAGGCTCCTATACTCCCCACAGAGACTGGGAAGTAGGGGCAATACCTTTCTTGAAGGTTATATTTCAAAGAGCTGACTCCCAGGTCCTTGAGAAAGACATTTCTGGGTTGGAAAAGTATCAAGTGACTAGGAGAAAATTTACATCTCAAAGGGGCAGAGAAAGAATTTACAATTTCAAGTTTCTTAAAGTAAATGTTTTCAGAAAAGGGAGGTTAAGGGCCTATGGTAAAGAAAAAACCTGTCTGAAGTTGAGCCAAACTGAGGGACACATTAAGGCCATCTTGATCAGTAGTTAAAATTAGCATTACCATTGTCATTTGTTTCTAGGTATTTTTTAATTTCCTCTTTGATTTCTTCAGTGATCACTTCGTTATTCAGTAGTGTATTGTTTAGGCTCCATGTGTTTGTATTTTTTACAGATCTTTTCCTGTAATTGATATCTAGTCTCATAGCATTGTGGTCGGAAAAGATACTTGATACAATTTCAATTTTCTTAAATTTACCAAGGCTTGATTTGTGACCCAAGATATGATCTATCCTGGAGAATGTTCCATGAGCACTTGAGAAAAATGTGTATTCTGTTGTTTTTGGATGGAATGTCCTATAAATATCAATTAAGTCCATCTTGTTTAATGTATCATTTAAAGCTTGTGTTTCCTTATTTATTTTCATTTTGGATGATCTGTCCATCGACCCAAAACCTATGGGATGCAGCAAAAGCAGTTCTAAGAGGGAAGTTTATAGCAATACAATCCCACCTTAAGAAACAGGAAACATCTCGAATAAACAACCTAACCTTGCACCTAAAGCAATTAGAGAAAGAAGAACAAAAACATCCCAAAGTTAGCAGAAGGAAAGAAATCATAAAAATCAGATCAGAAATAAATGAAAAAGAAATGAAGGAAACGATAGCAAAGATCAATAAAACTAAAAGCTGGTTCTTTGAGAAGATAAACAAAATTGATAAACCATTAGCCAGACTCATCAAGAAAAAAAGGGAGAAGACTCAAATCAATAGAATTAGAAATGAAAAAGGAGAAGTAACAACTGACACTGCAGAAATACAAAAGATCATGAGAGATTACTATAAGCAACTCTATGCCAATAAAATGGACAACCTGGAAGAAATGGACAAATTCTTAGAAATGCACAACCTGCCAAGACTGAATCAGGAAGAAATAGAAAATATGAACAGACCAATCACAAGCACTGAAATTGAGACTGTGATAAAAAATCTTCCAACAAACAAAAGCCCAGGACCAGATGGCTTCACAGGCGAATTCTATCAAGCATTTAGAGAAGAGTTAACACCTATCCTTCTGAAACTCTTCCAAAATATAGCAGAGGGAGGAACACTCCCAAACTCATTCTACGAGGCCACCATCACCTTGATACCAAAACCAGACAAGGACGTCACAAAGAAAGAAAACTACAGGCCAATATCACTGATGAACATAGATGCAAAAATCCTCAACAAAATACTAGCAAACAGAATCCAACAGCACATTAAAAGGATCATACACCATGATCAAGTGGGGTTTATTCCAGGAATGCAAGGATTCTTCAATATACGCAAATCAATCAACGTGATACACCATATTAACAAATTGAAGAAGAAAAACCATATGATCATCTCAATAGATGCAGAGAAAGCTTTCGACAAAATTCAACACCCATTTATGATAAAAACCCTGCAGAAAGTAGGCATAGAGGGAACTTTCCTCAACATAATAAAGGCCATATATGACAAACCCACAGCCAGCATCGTCCTCAATGGTGAAAAAATGAAACCATTTCCACTAAGATCAGGAACAAGACAAGGCTGCCCACTCTCACCACTCTTATTCAACCTAGTTTTGGAAGTTTTAGCCACAGCAATCAGAGAAGAAAAGGAAATAAAAGGAATCCAAATCGGAAAAGAAGAAGTAAAGCTGTCACTGTTTGCAGATGACATGATACTATACATAGAGAATCCTAAAGATGCTACCAGAAACCTACTGGAGTTAATCAATGAATTTGGTCAAGTTGCAGGATACAAAATTAATGCACAGAAATCTCTGGCATTCCTATATACTAATGAAAAATCTGAAAGTGAAATCAAGGAAACACTCCCATTTACCATTGCAACAAAAAGAATAAAATATCTAGGAATAAACCTACCTAAGGAGACAAAAGACCTGTATGCAGAAAATTATAAGACACTGATGAAAGAAATTAAAGATGATACAAATAGATGGAGAGATGTACCATGTTCTTGGATTGGAAGAATCAACATTGTGAAAATGACTCTACTACCCAAAGCAATCTACAGATTCAATGCAATCCCTATCAAACTACCACTGGCATTTTTCACAGAACTAGAACAAAAAATTTCACAATTTGTATGGAAACACAAAAGACCCCGAATAGCCAAAGCAATCTTGAGAACGAAAAATGGAGCTGGAGGAATCAGGCTCCCTGACTTCAGACTATACTACAAAGCTACAGTAATCAAGACAGTATGGTACTGGCACAAAAACAGAAAGATAGATCAATGGAACAGGATAGAAAGCCCAGAGTTAAACCCACGGACATATGGTCACCTTATCTTTGATAAAGGAGGCAGGAATGTACAGTGGAGAAAGGACAGTCTCTTCAATAAGTGGTGCTGGGAAAACTGGATAGGGACATGTAAAAGTATGAGATTAGATCACTCCCTAACACCATACACAAAAATAAGCTCAAAATGGATTAAAGACCTAAATGTAAGGCCAGACACTATCAAACTCTTAGAGGAACACATAGGCAGAACACTCTATGACATAAATCACAGCAAGATCCTTTTTGACCCACCTCCTAGAGAAATGGAAATAAAGACAAAAATAAACACATGGGACCTAATGAAACTTAAAAGCTTTTGCACAGCAAAGGAAACCATAAACAAGACCAAAAGACAACCCTCAGAATGGGAGAAAATATTTGCAAATGAAGCAACTGACAAAGGATTAATCTCCAAAATTTATAAGCAGTTCATGCAGCTCAATAACAAAAAAACAAACAACCCAATCCAAAAATGGGCAGAAGACCTAAATAGACATTTCTCCACAGAAGATATACAGACTGCCAACAAACACATGAAAGGATGCTCAACATCATTAATCATTAGAGAAATGCAAATCAAAACTACAATGAGATATCATCTCACACCAGTCAGAATGGCCATCATCAAAAAATCTAGAAACAATAAATGCTGGAGAGGGTGTGGAAAAAAGGGAACACTCTTGCACTGCTGGTGGGAATGTGAATTGGTACAGCCACTATGGAGAACGGTATGGAGGTTCCTTAAAAAACTACAAATAGAACTACCATGTGACCCAGCAATCCCACTACTGGGCATATACCCTGAGAAAACCATAATTCAAAAAGAGACATGTACCAAAATGTTCATAGCAGCCCTATTTACAATAGCCCGGAGATGGAAACAACCTAAGTGTCCATCATCGGATGAATGGATAAAGAAGATGTGGCACATATATACAATGGAATATTACTCAGCCATAAAAAGAAATGAAATTGAGCTATTTGTAATGAGGTGGATAGACCTAGAGTCTGTCATACAGAGTGAAGTAAGTCAGAAAGAGAAAGACAAATACTGTATGCTAACACATATATATGGAATTTAAGAAAAAAAATGTCATGAAGAACATAGGGGTAAGACAGGAATAAAGACACAGACCTACTAGAGAATGGACTTGAGGATATGGGGAGGGGGAAGGGTAAGCTGTGACAAAGTGAAAGAGCGGCATGGACATATATACACTACCAAACGTAAGGTAGATAGCTAGTGGGAAGCAGCTGCATAGCACAGGGAGATCAGCTTGGTGCCTTGTGACAGCCTGGAGGGGTGGGATAGGGAGGCTGGGAGGGAGACGCAAAAGGGAGGGGATATGGAAACATATGTATATGTATAACTGATTAAATTTGTTATAAGGCAAAAAAGTTAAAAATAAATAAATAAAAAAAAATTAAAAAAAACAAAACAAAACAAAAAAAAAATTAGCATTACCTTCAGGAAGGTTATTTTATAAAGAAAAGCAATGCTTTAGAAACTTTCTCAGAAGAATCAAAAGTAACTGTCTGCTAGTTAGATACAGGTCAGGAATAATGAGAAAGGGCAGTTACAAAGTTAACTCAACTAATGTTCTCTGTGTTGTAGCTTTAATAAAGATGAAATAAGTAGAAAAAAAATAATCCATTGGTACACGGTGAGAGCCAATTGGATGGATTGCCCAATTAGAAATACTTCTTTATTTTCTAGTCATTATCAGTCAAGGATTAACAAACCTACTTTTATTAGATATACTTCTGTCTAGGGATTGAGAAATATCAATTATTTAAACTTAATCACTACTTTATTTCTGTGAGATTTTTAAAAATATACTTTGGGGAAAAGTAATGGAAGAGTGATATAGCACTAAAACATTGAAGTGAATGACATAATAAGATCCTATCTTTCTCAACTTAAGGAGAAAAAAAGGGAGGGCAAAAGAAATGGGCAGAAAGTAAGTTTACCTACCAGTCATTGTGTCAAGTGTTTTCATATATTTATCTAATTTAATACTCACAAAACAATGAGACATAAGGAAGATATTTATCCCATTCTGTAGATGAAACTCTGTTTACAAAGTAATATATCAACCAATTGTAGAGCTGACCCTTGAATTTAAGGCCTTACGTCTGTTGAAATGCAAGAGCCAAACCCTTCTAATACAAGGTGCTTAGAATAGGTAGACTTCAGGGAGCAGGAAAATTAGAGCATGCGTGAACTGATGACAAGTTTTGCTGATCTACTAGCTTTGTGAGATTTGTCTAGATCCAAAGACCCTTGCTCTACTAAACCATCAAATTAGAGGTGGTCTCCTTCTTAAACAACCAATATTTGCAGAGCTATTCAGACTTTGGGTCATGGTATTTTTTCAAGGATTAACTATTATCACTGGCTTTTCAAATTTTAACCTTAGAAAGTCCTTGCTTTTGTTGGAAGCAATGTTAAATTTTGATGCAGTTGTTTGCAGGGATGAAACTTGGTCGCCCTCTGGAGGCTATTCTCAGGTCCGACTAGCATACCTTAATTTTGAGAAAGAAGTCAGGTCTCAACAATTTAACAACTCATTTTAAATGTGTGGAAATTATGTATATACATTATACTTTTTTAGAAGTTACAAAACATTGAGTTCAAAATGCTCAAAATATTTTAAAATGCTGAATTAAACGTTTTATGGCATAGCATGTTTTGAATTCCTGTTCTCCCTTTGGAAATGGAGATGGTCATCATTCTCCTTTTATCATGCAATATCTATACTGGGACTAAAACCGTTATTTTTTCCTCCCCTATTATAAGAACACATGGGCAATTAGTTCTATAAATTGAATGATAAAACACATGACAATACAATACACTCGATTACTACCAAGATGTTTCATTTTAAGTTCAAAAAAAATCTCTAAATTTCCAATTAAAAAAATTTTTTTTCTTTCTCTCAGAGATAAAACATCAGAGCTTACAAGAACCCTTAAAAACAGAATGGCTCAAAGGATAAAAATGTTTTGCTCCCTAGTTCATTCTTGTTCAGTTTTCTTGTAGAAGGTGTATTATACCAGTTAGTGTAAATTATACAAGCAAAGTTCTTGCCATATATTGGTGACAGCATTTCTACATAAAGTAAGCATTTATGGGGCTTCCCTGGTGGCACAGTGGTTAAGAATCCACCTGCCGATGCAGGGGACACGGGTTCCAGCCCTGGTTCCCGAAGATCCCACATGCCACGGAGCAACTAAGCCCATGTGCTGCAACTACTGAGCCTGCGCTCTAGAGTCCGTGTGCCACAACTATTGAGCCTGCGCTCTAGAGCCCATGCGCCACAACCACTGAAGCCCGCGCACCTAGAGCCCATGGTCCGCAACGAGAAGCCACCGTGATGAGAAGCCCACGCACTGCAACAAAGAGTAGCCCCCACTCTCCGTAACTAGAGAAAGCTCGCGTGCAGCAACGAAGACCCAACACAGAGCCAAAAATAATAAATAAAAAAATAAATTTTAAAAAGTAAGCAGTTATGAGCTGCTATAAACCTACTGTTTCTTTACTTGATTTAAATGAATTTAATTCTTTAAATAACTGAGCAGGTAGAGAATTTAGACTCAGCCATTATTAGAGGTACCTTATACAGCCAAAGTGGTATAAAAACCCTGTAACATGAAAGTGTTGTGGAGGTCCTTCTGGTCTTCTGAGACCGGGACACCTGTACCTTTATGTCCCATTTATAAATGTTCCTGTATAATGTTTGGGATGTTGAAATATTTGATGAGATAGATACCTCATGCCTATTACATGCCTTCCCTATATCTCTCTCAACTACGTCACTCTAATGAGTTGGTGCAGCTCCAAGCCTCTATCCAGTAAAAAGGGAGTGTCAGGCAGTGCTTGTTGTACTCAATGGCTTTTAATCCTCCAACTGCCTTGTAATCTCCTCCTTCACACCTTGATGCTTAGAAATGGCATATTTCCTGAGGAAGAGGTTTCTAGGGAGTCCTGGATACTTGCTTGAAATGGGGACAGGAGGATGGAGGAACAGAAGGGAAGATATAGGGAAGATGAACGGATTTTTTAATATATATATTTTTTAATTTATTAATTTATTTATTTATGGCTGTGTTGGGTCTTTGTTTCCATGCGAGGGCTTTCTCTAGTTGCGGCAGGTGGGGCCCACTCTTCATCACGGTGCGCGGGCCTCTCACTGTTGCGGTCGCTGTTGTTGCGGAGCACAGGCTCCAGATGCGCAGGCTCAGTAATTGTGGCTCACGGACCTAGTTGCTCCGCGGCATGTGGGATCTTCCCAGACAAGGGCTCGAACCCGTGTCCCCTGCATTGGCAGGCAGATTCTCAACCACTCCGCCACCAGGGAACTCCGGATTTTTTTTTATATAAATTTTTCTGCCATAAAAACTATAGGTAGCAAGCAAAGCAATCAGGGAAATTTATATTCATGCATTAATTTACCACTTACAATGATGAGTAGATAGAGGACATTAGATAGATTAAGGAAGTATCTAGGAGGTAAAATGGATAAGATTGATAATGGATAGGATATAGTGGCTGATGCGAGAGGGTGAACTCAAGGATTATTGTTAGGTGCCTGGTTTATACAACTGGGTGAATGGTGTCACTACACACTAAGACAAGTGAAAATGAAGGAGGAGAGATTCGGCAGTTTAGGGAGACCATGAGTATTTAGCTTTATGTATATTTTAAATGAACAGATTTAGATGTTAAATAAGCAACTGGATTTACAGAATTCAGATTAGAGGTCTCAGGTACACAAATGTCCAAAGTTTATGGAGTTGGTAACTGAAGCTGTGTGTTTCTGTGAAATCATATTATGAGTTCTAGAGTGAGAGGACATAATGGCCTAGAACTGAATTTTGCAGAATTTCAACATTTAATGTCTGAGGAGAAGGATACGTACCTGCAAAGAAGATAGAGAATGAACTGCCACAGAGATTAAAGGAAAACCAGAAGAGTTTTTGGGTCAAGGAAAATCAAGTCTCAAAGACAGAAGCAAATCCTACTTACAGGTCAAGTAAGTAGGAGATAAAATTTTCACATCGCATCCATGGATTTGGAAATAACTTATGAAGTACCTTTTTATTGGAGTAATAAAAGATGGATTCTATTGGGAGTGGGTTGAAGCATGAGAAGGAAGTAATAAAGTGAAGATATCAAATATAGATAAACATTTTTAAACAGCTTTATGGAGGTACAACTGATGCACAAAAAATGGCACATGTTTAATGTATACTATTTGATGAGTTTGGACATGTGCATAAACCCATGAGACAATTAACACAATCAAGGTAATAGAAATATCTGTCCCCTCCAAAAGCTTCCTTGTGTCCCATTTTTTCTGTGTGTGGTAAGAACACTTAACATGAAATTGACCCTCTTAACTAATTTTAAGTGCTTAACACTATTGTTAACTACAGACACTATTTGTACAGCAGGTTTCTTGAATTTACTCATCTTGTATAACTGAAAATTCATACCTGTTGAACAACAGCTCCCCATTTCTCCCTTTCCCCAGCCCCTGGCAACCAACATTCTATTCTCTGCTTCCATGAAGTCTGATTATTTTAGATACCTCATATACATGGAATTATGCAGTATGTGCCCTTCTGTGACTGGCTTATTTACTTAGCATATTGTCCTCCAGGTTCATCCCTGTTGCCACAATGGTAGAACCACCTTCTTCTTTTAAAGTTGAAAATATTCCATTGTAAATATATACTACATGTTTTGAACCATTCATCTGTCGATGGACATTTTGGGAAAAACTTCTTGACATTGATCTTGGCAATGATTTATTGGCTATGACACCAAAAGCACAGACCACAGAAGCAAAAATAGACAAGTAGAACTATATCAAAATAAAAAGCTCCTGCACAACAAAGGAAACAACCAACAGAATGGAAAGGTAACCAATGGAATGGGAGAAAATATTTGAAAATCATATATCTGGTAAGGGGTAAATATCCAAAATTTATAAGGAATTCCCACAACTAAGTAGCAAATAAACCAAATAACTCGATTAAGAAATGGGCAAATAACTTGAATATATATTTTCCAAAGAACACATATGAATGGCCAAAATGTATATGAAAAGGTACTCAGCATCGCTAATCATCAGGGCAATGCAAATCAAAATCACAAAGAGATATTACCTCACACCTGTTAGGATGCTTACTTTCAAAAATACAGAGGTAACAAGTACTGGGGAGAATATGGAGAAATTGGATCTCTTGTACACTGTTGGTGGGAATACAAAATGGTATATAGTCACTATGGAAAACAGTATGGAGGCTTCTCGAAAAATTAAAAATAGAACTATCATATGATTTAGCAATCCCACTTCTGAATGGATATATGTAGATATATATATATGTAGATATATGTGTGTGTGTGTATATATATATATATATATGTATAAGAGAACTGAGATCAGATCTCAAAAAGATTGCACTCTCATGTTCATTGAAGCATTATTCACAATTGCCAAGATATAGAAAAACATTTTCAAGAATTATTTTAAAAACTGTGCCTTTGAAGAAGAGATAGTGTGGTAATTAGTAATAGAAGTCAGGTGGAGAAAGGTGAGTTTGGTTTTGCTTTTCTTTTTTGCTTTACTCTTCTTTATTATTTTTCCCAATTTGGAAGATTTTAGAATGTTTAAAAAAGATAGTGGAAAAGATCCAGATTAGAGAAGGTATTGAACAAAATAAGGATCCTTAGAGAGTACAAGGTGATGCAATCCAAATCAGGAGTAAGAGAATTGGGTTTAGTAGGAATAGAGCTTCTGTTCTGTTAAATTATCAAAGGAGATAAAGATGGCAGCAGATGTAGTAACTCTATTATGTTAATTAACAGGAAAGTTCTCCTAATGTTTTTTTCTTTTCTGTGAATTAAAAGAGATTATCTCCTGATATTATAGCAAATGGTGGGGACATGCCATTTAAGAATAGTGCAATAGCTGAATCACTTTGTTATACAGCAGAAACTAACACAACATTGTAAAGCAATTATACTCCAATAAAGATTTTTTTAAAAAAACAAAGAATAGTGCAGAAAGAGAGAACAAAGTGTAAAGAGTGGGAAATGATGGGTCCAGATTAATGTAGCAGAATTAAAGGGCAATATTAAAGGACCTTTTAGGTTAGTGATCATGAATTTATAAAGGAAACAATCTAAACTATTATACACTTTACTTGGGAAGACTTTGAAACCTGGAGGTCAAGAAAAGAGAAAGCAATGGTTTGGGTTGATCCAGCATAATTAAAAGACACTGGAACAGGGCTAGGGACAAACACACTATTAGATAATGGACATTGGAATGTAAGAGAGTAAGGAGAGATACAAAGGCAGTATCAGGAGAAAGCAAGGGAGTAAACAGACTTGCGTCAAAGTACTATCATAGTGGTGGGGTATTTGAACAAGTGAACTGGAATGTGAGAAGTTATCGTAAAGGGATGGCATATTTGTGTGAATAATTTTTAAAGACTATTTCTCTTTTTCCAGCTCTGATTTTTATTTTAGAGGACTGACTCCTGAAAACTCGGTTTCCCAGGATTCACTGGCAAATAGCTTCCAATTAATTTTGAGTAAAGGAAGGACTGGTGAGAGTTTGGAAGAAGGGGATATGGGAGAACCCAGAATGCCCTCTTTCTTTGAGTTGTACATACAACTGAGGCTTCGTCTCCCTCATGCATCCAATTCCTGCTCAAGGGCTTCTCCCTCCATGTCCCCAGCACCCACCAGCAGTCTCTACATTCATTAGAGTTCTGCTTAGGGGATTCAGTCTTTCCAAACTCTAGGTTGTCTTCCTATTTCATTTGACTCCAGATTTTATAACTTTTGAAACAAGCTCCTTTTATTAAAATCTACTTTCTAAACTTCCTGAAGCAGATTTCCTGTCCTGCATGAGTAATCCCAGGAAAAAGATGCTCAAGATGGGACTCTGGAATAAGGTTTTGAGCTTGAATGTAGTAGTGACTCCATTGCCAATGCAAAGACAAGTGCTTCTTCCGAGTAGTGGAAGCCATAAATAAATTACCAGCAATATTTGCTTTGAACATATTGCCAGTTGAAGACAATACTTTTACATGTCAAGCGGCAGCTGATTTTGTCTATTACAGCAGTAATAACTGCAAGCACCACGGGGACCATTAGCTGCTTCTTATAGCACCAGAGAGCTTACAAAATGAAAATGTTTACACTTAATGTTAAAAGGTGTTAGGTGTTTAAACTCTCAGATCGAGGCATGGGAAGACACAGAGAGCCACACTGAGGGCCTAAAAATTTTCTCATGTCTTATAGCCACACAGCAGACATGGCTGAGGATCAAGTTTCAAATCTAAAAGTGTGGGTTGCAGAATTAAAATGCAAGTTCAAGGTACATCTGTGCTAAGTCTCACAGATTAATATCAGGACATTGATCAGGAAGAGCTGGGCATTAAGATAAGGATATATTGAGTATTTAGGATAAGTGCAGGTAGGCAGACTCAGATTAATATGAAAATTTTTAACCCAAATCTTCCTGTGGTTTCCTCGCCAAAGGAAGCCACCCTTCTTCCTCCCCATTTGAGGAAACTAACCTTCCCTTACTTAACATATCTCTAAAGACCTCATCTAAATAGGTTAGTTTTCAAGGAAATTTCCACTTTTCTCAAGACCCACCCACATCAGCACTTACTGCATCCTAATAACTACAGTCAGATTCCACCAGGCCCCAGGAGGCAAGTATAATGTCCACCCTGGTAGGAGTTAGCATATACATCAAAAGAAATGCTATATCCTGCTAATGTGTATCAGCAGAAACCTGTAGAATGTGTGTGTGGCATATGGTTTTTTGGGTTTTTTTTGTTTGTTGTTTTGCAGTACGCGGGGCT
Organism: Mesoplodon mirus; assembly: GCF_964341445.2. Classification (NCBI taxonomy): domain Eukaryota; kingdom Metazoa; phylum Chordata; class Mammalia; order Artiodactyla; family Ziphiidae; genus Mesoplodon; species Mesoplodon mirus. Next base: position 203,972,293 of record NC_138976.1, on the reverse strand, counting down.
CTCACTGTTGTGGCCTCTCCCGTTGCGGAGCACAGGCTCCGGACATGCAGGCTCAATGGCCATGGCTCACGGGCCCAGCCGCTCTGCGGCATGTGGGATCCTCCTGGACCAGGGCACCAACCCGTGTCCTCTGTATCGGCAGGTGGACTCTCAACCACTGCGCCACCAGGGAAACCCTGGCATATGTTTTATAAGTGCTAGACTGAGAAAGATGGAATTAGTCAGCAACATTCAAAGAGGGCAAGATGCCATAATTTATCTGACAGAATGTGGACAAAGGAATCCATGCACTTAAAATGAGAATGTTGGAGTGGATTAATTATGTAAAACCCACTCAACTATCCCACAGTTATGCCCCCACAGAGGTCATCGATAACATTCTTCTTCAAGACATTAAGACATTCTTTGATGAGAGAAATACAAGCATCCTTGAAAACCTCTGTGGAATCTGTCTTCTGGGGGCTAATGATGACAATGCGGGATAGCACCAATGAAATGGCCCCCGTGCTTTTAACAGGAATATAGGGTTACAGAGTAGCAGAGGTTAAGTGGTAGCATTTAATATGAGAAACAAGGTGAGTGCAATTATCATAAAGGTCAGCAGGGCAGAGTGGCACTATTTTGACCCAAAGTGACTTCCAGCAGTAACAGATTAATCACATTTACACTGGGAATTACATTGATGAGCAGGCTTGACTGTATAAATGAAAATAAAATTCAAGCACAATGAGCAGAAACCTGCATTGATTTTCCAGGAATGAAAATTACAGCCTCGCCCACACCTAAACCAGAGATCAGGTGGCTACAATAGCTTCAGAAACTTTGCTGCAAAACTGTCAAAAGTATAGAGTGTGATTTTTTTTTTCTCCAGGTCTACCTCAACGGTGTTTACAATTTTCCAGGGGGAATGTTTAGAAAGAAAAGTGGAAAACTCAGAATTTTTCAGAGGTTATTAAGATAAATTTACACACCTGAGGTTCCAAAACATCACTGTGGTCTTCAGGTCATAATAGAGCTTATGGAAGCCATGTGATAATTGAAATTTTGACACAAGTTCACCTCACTAGAAATCTTGTGCAGTGACCTACACTATATTTCCCCATATCTGAATGTATTTTTGGAGTACACATACTTGGAAAATGACAGAACTCTCAAACAAGGTAAGTGCTATTAAGAACGGCTACTGCCTGACACACATTAGGATAGCTATTATTAAAAACAATAATAAATAACAAGTATTGGCATGGATGTGTAGAAATCTGAACCCTTCTCCATTGCAGTTCCTCAAAAAATTAAACAGAATTACCATACGATCTAGCTATTCTACTTCAGAGTATATATCCAAAGGAATTAAAAGCAGGGACTTGAACAGATGTTTGTAATTTCATGTTCTTAGCAGCACTATTCACAATAGCCAAAAGATGGAAACAACCTAAATGTCCATCAACAGAGGAATGGATAAACAAAATGTAGTATATACATACAATGGAATATTAATGACCCTTAAAAGGTAAAAAATTCTGACACACACTACGATACGGAAGAACTTTGAAGACATTATGCTAAATGAAATAAGCCAGAACCGAAAACACAAATACTGTGATTCCAGTCATATGAGGTACTAGAGTAATCAAATTTATATAGACAGATAATAGAATGGTGATTGCCAGGGTCTGGGTGCAGTGATGAATGGAGAGGTGTTGTTTAATGGGTACAGAGTTTCAGTTTGGGAAGATGAACAAAGTCCGGGAGATGAATGGTAATGATGGTTGCACAACAATGTGAATGTACTTGATGCCACTAAATGGTACACCTAAACATGGTTAAGATGGTGTCTTTTATGTCATGCATATTTTGCCACAACTGGAAAAAAATACATAGGAAGGGCCAAGTGGAAGCTCCTGGAACTGTCCCTACATGAAAACAATACCAAAAATTAGCAATAGCACATATCTGGGGAATTTGCAGAGACTAAAATAACCATGCAGATGGTAATCTCCATCACCTGCCCCATTTAAATAATCTGTTTGGCCTGTAAAAAAGGCAAATAAGTCATGGACAATGATTGTTCATTATCATAAGATAATCAGGTACTAATTCTAATCAGAGCTGCTGGATTTTATGGGCCTTTTTTTCCTGGAACAAATCAAAACATCTCTAACTCCTGATATACAGCTATTGATCTGACGAATAGTTGTCTCCACATCAAACAGCAAAGGTAATGGAGCAGTTCACTTCTACCTGACAGAGATAGAAGTACACTCAAACTCTGTCTTACCTGAGTCCTATGCCAAGTCTCCCGATGTCTATAATATTATAGTCCATAGGGAGATTAGTCATCTGGATATCACAAAAGCATTATGATAGTCCCTTGTATTGATGAGTTTATGGTGATTGGACATGAGAAAAAGTAGGAAGTACTCAAGTTGTGTCAGTAAGATACATAGATGTCAGAGTGGGAAATAAACTCAATGAAAATTTAGGATGTCAAATATATCACAGCCTAGGTATGATAATGCACACAAACAGAAACCAACCTGCAGAAAGCACTGAAGATCATGTTGATTTGTTTTAAAGATGGAGGCAGCACACAGCTAGGATTCCGAACGATTTTTTACACACTCCCTTTCCTAAATCCCATTCCTGATAGTGACTGCTCTTTCCTTTTACCTCTTCTCTCCTGTCCTCACCCTTCCTTTATTGTTCCCTATCCTTCTTACCCCTCTGCCCTCTTTCATTCTTCCTCATAGAGAATAGCCTGGGCTATTATTTGTATTCTTTACATTCTTTGTATCTCTCTCCCGTCCACCCCCCACCTCAACAAAGGCCTTGTACCAATTAAGAAAGTAAACATTTCAAGTCTTCAGAGTATTGAGAGGAGAAAGGTTATGGGGAAATAGCAAATCCTGACAATTTAACTACTCTCTATGTATCACGTAAGTATATTTATCGTAAATAAATTCATACATGCAATAATAGTACAAACAAAATATTCACAAGCTACCAGACTGCCAAATTCTGAATGAGATACAAAATCACATACCTATACTATCTGCTTTTCAATTTATAATTAAAACCACGTTACCTCAGAATTTTAAAAATAGCATTTTGATAATTATAAAAAAATTATAACTACATTAAAATTTTAAATTTCTGCACTTTTAAAGACACCATTAGAAAATGAAAGGGCAAGCAACAGATTAGAGAAAATATTCATGAGATATAGATATAGATATAGATATAGATATATACATAACATAGACTGGCATCCAGGATATGTAAGATGATCTTACAACTCAATAGTGAAGTAGTATTCGGGGGAAATACTACTTCAGAATTATAAGAAACAAATATTTGTGTTTAAGCCACCCAGCCTATAGTATTTTTTATTGAGATATAGTTGAAATATAACATTATGTAAGTGCAAGGTGTACACTTGTTGGTTTGATACATTTGTATATTGCAGTATGATTACCACCAGTAGCATTAGCTAACACCTCTATCATGTCACGCAATTATAATTTCTTTTTTTGTGGTGAGAATAATTATGATCTAGTCTCTTAGCAACTTTGAAGTTTATAGTACAGTATTGCTGACTGTAATCACTATGTTGTGCATTAAATCTCCAGGGCTTATTTACCTATCACTACCAGTTGCAAGTTTATATCATTTGACCAACATTTTTCCAATTTCCCCACTCCCAGCCCCTGGACCACCATTCTACTCTTTGCTTTTATGACTTTGGCTTTCTTAGATTCCATATATAAGTGATATAAGACAGAAAAAGACAGTCTATGGTATTTTTGTCATAGCAGACCAAACAAAGGAGTATTTGGAAGATGCCATATCATGTAAGCTTTTTAGTCAATGGTGAGAAATATTGATTTTATTCAATTACAATAGGATAGTGCAATGCAGAGTTGGGTTTGGAGGCTTAAACATGGGAGAAAAATGGTCTAATTTATTTTTTCAAGATTATGTATTGGGGGCTGCTTCCCTGGTGGCGCAGTGGTTGAGAGTCCGCCTGCCGATGCAGGGGACGTGGGTTCGTCCCCCGGTCCAGGAAGATCTCACATGCCGTGGAGCGGCTGGGCCCGCGAGCCATGGCCACTGAGCCTGTGCATCCGGAGCCTGTGCTCCGCAACAGGAGAGGCCACAGCAGTGAGAGGCATGCATACCACACACACACACACACACACACACACACACACATACAAAAGATTATCTATGGGGAGTTTCCTATAGACATGTAAACAAGGATTCAAGAAGAAACTTTAGAAGGCCCTTTATAAGAGTCCAGGTAAAGGATAGCAGATTAAGGTGGTAAAAATAGAAAAACATTAACTAGCAATTAACTGAGAAATAGATTTTCAGGAACTAACCCCCACACATTTAGATAATTCATCTGAAATATGCTATTTGAAAATATACCTTCTTAGGATGCATCATATCTCTGAAGGAAATGCTAAAATACCAATGGGTTGATAGTCCAAGCAATGACGATTTACTGAGTGGTGTGTGTGTGTCTGTGTGTGTGTGTGTTTGTCATCCTCAACTGTCCTAGGTTCAAGGAAAGGCAAATAGAAATAAAACCTTCATGTTGGAATACTGTCCCACAGTGAGTAAAGGTATCATGTACTTTTAAATTATATCTATTTAAACAAAGCCTAATATAATGGGAAAAATAAACTAGACCTGGAATCAAAAGACCTGAGTTTGAATCGCAGCTTGATTAATTACCAGAATATTAAGTTCGGGCAAGTTGTCCACATTTGATCAATTTCAGGTTCCTTATTTACAAAATGGTAGGCTGGATGGAGTGATCTCTAGGCTCCCTTCTTGCATGAGATTTTGTTATTCTACAACACCATACTGGTATTCTCATTAAAGTGAATTTCAAGTGTTTGGTCAAGAAGAGACTCATTTATTTACTTCTTTTATTTCAAATTTAATAATAATGTAAGCCCTCATCCCATCAGGCAAAGAAGAAACTCTACCAGTTTGTCATCATTCAAGAATCCATTTCTTTCATTAGGTCACATGAACATTCTAGAGGCTTAAAATAACCCTAGAAAGTGTGGTAGAGGCTCTGTATTTGGGCCTTAAACAAAAGATACATCTTGTTGAACTTTCATGGTGGCTTTAAATCTGCTGACTCTACTGCTTCACTGATAAACTGGAATCACAGGAAAGTTGGTGCCTGAACCCATATTACTTGCATGAAGTGCATAACCACTGTTTCTGAAATCTTTCTCTATCTCTGGAGACATGCCCTATTTTCACATTGCCATAGTGAATGTTTAAGTTTTCTGCTACATGAAGATATGTCCCTCTCTCCAGCCTCAGGGACATCTATCCCTCTTCCTTTGGAGTCTCAATGGCTCTCCTCTTTTTCCTCTCTCTCTCTCTCTCTCACCTAACATTATTCTTTCAAAGTATTTGTGCTTTTCAAAGAACAAAGGAAAATCTGTCAATTCCAGGAAACACCAGCTTTTCACCCTAACACAAATCTCCCCTGAAGTAATTAACAGCAAATGTTAACTACCATCTCGAAGTGGTGGTAATAGAGTTCTTGGGGAAAATAAACACAAATTAAAGCTTCAGTAAATTATACTGCCATAACTACAAATAATTAGCTCTTCAAGAAAACAGATTTATATATCGACAAAATCCTTGTTTTGGAGCCTCCTCACCAAATAGCCTTAGTCTTTAAGGGAACAATCAATGATCTGAAATCTATCCCTCACCAAGCATACTTTGAAAAGTTCATTCTACTATACAGCTCATTAGATCGAACTTGCAATAAATCTTAACAGACTCAGAGAAGAAAATGTTTATTTAAAGTGGTAAATTTTTCAAAACTTCACGTGGAGCCTGACTGTGTTTCCAAAGATCTGATTCCTGCATTTCGCTTCAGATCATCCCCAATCATTAGAGAGATCTCTAACCAAAAGGTATGAAAATCTTCTATGTTCATGTTGCCATATCTGACTACATATATATTCTTATTTAACACACACAAAAACTCATGCACACACTGTCTCTCGCTCTCTCACATACATACAAAAACACACACACACCCATCCCTTCAGTTCATATATTTGTAAACCTACATACTCTTTTTGTAACTGCAATTTATTTTTTAAATCCACATTATGTTATTATGATCCACCCATGTTAATACACACAAAAACATTTGATTCAATTTACCTATTGTATAATATAATACTTTTGAAAACAAACCATAATTTATTTATCAATTACCTTTAAGAAGGTAATTTAGGTAACATCCACCTTATTATATACAGCACTACATTAAGATTCCAATGCACCTAGCTTCTAATGTAGATAAATAAGAACTTCCTTAATGATAGAGAGGCTGACCTTTCTATTATAATTTTCGTGGCCACCCAGATGTATTCTTTTGTGTTTTTATTTGTCCATTTGTCTATACTGCTGTGGAAATGTTTCAATATTAATGTCATATAATCTGTTCAGCTTTTCTTCATACTTTGTGATTGTTTAAATGTTGTCTTTAAGACACCTTTCCCTAACCTGATTTCATAAAGCTATATCCATATTTTGCTTTTAAAGTATTAATGTTTTCTCTTTCATATTTAATTTTTGATTTGAACTGGAATTTATTTTCTCATTTCTTTAAGATAGGGGTCTAACCCTTTGTCCATATGAATTTCCAATAATCTCAACACCATTTATTAAAAGGTTCATCCTTTCTCCACAAATCTGTAATGTTACCACATTAGTCTTTTTTTTAATCTATCTATATTCCTGGGCCCTATATTCTGTTCAATTTTGTTTGTCTATACCTTTGCTGTGCCAGTACCACACTGTTTTAATTAATATGACTTTAAGTGTTTATATCAGGTAGCATAGGTTGCCCTTTCTTCATGTTTCTTAATGTTTTCATATCTTCTTCAAAAATTTTTGGCTACTTTCAACTCCCTACTTATACCTAATGGTCACCTTGGCTAAGACACGGTAACTAGACATTTAGTCAAACATTATTCATGATATTTGTGTGAAGAATTTTTTAGATGAGATTAACATTTAACCCAATCAGTTGAAAGTCTTAATAGAAAAATGACTGACGGCCCCTCAAAAAGAGGGAATTCTGCCAGCAGACTGCCTTTGGACTCACACCGCAATATCAGCTCTTCCCTGGGTCTCCAGCCTGTTGCCCTGCCCTGCAGATTTTTTGCACATACACATGTCCTATTGGCTCTGCTTCTGTTTCTCTGGAGAACTCTGCCTAATACACTTCTCTCCCATATAAACTTTAGATTTAGCTTGTCATGGCTTATGAAAATATCTATTGCAATTTTCATTGTAATAGCAATGCATACACAAGTTATTGCCATGGTCAATTATAAGATATTGATTCATGTTTTCAAAGAATATTACAAAGTGTTCCATTTAATTTTTTACATCCTTTAAGAAAGCTTCATTTTCTCTATGAATATTTGACTCACATTATATTTATTCTCAAATACCTGATATGTATTGTTTTATTGTGAATGATATTTTTAGTTAATAGTAAAAGTATTAATGGAATAGTATTTACTAATAGTAGTACATTTTCTTACTGGTTGTTGCTAATATTTTAAATTCTTATTGGTTTTTGTACGTCAGTCATCCAGCAAGTTCAGAGATTAGATTTTCTTGTATTTTGTATGCAGACATTTTCCACCTCTTTTTTTGTTTTCACATATATTTTCCACTGGCTTTTGCTTCGGTACATATAAATTAATCTTGTGTTAATATTTTATTTGGAATAGTTTTATTGATTTCTATAAATGGATGTGTTGTATATTTTATTTATTTATTTGTTTTGGTTTGGCTATTGTATATTGAAAAAGTGAGTATACCCTCTTGTTTCACTCTCTGAAAAATTTTATATAAGATAAAGGTTAATTTGAGCCCTGAAGGATTTGCAAAGTCACTTTTAAAATGTCTGGTCCTGGTGTTTTTGTTTGCTGATTTGTAGACATTTGACCAGACTATCCTATTCATGTAAAAGTTGTTAGTATACTATGTTTCTCTATTTCCTCTTAAGACAATTGTGCTAATTTTATTTTTTAATTCAATTTTTTATAAATTTTCATATTAATGGCATAATACTCTTTATTCCTATAATTAGTAAAACTTCAAATATATGTAAATAAAACCCCTTTTCTTTCATAGTTTTGTTTGCACCTTCCTCTTCTATGAACATAAAAAAATACCATTCTTTATATTTTCAAAGAAACAAAATTGAAGTTTACTGATCCTCTCTATTGTCTATTTAGATCCCATTTTTTACTGACATATAATTCACATACCATAGAATTCACCTATTTATATATTTCAGTGATTTTGAGTATGTTCTCATATAAGTGCAACCATCATTACAGTCAATTTTGAACATTTTTATCACTTCAAAAAACAAATCTAATATTCTTTAGGCATCACCTCCCTATATTCCCACCCTACTTGCCACAAGCTCTAAGCAACCACTAATCTATCTTCTGTCTCTGTAGATTTCACTATTCTGGACATTTCATAGAAAGAGAATCATACAATATAAGGTCTTTTGTGACTGACTTTTTTACTTAACATAATATTTTGAAGGTTCATCTAGGTGATAGGATGCATCAGTATTTCATCCCTTTTTATAACCAAGTAATATTTCATTGTATGGACATACCAATTCTGTTCATCCATTTATCAGCTGATGGACATTTTGGCTGTTTCCACTTGTTTGCTACTATGAAAAATGTTGCTATAAACATTCTTCTTCAATTGGTGTGAACATAGGTTTTCATTTCTCTTGGGTATACATCTAGGAGTAGAATTGCTGGGTCATATGGTAATTTCATGTTTAATTGTTGGAGGAACTGCTTAGATGGTTTTCAATTGAGTGACGCCATTTTACTCTCCTATCACTATTTTTTTAAATAGTGTGAAGTGTGAGTCCTCCTACAAGTTGTAGATTATTGATACCCTCTAAAGTTTGTTTTCTGTTTGTCCTACTTGTTTTATTAATTATCTCTTCTTCTATGGCACAATCTATTTAATTCTTATGTTGCAAACTTAGCTAATTAATTTCTAATAAGTTTCCTTTCAAATATGTGTGTGTGTGTGTGTGTGTGTGTGTGTGTGTGTGTGTGACACAGATTACAAGTATTGATTTACAGGTTTCCAGCAAGGGTTTTTTTTTCAGCTCTAAATATTTAGTAAATTCTGACAGAAATTGTCATTAAATAATAAAATAGAGCTTACAGTTTCAAACTTAATAAAGTAAAAGTAGACTGTTATAAATATTTCATGATTCCAGAAGAAAAAGAAAAATACGAAAGAATTTAGACAAGTAGGAAAAAAAGGAAGATTTAAACCAAATTAGTAACTACATTTAATGCAAATGGATTGGCTGCTCCAAATGAAAAGAAAATAAGTGTCAGATTGCATAAAATTACATGGAACTATGTGCTCTCTTCAAGAGACATACCCAAAGAAAGTGGAAGAAGTAAATAACAAATGCAAGAGCAGAAATTAATGACATAGAAAATAAACAACACAAATTCAAAAGCTAACACTTGGCTCTTTGAAAATACTAATAAAAATGGCTATCTACTTGAGAGGCTTCTCAAGACCAAAAAAGAATAAAAAAAGATAGAAAGCGCAAGAAACCAATATCAGAAAGGTAAAAGGGTCATATATCACATACATGTTACAGACTTTACAAAGGAAAAAATGAACAAAGTGTTTTCAAATAAATTTTAAATTTTATAAAAGTCACAGTCCCCTAGAAAAATATAACATCAAAATAGATTCAAACAGAAATAGAAATTTATACATACATTTATACATTACAGACATTGAATCAGCACTCACTACTCTCACCATGAAGAAAGCTGAAATCCAAGATTTTTCACTAGTGTGTTCTAAAGAAAGGAAGAATTCCAGTAGTACACAAACTCTTTGAGAATAGAAAGAGGGAACACTATTCAACTACTTTTGAATATTTTCTTCATTTCAAGACAGGAAAGGGTAGTATAAGAAAGTGTAATTAGAGGTGACCTTACCCAGGAAAACAGATGATAAATATAATATAAGCAAACTGAGTCCAATATAAAAAGCTAATTTCATGACAGACAACCAAAATTATTTTACACAACAAAATTAATAAAATTAAACATACAAAAAATTAAATCAAAAGTTTCTTATAATTTCAGCAGTCATGTATGATTTTACAAAAATCTGCAGCTAATCCTATCAAAGTAGAAACAAACTTTCTTAAATGAAAATTAGCAATCTACCATAGAGGAACATTATAGATACAGGTGAGATGATGAAAGATTTAAAGATCAGGAAGAAGACAAGAATGCCCCCTGTCACCACTCTATTCAGTATTGTACTTCAGAGTTTAGCCAGTGGAGAAAGTCAAGAAAAAGAACTAAAATGTTTAAGGATTAGAAAAGAAAACACACAACTTGTTCTATTTATATATGATATGGTTGTGTACAGAGAAAATACAAAATAATGTACAGGAAATTGCTAGGATTTGTAAGAGAGCTTCTTAAGATTTCTAGATAAAAATCAATAAAAATAAATTGTGTTTTTATATAATAGCATCAAACAGAAAGTGATAGTAAAAAGAAAGAAATCCTTTTAGATAGCACGAAAAAGCTGAAGTAGCAATAAATCCAATAAGATATACAAAGCCTTTACAGACAACATTATAATAGTTTTTCAAAGACCTTGAAGATTTCAGAAGTGAATAGAGATATATTTTGTGTTTATAAGTTGGATATCTTAATAGTGAAAAGATGTTAAGTCTCTAAAGATTAAGTTATAGAGTAAGCAAAATCTAAGTGAAAATGCCAAAGATTTTGTTTTGGACCTGAAAAACTTCTTTAAAAATTTATACAGATTACAAAAGCCCACCACACACTTGAAGAATAATATAAATGTGAGAAAAGTTGTTCTACTGAATATTCAGTGTTCTTATAAAGCTATAGTAACAAAGAGGGTGCAGTTTTGATACAGAGACAAACAAATGAACCAAAAGAAGACTTAATAGAGACACAGAAAAACAAACCAAAACATATATTATTAAAACAAAATCATATGTATATATATGTACACACACACACACACATACATATGGCACCTCTGTATAACAGAGGTATCACAGCACCTCAACAAAGACATAACAAACTTTTCAATTAAAAAATGCTGAGCACTAAGGTATCCATAAAGAAAAAATAATTAAAATTGTATCATATTGTAAACAAAATTATTTCCAGATGGATTAATGACCTATATGTGAAATGGTACCAAATATATTTTAAAAGACAATATAGGAGGCTATCTTTAAGCCACAAAGTAGAAAGATGGAAAAAAGTATAAGCTTTAAAGGAAAAGATTGATGTATTTACCCACATTAAATTAAGAAATATTTTCCAACAAAAGAAAACACAAAGATAGTTAAAAGAGAGGTCATGCCACAGAGTTTGAAAAGATCATTGCAACATATAAAACCAATAGAGAGACTACTATTCAAAATATGAAAAGAACTTAGAAAGAATAAAGCTGGAGCTATCTCACACCCTGACTTTAGACTATAGTACAGACCTACAGTAAACAAAACAGTATGGTACTGACACCAAAACAGACATATGGAACAGAATAGAGAGACCAGAAATAAACCTATATACACTTATGGTCAATTAATCTAAGACAAAGGAGGCAAGAATGTTCAATAGGAAAAAGGTCTCTTCAATAAGTGGTGCTGGGAAAACTGGACAGCTACTTGTGAAACAATTAAATTAGAACACTTTCTCACATCATATACAAAATAAATTCAAAATGGATTAAAGACCTAAATACAAGATCAGAAACCATAAAACTCCTTGAAGAAAACATAGGCAAAACACTCTGACAAAAATAATAGCAATATTATTTTGGATCTGTCTCCTAAGACAAAGGAAACAAAGCAAAAATAAACAAATGGGACCTAAATAAACTTAAAAGCTTTTGCACTGAAAAGGAAACCACTGACAAAATGAAAAGACAACCTACTAAATGGCAGAAAATATTTGCAAATGATATGACCTATAAGGGGTTAATATCTAAAATATATGAACATCTCATAAAACTCAATTTTAAAAAACAATTAAAAATGGGCAGAAGACCTGAATAGACATGTTTCCAAAGAATACATACAGGTGGCCAATAGGCACATGAAAAGATGCACATCACTAATCAACAAAGAAATACAAATCAAAACCACCATGAGATATCACTTCATACGTGTCAGAATGGCTATCATCAAAAAGACTACAAATAACAAATGTTGGCAAGGATGTGGAGAAAAGGCAACCCTAGTACACTGTTGGTAGGAATATGAATTGGTGCAGCCACTATGGAAAACAGTATGAAGGTTTCTCAAAAACTAAAATTAGAACTACCATAAGATCCAGCAATTCCACTCCTGGGTATATATCCAAAGAAAACGAAAATACTAATCCAAAAAGATGAATGCACCCAATGTTCACAGCAGCATTATGTACATTATTTACAATAGCCAAGATATGGAAGAAACCTAAGTGCCTGTTAACAGCCAAATGAATAAATAACATGTGGTATGATACACACACACGCACACACACACACACACAGAGAAATATTACTCAGCCATAAAAAAGAAAGAAATCCTGCCATTTGCAACAACATGGATGGACATGGAGGGTACGATGATTAGTGAAATAAGTCAGACAGAGAAAGACAAATACTGTATGTTATCATTTATATGTGGAATCTAAAAAATAAAATGAATGAATATAACAAAACTGAAATAGACTCACAGTTATAGAGAACAGACTAGTGGTTACCAGTGGGGAAAGAGAAGGAGGAAGGAGCAAGATAGGGGTAGGGGATAAAGAGGTATAAAATGTGTAAAATACATCAGCTACAAAGATATATTTACAGTTCAGGAAATATGGCCAATATTTTATAATAACTTTAAATGGAGTATAATCTATAAAAATATTGAATCACTATGTTCTACATCTGAAAGTAATATAATATTGTAAATCAACTATACTTCAATTAAAAAATGAAATAAACTCTTAAAAGCAAGAATAAAAAGGCAAATAACCCAATAGAAAAGTAGGCCAAAAATTCAATAGACCCTTCAAAAAACAGCAAATCCCAAAAGCCAATAACTATATTTAAAATTGTAAAATATTTATATTTTCACTAGTAATCATGAAAACTAAAATTCACACCATAATGAGGTACCACTACACACAGATTAGATAGGAAATATTAAAATAAATGATAACAACTAATGTCAAGGAATTTAAATATCAGTCACTACCACTGTTGGAAGTGTAAGTTGATTTGACCACTTGTCATTATGTTGTGGTTTAAGGACATATATTCTCTGTGACTCAGCATCTCATTCCTGAAACTTCCCTATAACTCAGTAGTTCACTCCCTAGAGAAATGTGTTCTCCTGTGTACTAGGATACATATATAAACATGTATCTTGTTCAGCATTGTTCATGACAGCCATAAATAGAAAACAACACAAATATCTATCAACAGTATTACAGGAATGTGCACATAAGTAATAAATCTACAAAGAAAAACAATGAATGGGTTAACATAAAAGTTAGGTAAGTGGTTATTGTTTGTGCTATGGGAGGGTTTTGTGATGATGCAAGGCATGGAGGGGATTCTTGGTTGTTGCCAATGTTCCATTTCTTGACCCGTGTGATTGTAACAATTGTTACTGCTTCATAATTTTCATTAAATGTACATAGAGTCTATAGATTTTCCATCTAAACTCACAAAGAAAAACAGCTATTGTGCTTACTACCTAGGGAGTTAAGTACACAGGACTGATGCTACAGATGAATACTTATGTCTCCACAGTGATGCTTGCTGGCCACAAAAGCTAAAGCACCAGGATAACTGCCTTTCCTTATTTTCAAATTCCAAGTCTCACATAAATGCACTGAGTTTGTGGAATTTCTTTTATATAAAGATACCAAGCTGAAAGAGGGTTTGGGATTTTTTTTTTCTTAACTTCTATCCTCTGCCTTAGGAAGGTATACTAGAAAATGCAGTAGCACCCTTATCCTCAGGGTATACATTCCAAGACCCCAGTGGTTGCATGAAACAGCAGATAGCACCGAATCCTATATATACTGTGTTTTTTCCTATACTTACATACCTATGATAAAATTTATAAGATAGGCACAGTAAGAGGTTAACAACAACTAATAATAAAATGTAAAAATTATAGCAATATGCTATAATAAAAGTTATGTGAATGTGGTCCCTTCCTCTCACAAAATATCTTATTGTACAAACTTAATGCCTTTTCCATCTTAACTAAGCACTTATCATGCACTGTGGCCATAACTTTTGCAAATTGAGGTGTGACCGCAAAACTAGCATGAATTTATTTTTCCTTCTTCACAATTTCACATACAGAAGATTCATTCTTACCATAGATCTTAGAAACCTCAGCAAATGATTTTTTCTTTCCTTATTAAACCAAGAACTTTCACCTTTTCACCTAAAGAAAGTACTTTACAGCTTCTCTTTGGCATATCCAAATTGCCAGCATCACTCCTCTTTTGCTTTGGGGCCATTATTAAGTAAGATAAGGGTGACTTGGACACAAGCACTGTGATACTGAGACAGTCAGTTCTATAAGGAAGAGGGCTACTAAGTGACTAAAGGGTGAGATATGCCAGACAAAGGGATGGTCCATACCCCGGTGGGTGGATGGATGATACAAGATTTCATCACACTACTCAGAAATTTATGAATTGTTTATTTCTGGGAGTTTCTATTTAATACTTTTGGACTTCGATTGACCGTGGGTAACTGAAACAGCAGAAAATGAAACCTCGAATAAAGGGAAATGACTATAGATCAAATAGATGCTGAATGCCAATCCACTTATTTCACTCTAGGAGTAATCTTGGATGAATCAATTATAATACCATCTGAACTCTCCAAATATCTTTAGTTCTTTCAGATTGGTAAGAAGTGGTCTTGTTAATGAGATAAGTAATTCTTTTTCCTCTTGTCAATAAACAACATGGTGCGCATATTCACTGAAGTGTGTCAAAACTCACACCTTTTAAATGACATTTTCAAATTAACTTCCTTAAGGTGATCTTGCCCTTAGAGAAGTAACTTTTCTTGCTTTTTCAGAGTCCTTAACTCCAAGAATCAAGTTTATTATTTAACTATACCTACACTTCCAAATACTCTCACCAATAGCCACTGTCCCCAGAGTTTAGACTCTAGTGTTGCCCTGAAGCATTTTTTCAAAGGAAAAAACATCTCCCTAGAAAAAAGTATTTATATTCTCTTTAGGTTTAGTCTTCTTATGGGTATCAAATAATATTCACTCCTTCCTTAAATCTAACACAGACAAAAAAATTCCTGAATCTATACCATGCCAACTTCTGAATTCTGAATTTGGGATATAGTAAATTAATGATTAATAGTTTCTTCTTCAACTTCCTTTAGTACAAACACACACAGATCCTAATTTTCTTAGTCTTTTAAAATACCATCACAATTGAATAAGATTACTAACTTTGGTACTATGATATCATAATATAGGATTTCCTACTATGGTACCATAAAACATTGATCTCTGATGCTCAATCACACTGAAAAGCTCTACAAACTCTAGGGTTCTACAGCTGTAGTTCTCCTTTTGCACTGCTTATTGAGAGGAAAAATTTGTATTCATACCTTATAACTTCTCTTTAAACTTGCCTTCCATTCTTAGGTTACTTAAGATTTTGTATATTCAAATCTGTCCACAAATTGGAGTCAAATATTACTCCGATATTTGATTAGGTGCTAAAATCAGTGGAAAATATTGTTTAAGGGACTAAAGTCAAAATTACCCTTGAAAATCTCTTAAATCAATCATAATATACACTGTCCACTAAATAATTTATATCAGTTCCTCTAAAGCTTATTTAATCAATTTCCCTTACCCATCCTCTCAATTAATTATTCAATGAATTATTTGAGAATGGCAGAGAATCATGAATTCCTAAAGAATGCATTCTTCTTCTCACGTACCTACTGGCTGTCTTCTCACTAGTTTCAAGCCCTGTTTCAAATGTAGCTGGAGCCAAATACTGTATCAACTGCATTGCCCCCATCAATATTCCCATATCATTTCAGGGACTTTTTCTCCGTCTTCATAAACAATCTAATTTCCCTTCTATCATCCATTTTGGATGATGCAGATACACAAATGACCTTCCCCAGACTTCTTCCCTCTCTTCATAGCCTGATAACAGCTTGTGAAATTTTCCTATGGGAAACTAATAAACTCACTAGAAAGTATTAACCTAGGCATTCATGTTAAACCATGCATTCTCAAACTTGACACTCGGCCAGTGCTTCCAGGCCAAGATTACTACTTTTCTCAAGTTACTCCCCTGCTGAAAGAGTATTCATTACATCAGTTTACAAAAGCTGTGAGCACTCCCCTTCCTCAGCAACAATCTGGTAGTTTAGATAAACGGTGGAGTATTTCTTGGCTAATTTCTATGGTAGTCTTAGATGGAGGCACAGCTGTATGTTATGTCACAGTACAGTAATCTCAGACAAGACCACAAGTATATAAATCCTCATTTATGTAGACTTGAATATCTGGAAGAGCATGAAAGTGGGTCTGTTACTAGAAGAAAAGCCTACTTTACAATACAAAACACATAGAGAACAGTGGAGAGCATGGATAGTGTTTTCCTCTTTTCCATTTCAAGTCTATACAGGTTTCAGCTTAAAGCTGCATCTCTGTAGGTTCTCCCTAACTTTTCTCCTCTTCACCATGACCTTGGTTTTTTTTAGCTTTCTTCTTACTCTGAAAGACTTGATTAGCAGTCAATAGGCTCCTTTCATCTTCTCAGCAAGATAGGCTGTGGGAGAGGTCAGGTACCTTGAAGGTCCTACGGAAATATGTTTTAATCTTTCAGTTAAACATCTACAATCAAAATTTCTCTTGCAAATGTTGATAGCCTTTATTTGGTGTTATGATAATAGAAACTTTCTTTTCTCATCTAAGCTAAGGCTCTCTTCTAGGAGGGGGAAATGACCAAAAAAAGGGAGGGGGGACTTGGAGAAAACAAATGTTGTCTTACTGCGTAACACTGAAGAGAGAGAACAGAATTATATGGCACTTTTTCTTGAGGAGATGATGACATTGCACTGTGGTATTCATTTTTCTTCTTTAATTAATTAATTTTTATTTATTTTTGGCTGCATTGGGTCTTCATTGCTGCACGTGGGCTTTCGCTAGTTGCGGCGAGTGGGGGTTACTCTTCATTGCGGTGTGTGGGTTTCTCACTGCGGTGTCTTTGCTTGCTGCAGAGCACGGGCTCTAGGCACGTGGGCTTCAGTAGTTGTGCCATGCAGTCTCAGTAGTTATGGCACACGGGCTTAGTTGCTCTGGGCATGTGGGATCTTCCTGGACCAGGGCTCGAACCCATGTCCCCTGCCTTGGCATGCGGATTCTTAACCACTGTGCCACAACGGAAGTTCTGCACTGTGGTATTCTAAAGAGAGAAGTGGATTTTTTTTAAATTGTTTTGCATAGAGGGAATTTACCACCATAGTGGTGATATCTGACTTCTCTTGTGTCTTAACTTCTGAGACCTAAAGCCATTCAACAGTGTTTTCTTGGTAGCTCTTGAAATACCAGACTGTAGTAGAAGAAATTACAGACCTTTGTCCAATGTCTAAAGCCAGTTTATTAACCAGAACCACAATTTAAGGACTCTGTATTTCAAATAAATCAAATCCTTATAGTCTCTAATTTATACATAATCTTTCAGTTCCATTATTTTTCATTTCCAAAGATAATTCTTTTTAAATCCACTAGGCTATATTTTCTACCTAAACTATATGTTCCATTAAAATAAAAGTATGGGGGTTGCTAAATGGGCCAAGATCCTCTCATGTTCTATCATGTATGTCATTAAAAATAATTTAGAAAACAATGCCATGTTTATTATCAGATTATGTGTCTGTTATAAAAGATACATTGGAAAACCAGGTTAATCATATGTGGTTTGATTGAGAAATTCAATCTTGATGAAGTAAAAAAATTTAAATGTTTAATTTTTTTTCAGTAACTGCTACAAGGGAAAGTTAATGCTTTTGCAGTCTAGAGCAAAAATTACATCCAATTTTAAAGAATTCGTTTAAGTAACTATATGGACATTTCATGTACCACTATTATTATGTTATTATTTTTATTGGGGGGATATTTGTTCAAAGCAACAACTCCAAATAGCCAAAAAGCTTCCCACATGCTCTTCTCTAAATTCCTGTTTTGTTTAATTATAACCCTGAGTTTAGAATTAAAAAGAAAAAGGGGAAAAGAGGGAGACCCTCCTCTGACTACAAGCACAATTAGCTGCCCATTAGCAGTTATGATCCTGGTCTTCTGCCTCTGATATCAGTGGCCTCTAATTACATGGAATGGGTTCACTCTGTGGCTTCAGCATGGGAAGAGTTTAGGGTTCATCCTCATTCTTGCCTCTTTTACAACGGAAGAACCCCACCAAAGTGGAAGCCATGTCATACTTTTGTCACTTCCAGCAATAACCCCCTCCAACTTATTCTCTGGGCTACTGTTCGACCACACTGAGTTCTCTTTTAAGCTCTCTGACAGTGACAGTGAACTAACCGGAGGACTGGTATTTTCATCATCTCTTACCCAGAAACACTGTTTCTTCTACCAGGTCTGACTGGTAGAACAAATGAAACAAATTTTCAAACAACAAAGTTTCAAACACACAAAACCTATCAAATGATTTGTTTGTTGCTTTGTTTGAATCTCAATAACTGTAGCTTTCATCTCTAGAAGTTAAATTTGGTTCTTTTATATATCTTCTATATTTCGACATAACTTTTTTTAACATGTGTGGTACAATTATAAAAGCTATTTTGACTTCCTTATCTTCTCATTCTAACATCTGTGCCAGTTTGGGGTCACTTTCAAGTGATTATTCTTATTATAGTTCATCTTTACCTGTCCCTTTGTATGCCTGGTAATCTTTGGTTGGATGCCATACTTATTAATTTTGCCTTGTAGTAGTGATGAATATTTTTGTATTTCTATAAATATTATTGAGTTTTGCTCTGGAACATAGTCAAGTTACTTGGAAAGGTTTTCACCTTTTTGTGTCTTGCCTTTAAGATTTGTTCTGCTCTCAAAAACTTTATTAGTTAAATGTTTTATATCTATTGTTCAGATGATGAAAATGAAATTCCTAGAGAAAATGTAAAAGCCATGTACCTGGCTGTGGTAGGATCTCAAAAATTATCATTGAATAATTTGAATTCATATCCCTCTGATTCTAAAAACACCATGGTGCCACTCTTCACAACGTTCCTCTGTTTTAAGTTAACTCACTTATTACCAGGATGAAAAGTCCCTCAAAAGTTTCTTAAATATCAAATTTAAATACTGTGCTAAAAAAACAATATAATAATTTTCTTACCACTGGCTGTAACAATTTACTCATCTAATTCAGGCTTTTCACTTAACAGTAATTATATATGGTTATAATATGTGAGAACATGCAACGAGAACTTATGTTGGAAAAATATCTGTTCTTACATTTCATATTATAAAAATGTTTTCACTGTACAGGAAAAGCCAGACATATTCTAAAATATTTATTTGCAGGAATGTCTTGGATATATATTTTCCTTTAATAATTAATAAAACTAAGAACTGACAATAGCATTGATTGAGAAGGAGTATAATTTTGAGATTCCTGCCTCAGAGATGATGTTAATCTTCATGTTCACATTTCATGTAGTTTAGTTCAGAAAAAAGTTTTCATTTTCCTCTTTGTAACTAAAAGGATCCCCATTCTGCATTCAGAACAGTAACAGTAAAAAAAAAAGGCCTACTTTATATAAAGTCAGAATTTATAAAGACACACACACCCATATATACATATATGGATGTGTGTGTGTGTGTGTGTATATATATAAAACTTCCTTATTCTTGTTTCCAAAATATTATTGTAAAGAAAATTATGACTTCTGTGGTATTTATTCATGAATAAACTCTAATGGAGAGTTCTACTCCCCGTTCTTGTCCAGTGTGTGAACCCGTATATAAATTATGGAAATCCCCATCTTATGAGGAAGAATCTGTCTCTCGTTATACAGACTGAAAATGCCACCTACTTAATCTCTGAGTATCCTTTAAAGCCATAGGCTAGCATATGACCTTAGCTCTGACAATCAGTTATGTCCATTCTGGAGACTGGACTAGAAGCTACTGACAAGAAGAAAAGACTGCTTAGAATATATTCTGAAAGTGGAAAGCACACACTGTTTTCAGTATCCAGAACAAATGTATCAGTGATTCATATTACTGTATTTAGCATCCCCTATCATTGATATTTGTAGTTCTAGCTGAAGTGTCTCTGCCCAGTGACTCTTGCACTAGGTTGTTCCCTGGACCAATTCTACAGCATGATTCCTAGACATAAGTTTAAACTTCCAAACACCAATCCTGGTTGTTGAATCTTTTATTTAGAGATTCCATAAACTGTCCAATATCTTTTTAATAGTTTATTTTCTACTTAATTAACCCAGAGTAAGTCACCGATTGCTCTAACATAAAAATTGATACCAGGAGAGATCAGAGACAACAGCTCATTGAGGATATAGGGGAAATTGCCATCAGTTATCTAGCTTGGTTGGCACTGGAGACAGTAAATCTCTAGTTGGCAATAAGAAACAAATTGAGAAAAAATTATCCTTAGAGTGTCCTGCAACTTAAAGCCTACTAGTGACCTGACTAGGGAAAATCAAGTAGTAACTCACATGTAAAAGTATGAAGGTCCTGGGACTTCCCTGGTGGTGCAGTGGTTAGGAATCCACCTGACAGTGCAAGGGACATGGGTTCGAGCCCTGGTCCGGGAAGCAACTAAGCCCACGAGCCACAACTACTGAGCCCGTGTGCCACAACTACTGAAGCCTATGAGCCTAGAGCCTGTGCTCCGCAACAAGAGAAGCCACGGCAATGAGAAGCCCACACACTGCAATGAAGAGTAACCCTCACTCGCCACAACTAGAGAAAGCCCGTGCACAGCAATGAAGACCCAATGGAGCCAAAAATAAATAAATAAATTTATCTTTTAGAAAAGTATGAAGGCCCTGGGTATTCCAAACCTGTAGGGTGTCATGGTTATTTCTAAGGGCACTGGGAGAGCCTCCTTTCCCAATTGTATGCTTAGCTCCCTTGTCAATGATCAGTTGGCTGTATATGCATATATTTATTTCTAGTCTCTTTATTCTGTTCCATTAGTCTGTCTTTTTGCCAGTACCATGCTGTTTTGAGTACTGTAGGTTTGTAATATATTTTTTGAAATCAGAAACTCTTATGCCTCCAAATTTGCTCTTTCTCAGAACTGACAAATGGTGTTGGTGAAATTGGATATCCACATGCAAAAGAATGAAACTGGACTCTTGTATCATACACAAAAATCAACTCTAAATGGATTAAAGACTTAAACATAAGATCTGAAACTGTAAAACTCCTAGAAGAAAACATAGGGGAAAAGATCCTTGACACTAATTTTGGCAATGATGTCCTATCTATATGACACCAAAAGCACAGGCAACAAAGCAAAAATGGGCAAGTAGAACTACATCAAACTAAAAACCTTCTGAACAGCAAAGGAAACAATCAACAAAATGAAAAGGCAGCCTATGGAATAGAAGAAAATATTTGCAAACCCTGTATCAGATAAGGGGTTCATATTCAAAATTTATAAAAACTCCTATGACTTAATAGCAAAAAACCCCCCAAATAACCCAATTTAAAAATGGTCAATGGGCTTGAACAGACACTTTTCCAAAGAAGAAATATAAATGGTCAACAGATATATGAAAATGTGCTCGACATCACTAATCATCAGGAAAATGTAAATCAAAACCACAATGAGGGAATTCCCTGGTGGTCCAGTGGTTAAGACTCTGTGCTTTCACTGCTGAGGATGCAGGTTCAATCCCTGGTCAGGGAACTAAGATCCCACATGCCACACAGTGCAGACCAAAAAATCCCCCCAAAAACAAACAAACAAAAACCACTCAATGAGATATCATCCCAGACCTGTTAGGATGGATATTATAAAAATAGAAAAATAAAGTATTGGTAAGGATGTGGAGAAATTGGAACTACAGTGTACTGTTGGTAAGAATGTAAAATGGTACAGTTGCTATGGAAAAGAGTATGGAGAGTCTTCAAAACCTTAAAAATAGAATTATCACATGACCCAGCAATGCCACTTCTGTGTATATAGTCTAAAGATTTGAAACCAAGATCTAGAAGATATTTCTGCACTACCATGCTCACTGCAGCATTATTCATGATAGCCAAGATATGGACAAAACCTAAATTTCCATTGATGGATGAATACATTTTTAAAATGTAATATATACATACAATAGAATATTGTCCAGCCTTAAAAAAGAAGGAAAATCTGCCATGTGCAGTAACATAGATATACCTGAAGACGTTATGCTAAGTGAAATATGCCAGTCACAGAAGAACAAGTACTGCATGATTCCACTTACATGAGATATCTAAAATAGTCAAACTCGTAGAAACAAAGAATAGAATGATAGTTGCCAGAGGCTGTATTATACACTTAAAAATTTGAGAGTAGATCGCATATTGTTTTCTTACAACAATAAAATTTCTTTTCATAAACTAATAAAATAAATTAAAAATAAAGACAACAGGATACACCAATGTAATAAGAATGTAATATTCCAGTCTTAAATTCCCAGCTCAAGGTAATGCCAAATATCATTAACTTTCTGTGAATATGGTAAAAGTCTTACTTCTTGCATCCACAGGTTGAGATAGAATAACTCTAAACATTTAATTCTGATGACTCTTTATTATGAGAGTTTAATTGGCATTTTGGAATGGGGCATTGACTGAAAAAGAACTGGACTTCTTTGTAGTGGGATGAGGATATAATGGTAGATTCCAATAAAGAAAGGACTCTCCAACCCTCACTTGCCATCTTTCTAAGGAGAAGTCAAGTTTACAATATATAGTAACATTTTTTTGCCATGATTGGAGACATGTAATGACTTAGCCAAGAAGAGTTACCTAGAAAATGGAAGTCAATTTTTCCCATCCCAACCTCTTTAGCCTTCCCTGTATTGATTCTTGGTACTTGCAATACCACTATTCTCCACTAGTCAGGGTGGAGACATGAAGATGAAATAATAAATGGCAGTTTGACTTAAGTCTGCCTCCCAGTAGGACTAGTAGGATGCCCCAAATGTCCATAAATATTTCATTAGTTTCTTAGTATATCATTAAAGTAGTACACTCAGCCACAAGCAGAATCACCATCTTGGCTGCATGTCTCAGGGAATAATATTTTTTTAGGAAGAGCCCACTAAAAGCCCCAAGAGCTTCCTCTATTTATTATAATAATATGTCAAAAGCATGATTAAATCCCTAAGAGAATCACAGTGATTAGTTTCACTACTAAAGATTTTACAAATTCAGGGTTGGTGATTTCTATCATATTCCCTTTTAAAATTTCAATTTGTCTAGTGTAGAAGTCAGAGTATTCAGGAGTAAAGCAGAAGACTGTTATAAATTTGATCAGCTAGAGACAGCAAATTGAGACCGTTGTTCTATATGTGGTCTCTTCACTAGAACAAATCAACAAGGTTCTAAGGAACCTGCTTTGCTTTCTAAGTAATCGATAGCTATTGATTAGGCACATGCTTTTATTCCTTTACTCTGAAAAGCTGAGAACATCAGAACAATTTGCTTGCAAATCACAAGGCAGCAGTATTAATTTCACTGTATTGTCTCAACTTTTTCATTCTATATCACAGCTTAGCTCATAGGGACCTTGACCTTCTGGCATCACACTTATCCTCTATTTTAATGACATCATGCTCAGAGAACCTACAGATCAGTAAATAGACTATCCAAAGTGTCTTGGCAAGACCCATGTCTGCATGAAAGTCATAGATAAATTGCATGAACCTTGTCCATTCCCTATGTTTTAGGAATCTCCCTCTTTATGAGGCGAATCCACCTTTCACCATAGAAGCTAAACATCTCAAGTGCTTGTTTTCTCAGCCTCCTCTGAAACTAGGTCATTAGCACAAAAACGGAATTCTATCAGTTGGATGCATATGCCCCAGATTTGCAATTAAAAGCTTCCAGTGAGTGAATGGAAAACAGCAATTGTAGAATCTATTCTGGTCACACAAAAGAACCCTAGTGGAAGCAATATCCTCTTTCCAGCAGCGTCTGACATTCTGTGTTTGTGAGCTCAGCATTATAATCTGCAGAGTAATCAAGTAATCCAGCAGTAGTGGCAATCTCATCTTCACCCCATCAGACCATGAAATAAGTTTAGACATTTCTCCTGGCTGATAGTTTAGACCCACGGTTCTCTGACTCTCTAAACCATTCTGTGAGCTACTCTATATCATTGTAATAAATTTCTTTTCTTAAAGTTATCTAAGTTATATCATGTTGCTTAAAACCAAGAGTTCTGCCAATACACCCAATTAGCATTTAGTAAGCATCTTCAATTGGCCTTATCAGACCCTAAAGGAAACTAGATAAATAGGATACAAACTCTGTTAGTGCATATGCTTGTGGGGGAAACTGTGATGGTGTTAGAGTACACACATATATAATAAACCATGGGAGTATACCTAAAATTTTGCTTTTCTTATGCTAATTGTGATTTCTACTTTGTGGATTATTTTTTTTAAACCCACATTTGTTTATTTATTTATTTTTGGCTCTGTTGGTTCTTTACTTCTGTGCGAGGGCTTTCTCTAGTTGTGGCAAGCGGGGGGTCACTCTTCATCGCGGTGCGCGGGCCTCTCACTATCGAGGCCTCTTTTGTTGCTGGAGCACAGGCTCCAGATGCGCAGGCTCAGTAGCCGTGGCTCACGGGCCCAGTTGCTCCGCGGCATGTGGGATCCTCCCAGACCAGGGCTCGAACCCGTGTCCCCTGCATTAGCAGGCAGATTCTCAACCACTGCGCCACCAGGGAAGCCCCTTTGTGGATTATTTAAGTAAAATGTTTAATTCCTGAACATTTGGATCTATTTTTAAATAATTTTGGTTACTGATTTCTAATTCAACATCTCAATGGTCAGAAAGCATATTTTATTGTATTTCAGCCTTTGAAATATGTTGAGACTTGCTTTATGTACAACCATATAATTAATTTTGTAATATAGTCTATATATACTTGTTAAAAGTGTGATTTCCATCATTGTTGCATAGAGCGTTTTATATATTTCAAATTGATTGAGTTTGGTATTTGTATTAAAAATCTTCCATGGACTTTTGGCTGGTTGTTCTACCTACTACTGAGAGAGTTGTGTTAAAATCTCCCACAAAGGGCTTCCCTGGTGGCGCAGTGGTTGAGAGTCCGCCTGCCGATGCAGGGGACGTGGGTTCGTGCCCTGGTCTGGGTAGATCCCAGATGCCACGGAGCGGCTGGGCCCGTGAGCCATGGCCGCTGAGCCTGGGCGTCCAGGACCTATGCTCCACAATGGGAGAGGCCACAACAGTGAGAGGCACGCATACCGCAAAAAAAAAAAAAAAAAAAAAAATCTCCCACTATGATTGTGGATTTACATATTTATTCTTCTTTTCCTGTCAAGTTTTGCTGTATGAATTTTTAAAAACATTATTGTTTGGATGAAATCTTAGATTTATTACATTGTTTTAGAGAATTGATCTTTTAATCATTATGGTATTTGAAACAAATTCTACAGGTAAGCCATTTGAATAAGATAATTTAACAAGGTTGCTGAATCCAAGGTCAGTATTTTTAAAAATCAATTGTATTTGTACAGACCAACAACAAATAGGATATTCAGAAAACGATGCTCTTGATGGTAATATCTAAAAAGTGAAACACATAAAAATAAATCTAATGAGAGATATGGAGATTTCTATATGCAAAATTATGAAACACTACTGAGAAAAATTAAAGGATACCTAAATAAAGGGAT
This sequence comes from Mesoplodon mirus, assembly GCF_964341445.2. Lineage (NCBI taxonomy): Eukaryota > Metazoa > Chordata > Mammalia > Artiodactyla > Ziphiidae > Mesoplodon > Mesoplodon mirus. The sequence goes on along the minus strand of NC_138976.1, from coordinate 203,946,181 downwards.
ATACCATGTTCATGGACTGAGGGACTCAACTTATTAGAGAAATCAATACTTCACATATTAATCTCAGTTTCAATATAGTCAAGTCCCGTTAATTTGGGTTTTTTTATTTTTGTTTTTGTGTTTGGCTGTTATATTTGTTGCATATTTGTTTGTTTGGTTTTTGTTTCTTTGTGGAGATTAACAATGGTTTTAAAATCACTGGGAAGTGTGTCCTCCTACAATTTAAAACTGCTACTCTCTTCCTCATTGATGCTTAAAATTTCATATTTAGATATATATTCTATAACTTTACCTTTCTTTGAACCTCTTAAATCTAACTCCTCACACTTCCCTGGGAGAGGCAGCACCTTAAAGTTTGTAAGCCATTTACATTTCAGTACAAGTTTGGTATAAATTTCCTAGAAGAAGTTTTGGTAGGAGAAGGAGAGAACAGAGATAAGAGGCACCTAAAAGGGCAAAGAAAAAAGAAAATGAGTTCAATAAAGACAACCACATATTGGAGAAAGACCAGCCTTTTGCTATTTCTCAATCCTTCTTAGAACAGCTGTTTATTGACATTCAGAAAAACAGATGACTGCAGTATTTCTGCTTATTGATTTACTTTATATTCCAGTATAAGCCACTACCAATCAAGCAGTCATCATCTGCTTAATCCAAAGTTTTATTTTAAAATTGTTTTTTATGTTGCTTTTTAAGTTGATATGACATCTGGATTCTAAAACATGACATTCTGTTCACTTTTGGATACAGGAAAAAATATTTTGATGTTTGAGACTGTATGATTAATTTTCCAAATGGTGGAAAGAGTACTGGATTGAGAACAGAGATTTTAATACTTCTTAATATTTAACATGCAATCATCTATCTTTGGTAAATTGCTTAGCTAAGCAGGCTCATAGTTTTCTCATTTGTAAAATGAAGGGACTAAAATATCTCATGAACAACGTGTTCTCAACCCCTTTAAGGGTACATGACTCTTAGTCACATGTTCATTGGATTACTCCTGAAATTCTTTCTAAGAATAAGACAGTGTAATTTAATTTTATTTATTTTATTTTATTAGTTTCTGCTTTATAACAAAGTGCATCAGTCATACATATACATCTGTTCCCACATCCCTTCCCTCATGCATCTCCCTCCCTCCCACCCTCCCCATCCCACCCCTCCAGGTGGTCACAAAGCACCGAGCTGATCTCCCCATGCTCTGCGGCTGCTTCCCACTATCTATCTACCTTACGTTTGGTAGTGTATATATGTCCATGCCGCTCTTTCGCTTTGTCACAGGTTACCCTACCCACTCCCCATATCCTCAAGTCCATTCTCAAGTTGGTCTGTGTCTTTATTCCCGTTTTACCCCTAGGTTCTTCATGACATTTTTTTTTAATTCCATATATATGTGTTAGCACACGGTATTTGTCTTTCTCTTTCTGACTTACTTCACTCTGTATGACAGACTCTAGGTCTATCCACCTCATTACAAATAGCTCAGTTTCGTTTCTTTTTATGGCTGAGTAATATCCCATTGTATATATGTGCCACATCTTCTTTATCCATTCATCCGATGATGGACACTTAGGTTGTTTCCAGCTCCGGGCTATTGTGAATAGAGCTGCAATGAACATTTTGGTACATGTCTCTTTTTGAATTATGGTTTTCTCAGGGTATATGCCTAGTAGTGGGATTGCTGGGTCATATGGTAGTTCTATTTTTAGTTTTTTAAGGAACCTCCATACTGTTCTCCATAGCGGCTGTACCAATTCACATTCCCACCAGCAGTGCAAGAGTGTTCCCTTTTCTCCACACCCTCTCCAGCATTTATTGTTTCTAGATTTCTTGATGATGGCCATTCTGACTGGTGTGAGATGATATCTCATTGTAGTTTTGATTTGCATTTCTCTAATGATTAATGATGTTGAGCATTCTTTCATGTGTTTGTTGGCAGTCTGTATATCTTCTTTGGAAAAATGCCTATTTAAGTCTTCTGCCCATTTTTTGATTGGGTTGTTTGTTTTTTTGCTATTGAGCTGCATGAGCTGCTTATAAATTTCGGAGATTAATCCTTTGTCAGTTGCTTCATTTGCAAATATTTTCTCCCATTCTGAGGGTTGTCTTTTGGTCTTCTTTATGGTTTCCTTTGCTGTGCAAAAGCTTTGAAGTTTCATTAGGTCCCATTTGTTTATCTTTGTTTTTATTTCCATTTCTCTAGGAGGTGGGTCCAAAAGGATCTTGCTGTGATTTATGTCATAGAGTGTTCTACCTATGTTTTCCTCTAAGAGTTTGATAGTTTCTGGCCTTACATTTAAGTCTTTAATCCATTTTGAGCTTATTTTTGTGTATGGTGTTAGGGAATGATCTAATCTCAAACTTTTACATGTCCCTGTCCAGTTTTCCCAGCACCACTTACTGAAGAGGCTGTCCTTTCTCCACTGTACATTCCTGCCTCCTTTATCAAAGATAAGGTGACCATATGTCCGTGGGTTTATCTCTGGGCTTTGTATCCTGATCCACTGATCTATCTTTCTGTTTTTATGCCAGTACCACACTGTCTTAATTACTGTATCTTTGTAGTCTAGTCTGAAGTCAGGGAGCCTGATTCCTCCAGCTCCATTTTTCGTTCTCAACATTGCTTTGGCTATTTGGGGTCTTTTGTTTTTCCAAACAAATTTTGAAATTTTTTGTTCTAATTCTCTGAAAAATGCCAGTGGTAGTTTGATAGGGATTGCATTGAATCTGTAGATTGCTTTGGGTAGTAGAGTCATTTTCACAATATTGATTATTCCAATCCAGGAGCATGGTATATCTCTCCATCTATTTGTATCATCTTTAATTTCTTTCATCAGTGTCTTATAATTTTCTGCATACAGGTCTTTTGTCTCCTTAGGTAGGTTTATTCCTAGATATTTTATTCTTTTTGTTGCAGTGGTAAATGGGAGTGTTTTCTTGATTTCATTTTCAGATGTTTCATCATTAGTGTACAGGAATGCCAGAGATTTCTGTACATTAATTTTGTATCCTGCTACTTTACCAAATTCATTGTTTAGCTCTAGTAGTTTTTCGGTAGCATCTTTAGGATTCTCTATGTATAGTATCATGTCATCTGCAAACAGTGACAGCTTTACTTCTTCTTTTCCAATTTGGATTCCTTTTATTTCCTTTTCTTCTCTGATTGCTGTGGCTAGAACTTCCAAAACTAGGTTGAATAAGAGTGGTGAGAGTGGGCAGCCTTGTCTTGTTCCTGATCTTAGTGGAAATGGTTTCAGTTTTTCACCATTGAGGACAATGTTGGCTGTGGGTTTGTCATATATGGCCTTTATTATGTTGAGGAAAGTTCCCTCTATGCCTACTTTCTGCACGGTTTTTATCATAAATGGGTGTTGAATTTTGTCGAAAGCTTTCTCTGCATCTATTGAGATGATCATATGGTTTTTCTCCTTCAACTTGTTAATATGGTGTATCACATTGATTGATTTGCGTATATTGAAGAATCCTTGCATTCCTGGAATAAACCCCACTTGATCATGGTGTATGATCCTTTTAATGTGCTGTTGTATTCTGTTTGCTAGTATTTTGTTGAGGATTTTTGCATCTATGTTCATCAGTGATATTGGCCTGTACTTTTCTTTCTTTGTGACATCCTTGCCTGGTTTTGGTATCAAGGTGATGGTGGTCTCGTAGAATGAGTTTGGGAGTGTTCCTTCCTCTGATATTGTTTGGAAGAGTTTGAGAAGGATGGGTGTTAGCTCTTCTCTAAATGTTTGATAGAATTCGCCTGTGAAGCCATCTGGTCCTGGGCTTTTGTTTGTTGGAAGATTTTTAATCACAGTTTCAATTTCAGTGCTTGTGATTGGTCTATTCATATTTTCTATTTCTTCCTGAGTCAGTCTTGGCAGGTTGTGCATTTCTAAGAATTTGTCCATTTCTTCCAGGTTGTCCATTTTATTGGCATAGAGTTGCTTATAGTAATCTCTCATGATCTTTTGTATTTCTGCAGTGTCAGTTGTTACTTCTCCTTTTTCATTTCTAATTCTATTGATTTGTGTCTTCTCCCTTCTTTTCTTGATGAGTCTGGCTAATGGTTTGTCAATTTTGTTTATCTTCTCAAAGAACCAGATTTTAGTTTGGTTGATCTTTGCTATCGTTTGCTTCATTTCTTTTTCATTTATTTCTGATCTGATCCTTATGATTTCTTTCCTTCTGCTAACTTTGGGGGTTCTTTGTTCTTCTTTCTCTAATTGCTTTAGGTGCAGGGTCAGGTTGTTTACTCGAAATGTTTCCTGTTTCTTAAGGTGGGATTGTATTGCTATAAACTTCCCCCTTAGAACTGCTTTTGCTGCGTCCCATAGGTTGTGGGTCGTCGTGTCTCCATTGTCATTTGTTTCTAGGTATTTTTTAATTTCCTCTTTGATTTCTTCAGTGATCACTTCGTTATTGAGTAGTGTATTGTTTAGCCTCCATGTGTTTGTATTTTTTACAGATCTTTTCCTGTAATTGATGTCTAGTCTCATAGCATTGTGGTCGGAAAAGATACTTGATACAATTTCAATTTTCTTAAATTTACCAAGGCTTGATTTGTGACCCAAGATATGATCTATCCTGGAGAATGTTCCATGAGCACTTGAGAAAAATGTGTATTCTGTTGTTTTTGGATGGAATGTCCTATAAATATCAACTAAATCCATCTTGTTTAATGTATCATTTAAAGCTTGTGTTTCCTTATTTATTTTCATTTTGGATGATCTGTCCATTGGTGAAAGTGGGGTGTTAAAGTCCCCTACTATGATTGTGTTACTGTCGATTTCCCCTTTATGGCTGTTAGTATTTGCCTTATGTATTGAGGTGCTCCTATGTTGGGTGCATAAATATTTACAATTGTTATATCTTCTTCTTGGATCGATCCCTTTATCGTTATGTAGTGTCCTTCTTTGTCTCTTCTAATAGTCTTTATTTTAAAGTCTATTTTGTCTGATATAAGAATTGCTACTCCAGCTTTCTTTTGATTTCCATTTGCATGGAATATCTTTTTCCATCCCCTTACTTTCAATCTGTATGTGTCTCTAGGTCTGAAGTGGGTCTCTTGTAGACAGCACATATATGGGTCTTGTTTTTGTATCCATTCAGCCACTCTGTGTCTTTTGGTGGGAGCATTTAGTCCATTTACATTTAAGGTAATTATTGATATGTATGTTCCTATTCCATTTCCTTAATTGCTTTGGGTTCGTTATTGTAGGTATATTTCTTCTGTTGTTTTTCTTGCCTAGGGAAGTTCCTTTAGCATTTGTTGTAAAGCTGGTTTGGTGGTGCTGAACTCTCTCAGCTTTTGCTTGTCTGTAAACGTTTTAATTTCTCCATCAAATCTGAATGAGATCCTTGCTGGGTAGAGTAATCTTGGTTGCAGGTTTCTCTCCTTCATCACTTTAATTATGTCTTGCCACTCCCTTCTGGCTTGTAGAGTTTCTGCTGAGAGATCAGCTGTTAACCTTATGGGGATTCCCTTGTGTGTTATTTGTTGTTTTTCCCTTGCTGCTTTTAATATGATTTCTTTGTTTTTAATTTTTGACAGTTTGATTAATATGTGCCTTGGCGTATTTCTCCTTGGATTTATTCTGTATGGGACTCTCTGTGCCTCCTGGACTTGATTAACTATTTCCTTTCCCATATTGGGGAAGTTTTCAACTATAATCTCTTCAAATATTTTCTCAGTCCCTTTCTTTTTCTCTTCTTCTTCTGGAAACCCTATAATTCGAATGTTGGTGCATTTAATGTTGTCCCAGAGGTCTCTGAGACTGTCCTCTGTTCTTTTCATTCTTTTTTCTTTATTTTGCTCTGCATCAGTTATTTCCTCTATTTTATCTTCCACCTCACTTATCCGTTCTTCTGCCTCAGTTATTCTGCTATTGATCCCATCTAGAGTATTTTTCATTTCATTTATTGTGTTTTTAATCGATGCTTGATTCATCTTTAGTTCTTCTAGGTCCTTGTTAACTGTTTCTTGCATTTTGTCTATTCTATTTCCAAGATTATGGATCTTGGAAATAGAATCTTGGATCAGCTTTACTATCATTATTCTGAATTCTTTTTCAGGTAGACTGCCTATTACCTCTTCATTTGTTACGTCTGGTAGGTTTTTATCTTGCTCCTTCACCTGCTGTGTGTTTTTCTGTCTTCTCATTTTGCTTATGTTACTGTGTTTGGGGTCTCCTTTTTGCAGGCTGCAGATTCGTAGTTCCCGTTGTTTTTGGTGTCTGTCCCCAGTGGCTAAGGTTGTTTCAGTAGGTTGTGTAGGCTTCCTGGTGGGGGGGGACTAATGCCTGTGTTCTGGTGGTTGAGGCTCGATCTTGTCTTTCTGTTGGACAGGTCCGCGTCTGGTGGTGTGGTTTGGGTTGCCTATGGCCTTATTATGTTTTTAGGTAGCCTCTCTGCTAATGGGTGGGGTTGTGTTCCTGCCTTGCTAGTTGCTTGGCATAGGGTGACCAGCACTGTAGCTTGCTGGTCGTTGACTGAAGCTGGGTGCTGGTGTTGGGATGGAGATCTCTGGGAGATTTTCGCTGCTTGATATTATGTGGAGCTGGGAGGTCTCTTGTGGACCCGTGTCCTGAAGTTGGCTCTCCCACTTCAGAGGCACAGCACTGACTCCTGGCTGCAGCACCAAGAGACTTTAATCCACCCTGCTCAGAATAACAGGGAGAAAAAGTAGAAAGAAAAAATTAGTAGAACAAAGAAAGAGAGAGGGAAAGAAAGGAAGAAGGGAAGAAAGGATGGAAGGAGGGAAGAAAGAAAGAAAGGAGGGAGGGAGGGAGGAAGGATGGAAAGAAAGAAGGAAAGAACGTAGGGATGGAGGGAGGAGTGAAAGCAAAAGGAAGAGTGAATGGAAGAAGGGAGAGAGGGAGGTAGGAAGGAAAGAAAGAAAGAAAGACAGGAGGGAGGGAGGGAGGAAGGAAATAAAAAGAAAGTGGAAAGAAGAAGGGTGGGAGGGAGGAAAGAAAAAGAAAGAAGGAAAGGAGGAGCAGAGGGAGGGAGGGAGGAAGGGAAGGTAGGAAAAAAAGAAAGATCAGGTAAAGTAAAATAGAATAAAGTATGAAATATAGTAGTGTTATTAAAATTAGAAAGTAATTATTGAAAAAAAAATGGACCGATAGAACCCTGGGACATATGGTGGAAGCAAAGCTATACAGAGAGAATCTTACACAGAAGATTACACATACACATTCACAAAAAGAGAGCAGGGGGAAAAATCAAAAATCTTGCTCTCCAAGTCCACCTCCTCAATTTGGGATAATTCGTTGTAAAAAGAGGAAAAGGGCGAGAAGTCTGAAATCTTGCTCTCTAAGTCCACCTCCTTAATTTGGAATAATTCGTTGTAAAAAGAGGAAAAGGGGGGAAAGTCTTAAATCTTGTCCTCAAAGTCCACTTCCTCAATTTGGGATGATTCGCTGTCCATTCATGCACTCCACAGATGCAGGGCACATCAAATGGACTGTGGAGCTTTAATCCGCTGCCTCTGAGGCTGCACAGAGAGATTTCCCTTTCTCTTCTCTGCTCTCACAGCTCCCGGGTCTCAGCCTTGGACCTGGCCCCGCCTCTGCGCGTAGGTCGCTGGAGGGTGTCCGTTCTTCGCTCAGACAGGACGGATTTAAAGGAGCCGCTGATTCGGGGGCTCTGGCTCACTCAGGCAGAGGGGAGGGAGGGGCGCGCAGTGTGGGGCGGGCCTGCAGTGGCAGAGGCCGGCGTGACATTGCAGCAGCCCGTGACGCTCCGTAAGCTTTCCCGAGAAAGCCGTCCCCGGGTCTCGGGACCCCGGCAGTGGAGGGGTGCACAGGACCCCCGGAAGGTGGGGCGGACAGTGACCCGCGCTCGCACACAGGCCCCACGGCGGCGGTGGCGACGGCGGCGGCGGTGGCGCCGGCCCACTCCCGTCTCTGAGGTCCGCGCCTTACCCGCGGCTCGCGCCTGTCTCCGGCGCTTCCCCAAGCAGCCCTCTTAATGCCCTCTCCTCGTGCACCAGGAAACAAAAGGGAAAAAAGTCTCTTGCCTCTTCGGCAGCTCCAGACCCTTTCCCCGGACTCCCTCCTGGCTAGCCATGGTGCACTAACCCCTTCAGGCTCTCTTCCTGCCGCCAGCCCCAGTCCTCTCCCTGCGCTCCGACTGAAAGCCGATACCTGAGCCTCAGCTCCCAGCCCCGCCCGCCCCGGCGGCCAAGCAGACAAGCCTCTCGGGCTGGTGTGTTCCTGAGGGCACCGGTCCTCTGTGCCAGAATCTCTCAGCTTTGCCCTCCGCACCCCTATTGCTGTGCTCTCCTCCGCTACTCCGAAGCTTTCCCCCTCCGTCACCTGCAGTCTCTGCCCGCGAAGGGGCTTGTAGTGTGTAGAAACCTTCCCTCCTTCACGGCTCCCTCACACTGGTGCAGGTCCCGTCCCTATCCTATTGTCTCTGTTTATTCTTTTTTTTCTTTTGCCCTACCCAGGTATGTGGGGAGTTTCTTGCCTTTTGGGGGGTCTGAGGTCTTCTGTCAGCGTTCAGTAGGTGTTCTGTAGGAGTTGTTCCACGTGTAGATGAATTTCTGATGTATCTGTGGGGAGGAAGGTGATCTCCGAGTCTTACTCTTCCGCCATCTTCCTCCGGGCCTCGATAATATTAGTCGACAGTGTAATTTTAGATGACACCTTTCTTTTAATAACATCAATTAATTTTTTTTCAAAAATTTCCAGTTAAGCAGTAGAGATAAATATCTTTTAGATATGGGTATATCAATAAAGTCTGAAGTTTTACTAAGCTTACAGAGTTGAAAGTAAAAGGATAAGTATTGTTAATATGAATATTATCATTTAGAAAATGGTTTTTACATCTTATAGGCTTAGTTCAGAAACAAATAATGTTTTAAGTCATCTCCAAATGCTCAAAGGGCAAATAATCTATTCTATATATGACAACTATAAAAACACAATACTTTGATTCCTTAAATATGATTTCTAATTCAAACTTACCCCTCATTTATTATAAAAAAGTTCATTCTTTTGATCTAAATTAATTTACTAAAATAGATATAAATTGTCTGTGCTAGATAATATTTTCAAATGTAACTTCCTTGTCTTACAATACCCTCATTTGAGACAGGAATATAATAGATGCATTATTAACATGCCTGCTCTTTCTACAATCTAATGGTTTTCAAAATGACTTAGTCAATCAATAAATACTTATATCAAAAGTTACTGAGACCAGGAACTTCCCTGGTGGTCCAGTGGGTAAGACTCTGTGCTCCCAATGCAGGGGGCCCGGGTTCAATACCTGGTCAGGGAACTAGATCCCGCATGCATGCTGCAACTAAGAGTCCACATGCTGCAACTAAGATTCCGCATGCCATAACTAAGACCCAGTGCAGCCAAATAAATAAATATTAAAAAAAAAAGTTACTGAGACCAGTGGTTTTTAAATTGTAGTTCTTGGAGTTTGGGGATTTTGTCAAGGACACTTATGAGTTTATGAAAGAGTGGAGGATACAAATAATCAAAGCCACACTTATTGTGTATTTCATAAAGTTATTGGGATTACATGTAAAATTTTGTTTGAAAGATGGGATATGTTGTATTAAACATTTGGATGTCACTGACTGTACAGACGCTTTTCAAATGTAGATGTTAATAGTAATAGTAATAATGCATATTGAGCATTCATTAAATACCAGGCACTGTTTGAGTGCTTAAGAGGCACTAAGTTATTTCATCCTAACATCAATCCAATGATCATTATCTCAATTTTACAGATGTAGAAATCAAGGCACAGAAAAATTAAATATCTGTCCCAGTTAGTAAATGAAAGAACAATAATCAAACTCAGGCTGTTTAACTCCAGTATGTTCACTCTTAACCACAACATTAATTCACTTTCTTAGGACCTCCTTAGAATAGAAAAATGGACTATCTTAAAAGTCAGAAAAAAAGAGACAAAATAGACTAAATGAAGTTTCTGATCAGAAAAGTAGCAATACAAAAGTGGTATTAAAATATTGATCTGGTAATTAAAGTAAAATAAATAATAGGAGAACCTAACAACTTTGGGTATTTGGGCTCATTCATTTATTAATGAATATTAATTGAGCTAGTTATCATCTTTTGTGATTAGGCTACATTAATGAATAAAGCATAAAGAAAATTCTGCCCCCTTGGACTTTCTAATGGATCCAGAGACTAGTTACCTTGGCCCAAAGACCTGGCCTAGGAGGATAGCAAGGAGCCTACAGAGTGTTAGTTGAAAAAACATTCAATTTTTTTTCTATCTAAAGGCTACGGCAGAGATAGAAGAATGAGAAAATCAGAAAGTGGGACTAGGTTTGGAGAGAAAAAGGATTTTGAATAGCTATCTTTCAAGGAATAGCAAGAAATCCATTTATGAATATTTAGAAGACAATTAGCAATACAAAGTTGGGGCTTTAGTGAGAGTACATTACATGGATACCATAGCCATTTCCCACTGAGGTAATAGCCAATCCAATGACAAGTTTTAGCTGGAAACATAAAATTGAATCAATAGTCTGATAGAGGAGAACCAGCACACAAAATACAGAAGTATGGTGAATTCCCAAAATAATGGAATGGGAAAAATCAAAAAGAAGCACTCAAAGTAACAAACTGATTTGCTAAATATGTGAAAAGTGTAACAGGTAGTACATAGTCAACACAATTACAGCAAAAAGATGAGTCATCTGTGAGGAGCAAAAAAATCAAAAGCAATTGAGATTTTAAGGTAAATGAGACAGAAGAAGAACCTTTGAATTTGCAAATTATAAAGCATTACTGATGTGGAAAATAAAATCTTGGTGCAACGTGGAATGAAAGCAGGGTGAAAAGAGAATATAAAGTGTATATGTCATTTGTTTTGCACATATAATACAAGGAAGGGGAGGAGTAGACCATTAGGAAGAAGGGCATGCTTCATTTTGGTGGTAACTGCATCAAGAACACTACAGGATTTTGAAACCACAAACTAGCTGAGGATTAGAGAAAACTTTACTTAGCTTTGGAAAAGCTGTGCTTCAAATAGCTTACGGATAGCCCAACTAATTCCTTAGTCTTTCCACTACTATATGCTGCTTCCAATAGAGTAATACAAACCTGTCACTTGTTTTTAATAATGCTTGCTCATTTCCCCAGCAGTTTTCTCTTAATCTACTATCTTTGACTTCCTTGCCTTAGCTTACAGTAACACTTTAATACAGGAACTATAACAATAATGCTGGACTCATTTATAATTCCATCTCTTCAAACACATTTTCCCACATGAAATGTTGTTAGGATTAAGTAAAAAGAAAGTAAAGTGACAAATAAGAAAACCCTCTTTTAAGAAGATTTTTTAAAAAACCTTTGCTGTAAAAGACAGATATGAATCACTGACAGCACACATTTGGGTATTAGCTAGGTGTAATAAAGTTCTCACACTCTTTCACTCAAGCTTTGTTTCAGTCCAATTGTGCCCTCTACAGTCTTATCAAGTGAATGAAGGTGACTTTAGCTTGAAAGGAATCTGATAAGTCTCTGATACTCAGTCCACACTTTTCAGACACGAAAGCAATATTTGATTCTTTATAAAAATTTCCGACCTATTTAATTTGGGGGAACTCTCTAAGATAAAAGGTAATTAAATTTAACAAGTGGATACATTTGCTTGGCTGTGTGATGACCACTGGAAAAGAAAATAAAGTTTTATACAATCTAATTGTGTCCTTCAACACTGAAAACTATTATTAGTGACAATGTTGAATATCACCTGACCCCTCGAATCCTGGAAAACAGCAAAAGTTAAGATATCTCTCTGCCCTTTGTGTTGTGGAAAACAGATTATTCCTAAAAACCACCCTTCCACAGATGCCTCCTCGTGTTTACCGATGGCAATGCCAGACAAAGATATTCCAAATTGCCATTTTTTTGGTCTCATAAATTATCAGCTGAAGTGTTTATTGCTACTAATCAATTGGAACAAACTGCTAATTAATTAAACTTTAAAGTTTCACTCCTTCCTCCAGGCTCCAGAACTCGGACTCACTGTCAGACTGAGTCAACATATAATCTCTCCTAAGAACAGGCTGACCTCAAGGTAAAATATTCTCTGATCTACCATCCACTCAAGCTACTCTTTTATCCCATTTTCCCACAGCCTACCCTTAATACCCTTGTTACTTACTCTCAAGAGAAGAAAAACCCCTTTTGATTAACCACTGAGAGGCTTGCAGATCTTACGGTCACAGCATTCTCCCTAATGCAATAGTTCTCCTCCCCCAATTGCAATAGACCCCTCCTTGCACTTAACCTTTTCAGTAAAGTTTCTCCTTACTATGCTGGTATTGTTTGGTTTTTTTTTTTTAAGTTGACATTGGCAACTGATAGAAGAAGTAAATATTGCTGCATCTGGATATATGTGATAATGGGGGATTGAAAACTCTAAAACTTTTAATTGATTTTTATTGGAGTATAGTTCTTTTACAATGTTGTGTTAGTTTCTTGCTGTACAGCAAAGTGAATCAGTCATGCATATAAATATATCTGCTCTTTTTTAGATTTCCTTCCCATTTAGGTCACCACATAGCACTGAGTAGAGTTCCCTGTGATATACAGTAGGTTCTCATTAGTTACCTATTTTATACATTGTAGTTATATATGTCAGTCCCAATCTCCCAATTCATCCCACCCACCCCTTCCCCCCTTGGTAACCGTAAGGTTGTTCTCTACATCTGTGACTCTATTTCTGCTTTGCAAATAAGTTCATCTCTACCATTTTTCTAGATTCCACACACAAATGGTACTATACAATATTTGTTTTTCTCTGTCTGACTTACTTCACTCTGTATGACAATCTCTACCTCCAACCATATCTCTGCAAATGGCACTATTTCATTCCTTTTTATGGCTGAGTAATATTCCATTGTATTTATGTACCACGTCTTCTTTATCCATTCTTCTGTTGATGGACATTTAGGTTCCTTCCACGTGCTGGCTATTATAAATAGTGCTGCAGTGAACACTGGGGTGCATTCATCCTTTCGAATTATGGTTTTCTCTGGATATATGTCCAGGAGTGGGATTGCTAGGTCATATGGTAGCTCTATCTTTAGTTTTTTAAGAAACCTCCATACTGTCCTCCATAGTGGCTGTACCAATTTACAGTTCCACCAACAGTGTTGGAGGGTACCCTTTTCTCCACACCCTCTCCAGCATTTATTGTCTGTAGATTTTTTGATGATGGCCATTCTGACTGGTATGAGGTGATACCTCACTGTCATTTTGATTTGCATTTCTCTAATGCTTAGTGATGTTGAGCATCTTTTCATGTGTTTGTTGGCCACCTGTATGTCTTCTTTGGAGAAATGTCTATTTAGGTCTCCCACCCATTTTTTGATTGGGTTGTTTGTCTTTTTGATATTGAGCTGAATGAGCTATTTGTATCTTTTGGAGATTAATCCCTTGTCAGTTGCGTTGTTTGCAAATATTTTCTCCCATTCTGAGGGTGTCTTTTCATTTTGTTTATGGTTTCCTTTGCTGTGCAAAAGCTTTTAAGTTTCATTAGGTCCCATTTATTTATTTTTGTTTTTATTTTCATTACTCTAGGCGGTGGGTCGAAAAAGATCTTGCTGTGGAAAACTGTAAATATTAAATGATTTGGTTCATTCAGTGAATTATGAGTGTTAATGAACACATTAAACAGTCCACAAAGAGAGAGTCCTTTAAGCATCTGCTGTGTGCTAGGGTTTCCTCTACTAGGCCACAATTAGAAAAATCTGTTTGCTCAAAAAGCACATAGGTCAGTACAGAAGACTAACATAAAACCATCATGAGATGCATTGATAGAAATGTACACAGAGTGCTATGTTTACATTTGATAAAGTCATTTACTATGAGTGCCTAAGGTTTATGGCAGGAAAATAATGTGACAAGAAAAGTTTTAGAGTAAAGGTGATATCTGAGAAGACCATCAAAGAATAATCACGACTTTGTCAGATGAACAAACTGTGAAGAATCTGTATTTGGCATTGGGAACAAAGTGATCACAAAAAGCCCAAGTAATACCATGGTTCCTCTGGAGAGCAAAAGTAGTTGGAACTGACTCAACTGTAGCTCACATATGTAAGACAACTGAAGGGGAGCTGGAAAGATGAGCAGATACAAAGCAGCACAGCCTTTTACAACTATGAAAGTTGGGGACTGCACAACTCCAGGGGGTACCATTCATAACAATGTCAATGAGAATGACACATGCTGGAGTTGTGTACAGCCCTGAGCAAGACCTCTGAGCAGGTACCAAATTAGTAGAGTATTTTTATGCCAAGTGTATAAGTTAGGATGCTTTTGGTAGCAAAAAATGGAAACCGAATCTGTCTGTCCTCAACTTTAAGAGGATTTTGGAAAGAACATCAGGGCTCATGTAACAGAGGAGGACCCTATGGGGCCTTCCTAGGACAGACCCCTCCCCCATATCCTCTACTTTAGCTCCTCTCTGAAGTACATAGATCACAGTATTTGATGCACATTTCCTGCTTTACAGATGCTAAAACCCCCACCAAATGGAAGGTTAACTACTTAATGACCATAAGCACATAGCCCCCAGGCCTACTGGAGCCAAAGAATTGATTACCTTAACCCCTGGGACACTGTCCTGTAACCTCACCATCAACCAAACAGAGAGCTGTGCACAAGCTGATCACATACCTTGGGACTCCCCTCCCTCACCTTGCCTTTAAAAACACTTTGCTGAAACCCATCAGGAAAATGAGGCTTTTTGAGTACTAGTTGTCCCGGACTCTTTGTATGGCACCTTACAAAAAAACGGCACTTTCTTTCACCACAACCCAGTGTCAGTAGATTGGGTTTACTGCATGTGGATAAGTGGACTCAAGTTTGCTTCAGTGACACTCACAGTACTGCTATGGGGCTTTTGCACAGCAATGGAGACCATAAACAAGACGAAAAGACAACCCTCAGAATGGGAGAAAATATTTGCAAATGAAGCAACTGACAAAGGATTCATCTCCAAAATTTATAAAGAGCTCATGCAGCTCAATATCAGAAAAACAAACAACCCAATCCAAAAATGGGCAGAAGCCCTAAATAGACATTTCTCCAAAGAAGACATACAGATTGCCAACAAACACATGAAAGGATGCTCAGCATCACTAATCATTAGAGAAATGCAAATCAAAACCACAGTGAGGTATCACCTCACACCGGTCAGAATGGCCATCATCAAGAAATCTAGAAACAATAAATGCTGGAGAGGGTGTGGAGAAAAGGGAACCCTCCTACACTGTTGGTGGGACTGTAAATTGGTATAGCCACTATGGAGAACAGTATGGAGGTTCCTTAAAAAACTGAAAAAGAGAACTACCATACGACCCAGCAATCTCACTACTGGGCATATACACTGAGAAAGCCATAATTCAAAAAGTGTCATGGACCACAATGTTCATTGCAGCTGTATTTACAATAGCCAGGACATGCAAGCAACCTAAATGTCCATCAACAGATGAATGGATAAAGAAGGTGTGGCACATATATACAATGAAATACTACTCAGCCATAAAAGGAAACGAAATTGAGTTATTTGTAGTGAGTTGGATGGACCTAGAGTCTGTCATACAGAGTGAAGTAAGTCAGAAAGAGAAAAACAAATACTGTATGCTAACACATATACATGGAATCTAAAAAAAACCCAAAAGGTTCTGAAGAACCTAGGAGCAGGACAGATATAAACACAAAGACATAGAGAATGGACTTGAGGACACAAGGAAGGGGGAAGGTTAGGCTGGGACGATGTGAGAGAGTAGCATGGACATATATACACTACAAAATATAAAAAAATAGAGAGCTAGTGGGATGCAGCCGCATAGCACAGGGAGATCAGCTGGGTGCTTTGTGACCACCTAGAGGGGTGGAATAGGGAGGGTGGGAGGGAGATGCAAGAGGGAGGGAATATGGGGATATATGCATACATATAGCTGATTCACTTTGTTATACAGCAGAAACTAACACACCATTGTAAAGCAATTATACTCCAGTAAAGATGTTTAAAAAAAAGAAAAAGAAAATAATGGCGGCTTTGTAAAGAAAAGGAAAAAGCCAAAAAGTGCTGGATATAATTGAGGATTTCTGTATTAGAGATTCTGCAGCACTGAAGTACAAGAAAATTGAGTAGGGGGATGAAGATTTAAGAATGTTCAACTTTTTATGAATTTAATTCCTTTCCCCTTTTTTTATGAGTAATGGTTAAAATTTGAATTGCTTTATAAATTACTTTTGGGTGATTAACTGTGTTTTTTAAAATGCATCTCTGTAAAAAGACTCTCTCTGACATTTATTACGGTGGCCTAAATAAATTAATACATCTTGAAGGTCTTAGTGGTAAATCACCACGTTTAATTCCAAGAGAATTTAAAAGGTAAAGAAAAATTAGTTTCAAAAATATTTTCAACAAGTTGACATTTATGAAAAAATTTGAAAGATGAGCAGCTATGGGCATACCACCTTATTTTATCTGATGAACTAATGAATATAGACTTCACACATTTTCAAAGTACTGAACTGCCTTTTCTTCTATAGCAATCCTCAACCTATACCAGGTTAAAAAAACTAATAATCTTAAATCATGATTTCTTCCCTAAAATCCCCTTTCTACTCATTTATAAATCCTCCTTAACATTAATTTTTTCCTATCATATTTCTTAGCCTTGATTATTTCATGTATTTGATGTACAAATATACTGAACACTTACAATATATACAAGATACTTTCTTTTAAAGCTACATGTTAGTTGACACTTTTGTGCTTGACACTGGAAGATACACTGTTGGAAGATTCAGCCCCTGCACTCAATTTTCTCACAGGTTAAAGAAGATTCAGACAAGTAAATCCACAATTCAACACTCTGCTATAAAAGATATGAGAAAGGGTTGCCCAGGGGGTTTTGATTGTAAAGAGCAGGAGAAACTATCTTTTCCTGGGTATGGGAGGATTCCTAGAGGAGATGTTACCTGAGAAAAGGAAGATGAAAAGAAATTGCCAGGTGAATAAGGGATATTTTTTTAGCTTTTATTTCTCTTCAATTCTCACAAAAAAAGAAAAACTCAAAAAAATAAATGAAGGTATATGACTCTCAGAGCTCCTTAGGCTCTTTGGTATCTATATTTGTAGCTGGAGATACATGTGCCACAATTATGTTCTAAGTTAAGGGAGTCTGCGTGTGTCATACATCAAGCATGTAGTGCAAGCTCATGTTAATAAAAATAAATAAAAATTCAGGTATAATCAAGGTAGAAAAGCAACAACTCACTACATATTCACTGATACCTTTCCTCTAGTCTCCTCTCCTGTGTTCCTTTCACCCACCCAAATGTTTTGGTGTGTAAGCTTTCCTCTCAAGACAATGGAGTCCACAGCATGGCCATCACAAGTTTGAGTGTTGAACAATAGGTGAGATCCCTAGTGAATAATTATACCCAGTTGGAGAAGACTGAACAGTGCTGGGAGCCAGGTGAGAGAAATAGCGTTTGGCTTATCTGCTCTGAAATAATATCTGAAAGACTCAATCCATAAAGTTTCCATATGGTTGAAAGCAAGTTGAAGAGTGAACCCTGGGTCTTAACGTTATGTGTGTGTGTGTGTGTGTGTGTGTGTGTGTATGTTCTGATTCCTCAAATGTTAGGGAGAAACATTTTGGGATAGAAAGAGCATTGGCCCCAGAGGCATGGGTTTAAAGTTCTATATCTGTCACTCTCTTGCCAGGAGGCTTTTTTAAAAGCTCATTTAATGACTCAGTTAATGCTTTTTTACATTTGAAAAAGCATGAGGCTTTTTCCAACTTTAAAGTTTGATGATTTTATGGTCACTTTTATTTGCAGCTTTTAAGACTCCCCATCTAAATAAACTCTTAGGCTCCATGACGTGTGCCCAACCTAGACATGCCGAAGGGGCTTTGAAATCCTGGCCTGCTTTCAGCCAACTTTATGCATTTATATCAGCTGATTTGTTACTTGATAAAAATGTTCAGGATAATGCAGTCACTTTTTTAAATGCTGTAGAAAAGACCACTTCAGAAACAGATTAGAACAGCCATGATAATGGACCAGAGTCCTGAGGCATTGAGCTGAGAATTCCATCTCCCCCCTGCATGAGAGAGGCAGATCGTTACCCTCTACAGCATCTGAAGTTGGGGATTTGCTCCCTACCCCCCTAACTCTGGCTAACAGCTTCCCATCAGCCTACCATCTGTGAATGAATCTGGACCTGCAGATTTATAGTCTCAGTTGGTACCATGTCTTAGGATGTGGAGGACAGCTTGCTTTATTTTTCCCTAATGCTGCTTCTTCCCAATCTTAAGAGCTAACTCAAGATTTAGTGAATAATCTATACACACGTTACATGAGCTACTCAGATTCCCTCCCACTCCCACATCGTGTCTTCCAGACTGAGGAGTTCTTCCAACCGCCTATTCTCAAACGGAAGTTCCTCCTCTCCATCGATGGTTTTTGCTTCCCTCTGTATTTTAAGGTGTACTTATCAAAACTTCCTAAGAACTTCTAGGTTCAAACAAATTTCTATTTTGTCCAAGGGTAAGACAATACCTTTCACTTTGTTTCCAATATCCTTTGTGATAATGTCCAACAAATTTGGTCAGTGTTGGTTTCCTGGTCGTAATCTTAGACTGAACCTTCAGGCAACAGAGTCCTTAGGCTTTCTTCTGCAGTGATAATCAGTTCTCAGAGGCTTCCATCTCATAGAAGAGTTTCAATGATTTTACCTGAACTGTTTCTCCCTGCTCTCATTAGAGCTCCTCTGCTCATTTCAACTCCTGTTCATCCTACTTTGATGATCTTTTTATTACCTGGAAGAACTTAGTTCTGTGCACAAATTTGGAAATTCTCCCATGGTACTTCTTATCTTGATCCCTTGAAAAAAATGTTAAATAAGGCCAGTTCAATATGCCTTCTTAGGGGTTCCTATTATAAACCCTTTACCTTCCAGAGAAAATGATCATTTATCCCAACTCTTCATTTACTCTCTAAGATAATTCTCTCTCCATCTCAAAACATTGTCTCTAATCCCAAGAAAACTCAATTATTTAGCTTTAGTGAGGTGTAATTGATATATAATAAACTGTACACATTTAAAGTAAAATAAATAAATAAACTCTCAACTATTTCTAAACTTCCAAGTATATATAGATAGCTGATTACTTGTGACCTCTCACCGATGGGCCTATTCCACTCAACTAAAGACAACTATGCCGCAGAAATGCACTCAGTCTGTGTAGAATACAGATCTAAATGTCTACCCACTTACGGTGTAATAATGTATACTTAATAAAATGCTCTGTAATATTGATGACTGTGGTCTTTAGTGTCCCATGAACCTAAACATGTTGATTAACGGAGTAAAATGTAGATTTCACTGTGTGTTATTTACAGGAGCTTTATTTTTATTAAGGTTATTGCTAGAAAAATATGTTTCTGCTAATAGTATTTATACTATACATCAAAAGTTAAAGTTATGATTTTGGCAAGATCAGACTCCTGATACTCACTTATTTAGTACTGCCCAATAAATTTTCAATATTGGAATTCTTTATCGATGAAGAATAAAGAATTCATGATACTTTTATTATTCACCTTTTACATTTGTATCCACTAAGAAGCATTTTCACAATACATGCATATGAATATTTGTGGATTATTTTAATGTATCTTTCACAATGTTAAAATCTCATTCAAGACCCATTTGCTGTTAAGAGGTCTTACCTCTTTAATAATAGATGATAGATGATTTATTGTCATATTTGCCAATGAAAAGGAAAACCATGGCCAGAATTTGTGATGTCACTCTATGTAGACACATATGCATGGAAATAACCTGTAGGTGTTACACACACACATATATAGTCCTATATATATAAGTATATATTTTTATATGTTTATATTGTGCATACATATGTATGTATATGTATATGTGTGTGTATGTACTCACTTATCTTTCCACCCACCCATACATGCATCCATTGATCTATCTAGCTATCTTCCAACACACAGTACCCCTACAATGATAAAATAGGATCAGAGTTTCATAGAAATATAGAGCCCAAAAGATCCTTAGACATATAGTTTAAAAACAAAGAATGTTATTCTTAGAGGTGTAACTCTCCAAGATAGCACCAGGAGAAAGAACTCAGCTGGAACCTAATCCCCATATTCCAATTACAAGTTCAGTTTTCATTCCACCATACCACACTGTCTTTCGCACAGATATCTGTTATACAGATGGATAGATACTGATCCTTAGAAGACAGTGTCAGTGCTGAAACTATTTTCTGTACTGAACACCCTGCTGTCAACTAAATTCTCGTTTGAGTTTTGAAGTTTACTGATGGTTTCTGTCAGTCTCAAGCCCTCCTAGGCATTTTTACACATAATCAATATGAGGGGAGCTTCCTGTCTGGCATCAATCAGTTCTTTAAACAACAATTATCTATTAAAATATTGTTCTTAAGTCAGGAAAAATGGATGTTAGTGTCAAACACAGCTTTGCTCACTCTCACACACACACACACTCACGCAAATTACAAATAGTATTCGACTGCTCTATATTTCAGGCTATTCAATAACTAGATAAATGAAATATACTTTCTGTCTACATAATTTTTTTTACTATGCCAAGGCATACACACTAGTTGTTCCCTGCAGTACCTGCCGAATGCAACTAAATTTGCAACAGAGTTAATCACTGGCGCAGCTGAATATTTTAAGAGATTTCTCCTCTAGTAGGAAATTCATCTTTTTTCCAAGAAAAGGGCATTTACCCACTCCTTCATCTCCAACTGAATTAGTTCCGTGATTTCCTTCCTTTCTCTGATTTCCACGCTCCAATTCCCAAAGACAAGCTCATCTCTGATGACCTTTCAGTCTATGAGTATTTGGAGTAGGAGTGGGGGTAGTCCACAGTTAAAATAAACTTTGTATACAATCACTTTCTATGTTGTTATGAAATTATTCTAAGCTTCCCTAATAATAAACTTACAAAGAAACCATGCAAATGGTTCAGATGTGCATATGGAGATAGCTATTATCTAGAAAGCACCCAGATTTCTTAAAAAGCCAAAAAAAAAAAGAGACTGACTCACTCAGGATATATGGAAATATAAGTGAGGTAGGTGGGCTAGAGTGTATGTCATTATCAATAAAGCCCTAGGAGAAAATCATAATTTGAAAAGATACATGCACCCCAAAGTTCACTGTAACACTATTTACAATAGCCAAGACATGGAAGCAACCTAAATGCCCACCAACAGATGAATGGATAAAGAAGATGTGTTCCATATATATATATATATATATATATATATATATATACACACACACACACACACATACACACACACACACATACACACAATGGAATATTACTCAGCCATAAAGAAGAATGAAATAATGCCATTTGCAGCAACATGTATGGACCTATCATACTAAGTGAAGTAAGCCAGACACAGAAAGAAAAATATAATATGATATCACTTATATGTGGAGTCTAAAAAAAATTATACAAATGAACATATATATGAAACAGAAAGACTCACAGACATAGAAAACAAACTTATGGTTAGCAAAGGGGAAGGGCGTGAGGGATAAATTAGGAGTTTGGGATTAACATATAAACACGACTACATATAAAATCGATAACCAACAAGGACTTCCTGTATAGCATAGGGAACTATATGCAATATTTTGTAATAACCTATAAGGGTAAAGAATCTGAAAAAGAATATATATGTATATATATGTGTATATATATATATATATATATACATACATAACTGAATCACTTTGCTGTACACCAGAAACTTATACAATATTGTAAACAACTATACTTCAAGAAAAAAATTAAATTAAATAAAAAAAAAATAAAATAAACACCTAGATATATTTTTGCATAACTGAATTAAATTCTTAAAACCCCAAAAGTGAATGTTTTAACTGAATTTGAGAAATGAAGACTAACTTAAATCTTGGGTTTAGAATTAATTTGATTCATAATAGAAGGAAGTTAGAAAATAACATTTATTAAGAACAACACTGTTTAGCAATCCTATATGAAGATATAACACACAAAATATCTCGTATTACTTCCCTGTTAGAAGAGCTCTTTGCTTTAATACTTACACTACAGAGAATTTAATTAGTTCTCAATCAAATATTCTTCAGCCAGTGATTATACAGCAATAAAACATATTTGCATCTGCAAACTCAAGGTAACTTTTATAAGAACACAGTGGTTGGAGAAAATCTTGAGTTACATTCCAAATACATTGGGTAAAACTTCAGACTCCTGTGTAGACAGTTTGAAAAGCCTTCAAAGTGTCACAGAAGAGGATGTGCAACTCTGATGTTACTGGGGTTAAGAGAGGCCATGTTACTGCAAAGCAATGTTTGTTAAAACCATATTAATTATTAAGTGGTTAGGATATGATGATTTTAAATATCTATATTATAACAATTTTTTGTTTCTTTTGTTTCATTGCGTTTCAGGAAATTTGTTGGGGTTGTTGGGCTAACATATAAAACATATTAAAGGTTTCCATTAAAATAATAGGAAATTTTTTCCTGGTTACATTTGAACAAAAACGGCTTGATTTTTACAAATGGATTCCTGACCTCAAGCAGGAGACACCTTTACATATAGTATCACATTTACTTTATTTTACATAGAATGTCACTAAAGTTTACCACAACCCATTTAGTTATCATTGCCTTTTACAAATAATGAAACTAAAACTGAGAGATTAAATAACTTACCCAATGTCACACAGCTCATGAGCGGGGGAGATCAGAGTCCAATTCAATAGCCTTTGAATTTTTCACTATATAGTAGGACCATAGTTCAACTAATCCGGTATTTATTGAGTTTCTAACTGTGCATAACATTTGGTGTTAGGCATTAGAGGGGCACATAATGATGCCTACTTCTTGCATCACTACAGTTTACAATCTAGTAGAAGGCAAGTGCACACATTGTTCTATTTAAGAGTCTAAGAGGAAACAGGAAGGTGAAAAATGGCAAATATTTATGCAAACAGGAGTTTTACAGGCCATCTTGAAGGGCAGTGTATTTAATACAGGACTAGAAGGGTACAGATATTACAGAGAGGTTTGATATGAACTAGGGCATAAAGGGTAGGGCATCACAAGCACAGATTACAATGTGAACAAAGGCATGGAAAAAGTGACAGCACATGCAGAGAGATGTAGGTAAGGAAAGCCTTGAAGGTATTGAAGAAAACAAGTCTACATGATACTTGTTAAAGATAGCAAGGATAAGTCAGGGAGACTACCACAGAGGGGCTGTGTAGTAGGAGAGGGAGACGGGGCTCAACTCCTAATATAATAAGAACAAGTAGAGATATAAAGGCAAGGAGCAGGGTGGGGGTCAGTAGAAAATTACTAAGGGGAAACATCAGGGGTAAGGAGAATTCTGGCTAAATCAATTTGACAGAAGTTTTTTTCTGTAGTCAGGCTAGGGTGATAAGACATGAAGGGTGAGGGGTAAAGAGTTTGATCATATATCAAGGGTAGAGGATTTTTGCTAAACTGACCCACGAGAATTCATGCTAATACTAGTCTAAATGGGCCAAGGACAGAGCCTAAGGTCAGGGACTAGTTAGAAAGAGGACTCAGAGAAGGCTGACTCACGTTTGGTCAAAGAAGAGTGCTATGGTCTGAATATTTATGTTCCCTCAAAATGTATATGTTGAAATCCTAACCCCCCAAATTGGTGGTATTAGGAGGTGGAGCCCTTGGAAGGTGATTAGGTCATGAGGGTGGCACCCTCATGAATGGGATTAATGCCTTTTATTTCAGATTTTTTGTGACTATTATTATTATTTTCTTTGAAATATAGTTGGTATACAATATAAGCTACAGCTGTACAATATAGTCATTTGCAATTTTTAAAGGTTATACTCCATTTATAGTTATCATAAAATATTAGCTATAGTCCCTGTGCTGTACAGTATATCCTTGTAGCTTATTTTATACATAATAGTTTGTACCTCTTAATCCCCTACCCTCTCCCCTTCCCTCTCCCCACAGGTAACCACCAGTTTGTTCACCACATCTGTAAGTCTGTTTCTTTCTCGTTATATTCACTTGTTGGTTGTATTTTTTAGATGCCACAAATTCCTTCATGAATGGGATCAATATCTTTTAAAAGAGGCTCGAGAGAGCTCACTAGCCCCCTTCCACCATGTGAGGACACAGCAAGAAGGTTCTGGCTATGAATCAGGAAGAGGGCTTTCACCAGAATGAGACCATGCTGCTATCTTGATCTTGGACTTCAGGCCTCCATAACATTACAAAATAAAGTTCTGTTGTTTATAAGCTACCCAGTCTGTGGCATTTTGTTACAACAGCCAGAATGAAAAAAGACAGAGAGAGAATCTTTGTCCTTCCTTCCTCCCTTCCTCCCTCTGGCCTTTCTTCCTTACTTTACTTATTTCACTCTCCAACGCATATTCATTTAGTATCTACTTTAAGGAACTGAATAGATGGAAAACACAGGTTGAGCTATAAAGATCACTATTCTTATAGTATACAGTTTATTGGAGGAAGAGATAAGCGTCTGTGACAGAGCATGACATGCACAATTTTATTTTAGATAAACTGGTCAGGAAGACCTTTCCATGGAAGTGACATTTAAACTGAAGTTTGAAAGATGAAAATGTAGTAATGTTGGCAAATCTAGAGTGATTTTTGTAAGGACTTACTACACATTTTACTTTATTCTATATGCAATAAGTTGTCAAATGTGTTTGAAGATAGAGGATGCATTCTAATAGTGTGGATAAGAGCTTGCATTTAGCCTGAATATTAAAGAGGCCCCAGGAAATCCGACCATAAGGAAACCCGAACTCTGCTCCCAATACAAATGCTACTTTTTAAAGAACTTTCACCCTTTGGTCAACCTACTGTCCATTGAATTTGTTGAGGTTTGTGGATATTGAGACTTAAGCAAGAGAGGCAACTTGATTATAGTACAGTAGTTTGAATTTAAGCAAAATGGTATGCCTGAAATGTAGGGGCCTTTTTGTAATGTAATTTGAAAATGTGGTGAGTTTCTTTGAATAGGCAACCCAGACTGACCATTCAATAACTCTCCATAAGAGCGACTACAACACCCAACTAGCACCATAAAAGGGAGAGTCGACATGACAGAGATGTGAGGTGACCATTTTTACCCACACCACACGCTGCCATTGTGGTTACACCTACTGGTGTAAATACTTGGTGAAAGAGGCAGTGCACCTCCCTGTGTCTGCAGGCTACTGAACAAAATCACCAACCTCCCTTCAATAGGAACATATAAAATTCTAGGCCTGGAGAAGAACAAGTAATAAAGGAACTATTTACTCTCCCTGAGTTCATTATCCTCTTCTCTTCTCCCTACTGGGTCGAAGGAAGGCAGAAGATAGCATTAAAGCTCATTTTCAGGGTCTGCATGTTCAGTTGTACAGGTGGTGCACTGCATATTTATAGGAGTGTCATTCACTTTCTTCTTTACATGAATGGTGCCCCCTGGGAATTTTAGAGGGCACAACTTGTGAATCTGTATTCAGCAGGCCTGCTTAATTTGGTTTTGCTCATATATTGTGAGCTTTTGTGTTGCTTATTCATTTTGTGTTCTCTGTGTTCATTTGTTTTGAGAAACAAACCTGATATCCGTTTCATCCTTGGAACCGTAAAATTCATCTTTAAATATATCTATATAGGTAACAAACAGAATATTATTTATGTATATGTAAGTTTATTTATTTATTACAATAATCTAGGACGTAAGACTTTACAAATAAACAAATGTGCGGAAATATGAACTAACTTGCTTGTGAATAACAGACCTGGAGCATGCCTCAGAGAAAGTGTGTAAAATGGCTCAAAACTAGAGAAAGCATAGAAGCAAACTATCCACTGACACGGCACTAATAGAAAAGCTATCAAAAGTCTAAATCTGAGCAGAACCAGGAAGAAAGGAAATCATAAGAGGGATGAGACCTTGCTAAATAAATACATTTTTATTTCCATAATTAGAGGTAAGCATAAGGAAGAGATGAAACTAATTCCTAGTGTCAAGCCTAGGTAAGTGGAAAGGGTGTGATTTCAATTAACAAGAATTTCTTGTTTAGATTCAAAACAAGTATTTGTGTCAAAGAACCAATTCCAGTAGATTCCATGAGACATGCATATTTATATTCATTTTTCTGCATCAATGTTTTCAAGCTTTTAACCCATCCTTCTGGTGGGAAAGAAAAAGACATAAATATATGAAATATCTTATCAAGCTTTAATTATGTTTACTTCTTGATTTAAAATTACTCTTTATTAAGTTAAAACGAAGATATTCTAGACTAACCCCAAAGCAGAATTGAAATGGCACACGAAAATGATCAAACATGATTCAAGCATCTCATTTAACTGAGATTTTACTACGTTTGTGTAATGATGTCTAAAATTGTGTTTTCATTAAACATAGCAGAGTAGAGCGAAACAGGGAGAGTCATCCTATAGACCTTGTTTGAATCTAAACATATTATCTATTACTGTAACTTTGAGAAAATCACTTAATTTGCATCAGCCTCAATGCCTTTATCTCTGAGAATAGTAATACCTATCTTGCATGGGGCTTGAGATCAAATAAGTTAAAACACAAGCAGAGTGTCTAGCAATTACAGTTGCTCAGTAAATAGCTCTTAATATTACCAATGGTCTCTGATGTGGGAAAACTATTACATAATAAAAAGATCCTTAATCGGGTATCTTTAAAATCAGGCTGAATGCAAAGAACTTCAGATTTTATGTCCTCCTTTTTTTTATTTTTACCCAGAGAATAATGCAATTCAGAAAACAGAGGGAGAGATTAATTTCCACATAAACTGAAAAGTCATCATTATAAGATTTTTTTCATCATGTGCTATAGTACATTAAATACAACCATAAAATCTTTGTTACCTCTCTATTGAAAGGTAGAATGTGGTGTCCCTCTTCTTGAATATGGGTTGATCCAGTGGCTTATTCAATCAACAGAATGCAAGAGAAAAGGTGTTCTTGCACTTGTGAGGTTAAGTCATAGGAAGACTTACAGATTCCAGCCAAGTCTCTTGAGATGTTTACTTTGGGTAAAGCCACTCACTATGTAAGAATTCAACTATTTTGAGATATCCAGGTGGCTAAGACTCCAAAACTACACCGAGAAATTTCATGGAGAAAGACAGAGACACAGGGAAAGCCAGCCCCAAATTTTTCAGCCTGTGCAGCCCAACTCAAGCCCCAGATTTGTGAATGAAGATGCCATCTTGGTTGGACATTTCAGCACCAAAAGATGTGACTCAAAGAAAACTTAGCCAGAACCAAGGCCCCAGACATATGACACCAGTCAAGTTGTCTAATCTATCTCCAATCATTCAAGCCACCACAGCTGAGGCCCAGTCATGATGGAGCAGAGATGAGCCATCCCCAGTATTCTTTATCTTTATTCTTAGCTCACAAAGTCCTGACTATAACAGCATGGTTTCTATTGTATCTACCACTGCGTTTTGGAATGGTCTGTTATACTGCAATAGGTATCTGGAATATATGTCTTGATCATTTCTTACAGTTCTAAAGCCACGGAACTCCTTTTACCCATATTCAGGGAGAATGCTATCTCTTGCTTATTTTCAGTCTCCCTTTGAGTCATAGAATCTGTTCAGAAGCTTCCTTGGACAGAGTCAGTAAAAGAAAACTCTTGATTACAAAACTCCATTATTACAACCAGGATAAAAGAACAGCCAAATCTGCTCACACACACCCCATTTTTTCACCACATCATAAACAATGGATTGGCCAAATTTTTAAGTGCTTGACTCTGATTGAAAGTAAGCAGCTTTCCATCTTCAACCTCTTCCCCTCCAACTCAACTTAGAGTGATGCTCTAGTCAACCTCAGGACTTCCTGATGCATCTCCCATCTCTGAAAGGAGAAGTGAAGAAAAAATATCTTCAGAAGACTTCTGATATCAAGACAAGGGATAGAACAAAGGCCAAAGCAGCAATATTGCCATCCAGAGGAAAAACTACTGAACCTACACTGCAATATTCAGAAGGAAAGTCAAGACATGAGAGAACTAAGTGTAAAGCACAGCTGTATTGGTGGCTTCTATTTAAATAATCAAGGTCAATAAGTAGGTCTCTGGGATGATGATCCCTATACCCTGTTACTTGCACCAGAATTGGGACATAACCAGGAACAAATAGTTCAAGAAGCTAGAGTCATTGACACTGAGAGCCAACTACAGGGAACACCAAACATCCGGGGCTATTAGTTCATGTGCTTCTGTACCTAAATTTGGAAAGACTGTAAGACTTTCTGAATCTTCAGGTAACTTGCATACTATTCTAATCATAAGCAATCATGCTCCCTCTTAAGCTAAACCATACAACTTCAGAATCAGGTGTTACTTCTTATTGGTACCACTGTCCACTAAGCAAAGACAGAAATACAGAAGTAATCCTGACCCCTGCCTTTCCCTCATATATTCCCCCTCCCCACTTTTCCCTCTTTCCCATATATTACTAGGTTTAATCAGTTCTGCTGCCTAGAGATCTGTTAAAGTCCTTCATTTTAATCATATTCCTTTGCCCTGATTCAGATCCTTATCATCACTAGCCTAGGCTGCCCTCTATCTATTTCTGACCCTCCCATCTGAACTGTTGCCCTTCATATTCATCCTCAACACTACTATCAATATTATTTCTAAATTGCAAATTTGACCATCAACTGTCTAAAGACTTCAACATCTTTCCATTGCACTAATGATAAAGTCCAACTTCTAAACATGTCATAAAGGTCTCCATTTTTTGACCTTGCTCTGCCAATTTAACTAATGTCTTTTTTTAGTAATTAAAATCTACTATCCTTGTTGTTTTATGAGTGTTAGCAGTTGCTGTTCTCACTTTTGAAAATATTTCCCCCTTTCATTCAGTTAGAAAACTCCTGTTCATCCTTTAAACCCCAAATGCAGTGAAACCGATTTTCTCTCTCACTCAAATCACTTTCTCCTCAAAACTGTAATTTTACCTCTGTGTAGCTCAATTGTTTGTTATACTCTAATGACAACAGATTCTTAAATATACTCATCTTTGTATCTTAATATCCGATAATATGACTGACATTTAACAAACGCTAAACATACTTGACACTTGAATTGATTGAATTGAATTAAACTGAATCAATCACTCTCAAGAACACTAACGATTGTGAGGGTTTCCTGCATCAAGAGTACAAATCACGCTGAATTTTCATAATACTGCTAGTTTTGATTGAGGCACAGCAAACAAGTTTACAACAGAGTTCCCCTGTGAAAAGAATAACTTCAGTAAAAGATAACAAATACACTCAGAAGTCCATAAAGGAGGCAGGGTAGTCTAGGGGATTCTGTTCTCATCCAAAGTCTTGCTGAGATTTGATTCAGAGGGGAAAGATTGATTTTTCTAGCTTAAGTTAAACAAGGCATGGAACAAATGTCAAAAGCAGGACATAGACTTAGATTCTTCACTGTCACACCAGTAAAGTTACCATCCTTCCATCTCCTTGAGAACAAAGAAGAAAGCCTGCTGTGGACCGTGAACAAAACAACAACTGTGAATTTACACAGCTCCTTCAACTTCTAAGCTGTGTACTGAGAGTGAATTAGAGGTCTCCTCCAGATAGCATTGCAAATGAGCGTTATTTTATTTTCACCAAGACTTTCAGGTGATACATGCGACAAAATCAGCAAAGTCAGTACTCACTGTGGCAGACAAAGTAACTATTATGTATATGTCCTAAAAGTTCCTGTGATGTTCTGGCTAGTTTTGCTTAAGTACTATTTATAATATTTATGAGAAAGGAGGACAAAAATGAACCTGATGCTTTTGTGGAGAAGGAATTCCCTGGCTGAGCAGAAAAGCCTGCCAAAGTTTTGGTGTTTCTTGTTTGTTTGAAACAAGACTAAATGACCATATAATGCAAGATGAAGCCATTAACAGTTAAAAGGGAGAGGACACACTAAAGAGACTCAGCCAGGGCTCTGGTAAATTATCAAAAATTGTG
This sequence comes from Mesoplodon mirus, assembly GCF_964341445.2. Classification (NCBI taxonomy): domain Eukaryota; kingdom Metazoa; phylum Chordata; class Mammalia; order Artiodactyla; family Ziphiidae; genus Mesoplodon; species Mesoplodon mirus. The sequence goes on along the minus strand of NC_138976.1, from coordinate 203,916,038 downwards.
GGCTTTCTTAGTGAGAGTCTAGGATTTGAGAAATTCATGAGAAAAGGCGGAGGTCCCTGGGCACCTGAAAATGAGAATTGCTGCATTGAACTAGGCTGACTTTGGCATGGCATTTTGAAGAAGGCAGTCATATGGAATGTAACGAATAAATAGAGCATATCAGAGCCTGAAAACCTGAGAATAGGCTCCTGTGGGTGAAACGAGGTGAAGCACGGTGCTTGGTACACTATAAACCCTCAGTAACATTGGCTGGTTTTGAATGAAATGAAACCTAACCTGAATCCAGTCCCTACTCGGTAACAGCGGGGAAGATAATGGGTGCCTAGGCAACGTCTAGCAAGTTCTGGGCTAGAGGCGGCTCCCAACTGTTGCGTCACCAGGGGCCACAGAACTGAGTCGGGAAGGGAGAAGGGAGGAATCTGTGCGGAGGGTCATCCGACTGAGTCGGAACCGGACACTCTGGCAGGAAGTAGAAAGCGAAGAAAACGAAACGACCATTGGTGAATTTCAACACCACGTCGTGAATTTCAGATAATTTTCCACTTGTTTATTAAGGTGGAAAACTCGGATTCCAACGATGAAGGAGATGGAGTTTCGGCCCAACACATAAGTCAAACGGACCGATTGGTTCGGGAAGAAGATTTCTCCAGGTTCGTAAATAATCTGAGTGAAGAAGATTACAAACTTATGAGAGACAACAATCTTCTAGGCATTCCAGGTGAAAGTACGGAAGAAGAGTTGCTGAGAAGACTTCAGCTAATCAAAGAAAACGCACCACAAGACTCAGATGAAAATACAGGTATATTTTGCTTTTGGAGGGAATCGGATGGGATGAATAAGGAACTTCATAATAGGAAATAGTAACTTCATAATAGTAAATAGTAAATTATACAGAAGTGACTTACATTAATTTGGTAAGTAACTTCTCATAAAAAGAACTGGCATTTACTTGATTTTTGGTGAGCATGTCAAGGTCTGTTTGTTTGTTTTCCTGATTCACATCTGGGTTGTTTTAATTGGGAAACAGTGCAAAGTAGCCTATTTGTATTTTTCTTGGTTTTCTACCTCAACTGAAAGTTCCTCCTACTTCCTGAATTATTTTTTCTACATAGACATGTAAAAAAAGCAAACAGAAATATTCTCCACTGGGGACAATTGTGCTTTCTTCAACACCTGGGGACATTTGACAATGGCTAGAGATATTTTTGGTTGTCACAGGGGAGGCATGGGTGTTACTAGCATCTAGTGGGCAGAGGCCAGGGATGCTGCCAAATATCCCACAATGCACAGGATAGCTCCCCAAAACAAAGAATTGTCCAGCACCAAAATGTCAATAGTGCTAAGGCTGAGAAACCCTGCTCGGAACTCAGGTCTGGTGCCTTCCCTTCCAGTGTGAAGTAGAGGATTTTGCTGTCTAATGAAGAAGATACTATAATACTTTGGCTCTTGAATATGGTCTTATATGTACCATGCTAGGTTCAGTCTATTCATTTGATCTGACCTTCAATTTAATGTCAATTAAAAATCTTGGTAACACTAAGAAGTATTCAAAATGCAAACACTTTTAAACCTATAAAACTTGTTTATGTTTGGGCAATAACCTTATATTTTAAAACAGCTTATCTATTATCAAAAGCACATAAGTGAAGAGCCTACAAGTAGTCATGTTGGAGACTAATGAAAATTAGACAATAATGTAAATTGAACTAAACTACTAGCATTGTACCTTAACTGGTGTTTACCTTGTTTAATTGCATTAGTGTTTTGACAGTGGACAGAAAAAAAAGTCTCTTGACATTCCTCTGACAGTGGTACACAGGGCTGTGTATATGATGAAATACTGAAACATAGACTTCCTCCGGATTCCCTTTTTAAAAAATTCTCTAAGTTTATCTAGGATTAGCTCACTCTTTTTGGATGGAATCGAAACTTTTCTACCTTTACTTATAAATCTACACAGTGCAGTTTATAAAATATTAACTCTATAAATGTGAAATCAGTTGAAAACACCTGAGTATTTAAGTTCTCATTTTTTGTTTTTGAAACAAAGTTTCAGAGTGCTATTTTATGATGGTTCTAATTTTGGTAGTTCTTTTATGCACCCTCCCCATTTCTTTTGTTAACAGACAGAGGAGACTCTTCAGATGACGTGTCTAGTGGTGACTCTCTAATAGACTGGCTTAACTGTTCTGGACAAACTGAAAATATGACAAGTGGACAAAGAGAAAACCAATCTTGGAGAGAAGAGAGCCAAATTAATCCTAAAAGTGATCAGTTCATATTCAGTTTAGAAATAAATGCTAACCTTGATAATGGGAGTCCAAATCCAGAGAATGAATATGTAGCATCTGCAAGACTTCCCAGAAGAGAAAATATGGAAGACAGCCAAAGGCAAGTGGAAAGTCCACAATCTGAATCAATATTTACAAGACCATCTATGCCTGAACAAGATACAACTGAAACATTAATGGAATTCCCACCTACCACAAGTCAGAGACGAGCAAGAAGTAGGAGCCCAGAGTATCGGAGAACCAGAGCAAGAATTGAAAGTTGGTCGCCTCCACGTTCACTTAGGGAAATTGTACAAAGACTTAATCATAGTATACCCTCTCAGAATTTTGAGCAGCCGCTGCTACGTGAGAATGTGAGATTTTCTAGAACTGAGCACCAAGAAATATTGACACAGCAAATGACTGGATTTGAGTTGCAAAATAGCGGTCTTATTGAAACTTCTAGAACAAGGAATGCCGTTCATGGAGAAAATTCTCCAGATACAACCAGCAGTGGTGAATCTTGGGGAATGAGGGAAATATATCCAACCATACCCTTCAATCTTGAAGTAGGACAAGTTCATTCTGGAGCATATTCTCAGAGAGACAGCAGAGCTAGTAGAACTCAGTTAACATCTGAGACACCAAACAACACTGTCACTTCTGAAAGTGAACGAGGACTGAGGCATATGTATTCACATTCTGAGCAGGCAGGTGTGAGAGCTTATGTCAATACCATTAGAAATCCCGTTTGCAGAATGTTAAATACTAGCTTAAATGATATAACATCTGTTCCAACTCAGAGCACGTTAAGGCAGACAATGACAGAATTTAGTAACTCAAATAACCTTATGGACAGTGACAGTAATTTAGAGCATAGTGTCTCACCTCCAAGTCAAAACATGGAATGGCTAGAGTCACCTAATGGTAGTAGTAGTGGTATATTTGGTTCTGATTCAAATGCTAGCTATGATACCCATTCAAGTTCCACACTGAGTTGGCATTCAAGCCCCAATTGTACGTCTAGTTCCAGTTCTAGTCCTATTTCTGGTTCCAGCTCAAGTGATGAAAATTCAGGAATTAGCTCACTGATGTTTGAAGGCATTGAAGAAACAAACTTATCATCAGAGACCAGCCAAGGGGTTAGACAAATTAGCCTAATAATATATGATGAAAGTGACTCTGGGTCCTCCCATAATCTGCAAACTACAGGACTCACCAAAGCACAGATTGACAGCTTGGCTGTAAGATCTTTTGGTGAAAATGATGCACTAAAAGCCTGTAGCATTTGCCTTACAGAGTACACAGAAAACAGCAAGCTTCACATACTACCTTGCTCCCATGAATATCACATTCACTGCATTGATCACTGGCTGTCTGAGAACTCTACGTGTCCGATTTGTCGTAGGCAAGTAGTGGATTCCAATGAGAGTGAAAATCCTGATCGATGAATTCTCAGCTATATAAAGTGTTATAGGGCTTCCCTGGTGGCACAGGGCTTGAGAGTCGGCCTGCCGACTCAGGGGACTGACAATAAAAATTAATTTCACACCATAGCAGTTCACTGAATTTCAATAAAAACTTAGCATGTGCACTGGGTTGGGATGTTCCTGATTCCATGGGAGAAATGTCTTAATATGATATAATGAATCTAGATAGATCCTAGTAGTATTATCTCATCATGTAAATCCCAGACATCTCTTAGCCCTGTTCAATCCTGGTTGTGCATGCAAAGAAACAGAAACCCAACCAAATATCAATAATTAAGAAGCCATTTAAGACTACATTAGAGTCATTCACATAAAGAAGTCATGTTACATTCCTAGAATGCCATAAAAAGCTTTGAAACACTTCTCTTCCTATCTCTCTCCACAGCAGTTTATCCCACCTCCCTAACACTACCTTAACGTTTCTCCTATTCCCCACTACTAATGTATCAGTCAGTTCTAGCTAAAAACTGATGTCACACTTTAAAAGAGTGATGGAATAGCATTTAATGAAGAGACTAAAGTGTGTAAAGAATGAGGGGAAACCAAGAGATGATGAAGTAGCCTGAGGCTAGCAGCTGTGAGAAGCCAGTATTATAACCACTAGGTTTGAAGGGGCATAGAGAGATAGCAGTTCCTGCAACCCAGAATGTCTTCGAGTTATAGGAGAAGCCCACCCAACAAGAGATGTAACCTTAGAAAATGGCATCCACTGCCAACCTAAAGTTTGGAAGGGGGCAGATCATGGAAATAAATACCCTTGCCTTCTTTCCTCCTGACTTCTAATCACTTATCAGTAGTTCATATTAACCAAACCCAACCTGAAGACACAGAGAGACTGGTCCATGAAGCTGATAAAGATCAGCCTCCTGGAATCACGAAGTAGGGTTAAGAAGGATGGCGAGTAGATCCGGTAAGCAAATCAGAGACCATCTACCACAACCAGCATTCCCAACTCTCTTCAAACCCAGCCTGTGTGTGCTTTCTTGCCTCTTCCGCTTCCGCTTGTTCTCTATTCCACTCTATGACTCAGCTCTTTAACAACCCTCTCTATTTTCTTTCATTTACTCAGATCTTGTATTTTTAAAAGTGATAAGATGACAAAGCCTTAGAACTTAATTACCTTTCTCTTAAACATGTCACACTTTGATTTGCTGTGATTGTAAACAACTAAGGATAAAGGCAGTTATAGGTATGTCTTTAATTTTTGCTTCTTCAATATATTCAAGCTTCAATTTCTTTCTATATATGTTTAGTTCATATAATTAATTTTTAAAATAGATTCTGATTTCTTATAAAGGGTTTTATGGTTTATATATGACTCTGAATCCTTGTGTGAATGACCCAAAGTAGCCAATTGCTGCTTGGAGCCTCACAAGCTGCAATATGAAAGCCTTAAAGGTAAAACTTGGCTTCAAGAAACATGTCTACATAGTTCAATTCTAATTGTCCCCAGTAAAACCATCACCCAAAACCCCGAGTATTTGAAATCAAAATTTAGGTCATGCTTCCTTCCAACCTAAACATAGTGAAGGATTTTTCTCCTAATTCAGCCTGAAGACTATTTTTGGGGGGTTGTATTGGCCAGTCCAGAAAATTTTGCTTAAATTTTTCAATCCTGGTATAGGTGAGAGTACATTGTATTATAACCCAAAGCAATAATCAGAAATTTTGTGCAATGTGCAACCTATACAAATGTAGGCAGTGTTAAGTATACACCTTCTCTAAAAAGTTAAAGTGAGAAACATCACTGACCTTTCTTTTCTCTGTGAATTGCTGGCAGCCACAGTATTTGCTCATAACTACAAAATATAAATGGGGAGTGGTGGTGAAGTTTTTGAAAACATCTTTGAGGTACCATATTTTTCACACAGAAGATATCTGCATGGCCAGAAATGAAGGCTTGGCTCAAACCTCTGAAATTTACATTAACTTCTGAAAGTTGTTTGAATAGTCTGATTTTTAGGAAGTATTTTTGATATCAGATATACTTCATTTAAAGTGAGTAGAATAATTATAACAGTACTTGGCTTTCATACTATCCTAACAGATTAAAACCTTCCAAAGGATGATAATTGCTTAATTAATGCTTCAGTACATTCACATGCACCTTCTGTGGTCGACAGAATTCTAAGATGATGCCCAATGATCTTTGTAGGAGCCCCTCCCCTTGAGTATGAGACCTGTGAATGTGATGGAATATCATTCCCATTATTAGATTATGATATATAGTACAGTTGATTGGGAGATTATCCAGAGTGAGCCTGACCTAATCAGTTGGGCACTTAAAAGGCACAGAGAGGACTTCTAATCCAGATAAGATGGTTTATACTCCCCTCTCCCTGCTCCCCCTTTATACGCACAACTATATATCCTGGAAATAATATGAGACAACCAAAGGAGATCTCTGAAAGGTCTAGAGAAGGTGAATTGCCTAGGGACCCTCAGAATGGATGAACAGCCTCATGGCAGCGCACCTTATGACCTTCTACCAACGAAAAAATGTGATCCAGGCCCAGCATTTCCTAACTCCCAACTTAGTAACAGGAAGTGGCTCAAAGAGGCTCTTCCTCCATCACATCAAATGGGAATCCCCCAAACACCAGGCGAGCCTTGCAGAACCTGCAACGACGAACAATTGGAAGCCCTGATGACACTAAGTGACCAGGGAAAGTGCTTTCCTTCCCCACTGGGCCTGAGATCCCCCTTCACTACCCAGACACATCAGTGGCTAAGGGTCCCAGCAAAAGTGCTCCTACCACAAAAAGCTCCCACCTGGACAATGCTCTCCTCAGATGGGCCTGAGACTCCTCTCCCCTCCCCAGAAACATCAGGCAACTTGCTGGTACCAGCAACGGAGATCCCTCCACAGAAAGCTCTCAACCTGGTAAGCACCCTCCACTCCTTACAGTCCAGGGAGACCCTGTCACAAGTGCCTGGCCCAGGAAGGACTCTTCATCACGTGTTCCAGAGATTCCCTTCCCTCACCAGAAGCACCAAGTGCGGTATCCTGGGGAAGCTACTTCAGACCCCATAAGCAGCATGAGAAGGGACCAGAGATAACCCCACCTGCACAAGAGAAACAGACCAAAAGAGTACCACAAAGGGTCTGAAAATTAGGTTATCATGGAACCACCGTCCATAAAAGTACAGGAAATGTGTGCCAAACCTATAAAGAGTGAATGCCTGCTAAAAATTAAAGAAAACAAAACACTTTAAATAGGGACCAAAGAATCCTAACATAATAGCCAAAATGTCCAAAAGACAATAAAATATCACTACTTATACCAAGAACCAGATACATGACAGCTTGAATAAGATGTGACAGATGATGCCAACAGAGATGAATTAGATGTTAGAATTATCTGACAAGGGTTTAAAAATGCTGATTTCAGACCTTTAAGACCTTGAACACAGAACCTAGTCACTCCATGCCAGTATCCCAACCTATAGAACTGTGAGCTAATAAAGGGAAGCTGTTTTAAGCCATTACATTTGTACTAATTTCTTATGCAGCAACAGACAACTAATACAACTTCTCATCTAGGATCCATCCTGTACCTAGAAAATGATTATAATGAGTCCTAGACAAGTAAATGGCTTAATGTCTTGGTTCTAGGCCCACTATAACATTATATTCTACCATTTTTCCCAAAAATGGAATCCCTAATTCCTGCTACTGAAGCTGCTAGAAGACAGTATCCTTCCTGTTTGAACAACCACCAATATCGTATCGCTCTAACTTTACTTCACATCACCCTATCTCATTCTACCAGTGTATGCTGCTTATATCATAAACCCAATTTAACACTCTGACTTTGAAACTATAGAGCCACTTATTTTGCTCTCAAAGCGATTGCTGAGTATTATATTGCTCTTCCAAATCATATTCCTCTCTGTCTGCCCTGACAAATCAGAAATGGAGAAGATTTGTACCTGAATCTTCTGAGCTCAAACTGATACGTTTTTTACATTACAGTATATCAGTTTAAATACACAGCATCACCGTGGTTGTGAGCATAAATATTTCCATCTTAAGAATTTTCTCTGTATTTTCTTGGTAGTTTTTAAAACATTTGTTTATTTTGGCCTAATTCCAAAAAAAGCCCTTGTCTGAATAACAAATTCTTTTTGAAAGTAGTTATAGCCTGTGGATAAGTTTTTGATAGCAATATAAAGTCTATCTTTTTTGGCTAACCATGAAAATAAGTTGTGCTCTCAATATTCCATGAAGAATTAAGTATAAAGATTCTTTTGTAAATGCAAACAAGCCTGAGCATCGAACAACATGAACATCAAAACACTGCATGTACTGGAAAGTTCACAAAGAAATGTGACGTTTCTGTTAAGTAATATTACTTGTTATCCATATACAATACTTTGAGATCTTCAGTATCTTCTTTACTACGATTAACCAAACATTTCATGTCTTTTCATTATTTGAGAGGTGAATGTATACTCCCTTCAATGAGAAGTTCCTGGTATGAGAATTTCGAATGGAAACTGAACTGCATTTCTTTTCTGTCACTTCATTTAAGATTTGAAAATTCTTTACCATCCTAACTCAGGCTTTCTCCCTATGAAATAAGAGGCTCTCCTTTGTGTGATATTCAAAACTCTCCATTTTTCAGCATCAAGCCAGCATCTTTAACATCACTGCAAAAATGTGGGGATTTGGAAAAGCATGTTGGGGAAAATCCTTTTTCTCTCATCCACCATTCGTAGAGGACAGACACTAATTATAAGCCAACTCTGGGCTCTGGGTTCTCCATTCTCACATCACTAGTCACAACACAGTTATCTACCACCCCTGGCCTTGTCATCTTCTATTCTGGAAGTGTATTTTTTTTTCTTTAGTAGCACTTGTGACTATCTAAAACATTTTTTATTTATCTTGTGCTTGTTTTCTTCCCCATTCCTATCCCAAAATAGAAGCTCCAAAAGATCTTTCTTTTTTTTTAAATTACTAATATATTTCTAAAAACTAGAACAGTTACTGGCATACACACACACACACACTCACACACACACACACACTGCTTCAGAATTTTTGGCCACTGTGAGCATCCCAGACTTATTTTTTACCCTTTATTCTCCAAAGAAAACCTATTTTAATACTGTAACCTTCCATTCAGGATTTGATGTATTTCAACCTAGATCTCTCTCACTTACTTAACATATTTGTATAGGGTTTCTTGCCTATTAAGTTATAATATCTGCCAACCATTTTCTAAATCACTATTTCAGGCGTTCAACACTGACCAAGAATGTGCCATGCCCAATGTTGGGTGCTAGGGTTATAGTTACGAAGTACAGCAATTATCATGAAGAAATGTATTACATTTTAAAGAAGGCAGATGAATAAACATACAGTAACACTCTAGGTCAGGGATGCCCTGACACAGATTCAGATACAGGATACAATGGAATGATCTAGGAGGAGAAATCTACACTAATAATTCAAACCTCCTTAAAGTTGGGTTATATCTGAGTTGTATCTTACAGGACTAGTAGCAATTAGCCAATGAAATGAAGTCATTAATTTTATTCTAAGCAAAATAAACACTGCATGCAACAGTAAAGATGCATTGAAAATTTAGGGCTCAGTAAACAGTAAGTATGAATCATCATGCTCTGGGGTAGAAGAGGAAGAGATGTAAGTACATTAGCAAAAAATGAAGAGATGAGGCCAAAGAGGTAACAAGTGGTATTGTGTATCAGGCTGAAGAGTTGAACTAGATCTTCTAAGGAATGCACAGTCAACACGATTTTTCTTTTCCTTTTTTTTTAATTTTTTTTATTAGTTTCTGCTTTATAACAAAGTGAATCAGTCATACATATACATCCGTTCCCACATCCCTTCCCTCATGCATCTCCCTCCCACCCACCCTCCCCATCCCACCCCTCCAGGCAGTCACAAAGCACCGAGCTGATATCCCCATGCTCTGCGGCTGCTTCCCACTATCTATCTACCTCACGTTTTGTAGTGTATATATGTCCATGCCTCTCTTTCGGTTTGTCACAGCTTACCCTTCCCCCTCCCCATATCCTCAAGTCCATTTTCAGTAGGTCTGTGTCTTTATTCCCGTTTTACCCCTAGGTTCTTCATGACATTTTTTTTTAATTCCATATATATGTGTTAGCATACGGTATTTGTCTTTCTCTTTCTGACTTACTTCACTCTGTATGACAGACTCTAGGTCTATCCACCTCATTACAAATAGCTCAGTTTCGTTTCTTTTTATGGCTGAGTAATATCCCATTGTATATATGTGCCACATCTTCTTTATCCATTCATCCGATGATGGACACTTAGGTTGTTTCCAGCTCCGGGCTATTGTGAATAGAGCTGCAATGAACATTTTGGTACATGTCTCTTTTTGAATTATGGTTTTCTCAGGGTATATGCCTAGTAGTGGGATTGCTGGGTCATATGGTAGTTCTATTTTTAGTTTTTTAAGGAACCTCCATACTGTTCTCCATAGTGGCTGTACCAATTCACATTCCCACCAGCAGTGCAAGAGTGTTCCCTTTTCTCCACACCCTCTCCAGCATTTATTGTTTCTAGATTTCTTGATGATGGCCATTCTGACTGGTGTGAGATGATATCTCATTGTAGTTTTGATTTGCATTTCTCTAATGATTAATGATGTTGAGCATTCTTTCATGTGTTTGTTGGCAGTCTGTATATCTTCTTTGGAGAAATGCCTATTTAAGTCTTCTGCCCATTTTTGGATTGGATTGTTTGTTTTTTTGCTATTGAGCTGCATGAGCTGCTTATAAATTTTGGAGATTAATCCTTTGTCCGTTGCTTCATTTGCAAATATTTTCTCCCATTCTGAGGGTTGTCTTTTGGTTTTCTTTATGGTTTTCTTGGCTGTGCAAAAGCTTTGAAGTTTCATTAGGTCCCATTTGTTTATCTTTGTTTTTATTTCCATTTCTCTAGGAGGTGGGTCCAAAAGGATCTTGCTGTGATTTATGTCATAGAGTGTTCTGCCTATGTTTTCCTCTAAGAGTTTGATAGTGTCTGACCTTACATTTAAGTCTTTAATCCATTTTGAGCTTATTTTTGTGTATGGTGTTAGGGAATGATCTAATCTCATACTTTTACATGTCCCTGTCCAGTTTTCCCAGCACCACTTACTGAAGAGGCTGTCCTTTCTCCACTGTATATTCCTGCCTCCTTTATCAAAGATAAGTTGACCATATGTGTGTGGGTTTATCTCTGGGCTTTCTATCCTGTTCCATTGATCTATCTTTCTGTTTTTATGCCAGTACCACACTGTCTTGATTACTGTAGCTTTGTAGTCTAGTCTGAAGTCAGGGAGCCTGATTCCTCCAGCTCCATTTTTCTTTCTCAAGATTGCTTTGGCTATTTGGGGTCTTTTGTTTTTCCAAACAAATATTGAAATTTTTTGTTCTAATTCTCTGAAAAATGCCAGTGGTAGTTTGATAGGGATTGCATTGAATCTGTAGATTGCTTTGGGTAGTAGAGTCATTTTCACAATATTGATTCTTCCAATCCAGGAGCATGGTATATCTCTCCATCTATTTGTATCATCTTTAATTTCTTTCATCAGTGTCTTATAATTTTCTGCATACAGGTCTTTTGTCTCCTTAGGTAGGTTTATTCCTAGATATTTTATTCTTTTTGTTGCAATGGTAAATGGGAGTGTTTTCTTGATTTCATTTTCAGATGTTTCATCATTAGTGTACAGGAATGCCAGAGATTTCTGTGCATTAATTTTGTATCCTGCTGCTTTACCAAATTCATTGATTAGCTCTAGTAGTTTTTCAGTAGCATCTTTAGGATTCTCTATGTATAGTATCATGTCATCTGCAAACAGTGACAGCTTTACTTCTTCTTTTCCAATTTGGATTCCTTTTATTTCCTTTTCTTCTCTGATTGCTGTGGCTAGAACTTCCAAAACTAGGTTGAATAAGAGTGGTGAGAGTGGGCAGCCTTGTCTTGTTCCTGATCTTAGTGGAAATGGTTTCAGTTTTTCACCATTGAGGACAATGTTGGCTGTGGGTTTGTCGTATATGGCCTTTATTATGTTGAGGAAAGTTCCCTCTATGCCTACTTTCTGCACGGTTTTTATCATAAATGGGTGTTGAATTTTGTCGAAAGCTTTCTCTGCATCTATTGAGATGATCATATGGTTTTTCTCCTTCAACTTGTTAATATGGTGTATCACATTGATTGATTTGCGTATATTGAAGAATCCTTGCATTCCTGGAATAAACCCCACTTGATCATGGTGTATGATCCTTTTAATGTGCTGTTGTATTCTGTTTGCTAGTATTTTGTTGAGGATTTTTGCATCTATGTTCATCAGTGATATTGGCCTGTACTTTTCTTTCTTTGTGACATCCTTGCCTGGTTTTGGTATCAAGGTGATGGTGGCCTTGTAGAATGAGTTTGGGAGTGTTCCTTCCTCTGAAATTGTTTGGAAGAGTTTGAGAAGGATGGGTGTTAGCTCTTCTCTAAATATATGATAGAATTCGCCTGTGAAGCCATCTGGTCCTGGGCTTTTGTTTGTTGGAAGATTTTTAATCACAGTTTCAATTTCAGTGCTTGTGATTGTTCTATTCCTATTTTCTATTTCTTCCTGAGTCAGTCTTGGCAGGTTGTGCATTTCTAAGAATTTGTCCATTTCTTCCACGTTGTCCATTTTATTGGCATAGAGTTGCTTGTAGTAATCTCTCATGATCTTTTGTATTTCTGCAGTGTCAGTTGTTACTTCTTTTTCATTTCTAATTCTATTGATTTGAGTCTTCTCCCTTCTTTTCTTGATGAGTCTGGCTAATGGTTTGTCAATTTTGTTTATCTTCTCAAAGAACCAGCTTTTAGTTTGGTTGATCTTTGCTATTGTTTCCTTCATTTGTTTTTCATTTTTTTCTTATCTGATCTTTATGATTTCTTTCCTTCTGCTAACTTTGTGGGTATTTTGTTCTTCTTTCTCTAATTGCTTTAGGTGCAGGGTCAGGTTGTTTACTCAAGATGTTTCCTGTTTCTTAAGGTGGGATTGTATTGCTATAAACTTCCCCGTTAGAACTGCTTTTGCTGCGTCTCATAGGTTTTGGGCCGTTGTGTCTCCATTGTCATTTGTTTCTAGGTATTTTTTAATTTTCTCTTTGATTTCTTCAGTGATCACTTCGTTATTGAGTAGTGTATTGTTTAGCCTCCATGTGTTTGTATTTTTTACAGATCTTTTCCTGTAATTGATGTCTAGTCTCATAGCATTGTGGTCGGAAAAGATACTTGATACAATTTCAATTTTCTTAAATTTACCAAGGCTTGATTTGTGACCCAAGATATGATCTATCCTGGAGAATGTTCCATGAGCACTTGAGAAAAATGTGTATTCTGTTGTTTTTGGATGGAATGTCCTATAAATATCAACTAAGTCCATCTTGTTTAATGTATCATTTAAAGCTTGTGTTTCCTTATTTATTTTCATTTTGGATGATCTGTCCATTGGTGAAAGTGGGGTGTTAAAGTCTCCTACTATGATTGTGTTACTGTCGATTTCCCCTTTTATAGCTGTTAGTATTTGCCTTATGTATTGAGGTGCTCCTATGTTGGGTGCATAAATATTTACAATTGTTATATCTTCTTCTTGGATCGATCCCTTTATCATTATGTAGCGTCCTTCTTTGTCTCTTCTAATAGTCTTTATTTTAAAGTCTATTTTGTCTGATATAAGAATTGCTACTCCAGCTTTCTTTTGATTTCCATTTGCATGGAATATCTTTTTCCATCCCCTTACTTTCAATCTGTATGTGTCTCTAGGTCTGAAGTGGGTCTCTTGTAGACAGCACATATATGGGTCTTGTTCTTGTATCCATTCAGCCATTTTGTGTCTTTTGGTGGGAGCATTTAGTCCATTTACATTTAAGGTAATTATTGATATGTATGTTCCTATTCCCATTTCCTTAATTGCTTTGGGTTCGTTATTGTAGGTATATTCCTTCTGCTGTTTTTCTTGCCTAGAGAAGTTCCTTTAGCATTTGTTGTAAAGCTGGTTTGGTGGTGCTGAACTCTCTCAGATTTTGCTTGTCTGTAAACATTTTAATTTCTCCATCAAATCTGAATGAGATCCTTGCTGGGTAGAGTAATCTTGGTTGCAGGTTTCTCTCCTTCATCACTTTAATTATGTCTTGCCACTCCCTTCTGGCTTGTAGAGTTTCTGCTGAGAGATCAGCTGTTAACCTTATGGGGATTCCCTTGTGTGTTATTTGTTGTTTTTCCCTTGCTGCTTTTAATATGATTTCTTTGTTTTTAATTTTTGACAGTTTGATTAATATGTGTCTTGGCATATTTCCCCTTGGATTTATTCTGTATGGGACTCTCTGTGCCTCCTGGACTTGATTAACTATTTCCTTTCCCATATTAGGGAAGTTTTCAACTACAATCTCTTCAAATATATTCTCAGTCCCTTTCTTTTTCTCTTCTTCTTCTGGAACCCCTATAATTCGAATGTTGGTGCATTTAATGTTGTCCCAGAGGTCTCTGAGACTGTCCTCTGTTCTTTTCATTCTTTTTTCTTTATTTTGCGCTGCATCAGTCATTTCCACTATTTTATCTTCCACCTCACTTATCCATTCTTCTGCCTCAGTTATTCTGCTATTGATCCCATCTAGAGTATTTTTCATTTCATTTATTGTGTTTTTAATCGATGCTTGATTCATCTTTAGTTCTTCTAGGTCCTTGTTAACTGTTTCTTGCATTTTGTCTATTCTATTTCCAAGATTATGGATCTTGGAAATAGAATCTTGGATCAGCTTTACTGTCATTATTCTGAATTCTTTTTCAGGTAGACTGCCTATTACCTTTTCATTTATTAGGTCTGGTAGGTTTTTATCTTGCTCCTTCACCTGCTGTGTGTTTTTCTGTTTTCTCATTTTGCTTATGTTACTGTGTTTAGGGTCTCCTTTTTGCAGGCTGCAGATTCGTAGTTCCCGTTGTTTTTGGTGTCTGTCCCCAGTGGCTAAGGTTGTTTCAGTAGGTTGTGTAGGCTTCCTGGTGGGGGGGACTAATGCCTGTGTTCTGGTGGTTGAGGCTCGATCTTGTCTTTCTGGTGGACAGGTCCGCGTCTGGTGGTGTGTTTTGGGGTGCCTATGGCCTTATTATGTTTTTAGGTAGCCTCTCTGCTAATGGGTGGGGTTGTGTTCCTGCCTTGCTAGTTGCTTGGCATAGGGTGACCAGCACTGTAGCTTGCTGGTCATTGACTGAAGCTGGGTGCTGGTGTTGAGATGGAGATCTCTGGGAGATTTTCGCTGCTTGATATTATGTGGAGCTGGGAGGTCTCTTGTGGACCCGTGTCCTGAAGTTGGCTCTCCCACTTCAGAGGCACAGCACCTACTCCTGGCTGCAGCACCAAGAGCCTTTCATCCACCCGGCTCAGAATAACAGGGAGAAAAAGCAGAAAGAATTAGTAGAAGAAAGAAAGAGAGAGGGAAAGAAAGGAAGAAGGGAAGAAAGGAAGGAAGGAAGAAAGAAAGAAAGGGAGGAAGGAAGGAAGAAAGAATGAAAGGAGGGAAGGAGGGAGGAAGGATGGAAAGAAAGAAAGAAAGAAAGGAGGGATGGAGGGAGGAGTGAAAGCAAAAGGAAGAGTGAATGGAAGAAGGGAGGGAGGGAGAGAGGAAGGAAAGAAAGAAAGAAAGACAGGAGGGAGGGAGGGAGGAAGGAAAGTAAAAGAAAGTGGAAAGAAGGGTGGGAGGCAGGGAGGGAGGAAAGAAAAAGAAAGAAGGAAAGGAGGAGCAGAAGGAGGGAGGGAGGTAGGGAAGGTAGGAAAAAAAGAAAGATCAGGTAAAGTAAAATAGAATAAAGTATGAAATATTGTATTGTTATTAAAATTAAAAAGTAATTATTGAAAAAAAAACGGATAGATAGAACCCTGGGACATATGGTGGAAGCAAAGCTATACAGAGAGAATCTTACACAGAAGATTACACCTACACATTCACAAAAAGAGAGCAGGGGGAAAAATCAAAAATCTTGCTCTCCAAGTCCACCTCCTCAATTTGGGATAATTCGTTGTAAAAAGAGGAAAAGGGCGAGAAGTCTGAAATCTTGCTCTCTAAGTCCACCTCCTTAATTTGGAATAATTCGTTGTAAAAAGAGGAAAAGGGGGGAAAGTCTTAAATCTTGTCCTCAAAGTCCACTTCCTCAATTTGGGATGATTCGCTGTCCATTCATGCACTCCACAGACGCAGGGCACATCAAGTGGACCATGGAGCTTTAATCCGCTGCCTCCGAGGCTGCACAGAGAGATTTCCCTGTCTCTTCTCTGCTCTCACAGCTCCCGGGTCTCGGCCTTGGACCTGGCCCCGCCTCTGCGTGTAGGTCGCCGGAGGGCGTCAGTTCTTCGCTCAGACAGGACGGGTTTAAAGAAGCCGCTGATTCGGGGGCTCTGGCTCACTCAGGCAGAGGGGAGGGAGGGGCGCGCAGTGTGGGGCGGGCCTGCGGGGGCCGAGGCCAGCGTGACATTGCAGCAGCCCGAGGCGCTCCGTGCGCTTTCCCGGAATAGCCATCCCCGGGTCCCGGGACCCCGGCAGTGGCGGGGTGCAAGGCCCCCCGGAAGGCGGGGCGGACAGTGACCCACGCTCGCACACAGGCCCTGCGGCGCCGGCAGCAGCAGCAGCCCCAGCGTCCCACGCCCGTCTCCGAGGTCCGCGCCTGTCTCCAGCGCTTCCCCAAGCAGCCCTCTTAATGCCCTCTCCTGGCGCACCAGGAAACAAAAGGGAAAAATGTCTCTTGCCTCTTCAGCAGCTCCAGACCCTTTCCCCGGACTCCCTCCGGGCTAGCCGTGGTGCACTAACCCCTTCAGGCTCTCTTCCTGCCGCCAGCCCCAGTCCTCTCCCTGCGCTCTGACTGAAAGCCGATACCCGAGCCTCAGCTCCCAGCGCCCCCCGCCACGGTGGCCGAGCAGACAAACCTCTCGGGCTGGTGAGTGCCTAAGGGCACCGATCCTCTGTGTCGGAATCTCTCCGCTTTGCCCTCCACACCCCTGTTGCTGTGCTCTTCTCCACTACTCCGAAGCTTTCCCCCTCCGCCACCTGCAGTCTCCGCCCGCGAAGGGGCTTGTAGTGTGTAGAAACCTTCCCTCCTTCACGGCTCCCTCCCACTGGTGCAGGTCCCGTCCCTATCTTTTTGTCTCTGTTTATTCTTTTTTCTTTTTACCCTACCCAGGTATGTGGGGAATTTCTTGCCTTTTGGGGGGTCTGAGGTCTTCTGTCAGCGTTCAGTAGGTGTGCTGTAGGAGTTGTTCCACGTGTAGATGAATTTCTGATGTATCTGTGGGGAGGAAGATGATCTCCGCGTCTTACTCTTCCGCCATCTTCCTCCGGGGTCCGATTTTTCTAATAGGAATAAAATTTTTCAATTTTTAGAATGGTCATACTAGCAGGGATATGAACAGATTGTCAAAATTTAGATTGTCCCACTTATGGAGTTATGGCATTAACTGGAAGAAAAAAGTATAAAGTCCTGATATAATGGTGAGACAGTTGAGATATGGATGCATATAGATTCAAGTAGTATTAAAGAAGCACAATAAAATTTGGTGGCTGCTTGGATAATTTAAAGATGACCTGAAGTTTCTGGTTTAGGTGACTGAGTAGATGGTGAGAAGTTCCACTGATATAAGAAATGCAATATAACTTGTTTGTCATAGTAGAGGAATAGATGACAATTCAGCTGGAATCTCTGAGATTTGAGATGTCAGAGTGATATTTTAGTGGCAATGTTCATCTAGCTATCACGGAATATCAAGTATGCTTCTAAAATCAGGATAAAGATGCCAGACTGAAGTCAAAGAAGTATGAGGTATTGCCTGTGAAAGTATGTTCCATGGTAGTAGTGGAGGGAGATGGATGGAATCCTTTGGAACAGGAGCAATTATAAAGAAGACAGACATAAAGAAGCTAGCAAAGATAATCAAGACAGAAAAATGAGAGGTGTAAAGATAATCATAAACACAGAGCTCATGGTCTTCATTCGTAAATATGAAGAGAAAACAAAATATCTCTAGATGTTAAGAAGAATGTAAACTACTAGGAAAGCAAGGGTTTTGTAATTTTCACTACAATAGTCATAGCACCCAAAAAATACTGCCTTGCCCAAAGTCGATGTTCCATAAATATTTGTTGAGATATTTGAGATAGGCATGACATAAGAGAGAATAAGATAAATATTAAAAATAGCAAAATGAGTCCTGGGAGAAATAGGAATAATTCATGGACTAGGAAAGAACCTGAAAGGCTTAGTTTTACCATGAGCAGATGGAGACCTGCCACTATTCTAAACACATACAAATGTTGAAAGAATAAGTCTTTGGCAGGAACTGTAACAAACACACTGGCTATTATAGATCACCTGGAAACAGTCTTTACATATCTTTTTTAAAAGGCTACTTTTTAAAAGAAAGAATTGGTAAGAGGGTGGTTAAATGCCTTTCTGTCAGGCTTTTTGTTTGGAGAAAAAGGTGTAGGTGAAGTAACTCTGCCCCACATAGACTTTCAGTCTACGTCTCCCTCTTGCCATCCTGAGTTACTCAGGAGTTCTGCTGAGCACATATATATCTCAGAAGCTGAAGTCCCCTCCTTGCATATTATAGTAGTGGACTTCCCTTTCTTTCAGATTTCACCATTATTATGATAGGTTTTTGAGAGGCAAAGGTAATGGCTACGTATGCTTGCAGTCACAAACATCTTGAAGCAGAGCCCATTTTCTTTTGTATTTCGAAATCCAATATAAAGGAATTTAAAAATTCAGCAAGAGGGAAAGGGTTTCAGAGTATGTGAACTTGAAAGAGTATATACCCATAACTTCATTTTTGCAAGAAAATTAGCTTCTTGAAATCTTATGCAATTGCTGCCATGGTCATTGTATTAATTTTAAGTTGTAATTTTAGAGAACACTTACAAATTAGTTTAAAGGCTAAAAAGGAATTTATTGACTCACAATACAACAAAGTTTGAAAGTGCTGATACTTTCAGACACAGGTAAGTGTGGGGGCCCAAAGGATATAAATAGAAAATGTTTCTCTGACTTGGATATTCTTCCCTCTGCAGTTTGTTTTGTTTGTTTTGTTTTGTTTTGTATTATTTTGGGGAAAACTTTCTCCAAGGGGTGGCAAGAAAAATGACCAAACACAACTCTATTTTTGTATATTACCAATTTACTGAACCCAGGCAAAGTGACAGCCTTTGTACAAAAGACTGACTCAGCTTGGGATTTCTGTTAAAACCTCAAGTTCAGGGAATTCTAACTGGCCAGGTCTTGGTCACATGCCCAGCACGAGAATATGGAGGTGGGATCTCCAAGCCAAACCAGATGGAAATGTGGACAAATTCACCAAAAGTAGCAATGAAGGTCTTCTAAGGGTTCTCTTTTGTTTTTTACACTCTTCTGGAATCAATTCTGGTGGTATATATTTTACTAGGAAATAATCAATTTCATCCAGTTTTTAGATTTTTACAGCATATTTATGTTCTGTGCATCATCCTAAATTTAATATATTTCCCTTTGTGTTATTTTTCTTTCTGTTCCTATACTTTATACCTTGGCTTTCTCCCTTTTTCCTTGATCAGAATATCAAATGACATTCGATAAACTCTATATTAAGGTTTGGTTGGACAAGTAGAACCACTAGAAGGACTTTATTATAGAGATTAAACCTTACATGATAGTGGGGCTTTGTTAAGCAGTCTATGTAAATCCACTGCCCCTGCCTCTTGGTGCCAGTCTTGAAGTCAGTATGGCTGGCAGTCAGGAATGAGAGATGATCTGAAGTTAGGAGATCAAGGATAAGCTGGAAGCTTCAAAGATAAGCTATAATCCAACTAGAAAAAATGAACTGAACACCATATTAAAAGGATTATACATCATGGCCAAGTGGGATTTATGTGTAAAATGGTTCAACAGACAAAAACCAATCAATGTGATACACCACATTAACAGAATGAAGGACAGAAAAACCACATGATCATCTCAATTGATGCAGAAAAAGGCAGAAAAAGTATGTTCATTGGAGTTCAAAACTCCATAGAAAGTTTAAATAACATATTTGATAAAACTGAATTTGAATTTTATAAGTTGAAAATAAGCCAGAAAAAAATGATGAGATTAAAGGAAAATGTGAATGATAAAGGAATAAAGGATAAAACGGAAGACCCACATTCATCTAATAATATTTTTAGAAGGTGAGATTAGAGTGAATTTAACAAGTATTTGAAGAAACAGTACTTCTCAGAGATTAAGTTAGAAATAAATCCTCCGATAAAAGAAGTGCATGGAGTCACCAGTAAAAGAAATGAAAACAAATATATGACTATATCGTGTATCGTATACCTCACCTCAGCCTGATCCTTCCTTTGTTCCACATTAAAAGAATGTGCAACACTGGCAGACTACTTATATATACAATCTGACAGTGTCTCACTGTGTTCATGGTTCCAACAAATCTATCCTCCACCTCTCTCCTTACTCCAGCAGGTGAGAATATTCCTAAAGCAACCCTTTCAGTTCTCCCACAGGCTAAAGCCATGGATGAATTCTTTCTCCTTTCTTCACATTCCCTCCCCATAATTTTGAGATCCAGTTTACAGAACTTCCAGAGGTCAAATCCCAGCTTGATCATGCATTCTCATATTGAATCGACATCCTTCCCTGCTTCACTGCTTTTGCCCTGCAATCCGGTTCACTTGCATTGTACTCTCTAATTAAATAATAGCACATAAACTCTTGGCCTGAGGCTCTGCTTTCTGGGGAACCAAGGCTAAAAAACAGCTGGTAAACCACATCACATAATGGCAAAGAGGAAAGTCTACAAAGCAACTTGGAAGAAAGAAAGAATATCAAATAAAAAGAGCAATGAGACTAGTAGCAATCTTCTCATCAGTAACAATAGATGCCAGAAGATAACTGAAAGCACTATCCTTAAAGTACTAATGGAAAAATCACTCTTAACCTAGAATAGAACATTTAACTAACCATATTAAAAAATGAAAGAGATGACATTTTCGGACAAAGACAGAAATTTCTACCTATAGATCTTCAATACTAAAACTTCCAAGGAATAGGTTTCTTACTGAAGGGAATTAAACTCACTGTGAAGAAGTGGGATTAAGGAACAAACTGAGCAAAGAAAGTGATATACAGGTAGATAAATCCAAGAAGTTTAACTGTTAAACACTGTGTAATTGTGTGACTAATTTGGGGGCCAAGTCAAAAATAAAGTGCAGGGGCTTCCCTGGTGGCACAGTGGTTGAGAGTATGCCTGCCGATGCAGGGGACATGGGTTCGTGCCCCGGTCTGGGAAGATCCCACATGCCACGGAGCAGCTGGGCCCATGAGCCAAAATTACTGAGCCTGCGCGTCTGGAGCCTGTGCTCCGCAACAAGAGAGGCCGCGATAGTGAGAGGCCCACGCACCGCGATGAAGAGTGGCCCCTGCTCTACAACTGGAGAAAGCCCTCGCACAGAAACGAAGACCCAACAGAGCCAAAAAATAAATAAATAAATAAAGCAAAACTGTCAACAAGTAAAAATAAACACTAAAAAATAAAAAATAAAATAAATAAAATAAAATAAAGTGCAATTCAATGGAATATTACTCAGCCATAAAAAGAAACGAAATTGAGTTATTTGTAGTGAGGTGGATGGACCTAGAGTCTGTCATACAGAGTGAAGTAAGTCGAAAGAGAAAAACAAATACCGTATGCTAACACATGTATATGGAATCTAAGAAAAAATAAAGGTCATGAAGAACCTAGTGGTAAGATGGGAATAAAGACACAGACCTACTAGAGCATGGACTTGAGGATATTGGGAGGGGGAAGGGTAAGCTGTGACAAAGTGAGAGAGTGGCATGGACATATATACACTACCAAACGTAACATAGATAGCTAGTGGGAAGTAGCCGCAGAGCACAGGGAGATCAGCTAGGTGGTTTGTGACCACTTAGAGGGGTGGCATAGGGAGGGTGGGAGGGAGGGAGATGCAAGAGGGAAGAGATATGGGAACATATATATATGTATAACTGATTCCCTTTGTTATAAAGCAGAAATTAACACACCATTGTAAAGCAATTATACTCCAATATAGATATTTTAAAAAAAGAAATTAGAAACTAAAATAATAATAATAATAAATAAGTACAATTAAAATAGAGATGATAATTACATGGAGATGATATAAAATACAATCAGAACCAATGCTTTGAAACTCATCAATTTTGTTTTCTGTAAGGGTTAGAGCTATTAAATATAAGACTGTGATCACTCAAGTAGGAATGTTCGACCTTTAATTACTAAAAATCTAGAATTAGAATAGATAAACTCCAAATCTGTTGAGGGGAAAAACATAACATTGAATGAAAAATGCAAGTTACAAAAGGAAATATATTATTTATGCAAGTTCAAAATATAAAAGAGTAGAATAGGATTTCTAACTATAAACAAATTCTCGATTTACAAAAATATGGATGCTAGAGTATAGTCAAACTTTAGACAGTGTGTAACTAAGCAGCAAGGAAAATGCCATGGACTTTGAGAGCTCTCATGTGTATCACTAATATTTTATTCTAAAACAAGGTACCAATCAAATAGGGAAAAATCACATCTTGACTCTGAGTTTTGGATATACTAGTGATTCTGTGCTGTTTTATTAAGTTTAAATAGTTGTAAACAGTAAAAGTTAAAAAGAAACTGTAATGGATCAATGTCCTTTACTAAGTCCTGAGTCTTAGATCATGCTTTCTCCTCCTCCTTGGGCCAGTCCTTCTCTCTTCCTCCTTTTCCTTTTATCTCTAGTACATAACCTTGTATATGGAACATAGTAAGTACACATTAAACATGTGTTGACATGAATAATTCACATGAATGAGCTTTGCAAACTAAAGCCATTATCCTAAACATAAACTCCTCACAAAATAGCACAATTGTCTTCCAAGAAGTGAACCACTATAATAAACTCTGTTATGTGCTACAGAGTACCTCAACATTAGTAAATGTGAAAATATGTACCATAATTAGAAAGCTATCTTAAAGAGCATTAAAAACAAAAGAAACAATTAACCAGCATCAGTATATTAGGTAAAAATTGCTTTGTTAGATGTCTTTCCAGAAAAGTGCTAGACTACAGAAAATTGTAGACTGAGGAATTTTCTAAATATGATTCTGACGTGAATCCTGTAGACCTATTTTTGCAAATAAAAGTTTCTGTAGAGAAAGTGACATCATATAACACTGGTGGAACCAAAGCTTTTATGACTAAAGTACTTACTGGTGCACAATTATATATAACTTTGGTGGGAGACTATTAAATATCTAGCATGCGAAGGTAATCTATTAATCTAAGAGTATAATTTTTAAGAGAGGTGAGAGTAGAAGGCCAATTTTTATGATAGCATAGATGCTATCAGGATTGCACTTGCATTACTATTATAAAGTAGGACACTCACTGGTACAGAAAAATAGGTTTCTCAAGTGTGGAAGGTGAAAGAAAGAATAATGGAAATTTTAGCTTTTTGAACATAAAAATGTGAAATATATGCTTTAGCAATGAAAATGAAACTACAAAATAATCGTTTTTATTAAAAATATTTTCTTTCCAGTTACTAGATCTTGCTAGAATACTTTTAACCAGATCATTTAATTCCCATTTCAATCCATTCTATATACCCGATTTGGTTATGATTTCTAAAAGTAATATGTATTCCCCCCCACACCGCAATATTGCACACAATATGAAAAGAGAATATTAAGCTTACTGTGAGACTGAGTAAAACCTATCATTATGCAGTGTCCTCATAATGAGATTGCACAGTATAAAAAGAACAAAACAGAATTGAAATAATGTATGAACATCCATATGTTATAGTTAGTTCTACTTGGGTGACACATTATACAATAATTCCGTGAAATTAATTGGAGAGAAATATCTCAAGACTTGAAAAAAAATCCAAATTCACAGACATTAATCTACTCTAGCATTAATTTTACTACTGTTCTTTAAAAATACTGTGAGCCTTTCTTGAAAATCTATTCTAAGTCAAACTCTCTTTCATAGTCAACTATGATTTTTGTACATTTATTCTATGGACTCAAGGAGAGAACTGAATGCTGATATCAAAATGTCCCTTGAGTCCACAGATAGATTCATTGACAATCATCTATATACATAACAAAAAAACATGAGCTGATACTCACTACACACAACACTTTTGGTATTCGTACTTATAGTGTTTCCTTCAAATTGATGTTCCATAGATTTTTGGTATACAATTATTTATGGAAAAAAAGATGAAATATTAAAATCTATAACATCGCATAAATACACATACAGTTGATAATGTCTATAAGCAGTTAAACCAAATTATTAATTCATATTTTTTTTTGTATTTTTGTGAGAAAAGTATCAAACTCAAAGAAAAGTTGAAAGACCAGTATAATGAATAAATATACCAACTATTAATGTACCACAATGCCAGTTTTCTCTCTCTCTCTCACTCTCCAAACACAGACACACACACACACACACACACACTCACACACACCTATGTCTCTTTTATCAAACAATCTGATATTAGCCTGAGGATATTATACTTCACCTCTAAATACTTCATTATGCCTGTAATGAGGATACAAACCCATATCACCACTACCACACTTATGAAAATTAACATTAATTCAATTCTATCATCCATTATACAAAAGTGGAGGAAAATTTGGGACCCCAAAATATGCCTCTTTGGCATAAGAATTATTTTAGACTGGTTATTTTTTAAAAAAGAGCAGACTCAGAGAAACTCAGAAAACCAAGTAGAAGTTAGCCTTTTGTAAAGGACATTTACAAGGGGAAATCTCCATTTGTAAGGGTGTCTCCCCCTCTATATCAGAACAGGAAGGATGACTCTAAATCTCTAGAAACTCTTATCAGTAGTGAGGAAAATGACTTAAATCTGCATAACAAACATATCTTTATTTACTGTGCTTTGCCCGATAACCTCCCATAACTGCCCCACCACACTAAACATCTTCTTTGTCTTTAGCTGGAGATGGTATCTCAGGTGGTGTCTTGGGCCATTTTGGGGAGATACTCAGTTTTCCTGGGTACCTCCCATGTATATAGGAGGTATACCTGCTATTAAAATTCTGTTTGGGGACTTCTCTGGTGGCACAGTGGTTAAGAATCCACCTGCCAATGCAGGGCACATGGGTTCGAGCCCTGGTCCGGGAAGATGCCACATGCTGTGGGGCAACAAAGCCCGTGCACCACAACTACTGAACCTGCGCTCTAGAGCCTGCGAGCCACAACTACTGAAGACCGCATACCTAGAGCCCGTGCTCTGCCACAAGAGAAGCCACCGCAATGAGAACCCGCGCACTGCAACGAAGAGTATCACCAACTCACCACAACTAGAGAAAGCCCGCATGCAGCAATAAAGACCCAATGTGGCCAAAAATAAATAAAATAAAATAAATAAATTTATTTTAAAAATTCTCTTTTTATTCCTGTTAGTCTGTATTTTATTATAGGAGGATTAAAGGGGAACACATTTTTCTACCCCAAAAGATGTCTCTTTGGCATAAGGATTATTTTGAGCGAAAGATAATCAAAATACATCAGATTCAGGAAAAGCCCTTTACCTGCCCCTCAACAGCTTAAATTTACATTGGAAAGGGAGCCTGTACCAGGAAAAAAGCTATTACCAGAGAGAACTTTTTACCTAAGAGACTTACTTGCATAACAGGGCAAACTTTGTTTTCGAAACATCTCTTCCTTCCTGTGAATGGCCTTCTTTCCCTTTGTACCCCCAGACCCCTACCCCTTTCCTTAGCTCAGAATGTTATATAAGCTTCAATTCCCTGGCTGCCTTTTGGGGCTCTTATTTTTATGGGACTCCCATACATATAAAATTAAATTTGTTTTTCTCCTGTTAATGTCTTAGGTCAATTTGATTATTAGACCAGCCAAAGAACCTAGAAGGGTAGTAGGAAAATGTTTCCACTCGAGTTGGCAACCATGAAGCGACCTTCACTGGCTGGACACTGCTCACTCTGGCTGCTGCAGCTGAGAGAACCTGGGACCTCTGACAAAAGCCAAAAGAAGAAATCTCATGTCAGTCTCCCAGATCTCTGCCTGCAGGGTCTGATGGAAGTGAAGGTGGTGAGAGTCCTTTGCTTTTTCTAAATTTAGATTAGCAGGAGAAAATATTTGGGTGAATTCGTTCCTTAGGAACACCTACTCTGGTAAAAATTTGATATGAGTACTCTTGTTTTCTATTGATTCTTTTCCTACTGTTTCTTTTCTTTGTTTATGTCTTTTGTGTCATTTGCCATAAGGATGAAAACCACAGTGTATAACAGAGGCAAAAGTCCTATAAGCTTGTCATTTGAGCCTGCCTCACAGACTGGTGAGTTCCCAGTTCTCACCAGACAGGCACTGTGAGTTAATGTGCACATGAGGTAAAGGCTATGACTAATGGAATTTCAGAAGCAAGCCACAGAATTGGTGGGCACAGTCGAGCACTTAAAAGCTGTTAGAGCACTTGCAACCTAACTCCAAGACCCCCAGGTTAGGATAAGTTGGTCATGAATGGGTTAAATTGACTAGGTCACCACCAACCTCAAGAAAATTTCCATGTCATGAGGTACATGGTAAAATACCACAATCCCCAATCCAGTGGCACATGCCTCTTAGCTATCAGTTTGGCTCCAAGAGACCCAAGGCTTATCTGAAGCCATTCATGTTTATATGAAAAAAAAAAAAAAGAGGTGCAGGAAATTTTCCTTTTCTGTTGTTCTATGCTTAAGAGCTTAGATTTATTACCAGTGAGAATATCACGTCTAGTCTCCACCACCTGGAAGGTACCTATACTTATGTGCATTTCCAGTTGTAAAGACTGGGATTCCAAGTGCGGTAGCCAGTTGATCAGAATCACTGGTAACAATCTGGGCTTGCAACTGGCATCTCTTTGTCTGACTATGCCAGCTCTCAGGGGAGTCTGTCACAAGGGGCCTTTGTCATCTCAACCTTCATTGTCTCATTCTAGATATTGTTAGGGCTGCATGTTTGCAGTCTCCTTTGGGACATTTCTTGCATCCATGGTTAAGCCATAAAAAGTCTTATTGGTTTGATTTGATATTGAGATTAAGATAAGATCCTACCTGTCAATTGCCAGACAATGGGAGCTTCGAATTGGCTATATTTAAGTGTAATGGCTATTGTTAGGGACTCCCTTAATAAGACGAGAGAACAGAAATTAGACTCAGAACAAAAATAACATCTACACCTGACATAAATTCCCCTTTTTCATCCTCTTATACATTCCTTTACCCCCAACTCCCTGTCCCTGACCCTCCAGATATTTTGGCTCTCTGGGCCTCTGGTCTAAACCCTACCTCTCAAAATCCAACTCCATCACCTCAGTGAACTCCCTTAGGTCCCCAGATTCCTCCAACATCCCCCCAAATCCATTAAACATCAAGTTGCCTGTTTTGACTTCCCTTTCTTTACAAGATTTACAGAGAGCACTCTGGCCTAACCTCTAGGCCTGGGGTATACAGATTAGGCATTAAAATACTAAAAGCAAGGAACTGAATTCAGAACAAGTACCAGAGACAGATGGTAGGGATCATTTTTCCATCCCTTATGACCCTTGCCACTTTCCAGGGCTCTGTAAACAGGCTCTGCCAGCTTTAGGCCTTCCTATGCAATGCCTCTGTGGTTGTTTCCAGGACCCACACCACAAAAAATTCATGGCCCCCAGACAGCAGCAGATCTTCTAAGTTATAAAGCCTTTTACCTCAACTTTCAGAACCTCTTACGAAATTTAGAGAGGAATGGAAAGCTTAGTGGCCATTCACAACCACACTCACAGCAACCTAGATTGGCTGTTAAGGGATGTTCTTCCCACCCTTGATTATACTACAGCTATCAGACAAGCCAGGCAGTCCCCTGAGGAACACCTCCCCGCTGCAGAGGAAACAGATGGCCAGAAGTTCTCCCAGGCCCTCCTACAAATGATCGGGAAATGGGTCACCTGGAGGCCAATGTTTAGGGGCTAGTAGAAGCAATAGTACAGGTTTCTCCCTAAGGTGAATTGGTCTGAGGTTGAATTTGGTACTCAGAAAGGTCTTTCTTAAATGCTTTAGACAGACTTTTTGAAGGCATACTGCATTAAACCCTCAAGCTCTAGAAATCTTTTATTTTTCATCTTAGTTGGAAATCTCCCTGATATAAAGAAGCAAGTTTAGTTGGATGGGCACATCAGTCCCTTGGTAGGCAGTTAACCAGGTCTTTGGGGAATTGGAAACAACAATCTTTGTCTTACAAACCTCTAAAAAACCAGAAATGTGGCTCTAGAAGCAAATCAAATTCCACCTATTTTACCAATCTCCAAACCTCCCCTATTCATCTCAAAATACTTGTAGATATTGTTAAAAACCAGGACATTGGAGACAGAACTGTCTTGCACTTAAGAAAAAGAAAAATTTAAATAGTAATTACCCTGGACCTCTGAAAACAGGCAAATATGCCTGAAAAACTCCATCTTGGAGAAAACTTGGATACTTTCTCTGTGATGTAGATTTTCTACCTCCATCTCCTCTATTGACTCAACAGCCATTCCCTAAAATGCAAATCTTAGGGAGATGTTCCTCATCCGAAAAACGGGAAGGGATGGTAATTGGAAATTGGGCAAATAAAAAAAATCTTAAATGTCCTCTCCACAAATATTAATAAAAAGCTTTAGCCATCTGAGCAGGTGAACGTCACTTATTCCAACTGCCAAAACAAAATTTGGATCCACCTGTTCATTTATAAACTCATGAGTTTTATATTACTGTACCTTAATCATAGCTAAAATTTTAAAACTATAGTTATAAGGCCTGTTTGCATCTGTCTGTATGTTTATGTGTGTCTATATATGTACGTGTGTCTATATATGTACATTGTATATGTGTGGTATTTTTCTACCTTAGGATGGTATTGCCAAAATTAATTTGTAAAAGAGCTCTATTTAGTTGGGTTGAAGGTCAAGTACTTGAAAAAATTGGGTCTTCTAAAACTCTCAGAAATATAGAAACTAACCCAAGTGTTAATCTGGGCTAATCTTCAGTAAATAAAACCTAGTTTAAGTTTGTTATTTTAATTAAAATGTGTGTTGGTTTAATTACAATAATGAATGTAAACAAATTTTATTCTACCTGAGTTTACTAGAACTGCACCTATAGAACACCCACTGATCGCTGGCAGAAGACTTCAGACCTCCCAAAAGGCAAGAAACTCCCCACGTACCTGGGTAGGGCAAAAGAAAAAACAGAGACAAAAGGATAGGGACGGTTGGGCCTCCCTGGTGGCGCAGTGGTTGAGAGTCCGCCTGCCGATGCAGGGGATACGGGTTCGTGCCCCGGTCTGGGAGGATCCCATATGCCGCGGAGCGGCTGGGCCCATGAGCCATGGCCGCTGGGCCTGCGCATCCGGAGCCTGTGCTCCGCAATGGGAGAGGCCACAACAGTGAGAGGCCCGAATACCGCAAAAAAAAAAAGAAAAAAGAATAGGGACGGGACCTGCACCAGTGGGAGGGAGCCACGAAGGAGGAAATGTTTCCGCACACTAGGAAGCCCCTTCGCGGGCAGAGACTCCGGCTGGCGGAGGCGGAAAGCTTCGGAGCCACGGAGGAGAGCGCAGCAACAGGGGTGCGGAGGGCAAAGCGGAGAGATTCCCGCACAGAGGACCGGTGCCGACCAGCACTCACCAGCCCGAGAGGCTTGTCTGCTCACCAGCTGGGGCAGGCTGGGCCTGGGAGCTGAGGCTCGGGCTTCAGGCGGATCCCAGGGAGATGACAGGGGTTGGCGGTCTGAACACAGCCTGAAGGGGTTAGTGCACCACGGTTAGCCGGGAGGGAGTCTGGGAAAAAGTCTGGACCTGCGGAAGAGGCAAGAGACTTTTTCTTCCCTCTTTGTTTCCTGGTGCGTGAGGAGAGGGGATTAAGAGCGCTCCTTAAAGGAGCTCCAGAGACGGGCGCGAGCCGCGGCTAAGAGCGCGGACCACAGAGACGGGCATGAGACACTAAGGCTGCTGCTGCAGCCACCAAGAAGCCTGTTTGAAAGCACAGCTCACTATCCACACCTCCCCTCCCGGGAGCCTGTGCAGCCTGCCACTGCCAGGGTCCCGTGATCCAGGAACAACTTCCCCGGGAGAACACACGGCACGCCGCAGGCTGTTGCAACGTCACGCCGACCTCTGCCGCTGCAGGCTCACCCTGCACTCCGTAGCCCTCCCTCCCACCGGCCTGAGTGAGCCAGAGTCCCCGAAGCATCTGCTCCTTTAACCCCGTCCTGTCTGAGCGAGGAACAGATGCCCTCAGGTGACCTACACGCAGAGGCGGGGCCAAATCCAAAGCTGAACCCCGGGAACTGTGCGAACAAAGAAGACAAAGGGAAATCTCTCCCAGCAGCCTCAGGAGCAGTGGATTAAATCTCCACAATCAACTTGATGTACCCTGCAACTGTGGAATACCTGAATAGACAACAAATCATCCCAAAATTGAGGCGGTTGACTTTGGGAGCAAGATATATTATTTTTTCCCCTTTTCCTCTTTTTCTGAGTGTGTATGTATGCTTCTGTGTGAGATTTTGTCTGTTAAGCTTTGCTTTCACCATTTGTCCTAGGGTTCTGTCCGTCCATTTTTGTTCTTTACTTTAAAAAGAAAATTGATTCCTTGATAATTATTTTTATTGTAATAACTTTATTTCATTTTATATTACTTTATTTTATTTTATTTTATCCTCTTCCTTCCTTCCTTCCTCTCTCATTCTTTCTTACTTTCTTTCTTTTTTCATTCACTTTTTCTCCCTTTTATTCTGAGCCGTGTGGATGAAAGGCTCTTGGTGCTTCAGCCAGGCGTAAGTGCTGTGCCTCTAAGGTAGGAGAGCCAAATTCAGGACACTGTTCCACAAGAGACCTCCCAGCTCCATGTAATATCAAATGGCGAAAATCTCCCAGAGATCTCCATCTCAACACCAAGACCCAGCTCCATTCAACGACCAGCAAGCTACAGTGCTGGACACCCAATGCCGGGGTCAACAATATGATGACAGTTGACAACTAACCTTTTGGTGGTGAGCACACTGTAGTTTACATAAATGTCAAAATATAATATTATACACATGAACCTTATGTGTTATTCCATGAAAATATAAATAAATAAAAATTTAATAAATAAATTTACTTTCATTAACTTATGAAACAGCAACATACTTTGCCCAATTTACTTAGCTTCAGAATTTTCATTTGTACAGTTTGAACCAGAAGAAGTACCTTTATTGGTTTATTTTTTTCTAAAATTCTAAGACTAAATTGTTATTACAATGTCTTCAAAAAATTATTAATAGAATGCTTTCATAATTATCTCACATAAATATTTAGGTAAATAGCTATGTAATAGCTGAATTTTCTCAAACAGTTAATATATTATTTGTAAAGGTATATTTCAGGTTAAGAAGGATTAAGCTGCAGAGATATAACGTTTAATGATATTTCTCAAGTGATAAGCACTTACTATCAGAAGCATGTAATATATTAGTACCCTCATTATGAAGTTCAGCTTCTCCAGCAGAAAATGCTCAGGGCATATGTGAGTGATGTTAATTTTTTTTCTATGCCTATATTCCTATAGCATTTCTTATCATGATGTCATTGTGTAACTGCATTTAAAGTGGGCTCTTAGGGACTTCCCTGGTGGCGCAGTGGTTAAGAATCCGCCTGTCAATGCGGGGGACACAGGTTCAAGCCCTGGTCCGGGAGGATCCCACATGCCGTGGAGCAACTAAGCCCATGCACCACAACTACTGAGCCCGTGTGCCACAACTAGTGATGCCCACGTGCCTAGAGCCCGTGCTCTGCAACAAGAGAAGGCACCGCAATGAGAAGCCCGTGCACCGCAATGAAGAGTAGCCCCCACTCCCCGCAACTAGAGAAAGTCCGCGTGCAGCAACAAAGACCCAACACAGCCAAAAATAAATAAATTTTAAAAAAGATGATTCTTTAATCAATCAATCAATCAATAAAGTGTGCTCTTAAGCATTTGCCAATTAAAGAAACTCAACCTAAAGACCCAAAGACCCCTCTGAGTTTGCTCAGTGATGCAGTGTTAATAAAACTGTGGCTCATTGGAATCTAGTGTGTTACAGGATTTTTTGCACACTTAGCTCTTCAACTGATTTGGTTTGGATTCTAGTCAAATTACTTGGTACCTTGGTTAAGTGGGCTTGTGAAAAATACCTGATGTATACAACCACTTCCTATGGAGCTAATAGCTATGTGTTTGCTAAGTATTTTGTGAGAAGAAAAGATCAGAGAGCAAAGAAAGCTGGATTTCCTTCAAAGCACTGAACTGTAACATGTATGTAAAGACTGGGTAATTACTGGGCAGAAACAGGCCTGCCAGTAAAAGCCAACTATATGCAGCTCCCTTCTTTTGCTGAAAATCTGTCCTAGTTTCATGTTAAATTATATATTAAAAGAATACTACATTTTTCTATAATGATGTTCTTATAATATAGAGGGTATGTTTCTGACCAAAGACTCTACATCCACGATATATGATAAAAGCAAAGGTATAATGATAAAAAATCATACTCAACTCATTTAAGTAGTAAAGTATATTCTAAACCTCATAATGGACAAATATAGTCAATGTGAGATGGTTCTATAAGTCTCTAATATATTTTAAAAAGGTATATATCATGTTCAAACGAATTTCTACTATATCTTAAATTATAACTATATAAAATGAACACATTAACTTTAATGACCACTTATTTACACTAATGTAAGTCTGTTCCCCAACAAGAAAGATGTACATATGTATATGGGTGTTTGTATGAGTTAGGTAACTGGCATCTTTTTAAAAAACTGTGCAAGAAAGTTTGAAGTAATGAATTTTCATGTAGCATGAGGAGGTAATCAAAATCATTCTCCCATATTTCCTTAATTCTAAGGTACCCTATGTTGTATATGTCCTTAAGTTAGGGAAATAAAAAGCAAGTACACCAAATGCGCACATTAGAAGGAAAATTCTGGTTTTATAAATTTTATAATGAAAAAAGAAAATGGAATACATACTTTTATTTACCTTAGAATTAAATTTGAATTTAAGCATAATTTCTACAGTAACCTTTAGAAATTTTTGTTATGCAGTCTTTCTTGATGATAATTTGTAATTTGCTATGATTGATTTAGAATTTCCAAATTTCCATCCATTTTTAGAATTCAAAATTTTGGCTAAAACCATCAATTATTTGAAATCCTCTCTCAATCTAGACTGTGCCTCAGGCCATTACCTGAGCTGATCTTCTAGAGAGCTTCATGGAGAGTATAATAAGGGGAGCCCTTGTTGAGTAATTTATAATTGATTAACATCATCATGAATTGCTCCCAACTTTATTCATGATTCTGAACACTTGAGATAATTGAAATACCAAAAGAATGAGTATAAAGCTATTAGAACAAGTGGATACTTGAGCCTACTCACCGTCTCTTTGAGGCAGAGGCTCATTTTGTGCATAAGTGTAAAGAAATATATTTTTGGAAAAATAATTCTAGTTCCAGTTAGAAGATGGTGAACTCAGAGATTTCATTTATCACTGCTCAAAGTGTTTAGAGCCATTGAAAACATTTCCCCCTAGACATTGAAATGATGGACTTATTTTAATCAGCAATTACAAAAGTTGACCAAGTGCCAGGCATCAGTGAGTAGATTATTGGGCAAAAATCCGTTTTTTCCCCTTGTACAAAACGTGGATGCATCCTGTCCAAGGACAGACTTAAGCAGGCAAGGGAAAGTTTATTGAAAACTATTGCAGTTGGAGAGAGAGATTGGACTAAACTCTGCTGAAACAAAAGGTGGGACAGTTTATCAATTCTGGAGTGAGCTAGTGGACTGGTACTGGAGGGCATTAGGAGGAGACTGGTTAATGTGATTAGGCCATCTGTGTTTGCTAATCAGCAATTATTGAAGTTAGACTCTTTCCCTCCCACAGAGAATGCGATGCTATCTTTCTTGATGATTACATTTCAAAAAATGGCTCCAATGTCCGTGAGAAAGACATTCCTGGGTTGTAAATCTGGCAAGATGACTAGAAGAAGATTTACGTGTCAAAGGGGTGAAAAAAGAATTTGCATGTTTTTTTAGAGTAAATCTTCTAAATAAGGGGAGGTCAAGGGCCTATAAGTCAGGAAGAAACCTGTCTAAAGTTTTATTAAGCTGAAAGGAATGTTAAGGCTGTCTTAGTCAATCTAAACCTTGAACACAGGTACAGATGTTTGCCAACTCTAGAGAAAAGCCTACAAGTATGGCAAGCTCCTTTATCTTTAATCTACCATCCTCCCTAATCTGATTTAGATATTTCACTTGTGATGTCACAGGCTAACCAATATCACAGAATTTATCAGGTCAAATTGCAATTTTTTGTCTGTTTACTACTCTTGACACTAGACTGTAAGGTACCTGAGAACAGGGATCCTGTTTACATTTGTAACCACAGGACCTACTGTAATTCCCCTTACCTCAATTAATGCTTGCTAAAATAAACTGAATTCTAAAAAATTAACAGAAAAGTAGCTGAGATAGGAAATAAGAATGTGGGAATTACAAAAAAATTAAGAGCCTTTAGTTTAGTAAAATGAAGATGGTAAGGGAATATGATCAGAAGCCATATATTCCTAGAAGGTATGAAATTTTCTAGTAAATCCTAGAAAACTAGAAGTTGGCCATACCCAGTGGAGATAGGAAAGAGGGCTCACATTTAATGTACACTATATGGTAGACACTATGTTAGCATATCAAATTTAATCGTTTATCTGTGAAGAAAGCACTGCAAACCCTATTTTATAAGTAAGAAAACTGATACCTGGAGTGGCCATATACCACCTACAGAACAGTGAACCAAGATTGAAACACTCACTTTTATGGCCCCAAGTCATAAAGCTATTAAACTTGGCTGCCTTAAACATAAATTATAATAGTTTAAGTTTAGGAGAGAAAAATGATCAATACTTTTAACTTTGCATATGAGATGATATCCCTAAGAAGGGATCACCCTCAAAATATAAATAGAATCAATAAGTATCAGATGTATCTTTAAATACTAGAGACAAGCAA
Source organism: Mesoplodon mirus (assembly GCF_964341445.2). Lineage (NCBI taxonomy): Eukaryota > Metazoa > Chordata > Mammalia > Artiodactyla > Ziphiidae > Mesoplodon > Mesoplodon mirus. The sequence continues at coordinate 203,881,101 of NC_138976.1, read as the reverse complement.
GGGTGTAAAGAAAACTGGTGATGTTTCGGGGTACCTTCCAAACTTTTTTTTTTTTTTTTTTTTTTTTTTTTGTGGTATGCGGGCCTCTCACTGTTGTGGCCTCTCCCATTGTGGAGCACAGGCTCCGGACGCGCAGGCTCAGCTGTCATGGTTCACGGGCCCAGCTGCTCCGCGGCATGTGTGATCTTCCCGGACTGGGGCACGAACCTGTGTCCCCTGCATCGGCAGGCGAACTCTCAACCACTGCGCCACCAGGGAAGCCCCCCTTCCAAAACTTTTGAAGGTGGTGTCCCCACAAGGAGTCTCTGTCTCTTGGTAGCACCATCAGCTCTGCTTCTGGATTGGATGGATATTGAGATGACGTTAGAAGTGCTCTTCTCTTAGAGTTAGGACATTCTCTGATTCTTTAGTAATGAAATACCTTTGATTCTTTGCTTTATCACCAAAAAAGATTGTTTAAAGGAACAACCTTTCTGTTTTTCCAGATACACACTGGGAATGCTATTTACCAACTCTCACTACATGCTAGAGATATGATGGTAGTCCCCTTATATATCCCAGTATACCGTACAGAAAATATTAAGGCTACTGGCATCAGTCCCATATGGTTAAATAAGCTGTTTAAAGGAGGATATTCCTGAACTGGAGAGGGATGTCTGGGACAAGAGCAAGCAGGATGGAGAGGATTTAATCAACAATTTAGTTTTATCTGGAAGCCTGATAAAACTCAAATACCCATGTCTCGCTTACATGGGACTTGGTTTTCAACATAATATGGCTTGACAATTTTTCTTAAGAATTTGGGATGAGAAGGAAAAACATAATAATTTAATCTAGTCAATAAAAGGAATATTGATGTTCCTCTTATTTCTTTGAAATCCTTTGGTAAATTTCTTGACTTGTCATCTGACTGACTTTTACCCTTTTCTAGAAAAAAAGCATACCGGGAGGAAGTAAGACCTAGTGCTTTTTAGTGTACTCTTGGCATTCTTCAATCTCTTCTGGAAAACATCATTCTATCACTTATATTCCTGTAGAACTGTAAGTTGAAATGAAGAACCCTCTTACCCAGCCTCTTACACAAATGTATCACGATATTCTTTAAAAGACCCTATCCAAACAGACACATTTTAAATAATCATTAGTTCACCATCATGACCCAACAAGACTGCAAGGTTGCTTAGCAACAGAATCAGGCACTCTTAACAGGAACATGCATGGGAATAATGGTGAAAAGCGATGGAGATCTTACAAAGGCAAATTCTTTGAATTAAATCTTTGTGAAAAGACATCATAGGGAAAATGAGTTTTTTAACCTAAGAATTGTTTCCTGAGATTGATACATTATTTCATAGCTAAACATTAACCACTTTCCATAGAATAGATAGAACAATGGAACTTTTAGTCTTTACATAATTTAGGGCACTTACAAAACATTATTTATCAGTGTTAGCTTGAAAATGAATAATATTTCTGTGTCGTCTCATTATCTTTAAAACTGTATAGATATATAAAGAAAGGAAGTTACTTACAAAAATAAATACTGCAAATGTATTTGATTAACGATGTTTTATTTTTATGTCATACGTAATTAGACTATAAAAATCGTATTCTTTTAAATTTGAACAAGATATAAGTGTATATATATATATATATATATGTATACATACATACACACAAACATGCATTATCTATGTAATTCCCATTTCCAGTGGAAAAGAAAAGAAAAGAAAAGAAAAAGCCTACAAAGCATTGTATCTTTGGTACTCCTAGATTGACTAATTTTTGGCTGAATGGGCTGATTTTATACTACAATACCTTTAAAGGCACTAACTTGCTTCTATTAGTAAATGGAAGAAAATCCAGTACATTTGGGCTCTGTTGATGCAATATGTAAACACCCAGCAAGTTCAAAGAGTAAGCTCAACATCCTGGCAGAAGACCTCAACTTTGACCCTAGTCCCATCTCTGGAATGGACAATTCACTTAACCACCATAGACCTCATATTCCTCATCGCTAAAAGGAGGCCTCCAAGATTATCTTCAGCTCTAAAATTACTAAAGTTCATGTCCATCAACTATAAGTAGCATCATTCTTTTTTCTCACAGAAGAATTGTTTGTTTTAGTGCATTGGTTATTTGACTACTGTCTTTATGTAAATACTAGAAGTAGCAGGCTTGTTCGCCAATACATTCACGTATCAGGCAGAAAATTTTCAATACTGGGTTTTTGTTTGTTTCTTTCTTTCTTCATGGCTGATTGCATGTTGCAGAGGTGATTTTTAGTTTCTGGAAGTTAAAAACATGCAGGTGTAGATATAATATGCTGCAGCCATTTATATCACCAGCCATAATGTTTTAAAACAACTGGCTTTTTTTGCATAGTCTTTTTAATCCCACTAGTTGATGCAGGCCAGGTTTTTGATTATACAACTGAGGATGTACCTCTATAGTCCTGACAGCTGAGTAGTAGAGAAGATGCAGTTTTCTTCCCACAAAAATACCACTTTTCCTACTAACAATTCTAAAGGGAGAGAAAGCCTTTAACAGAGAACACATTAAAGGAGAGTCACAGTTATTTAAAACCAGAAACTTAAATATTGATGGAAGAAGCAAGTAGGTTTAGGAAGAGAGCAAGCTACAGAAATTGATAAAAGCTTTGCACTTTTAGTTGAAATTTTTTAAATTATAAACAAAAATGAAGAATACTCTGCAATTTGTATTTTATCCAGTATTCAACTAAGTGGCCTATTAGTTTAGTAGGATGAAAAGTATCGTGCTGGCAAATGTGGAAACTAATACTGAAACAAAATGATAAGGCAGAGACATATTTTTGTAGCAAAGGATTTCACCAGCTTTGTCAAGGTTGACACTACTTAATATAAATGTTAGATTATGTAATACATAAATGTATATTCAGTAGAAATAGTCAATAAATTGTACATAATGTACTACAGTAGTAAATGTTAGGTTCTTTTCAATGAATACTTTATAGTGTTTTTGCGATCTTTATAAAGAGCCTAGTTTTTAAATAAATACTATTTCAAATTTGGGGAATGAGAAGTTTAAAATAAGATGAACCAGATTTCTACAATCCATTTTCTGATGCTCAAAGTGGGCAGACTACAAAATGGAGCATGGCTGAGGCCATGTGGTAATCTGTGTGTTCCTTGCACTGTTTGAATTATATTATACATCCGTAATATGCAGGGGCACAAATCACTCATAGGTTACGCTTTTTAGGCAAACTTTTACACACAAATAACAACTAATTAGAATAGACCTTAGCAAAACCGTGATGTTTGCTTGTTTCATCAAGCTCCACTTTCTGAGTTTCCCCTGTGAGTCTATTTATTGCTCTCTCTTCTCTATTCCCTAATACCCTCTGCAGAACACTTATGCCCTCAAGTTCTCTTCCCTCTTGCACATCATCAAACCTTGCTTTTGGATCATTCAGGCTGAGGTAAAAATGACTATGATCTTAATGCAAAACCAGTATTTGAATTTTAATGGGAAAAAAAGATTTAAGCTAAAGGGATGAGATTCCGAGATAAAGGGATGAGAGTTGAGTGCCAACCATCAGTTAGTAGATGAGAAGACATTTTTAGGCAGCAAAACTTTTCTGCATGTCTAGTCATAATACTAATTCTGCAAGCTATATAGTTGGAGAGATGCAATCATATGAAAGGCTCAAGATATCAGAAAATAGAAAACAAAACTATTTCTTCTTAGTTCATAAATAGGGTGTAGGTTTACTAAAGAGGACATTAAAACTGCTTCCTGTTTCCTGAACCCAATCCAACCAGCAAGGGAAAGGAGTTGAATAATGTGGCATTTGAGTTGGTTAATGGCAGGGAGAATTCAGAGTGGAATTACAGATGTAAAATGGATATCAGGATGTTATTTGTGTGTATGTGTCCATCGTGTATGTGTATAGAAGCCACCTCTGTCATCTAGGAAAAGACATTTAAATCTTCCAGAGTTATAAATTCACTGAGAAGAGACGATAAACTTCAGCATCATTTTGTTGCTCAATTGGGTCCTATTTGAGGGATGAATCAATAACAATGATTTCCTTGAATGGTCTCTCAAGGCTATTGTTTTTTTATGGCCCTGGTATACAAAGGGGTTGTTCTGAAAGGACACAAACAGGTAATTCTCTCTTTCAAGGATTTTGGTCGTAGGAGTTGAGCAAAAACTACAGTATGATAGAAAGCAGTTCGTTTTCTTTGTCTCATATACAGAGTTAAAATTAAAAAGTGAAAAGACCCTACGTTTTATCATTTTATATTCAACACTGATCTACCTACGTGTTAAAACAAATTGATCTTACTACCCATTATGATTATTAAGGTACCAAAAAAAATTCACTTTGAAAACGATTCCTGAATATGGATACATTTTGTATTCAGAATCACATGGAAAAAGAAGCCTCTTAATTTACATGGGCCAGTGTCCCATCGTTATTGATCATTATTCATGGGAAATAAATTAATTTTCAAACATCCATCATTTGCTTTTTTTTTTAACAAAAGAGCGATTTTATTGTTCAGCACAGGGAAATATAGCCATCATTTTATAATAATTAAATGTAGTATAATCTATAAAAATATTGAATCACTATGTTGTACACCTGAAACTAATATAATATCGTAAATCATCTATACATCAATAAAAAGAGGTATTTTAGTTTTCTTATCAGCTGTTCTGTTCTTTGTTATGAAGTGAGGAAAAAAACGCTTACTGATTCTAAGGAAGTCAGATCCTTGATTTGCCTGATGATTATGAATATGAAAAAAGTGTTCTCTACAGAACAGTAGCTCTTAATCAAAAAAAGGCCAGCTCTAACATATTCTACAAAGAAGAGTGTGCCAAGATATAGCAATCCTTCTTTTTTTTTTTTTTTTTGCTGTACGCGGGCCTCTCACTGTTGTGGCCTCTCCCGTTGCGGAGCACAGGCTCCGGATGCACAGGCTCAGCGGCCATGGCTCATGGGCCCAGCCGCTCCGCGGCATATGGGATCCTCCCAGACCGGGGCACGAACCCGTATCCCCTGCATCGGCAGGCAGACTCTCAACCACTGCGCCACCAGGGAGGCCCCAGCAATCCTTTTTGATTCTTTTGAAGTTTACACAAATAGTGTACTCTGAATGAATTTTATCTTTCAACTAAATCATTCTACTGGAATTTATGATGCTATAGTACTAGTTTACGAAGAAAGTATAGTAGGCTTCACATATCTCCATATCTTATATTGATGGCATTTAAATTCTAATACCAAACTGTTATTGTTTCATAAACTAGGAGAAAATTACGCTTATAACAAGCAGGAGAAGCTGGCAGAAACAATAGATTTTCCATTCTTTGCTTTCTATTGTTTGTAAGCCGAATTACCCTAGTTGACCAATTAATGACAACACATGATGAAATTTTCCTGACTGCTAATTAATGAGCTCTAATTTCACTAGCTTTGTTACTGCTAAGGCTTCCACTAATTCTACATGTGAATGTCTTCTTACCCTACTCCTCCTACTTTCCCCTTTGAACTTCCTCATATGTAAAGAACCCATTTGATTGATTTAAGCGTCAGAAGATACTTATAATCAGAGAAAAAGCAAAAAAGAATGACTATAATGCCAATTAGTATAACTATTAATTAGAAATTATGTTTTGAGGATTTTCAGACAGAAGAGGAGTAGAAATGATAATAGTTTAGTTTTAGGAAGGCTGTAGTACACAAAGTGAACCCCAAATCACACCACAGAGAATTTTGCAGGAATTTACTATATCTGATATACACTCAATTTGTGCCCATGAATGGTGAGCAACTAGAAGTAAAGGAGAATCACATAGTTACATTTCTGGACAAATCATGTTATCAGAATGATGTAATAATGGCAGTTTACCTCAATCACTTCTTAGGCTTTCTTATTTATTATGCTAAATGTTAAATGAGATTTCTGAGTAAAAGCATTACAATGACTTCAGCATTGTGGGACATGAAACACAGTGAGAACTCAGAGCAAGGAAGGAAATAAGTCAGGTAAGAAGGAAAAAGAATTGAAAGAGCTGAAAGCTGGATTACTTGGCTGTCAGGTGGTAGGAGAGTTTATTTGTGCTTTTTCTTAATCTTCATAACGCTCTTGTCAGAATGGTAGTAACATACCCATTTTTTTAGATGAGTGACCTTTAACTGTAGGTTGCACTTGATTGTCTGCCAGGTTTTCAAGTCTGTGATGGGGACAGTAATGTCAGAAATTTCAATCCCAGTCAAATCAAGACCTGGTAGAAACATCATTATGGAAGTGCATAGTTTTGACCCAAATTTGACCACATTAAAACGTTGTTCTTTCTTCTCCAGGATGATAGTCTGTATTTCAAGAAGAATTCTAATTCTTGACCCATAACAATTTCTCTGAGTTCTTTGTGCCAACTAAAGCCTTTGATTGATTTTCATATTAGCAAAGCCCTGGAATTCTATGCAAAATGCTATGAATAGTTAGCAAATAGCAAAAGGATGCAGAGCCGTTATCAGATTCTCAAAACTCAATCAGATTATCTAAGAGTTCACATTATGAGGTAATGAATGCCCTTTCTGGATCCAAACATTATAATATTTTTAATCCTTACCGTGGTCCCTGAAATGTCTATTATCTCTAATTATCAGTAAGGGAACTGAGGCATCGTAAAGTCTAAGTAAGTGAGAGGTCTGGAATTCAAATCCAGGTCAGTTTCAGTGTTGAACACCACTAATTCTATAGCCTACACTGCATTCTATACTCTCACTGTAGATAACCAATAAATGTTCATTTATTTCCTTTACCCCAGTTGGGGACAAAGAACATGGGTGTGTGAAAGAAAGTACAGATTAGTTTTAATGTAAATGATATAATAATAATGCTAGTCAGCAGTTACAGAATATTCATATTGTGCTAGGAGTTGAGCATTAAGTACTTTACAGGCATTCTTTTATTAAAATCTCATATATATAATACCTACCTTAGGAAATAGGTAATATAAATGTGCCAAGGTGATTGAAATAACATGGTCATGTACAGTCAATGAAACTGGGAAGGAGTTTTCTGGGCTGATGGTTCAATTTTGGCCAAGGCATTAAGGGGAGAAGGGATGAGCACTGGTGGGGAGACTGAAAACTTATTCATCATAGGGAGAAAGCACTGGTGGAAGCATTGTACTGCTTGCTTAAGAACTGTTACCCTCATAACCCAAAAACTGAGGTTTTGCTGAAAGCTGAAGGCAGATTTCTTGCAGTGTGAAAAAGAATTTACTGATATATCTTCATGTTTGAACATGACTGTTTTGCAGATTTGTTGAAATGACTCAAGTTCTCTTTCAGATCTGGACTAAATGTCTGTATCATAGCATTAGGGCCCATGAAGCAGCATCTGCAAGCCCATACTCACCTCCCCCCTTTTTAGTGTTTTGCACTCTGGAAAAGCAAACAACAGCAACGACAATATCTTATTTCCTTTTACCTATAGTTATTATTCATCTTGTCAAGAAACCCATTTGATATATTTATGCTAAAATATAAATGAGATTTTTCCAGTTTTATTGAGATTGAATTGATATATAATATTGTATCTGTCCAAGGTGTACAATGTGATGATATATATATATATATATATATATATATATATATATATATATATATATATATATATATATAGTGTGAAATGCTACCACAATAAGTTTAGTTAACCTTAATTCACATAATTACAAATTTTATTTCTGTGATGAGAACTTTCAAGATCTCTCTTAGCAACTTTCAAACATAAAATACGGTATTGTTAACTGTAGCGACCAAGCTGTACATGACATCACCATTACTCACTTATCTTATAACTAGAAGTTTTTATCTTTTGATCATCTTCACTCATTTTCCTCACCTCCAACCCCCAGCTCTGGCAACCATCATTCCATTCTTTCTATCATGAGTTCAGTAGTTTACATTTCACATATGAGATCATAAAGTATTTATCTTTCTCTGTCTGACATTTCATTTAGCATAATGCCCCCCAAATCCACCCATGTGGTCACAAATAGCCAGATTTCCTTCTTTATCATGGCTGAATAATAGTAGGTTGTATGCACCCCATTTTCTTCATCCATTCATCCACAAAAATCACTGAGGTTGTTTCCATGTCTTGGCTACTGTATTGGGTTGGACACAAAGTTCATACAGTTAATGAATACACTGTTCAATAAAACTTGGTGAAAATGAAAAATGTGTCTTTTATTTTTACTTAAAATAAATCTTTGACAAAGCCAGCTAGGCATCCCTTTGAGTAATGACTTTTTATCACATTGAAATATTTTAAAAATATGAACAATAATAGCTTAAATGACAAATGTTACTAATTTGACACAATTGATCAAGGAGAATATGTTAGAATATGTTAAAATGCAGATGGACAGTGAAAGAACAAATATAACTTTTAACTAAATATTGTCTTGATATTTAGACCATTGGTTAAGAACATGATAACAGGTTTCATCCATTTCAAGAAAGCAGAATATTTGCAGATCACTTAACATTTACTAGGTATGTTCTCAGTCTGGAAGGATATATTTCATTTACAAGTGTCATTTAATTTAACCACATCCCTCTCTAATAGATAGTGTTATCCCTATTTGCAGATAGGAAACAGGCTCAGAAAGATTAAGAACGTTACCTAATTCTAGTAAGTTGTCAAACCTAAACTGATCTAATTCCGGGACACAGCTCTTTCTGACACGTCAGTGTGGGTCTTTATCTCTTTGAGAATTGTTGAACATTAAAAGCCTTCTTCCAGGTAAATGCATAAAGAAACAACATGAGCAACGATATAACAATACAAGTCTCACTAAATAATTGGTGTGTTTGGCCTTGCTTTTGCTGACAGATCTTTTGCAAAATGGCTTTTCTCTGAGATAGTGGACTTTAAATATTTTCTTTGAAGACTTTCCTAAACTATACCTATCAGAAAGCTACTTTGCTTTCAGCCTAAAGAAAAATGAAAGCTTACTTAACTACACTTAGGTGCCAGGGTCATACTATGAACTCTACACCTGCCAGGATTCACGCGAAGATAGGGTGGCTCCACAAACTGTCCATAGTACTGTGATTTCTTTCCGATATTTTGAAGTAGAAACAATTTAATAACTATTCACAAAAGAGAGAAACACTGTTTCTTGGTCCTCAATATCATACTGCTGTAGGCTAATTCTTTCTCTCTTTTTACCCCTTAGTATAGAGAGTGTGTTTTGGGGACCCTCCTTCACGATCTTCTCCATTCCAAGAGCATCTTACATAAATCCAGGACTTCTCAAGCAGCCAGTTTTGCCAGATGGTCTTAGGGTTGGTTGTACCCATATATGTATAATCCTGAACTTCTCAAGTAAGGTCCTTATAGAGCATAATGGCTAAGAGAATTGGTGCTGATACCAGACCTGAGTCCAAATACTGCCTATGCCCCTAACTAGCTGTGTAACCTTGGAGAAGTAACTTAAGCCCCTTAAAGGGATTAGATTTCTCACCCGGAAAATGGTATCATAAATGCATCTACCCTATATGGTTAGTGTGTAAATTAATGTAACTTGAGATGGTGCATGTTTAGCATTAGCACAGTGCCTGTCTCTTGTTAGTAATACCTGCTCTTATTATTAATTATTCTCTATATTCCCAGTTTCAGCAAGGTGCCTAACATATAATAGTTGTTCAGCAAATATTTACTGGATTGAACTAGCTCTGAAATGTAAGCATTGGGTCAACAGCAAAGTAGTCACCCCACCATCATTTCTCCCACAGGAAGGGAGAATAGATGGAAGCCAGCCATCATACTTTCTTTTCTTATTCTAAACTTCCCATCCAGGACCAGCACTAAAATAATCTTCCTGAACCCCAACAATTTCGAGAATTTTTCAAATCACACTATTTGAAAATAGTTGGGTTTCCCTAATCTAATATGTCCCAGGACCCCAAGGTCACCAAGCTTATATTAATGAAGTCTAGTTAAGATAAATGATTACACTTAGTAAACCAACTGCTTATGAGCTCATTGGGCTTTTTAAATTTTACTATCTGCACTTCATAGAGACACAAGTATTTTGCTTTTGTAGGACACTCAACAGTCAAAGTAGTCTTTCAAAAAGCACAAATCAGATGCTATTATTGCACTGCTTCTAACCTCTAAAGGCTATCTATTGTACAGAGATTAAATTTTCAACTACTTAGCCAGGCTCACAGGGACCATGTGCTCTGGTCACTTACTACATGTTTCCCTGACCTTCATGGGGTTCGAGGCACAGTTGTCTTTTTCAGTCCCTCAGATGCAACAAGCTCTACTTCTTGCTCTCCCAGCTTTAGATTGGCTAATCCTTCTACCCAGACCAATTTCCCTCTGATCATTAAGGTCTCGGTTCAAACGCCACCACTACTATCTTGACCAAAGAGACCTGCCTCCTCAGTGCCTCTCCGTCCCATTGTCCAGTCGTATTTCTGTCGCTGTACAAAATTTATTTACATGTTTACTCTGTCTTCCTCCACCACTGGACATTTGCTTAAGAGCAAGGACTTTGTAATTTTTTGCTCACCGCTGAATCTTCCAAGGCTTGCGGCAGACACTGGCACATAGAAGGTGTGTAGGAAATGTGTGGCTAATAAATGAATAAATATGTGAATAAAAAAAACTGTGAAACACTAACACAAGAATATTCTTCTTTCAAAAGAATAATGAAAAATAATTTCATTCAATAAGAGTCATTCTTAGTTACTGATACATGACTTAGTAGTTCCCAATCAATTTAAAATGTTCCATTTTTTTCTGATACTTCACAAGTCATTAATTAAATGCTGCTCACATTTAAGGCCAATCTCTGAGACATTATTAACTTGTCTACTCTAAAGTTCCAGCATTAACTCAGGCGGGGCTTCACCAAGTACTGATCATGTGACCTTGGCCTCTCATTGCCTCTGTTTTCTCATTTGTAACACGGATATAATAATAGGCTTATTTCATAGACCTATGAGGAAAACCTCATATATATATATATATATATATGTGTGTGTGTGTGTGTGTGTGTGTATATATATGTATTTAAACAGTGTCTTAGAATAGTGTCTGGCACATGATAAGCATCAGAGAGTGTTGACTGCTGCTACTAGTACTGTTATTATGAGAACTAACTGTTGAGAATAATCCTTCATATACTGGTTTATTCCACTGAAGATAAAGGAAACTAATGGAATATTAGAAATCAGATTAAACACAGAAAGCCAGTAAAATATACCAAGACAGAAGATGATAAGAGTGTAAAAACATAGAAGAAAAAAATGGTTTCTGTTTTTCTTATTCTTTTTCTTTTTTAAAGAAGGAAAGAGCCTAGAAATAGGACAAAAACTATTCATTGGCTATACTGATATGGGGATCACTGGTGACCTTCATAAGTAAAATTTCAGGACAGTGGGCAGTGAGACTACGGTGAGAGAAGTCAGATGGATGTAAATTATAGAGTAAATGGGACGTGAGGAAATGGAAACAATACATGAAGATAACAATTTTGAAAAGCTCAGACATGAATTGGCTAAAGAAGATATGCAGGGATTAGGGGAGGAGGGAGGCTTTCATGTTACACGTATAGATTTTAACATTTTCAGTTGGAGTTACTAGTCTAGAATGAGGCTGAATTTTGGCAAGAATCATTCATAAGGAGTAGATGGGTTGTAGAAAATGCAGTGCTGTGAAGTACTTGAGAAGATGAGGGAAAATGAAATGCTATCTGTAGTGCACATGGCCTTTTAACTTTAACTCCTGTAGTAAAAGGGAATACAAAGATCAACGCAAATGCTAATGAATTAATGGATTTGGCAGTGGACTATTTACTGACTTCTGTGTTCTTAATGAGCTATGAAGCACCTCACCAGCTCAGAGTGAAGGAAGTAGAGAGGATGGAGGTTAAGTAAAGCTTGTAAGAAAATAGTCCTTAAAGAGAATTAGAAAGAGCTTACTGTAAGTCAGAGCAATATTTCCAGTCTTGAAAATCCACTTGAAGCTGGTGATTATTAATTTATTGGACTATCAATTTGCCCTGCCACATGATTTTTCTCCAGCTACCTGGATATAAGTTACACAGAGGCAGAAGAGAGTGAGAGATAACAATGGAGGTTAAATAAAATTAGTATTTTTTTTTTTTACCTTTTTCCACTTCCCCGCTCCAACTCTGGGGAGCCTTCACAGACATGGCTGCCCTCCCAGCCTCCAGCAGCACTTTGTTATCAAAGAATTCAAAGAAATGGAACATAGGTTTCCAACTTATTAATTTAGCAAAATCAAAAATTATATATAATGTCTTCCGTTGGCAAAGATTTTTGCAGTATAATTTGGTTCCATCTTTTGACAAGTAATTTGGCAATGTCTAGCAAGATAAAAATGTTAATAGCTTTTTACACATTAATTCTAATTCTGGAAGCTTATGCCAATAAATGATTTATAATCCAGAAAATTATTATATAAAGATGCTCATTGTCATGTCATTTGCAATAACAAAAAATTGGAAACACCTTTAATTGTTAACAATAGGAAAACAGTTTAGGAAATATCCACTTAGTAGAAAGTTACACAGTTACTATATTATAATTACAAGATGATGGAGCAAAATAGAATAATGCTTAATAAAGAAAGAATGAAGAAAATTGACCTACAATTGTGTCTTCCTATGACAGTAATTATGTAAACATATAAATATTTATTAAAACTTAAAACCAAAATAAAGTTTTAAAAGCTCTGTACCAGTAATGGGGATTTTATGTTTGTTTCAAAATATTTTTTAACATAACTCTTATAATTTTGTTTTTTCTACTCCTTTTCTTAAGAATTTCTGATTATTACCTCATTTTTCATTCCATAGTTTCAAGTAAAGTCAGCAATTTTATCATCAGAGAAGATTAGACTTATTTGACAGTTCATAACTCCAAGTTATTTGGTATAAAAAGACCATGTACACTTGTAGGTGCTTTCAAAATAATATTTCAAGCATTTTTTTTTTTTTTTGCTTAGTCTTTCCTAGTATGGAGATTAAGCAAACTACCTAAAATTGCTAGCCATTCTTTTTTCATTTTTCTCATTTTATTCATTTATCTTGCCCTTCACAGAAATGATAACAAATGAGTCTGCAGTTGATTCTGCCAATTTCTTAAATCCTCTATTATCCACATTATGAAATCATACTTATATGAATGCTTCCAGTATTTTCAGAGCTCTTTAGTTATTATACTTTAGCATTCTGTATGAAGTATCTTATATAAGTGTAAAATTTAGACTCAACTTCTGGAAGCTTTTGATGTCTTAGTTCAAAAGTGAGAGATGCTTAATCCAGCCATATGATTAACAATTACTTGTATAGTAAGAAGCTCCTAAATTATTGTTTTATGGATACCTGGCAGTTTTCTTGCCATTTCTCAGAGGTTCTCTATTAAACACATTCTCTCTCTTTCTCTCTCTCTCTCTCTCTCTCTCTCTCTCTCTATCTATCTCTCTCTCACACACACACATTGTGATTAAAAGCACAGACTTTGACATTATGAAGTCTAAGGTTCAATTTCCAGTTCTGTAGTTTCTGGGCCACTTCACTTTAGGCAAGTAACCTAATGTCTCTGAACCTTGTTATTTTCATCTGTAAAATGGAGATTACAATTATATCAGACAATCATCAGAACATCCGTAATGATTTTAGAGTTTCAGAGTCAGGTACAAGCAGGCACTCAGTAAATGGCTAGTCCTTTTATTACTTTATTATTATTTAGGTCTTGGTTTTCCTGGAGTCTGTGAGTCCCCATAATGAAATGTAATTTCCAGTAGATTAACACCTGTTTTCACCAAAAATTTTAACTGAGTTCATTACTTTCTGTGCAACCCAGATTAGTTTTCTGCCTTTTTTTCTGTGCCGTCTGTAGGTGTTCAATAGATTTATTTAATAAATGTATGAATGCATGAACGCGTAGATGAATTTTTAAATGCTTCTTTTTGAGAAGGTAGAACAAATGTGACACTGTAAAACAGATAACAAAATAGTCCATGGAAAAAATGGCAGAGTCACATATGTGCCCAGGGCCAGCCTAAGGAGAATTGCTTTTTTTTTTTTTTTAAGGAAAAAAGTGTTGCATAGCTTATTTTAATTATTTTTAAAAGTTAAGTACAGGGGGCTTCCCTGGTGGCGCAGTGATTGAGAGTCAGCCTGCCGATGCCGGGGAAATGGGTTCGTGCCCTGGTCCAGGAAGATCCCACATGCCGCGGAGCGGCTGGTCCCGTGAGCCATGGCCGCTGAGCCTGCGCGTCCGGAGCCTGTGCTCCGCAACGGAAGAAGCCACAACAGTGAGAGGCCCACGTACCGCAAAAAAAAAAAAAAAAAAAAAAAAAAAAAAAAAAAAAAAAAAAATTAAGTACAGGGACTTCCCTGGCGGTCCAGTGGTTAAGACTTCACCTTCCAATGCAGGGGGTGTGGGTTCAATCCCAAGTTGGGGAGCTATGGTCCCACATGCCTCACAGCCAAGAAACCAAAACATAAAACAGAAGCAGTATTGTAACAAATTCAATAAAGACTTTAAAAAGTGGTCCACATCAAAAAAAAAAGTTAAGTCCAAAAATTTGCTGATGATTTACATATTTAGCACCAATAAAATAATGTGAGATTAGCTGTACTAAAACAGAAGGTTGAGCTACATTCACATTAAGTGACATTATATAGTCTAAATTTATGGAAAACTTCTGAAATGGCTGATAAAAAGTAAGATGGTGAGTGACCTTTGAGCAGAAAAAGACAGAAAGAGAAATGGCCTTTTCTACATTCTATTGTGTCTCTAAGTAACATGCTTGGTAATCTAGCTACAAAGCAATATGTCATTTGGCTTTAGGCACCTACTGTGATTTACCTTGTGAGGATCAGATTTTGCCATGGAGAGGATTTGTAAAAGTATCACACATTCCAGTACCATTGGCAATCACAGCTACCAAAAACTCCAATTTAAATTGAGGAATCTAATGTCAGATGATAGTATCATTTCCTTGTGGGTGTCTTGGGAAAAGATGGGTAGGACATGTATAAAAGTGAATACTTTAATACTGAAATAACAATTCATCATTTTGAAAATATAAAACACATTAAAGTTGTTATAGCATCATGCATTAATATTTCACTGTACTTTAGACATTGCCTACAATCAATGTTTTCTGCCCTTTGAAACAGAATCTTGCTTGTGGTATGCATTAATAATATAAAAGATTAAACACTGAAAAGAAATTCAGTCTTTAAAGACAATTTGCTTTGATTTATTCAGTGGGTTCTTCCAAAAAGTTAACACAAGAATTTTTGCTTGTTGAATTGGAGTTACAAATTCTTTCAAATTTACTTAGTATTTTCTGTAATATCAGTATCAAGGAAGGTAAAGCAAATTTACATATTCATTAGGAAATACAGGGACATAATCTTAAGAAAACACAGCGTTTTTATAGACTTTATTTTTTAGAAGTGTTTTAATTTTACAGAAAAATTGAGAAGATAGTATAAAGTGTTTCCATATACACTATACCCATTTCCCTCTATGATGATCCACTTATATTAGTATGTTACATTGTTACAATCAATTAACAAATATTGATACATTATAATTTACTACAGTCCATACATTAGTCCAGTTCCTTAGTCTTTACCTAATGTCCTTTTCTATTCCAGGATTTCATCCAAAACATCACATTACCTTTAGTTGCCATGTTTCCTTAGGCTCCTCTTGGGTTTGATAGCTTCTCAGATTTTCCTTGGATGACCTTGACAATTTTGAGTAGTTAGGGTTTTGTAGGATGCCCACTACTAGAATTTGTTTGATGCATTTTTCATGATCATATTGGGATTATGTGTTTTGGGGAGGAAGACCACAGAGTAGAAGGGTTATTTTGTCAGATCACATCAAGTGTACAAAGTATGAATATGCATTATGAATGCTGAGGTCGACTTTGATCACCAGGCTGAGGTAGTGTTTTTCAGGTTTCTCCATCCTAAGATTACTGTTTTCCCTTTTTCATACTGTACTTTTTTGGAAGGAAGTCAATATGCTCAGCCCACAACTAAAGAATAGGGAGTTATGCTTAGGATGGAGTACTACATAAACTATTTGGAATTCTATTGCACTGGAGATTTATCTATTCTCCTGCATTTATTTATGTATCCAATTATTTATTTATATCAGAAGAACTCATGGATTTTTATTTTATACTTTGGGTTATAATCTAATTCTACTTTAGTTACTTTGTTCCTCAAATTGCTCTAGTCCTGACCCTTGTGAACTCTTTTCAGTTGGCTCTTGTGCCACTCTGAGGTATCCCCATCCTATATATTTTTTTGGAACTTCCTTACTTTCTGACACTATAAGATGGTCTTGTCTATAAATCTTGTATATTTACGGCCCCAGTCCTAGAATCAGCTATTTCTTCAAGGATAACTAGGTCTTTTTAGTGGAGAACGGTATTAGACAGGAGGATCTGGGTGTGGGGTGTGCTAATTGCTGCTCGGATGTCATTGCTTCTAGATCTTCTCAGCTGACAGAGCAAAGAGATAATATGTGTGTACATGACCCATGTATACGCACATATCTATAAGTATCTCTCTACATAACCATGTGTATTAAGGTAATATGAAGCAATATTAAGCTAAACATGAATGTATATTGATGTTTCCAACTTTAATCTGTTACCACATAGATCATCTTAGCCTCATCTCTTGCTTATCTTTAAATTTCAACTCCAGCAAAACACTTGGCTTTTAGAAGTATGAAAATCAAATTGTAGCAACTTTGGAAGCCACATCATCTAGTAGAATAATTCTTAAAGGGCAAGATGTATATCATCAAATATTAATTTACAGTCAGCAGTACTTTTTAACATCAGTAGGCCTCCAGACCTCTGCTTCCAAGAAGAAGAAGTAGCCCATTTCTCCCAGGTTCTCCCACTTAAAACTAAAACCCTGAACATAACAACAAACAAACATAGGAAGACGCTGAAAGGTGGAAATGAGTCGGCAGACTTAACTAGGGACTTTGGGACTTGAGGAATAACATGGTGATGAGTCCCCTGTGTTTCCTGTTGCTTCCCATACATCCTGGAGAGGGTATTACAGGAACCCCCAATCAATAACCACCAACAGAACAACAGACAAAAAAGCTTCAGAAAAAAACACAAAACCCTGTTCCCCCTAGCCAAAGTATGAGGAAAGGGGTTGCTAAAGACAGAAGACCATTTGGGCAATAATATACACACTACTCGAGCCAAGTGCCAGTGGAATATACACACTACTCGAGCCAAGTGCCAGTGGAATATTACACCCGTCCCCTATGTCCTGTCGTTTCAGTTGGGCCAAGCTAAGATTTGATCTTCCACACCACCCCACTCCTGCCCTCCAGAAGAGTCAGTGCTCTGATTCCCCATCAGGTTTGTTTCAGTGTGGTCCAGTGGTGAGCTGAGCCTCCACCCCTTTCCATTAGCAAACAGACTTTAAAAGGTGGTGCCTGGGCTTCCCTGGTGGCGCAGTGGTTGAGAATCTGCCTGCCAATGCAGAGGACACAGGTTCGAGCCCTGGTCTGGGAAGATCCCACATGCCGCGGAGCAGCTGGGCCCATGAGCCACAGCTACTGAGCCTGCGCTCCGCAACAAGAGGGACCACAACAGTGAGAGGCCCGAGCAGCACGATGAGGAGTGGCACCCGCTCGCCGCAACTAGAGAAAGCCCTTGCACAGAAATGAAGACCCAACACAGCCAAATAAATAAGTAAATTTACTTATTAAAAAAAAAAATTAACGTGGTGCCTGACAGGCTTGTTAACACTGGGCTGCCCTCACACAGTCGTGGGGTCCAATGGTGGGACATAGCGTCCATCTCTCCCTGACATCAATAAGAATAGGATGTTACAGGTTGGAGAGAGTAGGCACCCCACTAACCCCCAACACATGATGTCAGTGAGACCCAATGAGGTGCTGAATCCCCATAACCATCCTGAGGCAGTAAGACAGAATGAGATGGCACAAGCAGGGCTAGTTGTCAGTTCTCTTCCTCTTACCCTGGTGTCAGTGGATCCAGCAGGTAGCTGACCCTCTACCCACACCCGGCATCAACAAGAAGGAATGAAGTGGGAGGAAGGACAGCAAACACTTCACTTCTCCCCTCCCCTGGTGTCAAGAAATCTACTGGGGAGATGAACTTCCACTCCTACTAAAAAGCAACACAATGATATTAATGTTCCCACTTTTGGGGGGAAGGTGTCAGAAGGGCCAATAGGATAGCTGAACTTCTACTTGATCTGTCTGCAGTGAGGCAATGTAAGTGCCCACTTTTGCTGGGGTATCGTCAGTAGGGCCCAATGGAAATCTGTATGTAACCCCCCAGTCCTCATACTACGCCTCAAATAGGATGACTTCCTTCTAAAAAGTAATAATAAAATTAAATGGGTTACAGAGTCATATAATAACTCACAATGTTTAGAATACAATGGAAAAATACTTATGACATCAAGAACCAGGAAATCACAGAATAAATGAGAAAAGACAATAAACATACACCAACACTGAGATAAAACATCTATTGAAATGATCAGACAAGGATTTTAAATAAGCTGTCACATAAATGCTTCAATTAGCAATTATGTGTTCCTTGACAGAAATGGGAAAAATAGAAAATGTAAACAAAGAACTAGAAGCTATAACAATAAAAACAAATGAGAACAGTAGAACTGAAAAATACAACAATCAAAAAACTTTGCTCAAAAAAAAAAAAACTTTGCTCAAGAGTAGAGTGGAGATTACAAAGCATAGAATCATGAACTTAGAAGAGATCAATACAACGTACCAAATGTACAGAGAAAAATAGACTGAGGGGTAAAGATGGGAGAAAGAACAGGATCTCAAGAACCTGTAAACAGTAACAAAAGCACTAACATTCATATCATCAAAGTTCCAGAATGAAAACAGAGAGCAAGTAGGACTGACAAAGTATTCAAAGAAATCATGGCTAAAAAGTTCCCAAAATTTTAGAAGACAAAAACACAAATTCAAGAATCTGAACAAACCCAAAGAGGAAAAACGCAAAGATATCCTTACCAAGACGCGTCATAACTAAACTTCTGAAAAGTAGAGACAAAAAAAATCTCGAAAGTGGACAGGAAGAAACGATGCATTACTTATTCAGAAACACCAGTTCCAATGACAGCATATTTCTTGTCTGAAACTCTGGAGTCAGAAGCATTGACATAACATTTTTCAAGTGCTAAAAGAAAAGAACGCTCAGCCACAAATTCACACGTTTTATATCCACTTTCTTGTTCGACTTACATTAATGGACTACTAACTCATCTTTCTATATCCGGGACTGCCATCACCCTTCTCCAAAAATCTATTCACAGTATTTCCAGAGTGATCTTTCTGAAAATGAAACAAATTTTTCTTATAAAAATACCTGATTGTGTTATGAAACTTTTCTCTCTTCTAAGTTACCAGTTAAAATCCTTCAATGGATTCCCATCTTTCTTGGAGTAAAATCTGACATTCAAACTCTCTTTGTCCTTTTGCGCTGCTGTAAGATTATTGTGCAGGTTGGGTGGCTCATAAACAACAGGCATTTTTTTTCTCACAGTTCTGGGGGCTGCAAGTGCAAGAATAGGGTGGCAGTATGGTCAGATGAGGGCCCTCTTCTGAGTCACAGACTTCTCATTGTAACCTCACATGGCAGAAGAGCTTCAGGAGCTCTGTGGGGTCTCTTTTATAAGAGCACTAATACCTTTATCATTTCCCAAAAGCCCCACCTACTACTACTATCACCTCCGGAAATTAAGATTTCAACGTATAATTTTGGAGGGGAACACAAAGACTAGACCATAGCACTTACTATACATACATGGACCATTCATGGTCTGGCTTCTACCACCCTCTCCATTGTCTTCTTTTCTTACACTCCAGTGAGCACTTTTTTTTTTTTTTTTTTTTTTTGCGGTACGCGGGCCTCTCCCTGTTATGGCCTCTCCCGTAGCAGAGCACAGGCTCCGGACGTGCAGGCTCAGCAGCCATGGCTCACGGGCTCAGCTGCTCTGCGGCATGTGGGATCTTCCCGTACCAGGGCATGAACCCGTGTCCCCAGCATCGGCAGGCGGACTCTCAACCACTGCAACACCAGGGAAGCCCCAGTGACATTTCTTATACTGATTATGAATGGAACTCCTTTCTGGACTGATCCTTAACCATTCATTTTCTGGCAAACATGAATTTATCTTCTCTTTTCCTCAAAAATTCACCCTTCCTTCACGTTACATATCCATTTCAATTGCCTTCTACAGGAAGCCCTACTGATATCCCCCATATACTACTGTCCATGGCATGAATTAAGGTATTACCGTGTCTTCCTATATCACTCTGTAATAATTTTTATGGTAACTATGGATTTTCTTATTTGAGTGTCACAATACATTGACTTCTAGGTGGCACGATAATGATGTTAGTAACAGTAACACTGGTGCCTAGTTTAACCCATGGCATACTTTAGGTGTTCAATAAATGTTTGTTGAATGAGTGAATGAATGAATGAATGGATGGTCAGTTTGAAATCTTAAGCATGTTACTTTTCAAAAATCTGTTCAAAAGATACCCACGGTTTTCCAGAAGATTAGGGACTTAGGATCTTCAACTTGATTTAATAGAGGAAATTTTTACTCATACATCATGCTTAAATACCTCAAAGTAAAACCATTAACCCAGGAATTTAAGGTTACCATTTGGACTTGCAAGCCAATAATTAATATCTCCTGCCCCCACTGTATTAGATGGTTTCAATGCTCCACTCATATCTCCCCAGCACTCATCATTCCAGTATATGCTGATAGACTCATGCTACCACCTGCAATTATCCACCTTAGGGCAGGCCAGAAATGTACAGGAGTTAATGTATCTGGGTGTAGCTTTCAACCAAGGACAGAGGGGACTGGAAGATAAGTACTTCAAGTTTCTCACCAGTTCTTGGGATAACTCTGAGACATGTTCTATAGAGTTTCACAGAACTCCCCTGAAGTACTGGCAGCAGTTCCCTGCAGGAGTAATTGATTCAGTAATGCACCTCTGTTGGCTTCCTTCCATGCCTCCATTCTCAATTCCCACTCCACTTCTGAGTGTTCTGGAAGCACCTCCCAGATGAACAGTTTGCATTGAAATTATTGCCTCAGGTTCTGCTTCTAGGGGAATTCAATTTATAGCCTCCTAACAATCCAGTGCTCCTTACAGAGCCATCACTGGTACAAGTACCAAGGCATGGCACATTATGTATCACTCCTCCTAAATCCTAATATTTTTAAATAGATAGGAAAGAGCATGACCTTGGAGAGAAAAATCGTTTATATGAGAATGGCCAATGGATAAAGGGAAGGAGAGACAGTGCCATTTGTTTTCCATTAATGATAGTGTGAAATTTATGGGCAGATGGTCTAACAGGTGTGACTATAATTTGAGGAGCCTGCTCCTTTGGTTACAGAAGACTGCTATTGTTATTATTATGGAAGCACAACCTCATGACTTTATTGCTTCACTTGATGTAGCCTTTTCCTTTACCCTTAAATCTTTCTACATCACTGAATTGCAGCCAATAGATTTATTTTCTCCCTATGGCTCCATCACAAAAAAAGACACACATGTGCACACGCACACACACACACACAGAGTTTTGTGTATGCCAGTGCTAGAAAAGACAAGCTCATGGTGCAGGTATGCAATGGATATTGTACATTACAGGTCTCTGTGAGATAGTCTTCTGCAGGTTCCTATGTTTATTTTATGAATAATTAACTTTAGTAAAGTTAATTTCCTGAAGATCTTGATGAAGACTGAAGAAAGGAAGTAAATTTTAAAGAAAAAGACTTAGAAACTTGCCCTTTTTGCCCTTTCTTTGTGTCTTAATGAACAAAGGATAACTGGGACTTTTTTGAAGTCTTTGTTTGAGTTGAAGACACAAAATGCAACCTGTACTCTTATCATAATATGTTCAGTTTATGAGTACACAAACTTATAAACTGTGAATTTCCCTAAAGTTATTATACCATTTAGAAGATGTTTGCTGGGACGTTTACTTAAAACCAAACAATTGAGGTCTATATGTCCAAATAATTTCCTTCTCTCTTGCTGTCTCCATTTCAGTTTCCTGAGTTTCTGGGAAGGCCTGGTTTCCCCAAAGGAACGATTTCGGGTAGAAGTCTGAAGGTCTGACCCAAGAAAAATAATCCAGTATAGCCAATGAATTGAGGACAACAAGTTTTCCAATCAGGTAGGAACATTTAATCTCATACATTACAATGACCTTAAGTAAGGTGTGCTGATAGCTGGATATGATTTAACTTCTTGGAAAAAGATGCATATATAACCTGCCCCACAAGGAAGCTGTTCTCAATTCCCTTAGTGGTTGTGGTGTTTATCAGAGAGTGCCTTGGGGGAAGATGAATACAATAACAGTATGATGCTCTTTTTTTTTTCATTTTTAGCTCATTGTTGCCAAGTACCCTTGGTGACCTTGGTGCCTGTGGTTTAATCCCAGGAGGTTAGACATGTGAAAGAGCACATTAACCCTTTTTAGTATTTTCTCCCAATACAAATCATTTTTATAGGTTGTCTCCATGGACTTCTAGTTGCTTATCAAAATTAAGCATCAAGTCTTCTAAGTGAGCAATAGCCCCTGTCAGTGTGAGGAAATCAGCTTGGTTCTTATTGGGGCACATCTTCTTGGACTTGGCACAAAGTGAGTTCACATAGGGAGTTAGAAGGAGGAGAATGGGGCATGCGAAAGGGGAGTTCTCTGTTCTCATTTACCTATGCATGTTGAAACTCTACTAACAGTTTTATTTTCATTAGCAATTTGTGATAAAAACTTAGGGTAGGGCTTCCCTGGTGGCGCAGTGGTTGAGAGTCTGCCTGCCGATGCAGGGGACACGGGTTCGTGCCCCCGTCTGGGAAGATCCCACATACTGCGGAGCGGCTGGGCCCATGAGCCATGGCCACTGATCCTTCGCATCCAGAGCCTGTGCTCCGCAATGGGAGAGGCCACAACAGTGAGAGGCCCGCGTACCGCAAAAAAACTCAAAACTTACGGTAAAGGGAATAATGAAGCTGTCCCACTATATGGCACGACAAAAGATAGTAGTGACATCAAAATCAGGGCCTATCCATCTCATTTGCAGTTATATACTCAGTGTTTAGCATAGCATTTGATCCCTCATCAGTATTCAATAAGAAGATGCGTGTTGAATGACTTAAGGATGAATTAATGAATGAAAAAAGTTAATATGGTAGAAAATGCGTTTTAGCCTTGTATTTTCGTGTGTTGCCTTCTGTATTTCAAAACCCAGAACTGTAACTGACACATAGAATATAAGCAGTAAAATTTGTTGAAAGAATGAATGAGTCCCCACAATTCTAAGAATAATTTTAAGACCAACACAGACCCCATATCTGCCAAGGTCTATGACAGAAGTATCCAGAGAAGAAAGCCTGATCTCAGCTAGTGGTAGAGCTGACAGAATTTATCTAGTTTTAATAATTTACAGCTCATCCCATTACATTTAGGCATAGTGCCTACATGAGCCATACAATTAAATGTTGACTGAAAAAAAATGCACAACCTAAAAGTTGAGAATTATGTTTTATTTGGAGGACATACTGAGGACTTAAATCAGGAGACAATCTCTCAGATAGCTCTGAGGGACTGTTCTGAAGAGGTAAGGGAGGGCACAGGATATTTAGGGGTTCTTGTAAAAAAAAAAAAAAACTCGGTAGTTGGAACATCAACATCTAGCTCCCCCAAGGTAGACTGCAGTGTGTTCCCCTTCCCTCGGCCTACCCTGGGGCACCCTGAAGGGCCTACGGGTCTGAGTGTGGCCTAGCAAGCCCAGGGGAGCCGGCGGGTCCTCAAAGTTCTTGTCCTGAAACTGGCGCTGACGCGACGGGGCCACGAGTCTCTAGACACTTACTGCCATTAAACGAATGCAGAACTGTGACTAAGGCCTCAGGGAACCTGCTTCACGCCTACCCTTCTGGATGCCAAATCAAGACCTTACGTTGAGGCTAGGGCCCCCGTTGAGATTCCCCTTAGCTCTAGAGCAGGGCAGGAAGAGCTCCCACCCAGGACCTGGAAGCACCCTCTTTCTTTCGAGAAAACTCTTTTTTTTCTCAGAGCCATGCCTGCAGGGACTAGAAACACGGCAACAACAGTGTTTTTCAGGTTTTTTCCGGCTGCAAGAATGGAGCTTTCAAAATGGGAAAACCAGGCTTTTCGCTATAGACGCCATGTCTAGATTGACACGCAGCCTAAATACGTGTGTTTTCTAACAAGTAAAAGAGACACAAGCTACCCACTGTGCCCTAAACTGAATCAACTTTTTAAAGCAGGATGTTCTGCGGCTAGCGAACTGCCTCAATGAAGGAATGCCTTCGGTCGGCCGAGGGGCCTGTGTATCTTCCAATATCCGGCAGTGTTACATGAAGAACTGTTCCTTAGTTGAAGTTGTACTGCAAACTGAATTTCCCCTTGAGGTAGGGTGACTTCACGTATGAGGTCCGAGGAAGAATTGCCTTCCTCCCCTTTGAAGTCCCAAACCACTCCACCCAACATCTTTGTCTTTAGTTGAAAGTGGTATTTAAGGTGAGGATTTCAGCCATTTGGGAGATTTACTGAGTTCTCCTGGGTCTCTTCCATGTATACATATTATTAAATTTTGTTTGATTTTCTCCTGTTAATCTTAATCTGTCTCATGTCAATTAATTCCTAGACTAACCAGAAAAATCTAGAAGGGTACAGGAAACTTTCTTCCTGCCCAACAGGCATTATAGTGCAGGGCACATTGCCTGCCTTTGAAAGCATCTGAACTTCTACACATTGAGAACCCTCTCCTTTCCATGCCCCTTTACCATAGGCATAAAGATTTCTGTGCACATTGAGGCTGACAAGACCTCCTGAGTCCATCATTGTTTCTCCAGGCAGTCATGAAGACTGTCAGAGAGGAAGAACTTTTCCTCTGCCCTTCTGCAGGCAAATGGAGTAGGGGGTCCCAAAGAAAAAGAATCAAATATAACTTTTTGACATAAGAGAAGCCATTTTAAGCCTAAATCATTTGTGATCTCAGCCTGGTCATGATGCTTGCTCTTGAACAGATCTCAGTAATTAATGATCTTGTGAAATAAAATTGTCCCTTACCATCTGGTTCTATAAGAATGAAGTCACTAGCCACTGTAGTCTCTGACCTTGACAAAAAAGTAATCACTTGATCTAAAAGAGAACTGGAAATTTTTCTTTGAGCCAAATTTGAGGATTATAACCTGGGAAGAGCATCTCAGAAAACTCTGAAAACTGTTCTGCCCATTAGAAACCCAGGGAGGTGTATAAGGTTTTTTTGAGACAGAGGGCTGTACATCAAATGACATTTTATTGAACGTTTACATAATTCAGATCTAAGTGCCATCCTGCTGGTCATGTAACCCCTTACAAGGTCAAGAAGAAATGTTAGCTCTTAAGGAGGGAGTTGTCTTGTTGATGTTAGGAGAATGTTGCTCTTTATGGTTGAGCAAGTGTCCCTGCCTATGGGGGAGGTTTGGTCAATGTATAATGCAGATGCACAGTGCACAGTGTGGGGAGAGAGGAGACCAAAGGGCAGAGAAGAATTTATGTTTAAATTTCTCTTGTCTTGCCATAAAATATAAATTTTGTTTCACAACCTTCAACACACCCCGAATGGAATTCAGGACTGAGATCAGGAATGAGGTGGTCTATGCTCTGAGAAAACCCGGCAGAACAGGCCTTCAGATAGTTCAATATTTTCAGAAGATTTTATGAGCCCAGTTTCTTTTATCATCTCATATCTAGAAAAGCACTAAAATCATTAATGGAGACATCTGCTCCTTGTGACTAGCAGCCACCATTTCGTGACTAGCAGCAAATTTCTGCCAAAATGTGTCCCTGATTACATGTGTCCCCCTTCACCAAAATCACATACATGCTGACCTTCCCCCTAACTCTTTCGAGCAGTTCCTCAGAGCTATCTGAGAGGCTGTTTCCTTGGCTATAGTCCTCATTTTGCCCCAAATGAAACTTAACTCACAACTCTCAGTTTGTGCTTTTTTTTTTTTCAGTTGACAGTTTAAAACTTTCCCAATTTGGCTGTTCAAGGAGCCACCGTTTTGGGAAAATCCCTGCTGTTCTCCTTACTTGCTGCAAGTAATAAACCCTTCCTTCTCCTGCCCTTTGGCTTGGTTGTGTCTTTTGGCTCAACAAAAGAAGTGTTTCAGGTAACACTTTGAGCTGGTCTAAGAATTAAATTGACGTGAGACTGATTAACAGGAGAAAATAAAACAAAAGTTTAATAATATGTATATCTAGGAGTCATTTTTGGCCTAAGCCGTTTTGCAATCTAAGCCTGCCCAGGATGCTTGCCGTTGAACGGGTCTCAGTAATTAATGATCTTAAGGGAACAAAATAATGCAGAATCAAAGGACTGTTTTCAAGTCAAAGAAGTAACAATAACAAAGATAATTATAAAGACTCCCAGTTCTCTTTCAATGGTAAAGATTAGCCTGATCAACTGGGAACATAAGGAATGATGATATTGACCTTTTCTGACCCTCATGACTTCAGTCCACTAAAGCTTGGACTCTGTGGACCACCCAAACCCCTTCATGAATATGCATATACCCTTAGCTTAAAAATTCCCCCATTTTGCTGTTCAGGAAGACACTGCTTTGGGAAAGACCCCCGGTGTTCTCTTTACTTGCTGCAAGTAACAAATCCTTTCTTCTCCCAATCTTTGTTTTTGTTGTGCCTTTCAGCTTGACGCCCACCAAGAGGCAAACCCAGGTTTTTGGGTAACATTAGCTCTTTGGCGGGCAATGAAAATGACATAAGGCAGATTAACAAGAGAAAATTAAATTATTATGTGCACATGGGGAATTCACGTAAGTATGAAGAATTCCAAAGACAGCAAGACAAGGTGACATATATATATTCTTGACTAAAGAGAAGTGAAGCTGAGCAGGACCCTGTGGCGCTCCTGGGCACTAAAGTCTTTCTGTGTCCCCCATTTCTTGTTTGCAGGGACTAGGCTTCAGCCTCCACAACCTTCCCTGAATTCCAAAGGGTAGGGTCAAATAGTTGCTAATCAGGGAAGCGAGATGCTGCAGAGGTAAGGGAGGAACTGTCAAGAAACAATAGTGCAGCTTTGGGACAAGATCCTGGTTCTGCCTCAAGGGAAACATAAAACAATAACTTTGAGCTCTTCTACAGAACTCAAACCCCCAACAAATGGAAGATGTTAACTACTTGATGAAGCATCCTTCATTCTAGAGAGAAGGTCACAGTTTGATAACCTTGAGAAGCATAGAAGCTCATCAGGAGACCACCTGAGGCCAGATTAAAGGATTGCAGGCCCTGAACACACCATAATCCTTATCAGCAACCCTGACCTTGAACCATTGCTATAAAACTCCTCACCAAATCCCCCCAGGTTGGGACACACAGTTTTGAGGGCATTAGCCTGCTGTGTCCCCCTTTGCCTGGCAATGCAATAAACCTATTCTTTTCTACTTCACCCAAACTCTGCCCCCGAATTCGATTCCATACCAGTGCACAGAGGCCAAATTTCAGCATCAGAAGGAGGTATGGGTCTGAAATTTCAAGGGGAAGTAAGGTAATTCACAGGAAGTTAAAAAGAGTTAATGTTTGGTAAACAAATGTTTGCTGATCTATCCAAAGACAATGAGACAGAGAGAGAATTTTTTATTTTTTTGCGGTACGCGTGCCTCTCACTGTTGTGGCCTCTCCCCTTGCGGAGCACAGGTTCCAGACGCACAGGCCCAGCAGCCATGGCTCATGGGCCCAGCCGCTCCGCGGCACGCGGTATCTTCCCGGACCAGGACACGAACCCGTGTCCCCGGCATCGGCAGGTGGACTCTCAACCACTGCGCCACCAGGGAAGCCCCACAGAGAGGATTTTGATCAAATGGGCTTTTCAATGTTCCTCCTATTCTACCACACCTAGTATTATACTACATTTATCTCTAGTGATAGCTTCTTCCTGGGACAGGCCTCCTGTTTTAAATTATTTTAGGCAATAAGGGGGAAGTTCAAAGGCTTTTCCTGAGTCTTTTGGGCCTTGATTGTTTTCAGCTCAAAATAATCCACATGCCATAGTGGCACATCTTGTGGTGGCCTGCACTTAGACCCATTGGCTCCCACGTGCAAATGAGAACCATGCAGTGACTCAGGGAGAGCCCTGAGCACATTATTCAGATAGACACCAACATGATGCAATTTTTCTTTGGTGTGTTCAGTGAGAGAAGCAATACAAGAGGCACTGCCCTTTTACTTTGGGGGAGGTTGAAAGTCCCTTCTTGGAAAGGAAAAATAAGTACTTTTAGAGCATTTAGAAAACCTAAAACCTGTGACTCAATTTTTTTAAGTGCAGAGTTAATTTTACCCAAATGTGTTTTCTTAAAAATTGCAACCAGTCAAGATCAGTATCTTCAAGGGGTGCATCAGTTGTGATATTTGCTGACTTTACACTGTTCTGAAATTGAGGATACCTTCCCTCTACTCAGTTAATGTTTATTTTTTTTAACTTTTAAAACTGTTTTAAGTAGGAGATCTTTTACTGGAGCCTGAGGATTGATAATGGTAACCACTGTGACACTGCTCTGTTACCTCACATCAACCAATCAAAGAATTGTGCAGGAGCTGATCACATACCCTGTGATTCCCCTCTCTCACCTGGTATTTAAAAATGCTTTCATAAAACCCATCAGGAAAGGGGGTTCAGGTGTCTTGAGCACTACCTGACCTGAACTCCCTGCCTGGCACCTGCAATAAACGCTACACTTTCCTTCGCCATAACCTGGTGTCAGTAGATTTGCTTTACTGCACATGGGAGAGCAGACCCGCGTTTTTTCATCAACATATTTATATATATTATTATATATTGTAGGCAGTGGAGATATTTTACTTCTTTCCTATTGTGCTGTTTTATTTTTTAACTGAGTTAACCATGAAAGTCAATTTTTGTTGATAGAGGAGCAAAGGTACAAATTAATTAGCTATAGTTAAAAATTTAACGCTTTCAAAATGCTTGTTATTTATAATGAGGTTTATTTAACAGAATTAGGAAATAATTCTGTATTTAAATGGTTCGATTGTGATTGTGGAACATGAAACTGGTAGTCCACAGGACATATACTAAATTTTCACCCTTAGTGATACTATATTTGTACCATCCATGTCAAGCTAAAATGTTGTGTTTCAACAACCTTTAGCAAACATATCTTAGTTTTATTATTCAGAGGGAATATAGGAGCTCAATTTGATATAGGGAACTTGAGCATTCCATCAACATGAATTTGAAGAATACACTAAGAATATCTTCTACATTACATTGGAGTAGTGAATTACTGGTAATTATTTAGGGAATTCTTTTGAAAAATATAGTCACCAGGGGCCAATAATTGAATTCTATTGAAATATAGAGATAGATATTAATAAGAATGGAAAATCATATTTTCATTTTATATTGCCCATATCTTCATTTTATTTGTAGGTTTTGAAAGTTTGCAAGAGAAAGATATCAGAATTTATACTTCATTCAGCAGAATCCCTTGGACCAAATGATCACACACTCAGAATACATAAGTGGAGACATTACTGACTGTGGCCCAGGAGACAAGGACAAGACCTAGAAAAGACACAGTAAATAATGGAGGGAAAAAAGATTGGAATAGACAGGCATTTCTCTTAATGAAAAATGTTAACAGTAGAATCCTTGAGGGAGAATCTTTGAAAACATTGGATATCTATAACAATAAAAAATTGAGTCCCAAAGTACAATGAGAAATAACAATAATGAATAAATAGGATAAAGAAATTATATGTTAACTGGCATATAGTCCAGGTGATGATCAGACTCCTGCAGAAACATGGGCTTTCTGGCCTTTATTTCCCCTTGGGAAGAACTGCAGCGGCCCTGTCCCCAGCTTTCAGCCATCAACTCCAGAGGCAGAGTCCTGGCCCTCAAGTCAGGCTGCCTCACTGACTTGAATGCCCATGGAAAAGGGAACATTGATCCTGACCTGAGACACAGCCCTCAGATGTTTGTAAGCTGGAAAGTCTGCATCAGACTTCCTCCTTGCATCTCTCTAGGGTGAACTAGGGAAAACAAAACGTCACAAAACCCTTTCCCACAGAAGAAGTCTGGGAAAAAACACATGACGATCTTGGCCTTGGTGCCAGGTGAGGCTGATATCACTAGAGCACACCTTCTCCTGGGTTTGGTACCAGAATCCAGGGCCCTGGTGGGAGGACCTGGGCTCTGCCCTGGGTTCCATGGACACAGACAAGCAAGTGTGATCTCTGCAACCTTCAAGGACCCAGATGTGAGAAAGAGGCAATGAAGACACGATGGCTGCTTCAGGGTGGCTTGGTGTCAGCCTAGAACAGCTGGACTTCATAAGGAATAACACACTGTGGAGGGAAATAATAAAGAATTTATAATAGGAACAGAAAATAGTTTTATTTGAACCAAGCTGAGGGCTATAATGTGGGAGGCAGCCCCTCAAAAGGCTCTAAGGAACTTCTCCACTGAAGCATGGTAGTCTTATACTTTATCAGAACAAAGAACGTACATCAAACATGACAGGGGTCTATTCCTTAAAGATTTCAAAAGAGACAGATTGAGGACATATCTAGTGAGACAGTAGGGTCCTGGCACGTGGGAAAGGAGCCTCATCTTCGAGAGGGTGTTAACATGGGCATCATAAGAAGGGAGTCATTTATCCTTCTTTTTGAATCAGACATTTCTTTTCCTTAATGGTTAAAGCAGATGTGCTGTGTGTGTTTGACAGGCTCTTTCAGTTCACACAAAGTTTACACTGAACCATGTATAAGCCTAAATGACTTCCCCATACCTCATTACGTGAAAAGTTTCTCCCTCAACACTATAATTTGGGGCTTGACTAATCTTGGAGATAAACCAGACCCATAATACCCTCAGCTCTCTAGGCCTCTCCACCTGCAGATCCTGCTGTATCCTCCCCCCAGAGCACAGCACCACAAGAGGGTGTCAGGTGAGGGGTTTGAGACTCAGAGAATTGACTCCCGAAAGTGTTTCTGTTTTCCAAGATAAATAACAATACAGTTTGGATTCTAAAAATCATCCAAATAAGTGAAAAAAAAAATGCTAGACCAACAGTGAATCACAGCGTTTTTCATAAGATAAATGAATGTTATATAATGAAAGAGTAAATACAGCCCAGAGGCTTTAATATGTAAAATTAAAATGGAGTTCAGTAGTGTTTAAAACACATCCAAAGGCCATATTTATGAGCTGCACGTCCAGCTGTATTCCACAAGAATTTAGGCAAATGCATGAAAGATGAGTTATGAGTAAAGCACTATCCCCAAACTGTGGGTGTGGGGAAACTCATCCTAGCAAGCACTTTGTGCAGAACTAATACATTGCAACCATATCAGGTTTCAAAACTGATACTTTCTGCAACTAAAAAGGCAGAAATTAGCTAAATAAGCTACCTATCCCCCCTCTGTCCTTCAGTTATTAATTGACTCCTATTTCTTCCTCTCTTATCTATTTTTTAAATTCCAATTTCAAATGCCAAAATATCCAGCTATTATATATGTTATTGTTCTCTTAATTTAGTCTCTACACAGCCTGAAATTTCTTTTTAATTTCCCTATTATATAATTAGTTTTATATTCATCAATTTTGTGATATTTCCAGCAGGTACTGAGATTTTATGCTCCAAATATATGCCCTTCCATACTTTAAGGCACATAAATATACCTTATACTTTTACATCAATTTAAAAAGTAATCTATTGAGTGCAAATTCTGTCTTCAGCATTTTGTTGGGGTCAGCAGTGGGGAGAGAAAATGTAGAAGAAGGAAAAGACATGGCTTATTGTTCTCAAAAGAAGTTACAGAGAAGCCTCTGACTTCCTTATCAAAAGGAGGCCCATTTCTTTTTCAATGTCTTTTTAAAAATTTTTTTAAAATTAATTTATTTATTTATGGCTGCATTGGGTTTTCGTTGCTGCACGTGGGCTTTCTCTAGTTGTGGCAAGCGGGGGATTCTCTTTGCTGTGGTGTGAGGGCTTCTCATTGTGGTGGCTCCTCTTGTTGCACAGCACGGGCTCTAGGCTCATGGGCTTCAGTAGTTGTAACATGCAGGCTCAGTAGTTGTGGCTCGCGGACTTAGTTGCACCACGACATGTGGGATCTTCCTGGACCAGGGCTTGAACCCGTGTCCCCTGCACTGGCAGGCAGATTCTTAACCACTGTGCCACCAGGGAAGCCCTCAATGTCTTTTCTATTGACTTCAAATCTATAGGGCTTTAAAATTATTTGTGTGTGTGTGCTCATATTCTGACTGTCTCTCATAGCAGATTGTGAGTTCTGTGAAAGTGAGGCAGGAGATAGATGGGCCCCAGGGTAAGCAGCAGGAGTTCATTCCCTCTGGACAGAAACTCCAAAATATCAATAACAGTGCAATCGAGAAAGGAGGCTGTGCCCTGCCCAGATAAGAGATAAAAGACTAGATGTTCCTCATTCTCGTAGTCAAGGAGACCTTCCCAGCTACACATGTGCAGAAAGCTTCCTTGGAGGTCAAAAACGGAGAGGGCACCACCCCATTGTAAGTGATGTCAACTACCCATAGGCCTCTTCGCTAGAATCCATCTTGGCTAAGAGATGCACATGAACATGGGAGGAACCTGAGGTATACCAAATATGGACTCAGAACCAGGCAAAGCAAGATGATTGGTCACAGGAATCCTGGAAGAAATTCCCCATAAAAGTGATTCAAACTACCAAGTGAGCGCAACTCTCTCTCTGAGCCCACCCATGTGTCTAGCCACATGTATTCTTTGTCCTCCTAATAAACACTTTACTTGTTTCAGTACTTTCCATGTCTGTGGAAATTCATTTCTACACAGCAGACAGGCCAGGAACTTGTCACTGGCCACTAGTCCCTGGTGGTCTAGTGGCTAGGATTTAGTGCTTTCACCGCCCTGGCCTGACTTCAATCTCTGGCCAGGAACCAAAATCCTGCTTCAAGCAGCTGCAGGCTGAGGCCACCTGAAATGAAAACAGGGGCAATGTTTATCTTGTTTAAGATCATGTCTTGTTAAAAAACAAAGTTCAACTGAGTAAATTTGAAAATCTGATTGGCCTTATTTGATGCTTTATGAATTGGGCAGCATCTCATCTAGTAAATATAACGGCACTTTGAGAAGTTATACAGAGTGGAAGGTTTTTATAGAAAGGAGGGTGGGCAAGAAAGTCATTAGCAAAATAAAAAAAGGTTATTTGGGACCAGTACTATCTTCTCTTTGTAGGGAAGGGAAGCCTTGAGTTTATCATGCAGATTGCCTCTTCTTCTTGGTTTGGGGGAGATGGAGAGGGCCCCTGTGATAGATTACCACATTGGTGCTGACCAGAAAATTCCAGATTTCAGAATTAAGATAACATTTCTGGTGAAGGTCGAAATTGCAAGTAGGTTAGGCATTAAATATATGCGTGGTATCGTGGGCTTCAGCACAAATGAAACCATTTTGTGTCAGTGGTTTTCCTCCTTAATAGTCCCTAATGCAGAACTAGCAGAAACACAACAAAGATTTGTGAAAAAGGAAATGAGTGCCTAACTCAATTGGTCAACTGGTGTAAAGAATGTGGCATAAGAATAAAAAGATCTAGAGAGCAGATGAAAGAAGCTTTTGTTTATATTTGTAAAAGGAATGTCTTCTGTGTTTTCAAATTACTGCAAATCTAATCAGCAATGTTGATGTGACTTAAAAATGATGCTTTTTGAGAGGTTAGAGAAAGGAAAAACAAGAAAAAAATAAGGATGTTTGGCATTCTGGATGTTGGCTAAATGGCAATTTAATCACTAAGAACATATTTTATTCTATTGTCATGATATATATGTAATATATATAAACATATATTTATATGTCATACATAATATATATTTCCTTTTAATCACCCCTATTGGGGTACAATTTACATACAACTAATAGCACTCATGTTAAGTGTATAGCACAGTTAGATAAATTTTGACAAATATGTACATTTGTGTAATCACTACCACAATCATGATACAGAAAATTTCCATTACCCAGAAAGTTTCCTTAGGCTGCTTTGTGGTCAATCCTCACCTTCCTACAAAAGTGATATGATGATTTGCTTTCAGTGACTATAGTTTTCCCATTCTCAAATTTCCATAACTAGAATCTAACAGTGTGTATTTGGTTCCTGTTTTCTTTCACTCAGCATGTTTTGAGATTCATCCATGTTATGTATATTAATATTTCATTCCCCTTTATTGCTGATGTGAATTACTCATTCACTTGATGATGAACATTTGAGCTGTTTACAGTTTGCAGCCTTAACCTTTATGAAACCATCGGGATTTCCATTAGAATTCTTTAATTTCTTACCCAATTCAACGGTATGATTTGAAAGTTATCAGAAACCTGCACTTGTCAGAAAGTCTTTAGTATGAATCTTCCTGAAGATGAAGCACTTTTGCAAAAGCATCTATGAATGATAAAAAGACTTAAAAAGACACAGTTAAAGAGCTGGTTAAAATGCAATTGACAAAAAAATGTGTTTACTTCTGTAACATACAAATTTGACATATTCAAATTTTAGAAATTTTATTTAATTTCATATAACATAAGAATATCTATATTAATGATATTTAGTATAATCTAAATGTATAACCTAAAATGTTGGAGATACATTTATCTCTAATCAATTGACAGTGCCTCCCATAACATACCAAATAATCCTAATTAGTTTGATATCTCTCTTTGAGATGACTTAGGGGTCCTCTGAAA
This sequence comes from Mesoplodon mirus, assembly GCF_964341445.2. Taxonomy (NCBI): domain Eukaryota; kingdom Metazoa; phylum Chordata; class Mammalia; order Artiodactyla; family Ziphiidae; genus Mesoplodon; species Mesoplodon mirus. The sequence continues at coordinate 203,846,153 of NC_138976.1, read as the reverse complement.
CATCCCAAAACTATCAAGAGGTCAAAATATCTTTCATTAGGATTCTATCCTTGAGAAGTTTATCCAAAATGTTAAAAAGTTTCAAGACACTTGGTCAAATAGGATTACAGATCACTGTGAAACAATGTGTATCCATTTAACCAAAGTTACAATGAAAGATTTTAAAAGCAAATAGAGAAAGTTATAACAGATTATTTAAAAGGTAAAGAAAATTTACAATCTGTAATCAAAAGCAAATCAATATTCCAAGAAAACTTTTTTCTCTTAACAGAGAGAGAAAAAATTTTTAAGTTTTTGTACCAGTTTACTTTTAATCTTAAAATTCATTTACTCAATTAAATTCATTCTAATCTTAGTGAGTCCTGACAACACATAGAATTTCTTTCTAAAGATTACTTTTTCCCCAGAAATCTACAACTTTCTATATTCATATTAACTTGCCCTTTATTTTATTTCCTCTTTAGAAATAACCAGCTTTAAGACAAAATTACTTCCTTTTTCTTTAACAAAATAAATTCCTATTCTTCATACCTTCTTTTAATGAAAACACACATCCTATTACCCTGTATATGAAAATGTTCTCATTATTTCTAGTGGCTTTAATTACATATTTAATTAGAATTCTCAAGTCTTAAAAACCTAAATTCCTAGTGAAAATTAAGAAGTAAGCAATTATGAGCTGTTCTTTACATTAGCATTCTGTAGATTGGCAAATTTATAAATAAATGCTATTTATTATTTCTAAAAATATGTACTTTCTTATGGAAAATGTCTCAGTGTGACACCAAACATATTTATTAATAGTCTTAAATATCTTTACTTTCTCTGTAAAAGGAAGCCAATGTTTAGTAATTAATAGTTCAGTATATCATTTTATTTGGAAAAGACCTCGATATTCAATGAATTCTCATCATTTAGCTTAATTTAGTTAAACTCTAAAATTTCAAGTTACTAAAACTTCCAGAAAAGCTATTTTTAAGTAGACATTCCTAAAACATAATTATTCCCAGAGTTCACCTAAAAACTCTTGTCTCATTTACTTCTATTTTATTCACTTGTTCTCAAAAAATATGTTTAGATTACCCAAGAAAACTTTATGAGACATTAGACCAAGTCAGCCATTATCCCAAATTGAATATTGAATATTTTTCAGATAACATGAACCTGAAATTCATTCAAGTTAGTTTATTTTATATTTCTGAGAATTTCTGTAAGTGCTTAATTTCCTTTAAGTCAATTAAATAGAGCTCATTTACAAACTAACTTTGATAATACCATCCAAAGGAAAAGAGATATAGTTATAATGTACACATGGACATACATACATTCCAGACAAACAGAGATCTCACAGTTTTCCTGCCTGAGTTTTAAAAGGACTCTTCTCCCTTTTTCCCCCTCAGTCTCAGGAATTGGCAATGGTATAGACAAGAGTGAGTGAGAGTACATTAGAGCCCAGGGTAGAACATTTACATTTCAGAGGCACAGGGAGAAAAATGTAAGTGCCTCCTAGTAAGATTTGTTTCCTTCTGGTCAGAAGAGTGAAGAGATACTTTTAACAAGCCAGCTTTTTCATATGCAAAAACAAGATTTAGAATGTCAAAAAGTGCCCCATCTGGGGCATTATTCTCCAGAGCCTAAAGAATACTGTGACCACATGATTTTTAGAAAGATATCACCTTCTCCTTTTCATGGGTATGAGCCCATGAAACTAAGAGCTAAGAATTTCCCAATTCTGCAAAATACACCGTAGGGAATATAAGATGAAACAGAGCTCTGATTACCCATTCTCAGTTGTTTATGGCTGGTAATCTTAAAATCTCAAACAAACAAACAAATGCAGTCTCTCAGGGTTTCAAACTCCTCAGCCCAAAAGGGAAAATCCCAACAAATGTTTAGCCACGGACAGACCCAAATGGCTAAGAGAATGAATACCCTGGTATTATCACACACAAGTTCCACTACTTACTAGAGAAATCTCAACCAGCAAAGCATGTATCTTTTTCCCTTTACCACAGAAATCAAAAGTGCCATGGGCCAATGATGCCTGCTCAGTGGCAAGTGTTCAGGGCCATCTCTGAGACAAAGGTGCTCAAGCAGCTGCTGAGTCGTATCCATGAGCTGCCACTGGTCAGGGGCCAGTGTGCTATGGTTGAGATGCCCACTAGGGTTGGTGGCCCCTTCATGGTTGCCAAAATTATTGCCAAACCAAACACAGATTCACTCACCCAATGCAGAGCAAAGCCAATCTACTGATACCAGTTGTGGTGAAGGAATGTACAGTGTTTATTTGCAGGATGTGAAGCAAGGATAACAAGCAGCTAATGCTCAAAAGACCCAAACTCCCTGAAGACTTTTGGGCAAGTGTTTCTAAAGACAACATTAGGAGTGAGGGTCTCAGGGTGAATTATCAGTTCATGGACATTCTTTTGATTAGTTGGTGGAGAAGTGACAGGGTGATGTTTTGGGAACCTTAATCATCAGCCTTCTTGTTCCAACCAGTCTGGGACCTACATGCTTGTGATCAGCATGTAGTCAAATCCTCCATCAGGTGGAGAGCCTTAGTGTCTACGGAAAACGCTCAAGTGTCGTGGTCCATACGTGGGTTGGAAAAGAATTTCCAGACACAAGGCAGAATGTAAAGAAGATAGAATTTATTAGAGGAGAGTGTCTCTGCCAGAACAGCAGGCTGACTTCCTAGTAGTCTGGGGGAGTGGACCCCAAACATGTGCTATTGATCAGTTTTTATAGCCAGAAAAGAAAGGAATGCTCAAGGTGAAAATTTCTTTTAATAATTGGTCGAGGCACATATACTTTCCTTCTATAGAGTGGCAGTGGGACAGGGAAGATGCCTTTTCTTATTTGGGACAGGTCTCATCGCCCAGCTGGGCTCAGGAATTTCATAACCATCACAACATGGTGGGGAGGGCAATTAAGGGTCTGATAAGGGGTGTAACGCTGACACTTTTCCAGAGAAGGTTGTCCTTTGTCCTTGAAGCACCATTGTCCTTGGAGCACCACATCAAGGATATGTGTCAGACTGTTATCTATATCCCTTGAGGAGAAAGGGATAGAGACAACACTGTTTTTCAATCTATTGTTACTTTTCTTGCTTGACTGCTTTTCCTTTGTTTCTGAATTTGGTCAGTTCTATAATCATTAACTGCTCTTTGGAAATCAAGGGAGGCCTAGGAGACTAAAGCTTTGTTCTACAAACAAGAAGCAGGGAACACTGGGAGTCTGTCACTGGGAAGGCCCCACAGGATCCTACTCAGTTTCACAATCATGAATAAAGTTGTTTCTATGAACGTTCATGTACAAATTTTGTGTGGACATATTTTTCTCATTTAAATTCCTAGGGGGTGAAATTAGGGGGTTGTATTAATGCCGAATTGTTTTCCAAAGTAGTACATCATTTCACATTTTCTTCAGGAATGTATGAGACTTCTGGTTGTTCTCCATCCTTACTAACATTTGATGCTATCAATCTTTTTAATTTTAGTCATTCTAGTAGATGTGAAGTTATTTGCATTTTGGTTTTAATTTTTCTTTGATGACTAATAATGCTGAACATTTTAAAATGTTGCTTATTTACCATTCATGTGTCTTCTTTGGTTAAGTGTCTTATTAAATTTTTGGCCCAATTTAAATTAAATTGTTTGTCTACTTAGTAGTGTTTTAGTAAAAGCTGGAGAAGAAGCAAGTTTGGCTGGATTACAGAAAACAAGGTGGAGAGTGGTAGGAATGAGGCCAAGAGAGACATGGGAGAAGGGGAGAACAGATCAAAAAGGACTTTGAGGCCTTGGTGAGAACTTTGGATTTATTGTAATTAAATTGAATTCACTGGATGATTTTGAGTATAGAGTGGCACAATCAGGCTTAAATTTTAAGGGACCACTTTGGCAGCTCTGTGAACAGGCCAGAGGAATGGGAGTAAACACAGGATAGACTAGGAGGTTATTGCAGCAGTCAGAAAGAGAGAAACTGGTTAGCTGCAGTACTGAATGACCTTTCCCCTCACTCTTGTTCCTGACATTCCAAACTGCACAATTTCAGATGTGGAAGACTGAGAAATTTCCTGGATTTTCTCAACAGAATATTGACTTACTCAAGGCCTTTAAGTGGAACACACTCTACTGAGGGTTGAGAGAAAGCTGACAATAGTGGCTTGCTTAGCTTAACTCCGTGGTTATGGTTGTTAGTTGTGGTTGCAATATTATGGTTGTGTGACTCTTTGGTTAGTATTCACTTTCTCCATCTTGGAATATACGTTTGATGAGGATGGAAAAATGATCTCTGTTTTTAACTCACCACTGTAGCTTCAGTTTGAGCACAGTGCCTGCCAATTAGCATTTAGTCAATGGGTTTTTCTGTAGGGGAAAATTGTATGTGTGAGGGAGAGAGAGAAGAGGGGCAGAAAGAGAGAGGGGAAGAGACAGCCATAGGGACAGGGGAACAAGTCCATATTGCAAAAGAACAGGACAATATTTTCTGTGAGTAGAATGCTCAGAGCCTGTGTACTGTGTTCTTTTCTACTTTCTCAGGTTAGATTTATCACTTCATAAATTTTCTTTATCTTATCCAAAATGAATCTACATTTTTTTTCCTTATACGTATAAAGAAAAAGATTTTTTGGGGCGGAAAATTATTAATGTCTCACTACAATTCAAGTATCATACATGTCTTTTTCTATTATTTGTATATCTTGAAAATATACCAGCATTATTGTCTAACACAAAGGAGGCACTAAATAGAAGTTTTTCTTTGAAACATTGGTACTATAAATTATAAGAGACAGGAGCCATGTTTTCCCAGCTCTGTTTCTTGAGCACTCAGCCCATTGGTATTGTGGAGATGGAATAACAATCACCATGAGCACAGGTCACTGCTGACAAAGGGACTTGCTTTCTCTCTAAACCATTTGACTTTGTTGGTGCCCAGGGCAGGATGCTCCAAAATATGCCTCAGTGGAATATTACTTTGAATTAATGTTACTGAAGAAATGACTGATGCAAGAGAGACACACTGACCTTCCTATCTGTCTCCATGAAAGCAGGAAATTAATATCTCATGTGAATGGTGCCCTCCCTGTACCAGGAGGTAGAAAGACATCATTAGCACCAGAGATAGGGAATGCAGGGTCAAGAAGGCTGTATAAACCTTGTTACTTCTTTAACTCAAGAAGGTTGGCAGGGACATTTCTTCCTCCTCAACAGCTGACAAGACAACCAGGAGGCTGGCTAAACCCTGCTTCCCACCACAAGACTGCTGCAGCTGAGAGATCCTAGGACACATGACAAAGGCCAGCAGAAGGTAAAATTTCTTATCTCCTCAACTTCCCAGGCCTGTAAGGTCTGGTGGGAGGGAAAATGCTTAAGAGTCTCCTTTTCTCTATCTCTAAATTTAGATTAGCAGAAGAAAATACTTATCAAGCAAGATCCTTGTGACATAGAAAATCTGGTTTTTGGAAAGGAGTAATCTCGTCTCAGTTTTTCTTAATCCTTTCCTCCCAGAGATAGTCACTGTTTTTCTTTGTCTCTGTCTCCTGAGTCATGTTTCATAAGAAGAAAGAACCATAGGGCAGAGTACAGGCATAGGCCCTATAAGCTTGCTGTTGGAGACAGCCTCACAGACTGGTGAGTTAACAGTTCTCTCCAGTCCAGTGCCTACTAAGGCAAACTTTGCTGTCAGTCCTCTATATAAAAACTGGATGAGATTTTTCCTTCTGTATTTTTCTATGTCCTGAGAGTTTGGCTTTTTGTCCAGTGAGAATATTCTCTCTGGTCTCCACCATCTGGATGGTGTATTTACTGGGGTGCATCTGCTAACCAGTTGAATTGACTGGGGTTCTGAGACACAAAGTCATAAACAGCACACTCTAGTCTTGTTGTGCCAGCTGTCAGAGGAGTTTGTCCTAAGGGGACCCAGTCCATAAGGGGCCTTTGTTGTTTCAACCTTCATTACCTTGTAAGTGTTGGAAAAGTCCCATTCCAGCAGCATATGCCTGATGTCACAGATTAGTAGGTTTGGGATCAGAGGTGCCTCAAATTCCCAGGAGAGACCAGGGACACAGTTTGCACTATACCACCCTTACTGCCTGTGCAATGAAGGCCTTTGCTTCCTTAGATTATCCTTGGAAATGAATTTTCACATTATAGGGGCTATACCATCCGTGCCCTCTCCATCTGAAAGTATGCTTATTTCATCCATGGGAACGATTTATTCTAAGCCTGAAAAGTTACCTCTGGGTCGTTCCATAAAAAGCCTTACTGATTTGAGTCACTATTTGAAATTAATGAAAGGTCTTACTCCTCAATGGCCAGATGATGGATCCTTTAAATTTGCTGTATTTAAAAGATTACCTTTTTGAGAGCTCTCATCATGAACAGCTGTCATATTGGTATTTATGGAAGGATCAAATTGAAAGGAAAAATAATGTATAACAGCTAGCCTTAGGGAATCATTATTAAGATGAAATAACAGAAATTAGACTTAAAATAAAGATCCAACGTGAATTCCCCTTTTTAAGAAAAATTTTAAAAATTGCCCCATCTCCTCAGCAATTCCTTAGGCCCTCCTACAAATAATTAGGAAAAGATCAGTTGGAAGCTAATATTCAAGAGCTAATAGAAACAATTATCTTTGTCTTCCAAATCTCTACCAAACCAGAAATGCAACTTAGGAACAAGTCAAGGCCCATTTATCTTCACCAACCCTGAAACCTATTCCTCTCAAATTCTTGTAGATATTATAAAAGTTGAGGATAATTGGAGCAAAATTGTCCTGTACTTAAGAAGAAAAAGTTTTTAAAATAATAATTACCCTGAGACTTATGATAATAGAAAAATACACTCCAAAACTCACAGAAGAAAATTTACATTTTTTTCTCTGTCCCTTAAAGTTATAAATCTTACCATGTCTCTGAAATGTAAACACAGCCACATTGCCTGAGACTGAGCCCAGATTATCTCAATTGTTAGAACCTGAAACTAAAATTTAAAGAAAAAAAAGGAAAGAGGTGTTTTTTTTAAACAAAAACCACCAAAAAAACCCTCTCTTGCTCAAACTCTAAATCACAGTCTCCTTAAAATTGTTTATCAAGGGCAAGTGCACTTAAAGGGCAAGAAGACTTAAAAGTCTTCTCCATAATTAATAAAAGACTGTAGCTATCTGAGTGAGTAAACTTAATTTATTCCAACAAGCAATCTAAAAATTCTCAAAAATATAACAAAAACGAATACAAATATTTTTCAAATTCACATGATCTTGGATACTTTTTGGTAAGTAAAATCTAGTTCAGGTTTAATGGATTAATTAATACAGACATATCTTAAGAGTTATCAGCATTAAGTATACTAGCTTTATGCTAGGTAGTTTTACTAAAAGTCAAATAAGCTCATGTTATCTCTTTTACAAAATTTCTCAGAAAACAGTAATAATAATAATAATTTAAGATGATGGCTAACACTACTTTAACATCTTATGAAATTGTCATGAGTAATCTGAGTGATTGTTAAGAACAAATTAATTAAATAGACATAAGATAAGAATTCTTTTAGGTAAACTTTTTTTAGCAATAATTGTTTTTGCTATGTCAACTTAAATAGTTTTCTAAATGTCTTTGATAAATTGTACCCTTAGAGTTTTGCTAAGCTAAATTAAATGAATTGAATGTCTAGATCATTTCCAACTAAGACAAAATACTGAAATATTAATTGCTGCACGAGTCTAAGTTTACCTACTTTTGACCTCTTATTACACACTAAATATGTTTGGTTCTATTAGTAAACATGTCTTGTGCTTCAGTAAAAGCTTGTACTATGAAGTAGAATATGTTTCTAGAAATTATGAAATGTATTTATAAGTTTGCCAAGCCACAAAATACTTACACAGTTAATAATTTTTAACTTTATCTTTACAAAAAAATTAAAGCTTCAAAGGATTAAGAATTGTAAATAATATATGTGGTTAAAGCTACTAGGAATTATAAGGAAATTAGAATATGTTTTGGGGTAAGAAAAAGTGTAAACTATGGAGACGTTTTTGTTCATGTAAAAACTTTGTTAAGTGATTTTTGTCCTAAAGCTGGTAACTTCTTTTTTTTTTTTTTTTTTTTTTTTTTTTTTTTTTTTTTGCTGTACGCGGGCCTCTCACTGCTGTGGCCTCTCCCGTTGCGGAGCACAGGCTCCGGACGCACAGGCTCAGCGGCCATGGCTCATGGGCCCAGCCGCTCCGCGGCATATGGGATCCTCCCAGACCGGGGCACGAACCCGTATCCCCTGCATCGGCAGGCGGACTCTCAACCACTGCGCCACCAGGGAGGCCCAAAGCTGGTAACTTCTAAATGGGAAAGAGAACAAGGGACAAATCAAAATGGGCAGAGAAAGTTGTAAGAGGTTTGTTAAAAAGGAATCTTTAGAAAGGAATTTTATGTGTAGTCAGGTCTAAGATTGAAATGAATTTAATAAAGTGATTGAGTTTTAATATCCAAAGTAAGCTGGTAGAAAATTAAAATTTGTTTTTTCTCTCTTTTTGCAAAATTTTCTTAATTATTGGTCTGCTCTTAATGAGAAATTGTAAACAAAGACTTTTTTTTACATTTAATGTAATCTGTCTAGCAAAACAAATATTGTACATTTTGTCTTGATGAGTCTTTGATAATTTTGAAGAAAAACTGAGTGCTTTCAACATTAAAAGAGCTAAGTCTTTTTACACTATTTAACTATCTGTATTTACATGTGAATCTTTGTCACTTTGATTAAATTGATAACTAAATATTAATTCACAGTGACATATGATCATATTTGACAAAGTGTTTTAAAACATTTTTATTTTTGAAAAAGTAGATTTTCCCCCAAGTCAAATTCTAAATGAAGTCTTATTGACCTGGAAATAATGTTCAGGTTTTCCAGAGGCCCCTTGGAACACCCTCAAAGATTTGTTTTATCTTATTAGAAAAGAGAGCTATGAAACTCATTAGGCTTCTTTGGTATGTTACTTACATGGGAAGCATTGCTAACTAAATGATCATAAACTCTAGGTTATATCATAAGGGTGAATGTTATTAATATAAATGTTCTAGAAAGTATATGAAATTCCTAAAATTGGATATGTCCTAGTATAATGTTATCAGTCATAATTCTAGTTATTATCTTAAATGTTTTGTGTCACAGAGATAAATTTTCTTGTCAATTCCATTAGAATGAATCAAATTTTTAGTAATGGATATTTGTCTTTTATTACTTAGACAATGGTTTTACTCAGATGCTTTTACAAAAGCTTCCTGAAAATGTGTTTCATGTTCAGAGAAATTCATGGAAAAGGATCTAACAAGTATTCGAGAACACAAGTTTCTGATGAACTTCAAATCATTACACTGAACTAAGAATGTACAAAACACTAATGGAGAAATTGACGGTTTCATAAAACTTCTAACAAAAGATCAAACAAAACAAGAATTAATTACATGGGACTAAGTAAACTGAAGAAGATGGTTATAATATTTTATGATTTTAAAAATAAATTTATTTAGTTTATTTATTTTTGGCTGCATTGGGTCTTTGTTGATATGTGTGGGCTTTCTCTAGTTGCAGCGAATGGCAGCTACTCTTCGTTGTGGTGCGTGGGCTTCTCATTGCAGTGGCTTCTCTTGTTGTAGAGCATGGGCTCTAGGTGCATGGGCTTCAGTAGTTGTGGCTCGTGGGCTTTAGTAGTTGTGGCTCATGGGCTCTAGAATACAGGCTCAGTAGTTGTGGCACGTGGGCTTAGTTGCTCTGCGGCATGTGGGATCTTCCTGGACCAGTGTTTGAACCCATGTCCCCTGCACTGGCAGGCAGATTCTTAAACACTGTGCCACCAGGAAAGCCACATTTTATGATTTTTTTTTCGTGGTATGCGGGCCTCTCACTGTTGTGGCCTCTCCCGTTGTGGAGCACAGGCTCCGGATACTCAGGCTCAGCGGCTGTGGCTCACAGGCCCAGCCGCTCCATGGCATGTGGGATCCTCCCAGACCGGGGCATGAACCCGTGTCCCCTGCATCACAGGCAGACTCTCAACCACTGCACCACCAGGGAAGCCCTATGCTATTTAAATTTGAAACATTGCTGGTTTTATTTTTTTTTAAGTTTTGTTTCTCCAAATGTAGGAAAATTTGTTTTTCTCTCTTAAGCTTAGAGCAGTTTGGTAAATTATACCCTTGTAAGCAAAATTGAATCATTTGTCTTTTTCTCCCTACCCGATTCCTCCAGAATTCAGAAGCTTTCAGTGAACATTCTTGTTTTCTTGGCAATATAGTTATTTGCATAATTTCAATAAGAATCTGTTCTCCTTATAATAGCACATAATTGCAAACATTGATTATATTACTAAAGTTCTGCCTAGAATGTCATATTTGAGAGAGATATACATAAACTTAGGTTTGACCAAACAGCTTTAAGAAACTAAGGTTGACTTCATGGAGCCAATAAAGCCCCTTGGGAAAATAGTGTGGTACCTTGCTTAGAGTTCCCAGCAGCCTTACTAGCTGAGTAAGGAAGGTCACTTCCTGGCAAATGCAAGAACCTCAGAATATGTGGGGGACATTGAGGAGAAGAATTCACCCAAATCTATAGATGTCAAATGATTGGCTTGGCTTCTTAGCCTCAAGGGACTATTAAAAGTTTAATCTGGAGATTCCTTATAAAAAGTTCCAGCAAAGCAGATTTAAAAGAGCCTATATGGGAGATTTCCCTCTAACCCTGGAGATATTCTGCAGAGATAGTGGTTGACCAGAGGTAAAGCCTGAAGTCCTTCATGAATTTCAATCAAAATTGAACTTTAAGAAGCCAGAACTCCTCACAGTGACATTCAGGAGAGAGGGTAGAGACAAAGATGGCAGAGTAGAAGGACGTGAGCTCACCTCCTCTCATGAAACCACCCAAATCACAACGAACTGCTGAACAACCATCAACAAAAAAGACTTGAACATACAAAAAAGACACTCTACATCCAAAGACAAAGAAGAAACTACAACTAGATGGTAGGAGGGGTGCTTTCATGATATAATCAAATCTCATACCTGCTGGGTGGGCGACCCAGAAAGTGGAAAATAATCATCATATCACAGAGGTTCTCCCAGAGGAGTGAGAGCTCTGAGACCCACGTGAGGCTCCTCAGCCTGGGGACATGGCAATGAGAGGAGGAGATCCCAGAGCATTTGATCTTGAAGGCCAGTGGGACTTGAGGGCAGGAGCTCCACAGGATTGGGGGAAAGAGACTCCACTTTTGGAGGGTGCACACAAGGTTTCATGTGTACTGGGACCCAGGGCAAACCAGTAACTCCATAAAAGCCTGGGCCAGACCTACCTGAGGGTCTTGGAGGGTCTCCTGTGGAGGAAGAAGTTGGCTGTGGCTCACTGTGGGGGCAAGAACACTGGTGGCAGAGAACCCAGGGAATATTTTTTGGTGTGAGCTCTCCTGGAGGTCACCATTTGGGCACTGAGACCTGGCCCCACCCAATAGCCTGCAGTCTCCATTCTGGGATGCCTCAGGGCAAACAACCAAGAGGGTGGGGACACAGACCCTCCCATGAGCAGACAGGCTGCCTAAAGTTATTCTGATCGCACAGCCGCCTCTAAACACCACTTGACACAGCCCTGCCCACCAGAGGGAGAAGACCCAGCTCCACCCACCAGTGGGCAGGCACTAGTCCCTACCATCAGGAAGACTGCACAAGCTCCTGGACCAACCTCACCCATCAGGGGGCAGGCACCAGAAGTGAGAGGAGCCATGATCCTGCAGCCTGAGGAAAGGAGGCTACAAACACAGAAGGCAGAGAAATGTGTTCCAGATGAAGGAACATCATCAAACTCCAGAAGAACAACTAAGTGAAGTGGAGATAGGCAATCTTCCTGAAAAAGAATTCAGAGTAATGATAGTAAAGATGATACAAGTAACTGGAAAAAGAATGGAGGCACAGACCAAGAACATAGATGAAATGTTTAACAAAGAGCTAGAAGTTTTAAAAAACAAAGAGAGACAAACAATAACTGAAATGAAAAATACTCTACAAGTAATCAATAGCAGAATAAATGAGGCAGAAGAATAAATAAGTGAGCTGGTAGACAGATTGGTGAGATTTGGAACCGAATAAAGAAAAACAATGAAAACAAATGAGGACAGTCTAAGAGACCTCTGGGACAACATTAAATGTGCCAACATTCACATTATAGGGGTCCCAGAAGGAGAAGAGAGAGACAGAGGGGCTGAAAAAATATTTGAAGAGATAATAGCCAAAAACTTCCCTAACATGGAAAAGGAACAGTCACTCAAGTCCAGGAAGCACAGAGAGTCAAATACAGGACAAACCCAAAGAGGAACATGCCAACAAACATGAATCAAATGGACAAAAATTAAAGACAAAGAAAACATTAAAAGCAACAAGAGAAAAACAACAAATAACATATAAGGAAACCCCAGTAAGGTTATCAGCTGATTTTTTCAGCAGAAACTCTGCAGGCCAGAAGGGAGTGGCCCAATATATTTACAGTGATGAAAGGCAAAAACCTATGACCAAAAATACTCTACCCACCAAGGCTCTTATTCAGACCTGACAGAGAAATCAAAAGCTTTATAGACAAACAAAAGCTAAGAGAATTCAGCACCATCAAACCAGCTTTACAACAAATGCTAAAGGAACTTCTCTAGATGAAAAAGAAAATGCCACAACTAGAAAAAAAGAAAATTATGAATGGGACAGCTCACCATTAAAGGCAAACATACAGTAAAGGTAGGAAATCATCCAATCACAAATATGATATCAAAACAAGCAATCATGAGAGGAGGAGAGTACAAATGCAGGATATTGGAAATGCATTTGAAATTAAGAGACCAGCAACTTAAGGCAACTTTTCATATATATATATATATATATATATATATATATATATATATATATATATATACACACACACACACACTATGCTATATCAAAACCTCATGGGAAATGCAAACCAGAAATCTACAATAGATACACAAAGAAAAAGCAACCCAAATGCAACACTAAAGATGGTCATCAAACCACAAGGGAAGAGAACAAAAGAGGAAGGGAAGAAAAAAGAGCTACAAAAACAAACCCAAAACAATGAACAAAATGACAATAAGAACATACATATTGATAATTACATTAAAAGTAAATAGATTAAATGCTCCAACCAAAAGACATAGACTGGCTGAACAGATACAAAAGCAAGAACCATATATATGCTGCCTACTAGAAACTCACTTTAGATCTAGACACCCACACAGACTGAAAGTGAGAGGGTAAAAGAAAGGTATTCCATACAAATGGAAATCAAAGGAAAGCCAGAGTAGCAATAGTCATATCAGACAAAATAGACTCTAAAATAAAGACTGTAATGAGGACCAAGAAGGACACTGCATAATGATCAAGGAATCAATCCAAGAAGAAGATACAACAATTGTAAATATATATTCACCCAACATAGGAACGCCTCAATATATAAGGCATATGCTAATAGCCATAAAAGGAGAAATTGACAGTAACACAATAGTATTGTGGGATGTTAACACCCCACTTTCATCAATGCACAGATCATCCAGACAAAATCAATATGAAAACACAGGCCTTGAATGACACATTAGACCAGAAGGACTTAATTGATATTTAGAGAGCATTCCATCTGAAAGCAGCAGAATACACATTCTCCTCAAGTGCACAAGAAACATTCTCCAGGATAGATCACACGCTGGGCCACAAAGTGAGCCTTGGTAAATTTAAGAAAATTGAAATCATATGAAGCACCTATTCCAAACACAGTGCTATGAGATTAGAAATCAACTACAAAAAAAAAAACTGTAAAAAACACAAATACATGGAGGCTAAACAATATGCTATAAGCAACCAAAGTATCACTGAAGAAATCAAAGCAAAAATTAAAAAATACCTACAAATGAAAACAAAAACACGAAGATCCAAAACTTATGGGATGCAGCAGAAGCATTTCTAAGAGGGAAGTTTATAGTGATAAAATCTTACCTCAGGAAACAAGAAAAATCTCAAATAAACAACCTAACCTTATACGTAAAGCAACTAGACAAAGGAGAACAAACAAAACCCAAATTTAGTAGAAGGAAAGAAATCATATAGATCAGAGCAGAAACAAATGAGAGACAAAGAAAACAGTAAGAAAGATCAATGAAACTAGAAGCTGGTTCTTTGAAAAGATAAACAAAATTGATAAACCATTAGCCAGCATCATCAAGAAAAAAATGGGGAGAGCTCAAAGCGATAAAATTAGAAATACAAAAGAAGTTACAGTGGACACCACAGAAATACAAAAGCTCATAAGAGACTACTACCAGAAACTATATGCCTGTAAAATGCACAACCTAGAAGAAATGGACAAATTCTTAGAAAGGTACAACCTTCGAAGACTGAACCAGGAAGAAATAGAAAATATGAACAGACAAATCACAAGTCCCGAAATTGAAACTGTGATGAAGAAACTCCAACAGGGCATCCCTGGTGGCGCAGTTTTTAAGAAAACACCTGCCAATGCAGGGGACATGGGTTCGAACCCTGGTCCAGGAAGATCCCACATGTCACAGAGCAACTAAGCCCGTGGGTCACAACTACTAAGCCTGCTCTCTAGAGCCCACGAACCACAGCTGCTGAGCCTGCATGCCACAACTACTGAAGCTCACATGCCTAGATCCCATGCTCTGCAACAAGAGAACCACCGCAATGAGTAGCCCATGCACCGCAATGAAGAGTAGCCCCCGCTTGCCACAACTAAAAAAAGAAAGCCTACATACAACAACAAACACCCAATGCAGCCAAAAATAAATAAATAAATAAATTTATTTAAAAAAATTTATTAAAATTTATTTTTAAAAAAGAAACTCCCAACAAACAAAAGTCCAAGATCAGATGGCTTCACAGGTGAATTCTATCAAGCATTTAGAGAACACTAAACACCTGTTCTTCTGAAACTATTCCATAAAATTTCACAAGAAGAAACATTCCCAAACTCATCCTATGAGGCCATAATCACCCTGATACCAAAACCAAACAAAGGTACTACAAAAAAAAAGAAAAAATAAGTCAATATCACTGATGAACATAGACTCAAAACTCATTTACAAAATACTAGCAAAGTGAATCCAACAACACATTTAAAGGCTCAGATACCATGATCAAGTGGGATTTATCCCAAGGATGCAAGGATTTTTCAATATCCACATATCAATCAGTGTGATACACCACATCAATGAATTCAGTAAAGTCACAGAATACAAAATTAATACACAGAAATCTCTTTCATTCCTATACACTAAAAACAAAAGATCAGAAATAGAAATTATGGAAGGAATCCCATTTACCATCACATCAAAAAGAAAAAATACCTATGAATAAATCTACCTAAGGAGACAAAAGACCTGTACTCTGAAAACTCTAAGATGCTGATGAAAGAAATCGAAAGTGACACAAACAGATGGAGAGATATACCATGTGCTTGGATTGGAAGAATCAATACTGTCAAAATGACTGTATTACTTAAGGCAATATACAGATTCAATGCAATCCCTATTAAATTACCAGTGGAATTTTTTTTTAAGATTTTTTTCATGTGGACCATTTTTAAAGTCTTTATTGAATTTGTTACAATATTGCTTCTGTTTTATGTTTTTGTTTTTGTTTTTTTTGGTTTTTTTTTTTTTTTTGGTTGCATTGCATGTGGGATCCCAACTCCCTGACCAGGGATTGAACCTGCATCCTCCTCATTGGAAGGTGAAGTCCCAACCACCGGACCACCAGGGATGCCCGCACCAATGGCATTTTTCACAGAACTAGAACAGAAAATTTTAAAATTTGTATAGAAACACAAACCCCCAAATAGCCAAAGCATACTATGAAAGCAAAATGGAGCTGGAGGAATCAGGCTCACTGTCTTCAGACTATATTACAAAGCTACAGTAATCAGTATGGTACTTGCACAAAAACAGAAATATAGATCAATGGAACAGAATAGAAAGCCCAGAAATAAACCCACACAACTATGGTCAATTAATCTATGTCAAAGGAGGCAGGAATATACAATGGAGAAAAGACAGTCTCTTCAATAAGTGGTACTGGGAAAACTGGACAGCTACATGTAAAAAAATGAAATTAGAACAATTTTCTAACACCACAGACAAAAATAAACTCAAAATGCATTAAAGACCTAAATGTAAGACTGGATATTATAAAACTCTTAGAGGAAAATCCAGGCAGAACACTCTTTCACAGCAGCAATATCTTTTTGGATCCACCTCCTAGAGGAAAGAAAACAAAAACTAAAATAAACAAATGGGACCTATTCAAACTTAAAAGCTTTTGCACAACAAAGGAAACCATAAACAAAACAAAAAGACAACCTACAGAATGGAAGAAAATATTTGCAAATGATGAGACTGACAATGGAATAATCTCCAAAGTATACAAATAGCTCATGCAGCTCAATATCAAAAAAGCAAACAACCCAAGCAAAAAATGGACAGAAGATCTAAACAGACATTTCTCCAAAGAAGACATACTGATGGGCAAAAAGCACATGAAAATCTGCTCAACATCGCTAATTATTAGAGAAATGCAAATCAAAACTACAATGAGGTATCACCTCACACCAGTCAGAGTAACCGTCATCAAAACGTCTACAAACTGTAGACTACCAAAATGTTGGAGAGGGTGTGGAGAAAAGGAGTCCTCCTACACTGTTGGTGGGAATGTAAATTGGTTCAACCACTATGGAGAATATTATGGGATTCCTTAAAAAACTAAAAATAGAACTACCATATGATCCAGCAATCCTACTCTTAGGCATGTATCTGGAGAAAATTATACTTCCAAAAGAGACATGCACCCCAGTGTTCAGTGCAGCACTATTCACAATAACCAGGATATGAAAGCAATTTAAATGTCCATTGACAGATGAATGGATAAAGAAGATGTGGTACATATATACAATGGAATATTACTCAGCCATAAAAATGAATGAAATAATGCCATTTGCAGTAACATGAATTGATGTAGAGATTATCATACTAAGTGAAGTAATTCAGAGAAAGACAAATATCATATGATATCACTTATCTGTGGAATCTGAAAAAATGATACAAATGCACTTAATTACAAAACAGAAACAGACTCACAGACTTAAAAAACAAACTTCTGGTTACTAAAGGGAAAAGGTATGGGGAGGGATAAATTAGGAGTTTGGATTCACATATACACACTACTATATATAAAATAGATAATCAACAAGACCCTACTGTATAGCAAAGGGAACTCTACTCACTATTCTGTAATAACCTATATGGCAAAAGAATCTGAAAAAGACTGGATATATGTATATGTATAAGTGAATCATTTTGCTGTACACCTGAAACTAATTCAACATTGTAAATCAACTATACTTCTTCAATATAAAATTAAAATTAAATTGAAAAAAAAAGAGATTAACAAAAGAAGTGTCTTCCAATGCAAGGATCAGATCAAAGAACATGAATGGAATATTCCTACTGGGACGATTAGGAGGATAACACATCCTTGGTAGGTGCAGAGCCTGTTCACTTATCCTCTGACTTTCCTTGTTCCCTTTCTCTACTACATCCAATTAAGCAGATAAAAACTGAGAAAGCTGCCTCTTCCTTCACCAGTGCCAAGAAGGACAAACTCCAAGAGCCATTTGTCTGTCTGTCTGTCTTCCTCTGATGTTGCTTCTTCATGTTTGAGCTATTGGGAGGAGAGAGAGGCAATAAATTCTCTTAATAAAAGCAAAAAATAAAAATAAAAAATAAGCCTATATGGTCAGTCACGATCCTTGCTATACTTATATAAATAAGACCAAGTTTATTGAATCTAGACTTATTTTGCAAACAAATTTGTCTTAATTTGGCTATCTTTGATAGAAATGAGGGTGATTTTAGAGAGAAAAATTATCTTTCGATAGAAACCAAAATACGTATTGTGGATATTAGATTCTAGTGCTATTAATTTTCCTTGAAGTTTTGTTAATTACCTGAAAACTGGACTGTGTCCTGAATTTTTCTAGTTTCCTCCACTATCCGACTACAACTCTCCAAACTAGTGTTTCCAAATTTTCTCCCACCCTTTTAACTTGGAATCATTGAAACTAAAACTGCCTTTTTTTCTGAAGTCCTGCATACTGAAGGTAGATATCTTAATATAAACTTCAGAGAAATCTCCACAGCAGCTCATGTTTAGACAGTCTTCTTCATTCCTGTTGCTATATGGACCACTCAGAAAGTTTACCTGAACATCTGATGGACATTCAAACTACAAAAGATGCTTTAACCCTGACATTTAGAGATCTTCTCAACTGTCTACCCTCAGAACTCAAAAACTGATATGAAATTTGCCTCCATTATTAACCATAGTTTTTTTGTCTCCATAGCAATGCCTCTTATTCGATACCTGATTGCTTGTACAGTAAGCTTAACTTCTACTTGGAAATACTGCTTTGGAAGAGAAAATTAAGGTAAAATGATCATATGGATGGACTCTAATCCAATATGACTTGTATCTTTATAAGGGGGGAACACTAGAACACAGACATGCACAGACTGAGGGGCAACCATGTGAGGACACAGCAAGAAGGTAGCCATCAAAGGAGAGAGACCTCAAAGAAACTAAACTTGATACTTTGATCTTGGACTTCTAGCCTCTAGAGCTATGAGAAAATATATTTTTGTTGTTTAAGCCACCTAGTAGCTAGTGTGGTATTTTGTTATGGCAGCCCTAGCAAACAAATACAATCACTATTAGGGAAAAAAAATCATGTGCTTTGTTATTCCAGTAGAATGATTTTAACACTGATTACCTCTTACCTTGAGATTATAAAAAACAGTGATAAACATTACTGTAGAGTATATATGAGTTGTGTCCTATGAAACAAAGGTAGTTAACAAACACTTCTCAGCTGTAGATGATGCCATGTGTTCATCTGATCAGCAAGAGGACATGAGTGGAAGGGAGAACCTTTTCTGCTTCAGACAAGCAACTTCCTGGGTTACCCTGAGTATGACAAAGAGGGCCATTGCTTGGGGACCAGGTCTCCAAGCAGTCACAACAGGCCTCAGGAACCCACAAGAAAATTGTGAAGGAAGACTATTACTAGCCAGGCCCATATGAATCTTTTCCTCCCATCACTGTTCTTTTGTGAAAAATTCTTCCAAATACACATTTTTGTCCCAAAATATCATGTTGGATGCTTGCTACTAGGAGCAAATTTTTCTAGCATCTCTGTTGGATGAATTTTCACACTTGCAAAATCACTCAGAAAAGAGTTCATCCTCCCAACACCTCCCCTGCACCAGTGTCCCCCTAAACAGCATCTGACCACAATATGAAGGAACTTACCTCCCAGGTAAACAGGTGCTTGAATGTAATTTAATTATCTCTGCATCCTCTCCCTGGTCTCCCTGTGAAATCTAGTCACCTCTTTGCATTAAAGCATTTCTGTGAGAAGCCCTGTAAGGTGCTGGCTATTCTCAAATCTGTCCTGCTGGTTTCTCTGAAGTGCATAGAAGCTGTCCTCTCCACACACAAACTGTTCTGACAAACTTCATTGGAATGATTTGGATTTTAATTCTCAAATTGCTTCTGTTCCTAAGCCTTAAGGCTTTTTCTTTTTTTTTCTTTTTTTTTTTTTTACCAATTCAGGAAAAAGCATCATTAAAAAAAAGACAAGGTTGGGCTTCCCTGGTGGCACAGTGGTTGAGAGTCCGCCTGCCGATGCAGGGGACACGGGTTCGTGCCCCGGTCCGGGAAGATCCCACATGCCGCGGAGCGGCTGGGCCCGTGAGCCATGACCGCTGAGCCGGCATGTCCGGAGCCTGTGCTCTGCAACGGGAGAGGCCACAACAGTGAGAGGCCTGTGTACCAAAAAAAAAAAAAAAAAAAAGAAAAGACAAGGCTACTCGCAGATCTAACATGCTAAGCTTTAACTTAGCACGTTCTTAGGACTGATGTTTTCCAAGGAACAAACTTTCTTGTTTCCTGTGCAATAATAAAGGTTTGTTATAAAAGTTAAGTACAAAAAGTGAGAAAAAATAAAAATAGTGGTATCTTCACTGTTGAGTTCTTAACATATTTTCTGATCCATGTAAAAAGAGAAAAATTGGCAAAATGAGTACCAACATTTTTAAAAATAAGAATTAAGCCTAAATCCCTGGATTTACCAATTTTATAAAATAAGAAAGTAACATTTTATAAAATACAATTTTATGAAATATGATTTTATAAAATTTGTTTAGCTAAGTAACAAATGATTTGCCCACAAAACAGATTTAGCAGGTGGAGTCCAGGGGGCACATTCTACAAAATAAATTTATTGACACTGTAAAGGGTCACTAGCATAAAATTGTGGTGGGAATAAAAAGGGCAGTGACCTTCGTCCTGAAGTTTAGGAGTGGTCCCTGAATTGAGAGATATCTGAGTTGAAGTGGTCACTGGAAACAAATGGTAGAGACAAATCACAGAGAGCAGACTGTATCAATTCCAGCTTCTGGACTCAGAGAAGGAAGGAAGAGCTTCAGATTTCATTGCAGAGAATGAGGCTGAGAAACTTTAAAATCAGATGCTTTTTCCCAGATCCAGGGGGCCAGCTAATGCACAAAAATGCTTAAAGCCACATAGGTATGTCACCTTTATTTCCTATAGAAGATGTTAGCATTTTCTAAATCCTCATCTACCGTGCCTGGCATGCATTATTTTATAGCTTTCTGGAAGTTTCATCAGCACCACTGGTATATCTGTAGTACGATGTGTCTGTGGAGAGTAGAGAATGCAGGTCCGGGCTGGGGGCAACGGACTCTTCTAGCTACCACAGTGAGTGGTGCCCCTGCAAACCTGAGTAAGGAAGACAACTTGCCTTTGGGTGGGTAGTGTTACAATCTGCATGTCTAGGGGCACAAATGTAAAGACCGACCCTGTTCTGGGAATGATTATGATTCTGACTGACCTCAAAGGGGTAATTATGAAACCCCTGGATCATCAGGATCTGTAGGTTCCCTACTTTTTCCATGGTGTGATCATGACAGAAAGTGTGGCTGTAGATATCTGGGAACATTTCCAGAAATGTCCTCCTGTAGGAGTTAAATATAAAGTAAATGTGTATAAAAGAGGAAATAATATTGACACCTATCAAGGGGAGTAGATCTTAAGGGTTACTATTGTAGATGGACTACTTTGGAAAAAATCTTTTTCCCTTGGAGTATTAAGAAGTCATCGCATAATTCCCATCTCTCCACATTTTGTTCTAGAGTGCCTGGTTTCTTGATATCAGTGTGAGACCTCTTTTAAATAAAAATCTATTTGTAAAAATCCAGATCTGTAATATGTTCTAAATATCATTGTAGTGTCTTTTAACTATAGATTAAAAATCACTTCATTTTCAACAAAATATTTTGATGTAAACATCAAATGTTTTGAAAACAAAGGGGATCTGTTTTTGTTGTTTTCTCTTTTATCTAATTTTTGTATGCATTTTGTCTGGGCATATTAAATGGTAAAAATATTTATAAGATTTGCACTAGGTGAATCTTCTTAAAAAGAAAATACGGAAGGCCACAGAGTCTGGGAATATTAATATCTTTTTAATAGATTGATCCCCCTTGATGTCTTATTCTGGAGTAAAGGTACAAGTTTTTCCATGAAAATTAGACACACAAATCATCTGACAGAATGTATGACAGATGGAAAATGATTGATGGGAATTTTGCTTTAATGCACATTGTTCATTGTAATTTTGCCCAGCTTAATGAACTGTGAATTAATAATGAGGAGCAACACATTCAACGTATTATAGTAATAAAGTGCTTTTATGGACATTTTTCATGTTTCCAGACTTTCTTGGCCACCCTGAACAATTTTAACTCAAAGGATTAAAAAATAACCGCTTATTTAACTGTGTTAAAATAGTCAACTTTGAAAAGGATATTTTCCTGTATGAACTTTTTCCTAATTGATTCCATTTTGTTCTGATCAGTAAACTTACCTGAGTAAGCTGCACTATTTAAAAAAATGTGATCTGATAGAGTATTAGATGACATACATGACCATAGTCCATTGTTTTCTGCTTCAACGACATAAGGGAGTAAAGTGAAAAATTAATAATTATACATTTTTTAATTAGGAGAATAGAAAAACTAAATTTCTTGTAGAAATAAGCCCAAAGAGTCCTCGTGTCAGCCCTGATC
The DNA here is from genome assembly GCF_964341445.2 of Mesoplodon mirus. NCBI lineage: Eukaryota > Metazoa > Chordata > Mammalia > Artiodactyla > Ziphiidae > Mesoplodon > Mesoplodon mirus. The sequence goes on along the minus strand of NC_138976.1, from coordinate 203,823,896 downwards.
CTCTTTAAAGACCGTGATGCTGTAATACCAATGGGTAATCTGGGAGACAACCAGCTGTCATTAAAATAGATTTTACCAAGGCAAGGACAATAGGTTGCTTATTAGCAGTGAGAAATCAGTAGTCTTTTAGAAGTGTACCCTTTGGAAAGTGTGAGATATATAATAAATGAAAGCCTTTCATTATTCATTGTTATAAGCCAAATGTAGATTAAATGTACACTACCTTCAATTCAGATATTAAGATATCCTTCCCTCAGTAATTTTATGAGGTAACATGTAGAATGTCAAGCATAGGCTAAGTCATATATTTTATAATCTTTCAAAAATTTTTTAAGCAATGTGTTAACCCTATAATGAATATAAAGTGGATCCTAACTGCATGTCTTAGAAAATGTGCATTTCATAGAATTATTTAAGAATGAATCCTTAATAGCCCATCTTTTTAAGTATGTTAGCTGAACGTTATGATTGTGTAATATCATTTTAGGGCATTACCACATTTTAAGAAATAAAATAATATTCAGAAGCATAATTTTGCCAGAATGTAAAATTTAAAACCAGAAATTTGACTTGTGAAAAATCCTCACATGATTATTGGCCTGTTCAAAAATAAAGCAAACCTCACAAACCTAATGCAAGCTATTATGTGCAAAATAATGTGCTACTTACACAGCCCTCTGGGAAGTGAATGTGAGTCCGGATGCTTCTTTCTTGGTTTATTTCATTCCTAGAGTACCTTTGTTGCAGGTTTTTCTTATGTTCCCAAAGGAAACAAGTAAGCCATCTCAAGTTTAAGTTTTGTCCTCAATAAAGTAAAAAATGTGCCAGATACCATTTGACTGGATGATAACTAAAACTGGACAAATATTTTCTCTCACTGGAGACTGACAGTGTTTTAGTTGTGCTTAAAATTTATGATTCTCCTAAAAAAGGGTACAAATGAAAACTTATGTTTACCAGGAGATAAGGGGGGAAGGATAAATTGGGAGATTGGGATTGACATATACACACGACTATATACAAAATAGATAATAATAACCTACTGTATAGCACGGGGAGCTCTACTCAATACTCTGTAATGGCCTCTATGGGAAAAGAATCTTTTAAAAAAGTGGACATATGTATATGTATAACTGGCTCCCTTTGCTGTACACCTGAAACTAACACAAATTTGTAACTCAACTATACTCCACTAAAAATTTTTTAAAATAAAAAAATAGAGTACTACATGCATTTCTAAGAAATAAACGTTATTTTCTTCATTCTTCTAAAATAAATAAAAATAAAATAATGTAATATGTGATTTTCAAGCTTATGAACACCTAAGAATGAAATTTGAAAATCTACATTTGGAATGTATAATTCTTTTGTTCAGAGGCAGTGACATTACAAAAGAACAAAACTTCTCAAACATTTCCCCATTTAGAGTACTGCTGACAATGAGCGTCTGGTGGATCTCAGAGGGGCACAACTGATAATATATTTATAATGCTGCCAGTTTGCTAAGTGGTTTCATATTCACTAAGAAAGACTTGTCAATGGATACTGAAGAATAGATGTGAGGTCTCTGTGAGGTCTTTGTGCCAAGTCTCTGTGTGTTGTCTCTGGGTGAGATCTCTGTGTGAAGTCTCTGTATGCGGTCCCTTTGGAAGGTATCTCTGGGAAATCTGTTAAATCTGTGCTAGGTTTCTGTCTGAGGGTCTGTGAAGCAACATGAGGTCCCTGTGTGAGGTCTCAGTATGTGATCTCTGAGAAAGGTGTTTGCGTGAGAAGTCTCTCTTGGGAGGTGTGTCTGTGAAGTCTTTGTGTATTGTCTCTGGGTCTCTCCATTTCTTTTTTCTTTTGGTCTCTCAATTTCTTGTCTCACTGTACCTTATGGAAGACGGAGCAGCAAGAGAAGGGCAAAGGGACTTGCTTCTTTCTGTTTTCTTGCTGTTCCATCAGCATCACCTGTCTGTGGCACTCTCCCAGCAGGAGCCAGGGGGGTCCAAGTCCAGCTTCCCCATATTCCCAGAGCTCACTTCTGGGTGCCCCTGAGAGCACCCAGCAGCAGCCAGGCTCAGGTCCCAGCCCTGTCATCTCTTTCCTCTGGGTACCGACCCCTCCCACAAGTCCTGACTCCACTCTCACTGCTCTGCCTATTCTGGAGGCTGCCTTGGGAATTGGGGCCCAGAGGTAGGGCCTAGCTCCAGGGAGAAACCAAGGGTGTGAGCAGTCCTGTGCTCACTCTGCCCCCTCCACCCCAGGTCACAGCATTTCCACGTGTTGAGGGGCCTGACAGGGATGGGGGATGGGGTCCATTTCTGTTGTCATCTGGATCAGGGGCATCAGCTGGAACAGAAATCTCCACAATGAGATAGACACCACCTGGAGCTGTGTCCACCATGCGCCTTGCACATGGCAGAAAGCACCAAATCACTCTAGAGAAATTGTTCCTCGTCTCCCTGCTTTTCCATATGGATGGGGGTCAGGAGACAAGAAAAGCTGTGCTAGAAGCAGATCAGTGGAACACCCCTGGATGGACCCTGCCCCATCCACTTTGCACAGGTCACCTCCACACCACCACAAATCCTGTCTGATTGCTTCTTCACCTACCAGGCTCTGGGGTGATCAAGGACTGGGAGACAGGCAAGGCTTACTACACAATCACAGGCCAGTCCCCACCTCTCCCCTGGAGCAGTCCTTGGGGCATATGTTTATGTGAAGGTCACCAGACTAGGAGTCACATCCCAAGTTCCCTAGTCCTGGCTTTTACACCTATTGTTAAGTTATCCTTCCTAAAAGTCAAGAGGTGATGATGTGTAAGCTTATTAAATATAGTATTAAGAGATTAACCTTCCCTGATTTGCTTTACTTCTATAAGTTTGACCTTCTGTTTTGACCTAAAGGTGGTTTCTCTAGGTCTGTGATCTTAGAGTTGGAATAGGCTAGAGACCCTGGGGTGGGGCCATGATGAGCTACTGGACCCTTAACTTTTCCTCCCCTTTAGGCCTTTAGATGGTGGTTGTATGTCAGGCGGCTGCTCTTTCACAACTGCGCATTTATGGGATTCTGGTACCACTTTGCCTCCTTCCTTGGATCCAGTGATTTTTCTACACCTACATCCCACCCTAAATTCACAGTGTTTGACCATCAGATAGTTACTACCCACAGTCACACCCCTATTCCATTCATCCAAAACTCCTTCTCTGGGGTTAACATAGAGTGGAAGGTAGGTGACCCATGAACATAGCCATTCATTTATATGGGACTGGACTCAACACAGCCCTCAGCAGCCTCCCTGATACTCCCCCCACCTACACACACAGAGCTGGAAATGCCATCCTTGCTTCTGCTCTAAAGTCTAGGAGAAACAGAGGTGGGGGAGGGTGATGCTGTACATTTTATTATGCCTAAGCTAAAAGGGGTTCATAGGGCATATCTCAATCCCAGCCTTCATCAGAGAGAGAAGGAACTCTTAAGAGCAGATGTTGGATATTCCCTACCAAGAGATCCAGGGGCAAGGTTTCTCCCGTTTCTGAACTCAGAGCCCATACTCTATTCCCCCCAAACTTCCATCCACTTGGCTCTGGCACTTCCTGGAGCCTGAATTGGAATGTCCGGCCCTATCGTGTAAACCTATCCACTACAGTTGCATAAAGTTCAAAGTAGCATAGAAGAAGCAGAAAGACTGGTTGAACCAGATCCTTGGGTGTGGGCTTCATAGGTTTTTCCCATCTCATTGTTAGAGTAATTTTGGTTTGTGTAATGACAGTATCATAAGGTTCAATGAAGGGACACGAGACAAGGAGCAAGCTTGTGATGCTACTGTCCACCTCCCTCCATGCCCCTCCCTTCTAGAAGACAAAGTGCACAGCACAGACAGCAGCCATTACACTATGCTTTTATTAGAAAAAAAAATATATATGTATATATATATATATATATATATATATATATATATATATATATATATATATATATATATATATGTATTGGGGAACATTAAATATCTTGGATGTGCTAATGAGAAAATCATTTTCTCTACATGGACTGAATTTTTACTTGGAGACATGTTTTCCTACTAAAGGGAAGACTAAAGGAGGATTTTACTGTCGAGCAGGCAAGACACCTCCCCAAAGATGACAATGCCTTGGACAGTGTTGATGGCGGGCTGGGGCACCTGGAATCTTTGGCCCATACTGGCAGGTACTAACTGGAAACAAACTCTTCTTGGGGGGCAAGGATGGGAGGCACCTTAGGCCCAGCTGCTCATCGTCGAACCTTACACTTTTCAAACTATGTTGGTGTCTGACTTCCCTTTCCCTGATAGAACAACTCTGGCCCTTGGAGGTGGCTTTATGACTGCAGGCTGTATAACCCATCATTCTCCCTTGCTCTGGGTAGGAGGTAAGCCTATGGTAGCCGAAACACCCACATACTGGGACTTGGAATTCCAGTTTGTGTTCATTTAACTTTGTGGCATGAAGTCCATGGTGAATTGCTCTTTTTTCTTCTGGGATCTGTCCAACAGCTGTCATGCGTGCCCGACCCTCAGCAGTCTCACTCTTCAAGGTCGATCTGCTTTTGACTGATCCGTGACTCTGGGCAGTGGCTGATATGGGCTTTTTTTTTTGCAGAGCATCTCGACCATTGACTTTTTTCTTGGGGGAAATCCACTTTAAAAATAGCCTCATCCTTTTTCTGAAGAGGCTTTCTGGAGGGCTATGTTTCTTCTCTGGCATGAGCTGGAGACATCTGCTCCCAATAGAGTCTGTTATTCCCCTGACCTGGGCAGGGCGGCTCATACTTCCAGCTTGAGAGGTCCCTAATTCTTTAAACCTTTCTTCATGCTCTCCTGGTTTATGCCTCCTACAGTCCTCTCTTTTGTAAGTAGGGGCAATCATCTTGCTCTGGCTCTTGCATGAGTCTTGGAGTTTTGAAGTTTTGGGCTCCTGCTGCCCTAGGTGGCTCCTTTGGGCTTCCATAAGGCCACTTGGCTCCTGGGAAGCTAACCTGTCTCTGGTGGGGACTCTCTGGGGATGGCACTGAGGCACCTGAGAAGCCAAGTTGTCTGCAGCAAGGAACCTGTGTTTGGGAAAGTCCTGAAGCTGGTTGTCTGACTGTACCTTTACTTTGGAGTTAAACTCACTAGCAACCTCCATGTTAAGGCATGGCTCACCTGGATGTTGGAAAACAGACAGTCTAGGTAGTAGGAAACTTCTACTGGCCCCTGGCACCTCTAAACTCCTCATATGTATATTTGTGGTTTGGGATTTTGTCAACACTTTGGTTTCCAAGAAAACACTAGACTGTGGTTGAAGAGCAGGAGACTCCTTGGCCTCCACAGCCTCCCTGGCCTCTTCACCTCTCAAAGATTTGGATCCTAAGTTCACCTCCATCACTGTTACCCTATGGCAGGGGTCTCGTGAGGCCTGACCACCACTCTCCTCTCTTGGCTCATTTCTGACCACTGCTGAACTTGGACCTGGCTTTAGGCTGTCCCTCTTGACCCATTCCACACTCTCACTCTTCCAGGTTCTGCCCACAAGGCTGAGTGTGAGGGACTGAGAAGGTGGCCTGCCCTCCTGTCCAGTCAGAGAAGCCTTTGAGGGCCCATGGTAGTCAGCAGATGGAATCGCTCCCAGGGCACTCTGGATTTCCTTACACACAGTGGAGGGGACAAGGAGAGGCCTCTTCAGGGTAGGAACTGACTCTTCTCTTATCACCTTCTCTCCTGAATGAGCCTGAGGAGGTTTCTCCAGGAACTCAGCACACTTGACTGTTGAGTGGGACCCAGATACACAGGTGGCTGAAGGGGAAGTGGCAAACTGTAGAATGGTGGAGGGTTGGAACTTTTTCGACTTAAAGAGATTTATGGGCTTGAGGACCTTGAGGGGTAGGGTCCACCTGTGCTTTACCCAAAACCTTATAATACGTGCTTCCAGCACCTCTCGAGTGTCTGGATCAAGGAAGGAAACCCTACAAGAGGTGTTCATGCAGGGTTCCCAACCCTTCAAGCAGTATCTTCCACAGGCTCCAGCAGGCACTGCTTTGCACGTCTCACCAGGAGGGTCCTGACATGAGAGCTGATGAAAGTTGCCCTTGCCAGGAAGCCTCCCCAGGCATCTGTAGGAGAGCAGATGGGGCCAGGATGGCTGGACAGGACAGGCAGGGGTGGGCACCTGCAGCCCAAGAACCCTTCTCTGCCCCCACACTGACTTCATAATGCTCCTGCTCTCCTTCACCCTAGGGCTTTAGTCACCCCCTCCCATGGCTCCCCCTCCCAGGGCTGGGGTCACATTAGAGGCTCTGGGAGGAAGGACGACCCAGGAGAGAAGGGGAAAGATTCTTTACCTTTGCAGAAGTGAAACCAGGTTGTGAGTCTCCTCCAGTTCTTCCAGGTAATCTCTGCAAGCTGGAAATCAGGAGACTGGGTCATGGTGGTGAAGGCAGAGGCCTAAGAATCTTTCAGGAGGCTGAGTGCAATGGCCCTTTAAGGGAAATCTTTGGAGGATTAGACTCTGGAGCCCAAGTATCAGTGTCCAAGGCCACATGTCCCTGACAGTGATGGTAAGTCTCACTTGAAAAGGGTTTGTCCTTTGCAAAGTGCTTCCACGTTCATTAGGCTCTGTTAATTAGGCTCAGGCTCTGTTTCCTGAGGAATAAGCTCTGCCACTGGCATCCTCAGAGACCGTGAAGCTGGGCCCTCAGGACTAGGAGAGATGGAAGCTAACTCTCGGGTCGCACAGGGCTGAATGGCAAAGGCTTACCTTTCAAAGATCCACTTTTCTTCCTACTCCTGCTCCTCCCCTTCAGCTTTACCTGATGCTGAGAGATAAGAAAAAGTGAGGGGCTAACACCCAACTCTCACTGTCCTCTATCTAGGCAAGCTGTGTTCATGAACAACATGACTTTCTACATTTAACTAAAACTCTGTGGGTTTTTTTCCCCTTTTACTTATTTTTAAAGTGGATAACAATATTTTCAGTTTTTCTTCTTTGAAGCGTGCAAAGAAGGTTTTTTTTTTTTGGGGGGGGAGCGGGTATTCGGGCCTCTCACTGTTGTGGCCTCTCCCGTTGCGGAGCACAGGCTCCGGATGCACAGGCCCAAAGGCCATGGCTCACAGGCCCAGCCACTCCGTGGCACGTGGGATCATCCCGGACTGGGGCACGAACCTGCGTCCCCTGCATTAGCAGGGGGACTCTCAACCACTGCACCACCAGGGAAGCCCAAGAAGGATTTTTTAAGTTTTAATCACCATAGATTTCTTCTGTCACTGTTCCTCTGATGAAGAAACACACACATTCTCAGACCTAAATGCCCACGTCAGCTTTGTCAGGTAGGATTCTGCTTCCCAAGGCCAGACCTCCACTCCAGCCTCTTCTCTCAGGCTCTCAGGGGCTCAGCCCCAACACAGAGGAAGGTCTCACTTGAGACACCCGCTGTGGGAAGGTGGCTGGTGAACCAGGGCTCAGGGGTCAGCCTTCCTGCAGAGATTGAACTCTTAGTAATCCAGTCCTTAACCATTAGTCACTGCATTTGGGACTTGCCCTGGAGCCCTCTACCATACCTGAACTCCTGGTCTAAGATCTTAGGCTAGAAATCCTCATGCCCACTCTAACCCCTCTCTGGCCTGGCTTTTCCCTAGAAGGATGATGTTCTATACTTTTCTGAGAGTTCCCATCTCAGGAGTCTCTCTACGTGGTTTAGAAAAGTGGAAATAAGAATAAGAAAAAAAGAGAGAATCTCTGCTGGGATTAAGCCAAAGGTTTCTTACCTTCCTGATGTTTCTATGTTTCCTAGGTGGTGCTAAGAATAGATTGCTCTGGAAGCAGTGGAGTAACATTAGGAAGAGCCCCAGTCCACACAGGAACCCAAGGATGATATCAATCACCCAGGAAGTTGGACTGGATCTCAGCCAGATAGCAACAATGTCTTTCAAAGAAAAGAGATTCTCCATCTTCTGAACTGCATTGCTGCCCTCAGGCCACAGAGCACTGGGAGTTCACTTGATGGCAGAACCCCAGGCCTGCGTCACAGAGCTGTGGCCTTGTCACAAAGGGCTCCTGAGTGTGGGGGAGGGGCAATAAGAGAAATAGGCTGAATCACTGCCCCTCCTTCCCATCCAGATCCACAGACACCTGCACCCTCCTGGGGCTTCCAGATCCCTCCTTCCAACTACTCTCATCCTGTCAGAGACCTTAGCCAATTTTCTGTTCATTCCATCTGGAGCCTGGTTCCTTCATCCATTAGAGACCTTTACTTGAGGCCCACCAACTTGATAACTCTTGAACATCTTAAGCTGACCCTGGAAGACTGGCTGTTTCACAGACATTTTTACTCAGGATTTCCTTTGTCCTCAGCTCCAACTTTCCCACATCATGTATGTGTCTTGTGTAAACCCAGGGATAGAACTTGAATTTCTTTTACACTTATTTAGTTCTGTGAATTTTGAATAGTGTATGTTTTGCCTCATTTTCTATCAGAGGGAACTACACACAAAAATTAAAATAATTTATTTTTCAAAATTCATAAGTATGAAAGAATTATAAAGAGTTATGTAATAGGGAAGAACAAATCTGCCTCCACATGAGATCTTTTTTTACTTTAATCTTTATGCTTTGTTGCCTGAGCTAACTCTGTCCATCCCTGTGATCCAGGCTGGCTCTGCACTTTTTGTAAAACAATGTTGCCTAGAGCCTGAAATATATAGGATAGACTATTTCTAAGGCTCTGACTTTTAAGAGCCCATTCATGGAGATAAAAAGTTGCAGAACAGAGAATAATAATTGTTTTCTTGGAGGTTTACAGGAACACATGACCTGACCAGGATCTGACCCATCTGGCCAGCCTCTAGAACAAAGGATCCAACACCAAGATATTTGCAACAATTAGTCATGCCCCTCCCTCACCTTGCCTTTAAAAAGGCTTTGCTGAAAGCCTTCAGGGAGTTTGGGGTTTTTCCTGGGCATGAGCCACATGTCTTCTTGCATGGCACTGTGTAAACCTTTCTCTGCTTCAAACTCTGATGTTTCAGTATTTAGCCTCACTGTGCATCAGGCACACAGACTTGCATCTGGTAACAGTTAAACCTTCAAATGATGTTTTTGTAAGTTCGTAGTGTTTATAATTCTGGAGTTAGTAAATCTTTAAACTGCACAAAAACTTTTGGGACACACTGCAAACACGCACACACACACGTACTCATTTTCCTTAACCAATCTAGTACTTTCAAATCCAATAATCCATACTTTTCTACTTAAAAAAAAATCTTTCATATGCTGTCTCAACCCAACTTCTTAGTTTACAATGATAAGACAGTCCCCACTCTCCAGATAAATTTTGAAATATGTGGTCTTAATCCATTAGGGCTGCTATAACAATATACCATAGACTGGGTAGATTAAAAACAACAGACATTTATTATCACAGTTCTGGAGGCTGGGAAGCCCAAGATCAAGTCACCAGTATGGCCACCACGTAGTGAGAGCTCTCTTCCTGGTTCACAGCTGGAGCCTTCTCTCTGTATCCTCATATGATGGGAGGAGGCTAGAGATATCTCTGGAGTCTCTTTTATAAGGCACTAATCCCATTCATGAAAGCTCATAAGCACTTTTGCACGGCCCCGCCTCCTATCTTTAAGAGGTAGGATTTCAACAGGTAAATTTTGAGAGAACATTAACATTCAGACATGTGCACTTATTCTATACCCGGAAGCTAGGAATGGGTTAGGGTGAGCCAAGGTCCTGACCCTAAAGGGCTGTAGGGTGAAGAGTAGGACTAGGGGTCAAACCCTTGGGGCTGAGCCAGGTCTTGAGCAGCCTCTTCAGATATTCCTAGTGTGTTATGGATGTATTCTCTTTTCTGAGTGTGCCTTGCCTTTCCTGCCCCATCCTCCCAGGCCCCTGAAGCTTCAAGTCCAGCCTGAACCATATAGAAAGGGAGCTTTGAGTCTTACACAAAATTCCCTTATTACATCCTTTAGCAGTAACACAAGATTCACTGAAGGATTCACATGGTATATATGTCTTAATGCCCCATGAGGGCTTTAAAATAATGTGTATTCTCTGCTTGTTGGTCATAATTTTATACAGTTTTAGTGGGAACGTGGGCATGTGAGTTTATTTGGCTATATCGCCATGAATGTGCACTTTCACAAACATATCTCCTACATCTACTATTTTTCCTACAGTCTTTCCCTCCCATATGATATTCTCACCTTAATTCAACCTTTTATCAAAATTTAGACTTAGGTCTGTCACCATGTGGACATGCTTTGTAACAAAATAGCTTCAACCGAGGAGGTCAGTGGAAGGCCTGGACCAGCTATCTTGGTTCCATGATAGTAAGCAAAGGATCGCAAACTACCATGTTAAGCTTAAGCACAAAGCAAAGTTGATTTAAGCATAGGTACACTCTCAGAGAGGGAGAGAGAGAAGGAGAGAGAAAGAGCAGGCTGTTTCTGAGAACAGGCTATTTCAGCGAAGTGAAGCAAGCCCAAAGCAAAGTATATCGAAGCAAAGGTACACTCTCGGGATGGCGGGGGGGATGGGTGTACTGTTTCTGCAAATTGAAAGCAGCATTCCTATAAAGGCTTATGAGCACTTTTTTTTTTTTTTTTAAAGAAGATGTTGGGGGTAGGAGTTTTTATTAATTAATTTATTTATTTTTGCTGTGTTGCGTCTTCATTTCTGTGTGAGGGCTTTCTCTAGTTGTAGCAAGCGGGGGCCACTCTTCATCACGGTGCGCGGGCCTCTCACTATCGCGGCCTCTTGTTGCGGAGCACAGGCTCCAGATGCGCAGGCTCAGTAGTCGTGGCTCATGGGCCTAGTTGCTCCGCGGCATGTGGGATCCTCCCAGACCAGGGCTCGAACCCGTGTCCCCTGCATTAGCAGGCAGATTCTCAACCACTGCGCCACCAGGGAAGCCCCTTACGAGCGCTTTTAAGGAGCATTTGGCAGAGAGGCGGGGGTGAGTGACAAGGATCATTATTTGATTGACAGTCCTGAGCTATGGAACAAGTTTTCTGCTGCGCATGCTCTCATCCTTGAATCCCCAAGAAATGCCTACTGGGTGGGGGGAGGGGCAAAACCACATGTAATTTATTGTAATTATGGTATAATGAGTTTGGATTTACTATAGGTTATACGCCTGTCTGGTCTGGGCATGCACAGCCTGGAGAAGTCCCCTTGTGTTACTGTGCCTCTCTTTATCAGGATAAGCTGCCCACCACCAGACCATAGTTTCTCCCGTTCTGGGTGGAGTCAAGGGAGAGTCCCCAGATGGCTGCGTGTGACTCAATTTCTTCTTCTTGTCTTTCTCACCACTGTCACCTCCTTGCTGCTAATGTCTGACTAACTACCTAACAGGTCTTCTTTGCATTCATATTTGCTCTCTAAATTTTCTCTATTACTTTATTTTCAATATGTTTTGTTTGATGGGGTTTTTTTTTTGGAAATTTAAAAATCTTATGATAACATTTACCTTGATTTATTTAATTATTGTTCTACTGTTATTGATTTCTGCCATCTTATTTTATGCTTTATTTTCTACATTTTCTTTATTGTTTCTTTTTTTCCCTTCTTTGGCATCTTCCATTTTACAGGTCAAGGGTACTTATGTTTGTTTGACATTTGGGAATTTTTAATATTGTAATGGTTTTATACCTTGAATTATGTTAATTTTCTCCTCAATTTCTTACCCGTGGATGAAAAATGTTCCCTGCCATATCAGTAGACAAAGGATGTTGCAGTCATCAAGTCAGATGTCAAAGCAGGAACCCTCAACTGTGCACCTTGAGGGGATTCGGGATGGAGAAAAACAGGGTACTGATTCTAGAGTTAAGGTGCACATCAAAGGAATGATTTCACAGAGCCCAGATTCTTTCATCTTCTCATACATAGAAAAGTGCTAAAGTCCTTAACTTGAGATGTCTAGTTTTCTTTAATTAATAGTAACTTTTGATGTTCTGACTACCTGGTTTTGGTTGACTCCTCCCTTAGGTCTTCTGAGCAGTTCCTCAGAGTGATCTGACAGGCTGTGTTCTGGGCTTAAGTCCTCAGAAAATCTGCCAAATAAAACATAATTCTCCTTTTGGGTTGTGCATAGTTTTCAGTCAGCAGTCTTGGCAACCAATGAAGGGGCCCAGAGCAGACTTTTCTTCTTTGCCTGAACTCTATGAGGATCCAGAGTCCTGGCACCAGCAGAGGCTTCTTGGGCCTGTCCGCTTTCTCAGAGAGTCCAGACGAATTTGGGTGAGTATCTCCTGGTTCTTGGATCTCCAGTTTTGGTTGATGATCCTAAGTTGTATGCAGTGGTGTTCAACTCTTCTCTTGAGTAGTAGGTTATCCTTGAAACTTGGTTTCAAGAAGAAGTACCTGGGTCATCCTCAGTGAAAGACACTGGGAAGATTTTTACTCAGTTTAAACACTGAGAGCTTATCCTCAGTAGAAAAACACTGGGAAGACTTTTGCTCAAGTGGGTTAGCCTCACTTAAAAGACACTGGGAAGATCTTGCTCAGTGTAGACACTGTGTGGTTTATCCTCAGCTGAAAGACTGGGGAGACTTTGCTCAGGTGAAAGACACTGAGTAAAAGTTGGACTGGGTAATTAGGTGGAAGACTAACCTGTCTTCCTTGAATTGGCTACTTTAATAGAGTTTGTCAAAATAAAAGTGATCTTCACAAATTGAACTCAGAATGGGGAACTTAGCTTTCAATACAAAAGAAAAAGGAACAACAGATTTCCAGCCTCCAACGGATATCCTGGCCAGGTTTATGTCCATACAAAATTTACATTTACAAGTGCTTACTTACGTGGGACTTAAAGAAAATCTTGCCCTAAAAATGACTAAGATAGGACTCTTTTATTGCATATGCAGTTAAGTTAGAAAAAGCTGGCTCGATAAAAACATCTTTTCAGAATTCTGACTTCAAAAAAACAAAAGGCTTTCTAGGGGAAACTTGCATTTCTCTTCCCGTGTCTTTGAAATGTAAGTGTTCTGATATTCTTCTGTGTGTGTGTGTGTGTGTTTTGAGAACTTGGTCACTACCATCCAAAAGTACTTATATGGTGTACATTTGGCAGCCAGTCAAATAGACTGGGATTCTGAGTAGTCTTTTGTCTGACTGTACAACTCTCAGGGGCTTTTTGCCATCTTAACCTTCATTGTGTCAGCCTGTACAACAAAGACCATTACTTTCTTAAACTACTTTTGGGAGTAAACTTTCTGGATCTTATTTAGACAGCATCCTTTACACTCTTTTGTGGGGAAGCCTCTTGCGTCTTATTGGTTTGAGTCACTATTAAGGTATACCTCATTTATGGCCAGAAGATGGATCCTTCAAATTGGAGAAACTTCTAAATTGGTAAATTTTTAGAGAGCTCTCATTATAAACAGCTGTTTCATTGGCTCCTATGGGGGGGGCGGAAATGCTGGAAATTAGTCATATAATGGTTAACCTAAAAACTCCTTTAGTTTCAAACAAACCCAAAAAATTGGTTTGGGAAACCTTATTTGTGGTCTCTGCTTCCCCTAAATGGGTCTTACAGATGCTAATAAAAACATTAGAATAATTATTGTTAATTAGGTTAAGTAACAGGGAAAAAAACTGAAGGAAAAGCCTAAAAACTTTTTCCCAACAAGGTGGAAATTTTAAAGGGACTTCTCCTAAATGAATAAGAAATCTTTAGATGGTTATTTTAAAGTGGGATAAATAAAACAGACATTAATGAGATAAATCAAAGATTGGGTACAATACTGCCTAAGATTGGATGGGCCAAAGGGATCTCCTACTTGTCATCAACATTAAAGGGCCAGACCCAAACAAGTCTGCCCTATTTACCCCAGTTTAAAATACGTATATTTTATTACATGTAAATTTTATACACGTAAAATTACACTGAGATACCTGACCAACAATTACTTGGGGCAAAAGTTAGACCAATTAATCAAGTTAAAAGATTGACAAAAGTGCCTGAGTCCCTTGGTTCAACCACTCTCTGGGGACCCCAGAGTCTTTTTAAAATTGGTATGTTTAAATGGGCATTGTGTAAGATAATTACCTCTCTTTTGCCTAATTATATTGTGTGGGATAGACATGTTTCACTGGGGAATTCTTCCCCTGCCTGATATTATAAGATGGCATATGAAGGAAATATTAATTAAACATACTAAAGGAAACCAGTGGGATTAGCTGAGCCTATACAATATAAAGTAAAAACTGACAGCTAATATTTAAGGGATAATAAAAATAAATAATGGAGACTTTACTCTGGGTCTAACCTGTGCACTCACAAAGAGGGTCTTTGTTGAATGCCTTATGCAAGTTTAGAAGGTATGATCAATTAAACCATAAAGTTCTAGACTATAGAATTCTGAAATTTCAGTCTAGTTGGAAATCTTCTCACTGATACAGAAAAGCAAGTTAAAGAAAACGTAGTTGGGCAAATCAATCTTTTAATATTATTTAGGTGACAGGCCAGTTCTTTGGGGAATTAAAAGCAACTGTCTTTCTCTTGCAAATCGGTACAAATCAGAAATGTAAATACAGACCACAATGACCTGAGACTGAGCCTAATTAGCTAAATTAGGTAGAACCTGAAACCAAGGTTAAAAAAGGGGAAAAAGTGGCCTTTTAAAACTCAAACTGCTGACTAGTCAGTCAAGAAGACGGAGGAGTAGGAAGATGTGGAGTTCATATCTCCCCACAAATGCATCAAGAATACATCTACAAATGGAACAATTCTCCCAGAGCACCTGATAAACACTAGCAGAGGACCTCAGGCACCTGAAAGGACAAGAACGATCCCCACGTAAGCAGGTAGGACGAAAGAAAGAAGAAGGGAAAAGGAAGAGCAGATGAAGTGGGATGTGACCTGTGACCCTGGGCGGGGGAGCGGAGCTGAAGGTGAGAAGAGGTTCCCGCATCTGGGGAAGCAGCGGGGAGAGAAGCTGGGGCAGAAGGAGAAATTTGGTGGCTCAGAGAACAGTGCAGCAACCAGTCTGTGGCAGGCAGGAGAGAGTGAGGCCTACACAAGTGGTCTGGCCACAGCTCTGCATGCCCCAGCAGCTGGGGACCACTGGTGCACACGGGGGGCTGAGTGTTGGAATGTGGGGTTTGAAGAGCAGACCCAGGAAGGGGAATGATGTTGGCTGTGAGGGGACAGCTCAAGGGGATAGGAGTGAGGAGCTCCACAACAAGGAATGCTCCTGGAGGAAGCCCAGACCAGCAGAGAAGCAAAGTGCCACTGCTGAGTGATGCACAAAGGGCGGGGCCCCCATTGCAGCCTCTCTCCTCACGCACTGGCCCCTGCCTCCACAGGCACTAGGAAGGGCTCCTGCCAGAGTGGCTCACGGGCCCCCAGCCATCATCACCTCAGCACTCTCCTGCTTGGGTGGCCCATTTGCCCAGCTTGCCACCTTGACTCCCTCCTGCCTGACAGGCTCGTACATCCCATAGCCACCGAGCACCCTCTCACCTGGGCAGCCTGCCTGCCCTGATTGCCGCTTCTACATCCTCCTGCCTGACAAGCTCATGTGCTCCAGCAGCCTTGGGAGCAGACGCCAGTGGGTCGCCCACATGCAGAGATGGGGCTGAAACCACAGCTGAGTTCCAGGGGACATGCAACTAAGGAAGAAGAGCTGAAACCTCTCCTCATGGCTGTGCAAATCATGGCATTACACTTCCTCTGATGGCTTCCTAAATTCAGCACCTGGGAACATCCCAATGGACAAGTGCTCCTGCAGCTGAGACAGGTCTGGCTTTAGCAGCTGTGGGTTTTGTGGGCACATACATGCTGGGGTTTGGCCAGGCCAGAGTCTGAGCTGCCTCCGTATCTCACATAGTGTGTCCAGGTACATAATTACCGCAGTCCTGGGACCTGACCTCAGTGGATCTGGGCCAGTGGCCTGGTGAAAATGATGCCTGAGTCACCAGGGCCAGTTGCCGCCATAACCATGGTTAAGGTGGGACTGAGAGCAGTACCAACAGCAGTGTACTTTGTAAGCCCACACAATGGGCGGGAAGGAGACAAAACAGAGCACACCCACAGGTGGACACCTCCAGAGGAGGAATACTCAACGGCTTCTGTCCCAGTGGGGGTGCTCCAGTCCTCCCGACCTCACACCGCAGATCAGAAACACAGCTAAGAAACAGACCTGAGGGCCTCTGCTCCAACGACTAGGGATCAGAACCCAACCCTGACAAGGCAGTGACAGCCACAGAGGAAAGGGAACTTTCTGCTGAATAAAAATCAAAATTAAGAAAATCAACAGGAAAGATCAAACTTGGAAAATGTTTGCAATATCAATATCTGGCAAAGAACTTAGATACAGATGAAAGAATTTTTACACTTCAAAAATAAAAAGACAATCCAATGGGAGAAAATGGCAAAAATATATTTATGGATATGTTATATATATAAATATAAAGTATATGTATCCATGAATATATGCCTATTGGCTATTTGCATGTCTTCCTTTTATTTTTAAGTGCCTAATTACATTTTTTATATATATATATATATATATATATATATATATATATATATATACACACTATTACATATAAAATAGATAACTAATAAGAACCTACTGTATAGAACAGGGAACTGTATTCAGTACTCTGTAATGACCTATATGGGAATAGAAACTAAAAAAGAGTGGATATATGTATATGTATAACAGACTCACTTTGCTGTACAGCAGAAACTAACACAGCATTGTAAATCAACTATACTCCAAAAAATTAATTAAAATATTTACATATATTGTATACAACATATATATTAAGTATATATAATTTATATATATTTAGAGATTGCTCCATCAAAGACGTACAAATTATAATTATGATGAGATACCACTACATACCACTATAATGTCTAAAATTTAAAAAACTGTTAATATCAAGTTTTGGTGTGGACCTAGAGAAACATGAATACATTGTTAATGGGCTTGTAGCATGAAAGCTTTAAAGTTAAATATACATTTGCATATGACCAAGCAATTACCTAATAGTTCATACTTATCCAAGAGATATGAAGTCTTAGGTCACACAAATTTGTTCACAAAAATGTGTAACACCATTATTCATAATAGGTAAAACTGTATATGACCAAAATATCCAAGATTTTTTTTTAAACATCTTTATTGGAGTATAATTGCTTTACAGTGGTGTGTTAGTTTCTGCTTTATAACAAAGTGAATCAGTTATACATATACATATGTTCCCATATCTCATCCCTCTTGCGTCTCCCTCCCTCCCACCCTCCCTATCCCACCCCTCTAGGTGGTCACAAAGCACCGAGCTGATTTTCCTGTGCTATGCGGCTGCTTCCCACTAGCTATCTATTTAACGTTTGGTAGTGTATATATGTCCATGTCACTCTCTCACTTTGTCACAGCTTACCCTTCCCTCTCCCCATATCCTCAAGTCCATTCTCTAGTAGGTCTGTGTCTTTATTCCCGTGTTACCCCTAGGTTGTTCATGACCTTTTTTTCCCTTAGATTCCATATATATGTGTTAGCATACGGTATTTGTTTTTCTCTTTCTGACTTACTTCACTCTGTATGACAGACTCTAGGTCCATCCACCTCATTACAAATACATCAATTTTGTTTCTTTTTATGGCTGAGTAATATTCCATTGTATATATGTGCCACATCTTCTTTATCCATTCATCCGATGATGGACACTTAGGTTGCTTCCATGTCCTGGCTGTTGTAAATAGAGCTGCAATGAACATTTTGGTACATGACTCTTTTTGAATTATGGTTTTCTCAGGGTATAGGCCCAGTACTGGGATTGCGGGGTCGTATGGTAGTTCTATTTTTAGTTTTTCAAGGAACCTCCATACAGTTCTCCATGGTGGCTGTATCAATTTACATCCCCTCCAACAGTGCAATAGGGTTCCCTTTTCTCCACACCCTCTCCAGCATTTATATGATACTGGCACAAAAACAGAAATATAGATCAATGGAACAGGATAGAAAGCCCAGAGATAACCCCACACACATATGGTCACCTTATCTTTGATAAAGGAGGCAAGAATATACAGTGGAGAAAAGACAGCCTCTTCAATAAGTGGTGCTGGGAAAACTGGACAGGTACATGTAAAAGTATGAAATTAGAACACTCCTTGACACCATACACAAAAATAAACTCAAAATGGATTAAAGTCCTAAATGTAAAGCCAGACACTATCAAACTCCTAGAGGAAAACATATGCAGAACACTCTATGACATAAATCACAGCAAGATCCTTTTGGACCCACCTCCTAGAGAAATAAAAACAAAAATAAACAAATGGGACCTAATGAAACTTCAAAGCTTTTGCACAGCAAAGGAAACCATAAACAAGACGAAAAGACAACCCTCATAATGAGAGAAAATATTTGCAAATGAAGCAACTGACAAAGGATTTATCTCCCAAATTTAGAAGCAGCTCATGCAGCTCCATATCAAAGAAACAAACAACCCAATCTAAAAATGGGCAAAAGACCTAAATAGACATTTCTCCAAAGAAGATATACAGATTGCCAGCAAACACATGAAAGGATGCTCAACATCACTAATCATTAGAGAAATGCAAATCAAAACTACGTTGAGGTATCACCTCACACCGGTCAGAATGGCCATCATCAGAAAATCTCCAACAAGATTTATATGGGTGAACCAGTTGTGGTATATCCATACAATGTCATATCATACAGCAGTAGAAGGATAGAATTATGAGGAATGCAACAAGGATGAATCTCAGAAACACTATGCTGAGAAAAAAGCTAGACACACAAGAGTATGTACTTTATGTTTCTGTTTATATGACTTTCTAGAAAAGGAAAAATGAATCTATGGCGACAGAAAACATATCAGCAGTTGCCTGTATCAAATATGGAGTAGAGAGTGACTGCAAAGAGGAAAGGGAAAACTGCAAAGGGGGGTAATAGGAAAATTGTCTACCTTGATGGAAACAGAGTTACAAAATATTTACATTTGTCAAAATTCATTAAAGTAGACATTCAAGTTAGTATATTTTTTATATTATACCACAATATATTTCTTTTAATAAAATAATTATGAAGAGTAGGTAAGTGGGCAATGGACCTGAACGCCAGCTTTAGCTATGTTAGAGCTGTAAAATCAAAAAAAGATCAAGTTGCCCCTAATTTAAAAACCAAGAAAATGCATAGAAGTTGAGGAATAGAGATTTTAACTTATTTTAAGAGTGAGTTTTCTAACAATTAGAGCTTCCTAAAAATGAAATAAACTTATTTTGAGTTGGCAATTTCTTTCTCAGTGAGGACATTCAAGTACAAGATGACGATCATTTTTCAGGTATGTTGTAGAAGTGCCTTAGAGATTGAAATTTGCATTAACCAATATTTAAGATGATTCAATAACATCAGAAAATATGCTATATTTATATATGCTCTTTTATGGTAGAGTTCTGTCTATAATGTTTTCTAAAATATCCTTTGAATTAATATTTCAATAGTAGTCTCCAGTGCTGCAAATGTAGGCCAGAAAGTTAGATCTGTGCACAGTCTATTTTTTAAGAAGCTTGTAATCTGGAAGAGAAGATAGACAAAAATGTTGTAGCAAAATGCAGTAAGTTTCATAATAGAGATATCCTCATGCTCTTATATGACATGGAAGCAGTGTCACATTCTTAATATGTCATCTTTTTCTGAAATACTTCAGTATGAATTTCTAACAATGATAATAATTAATTAAGGCATGAATTATTTACGGAGAGATACTAGTTATTCCTAAAATATTTGGAGATTGTTTTAACATGAAGGTATTTCTTAGAATACCTCCAGTAAAGTTCCAAAACGTGTCTTTCAAAGCCTAAATGTGTTTGTACAATCCTGAAAACCTCAAGGAAAAATGTGAATGTTGCTGATTATCCACCATTTAAAGTTTTCTAGGCTTTGGCATTTTTCTGTAAGTATAAATAGTTGACTATGAACTATGCAGAGAGTTGTTTTACCTGAATTTCTTTGAGATCCATCAGATGTGGCCATTAAAATGAGTCAATCTCCTCCATTACAACTACTCACTGTGCAGGCTTCTAGTCAAGCATTGGTGGAGATAGCGCAGCTCAATTTAAATGTAAAATTCAAGGTAATGTAACTAAACAAGTTAGTCCTATCCTTTTCCCCTTACTTTCCCTTAGAGAGTTTTTGAAGTTAGGGATTTGTAAAATGAAAATATTAAACCAAATTTAATAGCAAAATGTCATTGATATCATTAGTGAAACCAAGCCCAGTTTCCATTTACCCCAAAGTATAAATTGCCTATCTGAGAAGCAGTTCAAATTTAAGTCATGTCAGATTGCTGGTCTTTCTGAGTTTCAGTTTGGAACTCTTATTTGAAGTCATTGTTTCATTCAAGAGCATCTCAATATCAATAGCAGGTTTTCTACTTCAGCAAAAGCCTTGATGTACATCAGTGCCATTGGGTCCAGAGGATAGCCTCTTTGTACGTTTTTTTCTCCCAGTCTCACTGCAATGTTAAAGTCACTGATATCACAGAGCACATTTCTAATCCTAACTATATGCCCTAATTTTGGCAGAAATCCACTCCTCCACTTTTATGCAATGTATTAACAACCAGAAATTTAATTGTATTTGTTGAGACTGTAATATCAACGTGAAGCATTCCTTTTTTGAAGCTCAAATTCTTAACACTTGCTTTCCCCTTTGCAAGAAATACTTACTCCTTTACTCCCTTGTCCCCTTAGGCTACCTACGTCATACTTCAGTTAAGAAGACATTTCACAAGGGATGCCTTTCCTCATCCTTCCAGGTGAGAAAGGCTCCCTGTCCCATGGCTCATAGTACCCTGTCTATATTTACTACAATTAGTAATTATTCTTTAGACTGCAGGCTCTAAGAAATATGGACAATGCTTGCTTTTCCACACCTTGTATTACCAGCACCTAATGCAGTGCCTGGGACATAGTAGAAGTTCTATAAATATGTAATGATTGCTGAATGAATGAATGAATGAATGTGTTAGTAACAAGATAAATGCATAAATCGTATTTGTAAAGCACAATACAAAGTAATTTCATTAATATTCACCCACTTATTTGTACCTTTATACCCTTCTCTTCATTTATATATCTTAGAATTACTTTTAATTTTATCAGCAGGGATACAGGATTTAATGATGAAATTTTGATGACATGTATTAGAAATATTTGTGAGTGAGTAAGCACTATGCCATGGTGAGAGAGAGAAAAAAACTAAAAGCTATTGCTATATTCTTGACTCAAGTCATACTCAATATTATTTGTTACATAGTATATTACACACACAAATGCATTCTCACTGGCATGGTATCACCTACATTATTATAATTTCCATTTCCTTCCCAATCCCTTTAAAGCCCATATCTGACCCTTAGACTTATTAAATTGCATTGTTTTAAACCACTTCTCCAATTTGTCAAGGTCATATTACGGTCATGTTGAATTTTGATCTTGACAAAGTATTAATCAGTCTTATCAACTAAAGAGAACTGTAAATGACTAAATCCACATGCTTTTCTATCATCCTAGACTTGATGAAAATATTAAATAGCCTCTGGCCCAGGATTGACCTCTACATATAAAACTTCTGTCCACTTTGGTTGAGGAGGAACTATAAATGAGTTTCATTGTTCTACCTACTTTGTTTCCAATAAATAGGTCTCTGGTGCTGATCTATTTTTATAAATTTGTGAATGAATTCGATTTGTAACGTTTTTATAATATTAATATTTAATGTCTGATTTCAAGTCGTGGGTGAAAAAATGCTAACATCAATGAAAACTACTACTTGCCCAAATAGATTAATAATAGTAAGAACAGTTAAAGTAGATTTTAAATCTACTGTCATGTTTATTTACTTTCCTGAATTGTTCCCACTGTGCCACTTCCTTACTTTCTGAATATGACAGGTTCATGCATGACGTCCTCCTCTAGATGCTGTGCCATTAAGAAATCTCACTGATTATAATAGGTGATCATCTATGATGGATAATAAATATGCTTGTGCATTTTCAATCAGAAATCCATGTCTTGCACACTGAAATGATTTTACTTGTTGCTTGATCACGGGGACTTCTTCCTCTGAATAAATAAGACGTGACTTTGCCTCTTTATGCAGTCATCTGCTCACAGTTCTGCCTCTCTCCAGTAGACTGTGTCTCCTTAAAGACAAATGAATATTCATTCATCTTTGATCCCCTTTGCTTAGCATGCATAGTAAGTGTTCAACAAATATTTGTTTAATAAGTTAAACACCAATATGCCGTGAAGTAGGAAAATCTGGAGATGTGAGTAGTCAAGATGGGGGGTGTGATTAAAGGACCCCTCTGAATTCTAAGAACAACATACTTAGGAGGGAATGCATGAATAATCAACAGGGCTGACTACTTGACAACTAGTATGTATTCAACTTTCAAATTCTATATTATAAGCATCCCTGAGTGTAAGTTGAAATGGATAGACAGGAATTTTTGTTTTATTTTTTCTAATGAGGAAGCAGTGTAGGTCTCTATTCTCATGGCCTCTGTTGCTTCCTATGAATATTTCTCCAATATCTTGACATAATCATTTTCAGGAAGCCAAGAGAGTCCAAAAGAAAATGACAAACAACAGAAATTGCTTTCATTTTCTAGTGTTTGGAAAAACATAAAAATAGGTTTAAGTTTTTCAAACATACTTAGATTTCATGAGATTTTACTTGGTTTATAATCAATATGATAAGATGCATATATATGTATATAGAATCATCATTCATTTTAAATTGGAAATAATGTGTATCCCCATGGCTGATTTGCAAACTGTCAATAATAAGAACCAAGCTTATGTCCTCCTAAGTCTTTTGTAGCCCCATTTTAACACATTTTCTGAAAGTTATTTCACTTCAACCACTCTAGATTCTTTCTAAAAAAACAAGAGATGACTTTTTAAAATTTTCCTTTCAAAATGAAAATATTAAAATATGCTACAAATTGGTGCAATAATGGAAGCTACAACTTACCACGTAAGTTTGTTTGTAATTGAGCAAAATATGTTCCAATAATTTTTGCATTGTATTTGCCTTTCTCTCTGTAATTACTAACCCTTTTTCTTTCACTATGGAATGTGAATTTTGATTTCTCATCTTCAAATTTGCCTTTAAATACATTTCTACCCTTACTTTACTTCCATCTGGAAGCTAAGTTTTCAAGAGAAAATTTGTTGCCACAAATATTGAATGACTTCATATTAGGAATAATTCTAATGCAACTACTTTGTATTTGGAAATGTGCCACTGTGTTTAGGAAGGCTAAACACATACTTTTGGGTAAGTTCAAAAAAGATTACTCCAATGATTCAACCAAATATATTTCAAGCATATTGATAAGAAATTTCAAACTAATTGTGTGTGATAGCCATCAATTAAAGACATAAAATGAATGCCTGCTATTTGAAAACATAGTTAAGCCAAGGAAAAGCTGTGCATAACTAGCATGTTCTGTAAAGATAATTGGCTCACTAACTAAATTCTAACAGCCCATTCACATTTCTAGATTTTAATTGAAGAATGGATGGAAATAGTAAGGTGAGCTCATTGCCCAATACACATAAGCATGTGACAATTTTAATTTCTGCAGAGATGCCCATATTGTATGAAATCTTATTAATATTGTGATGGAATACAGTGAATCCTGCTGTGAAAGAAGCACATATTTGTTGTACATGTGTTCACACACACACACGCAAACACACAGATACACACACATTTCTTTTCTCTCCTCTCTATTCTCATTTCAGTCCCATTTTTCCTCTTCTTAGATAACTGGTATCATGAATTGAATATAAATACTTTGAATCCATGCTTGAACTTTTTACTATATGCAAATGAATCCATGAAAAACACATGACTGCTTTGAGTTTTAAAAATTTATATACATGTCATCATGCCAAATATGTAATCTTAAAAATCATTTATCATGTATATAATTAATTACTTCGAGTGAAGTATTGCATTGCATCTTAAAAATAGTTTATATATGTCTTTTGTAAGCAGCATAAACTGGAATTTTAAAATTTATTTTTATTGTCTCTGTGATCAAATGTATTGTGATTATTGATCTATTTCTCCTTTATTTTTCCATGTTTTATCCCTCCCGGTACTAACTTCATTTAAACACATTTTTCATTCTCTTTTTATGGTCTACCTTTTTATGAATCATATATGAAGTCTTCATTTTTAGTGTTTTCTGAAAAATTTGACATATATGTCTAACTTGAAAAAGTCTAAAACTAATTATCTCATCTTCCTCCTAAGCAGTTCATGGACCCCTCAAATTTTAAATCTGATCTCCAGTATTTCAGTATATTATCTAGTGTTTTAGTTTTACTTTGTACACACCCCCATTGGCTATTATTTTTTACACTCAACCGTTATTCAGATTCATTCCAACATTACAAATTTCTTTGCTGGTCACTGTTCAGTGCACCTTCCTACTTCTTTTTATGCTTATTTTCTTTCTTACTGAAGAACATTCTTTGTACAATGGTCTCCAATCTTGCCTAAAACACATGAGAATTATGTGAGAACTTTTTAAAGCTCCCATTATTGAAACACTGCCTAGATCACGTTGGTTAAAAAAAAAATCTCCAAGTATTGGCTTCAGGCATCAGAATATTTTTTAATGCCTTCAGACAATTCCAATAGCTGCTGCTACTGCTTTAGTCATTTTGTTGTTGTTGTTGTTACAGTTTGTGGGTGGTAATTCCTCTTTGTCTAGGAATGAAAATTTCTTTACTTCTTGTTCTTGAGTAGTTTTTTGAAAATGAAGTGTAGAATTTTAATTTGGACAGCTATATGTGCTCAGTACTTTGAAGATATTATTCTATTGTTTTCCAGCATCTAGCTGTTTTCTGATAAGACAACAGCATCTACCTGTTTTCTGATAAGACAACAGATATTTAAAGCCAGCCCTCAAAAACAAGGCTTATTATTTCCAGGGCCCCCTTGAATTTCTTGGTTTCAACTCCTCCTCACTATTCTAATGTTGAATTTGTTTTTTCTCCTTAAATCCTGAGACTGGGGATCCCCCCATTTTTTATAAGCTTGTTCATTTTCTTTTTATGTGCTGCTACATGTAAAAGCAACATATAAAAGAAAACACAAGTATAACAAACTGTGTGTTCAGGTTGGAAGAAAGGATTCTCAATATCAGTTCAGCCTATCCTATTGACTGAAAGCATTTACCTTGTTTCTTTTACAACTAACTTGAATATTATGAGTCTTACATCTTATATACAGTACTCTTCACCCTTCTTGGAACGTCTATGCTCAATAAGGACATTAGTTGATTTGTCACTAATATTGCTTTCCCTACATGTGAGTGCATTCAGAGTTCTATCCTGTCCCATATACATAGCATAATCTCATATTTTGTATCTAACTGGCATCAGTTTTCCTTTTTTTTTCGATTTACTTTTAAGGTTTACTTTTAGCAGGACTGTACTGAAACACTCTTACACCTTAATAGATCTAATTGTCTGGACTTAAAATAATAGATTTCTCTATCACAGGGGCATTTGTCTGTACAGATACTGATTTCTCTTATCTGCACATGTTTTCATGTTATATGCCCAGTCTAATATGAAGCGAGTTAATTTATTGTGTTGCATATAGTAAAGAATCCAGCAGAATAATGTTATTTAGGGTTTTTTTCCCATTATTTCTATGAATAACAACAACATCAACAATAATAGTAATAGAAAAGATAATTTCTACCTATAGCAAGTCTCAGTTTTTTCTTAAATGCAGTAGAAGGCCCTTCACACTCTATTTGTCAGCTTGGCTTCAGGTTTTCCTATTGTTGGCTAGAAGACAGATAAAGGGGATTATGGACAGAACTGAGCCTGGTTTCTGCTAATCTCCAACTTGAATTCTTTCAAGGGTTGCAAAATATGATTCAAGTATTTCACAGGCCTTTATAACCTTTGTCATCTGTCTGGTATATGTGCCATCATGGGTGGATTTGGAACTGACATTTTATACCTCTGATCTCAACTGTATAAATATTTGTTTAGACTGACTATCAACATAGAACACAGACATTCTCTTCTGATGTATGGATGATAGAATAGTCCTTAACTGGGCCCCTAAGGATGGGGCAGGCACAAACTAACAGAGGGCAATGAGGCAAATTTTCAATGAACTCAGATTTTATATTTTCCTTTAGGTAAAAGAGTGGTTGCTTCTATACCAAAAAACTATTTCTTATAATTTGGGTTACATTAAAAATATCTCATATATACAACCATTTATCGGAATCTATAATAGTGACTTGGTTTTCTCAAATACATTATATATGGAGTCCTTTAGACTGGAATTAAATTAATCATGGTGGTATTTTTTTTTCTATAGACTTCCCAGCTATTTTCCCCTAGGAAAACTCTCTTAAATAATCAAGAGAAATAGTTTAGGCAACATTAGGTAAATCATCACCCTTATTAGATGAATTAATATTCTTGAAGTTATAGCTCATTTCATGGAAATCAGATTAACCTGATGTTATGGGCATTGTCATTTATCAGTAAGTTATTTGTTAATATGCTCAGTATGTGACATAAAATATGTAACTTTAATAAGAGAATGGATCACCTCAAATAATTTAGCAAATCTTGAAAATGATAAGGATTAAAATTGTGGATGTATAAAGGACACAGAAGCTTGGAGAACTTTAAAACCATCTATTTCTCTCCTGTTTCCCTCACACAAGGAAATGAAGGCTGACACTTTAGCATGGTTTGGAAATCCTTCTAAAAAGTATCTGACTTTCTCTTAGAATTAACAAGTAATTTAAAGTTTTAAGAACTGCAGAACTGATCACATGAATTACCGTAATTTAGTCAAGAAGTTTTTGAATATCCACCTTTTGACAAACATTGTACATATATATACCAGGTTGTAGAGATGAATAAAATCTTCCTTAGTCTCAACTGAAAGAAAAATCCCCCAATATTAGTGAATACTGAGGAATTAAGGATGATGCTATGAGAAAATTTTTATAATGTGAAATTTATTAAGTTAAATAAAATATTGTGCTTTTGAGATTAGAATGACTTGGTTTTGTTCTAATGATACTGATGATAGACAGTGGTTGTATTTTGCAGAAGTTTTATGGGAGCAAAATAAAAACTTGATAATGTGATATAAATTTGGTCCCCCAAGGCGATTTTTATTGTTATTTCTATTGGTGTTGTTAATGAGAGAAATTTCTGTGAGCTATTAGAAAAAAAAATGTGGATATCAATATCTAATCAAAAAGAAGGACAAAATAATGGATAATTAGAGAATATATATAACCAGTAAATTAAAAATATACTCACATGCTAAGGAAGCACAGTGGTGGAAGTTTTGCTCATCATAAAGCTTTAACAGTGAGTAGAAGGTATCTTGGTGTCTTGGGTGTGGGAAGATATGCTAACAACCAGTGATAGATCCGTTGTAAAATTTGGAACTGTTTCTTTGGTATTAAATTTCACTTAAGACCTGTGCTTCTGGACAGGATGGAGTAATAGGAAATGGATTTACTCTCCTGGCTTAAACTGCTAAAAGTAAATATATATATATATATATTAAACAATACTTTTAGACATTGAGCAACAAACAGCACAAGACAACGGTTGTATAAAGCTTTAATTATAATGATAACCCATAAAAACCAGTGGCATAATGTTTTGTGTAATACAGTTAAATGTTGGTGTTTGAACAAGTCCCTGGTCACCTGTGAAAAATAAAGGTGGATTCTCTTTTCATATTTATTAACAAAATGAATTTCATAGGGATGCAGTATTTAAATATGTTAAAATACTACAATTACTAGAAGAAAACATTTTTGTTTTATTTAATAAGAGTTAATTTTTAAAATTTTTTATATTTTTATGTGTTGCATTTATTGCTTTAAGATTATACAAATATGTTTTGATATAATTTAATACATGCAGCATCAACTAGAGTATTCAATACACAGAGTATTCAATGGGTATATGCTTAGTAGTGGGACCAAATTAGCCCTAGACTAAATTGTTTCACTTGCAGCCTAATAAGGCTTACAAGGAAGCCTCAAAATGATCAAACTATTTCTTAACTACCTCTTTGAGCAAAGTTACAAATATTTAAAAAAAATACAAATACGCTCTGCAACCAGTAAAGTAAAATTCACAATATCTGACATGCAATCTAGAATTACTAGGGATGCAAAGACGAAGGAAAATATAACCCATAACAAGGAGAAAAATTAATTAATGAAAACAAACTGAAAAATGGTACAATCAGTAAACAAAGACATTCAAACAGTTATTATAACTAATTTTCATGGGTTCAAAAAGTTTAAAGGAAAGCATCAACATCTTAAATAGACATATAGAGGATATAAAAATAACCCAAATTGAGTTCCTAGAGATGAAAAATATAGTTTCTGAGATGAAAAATCAACTGGATGGGATTAAAAGAGATGAGGCAATGCAGAAGCAAAGATTGACCTCCGTGCAAAAGCAAAATTTTGTTATTATAATCTGTCCCACTGAGTAGTCCAAATATAAAGTCCGAAATGCAAAATGCCAGCTTGGTCATCTTTTTCCATTTCAAGTTTGCTTTACCCTTTCTGGTTTGTGCTTCCAAAAATAATTAAAGTATAAAATTATGAAAATTGTATTCAATGGTATTAAAATGAAGCATCTATCCATTTTATGGATTGCCCTGCATAATGCAAATATCTAAAATCTAAATATTATGTGTATATATACATATATGTATACATACATATATGTATATATATCTCACTAGCAGAATGAAAAGAAAATATGAAAGTACAACACAAGTTGTGGAGGAATAGAGTAAAGGAAAGTAAAATGATAGTATTTTTGTTTTTAGATATAGTTGCCCTACGCAGTGGAAAAATGATATACGGATTAGCATATTTTGTTTTCTGAGAAGCATGAATCAATTTAAAAGATGAAAGGGCAGATGAATTTAAAGAATCATTAATTTAAATACATAATCAGTCTTCAATTTTTTTGTTACTGACAACATCCCCTTTAAGATTTTCAAAATGCTGAAAGGTGGGATTCCAAGATTTTTAGTTGCTATAGAAGCAATTATTAGCAAATCCTTTCTTCTAATCTCATTACAGAAAATAGTGCCCTTTGTGCCCAGAGAACTCCCATTAGAACAGATAGCTAGTGGGAAGCAGCCACATAGCACAGGGAGATCAGCTGGGTGCTTTGTGACCACCTAGAGGGGTGGGATAGGGAGGGTGGGAGGGAGGGAGACGCAAGAGGGAAGTGATATGGGAACATGTGTATATGTATAACTGATTCACTTTGTTATAAAGCAGAAACTAACACACCATTGTAAAGCAAGTATACTCCAATAAAGATGTTAAAAAAAAAAAAAGGAACTGCATTTCGGAGCAGCTCAGAACATAGGGTGTACCACTCTGGAGCTATCCTACATTTCCTGTGTCTGATTAAATATTGTGTATATATGCTATGTATTTATATCTCCATCTAAATATACATCTATATCTCCTAAAATACTCTCTCACATATAATGAAGTCACAGTTTCCAGATAGTTGTTCTGGTAGTCATTAGACAAAATATAGTCTCATTTATTTAAAAAATGTGAAATGAGAGAAATGTATGAAAAACTTGATCCATCTTCTGACTGAATTTGTGGTATTGGCACCTTCAGAAGAGGAAATAATTAATTTATTGTAAATTATTTTATTCCTCATTTATTAGAGAGGAAATTTATAAACTGAAACTGTTAGGGCTTAAAGGGTTTTTTTCCAGAAGATAATATCTGAGGTTCTCACCTTACACTGAGCAGTATATCACTAGTAAACAATCAGACAAATATGTACATTATTAAGTTATTTTCTTTTCACCTGGCTTTTTAATACTATCATCTGATATACATCATATTAATTGACACTGCAATTTCTTCCTTGATTTGTATATTTTTTTCTACAAACACTTTGCATTCCAACTTCCACGTATCTGATTTACTCATCCCTGTGATGGTCTTCATCTTCAGACATCTTGCTGTCTGGGCTGTTCAACCCTGTGACAGTAAAAGCACACTCACTAGGGACTAGGAATTTGAGAAGGACTTAGAAAATTGTTTGGAACCTGAAAAAAATGGCTCCAGAATATGAAAACAAATCTGCAAAATTGAGATCAAAACCTGTGTAATTAATATTTTCAACTAATATTACTACAACAGCAATGTTACTCAGCTTTCATATATTTATCTATAAATTATATTGGATATGTGACTTGGGCACATTTTAATGCATTTGATAACATTTAGGGTAAAGCTTCTAAAAGGGCAATTGCCTAGGACTGAGGAAGGTTTAAAAATGGCCCTGCACAGAATGAACTAGAAGTGACTTCAATGGGAGGCTGAGGCAGAGATGCTGGACCCGGAGAGTGACAGAGCAGGCGTACATTGGAGAGAGCTTTCCTATATAGGAGAGCCAAGAATTTGTTACTTATTGAGGGGGGAGC
The DNA here is from genome assembly GCF_964341445.2 of Mesoplodon mirus. Lineage (NCBI taxonomy): Eukaryota > Metazoa > Chordata > Mammalia > Artiodactyla > Ziphiidae > Mesoplodon > Mesoplodon mirus. The sequence goes on along the minus strand of NC_138976.1, from coordinate 203,793,337 downwards.
ATGAAGGTAGTGGACCCTATAATGAGAATCCTAGGATTGCTCCTAGATTTCTAACTTGGATAAATGACAGGACGGTACTCTTTGGTGAATACTAAAGGAACAGCAACAGCAGCAAAAGTCTAAGAATGGAACTTTAACATATCACAATGCCACCTTTAAAGTAAATTTGGTATTCTTCTCCTTTTTGAATGAATGAAAATACATTAATTAAAGACACACACGGGCTCCCCTGGTGGCACAGTGGTTGAGAGTCCGCCTGCCGATGCAGGGGACACGGGTTCGTGCCCCGGTTTGGGAAGATCCCACATGCCACGGAGCGGCTGGGTCCGTACGCCATGGCCGCTGAGCCTGCGCATCCGGAGCCTGTGCTCCGCAATGGGAGAGGCCACAGCAGTGAGAAGCCCGCGTACCACAAAAAAAAAAAAAAAAAAAAAAAAAGACACACACATTCACACACCTGCTAATATCTGCTCTTCTGCAATCATGTGTTTTCTGTATAGTGTCTAAATATCTATGCCAGTTGAAGTAGTGCTTAAACACTTCAATATGCCTCTTTTCAGCCAAAAAGAAAAACTGTCTATGACTGTTTCAACATATTTTAAATATATGTATAATCATTGCCAACTTGTCTGCTTTGCAGATTCTAGTTTCCTATACAATATTTAATATCTCCCTTTATTGAAAATGTCATTGCTCAGTATTATGATTGTTTTTCATTTTTATTATATGTCTGAATATTAGAATTATTGATTAATCTCTTTATTAATGGAATAATCTCAGCACAATGTTAAATACACTTCTTCTCTATCATTATTATATGTTATTTTAAAGATTTTCCATACAGTTACTTTAAACGGGATTTTCAGATTTTTCAGGCTTTTTGAAGTCAGTAGGATAGGCTCCAGTGAGTAAAAGAAATGCTGAAGAACAACAATATGAATTAAACAAATTTAAGTAGTTAAGAAAGCACTAATCTAGTCATTGAGAAATGTATACTAATATTTACATAGTATGTATATATAAATCAATAGTTTCTAAATGAGATAATCTACTGAACAAAATATCTTAAAATATGAATGAAAAGATGTTGTAAAATCTCTATATGATTAAAGTACAAAATATTTTATAAGCTTGGAATATAAATAATAAGCGCATTTTTGCCTGGGAGACAAGTTGTTATCTGGGAAACCTCAAGACATTTTGTAGATTATCGAAATCACTTTACTATCAATCTTGAGCATTTCTCCTATCAACTCTATAATTAGTATTGGAAATTACCATGATGACTCTGTTTCACTATCAGGAACATTGAAGAAACTATTTAAAGTGCTAAACATTGGTTTTAACAAATAAAAAACAATTCATCTGAAGAAGATGTTACAATGAGCTGAGGAATTAAAAGATCTCAAAGTAGAGAAATTTCACTGACTGCAGTATAAACAACTTGAGGGTAGAGAGTGTCTGTTTTTCCTGTTTGCCCTCCAAATTTGGGAACAGTTTTATATGCACGGTGCAGGGTGATAAGCAAATGTTTAACAAATGAAAAGTACTGAATTCATTACCTTGTGGTACAAATGAGGATTTCTTTTGTACTGTAACTAGAAGATTTTAACTTCAGCATTATGAATTATTAATGTCTTTATCTGATTCCCAGTTCTGTGTCAACCAAACTTATTTGAGTGATAATTAGAGGACTTCATGTTTATCCTATCTTCTAGGATTTCACTTTTGCATATCTGTTAATTCATAATTTTGACATTTTTATAGCACAACCAAAGACTATAAAAACACATAGAGCAAGCATTTGCCAAAGAACTCTAAATAAAACACATCTCAGATATGAAATTAGATCCATGCTTGGTTATACTTCTAAGTGCTTCATCTAAAGAGAGACGTGCAACACTGCTGCATGAATTCATCACCTAGGGTGACTTTTAAACCTACCAACAGCTGGCCCCTCTATCATATCTGATTTTATTCAATAGTCTAAGTGATAATAATTTTTGGATCAAGAACTTTATTTTACTGGTTGTAAAGGTGGGCACATGCACACGCACACAATCCCCAGTGCTTTTAAAAATTGTGGGACAGAATTAATCATAACTATTGAGTTTAAATGCCATTTATCAACTTATTAAAGTGCAAGCATGCAGGGAAAATAAGCTAAAGACAAGACTTTCGTTTTTCAATTTATTTTTTAAAAGTCTTGTAGAAATCTTTATGAAATTAACACAAAATGGTGGTACCAAAAATCTTATTGCTTTGTTTATTCCCTAGTCTGTGGCAATGTAAAGAGTGGAAGTTAAGCCGGAATTTAAGTTAAGGAAAGCTATATTGTATAAAGTTTAGCCAAAATTCTCTAACTTGCCATATTTTTTCAAATAAATAAACTTTCTATTCTCTTCCCTCTCTCCTCATCTCCCTTAAGGTATGTCAACTCTAACCCCGCCCCCCCCATACACACACCTTGTTGCCTCTGATATTATCTCCTCTACTAGAGGCGCTTTTGTACTTATTGCTACACAATAGTTCAACAATAAAATGTGATAAATGCAGGCAAAGGTGTTTCAAGAAAGAAGGTAAATGTCCTTACACATTTTCAACATAGAAACAAAAAGTTTACAAAACAGCAAAATTAAAAAAAAAGTTATAGATAAAGTTTGCAGATAATGTTGTCGTCTCTCTTAAAAGAAGACGGATAAGGCACAGAAGAAGTGTAGTGTTGAGGACAGTGAAAATCAGCAGTTATTGCAATCTATTTATGCTGCATTCAATGGATTTAGAAGACAGAGGCTTGAGTGCTGTCATTATTACTTGTTTGCCATTTGATGGTGGGCAAAATATTTAATTTCATTGGGTTTCTCTTTCTATGCCTCTAAAATGTGGATTCCCAGGCTAAGAAAATATTTCAAATCTTTTCTAGGTCTAAAAGTCACAGACCTTAGTGTACCCTTTATAAAGGCCACATTTTCACAAAAGATAGCATTCTTGTAAAACACCTTTATAGAAAGAAAAAGCTATATTTAGAAAGCCCACTCAGTGTCCAGGGTTTTCTGAAGTCGTACTGCTGTTTGTAACCAGGTGTAGGCCAGTAGGACAACACATTTGCTTTAACAACTGTCCAGATTTCTTGGAGTTAAAGATAAGTTTTTCGTTATTCTAAGTGTTGACCTAAGAAATTATTGAAAATAAGAATTGTTCTAATTTACTTCTTGAATTGCCCAGTTCTTACATGGCCTGACATGAAAGGTGATTTAAAAGATTGCATTTAAGTTTGGACATATAGCCTTCATCCTGCTGTTTCATCACAGACCTCTTACAAGATAAACACGTGCAACCATTTTGAGTTTCTGAATGGGAGTGCTCCTTATAGTATTTTCCCCTTATAAATTCCTTGCCAACTTACTCCAATTTGAATGCAGGTAGAAATTTATAAATTTCTCCAAGAACTTATTTTTATTTTTATGAATCTTACTGATTTTGTGTTAATACCGAGGACTTTATCAAATTCATAGACATTTGATAGAATAAAAAGCAAAAGCGTAATTTGGAAAAATCCAAAAACCTCAAATAGAAAATAAGATGCTATGTTGTTAGTAACAGAAATTAGCACAAATAGACTGAAAAACTGACCACCATTGTAAACTGAGCTTTTAACTATGGCAGTCGCCAGGAAAAGGAGGGTTACTCCTCTTTTTTTGCCTTCTTTTAACAATCTCGAAAATTAAAGAAAGATTGAAATGACAATAAAAATAATTTATTTCCCAAACCATTTGAGAGTAGTTGCTAACACAATGCAATGTCTCCCCCAAATCCTCTAGTATTTCCTACAAACATATATCCAAATATAATCATGAAAATAAGGAAATTAACACTGACACATGACCACAGAGCTACTAATCCTCAGACCCCTTTCAAGTTTTGTCAATTATCCCCATCATGTCCTTCATAATAAAAGGATCAGCCCAGTGTCACATGTTGCATCTAGCTGTCCTGTCTCTTTAGTTTTTTAATCTGGAAAATTTTCTCAGGCCTCCCTTGAATCTCATGAACTAGAAAGTTTTAAAGAATATGGATCAGTTATTTTGTAGGATTTAGCTGTTTGTATTTGTCTCATGATTATTCAGGATATGTGTAGTTGGCAGGAATAACACAGTGGTGAAGCTCTGTTCTTCTCACTGCTTCCTATCAAACAATTTTGGCAAACTTTTAACTTGTAACCTTACTGGAATATCATGTTACTCATTTGATTAAGGTGTATCACCCAGTCTTCTCCATTGTAAAGTTATTTTTTCTCCTTCATTATTAATAAATTTTGTGGTAAGGCACTTTGTAATTATGTAAATATCCTGTTCCTCATCAAACATAATTTACTCAATTTAATTATTTAAATCAGTATGAACTCATAGACTCCTATTTTATTCAATTGACTATAATACATTTCTGCCATTATTTATTTTGAGGCTGAGATTGTTCAAGATTTGTCCAGTGGAAACCCCTTCAGTTTGGCTTCTATATCCTTTGATGTTTCCCAATTATTCTGTGATATCTCCCTTCTTTTTTTTAACATCTTTATTGGAGTATACTTCTTTTACAATGGTGTGTTAGTTTCTGCTTTATAACAAAGTGAATCAGTTATACATGTATCCTCATATCTCTTCCCTCTTGCATCGCTCTCCTTCCCACCCTCCCAATCCCACCCCTCTAGGTCACAAAGCACCGAACTGATCTCCCTGTGCTATGCGGCTGCTTCCCACTAGCTATTTATTTTACGTTTGCTAGTGTATACATGTCCATGCCACTCTCTCACTTTGTCACAGCTTATCCTTCCCCCTCCCCATATCCTTAAGTCCATTCTCTAGTAGGTCTGTGTCTTTATTCCCGTCTTACCCCTAGGTTCTTCATGACATTTTTTTTTTTTTAGATTCCATATATATGTGTTAGCATACGGTATTTGTCTTTCTCTTTCTGACTTACTTCACTCTGTATGACAGACTCTAGGTCCAGCCACCTCACTACAAATAACTCAATTTCGCTTCTTTTTATGGCTGATCCCTTACTTCTTGAAACAATAATATGTTCTAGGGTCATCTTATATTTTCCCTGTAGTGGTTCTAGAATCAGCCATTTCTCCAAATAGCTTTAGTTCCTTCAGTTGGAGAGCTGTATTTAGAAACCAAGATCTGGACACTAGGTGTATTCATTGCGCTTGGGAAGCAGTGGTCCCAGGTACTCTCAATAGGCAGAGCTAGGGGATTTATGTACATATATACATACACACATATGAAAACACATATTCATAACCATTTACACATATTCACAAACACATTCATTATCATATGCATATATATAGTCTATGATTTTTTCTATAATGTCTCTATATTGAAAATCATGTGCTCACATTAACATCCTCCATTCCCTTTCAACACCCTTTCATTCTAGTTTTTGCCCTTTTCATATTTTAACTCCCTCCACAGATATTAAAATAACACTGATTACCATATTCTTAATATCCTTAATTATTTGATCAATCTTCCTGTATTTAAGTAAATTCTTGTAGCTGCCACTTTCCCATCCACACATTTTCTCCACCTGGCACGGGTTAGGACAATCTGTACAGAGTGGTTGCCAAGGCCACTTCCTCATGTGGATGCCCTTTCACACGAATCAGACTTCAGCAGTCAACTCCAGGCTCCCTTATGCAGACATCCTCTCCCCTTTCTCAGACTCTGAGACCCAATGCCAAGTCATGTGGTTCCTTGAATGCCCACCTCCCCCATGCTGACAAAGGGTTATTTTACCTCACTTAATGGACTAAGTTGTTCAAGAACGGAAGGGATCACAACACTATAAAGCAGTTATACTCCAATAAAGATATAAAAAAAAGGGAAGGGACAAGGAAGGGGATGAAGAAAGGGAGGTGGACAGGGACGAACAGGTATCTTTCCTTTCTAAACAATATTTGAAGAGGCCCTTCATTTAGAAGTTGCAAAGACATTATGAAGTACCAGCTGAAGAACTGAAACAATGACATATATTTACACATCTGTATCCCTACATCTATGACACACAATGTACACCTAATTTTATAGCAACCAAAATATAATTTAACAAAACTTATGATGCTTAGCCATACACTTTAATACTCTGCAACTTAAAAAAAATGTGCAGTGCCATTTGGCTGTTAACTATCATCCATTTATATGAATGGATTTGTAAAACTCCTAGCCAAGAGTGCTTGGGATAGCGTCTCTACTGGTCCTTACTGGATCCTCTTCTTCTTTTGTCACTCTTTTCAGTCATTTGTTGATTCTCGATTGTATCTCATTGGTGACTTGCATGACCATTGGTAATCATATCTGGGCAAATACCCCAGCTTGGTGTATCTCAAAGGGCTGACTGAAAACCACCTGCAACAGAATCAACTGTGGTACTAGATAAAATTCGGGTCCACAGGCCCTGTTCTGATTTCCTGCTCAGAAGCTCTTTAGAGAGTAATGAGTATTTGGAAAATACCTTAGCTAATTCTCACACATTAACACTGAAACCATGGTGGAGTTTGCATGTCTACAATTCCTCAAAGTTCACGGTTCAAAACACATAGGTCTCACCAACTACAGTTCTTTTATTTTAGCTTCATCAATTCACATTTGTTATTTAACCAACTTGGAAATTGCCAGATGTGTGAATAGCCACCAAAGTAAAATGTATCTATCTTTTGCAAAAATGTCTCCTACCAAATGTCTCTACAAAATGAAATGTAAATACCTTCTAAGATCTTGCTTGGAGGAATCTTACAGATTTTTAAAATCTTCCAGGTTTTAGGGAATAGCAAGTGCAAAGGCCCTGACGTTGGGAAAGCCACTGCAGAAAGAAAATCTGGATGTGTGTGTGAGAGAATAGTAGTAGTAAACGAGCTTGGAGAGTAGGGCAGAAGAAATACTGAATAAAGCATGTGGGAGAGGTAAAGAGTTTAATTTTTATTCTAAAGTGATGGGAACAGGTTTTGGAAAATAATGTGATATGATTCATGTTTTTTTGTGATTATTCTGGCTATTGTATTGGTTATAGACTCTAAGGATTGGGGCAAGAGGGGAGGAAGCAAGGAGGTTGTGGAAGAGGCTGCCTATTGCATTAGATGAGGCAAGCAATGATGGCTTGGAGTAAGACGGCAAGAGTAAGGTGAGAGGTAGGTGCATTCAGGATGTATTTTCAAGTTAGACTGGCAAGAATTTCTGATGGACTGGACACAGGAATTGTGGGAAAGTGAGAGTTTAAGGATGAATCTAACATTTTTGGCCTGAGCAACTGGATGAGTTATGGAGCCAGGAAAAACGGGAGTGCAATGGATGGATCAAAGCAAAATATTTAGTTTTATTTGCTAAGTTTGAAATGTCTATTATGCATAGACTGGAGATATTTAGTGGGAAATTGGAATTAGGAGTCTGGAGGTTAGGTGAGTGCTTAGGGCTAGAAGTACGAATTGGGGAATCATAAGTCATCTTCCCATTAAAGTAATGGGACTAGATTAAAACTCATGAGTAGTTAAGGTAGATGCAGAGTGAAGGGGGCCAGGAATGAGCCTTAGGGCATTCTAACAGACGTTGAGGGATGGGAGGCATCACCAAGGGAGACTGCCAAGGAATGGTGAGTGAGGAGGGGAGAAATCTAGGAGAGGATGGTGTCCTGGTAGCCAGTGAAACAAAATATTCATTCTGGAAATTATGAGGTTCATTTCCCAAAGTTTCTTGAATTGATGATCATTTGAAACTTGGTATTTTAAAAAGAGCTTTAGCAAACAGAAAAGAGAATAATTTTCTATCATGAGTGATTGATTGCAGTAGCATGGGGAATGGAAACGTTGTAAAAAGGGAATCAAGAATCTATGTAAAAGACAATTTTAAACAAAAGTATTCATTTAAAACACAAGTACACAATATTTAGACATTATATTTTGTCTTTGTGTCCACAGCAGCTACAGCCTGCTGTAAGTGAAAGATGAAGTATTACAGTTTAATATCAAATCGGGGAAAAAGGTGAAATAGTTGAATTCTTTGTAGATTTTTAATAGATTTCAAACCTCTATTGGTTTTGAATAATGTCATATTTCAAACATAATTTTCTAAATAATCATAGCAATTTTAGAATCAGAATAAACCTTATATAAAACTTATTTAAATGCACATATAGTTCATTTTTACGGGTAAAACTAGGACTCTGGTCTTCTGATTACCAGTACTATTTCTTATTGCAACACACTGTTTAAATGTATAGATGATTGAAAAAAAGAGCATACCAGTGATCTCTTAAATGTTTTACAAAATATTAAGTAATTAAAATTAGGGGAAATAAAGCTCATGTGGATTAAATTACAGGAAGAGTTTATAAGAGGGCAAACAAGTAAGAGATGTTTTTCCACACAGATAAATATGAGGTTTTAGTAGAAAATGACCAAAACTGAATTTATAAGGTCATGATACTAGCTAAATGAAATAAAGACAACCATCATGTAAATAACATATAATTTTGAAGGTGAATTTTGAATATGGAGACTGATACAGATTAACATCTGATTATAATAAAAATCAGATCGGCAGGGTAACAAGGTCTTCTTCATCCCATCACAGCTTATCAGGAATAAGGGAACCTCTTGATACTTTGGTATGTGCCATTTTAGGACAATGAACTTGCTAAAAAGTGAACACTTGATACAATAAATAGTTTAGAAACATAAATATGATTCAAGAAATTCATGGATGGTGAAAGCTATGTTGGATTATTTCAAAAAGTTAGGGATGACTAGGTTAAGTAACTTCTCTTTTTAATAACAGAATAACTGTCACATGAAAGATCTCACTATGCCATTGACAAAGATAAAATCCCGGGACGCCATGGCTTCACAGTCTAATAGTCTAGAGATACAATGTCCAGTACAGTGTCCATTAGTCACAAGTGGCTATTAAATACTTGAAATGTGGGCAAGTTTGACTTAGGAACTGAAATTTTAATTTTATTGAACTTACATTTAAAAATTTAAAAACACATGTGACTAATGGCTGTAGTTTTTGACAGCACTAAGAACATTTCCATTATCATGGAAAGTTCTATTGACCAGAGCTGACCCATAACCTTTTTACTTAATTTTACATTTATTCCTCTTTGCTAAGAAAATCCTCTCTCTTCCTAAAAAACAATATTAGCACGATGGCTAGATAAGCTCAAGATGCAAAAATCTATTGGATTTCTATAATCCAGGAACAAAGAGAGAGCTTAAAAATTATTTAAAATGGAAAAAAAACTACCTAGGAATAAATCTAAATAAAAATGTGCAAGACATTTATGGAGAAAATGAAACCTTATTGAAAGATATTAAAGAAGTCTTAAATAAATGGAGAGGTACATCTTGTTTATGGATTGAAAAGACTCATCATATTGGTGTAAGTTTTCCCCAACTTAATTTATATAGTCAATACAATTACAATAAAAATACTTAATAGAGGTTTTACAGGATTGCCAATTCTGAAATTTATGTGAATGGTCAAGAACAGCTCAGACACACCTAAAAAATCCATTCATTCCAAAATGGACCTGGAAGACTTAATTATTCATAAGAAAACAAAGAAATTGGATAATACAGACAAGTCGATTGTAAGTGCATTAATGGCTTGAATATAAAACAAAGATACACTAGAACTTTCAGAAGAAAATATACTATATCTGGGTAGCATTAAACTAGGGAAGGACATTTTAAGTAGAACAAAAAGACACTAAGCTAAAAGATAAATTTGATTTCATTAAAATTGAGAGCCGCTATTTATCAAAAGACATTAAAAAAGTTAGAAGGTATGAAATAACTTATTTGTGTCATATATAGCTGACCAAAGATTATTTGCTTGTATTTAAAAAACAATACAAATAAGTAGGAAAAAGATAAACAGTAGAAAAATGGACAAAAGATATTCTCTGGACTTCACAGAATAGGAAACATAGGCAACTGTTAAACAAATGAAAGGATTCTCAGCCTATCAGTAATTAGAGAAATACAAATTAAAATTGTTATGGACTGAATTGTGTTCCCTAAAATTCGTATGTTGATGCCCCATCTCCCAATGTGGCTGTTTGGAGACAGGGACTTTAAAAACATAATTATGGTTAAATGAGGTCATAATGGTGGGGCCCTAACGGATATGACTGGTGTCCTTGTAAGAAGAGAAAGAGATAAGAGGGATGTATACACACAGAGAAAAGGCCATGTGAGGACATGGCAAGGAAGCAGTGGTCATCTGCAAGTCAAGGACAGAGGCCTCAGGAGGACCCAAAACTGCCAACATCCTGAGCCTGGACTTCCAGCCTCCAGAACTGTGAGAAGATAAATCTCTTGTTTTTTAAGCCACTGAATCTGAGGTATTTTGCTAGGACAACCTGAGCAGACTAATACAAGGAACAAAAGACTAGAATGGCCATTCTAACTGGTGAAGCTATAGAGCAAAAGGGCTGAAAATTGATTCCATAACTTTGGAAAACATTTTGACATGAATTTTTAAAGTTGAATATTTGAATTCCCGACACCTCAGCAATTCTACTCTTAGTATGTCTACTCTTTTACTTATGTTAAATCTTGCACATGTGTACCAGGAAACATTAAAATAAATGTTCATGGAAGTACTGTCCGTAATAGGCCCCAAACAACCCAAATATCATTAATAGAATAAACACATTTTCTTGTATTTATACAATCAAATATTATACAGTAGTACAAATGAATGAACACTAGTTAAAGTAAAGTGGATGAACCTTAGAAACATAATGTTGAGTAAAAAAAGCAAGCACAGAAGACTCAAGTATGATATCAATTTTATAAATCTCAATAATAAGCAAAATCAGATAAAAATTATGTGGATGTTCAACATAAAGCCAAGATCAGAGTGATTTCTTTGGTGAAAGCAGGAAGGTGGGATCAGGGTAGAGAACAGAGAGAAGACTCAGCAGTTTTGATTCTAGTTCTTAGTTTTGGTGGTGTGTTTGCAGGAGTTTTTATTATTTCTCATAACTTACATACAATTAAATATATTCTTTTGTATATTATCTAATAATATTTAAAAAATCAAAATCCATTATATACCAAAGATAACCGCTAGACATTAATTATAGACAGTCCATTTTGAAACAACATACATAGTTACTCATAAATCTTCTGTAGTTGAAAGCTTTTAGCTATGAAATTCTTCCCCCTTCATAGGAGGACTTTATGTTCCATAATGAAGGAAAATTGTTCCTACTTTAGGACAATTTGCCTTCTTTATTAAAGAGATACTAGTTCTTTGGCTGCCTAGAAATTTTAAAAACAACTGATAACTACATCTACTGCCTGCAAGAGAATAAAGGAAAAGGAGCATAGGAGGCAATCTCATACATGATTGATAAACACATACAAAGACAATATTGGTACAAAGCTATTTCTCCATATAGCAACTCTGAATTTTATTAATAAACACACACACACACACACACACACACATATATATATATATATATATATATATATATATATATATATATATATATATATATATATATATATATATATATCAAACATTAATAAAAGAATAAAATCCAATATGAGTACATTTGCTCTTTTTTTGCAATTAGTTCCAGGATTCTATTTTAGATTATTACTTCATATCTGCGAGAGTTGGGTGTGTGTTTGTGTGTTTGGTTTTATGGAAGTTGCATTGTGCTAAATTTTACATTTCTTTCTAGAATTAAATGGCTTTTGTTATCCCTTGGGAACACTGAAGATAGCAACAACAGATTACTACCTACCGGTGGAAAAGTATAAATAGCAATTTTAGCTGCTAGTGATTCTGAAATTGCCCTTAACTTTGTCCTTCTAAAAATGCTCCAAGAATTACGTTTTGCAAATCCACAGATTTACTATCCATATTCAAGTCATTTACGTGGACAAAGAATGTAGCCTGCGGTATCAGTACAAAGGATGTTATAGCCATCAAGCCATCAGCCACTGAAGCCACCCCCAATGCTCCACCCTGAGGGGATTCAGGATGGAGAAAACAGGATACTGGCGCTAGATAATTAAAGTGCATTTCAAGGGAATGATTTCCATGAGACCAGATTCTTGCATCTCACCATATATAGAAAATTGCTAAATTTATTAAATTAAGATGTCTAGTTTCTTTAATTAACAGTAATCTTTTGATGTTCCAAATACCTGGGTTTTTTTTTTTTGCAAGAACCCCTAAATATCCTGTGCTCTCCCTTACCTCTTCGGAACAGTCCCTCAGAGCTATCTGAGCGGCTGTCTCCTGATTTAAGTCCTCAGTATGTCCTCCAAATAAAACATAATTCTCAACTTTTAGGTTGTGCATTTTTTTTCAGTCAACATTTAATTGTATGGCTCACGTAGGTACTATGCTTAGATGTAATGGGATGAGCTGTAAATTATTAAAACTAGATAAATTCTATCAGCTCTACCACTAGCTGAGATCAGGCTTTCATCTCTGGATACTTCTGTCATAGACCTTGGTAGATATGGGGTCTGTGTTGGTCTTAAAATTATTCTTAGAATTGTGGGGACTCATTCATTCTTTCAGCAAATTTTACTGCTTATATTCTATGTGTCAGTTACAGTGCTGGGTCTTGAAATATAGAAGTCAACACACGAAAATACAAGGATAAAACACATTTTCTACCATATTAACTTTTTTCATTCATTAATTCATCCCTAAATCATTCAACAGGCATCTTCTTATTGAATACTGATGAGGGGTCAAATGCTATGCTAAACACTGAGTATATAACTGCAAATGAGATGGGTAGGCCCTGATTTTGATGTCACTACTATCTTTTGTCCTGCCATATAATGGGACAGCTTCATTATTCCCTTTACCCTAAGTTTTTATCACAAATTGCTAATGAAAATAAAACTGTTAGTGGAGTTTCAACATGCATAGGTAAATGAGAACACAGAACTCCCCTTTCGCATGCCCCATTCTTCTCCTTCTAACTCCCTATGTGAACCCACTTTGTGCCAAGACCAAGAATTTGTGCCCCAATAAGCACCAAGCTGATTCCCTCACACTGACTGGGGCTATTGCTCACTTAGAAGACTTGATGCTTAATTTTGATAAGCAACTAGAAGACCATGGAGACAACCTATAAAAATGATTTGTCTTGGGAGAAAATACTAAAAAGGGTTAATGTGCTGTTCCACATGTCTAACCTCCTGGGATTAAACCACAGGCACCAAGATCACCAAGTGTACTTGGCAACAATGAGCCAAAAATGAAAACAAAAAGCATCATACTGTTATTGTATTCATTTCCCCCAAGGCACTCACTGATAAACACCACAACCTCTAAGGGAACTGAGAACAGCTTCCTTGTGGGGTAGGTTAGATATGCATCTTTTTCCAAGCAGTTATATCATATCCAGCTATCAGCACACCTTACTTAAGGTGATTGTAATGTATGAGATTAAATGTTCCTACCTGATTGGAAACCTTCTTGTCCTCAATTCATTGGCTATACTGGATTATTTTTCTTGGGTCAGACCTCCAGAATTCTACCAGAAATCGTTCCTTTGGGGAAACCAGGCCTTCCCAGAAACTCAGGAAACTGAAATGGAGACAGCAAGAGAGAAGGAAATTATTTGGACATATAGACCTCAATTGTTTGGTTTTAAGTAAACGTCCAAGCAAACATCTTCTAAATGGTATAATAACTTTAGGGAAATTTACAGTTTATAAGTTTGTGTACTCATAAACTGAACATATTATGATAAAAGTACAGGTTGCATTTTGTGTCTTCAACTCAAGCAAAGACTTCAAAAAAGGCCCAGTTATACTTTGTTCATTAAGACACAAAGAGAGGGCAAAAAGGGCAAGTTTCTAAGTCTTTTTCTTTAAAATTTACTTCCTTTCTTCAGCCTTCATCAAGATCTTCAGGAAATTAACTTTACTAAAGTTTTCATAAAATAAACATACGAACCTGCAGAAAACTATTTCACAGAGACCTGTAATGTACAATATCCATCGCATACATGCACCATGAGCTTGTCTTTTCTAGCACTGGCGTACACAAAACTCTGTGTGTGTGTGTGTGTGTGTGCGCACATGTGTGTCTTTTTTTTGTTATGGAGCCATAGGGAGAAAATAAATCTATTGGCTGCAATTCAGTGATGTAGAAAGATTTAAGGGTAAAGGAAAAGGCTACATCAAGTGAAGCAATAAAGTCATGAGGTTGTGCTTCCATAATAATAACAATAGCAGTCTTCTGTAACCAAGGGAGCAGGCTCCTCAAATTATAGTCACACCTGTTAGACCATCTGCCCATAAATTTCACACTATCATTAATGGAAAACAAATGGCACTGTCTCTCCTTCCCTTTATCCATTGGCTATTCTCATATAAACGATTTTTCTCTTCAAGGTCGTGCTCTTTCCTATCTGTTTAAAAATATTAGGATTTAGGAGGGGTGATACATAATGTGCCATGCCTTGGTACTTGTACCAGTGATGGCTCTGTAAGGAGCACTGGATTGTTAGGAGGCTATAAATTGAATTCCCCTAGAAGTAGAACCTGAGGCAATAATTTGAATGCAAACTGTTCATCTGGGAGGTGCTTCCAGAAAACTCAGAAGTGGAGTGGGAATTGAGAATGGAGGCATGGAAGGAAGCCAACAGAGGTGCATTACTGAATCAATTACTCCTGCAGGGAACTGCTGCCAGTACTTCAGGGGAGTTCTGTGAAACTCTATAGAACATGTCTCAGAGTTATCCCAAGAATTGGTGAGAAACTTGAAGTACTTATCTTCCAGTCCCCTCTGTCCTTGGTTGAAAGCTACACCCAGATACATTAACTCCTGTACATTTCTGGCCTGCCCTAGGGTGGATAATTGCAGGTGGTAGCATGAGTCTATCAGCATATACTGGAATGATGAGTGCTGGGGAGATATGAGTGGAGCATTGAAACCATCTAATACAGTGGGGGCAGGCGATATTAATTATTGGCTTGCAAGTCCAAATGGGTAACCTTAAATTCCTGGGTTAATGGTTTTACTTTGAGGTATTTAAGCATGATGTATGAGTAAAAATTTCCTCTATTAAATCAAGTTGAAGATCCTAAGTCCCTAATCTTCTGGAAAACTGTGGGTATCTTTTTAACAGATTTTTGAAAAGTAACATGATTAAGATTTCAAACTGACCATTCATTCATTCATTCATTCACTCATTCAACAAACATTTATTGAACACCTAAAGTATGCCATGGGTTAAACTAGGCACCAGTGTTACTGTTACTAACATCATTATCGTGCCACCTAGAAGTCAATGTATTGTGACACTCAAATAAGCAAATCCATAGTTACCATAAAAATTATTACAGAGTGATATAGGAAGACACGGTAATACCTTAATTCATGCCATGGACAGTAGTATATGGGGGATATCAGTAGGGCTTCCTGTAGAAGGCAATTGAAATGGATATGTAACATGAAGGAAGGGTGAATTTTTGAGGAAAAGAGAAGATAAATTCATGTTTGCCAGAAAATGAGTGGTTAAGGATCAGGCCAGAAAGGAGTTCCATTCATAGTCAGTATAAGAAATGTCACTGGGGCTTCCCTGGTGGTGCAGTGGTTGAGAGTCCGCCTGCCGATGCTGGGGACAAGGGTTCGTGCCCCGGTCCGGGAAGATCCCACATGCCACGGAGCAGCTGGGCCCATGAGCCATGGCTGCTGAGCCTGCGCATCCAGAGCCTGTGCTCCGCAACGGGAGAGGCCACAACAGGGAGAGGCCCGCGTACCGCAAAAAAAAAAAAAAAAAGAAAAAAAAAAAAAGAAAAGAAATGCTCACTGGAGTGTAAGAAAAGAAGACAATGGAGAGGGTGGAAGAAGCCAGACCATGAATGGTCCATGTATATATACTAAGTGCTATGGTCTAGTCTTGTGTTCCCCTCCAAATTTATACGTTGAAATCTTAATTTCCAGAGGTGATAGTAGTAGTAGGTGGGGCCTTTGGGAAATGATAAAGTTATTAGTGCTCTTATAAAAGAGACGCCACAGAGCTCCTGAAGCTCTTCTGCCATGTGAGGTTACAATGAGAAGTCTGTGACTCAAAAGAGGGCCCTCATCTGACCATACTGCCACCCTATTCTTGCACTTGCAGCCCCCAGAACTGTGAGAAAAAAAATGCCTGTTCTTTATGAGCCACCCAACCTGCAGTATAATCTTACAGCAGCCCAAAAGGACAAAGAGAGTTTGGATGTGAGATTTTACTCCAAGAAAGATGGGAATCCATTGGAGGATTTTAACTGGTAACTTAGAAGAGAGAAAAGTTTCATAACACAATCAGGTATTTTTATAAGAAAAATTTGTTTCATTTTCAGAAAGATCACTCTGGAAATACTGTGACTAGATTTTTGGAGACGGGTGATGGCAGTCCCAGATATAAAAAGATGAGTTAGTAGGCCATTAATGTAAGTCAAACAAGAAAGTGGATATAAAAATTGTGAATTTGTGGCTGAGCGTTCTTTTCTTTTAGCACTTGAAAAATGTTATGTCAATGCTTCTGACTCCAGAGTTTTAGACAAGAAATATGCTGTCATTGGAATTGGTGTTTCTCAATAAGTAATGCATCGTTTCTGCCTGTCCACTTTCGAGATTTTTTTTGTCTCTACTTTTCAGAAGTTTAGTTATGACACGTCTTGGCAAGGATATCTTTGTGTTTTTCCTCTTTGGGTTTGTTCAGATTCTTGAATTTGTGTTTATGTCTTCTAAAAAATTGGGAACTTTTTAGCCATGATTTCTTTGAATACTTTGTCAGTCCTACTTGCCCTCTGTTTTCATTCTGGAACTTTGATGATATGAATGTTAGTGCTTTTGTTACTGTTTATAGGTTCTTGAGATCCTGTTGTTTCTCCCATCTTTACCCCTCAATCTATTTTTCTCTGTACATGCGGTACATTGTATTCATCTCTTCTAAGTTCATGATTCTATGCTTTGTAATCTCCACTCTACTCTTGAGCAAAGTTTTTTGATCGTTGTAGTTTTCAGTTCTACTGTTCTCATTTGTTTTTATTGTTATAGCTTCTAGTTCTTTGTTTCCATTTTCTATTTTTCCCATTTCTGTCAAGGAACACATAATTGCTAATTGAAGCACTTATGTGACAGCTTATTTAAAATCCTTGTCTGATCATTTCAATAAATGTTTTATCTCAGTGTTGGTGTATGTTTATTGTCTTTTCTCATTTATTCAGTGATTTCCTGGTTCTTGGTGTCATAAGTATTTTTCCATTGTATTCTAAACATTGTGAGTTATTATATGACTCTGTATCCCATTTAATTTTATTATTACTTTTTGAAGGAATTCATCCTATTTGAGGCATAGTATGAGGACTGGGAGGTTATGTACAGATTTCCATTGGGCCCTACTGACGATACCCCAGCAAAAGTGGGCACTTACATTGCCTCACTGCAGACAGATCAAGTAGAAGTTCAGCTATCCTATTGGCCCTTCTGACACCTTCCCCCCAATAGTGGAACATTAATATCATTGTGTTGCCTTTTAGTAGGAGTGGAAGTTCATCTCCCCAGTAGATTTCTTGACACAGGGGAGGGGAGAAGTGAAGTGTTTGCTGTCCTTCCTCCCACTTCTTTCCTTCTTGTTGATGCCGGGTGTGGGTAGAGGGTCAGCTACCTGCTGGCCCCACTGACACCAGGGTAAGAGGAAGAGAACTGACAACTAGCCCTGCTTGTGCCATCTCATTCTGTCTTATTGCCTCAGGATGGTTATGGGGATTCAGCACCTCATTGGGTCTCACTGACATCATGTGTTGGGGGTTACTGGGGTGCCTACTCCCTCCAACCTGTAACATCCTATTCTTATTGATGTCAGGGAGAGATGGACGCTATGTCCCACCATTGGACCCCACGACTGTGTGAGGGCAGCCCAGTGTTAACAAGCCTGTCAGGCACCACGTTAATTTTTTTTTTAATAAGTAAATTTACTTATTTATTTGGCTGTGTTGGGTCTTCATTTCTGTGCAAGGGCTTTCTCTAGTTGCGGCGAGCGGGTGCCACTCCTCATCGTGCTGCTCGGGCCTCTCACTGTTGTGGTCCCTCTTGTTGCGGAGCGCAGGCTCAGTAGCTGTGGCTCATGGGCACAGCTGCTCGGCGGCATGTGGCATCTTCCCAGACTAGGGCTCGAACCTGTGTCCTCTGCATTGGCAGGTAGATTCTCAACCACTGCTTCACCAGGGAAGCCCAGGCACCACCTTTTAAAGTCTGTTTGCTAATGGAAAGGGGTGGAGGCTCAGCTCACCACTGGACCACACTGAAACAACCCTGGTGGGTTGTTTCAGAGCGCTGCCTCTTCTGGAGGGCAGGAGTGGGGTGGTGTGGAAGATCAAATCCTAGCTTGGCCCAACTGAAACCACAGGACATAGGGGATGGGTGCAATATTCCACTGACACTTGGCTCGAGTAGTGTGTATATTCCACTGGCACTTGGCTCGAGTAGTGTGTATATTATTGCCCAAATGGTCTTCTGTCTTTAGCAACCCCTTTCCTCATACTTTGGCTAGGGGGAACAGGGTTTTGTGTTTTTTTCTGAAGCTTTTTTGTCTGTTGTTCTGTTGGTGGTTATTGATTGGGGGTTCCTGTAATACCCTCTCCAGGATGTATGGGAAGCAACAGGAAACACAGGGGACTCATCACCATGTTATTCCTCAAGTCCCAAAGTCCCTAGTTAAGTCTGCCTTCTCATTTCCACCTTTCAGCGTCTTCCTATGTTTGTTTGTTGTTATGTTCAGGGTTTTAGTTTTAAGTGGGAGAACCTGGGAGAAATGGGCTACTTCATCTTCTTGGAAGCAGAGGTCTGGAGGACTTTTGATATTAAAAAGTACTGCTGACTGTAAATTAAAATTTGATGATAAACACCTTGCCCTTTAAGAATTATTCTACTAGATGATGTGGCTTCCCAAAGTTGCTACAATTTGATTTTCATACTTCTAAAAGCCAAGTGTTTTGCTGGAGTTGAAATTTAATGATAAGCAAGAGATGAGGCTAAGATGATCTATGTGGTAACAGATTAAAGTTGGAAACATCAATATACATCCATGTTTAGCTTAATATTGCTTCATATTACCTTAATACACATGGTTATGTAGAGAGATACTTATAGATATGTGTGTATACATGGGTCATGTACACACATATTATCTCTTTGCTCTGTCAGCTGAGAAGATCTAGAAGCAATGACATCAGAGCAGCAATTAGCACACCCCACACCCAGATCCTGCTGTCTAATACCGTTCTCCACTAAAAAGACCTAGTTATCCTTGAAGAAATAGCTGATTCTAGGACTAGGGCAGTAAATATACAAGATTTATAGACAAGACCATCTTATAGTGTCAGAAAGTAAGGAAGTTCCAAAAAAAAAAAAATACAGGATGGGGATACCTCAGAGTGGCACAAGAGCCAACTGAAAAGAGTTCACAAGGGTCAGGACTAGAGCAATTTGAGGAACAAAGTAACTAAAGTAGAATTAGATTATAACCCAAAGTATAAAATAAAAATCCATGAGTTCTTCTGATAAAAATAAATAATTGGATACATAAATGCAGAAGAATAGATAAATCTCCAGTGCAAAGGAATTCCAAATAGTTTATGTAGTACTCCATCTTAAGCATAACTCCCTATTCCTTAGTTGTGGGCTGAGCATATTGACTTCCTTCCAAAAAAATACAGTATGAAAAAGGGAAAACAGTAATCTTAGGATGGAGAAACCTGAAGAACACTACCTCAGCCTGGTGATCAAAGTCGACCTCAGCATTCATAATGCATATTCATACTTTGTACACTTGATGTGGTCTGACAAAATAACCCTTCTACTCTGTGGTCTTCCTCCCCAAAACACATAATCCCAATATGATCATGAAAAATGCATCAAACAAATTCTAGTAGTGGGCATCCTACAAAACCCTAACTACTCAAAATTGTCAAGGTCATCCAAGGAAAATCTGAGAAGCTATCAAACCCAAGAGGAGCCTAAGGAAACATGGCAACTAAAGGTAATGTGATGTTTTGGATGAAATCCTGGAATAGAAAAAGGACATTAGGTAAAAAGTAAGGAACTAGACTAATGGATGGACTATAGTAAATGATAATGTATCAATATTTGTTAATTGATTGTAACAATGTAACATACTAATATAAGTGGATCATCATAGAGGGAAATGGGTATAGTGTATATGGAAACACTTTATACTATCTTCTCAATTTTTCTGTAAAATTCAAACACTTCTAAAAAATAAAGTCTATAAAAACGCTGTGTTTTCTTGTTTTATGATTATGTGCCTGTATTTCCTAATGAATATGTCAATTTGCTTTACCTTCCTTGATACTGATATTACAGGAAATACTAAGTAACTCTGAAAGAATTTGTAACTCCAATTCAACAAGCAAAAATACTTGTATTAACTTTGTGGAAGAACCCACCGAATAAATCAAAGCAAATTGTCTTTAAAGGCTGAATTTCTTTTCAGTGTTTAATCTTTTATATTATTAATGCATACCACAAACAAGATTTTGTTTCAAAGGGCAGAAAACATTAATTGTAGGCAATGTCTAAATTACAGTGAAATATTAATGCATGATGCTATAACAACTTTAATGTATTTTATGTTTTCAAAATGATGAATTGTTATTTCAGTCAATAAAGTATTCACTTTTATACATTTCCTACCCATCTTTTCCCAAGACACCCACAAGGAAATGATACTATCATCTGACATTAGGTTCCTCAATTTAAATTGGAGTTTTTGGTAGCTGTGGTTGCCAATGGTACTGGAATGTGTGATACTTTTACAAACCCTCTCCATGGCAAAATCTGATCCTCACAAGGTAAATCACAGTAGGTGCCTAAAGCCAAATGACATATTGCTTTGTAGCTAGATTACCAAGCATTTTACTTAGAGGCACAATAGGATGTAGAAAAGGCCATTTCTCTTTCTGTCTTTTTCTGCTCAAAGGTCACTCACCATCTTACTTTTTATCAGCCATTTCAGAGGTTTTCCATAAATTTAGACTATATAATGTCACTTAATGTGAATGTAGCTCAACCTTCTGTTTTAGTACAGCTAATCTCACATTATTTTATTGGTGCTAAATATGTAAATCATCAGCAAATTTTTGTACTTAACTTTTTTTTTTTTTTGATGTGGACCACTTTTTAAAGTCTTTACTGAATTTGTTACAATACTGCTTCTGTTTTATGTTTTGGTTTCTTGGCTGTGAGGCATGTGGGACCATAGCTCCCCGACTAGGGATTGAACCCACACCCCCTGCATTGGAAGGTGAAGTCTTAACCACTGGACCGCCAGGGAAGTCCCTGTACTTAACTTTTTTTTTTTTTTTTTTTGGCGGTACGCAGGCCTCTCACTGTTGTCGCCTCTCCCGCTGTGGAGCACAGGCTCCGGACGCGCAGGCTCAGCGGCCATTGCTCACGGGCCCAGCCGCTCCGCGGCATGTGGGATCTTCCCGGACCGGGACACGAACCCGTTTCCCCTGCATCGGCAGGCGGACTCTCAATCACTGCGCCACCAGGGAAGCCCCCTGTACTTAAATTTTAAAAATAATTAAAATAAGCTATTCAACACTTTTTTCCTTAAAAAAAATAAAATAAAAGCAATTCTCCTTAGGCTGGCCCTGGGCACATATGTGACTTTGCCATTTTTTCCATGGACTATTTTCTTATCTGTTTTACGGTGTCACATTTGTTCTACCTTCTCAAAAAGAAGCATTTAAAAATTCATCTACACGTTCATGCATTCATACATTTATTAAATAAATCTATTGAACACCTACAGATGGCACAGAAAAAGAGGCAGAAAACTAATCTGGGTTGCACAGAAAGTAATGAACTGAGTTAAAATATTTGGTGAAAATAGGTATTACTCAATCTACTGGAAATTACATTTCATTATGGGGACTCACAGACTCAAGGAAAACCAAGACCTAAATAATAATAAAGTAATAAAAGGACTAGCCATTTACTGAGTGCCTGCTTGTACCTGACTCTGAAACTCTAAAATCATTACGGATGTTCTGATGATTGTCTGATATAATTGTAATCTCCATTTTACAGATGAAAATAACAAGGTTCAGAGACATTAGGTTACTTGCCTAAAGTGAAGTGGCCCAGAAACTACAGAACTGGAAATTGAACCTTAGACTTCATAATGCCAAAGTCTGTGCTTTTAATCACAATGTGTGTTTGTGAGAGAGAGATAGATAGAGAGAGAGAGAGAGAGAGAGAGAGAGAGAGAGAGAAAGAGAGAGAATGTGTTTAATAGAGAACCTCTGAGAAATGGCAAGAAAACTGCCAGGTATCCATAAAACAATAATTTAGGAGCTTCTTACTATACAAGTAATTGTTAATCATATGGCTGAACTAAGGATCTCTCACTTTTGAACTAAGAAATCAAAAGCTTCCAGAAGTTGAGTCTAAATTTTACACTTATATAAGATACTTCATACAGAATGCTCAAGTATAATAACTAAAGAGCTCTGAAAATACTGGAAGCATTCATATAAGTATGATTTCATAATGTGGATAATAGAGGATTTAAGAAATTGGCAGATGCAACTGCAGACTCAATTGTTATCATTTCTGTAAAGGGCAAGATAAATGAATAAAATGAGAAAAATGAAAAAAGAATGGCTAGCAATTTTAGGTAGTTTGCTTAATCTCCATACTAGGAAAGACTAAGCAAAAAAAAAAAAAAAAATTCTCGAAATATTATTTTGAAAGCACCTACAAGTGTATATGGTCTTTTTATACCAAATAACTTGGAGTTATGAACTGTCAAATAAGTATAATCTTCTCTGATGATAAAATTGCTGACTTTATTTGAAACTATGGAATG
The DNA here is from genome assembly GCF_964341445.2 of Mesoplodon mirus. Classification (NCBI taxonomy): domain Eukaryota; kingdom Metazoa; phylum Chordata; class Mammalia; order Artiodactyla; family Ziphiidae; genus Mesoplodon; species Mesoplodon mirus. The sequence goes on along the minus strand of NC_138976.1, from coordinate 203,770,399 downwards.
AAAAATGAGGTAATAATCAGAAATTCTTAAGAAAAGGAGTAGAAAAAACAAAATTATAAGAGTTATGTTAAAAAATATTTTGAAACAAACATAAAATCCCCATTACTGGTACAGAGCTTTTAAAACTTTATTTTGGTTTTAAGTTTTAATAAATATTTATATGTTTACATAATTACTGTCATAGGAAGACACAATTGTAGGTCAACTTTCTTCATTCTTTATTTATTAAGCATTATTCTATTTTGCTCCATCATCTTGTAATTATACTATAGTAACTGTGTAACTTTCTACTAAGTGGATATTTCCTAAACTGTTTTCCTATTGTTAACAATTAAAGGTGTTTCCAATGTTTTGTTATTACAAATGACATGACAATGAGCATCTTTATATAATAATTTTCTGGATTATAAATCATTTATTGGCATAAGCTTCCAGAATTAGAATTAATGTGTAAAAAGCTATTAACATTTTTATCTTGCTAGACATTGCCAAATTACTTGTCAAAAGATGGAACCAAATTATATTGCAAAAATCTTTGCCAACGGAAGACATTATATATAATTTTTGATTTTGCTAAATTAATAAGTTGGAAACCTATGTTCCATTTCTTTGAATTCTTTGATAACAGAGTGCTGCTGGAGGCTGGGAGGGCAGCCATGTCCGTGAAGGCTTCCCAGAGTTGGAGCGGGAAAGTGGAAAAAGGTAAAAAAAAAATACTAATTGTATTTCCCTCGTTTGTTATCTCTCACTCTCTTCTGCCTCTGTGTAACTTGTATCCAGGTAGCTGGAGAAAAATCATGTGGCACGGCAAATTGGTATTCCAATAAATTAATAATCACCAGCTTCAAATGGATTTTCAAGACTGGAAATAGTGCTCTGACTTACAGTAAGCTCTTTCTAATTCTCCTTAAGGACTATTTTCTTAGAAGCTTTACTTAACCTCCATCCTCTCTACTTCCTTCACTCTGAGCTGGTGAGGTGCTTCATAACTCATTAAGAACACATAAGTCTGTAAATAGTCCACTGCCAAATCCATTAATTCATTAGCATTTGCATTGATCTTTGTATTCCCTTTTACTACAGGAGTGAAAGTTAAAAGGCCATGTGCACTACAGATAGGATTTCATTTTCTCTCATCTTCTCAAGTACTTCACAGCACTGCATTTTCTACAGCCCATCTACTCCTTATGAATGATTCTTGCCACAATTCAACCTCATTCTAGACTAGTAACTCCAACTTAAAATGTTAAAAACAATACGTGTAACATGAAAGCCTCCCTCCTCCCCTAATCCCTGCATATCTTCTGTAGTCAATTCATGTCTGAACTTTTCAAAATTGTTATCTTCATATATTGTTTCCATTTCCTCACGTCCCATTTACTCTATAATTTACATCCATCTGAATTCTCTCACCATAATCTCTTTGTCCACTGTCCTGAAATTTTACTTATGAAGGTCACCAGTGATCTCCATGCCAGTATAGCCAACGAATAGTTTTTGTCCTATTTCTAGGCTTTTTCCTTCTTTAAAAAAGAAAAACAAAAACAAAAACCATTTTTTTTCTTCTATGCTTTTACACCCTCATCATCTTCTGTCTTGGTATATTTTACTGGCTTTCTGTGTTTAATCTGATTTCTAACATTCTATTAGTTTCCTTTATCTTCAGTGGAATAAACCAGTATATGAAGGATTATTCTCAACAGTTAGTTCTCATAATAACAGTACTAGTAGCAGCAGTCAATACTCTGTAATGCTTATCATGAGCCGGACACTATTCTAAGACACTGTTTAAATACATATATATAGACACACACACACACACATATATATATGAGGTTTTCCTCATAGGCCTATGAAATAAGCCTATTATTATACCCGTGTTACAAATGAGAAAACTGAGACAATGAGAGGCCAAGGTCACATGATCAGTACTTGGTGAAGCTACGCCTGAGTTAATGCTGGAACTTTAGAGTAGACAAGTTAATAATGTCTCACAGATTGGCCCTAAATGTGAGCAACATTTAATTAATAACTTGTGAAGTATCAGAAAAAAATGGAACATTTTAAATTGATTGGGATCTACTAAGTCATGTATCAGTAACTAAGAATGACTCTTATTGAATGAAATTATTTTTCATTATTCTTTTGAAAGGAGAATATTCTTGTGTTAGTGTTTCAGTTTTTTTTTCATTCACATATTTATTCATTTATTAGCCACACATTTCCTTCTATGTGCCAGTGTCTGCTGCAAGCCTTGGAAGATTCAGTGGTGAGCAAAAAATTACAAAGCCCTTGCTCTTAAGCAAATGTCCAGTGGTGGAGGAAGACAGAGTAAACATGTAAACAAATTTTGTACAGCGACAGAAATACGACTGGACAATGGGACGGAGAGGCACTGAGGAGGCAGGTCTCTTTGGTCAAGATAGTAGTGGTGGCGTTTGAACCGAGACCTTAATGATCAGAGGGAAATTGGTCTGGGTAGAAGGATTAGCCAATCTAAAGCTGGGAGAGCAAGAAGTAGAGCTTGTTGCATCTGAGGGACTGAAAAAGACAACTGTGCCTCGAACCCCATGAAGGTCAGGGAAAGATGTAGTAAGTGACCAGAGCACATGGTCCCTGTGAGCCTGGCTAAGTAGTTGAAAATTTAATCTCTCTACAATAGATAGCCTTTAGAGGTTAGAAGCAGTGCAATAATAGCATCTGATCTGTGCTTTTTGAAAGACTACTTTGTTGAGTGTCCTACAAAAGCAAAATACTTGTGTCTCTATGAAGTGCAGATAGTAAAATTTAAAAAGCCCAATGAACTCATAAGCAGTTGGTTTACTAAGTGTAATCATTTATCTTAACTAGGCTTCATTAATATAAGCTTGGTGACCTTGGGGCCCTGGGATATATTAGATTAGGGAAACCCAACTATTTTCAAATAGTGTGATTTGAAAAATTCTTGAAATTGTTGGGGTTCAGGAAGATTATTTTAGTGCTGGGCCTGGATGGGAAGTTTCGAATAAGAAACGAAAGTATGATGGCTGGCTTCCATCTATTCTCCCTTCCTGTGGGAGAAATGATGGTGGGGTGACTACTTTGCTGTTGACCCAATGCTTAAATTTCAGAGCTAGTTCAATCCAGTAAATATTTGCTGAACAACTATTATATGTTAGGCACCTTGCTGAAACTGGGAATATAGAGAATAATTAATAATAAAAGCAGGTATTACTAACAAGAGACAGGCACTGTGCTAATGCTAAACATGCACCATCTCAAGTTACATTAATTTACACACTAACCATATAGGGTAGATGCATTTATGATACCATTTTCCGGGTGAGAAATCTAATCCCTTTAAGGGGCTTAAGTTACTTCTCCAAGGTTACACAGCTAGTTAGGGGCATAGGCAGTATTTGGACTCAGGTCTGGTGTCAGCACCAATTCTCTTAGCCATTATGCTCTATAAGGACCTTACTTGAGAAGTTCAGGATTATACATATATGGGTACAACCAACCCTAAGACCATCTGGCAAAACTGGCTGCTTGAGAAGTCCTGGATTTATGTAAGATGCTCTTGGAATGGAGAAGATCGTGAAGGAGGGTCCCCAAAACACACTCTCTATACTAAGGGGTAAAAAAGAGAGAAAGAATTAGCCTACAGCAGTATGATATTGAGGACCAAGAAACAGTGTTTCTCTCTTTTGTGAATAGTTATTAAATTATTTCTACTTCAAAATATCGGAAAGAAATCACAGTACTATGGACAGTTTGTGGAGCCACCCTATCTTCGCGTGAATCCTGGCAGGTGTAGAGTTCATAGTATGACCCTGGCACCTAAGTGTAGTTAAGTAAGCTTTCATTTTTCTTTAGGCTGAAAGCAAAGTAGCTTTCTGATAGGTATAGTTTAGGAAAGTCTTCAAAGAAAATATTTAAAGTCCACTATCTCAGAGAAAAGCCATTTTGCAAAAGATCTGTCAGCAAAAGCAAGGCCAAACACACCAATTATTTAGTGAGACTTGTATTGTTATATCATTGCTCATGTTGTTTCTTTATGCATTTACCTGGAAGAAGGCTTTTAATGTTCAACAATTCTCAAAGAGATAAAGACCCACACTGACGTGTCAGAAAGAGCTGTGCCCTGGAATTAGATCAGTTTAGGTTTGACAACTTACTAGAATTAGGTAACGTTCTTAATCTTTCTGAGCCTGTTTCCCATCTGCAAATAGGCATAACACTATCTATTACAGAGGGATGTGTTTAAATTAAATGATACAGGTAAATGAAATATATCCTTCCAGACTGAGAACATACCTAGTAAATGTTAAGTGATCTGCAAATATTCTGCTTTCTTGAAATGGATGAAACCTGTTATCATGTTCTTAACCAATGGTCTAAATATCAAGACAATATTTAGTTAAAAGTTATATTTGTTCTTTCACTGTCCATCTGCATTTTAACATATTCTAACATATTCTCCTTGATCATTTGTGTCAATATTAGTAACATTTGTCATTTAAGCTATTATTGTTCATATGTTTAAAATATTTCAATGCGATATAAGTCATTACTCAAAGGGATGCCTAGCTGGTTTTGTCAAAGATTTATTTTATTTAAAAATAAAAGACACATTTTTCATTTCCACCAAGTTTTATTGAACAGTGTATTCATTAAGTGTATGAACTTTCTGGCCAGCTCAATACAGTAGCCAAGACATGAAAACAACCTCAGTGATTTTTGTGGATGAATGGATGAAGAAAATGGGGTGCATACAACCTACTATTATTCAGCCCTGATAAAGAAGGAAACCTGGCTATTTGTGACCACATGGGTGGATTTGGGGGGCATTATGCTAAATGAAATGTCAGACAGAGAAAGATAAATACTTTAGGATCTCATACGTGAAATCTAAACTACTGAACTGATGATAGAAAGAATGGAATGATGGTTGCCAGAGCTGGGGGTTGGAGGTGAGGAAAATGAGTGAAGATGATCAAAAGATAAAAACTTCTAGTTATAAGATAAGTGAGTAATCGTGATGTCATGTACAGCTTGGTCGCTACAGTTAACAATATCGTATTTTCTGTTTGAAAGTTGCTAAGAGAGATCTTGAAAGTTCTCATCACAGAAATAAAATTTGTAATTATGTGAATTAAGGTTAACTAAACTTATTGTGGTAGTCATTTCACACTATATATATATATATATATATATATATATATATATATATATATATATATATATATATATATCAATCATCACATTGTACACCTTGGACAGATACAATATTATATATCAATTCAATCTCAATAAAACTGGAAAAATTTCATTTATATTTTAGCATAAATATATCAAATTGGGTTTCTTGACAAGATGAATAATAACTATAGATAAAAGGAAATAAGATATTGTTGTTTGCTTTTCCAGAGTGTAAAACACTAAAAAGGGGGGAGGTGAGTATGGGCTTGCAAATGCTGCTCCATGGGCCCTAATTCTGTGATACAGACATTTAGTCCAGATCTGAAAGAGAACTTGAGTCATTTCAACAAATCTGCAGAACAGTCGTGTTCAAACGTGAAGAGATGAAGAGATATCAGTAAATTCTTTTTCACACTGCAAGAAATCTGCCTTCAGCTTTCAGCAAAACCTCAGTTTTCGAGTTATGAGGGTAACAGTTCTTAAGCAAGCAGTACAATGCTTCCACCAGTGCTTTCTCAATACGATGAATAAGTTTTCTGTCTCCCCACCAGTGCTCATCCCTTCTCCCCTTAATGTCTTGGCCAATATTCAACCATCAGCCCAGAAAACTCTTTCCCAGTTTCATTGCCTGTACATGACCACGTTATTTCAATCACCTTGGCACATTTATATTACCTACTTCCTAAGGTAGGTATTATATATATGAGATTTTAAATAAAAGAATGCCTGTAAAGTACTTAATGCTCAACTCCTAGCACAATATGAATATTCTGTAACTGCTGACTAGCATTATTATTATATCATTTACATTAAAACTAATCTGTACTTTCTTTCACACACCCATGTTCTTTCTCCCCAACTGGGGTAAAGGAAATAAATGAACATTTATTATCTACAGTGAGAGTATAGAATGCAGTGTAGGCTATAGAAATAGTGGTGTTTGTAAGGTCAGATCTTAACAAAGGGCATCGTGAAACAGAGGAAAGCTTCAAGTGAGCTTTATTAGGGGGTGCTCCCGGGCGAGGTTCACCAGTCCGAGAGAAAGGGGCCAGAGAAGTCGCACCCGGGCGAGGGTTGGGCAAGATTTCATAGGGGAAGAAGGGAAAGCAGTGTGGTGAATCTGGGAGGGCTCAGGGTATTCCTTATTTGGTGGTCTCTTCGGGTATCGTGGCAATATCTGGTGCCAGTTACATCAGTCTTGGGACCGCTAGTCCCGCCCCTCGAAAGGCAGGAAGGCTGGGCCGGGTGGAAAGCCCCCTGGTCAGTTCCTGGAACTGGGTGGTACGGAATGTCTCCAGGTCAGTTTCTGGAACTGGGGGTTCCGGAGAGTTTCGGTCTGATACAACCTTTGAATCTGATGCTTTCCCCTGCCTCAGGCCCGTTGGCCTTACAGTGTTCAAGACTGAAACTGACCTGGATTTGAATTCCAGACTTCTCACTTACTTACACTTTACTACGCCTCAGTTCCCTTACTAATAATTAGAGATAGTAGACATTTCAGGGACCACAGTAAGGATTAAATATATTATAATGTTTGGATCCAGAAAGGGCATTCATTACCTCATTTAATGTAAACTCTTAGATAATCTGATTGAGTTTTGAGTATCTGATAACGGCTCTGCATCCTTTTGCTAAAAATAATTAGATAGGTAGATAACTATTCATAGCATTTTGCATAGAATTCCAGGGCTTTCTTAATATGAAAATCAATAAAAGGCTTTAGTTGGTACAAAGAACTCAGAGAAATTGTTATGGGGCAAGAATTAGAATTCTTCTTGAAATACAGACTATCATCCTGGAGAAGAAAGAACAACATTTTAATGTGGTCAAATTTGGGTCAAAACTATGCACTTTCATAATGGTGTTTCTACCAGGTCTTGATCTGACTGGGATTGAAATTTCTGACATTACTGTCCCCATCACAGACTTGAAAACCTGGCAGACAATCAAGTGCAACCTACAGTTAAAGGTCGCTCATCTAAAAAAAAAAAAATGGGTATGTTACTACCATTCTGACAAGAGCGTTATGAAGATTAAGAAAAAGCACAAATAAACTCTCCTAACACCTGACAGCCAAGTAGTGCATCTTTCAGCTCTTTCATTTCTTTTTCCTTCTTACCTTACTTATTTCCTTCCCTGCTCTGAGTTCTCACTGTGTTTCATGTCCCACAATGCTGAAGTCATTGTAATGCTTTTACTCAGAAATCTCATTTAACATTTAGCATAGTAAATAAGAAAGCCTAAGAAGTGACTGAGGTAAACTGCCATTATTGCATCATTCTGATAACATGATTTGTCCAGAAATGTAACTATGTGATTCTCCTTTACTTCTAGTTCCTCACCATTCATGGGCACAAATTGAGTGTATATCAGATATATTAAATTCCTGCAAAATTCTCTGTGGTGTGATTTGGGGTTCTATTTGTGTACTACAACTTTCCTAAAACTAAACTATTATCATTTCTACCCCTCTTCGGTCTGAAAATCCTCAAAATATAATTTCTAACTTATAGTTATACTAATTGGCATTATAATCATTCTTTTTTTGCTTTTTCTCTGATTATAAGTATCTTCTGACTCTTAAGTCAATCAAATGGGTTCTCTACATATGAGGAAGTTCAAAGGGGAAAATAGGATGAGTAGGGTAAGAAGACATTCACACATAGAATTAGTGGAAGCCTTACCAGTAACAAAACTAGTGAAATTAGAGCTCATTAATTAGCAGTCAGGAAAATTTCATCATGTGTTGTCATTAATTGGTCAACTAGGGTAATTAGGCTTACAAACAATGGAAAGCAAAGAGTGGAAAATCTATTGTTTCTGCCAGGTTCTCCTGCTTGTTATCAGCACAATTTTCTCCTAGTTTATGAAACAATAGCAGTTTGGTATTAGGATTTAAATGCCATCAATATAAGATATGGAGATATGTGAAGCCTACTACACTTTCTTTGTAAACTAGTGCTATAGCATCATAAATGATGCTACAGTAGAATGATTCAGTTGAAAGATAAAATTCATGCAGAGTACACTATTTGTTTAAACTTCAAAAAATCAAAAAGGATTGCTATATCTTGGCACACTCTTCTTTGTAGAATGTTAGAGCCAGCCTTTTTTTGATTAAGAGCTACTGTTCTGTAGAGAACACTTTTTTCATGTTCATAATCATCAGGCAAATCAAGGATCTGACTTCCTTACAATCAGTGTTTTTTTCCTCACTTCTTACCAAAGAACAGAACAGCTGATAAGAAAACTAAAACACCTCTTTTTTATTGTTGTATAGATGATTTATGATATTATATTAATTTCAGGTGTACAACATAGTGAGTCAATATTTTTATACATTATACTACATTTAATTATTATAAAATGATGGCTCTATTTCCCTGTGCTGAACAATAAAATCCCTCTTTTATTAAAAAAATAGCAAATGATGGAATGTTAGAAAATTAATTTATTTCCCATGAATAATGATCAATAACTATGGGACACTGGCCCATGTAAGTTAAGAGGCTTCTTTTTCCATGTGATTCTGAATACAAAATATATCCATATTCAGGAATCGTTTTCAAAGTGAATTTTTTTTGGTACCTTAATAATCATAATGGGTAGTAAGATCAATTTGTTTTAACGCTTATGTAGATAAGTGTTAAATATAAAATGATAAAATGTAGGGTCTTTTCACTTTTTAATTTTAAATCTGTATATGAGACAGAGAAAACTAACTGCTTTCTATCATACTGTAGTTTTTGCTCAACTCCTGCGACCAAAATTCTTGAAAGAGAGAATTACCTGTTTGTGTCCTTTCAGAACAAACCCCTTGCATACCAGGGCCATAAAAAAACAATAGCCTTGAGAGACCATTCAAGGAAATCATTGTTATTGATTCATCCCTCAAATAGGACCCAATTGAGCAACAAAATGATGCTGAAGTTTATCATTTCTTCTCAGTGAATTAATAACTCTGGAAGATTTAAACGTCTTTTCCTAGATGACAGAGGTGGCTTCTATACACATACACGATGGACACATACACACAAATAACATCCTGATATCCATTTTACATCTGTAATTCCACTCTGAATTCTCCCTGCCATTAACCAACTCAAATGCCACATTATTCAACTCCTTTCCATTGCTGGTTGGATTGGATTCAGGAAACAGGGAGCAATTTTAATGTCCTCTTTAGTAAACCTACACCCTATTTATGAAATAAGAAGAAGTAGTTTTGGTTTCTATTTTCTGATATCTTGAGCCTTTCATATGATTGCATCTCTCCAACTATATAGCTTGCAGAATTAGTATTATGACTAGAGATGCAGAAAAGTTTTGATGCCTAAAAATGTCTTCTCATCTACTAACTGATGGTTGGCACTCAACTCTCATCCCTTTATCTCGGAATCTCATCCCTTTAGCTTAAATCTTTTTTTTCCCATTAAAATTCAAATACTGGTTGTGCTTTAAGATCGTAGTCATTTTTACCTCAGCCTGAATGATCCAAAAGCAAGTTTTGATGATGTGCAAGAGGGAAGAGAACTTGAGGGCATAAGTGTTCTGCAGAGGGTATTAGGGAATAGAGAAGAGAGAGCAATAGACTCACAGGGGAAACTCAGAAAGTAGAGCTTGATGAAACAAGCAAACATCACGGTTTTGCTAAGGTCTATTCTAATTAGTTGTTATTTGTGTGTAAAAGTTTGCCTAAAAAGTGTAACCTATGAGTGATTTGTGCCCCTGCATATTACGGATGTATAATATAATTCAAACAGTGCAAGGAACACACAGATTACCACATGGCCTCAGCCATGCTCCATTTTGTAGTCTGCCCACTTTGAGCATCAGAAAATGGATGGTAGAAATCTGGTTCATCTTATTTTAAACTTCTCATTCCCCAAATTTGAAATAGTATTTATTTAAAAACTAGGCTCTTTATAAAGATCGCAAAAACACTATAAAGTATTCATTGAAAAGAACCTAACATTTACTACTGTAGTACATTATGTACAATTTATTGACTATTTCTACTGAATATACATTTATGTATTACATAATCTAACATTTATATTAAGTAGTGTCAACCTTGACAAAGCTGGTGAAATCCTTTGCTACAAAAATATCTCTGCCTTATATTTCTGTTTCAGTATTAGTTTCCACATTTGCCAGCAAGATACTTTTCATCCTACTAAACTAATAGGCCACTTAGTTGAATACTGGATAAAATACAAATTGCAGAGAATTCTCCATTTCTGTTGATAATTTTAAAAATTTCAACTAAAAGTGCAAAGTTTTATCAATTTCTGTAGCTTGCTCTCTTCCTAAACCTACTTGCTTCTTCCATCAATATTTAAGTTTCTGGTTTTAAATAACTGTGACTCTCCTTTAATGTGTTCTCTGTTAAAGGCTTTCTCTCCCTTTAGAATTGTTAGTAGGAGAAGTGGTATTTTTGTGGGAAGAAAACTGCATCTTCTCTACTACTCAGCTGTCAGGACTATAGAGCTACATCCTCTGTTGTATAATCAAAAACCTGGCCTGGCATCAACTAGTGAGATTAAAAACCAGTTTTTCAATTCCTTGCAATTAAAATATTTACATCAACTTCTCTTGGTTTTAACCATAGCATAGAGAACCCAGTGTGGGTGTGGCTCATGATTCTGCTTCTCTGACTCATGATCTTAGATGCCTTGCTTCCAACTTCCTAATGAATGTGCCCTTTAGCAATTGCTGGGGGCCAGGTTTGTTTACTGCTACTCCTTTCCAACAGTTCAAGGCCATGAGGCATCTCTTCAATGTATTTCTTTGCTACAAAGTATTTCTCTCCCCTGCCCTCACCCCACTCTCAAGTTCTGTTGCTTATTTAAGATTTGCATCTGTAAAGAGTCCTTTGGGTTTTTTTCCTTGGGGGACTGGCTGTCTTCCAAGATTTTGTTGTTAATCTTGTCTGACATTTTAAAGATGACCTTTTCGTGTTGTTATAAAACTTCTCAAGGAAAGGAAAACAGAAGTGCTCATCTAACCCTCTTCTAAAGACGATGCAAAAAAGCCAGTTGTTTTAAAACGTTACGGCTGGTGATATAAATGGCTGCAGCACATGATATTTACACCTGCATATTTTTAACCCCAGAAACTAAAAATCAGCTCTGCAACATGCAATCAGCCGTGAAGAAAGAAAGAAACAAACAAAAACCCAGTATTGAAAATTTTCTGCCTGATACGTGAATGTATTGGAGAACAAGCCTGCTACTTCTAGTATTTACATAAAGACAGTAGTCAAATAACCAATGCAGTAAAACAAACAATTCTTCTGTGAGATAAAAGAATGATGCTACTTAGAGTTGATGGACATGAACTTTAGGAATTTTAGAGCTGAAAATAATCTTGGAGACCTCCTTTTAGAGATGAGGAATATGAGGTCTATGGTGGTTAAGTGAATTGTCCAAGCCAGAGATGGGACTAGGGTCAAAGTTGAGGTCTTCTGCCAGGATGTTGAGCTTACTCTTTGAACTTGCTGGGTGTTTACATATTGCATCAACAGAGCCCAAATGTACTGGATTTTCTTCCATTTATTAATAGAAGGAAGTTAGTGCCTTTACAGGTATTGTAGTATAAAATCAGCCCATTCAGCCAAAAATTAGTCAATCTAGGAGTCCAAAAGAGACAATGCTTTGCAGGCTTTTTCTTTTCTTTTCTTTTTTTTCCACTGGAAATGGGAATTACATAGATAATGCATGTTTGTGTGTATGTATGTATACATATATATACATATATATATACTTATATCTTGTTCAAATTTAAAAGAATACAATTTTTATAGTCTAATTACGTATGACATAAAAATAGAACATCGTTAATCAAATACATTTGCAATATTTATTTTTGTAAGAACTTCCTTTCTTTATATATCTATACAGTTTTAAAGATAATGGGACGACACAGAAATATTATTCATTTTCAAGCTAACACTGATAAATAATGTTTTGTAAGTGCCCTAAATTATGTAAAGACTAAAAGTTCCATTGTTCTATCTATTCTATGGAAAGTGGTTGATGTTTAGCTATGAAATAATATATCAATCTCAGGAAACAATTCTTAGGTTAAAAACTTATTTTCCCTGTGATGTCTTTTCACAAAGATTTAATTCAAAGAATTTACCTTTGTAAGATCTCCATCACTTTTCACCATTGTTCCCATGCATGTTCCTGTTAAGAGTGCCTGATTCTGTTGCTAAGCAACCTTGCAGTCTGGTTGGGTCATGATGGTGAACTAATGATTATTAAAAATGTGTCTGTTTGGATAGGGTCTTTTAAAGAATATCGTGATACTTTTGTGTAAGAGGCTGGGTAAGAGGGTTCTTCATTTCAACTTACAGTTCTACAGGAATATAAGTGATAGAATGATGTTTTCCAGAAGAGTTGGAAGAATGCCAAGAGTACACTAAAGAGCACTAAGTCTCACTTCCTCCCGGTATGCTTTTTTTCTAGAAAAGGGTAAAAGTCAGTCAGATGACAAGTCAAGAAATTTACCAAAGGATTTCAAAGAAATAAGAGGAACATCAATATTCCTTTTATTGACTAGATTAAATTATTATGTTTTTCCTTCTCATCCCAAATTCTTAAGAAAAATTGTCAAGCCATATTATGTTGAAAAATAAGCCCCATGTAAGCGAGACATGGGTATTTGAATTTTATCAGGCTTCCAGATAAAACTAAATTGTTGATTAAATCCTCTCCATCCTGCTTGCTCTTGTCCCAGACATCCCTCTCCAGTTCAGGAATATCCTCCTTTAAACAGCTTATTTAACCATATGGGACTGATGCCAGTAGCCTTAATATTTTCTGTACGGTATACTGGGATATATAAGGGGACTACCATCATATCTCTAGCATGTAGTGAGAGTTGGTAAATAGCATTCCCAGTGTGTATCTGGAAAAACAAAAAGGTTGTTCCTTTAAACAATCTTTTTTGGTGATAAAGCAAAGAATCAAAGGTATTTCATTACTAAAGAATCAGAGAATGCCCTAACTCTATGAGAAGAGCACTTCTAATGTCATCTCAATATCCATCCAATCCAGAAGCAGAGCTGATGGTGCTACCAAGAGACAGAGTCTCCTTGTGGGGACACCACCTTCAAAAGTTTTGGAAGGTACCCCCAAACATCACCAGTTTTCTTTACACGCTTGCTTGTCTCTAGTATTTAAAGATACATCTGATACTTATTGATTCTATTTATATTTTGAGGGTGATCCCTTCTTAGGGATATCATCTCATATGCAAAGTTAAAAGTATTGATCATTTTTCTCTCCTAAACTTAAACTATTATAATTTATGTTTAAGGCAGCCAAGTTTAATAGCTTTATGACTTGGGGCCATAGAGGTGAGTGTTTAAATCTTGGTTCACTGTTCTGTAGGTGGTATATGGCCACTCCAGGTATCAGATTTCTTACTTATGAAATAGGGTTTGCAGTGCTTTCTTCACAGATAAACGATTAAATTTGATATGCTAACATAGTGACTACCATATAGTGTACATTAAATGTGAGCCCTCTTTCCTATCTCCACTGGGTATGGCCAACTTCTAGTTTTCTAGGATTTACTAGAAAATTTCATACCTTCTAGGAATATATGGCTTCTGATCATATTCCCTTACCATCTTCATTTTACTAAACTAAAGGCTCTTAATTTTTTTGTAATTCCCACATTCTTATTTCCTATCTCAGCTACTTTTCTGTTAATTTTTTAGAATTCAGTTTATTCTAGCAGGCGTTAATTGAGGTAAGGGGAATTACAGTAGGTCCTATGGTTACAAATGTAAACAGGATCCCTGTTCTCAGGTACCTTACAGTCCAATGTCAAGAGTAGTAAACAGACAAAAAATTGCAATTTGACCTGATAAATTCTGTGATATTGGTAAGCCTGTGACAACACAAGTGAAATACCTAAATCAGATTAGGGAGGATGGGAAATTAAAGGTAAAGGAGCTGGTCATACTTGTAGGCTTTTCTCTAGAGTTGGCAAACATCTGTACCTGTGTTCAAGGTTTAGATTGACCAAGACAGCCTTAATATTCCTTTCAGCTTAATAAAACTTTAGACAGGTTTCTTCCTGACTTATAGGCCCTTGACCTCCCCTTATTTAGAACATTTACTCTAAAAAACATGCAAATTCTTTTTTCACCCCTTTGACTTGTAAATCTTCTTCTAGTCATCTTGCCAAATTTACAACCCAGGAATGTCTTTCTCACGGACATGGGAGCCAGTTTTTGAAATGTAATCATCAAGAAAGATAGCACCGCATTCTCTGTGGGAAGGCAAGGGTCTAACTTCAATAAGTGCTGATTAGCAAACACAGATGGCCTAATCACATTAACCAGTCTCCTCCTAATGTCCTCCAGTACCAGTCCACTAGCTCACTCCAGAATTGATAAACTGTCCCACTTTTTGTTTCAGCAGAGTTTAGTCCAATCTCTCTCTCCAATTGCAAGTTTTCAATAAACTTTCCCTTGCCTGTTTAAGTCTGTCCTTGGACAGGATGCATCCAGGTTTTGTACAAGGGGAAAAAACGGATTTTTGCCCAATAATCTACTCACTGATGCCTGGCACTTGGTCAACTTTTGTAATTGCTGATTTAAATAAATCCATCATGTCAATATCTAGGGGGAAATATTTTCAGTGGCTCTAAACACTTTGAGCAGTGATAAATGAAATCTCTGAGTTCACCATCTTCTAACTGGAACTAGAATTATTTTTCCAAAAATATATTTCTTTACACTTATGCACAAAATGAGCCTCTGCCTCAAAGAGACTGTGAGTAGGCTCAAGTGTCCACTTGTCCTAATAGCTTTATACTCATTCTTTTGGTATTTCAATTATCTCAAGTGTTCAGAATCATGAATAAAGTTGGGAGCAATTCATGATGATGTTAATCAATTATAAATTACTCAACAAGGGCTCCCCTTATTATACTCTCCATGAAGCTCTCTAGAGGATCAGCTCAGGTACTGGCCTCAGGCACAGTCTAGATTGAGAGAGGATTTCAAATAATTGATGGTTTTAGCCAAAATTTTGAATTCTAAAAATGGATGGAAATTTGGAAATTCTAAATCAATCATAGCAAATTACAAATTATCATCAAGAAAGACTGCATAATAAAAATTTCTAAAGGTTACTGTAGAAATTAAGCTTAAATTCAAATTTAATTCTAAGGTAAATAAAACTATGTATTCTATTTTCTTTCTTCATTATAAAATTTATAAAACCAGAATTTTCCTTCTAATGTACGCATTTGGTGTACTTGCTTTTTATTTCCAAAAAAAGTTTCCCTAACTTAAGGACATATACAACATAGGGTACCTTAGAATTAAGGAAATATGGGAGAATGATTTTGATTACCTCCTCATGCTACATGAAAATTCATTACTTCAAACTTTCTTGAACAGTTTTTTTAAAAGATGTCAGTTACCTAACTCATACAAACACCCATATACATTTGTACCTCTTTCTTGTTGGGGAACAGACTTATATTAGTGTCAATAAGTGGTCATTAAAGTTAATGTGTTCATTTTATATAGTCATAATTTAAGATATAGTAGAAATTCATTTGAACATGATATATACCTTTTTAAAATATATTAGAGACTTATAGAACCACCTCACAGTGACTATATTTGTCCATTATGAGGTTTAGAATATACTTTACTACTTAAATGAGTTGAGTATGATTTTTTATCATTATACCTTTGCTTTTGTCATATATTGTGGATGTAGAGTCTTTGGTCAGAAACATACCCTCTATATTATAAAAACATCATTATAGAAAAATGTAGTATTCTTTTAATATATAATTTAACATGAATCTAGGACAGATTTTCAGCAAAAGAAGGGAGCTGCATATAGTTGGCTTTTACTGGCAGGCCTGTTTCTGCCCAGTAATTACCCAGTCTTTACATACATGTTACCGTTCAGTGCTTTGAAGGAAATCCAGCTTTCTTTGCTCTCTGATCTTTTCTTCTCACAAAATACTTAGCAAACACATAGCTATTAGCTCCATAGGAAGTGGTTGTATACATCAGGTATTTTTCACAAGCCCACTTAACCAAGGTACCAAGTAATTTGACTAGAATCCAAACCAAATCAGTTGAAGAGCTAAGTGTGCAAAAAATCCTGTAATACACTAGATTCCAATGAGCCACAGTTTTATTAACACTGCATCACTTAGCAAACTCAGATGGGGTCTTTGGGTCTTTAGGTTGAGTTTCTTTAATTGGCAAATGCTTAAGAGCACACTTTATTGATTGATTGATTGATTTATTAAAGAATCATCTTTTTTTAATTTATTTATTTTTGGCTGTGTTGGGTCTTCGTTGCTGCACGCGGACTTTCTCTAGTTGTGGGGAGTGGGGGCTACTCTTCGTTGCGGTGCGTGGGCTTCTCATTGCGGTGCCTTCTCTTGTTGCAGAGCATGGGCTCTAGGCACGTGGGCATCACTAGTTGTGGCACACGGGCTCAGTAGTTGTGGTGCATGGGCTTAGTTGCTCCACGGCATGTGGGATCCTCCCAGACCAGGGCTCGAACCTGTGTCCCCCGCATTGACAGGCGGATTCTTAACCACTGCGCCACCAGGGAAGTCCCTAAGAGCCCACTTTAAATGCAGTTACACAATGACATCATGATAAGAAATGCTATAGGAATATAGGCATAGAAAAAAAAATTATCATCACTCACATATGCCCTGAGCATTTTCTGCTGGAGAATCTGAACTTCATAATGAGGGTACTAATATATTACATGCTTCTGATAGTAAGTTCTTATCACTTGAGTAATATCATTAAACGTTATATCTCTGCAGCTTAATCCTTCTTAACCTGAAATATACGTTTAGAAATAATATTTTAACAGTTTGAGAAAATTCAGCTATTACATAGCTATTTGCCTAAATATTTATGTGAGATAATTATGAAAGCATTCTATTAATAATTTTTGAAGACATTGTAATAACAATTTAGTCAGAATTTTAGAAAAAAAATAAACCAATAAAGGTACTTCTTCTGGTTCAAACTGCACAAATGAATATTCTGAAGCTAAGTAAATTGGGCAAAGTATGTTGCTGTTTCATAAGTTAATGAAAGTAAATTTATTTATTAAATTTTTATTTATTTATATTTTCATGGGTTTATAACACATAAGGTTCATGTGTATAATATTATATTTTGACATTTATATAAACTACAGTGTGCTCACCACCAAAAGGTTAGTTGTCAACTGTCATCATATTGTTGACCCCGGCATTGGGTGTCCAGCACTGTAGCTTGCTGGTCGTTGAATGGAGCTGGGTCTTGGTGTTGAGATGGAGATCTCTGGGAGAGTTTCGCCATTTGATATTACATGGAGCTGGGAGGTCTCTTGTGGAACAGTGTCCTGAATTTGGCTCTCCTACCTTAGAGGCACAGCACTTACGCCTGGCTGAAGCACCAAGAGCCTTTCATCCACACGGCTCAGAATAAAAGGGAGAAAAAGTGAATGAAAAAAGAAAGAAAGAAAGAAAGAATGAGAGAGGAAGGAAGGAAGGAAGAGGATAAAATAAAATAAAATAAAGTAATATAAAATGAAATAAAGTTATTACAATAAAAATAATTATCAAGGAATCAATTTTCTTTTTAAAGTAAAGAACAAAAATGGACGGACAGAACCCTAGGACAAATGGTGAAAGCGAAGCTTAACAGACAAAATCTCACACAGAAGCATACATACACACTCAGAAAAAGAGGAAAAGGGGAAAAAATAATATATCTTGCTCCCAAAGTCAACCGCCTCAATTTTGGGATGATTTGTTGTCTATTCAGGTATTCCACAGTTGCAGGGTACATCAAGTTGATTGTGGAGATTTAATCCACTGCTCCTGAGGCTGCTGGGAGAGATTTCCCTTTGTCTTCTTTGTTCGCACAGTTCCCGGGGTTCAGCTTTGGATTTGGCCCCGCCGCTGCGTGTAGGTCACCTGAGGGCATCTGTTCCTCGCTCAGACAGGACGGGGTTAAAGGAGCAGATGCTTCGGGGACTCTGGCTCACTCAGCCCGGTGGGAGGGAGGGCTACGGAGTGCAGGGCGAGCCTGCAGCGGCAGAGGCCGGCGTGACGTTGCACCAACCTGAGGCGTGCCGTGTGTTCTCCCGGGGAAGTTGTTCCTGGATCACGGGACCCTGGCAGTGGCAGGCTGCACAGGCTCCTGGGAGGGGAGGTGTGGATAGTGAGCTGTGCTTTCAAACAGGCTTCTTGGTGGCTGCAGCAGTAGCCTTAGTGTCTCATGCCCGTCTCTGTGGTCCGCGCTCTTAGCCGCGGCTCGCGCCCGTCTCTGGAGCTCCTTTAAGGAGCGCTCTTAATCCCCTCTCCTCACGCACCAGGAAAGAAAGAAGGAAGAAAAAGTCTCTTGCCTCTACCGCAGGTCCAGACTTTTTCCCAGACTCCCTCCCGGCTAGTCGTGGTGCACTAACCCCTTCAGGCTGTGTTCACACTGCCAACCCCTGTCATCTCCCTGGGATCAGACTGAAGCCCAAGCCTAAGCTCCCAGCCTCAGCCTGCCCCGGCGGGTGAGCAGACAAGCCTCTCGGGCTGGTGAGTGCTGGTCGGCACCGGTCCTCTGTGCGGGAATCTCTCCGCTTTGCCCTCCGCACCCCTGTTGCTGCGCTCTCCTCCGTGGCTCCGAAGCTTTCCCCCTCCACCAGCCGGAGTCTCTGCCCGCGAAGGGGCTTCCTAGTGTGCGGAAACCTTTCCTCCTTCGTGGCTCCCTCCCACTGGTGCAGGTCCCGTCCCTATTCTTTTGTCTCTGTTTTTTCTTTTGCCCTACCCAGGTACGTGGGGAGTTTCTTGCCTTTTGGGAGGTCTGAAGTCTTCTGCCAGCGATCAGTGGGTGTTCTATAGGAGCAGTTCTAGTAAACTCAGGTAGAATAAAATTTGTTTACATTCATTATTGTAATTAAACCAACACACATTTTAATTAAAATAACAAACTTAAACTAGGTTTTATTTACTGAAGATTATCCCAGATTAACACTTTTGGGTTAGTTTCTATATTTCTGAGAGTTTTAGAAGACCCAATTTTTTCAAGTACTTGACCTTCAACCCAACTAAATAGAGCTCTTTTACAAATTAATTTTGGCAATACCATCCTAAGGTAGAAAAATACCACACATATACAATGTACATATATAGACACACGTACATATATAGACACACATAAACATACAGACAGATGCAAACAGGCCTTATAACTATAGTTTTAAAATTTTAGCTATGATTAAGGTACAATAATATAAAACTCACGAGTTTATAAATGAACAGGTGGATCCAAATTTTGTTTTGGCAGTTGGAATAAGTGACGTTCACCTGCTCAGATGGCTAAAGCTTTTTATTAATATTTGTGGAGAGGACATTTAAGATTTTTTTATTTGCCCAATTTCCAATTACCATCCCTCCCCATTTTTCGGATGAGGAACATCTCCCTAAGATTTGCATTTTAGGGAATGGCTGTTGAGTCAATAGAGGAGATGGAGGTAGAAAATCTACATCACAGAGAAGGTATCCAAGTTTTCTCCAAGATGGAGTTTTTCAGGCATATTTGCCTGTTTTCAGAGGTCCAGGGTAATTACTATTTAAATTTTTCTTTTTCTTAAGTGCAAGACAGTTCTGTCTCCAATGTCCTGGTTTTTAACAATATCTACAAGCATTTTGAGATGAATAGGGGAGGTTTGGAGATTGGTAAAATAGGTGGAATTTGATTTGCTTCTAGAGCCACATTTCTGGTTTTTTAGAGGTTTGTAAGACAAAGATTGTTGCTTCCAATTCCCCAAAGACCTGGTTAACAGCCTACCAAGGGACTGATGTGCCCATCCAACTAAACTTGCTTCTTTATATCAGGGAGATTTCCAACTAAGATGAAAAATAAAAGATTTCTAGAGCTTGAGGGTTTAATGCAGTATGCCTTCAAAAAGTCTGTCTAAAGCATTTAAGAAAGACCTTTCTGAGTACCAAATTCAACCTCAGACCAATTCACCTTAGGGAGAAACCTGTACTATTGTTTCTACTAGCCCCTAAACATTGGCCTCCTGGTGACCCATTTCTCGATCATTTGTAGGAGGGCCTGGGAGAACTTCTGGCCATCTGTTTCCTCTACAGCGGGGAGGTGTTCCTCAGGGGACTGCCTGGCTTTTCTGATAGCTGTAGTATAATCAAGGGTGGGAAGAACATCCCTTAACAGCCAATCTAGGTTGCTGTGAGTGTGGTTGTGAATGGCCACTAAGCTTTCCATTCCTCTCTAAATTTGGTAAGAGGTTCTGAAAATTGAGGTAAAAGGCTTTATAACTTAGAAGATCTGCTGCTGTCTGGGGGCCATGAATTTTTTGTGGTGTGGGTCCTGGAAACAACCACAGAGGCATTGCATAGGAAGGCCTAAAGCTGGCAGAGCCTGTTTACAGAGACCTGGAAAGTGGCAAGGGTCATAAGGGATGGAAAAATGATCCCTACCATCTGTCTCTGGTACTTGTTCTGAATTCAGTTCCTTGTTTTTAGTATTTTAATGCCTAATCTGTATACCCCAGGCCTAGAGGTTAGGCCAGAGTGCTCTCTGTAAATCTTGTAAAGAAAGGGAAGTCAAAACAGGCAACTTGATGTTTAATGGATTTGGGGGGAAGTTGGAGGAATCTGGGGACCTAAGGGAGTTCACTGAGGTGATGGAGTTGGATTTTGAGAGGTAGGGTTTAGACCAGAGGTCCAGAGAGCCGAAAGTTCTGGAGGGTCAAGGACAGGGAGTTGGGGGTAAAGGAATGTATAAGAGGATGAAAAAGGGGAATTTATGTCAGGTGTAGATGTTATTTTTGTTCTGAGTCTAATTTCTGTTCTCTCGTCTTATTAAGGGAGTCCCTAACAATAGCCATTACACTTAAATATAGCCAATTCGAAGCTCCCATTGTCTGGCAATTGACAGGTAGGATCTTATATTAATCTCAATATCAAATCAAACCAATAAGACTTTTTATGGCTTAACCATGGATGCAAGAAATGTCCCAAAGGAGACTGCAAACATGCAGCCCTAACAATATCTAGAATGAGACAATGAAGGTTGAGATGACAAAGGCCCCTTATGGCGTAGGGCCCCTTGTGACAGACTCCCCTGAGAGCTGGCATAGTCAGACAAAGAGATGCCAGTTGCAAGCCCAGATTGTTACCAGTGATTCTGATCAACTGGCTACCGCACTTGGAATCCCAGTCTTTTCAACTGGAAATGCACATAAGTATAGGTACCTTCCAGGTGGTGGAGACTAGACGTGATATTCTCACTGGTCATAAAGCTAAGCTCTTAAGCATAGAACAACACAAAAGGAAAATTTCCTGCACCTCTTTTTTTGTTTTTCATGTACACATGAATGGCTTCAGCTAAGCCTTGGGTCTCTTGGAGCCAAACTGATAGCTAAGAGGCATGTGCCACTGGATTGGGGATTGTGGTATTTTACCATGTACCTCATGACATGGAAATTTTCTTGAGGTTGGTGGTGACCTAGTCAATTTAACCCATTCATGACCAACTTATCCTAACCTGGGGGTCTTGGAGTTAGGTTGCAAGTGCTCTAACAGCTTTTAAGTGCTCGACTGTGCCCACCAATTCTGTGGCTTGCTTCTGAAATTCCATTAGTCATAGCCTTTACCTCATGTGCACATTAACTCACAGTACCTGTCTGGTGAGGACTGTGAACCCACCAGTCTGTGAGGCAGGCTCAAATGACAAGCTTATAGGACTTTTGCCTCTGTTATACACTGTGGTTTTCATCCTTATGGCAAATGACACAAAAGACATAAACAAAGAAAAGAAACAGTAGGAAAAGAATCAATAGAAAACAAGAGTACTCATATCAAATTTTTACCAGAGTAGGTGTTCCTAAGGAACGAATTCACCCAAATATTTTCTCCTGCTAATCTAAATTTAGAAAAAGCAAAGGACTCTCACCACCTTCACTTCCATCAGACCCTGCAGGCAGAGACCTGGGAGACTGACATGAGATTTCTTCTTTTGGCTTTTGTCAGAGGTCCCAGGTTCTCTCAGCTGCAGCAGCCAGAGTGAGCAGTGTCCAGCCAGTGAAGGTCGCTTCATGGTTGCCAACTCGAGTGGAAACATTTTCCTACTACCCTTCTAGGTTCTTTGGCTGGTCTAATAATCAAATTGACCTAAGACATTAACAGGAGAAAAACAAATTTAATTTTATATGTATGGGAGTCCCATAAAAATAAGAGCCCCAAAAGGCAGCCAGGGAATTGAAGCTTATATAACATTCTGAGCTAAGGAAAGGGGTAGGGGTCTGGGGGTACAAAGGGAAAGAAGGCCATTCACAGGAAGGAAGAGATGTTTCGAAAACAAAGTTTGCCCTGTTACGCAAGTAAGTCTCTTAGGTAAAAAGTTCTCTCTGGTAATAGCTTTTTTCCTGGTACAGGCTCCCTTTCCAATGTAAATTTAAGCTGTTGAGGGGCAGGTAAAGGGCTTTTCCTGAATCTGATGTATTTTGATTATCTTTCGCTCAAAATAATCCTTATGCCAAAGAGACATCTTTTGGGGTAGAAAAATGTTTTCCCCTTTAATCCTCCTATAATAAAATACAGAGTAACAGGAATAAAAAGATAATTTTAAAAATAAATTTATTTATTTTATTTTATTTATTTTTGGCCACATTGGGTCTTTGTTGCTGCATGCGGGCTTTCTCTAGTTGTGGTGAGTTGGGGATACTCTTCGTTGCAGTGCGCAGGTTCTCATTGCGGTGGCTTCTCTTGTGGCAGAGCACGGGCTCTAGGCATGCGGTCTTCAGTAGTTGTGGCTCGCAGGCTCTAGAGTGCAGGTTCAGTAGTTGTGGTGCACGGGCTTTGTTGCCCCGCAGCATGTGGCATCTTCCTGGACCAGGGCTCGAACCCATGTGCCCTGCATTGGCAGGTGGATTCTTAACCACTGTGCCACCAGAGAAGTCCCCAAACAGAATTTTAATAACAGGTATACCTCCTATATACATGGGAGGTACCCAGGAAAACTGAGTATCTCCCCAAAATGGCCCAAGCCACCACCTGAGATACCATCTCCAGCTAAAGACAAAGAAGATGTTTAGTGTGGGGGGGCAGTTATGGGAGGTTACCGGGCAAAGCACAGTAAATAAAGATGTTTGTTATGCAGATTTAAGTCATTTTCCTCTCTACTGATAAGAGTTTCTAGAGATTTAGAGTCATCCTTCCTGTTCTGATATAGAGGGGGAGACACCCTTACAAATGGAGATTTCCCCTTGTAAATGTCCTTTACAAAAGGGTAACTTCTACTTGGTTTTCTGAGTTTCTCCTGAGTCTGCTCTTTTTTAAAAAATAACCAGTCTAAAATAATTCTTATGCCAAAGAGGCATACTTTGGGGTCCCAAATTTTCCTCCACTTTTGTATAATGGATGATAGAATTGAATTAATGTTAATTTTCATAAGTGTGGTAGTGGTGATATGGGTTTGTATCCTCATTACAGGCATAATGAAGTATTTAGAGGTGAAGTATAATATCCTCAGGCTAATATCAGATTGTTTGAAAAAAGAGAAATAGGTGTGTGTGAGTGTATGTGTGTGTGTGTGTGTGTGTGAGTGTGTGTCTGTGTTTGGAGAGTGAGAGAGAGAGAGAAAACTGGAATTGTGGTACATTAATAGTTGGTATATTTATTCATTATACTGGTCTTTCAACATTTCTTTGAGTTTGATACTTTTCTCACAAAAATGCAAAAAATAAAATATGAATTAAAAATTTGGTTTAACTGCTTATAGACATTATCAACTGTATGTGTATTTATGCGATTTTATAGATTTTAATATTTCATCTTTTTTTCCATAAATAATTGTATACCAAAAATCTATGGAACATCAATTTGAAGGAAACACTCTAAGTATGAATACCAAAAGTGTTGCGTGTAGTGAGTATCAGCTCATGGTTTTTTGTTATGTATATAGATGATTGTCAATGAATCTATCTATGGACTCAAGGGACATTCTGATATCAGCATTCAGTTCTCTCCTTGAGTCCATAGAATAAATGTACAAAAATCATAGTGGACTATGAAAGAGAGTTTGACTTAGAATAGATTTTCAAGAAAGGTTCACAGTATTTTTAAAGAACAGTAGTAAAATTAATGCTAGAGTAGATTAATGTCTGTGAATTTGGATTTTTTTTTCAAGTCTTGAGATATTTCTCTCCAATTCATTTCACAGAATTATTGTATAATGTGTCACCCAAGTAGAACTAACTATAACATATGGATGTTCATACATTATTTCAATTCTGTTTTGTTCTTTTTATACTATGCAATCTCATTATGAGGACACTGCATAATGATAGGTTTTACTCAATCTCACGGTAAGCTTAATATTCTCTTTTCATATTGTGTGCAATATTGCGGTTTGGGGGGGAATACATATTACTTTTAGAAATCATAACCAAATCGGGTATATAGAATGGATTGAAATGGGAATTAAATGATCTGGTTAAAAGTATTCTAGCAAGATCTAGTAACTGGAAAGAAAATATTTTTAATAAAAACGATTATTTTGTAGTTTCATTTTCATTGCTAAAGCATATATTTCACATTTTTATGTTCAAAAAGCTAAAATTTCCATTATTCTTTCTTTCACCTTCCACACTTGAGAAACCTATTTTTCTGTACCTGCGAGTGTCCTACTTTATAATAGTAACGCAAGTGCAATTCTGATAGCATTTATGCTATCATAAAAATTGGCCTTCTACTCTCACCTCTCTTAAAAATTATACTCTTAGATTAATAGATTACCTTCGCATGCTAGATATTTAATAGTCTCCCACCAAAGTTATATATAATTGTGCACCAGTAATTGTGCACTTTAGTCATAAAATCTTTGGTTCCACCAGTGTTATATGATGTCACTTTCTCTACAGAAACTTTTATTTGCAAAAATAGGTCTACAGGATTCACGTCAGAATCATATTTAGAAAATTCCTGTCAACAATTTTCTGTAGTCTAGCACTTTTCTGGAAAGACATCTAACAAAGCAATTTTTACCTAATATACTGATGCTGGTTAATTGTTTCTTTTGTTTTTAATGTTCTTTAAGATAGCTTTCTAATTATGGTACATATTTTCACATTTACTAATGTTGAGGTACTCTGTAGCACATAACAGAGTTTATTATAGTGGTTCACTTCTTGGAAGACAATTGTGCTATTTTGTGAGGAGTTTATGTTTAGGATAATGGCTTTAGTTTGCAAAGCTCATTCATGTGAATTATTCATGTCAACACATGTTTAATGTGTACTTACTATGTTCCATATACAAGGTTATGTACTAGAGATAAAAGGAAAAGGAGGAAGGGAGAAGGACTGGCCCAAGGAGGAGGAGAAAGCATGATCTAAGACTCAGGACTTAGTAAAGGACATTGATCCATTACAGATTTTTTTTAACTTTTACTGTTTACAACTATTTAAACTTAATAAAACAGCACAGAATCACAAGTATATCCAAAACTCAGAGTCAAGATGTGATTTTTCCCTATTTGATTGGTACCTTGTTTTAGAATAAAATATTAGTGATACACATGAGAGCTCTCAAAGTCCATGGCATTTTCCTTGCTGCTTAGTTACACACTGTCTAAAGTTTGACTATACTCTAGCATCCATATTTTTGTAAATCAAGAATTTGTTTATAGTTAGAAATCCTATTCTACTCTTTTATATTTTGAACTTGCATAAATAATATATTTCCATTACTAACTTGCATTTTTCATTCAATGTTATGTTTTTCCCCTCAACAGATTTGGAGTTTATCTATTCTAATTCTAGATTTTTAGTAATTAATGGTCGAACATTCCTACTTGAGTGATCACAGTCTTATATTTAATAGCTCTAACCCTTACAGAAAACAAAATTGATGAGTTTCAAAGCATTGGTTCTGATTGTATTTTATATCATCTCCATGTAATTATCATCTCTATTTTAATTGTACTTATTTATTATTATTATTATTTTAGTTTCTAATTTCTTTTTTTTAATATCTATATTGGAGTATAATTGCTTTACAATGGTGTGTTAATTTCTGCTTTATAACAAAGTGAATCAGTTATACATATACATATGTTCCCATATCTCTTCCCTCTTGCATCTCCCTCCCTCCCACCCTCCCTATCCCACCCCTCTAGGTGGTCACAAACCACCTAGCTGATCTCCCTGTGCTATGCGGCTACTTCCCACTAGCTATCTATGTTACGTTTGGTAGTGTATATATGTCCATGCCACTCTCTCACTTTGTCACAGCTTACCCTTCCCCCTCCCAGTATCCTCAAGTCCATGCTCTAGTAGGTCTGTGTCTTTATTCCCATCTTACCACTAGGTTCTTCATGACCTTTCTTTTTTTCTTAGATTCCATATATATGTGTTAGCATACGGTATTTGTTTTTCTCTTTCTGACTTACTTCACTCTGTATGACAGACTCTAGGTCCATCCACCTCACTACAAATAACTCAATTTCGTTTCTTTTTATGGCTGAGTAATATTCCATTGAATTGCACTTTATTTTTGACTTGGCCCCCAAATTAGTCACACAATTACACAGTGTTTAACAGTTAAACTTCTTGGATTTATCTACATGTATATCACTTTCTTTGCTCAGTTTGTTCTTTAATCCCACTTCTTCACGGTGAGTTTAATTCCCTTCAGTAAGAAACCTATTCCTTGGAAGTTTTAGTATTGAAGATCTATCGGTAGAAATTTCTGTCTTTGTCTGAAAATGTCATCTCTTTCATTTTTTAATATGGTTAGTTAAATGTTCTGTTCTAGGTTAAGAGTGATTTTTCCATTAGTACTTTAAGGATAGTGCTTTCAGTTATCTTCTGGCATCTATTGTTACTGATGAGAAGATTGATACTAGTCTCATTGCTCTTTTTATTTGATATTCTTTCTTTCTTCCAAGTTGCTTTGTAGACTTTCCTCTTTGCCATTATGTGATGTGGTTTACCAGCTGTTTTTTAGCCTTGGTTCCCCAGAAAGCAGAGCCTCAGGCCAAGAGTTTATGTGCTATTATTTAATTAGAGAGTACAATGCAAGTGAACCGGATTGCAGGGCAAAAGCAGTGAAGCAGGGAAGGCTGGCGATTCAATATGAAAATGCATGATCAAGCTGGGATTTGACCTCTGGAAGTTCTGTAAACTGGATCTCAAAATTATGGGGAGGGAATGTGAAGAAATGAGAAAGAATTCATCCATGGGTTTAGCCTGTGGGGGAACTGAAAGGGTTGCTTTAGGAATATTCTCACCTGCTGGAGTAAGGAGAGAGGTGGAGGATAGATTTGTTGGAATCATGACCACAGTGAGACACTGTCAGATTGTATATATAAGTAGTCTGCCAGTGTTGCACATTCTTTTAATGTGGAACAAAGGAAGGATCAGGCTGAGGTGAGGTATACGATACAGGATATAGTCATATATTTGTTTTTATTTCTTTTACTGGTGACTTCATGCACTTCTTTTATCTGAGGATTTATTTCTAACTTAATCTCTGAGAAGTACTATTTCTTCAAATACTTGTTAAATTCACTCTAATCTCACCTTCTAAAAATATTATTAGATGAATGTGGGTCTTCCATTTTATCTTTTATTCCTTTATCATTCACATTTTCATTTAATCTCATCATTTTCTCTGGCTTATTTTCAACTTATAAAATTCAAATTTAGTTTTATCAAATATGTTATTTAAACTTTCTATGGAGTTTTGAACTCCAATGAACATACTTTTTCTGCCTTTTTCTGCATCAATTGAGATGATCATGTGGTTTTTCTGTCCTTCATTCTGTTAATGTGGTGTATCACATTGATTGATTTTTGTCTGTTGAACCATTTTACACATAAATCCCACTTGGCCATGATGTATAATCCTTTTAATATGGTGTTCAGTTCATTTTTCTAGTTGGATTATAGCTTATCTATGAAGGTTCCAGCTTATCCTTGATCTTCTAACTTCAGATCATCTCTCATTCCTGACATCCAGCCCTACTGACTTCAGGACTGGCACCAAGAGGCAGGGACAGTGGATTTACATAGACTGCTTAACAAAGCCCCACTATTATGTAAGGTTTAATCTCTATAATAAAGTCCTTTTAGTGGTTCTACTTGTCCAACCAAACCTTAATATAGAGTTTATCAAATGTCATTTGATATTCTGATCAAGGAAAAATGGAGAAAGCCAAGGTATAAAGTATAGGAACAGAAAGAAAAATAACACAAAGGGAAATATATTAAATTTAGGATGATGCACGGAACATAAATATGCTGTAAAAATCTAAAAACTGGATGAAATTGATTATTTCCTAGTAAAATATATACCACCAGAATTGATTCCAGAAGAGTGTGAAAAACAAGAGAACCCTTAGAAGACCTTCATTGCTACTTTTGGTGAATTTGTCCACATTTCCATCTGGTTTGGCTTGGAGATCCCACCTCCATATTCTCGTGCTGGGCATGTGACCAAGACCTGGCCAGTTAGAATTCCCTGAACTTGAGGTTTTAACAGAAATCCCAAGCTGAGTCTGTCTTTTGTATAAAGGCTGTCTCTTTGCCTGGGTTCAGTAAATTGGTAATATACAAAAATAGAGTTGTGTTTGGTCATTTTTCTTGCCACCCCTTGGAGAAAGCTTTCCCCAAAATAATACAAAACAAAACAGAACAAAACAAACAAAACAAACTGCAGAGGGAAGAATATCCAAGTCAGAGAAACATTTTCTATTTATATCCTTTGGGCCCCCACACTTACCTGTGTCTGAAAGTATCAGCACTTTCAAACTTTGTTGTATTGTGAGTCAATAAATTCCTTTCTAGCCTTTAAACTAATTTGTAAGTGTTCTCTAAAATTACAACTTAAAATTAATAAAATGACCATGGCAGCAATTGCATAAGATTTCAAGAAGCTAATTTTCTTGCAAAAATGAAGTTATGGGTATATACTCTTTCAAGTCCAAATACTCTGAAACCCTTTCCCTCTTGCTGAATTTTTAAATTCCTTTATATTAGATTTCAAAATACAAAAGAAAATGGGCTCTGCTTCAAGATGTTTGTGACTGTAAGCATACGTAGCCATTACCTTTGCCTCTCAAAAACCTATCATAATAACGGTGAAATCTGAAAGAAAGGGAAGCCCACTACTATAATATGCAAGGAGGGGGCTTCAGCTTCTGAGATATATATGTGCCCAGCAGAAATCCTGAGTAACTCAGGATGGCAATAGGGAGACGTAGACTGAAAGTCTATGTGGGGCAGAGTTACTTCACCTACACCTTTTTCTCCAAACAAAAAGCCTGACAGAAAGGCATTTAACCACCCTCTTACCAATTCTTTCTTTTAAAAAGGAGCTTTTTAAAAAAGATATGTAAAGACTGTTTCCAGGTGATCTATAATGGCCAGTGTGTTTGTTACAGTTCCTGCCAAAGACTTATTCTTTCAACATTTGTATGTGTTTAGAATAGTGGCAGGCCTCCATCTGTTCATGGTAAAACTAAGCCTTTCAGGTTCTTTCCTAGTCCATGAATTATTCCTATTTCTCCCAGGATTTATTTTGCTATTTTTAATATTTATCTTATTCTCTCTTATATCATGCCTATCTCAAATATCTCAACAAATATTTATGGAACATCGACTTTGGGCAAGGCAGTATTTTTTGGGTGCTATGACTATTGTAGTGAAAATTACAAAACCCTTGCTTTCCTAGGAGTTTGCATTCTTCTTAACATCTACAGATATTTTGTTTTCTCTTCATATTTACGAATGAAGACCATGAGTTTTGTGTTTATGATTATCTTTACACCTCTCATTTTTCTGTCTTGATTATCTTTGCTAGCTTCTTTATGTCTCTTTACTTTATAATTGCTCCTGTTCCAAAGGATTCCATCCATCTCCCTCCACTACTACCATGGAACATACTTTCACAGGCAATACCTCATACTTCTTTGACTTCAGTCTGGCATCTTTATCCTAATTTTAGAAGCATACTTGATATTCCGTGATAGCTAGATGAACATTGCCACTAAAATATCACTCTGACATCTCAAATCTCAGAGATTCCAGCTGAATTGTCATCTATTCCTCTACTATGACAAACAAGTTATATTGCATTTCTTATATCAGTGGAACTTCTCTCCATCTACTCAGTCACCTAAACCAGAAACTTAAGGTCATCTTTAAATTATCCAAGCAGCCACCAAATTTTATTGTGCTTCTTTAATACTACTTGAATCTATATGCATCCATATCTCAACTGTCTCACCATTATATCAGGACTTTATACTTGTTTCTTCCAGTTAATGCCGTAAATCCGTAAGTGGGACAATCTAAATTTTGACAATCTGTTCATATCCCTGCTAGTATGACCATTCTAAAAATTGAAAAACTTTATTCCTATTAGAAAAATCATGTTGACTGTGCATTGCTTAGAAGATCTAGTTCAACTCTTCAGCCTGATACACAATACCACTTGTTACCTCTTTGGCCTCATCTCTTCATTTTTTGCTAATGTACTTACATCTCTTCCTCTTCTACCCCAGAGCATGATGATTCATACTTACTGTTTACTGAGCCCTAAATTTTCAATGCATCTTTACTGTTGCATGCAGTGTTTATTTTGCTTAGAATAAAATTAATGACTTCATTTCATTGGCTAATTGCTACTAGTCCTGTAAGATACAACTCAGATATAACCCAACTTTAAGGAGGTTTGAATTATTAGTGTAGATTTCTCCTCCTAGATCATTCCATTTTATCCTGTATCTGAATCTGTGTCAGGGCATCCCTGACATAGAGTGTTAATGTATGTTTATTCATCTGCCTTCTTTAAAATGTAATACATTTCATCATGATAAGTGCTGTACTTCGTAACTATAACCCTAGCACCCAACATTGGGCATGGCACATTCTTGGTCAGCGTTGAATGCCTGAAATAGTGATTTAGAAAAGGGTTGGCAGATATTATAACTTAATAGGCAAGAAACCCTATACAAATATGTTAAGTAAGTGAGAGTGATATAGGTTGAAATACATCAAGTCCTGGATGGTAGGTAACAGTATTAAAATAAGTTTTCTTTGGAGAATAAAGGGTGAAAAATAAGTCTGGGATGCTCACAGTGGCCAAAAATTCTGAAGCAGTGTGTGTGTGTGAGTGTGTGTGTGTGTGTGTATGCCAATAACTGTTCTAGTTTTTAGAAATGTAGTAGTAATTTAAAAAAAAAGAAAGATCTTTTGGAACTTCTATTTTGGGATAGGAATGGGGAAGAAAACAAGCACAAGATAAATAAAAAATGTTATAGATAGTCACAAGTGCTACTAAAAAAAAAAATACACTTCCAGAATAGAAGATGACAAGGCCAGGGGTGGTAGATAACTGTGTTGTGACTAGTGATGTGAGAATGGAGAACCCAGAGCCCAGAGTTGGCTTATAATTAGTGTCTGTCCTCTACGAATGGTGGATGAGAGAAAAAGGATTTTCCCCAACATGCTTTTCCAAATCTCCACATTTTTGCAGTGATGTTAAAGATGCTGGCTTGATGATTAAAAATGGAGAGTTTTGAATATCACACAAAGGAGAGCCTCTTATTTCATAGGGAGAAAGTCTGAGTTAGGATGGTAAAGAATTTTCAAATCTTAAATGAAGTGACAGAAAAGAAATGCAGTTCAGTTTCCATTCGAAATTCTCATACCAGGAACTTCTCATTGAAGGGAGTATACATTCACCTCTCAAATAATGAAAAGACATGAAATGTTTGGTTAATTGTAGTAAAGAAGATACTGAAGATCTCAAAGTATTGCATATGGATAACAAGTAATATTACTTAACAGAAACGTCACATTTCTTTGTGAAATTTCCAGTACATGCAGTGTTTTGATGTTCATGTTGTTCGATGCTCAGGCTTGTTTGCATTTACAAAAGAATCTTTATACTTAATTCTTCATGGAATATTGAGAGCACAACTTATTTTCATGGTTAGCCAAAAAAGATAGACTTTATATTGCTATCAAAAACTTATCCACAGGCTATAACTACTTTCAAAAAGAATTTGTTATTCAGACAAGGGTTTTTTTTTTTTTTTTTGGAATTAGGCCAAAATAAACAAATGTTTTAAAAACTACCAAGAAAATACAGAGAAAATTCTTAAGATGGAAATATTTATGCTCACAACCACAGTGATGCTGTGTATTTAAACTGATATACTGTAATGTAAAAATCGTATCAGGTTGAGCTCAGAAGATTCAGGTACACATCTTCTCCATTTCTGATTTGTCAGGGCAGACAGAGAGGAATATGATTTGGAAGAGCAATATAATACTCAGCAATCGCTTTGAGAGCAAAATAAGTGGCTCTATAGTTTCAAAGTCAGAGTGTTAAATTGGGTTTATGATATAAGCAGCATACACTGGTAGAATGAGATAGGGTGATGTGAAGTAAAGTTAGAGCGATAAGCTATTGGTGGTTGTTCAAACAGGAAGGATACTGTCTTCTAGCAGCTTCAGTAGCAGGAATTA
The DNA here is from genome assembly GCF_964341445.2 of Mesoplodon mirus. NCBI lineage: Eukaryota > Metazoa > Chordata > Mammalia > Artiodactyla > Ziphiidae > Mesoplodon > Mesoplodon mirus. The sequence continues at coordinate 203,737,655 of NC_138976.1, read as the reverse complement.
GGGATTCCATTTTTGGGAAAAATGGTAGAATATAATGTTATAGTGGGTCTAGAAGAAGACATTAAGCCATTTACTTGTCTAGGACTCATTATAATCATTTTCTAGGTACAGGATGGATCCTAGATGAGAAGTTGTATTAGTTGTCTGTTGCTGCATAAGAAATTAGTACAAATGTAATGGCTTAAAACAGCATCCCTTTATTAGCTCACAGTTCTATAGGTGGGGATACTGGCATGGAGTGACTAGGTTCGGTGTTCAAGGTCTTAAAGGTCTGAAATCAGCATTTTTAAACCCTTGTCAGATAATTCTAACATCTAATTCATCTCTGTTGGCATCATCTGTCACATGTTATTCAAGCTGTCATGTATCTGGTTCTTGGTATAAGTAGTGATATTTTATTGTCTTTTGGACATTTTGGCTATTATGTTAGGATACTTTGGTCCCTATTTAAAGTGTTTTGTTTTTTTTAATTTTTAGCAGGCATTCACTCTTTATAAGTTTGGCACACATTTCCTGTACTTTTATGGACGGTGGTTCCATGATAACCTAATTTTCTGACCCTTTTTGGTACTCTTATGGTCTGTTTCTCTTGTGCAGGTGGGGTTACCTCTGGTCCCTTCTCATGCTGCTTATGGGGTCTGAAGTATCTTCCCCAGGATATGGCACTTGGTGCTTCTGGTGAGGGAAGGGAATCTCTGGAACACGTGATGAAGAGTCCTTCCTGGGCCAGGCACTTGTGACAGGGTCTCCCTGGACTGTAAGGAGTGGAGGGTGCTTACCAGGTTGAGAGCTTTCTGTGGAGGGATCTCCGTTGCTGGTACCAGCAAGTTGCCTGATGTTTCTGGGGAGGGGAGAGGAGCCTCAGGCCCATCTGAGGAGAGCATTGTCCAGGTGGGAGTTTTTTGTGGTAGGAGCACTTTTGCTGGGACCCTTAGCCACTGATGTGTCTGGGTGGTGAAGGGGGATCTAAGGCCCAGTGGGGAAGGAAAGCACTTTCCCTGGTCACTTAGTGTCATCAGGGCTTCCAATTGTTCGTCGTTGCAGGTTCTGCAAGGCTCGCCTGGTGTTTGGGGGATTCCCATTTGATGTGATGGAAGAAGAGCCTCTTTGAGCCACTTCCTGTTACTAAGTTGGGGGTTAGGAAATGCTGGGCCTGGATCACATTTTTTTGTTGGTAGAGGGTCATAAGGTGCCCTGCCATGAGGCTGTTCATCCATTCTGAGGGTCCCTAGGCAATTCACCTTCTCTAGACCTTTCAGAGATCTCCTTTGGTTGTCTCATATTATTTGCAGGATATATAGTTGTGCGTATAAAGGGGGAGCAGGGAGAGGGAAGTATAAACCATCTTATCTGGATTAGAAGTCCTCTGTGTGCCTTTTAAGTGCTCACCTGATTAGGTCAGGCTCACTCTGGATAAGCTCCCAATCAACTGTGCTATATAACATAATCTAATAATGGGAATGATATTCCATCACATTCACAGGTCTCATACTCAAGGGGAGGGGCTCCTACAAAGATCATTGGGCATCATCTTAGAATTCTGTCGACCACAGAAGGTGCATGTGAATGTACTGAAACATTAATTAAGCAATTATCATCCTTTGGAAGGTTTTAATCTGTTAGGATAGCATGAAAGCCAAGTACTGTTATAATTATTCTACTCACTTTAAATGAAGTATATCTGATATCAAAAATACTTCCTAAAAATCAGACTATTCTAACAACTTTCAGAAGTTAATGTAAATTTCAGAGGTTTGATCCAAGCCTTCATTTCTGGCCATGCAGATATCTTCTGTGTGAAAAATATGCTACCTCAAAGATGTTTTCAAAAACTTCACCACCACTCCCCATTTATATTTTGTAGTTATGTGCAAATACTGTGGCTGCCAGCAATTCACATAGAAAAGAAACGTCAGTGATGTTTCTGACTTTAACTTTTTAGAGAAGGTGTATACTTAACACTGCCTACATTTGTATAGGCTGCACATTGCACAAAATTTCTGATTATTGCTTTAGGTTATAATACAATGTACTCTCACCTATACCAGGATTGAAAAATTTAAGGAAAATTTTCTGGACTGGCCAATACAACCCCCCAAAAATAGCCTTCAGGCTGAATTAGGAGAAAAATCCTTCACTATGTTTAGGTTGGAAGGAAGCATGACCTAAATTTTGATTTCAAATACTCGGGGTTTTGGGTGATGGTTTTACTGGGGACAGTTAGAATTGAACTATGTAGACATGTTTCCTGAAGCCAAGTTTTACCATTAAGGCTTTCATATTGCAGCTTGTGAGGCTCCAAGCAGCAATTGGCTACTTTGGGTCATTCACATGAATTCACTCTTAATCATATGATTGAGTCATATATAAACCATAAAACCCTTTATAAGAAATTAGAATCTGTTTTAAAAATTAATTATATGAACTAAACATATATAGAAAGAAATTGAAGCTTGAATATATTGAAGAAGCAAAAATTAAAGACATACCTATAACTGCCCTTTATCCTTAGTTGTTTACAATCACAGCAAATCAAAGTGTGACATATTTAAGAGAAAGGTAATTAAGTTCTAAGGCTTTGTCATCTTATCACTTTTAAAAATACAAGATCTAAGTAAATGAAAGGAAAATAGAGAGGGTTGTTAAAGAGCTGAGTCATAGAGTGGAAGAGAGAACAAGCGGAAGGGGAAGAGGCAAGAAAGCATACACAGGCTGGGTTTGAAGAGAGTTGGGAATGCTGGTTGTGGTAGATGGTCTCTGATTTGCTTACCGGATCTACTCGCCATCCTTCTTAACCCTGCTTCTTGATTCCAGGAGGCTGATCTTTATCAGCTTCATGGACCAGTCTCTCTGTGTCTTCAGGTTGGGTTTGGTTAATATGAACTACTGATAAGTGATTAGAAGTCAGGAGGAAAGAAGGCAAGGGTATTTATTTCCATGATCTGCCCCCTTCCAAACTTTAGGTTGGCAGTGGATGCCATTTCCTAAGGTTATATCTCTTGTTGGGTGGGCTTCTCCTATAACTCGAAGACATTCTGGGTTGCAGGAACTGCTATCTCTCTATGCCCCTTCAAACCTAGTGGTTATAATACTGGCTTCTCACAGCTGCTAGCCTCAGGCTACTTCATCATCTCTTGGTTTCCCTTCATTCTTTACACACTTTAGTCTCTTCATTAAATGCTATTCCATCACTCTTTTAAAGTGTGCCATCAGTTTTTAGCTAGAACTGACTGATACATTGGTAGTGGGGAATAGGAGAAACGTTAAGGTAGTGTTAGGGAGGTGGGATAAACTGCTGTGGAGAGAGATAGGAAGAGAAGGGTTTCAAAGCTTTTTATGGCATTCTAGGAATGTAACATGACTTCTTTATGTGAATGACTCTAATGTAGTCTTAAATGGCTTCTTAATTATTGATAATTGGTTGGGTTTCTGTTTCTTTGCATGCACAACCAGGATTGAACAGGGCTAAGAGATGTCTGGGATTTACATGACGAGATAATACTACTAGGATCTATCTAGATTCATTATATCATATTAAGACATTTCTCCCATGGAATCAGGAACATCCCAACCCAGTGCACATGCTAAGTTTTTATTGAAATTCAGTGAACTGCTATGGTGTGAAATTAATATTTATTGTCAGTCCCCTGCGTCGGCAGGCCGACTCTCAAGCCTTGCGCCACCAGGGAAGCCCTATAACACTTTATATAGCTGAGAATTCATCGATCAGGATTTTCACTCTCATTGGAATCCACTACTTGCCTACGACAAATCGGACACGTAGAGTTCTCAGACAGCCAGCGATCAATGCAGTGAATGTGATATTCATGGGAGCAAGGTAGTATGCGAAGCTTGCTGTTTTCTGTGTACTCTGTAAGGCAAATGCTACAGGCTTTTAGTGCATCATTTTCACCAAAAGATCTTACAGCCAAGCTGTCAATCTGTGCTTTGGTGAGTCCTGTAGTTTGCAGATTATGGGAGGACCCAGAGTCACTTTCATCAGATATTATTAGGCTAATTTGTCTAACCCCTTGGCTGGTCTCTGATGATAAGTTTGTTTCTTCAATGCCTTCAAACATCCATGATCTAATTCCTGAATTTTCATCACTTGAGCTGGAACCAGAAATAGGACTAGAACTGGAACTAGACGTACAATTGGGGCTTGAATGCCAACTCAGTGTGGAACTTGAATGGGTATCATAGCTAGCATTTGAATCAGAACCACATGTACCACTACTACTACCATTAGGTGACTCTAGCCATTCCATGTTTTGACTTGGAGGTGAGACACTATGCTCTAAATTACTGTCACTGTCCATAAGGTTATTTGAGTTACTGAATTCTGTCATTGTCTGCCTTAACGTGCTCTGAATTGGAACAGATGTTGTATCATTTAAGCTAGTATTTAACATTCTGCAAACGGGATTTCTAATGGTATTGACATAAGCTCTCACACCTGCCTGCTCAGAATGTGAATACATATGCCTCAGTCCTCGTTCACTTTCAGAAGTGACAGTGTTGTTTGGTGTCTCAGATGTTAACTGAGTTCTACTAGCTCTGCTGTCTCTCTGAGAATATGCTCCAGAATAAACTTGTCCTACTTCAAGATTGAAGGGTATGGTTGGATATATTTCCCTCATTCCCCAAGATTCACCACTGTTGGTTGTATCTGGAGAATTTTCTCCATGAACGGCATTCCTTGTTCTAGAAGTTTCAATAAGACCGCTATTTTGCAACTCAAATCCAGTCATTTGCTGTGTCAATATTTCTTGGTGCTCAGTTCTAGAAAATCTCGCATTCTCACTTAGCAGAGGCTGCTCAAAATTCTGAGAGGGTATACTATGATTAAGTCTTTGTACAATTTCCCTAAGTGAACGTGGAGGCGACCAACTTTCAATTCTTGCTCTGGTTCTCCGATACTCTGGGCTCCTACTTCTTGCTCTTCTCTGACTTGTGGTAGGTGGGAATTCCATTAATGTTTCAGTTGTATCTTGTTCAGACATAGATGGTCTTGTAAATATTGATTCAGATTGTGGACTTTCCACTTGCCTTTGGCTGTCTTCCATATTTTCTCTTCTGGGAAGTCTTGCAGATGCTACATATTCATTCTCTGGATTTGGACTCCCATTATCAAGGTTAGCATTTATTTCTAAACTGAATATGAACTGATCACTTTTAGGATTAATTTGGCTCTCTTCTCTGCAAGATTGGTTTTCTCTTTGTCCACTTGTCATATTTTCAGTTTGTCCAGAACAGTTAAGCCAGTCTATTAGAGAGTCACCACTAGACACGTCATCTGAAGAGTCTCCTCTGTCTGTTAACAAAAGAAATGGGGAGAGTGCATAAAAGAACTACCAAAATTAGAACCATCATAAAATAGCACTCTGAAACTTTGTTTCAAAAACAAACAAAAAATGAGAACTTAAATACTCAGGTGTTTTCAACTGATTTCACATTTATAGAGTTAATATTTTATAAACTGCACTGTGTGGATTTATAAGTAAAGGTAGAAAAGTTTCGATTCCATCCAAAAAGAGTGAGCTAATCCTAGATAAACTTAGAGAATTTTTTAAAAAGGGAATCCGGAGGAAGTCTATGTTTCAGTATTTCATCATATACACAGCCCTGTGTACCACTGTCAGAGGAATGTCAAGAGACTTTTTTTTCTGTCCACTGTCAAAACACTAATGCAATTAAACAAGGTAAACACCAGTTAAGGTACAATGCTAGTAGTTTAGTTCAATTTACATTATTGTCTAATTTTCATTAGTCTCCAACATGACTACTAGTAGGCTCTTCACTTATGTGTTTTTGATAATAGATAAGCTGTTTTAAAATATAAGGTTATTGCCCAAACATAAACAAGTTTTATAGGTTTAAAAGTGTTTGCATTTTAAATACTTCTTAATGTTACCAAGATTTTTAATTGACATTAAATTGAAGGTCAGATCAAATGAATAGACTGAACCTAGCATGGTACATATAAGACCATATTCAAGAGCCAAAGTATTATAGTATCCTCTTCATTAGACAGCAAAATCCTCTACTTCACACTGGGAGGGAGGACACCAGACCTGAGTTTCGAGCAGGGTTTCTCTGCCTTAGCACTACTGACATTTTGGTGCTGGACAATTCTTTGTTTTGGGGAGCTATCCTGTGCATTGTGGGATCTTTGGCAGCATCCCTGGCCTCTGCCCACTAGATGCTAGTAACACCCATGCCTCCCCTGTGACAACCAAAAATATCTCTAGCCATTGTCAAATGTCCCCAGGTGTTGAAGAGAGCACAATTGTCCCCAGTGGAGAATATTTCTGTTTGCTTTTTTTACATGTCTATGTAGAAAAAATAATTCAGGAAGTAGGAGGGACTTTCAGTTGAGGTAGAAAACCAAGAAAAATACAAATAGGCTACTTTGCACTGTTTCCCAATTAAAACAACCCAGATGTGAATCAGGAAAACAAACAAACAGACCTTGACATGCTCACCAAAAATCAAGTAAATGCCAGTTCTTTTTATGAGAAGTTACTTACCAAATTAATGTAAGTCACTTCTGTATAATTTACTATTTACTATTATGAAGTTACTATTTCCTATTATGAAGTTCCTTATTCATCCCATCCGATTCCCTCCAAAAGCAGAATATACCTGTATTTTCATCTGAGTCTTGTGGTGCGTTTTCTTTAATTAGCTGAAGTCTCAGCAACTCTTCTTCTGTACTTTCACCTGGAATGCCTAGAAGATTGTTGTCTCTCATAAGTTCGTAATCTTCTTCACTCAGATTATTTACGAACCTGGAGAAATCTTCTTCCCGAACCAATCGGTCCGTTTGACTTATGTGTTGGGCCGAAACTCCATCTCCTTCATCGTTGGAATCCGAGTTTTCCACCTTAATAAACAAGTGGAAAATTATCTGAAATTCACGACGTGGTGTTGAAATTCACCAATGGTCGTTTCGTTTTCTTCGCTTTCTACTTCCTGCCAGAGTGTCCGGTTCCGACTCAGTCGGATGACCCTCCGCACAGATTCCTCCCTTCTCCCTTCCCGACTCAGTTCTGTGGCCCCTGGTGACGCAACAGTTGGGAGCCGCCTCTAGCCCAGAACTTGCTAGACGTTGCCTAGGCACCCATTATCTTCCCCGCTGTTACCGAGTAGGGACTGGATTCAGGTTAGGTTTCATTTCATTCAAAACCAGCCAATGTTACTGAGGGTTTATAGTGTACCAAGCACTGTGCTTCACCTCGTTTCACCCACAGGAGCCTATTCTCAGGTTTTCAGGCTCTGATATGCTCTATTTATTCGTTACATTCCATATGACTGCCTCCTTCAAAATGCCATGCCAAAGTCAGCCTAGTTCAATGCAGCAATTCTCATTTTCAGGTGCCCAGGGACCTCCGCCTTTTCTCATGAATTTCTCAAATCCTAGACTCTCACTAAGAAAGCCCACAATTTTTGATAATTTACCAGGGCCCTGGCTGAGTCTCTTTAGTGTGTCCTCTCCCTTTTAACTGTTAATGGCTTCATCTTGCATTATATGGTCCTTCAGTCTTGTTTCAAACAAACAAGAAACACCAAAACTTTGGCAGGCTTTTCTGCTCAGCCAGGGAATTCCTTCTCCACAAAAGCATCAGGTTCATTTTTGTCCTCCTTTCTCATAAATATTATAAATAGTACTTAAGCAAAACTAGCCAGAACATCACAGGAACTTTTAGGACAGATACATAATAGTTACTTTGTCTGCCACAGTGAGTACTGACTTTGCTGATTTTGTCGCATGTATCACCTGAAAGGCTTGGTGAAAATAAAATAATGCTCATTTGCAATGCTATCTGGAGGAGACCTCTAATTCACTCTCAGTACACAGCTTAGAAGTTGAAGGAGCTGTGTAAATTCACAGTTGTTGTTTTGTTCACGGTCCACAGCAGGCTTTCTTGTTTGTTCTCAAGGAGATGGAAGGATGGTAACTTTACTGGTGTGACAGTGAAGAATCTAAGACTATGTCCTGCTTTTGACATTTGTTCCATGCTTTGTTTAACTTAAGCTAGAAAAATCAATCTTTCCCCTCTGAATCAAATCTCAGCAAGACTTTGCATGAGAACAGAATCCCCTAGACTACCCTGCCTCCTTTATGGACTTCTGAGTGTATTTGTTATCTTTTACTGAAGTTATTCTTTTCACAGGGGAACTCTGTTGTAAACTTGTTTGCTGTGCCTCAATCAAAACTAGCAGTATTATGAAAATTCAGCGTGATTTGTACTCTTGATGCAGGAAACCCTAACAATCGTTAGTGTTCTTGAGAGTGATTGATTCAGTTTAATTCAATTCAATCAATTCAAGTGTCAAGTATGTTTAGCATTTGTTAAATGTCAGTCATATTATCGGATATTAAGATACAAAGATGAGTATATTTAAGAATCTGTTGTCATTAGAGTATAACAAACAATTGAGCTACACAGAGGTAAAATTACAGTTTTGAGGAGAAAGTGATTTGAGTGAGAGAGAAAATCGGTTTCACTGCATTTGGGGTTTAAAGGATGAACAGGAGTTTTCTAAGTGAATGAAAGGGGGAAATATTTTCAAAAGTGAGAACAGCAACTGCTAACACTCATAAAACAACAAGGATAGTAGATTTTAATTACTAAAAAAAGACATTAGTTAAATTGGCAGAGCAAGGCCAAAAACTGGAGACCTTTATGACATGTTTAGAAGTTGGACTTTATCATTAGTGCAATGGAAAGATGTTGAAGTCTTTAGACAGTTGATGGTCAAATTTGCAATTTAGAAATAATATTGATAGTAGTGTTGAGGATGAATATGAAGGGCAACAGTTCAGATGGGAGGGTCAGAAATAGATAGCGGGCAGCCTAGGCTAGTGATGACAAGGATCTGAATCAGGGCAAAGGAATATGATTAAAAGGAAGGACTTTAACAGATCTGTAGGCAGCAGAACTGATTAAACCTAGTAATATGTGGGAAAGAGGGAAAAGTGGGGAGAGGGAATATATGAGGGAAAGGCAGGGGTCAGGATTACTTCTGTATTTCTGTCTTTGCTTAGTGGACAGTGGTACCAATAAGAAGTAACACCTGATTCTGAAGTTGTATGGTTTAGCTTAAGAGGGAGCATGATTGCTTATGATTAGAATAGTATGCAAGTTACCTGAAGATTCAGAAAGTCTTACAGTCTTTCCAAATTTAGGTACAGAAGCACATGAACTATTAATAGCCCCGGATGTTTGGTGTTCCCTGTAGTTGGCTCTCAGTGTCAATGACTCTAGCTTCCTGAACTATTTGTTCCTGGTTATGTCCCAATTCTGGTGCAAGTAACAGGGTATAGGGATCATCATCCCAGAGACCTACTTATTGACCTTGATTATTTAAATAGAAGCCACCAATATAGCTGTGCTTTACACTTAGTTCTCTCATGGCTTGACTTTCCTTCTGAGTATTGCATTGTAGGTTCAGTAGTTTTTCCTCTGGATGGCAATATTGCTGCTTTGGCCTTTGTTCTATCCCTTGTCTTGATATCAGAAGTCTTCTGAAGATGTTTTTTCTTCACTTCTCATTTCAGAGATGGGAGGTGCATCAGGAAGTCCGGAGGTTGACTAGAGCATCACTCTAAGTTGAGTTGGAGGGGAAGAGGTTGAAGATGGAAAGCTGCTTACTTTCAAACAGAGTCAAGCACTTAAAAATTTGGCCAATCCATTGTTTATGATGTGCTGAAAAAATGGGGTGTGTGTGAGCAGATTTGGCTGTTCTTTTATCCTGGTTGTAATAATGGAGTTTTGTAATCAAGAGTTTTCTTTTACTGACTCTGTCCAAGGAAGCTTCTGAACAGATTCTATGACTCAAAGGGAGACTGAAAATAAGCAAGAGATAGCATTCTCCCTGAATATGGGTAAAAGGAGTTCCGTGGCTTTAGAACTCTAAGAAATGATCAAGACATATATTCCAGATACCTATTGCAGTATAAGAAACCAGTCCAAAACGCAGTGGTAGATACAATAGAAACCATGCTGTTATAGTCAGGACTTTGTGAGCTAAGAATAAAGATAAAGAATACTGGGGATGGCTCATCTCTGCTCCATCATGACTGGGCCTCAGCTGTGGTGGCTTGAATGATTGGAGATAGATTAGACAACTTGACTGGTGTCATATGTCTGGGGCCTTGGTTCTGGCTAAGTTTTCTTTGAGTCACATCTTTTGGTGCTGAAATGTCCAACCAAGATGGCATCTTCATTCACAAATCTGGGGCTTGAGTTGGGCTGCACAGGCTGAAAAATCTGGGGCTGGTTTCCTCTCTGTTTCTGTCTTTCTCCATGAAATTTCTCAGTGTAGTTTTGGAGGCTTAGCAACCTGGATATCTCAAAGTAGTTGAACTCTTACATAGTGAGTGGCTTCACCCAAAGTAAACATCTCAAGAGACTTGGCTGGAATCTGTAAGTCTTCCTATGACTTAACCTCACAAGTGCAAGAACACCTTTTCTCTTGCATTCTGTTGATTGAATAAGCCACTGTATCAGCTCATCTTCAAGAAGTGGGACACCACATTCTACCTTTCAATAGAGAGGTAACAAAGATTTTATGGTTATATTTAATGTACTATAGCACATGATGAAAAAAATCTTATAATGATGACTTTTCAGTTGAAGTGGAAATTAATCTCTCCCTCTGTTTTCTGAATTGCATTATTCTCTGGGTAAAAATTTAAAAAGGGAGGACATAAAATCTGAAGTTCTTTGCATTCAGCCTGATTTTAAAGATACCCGATTAAGGATCTTTTTATTATGTAATAGTTTTCCCACATCAGAGACCATTAGTAATATTAAGCGCTATTTACTGAGCAACTGTAATTGCTAGACACTCTGGTTGTGTTTTAACTTATTTGATCTCAAGCCCCATGCAAGATAGGTATTACTATTCTCAGAGATAAAGGCATTGAGGCTGATGCAAATTAAGTGATTTTCTCAAAGTTACAGTAATAGATAATATGTTTAGATTCAAACAAGGTCTATAGGATGACTCTCCCTGTTTTGCTCTACTCCGCTATGTTTAATGAAAACACAATTTTAAACATCATTACACAAACGTAGTAAAATCTCAGTTAAATGAGATGCTTGAATCATGTTTGATCATTTTCGTGTGCCATTTCAATTCTGCTTTGGAGTTAGTCTAGAATATCTTCGTTTTAACTTAATAAAGAGTAATTTTAAATCAAGAAGTAAACATAATTAAAGCTTGATAAGATATTTCATATTTATGTATTTTTCTTTCCTACCAGAAAGATGGGTTAAAAGCTTAAAAGCATTGATGCAGAAAAATGAATATAAATATGCATGTCTCATGGAATCTACTGGAATTGGTTCTTTGACACAAATACTTGTTTTGAATCTAAACACGAAATTCTTGTTAATTGAAATCACACCCTTTCCACTTACATAGGCTTGACACTAGGAATTAGTTTCATCTCTTCCTTATTCTTACCTCTAATTATGGAAATAAAAATGTATTTATTTAGCAAGGTCTCATCCCTCTTATGATTTCCTTTCTTCCTGGTTCTGCTCAGATTTAGACTTTTTTTTTTTTTTTTTGCGGTACATGGACCTCTCACTGTTGTGGCCTCTCCCACTGCAGAGCACAGGCTCCAGACGTGCAGGCTCAGCGGCCATGGCTCACAGGCCCAGCCACTTCACGGCATGTGGGATCTTCCCAGACCGGGGTACGAACCCATGTCCCCTGCATCGGCAGGCGGACTCTCAACCACTGCGCCACCAGGGAAGCCCAGATTTAGACTTGTGATAGCTTTTCTATTAGTGCCGTGTCAGTGGTTAGTTTGCTTCTATGCTTTCTCTAGTTTTGAGCCATTTTACACACTTTCTCTGAGGCATGCTCCAGGTCTGTTATTCACAAGCAAGTTAGTTCATACTTCTGCACATTTGTTTATTTGTAAAGTCTTACCTCCTAGATTATTGTAATAAATAAATAAACTTACATATACATAAATAATATTCTGTTTGTTTGAAAAGCACTCTGACTTTTTGTGAAAGAGACTCACTTCCCAATTTTACAGCATTAATCTGAGGAACAGGGGCCTGCTGGAATACTCCCCAGGGAAAGAGGCTGGCAGGTGCCATCTTCCTGCTCTCTCTCTGCCTTGATAAAACTGAAAGGTGCCATCTTTTTTCCCCTTTTTCCTTTCCTGCAGGTGACAACTTTGTGCTCCAGCCAGCTGGCTCCTTCTTCCCTGCTCTTCCTCTGTCTTGCTATATATATATTTTTTCTTCTTCTTTTTCTTTTTTTCTTTTCCCTCTTTCCCTTTATTCAAATGGTGTCATCTTTGCACTCTTCCCACCGCCTCACTCAGCCAGTAAGCATCATCTTCACACTTTCCTTTTGATGTGCTCCAGAGACCCAGAATCTCCAAGACAGGAGATCCCATTTTTGTGGCCTCCACTCAGGGGATGCTCCTTGATCACCTGGCTCTGGAGGCCAGGAGGGATTTCTTTTCTGGGTCCCATGGGACTGTAACAATTGGAGAGACAGTTCTTGGCAGGATACCACCCCCAGGATGTACCACTACACATCAGACTGAGACACAGCCCCAGTCTTTACATGAAAAAAGCCTATTTGCTAGTAGGGACAAGACTTAAGAGCAGACTTCAGGTTCAGCACACATCTAGAGGCTACGGATGTGCTCTCGGGGAAGGTAGGCTGGGGGTGCCATCTCTCCACCCTCACTCTGCCTTACTACAGTTCACTGGTATCTCCCAGAATGGAGCTTGTACACTTATGTGAAGCACTGTTTTCTTGTGACTGCTCCCCGGGGAACACCTTCAGATTGCTTGCTTCTGGGGCGCAGCAGGGCTTACACTTGCAATCTCACAAGGCTAAATATATTTGCATTCTTTAAAAGCTGTTACCAAATTTTCTGGCTTCCTATCAACCTGAATCTAGGTACTGCCTGAGATCCTCCACTTTGGGTTGCTCATTTGTCTTGGCACACCCTCAACTCCTGGGATGGTGTGCCAGGTCTATTAAAAATAAACTGCTTAGACAATCACAAAGATTTGAGAGGCAACCAAGAGTAGACAGGGTTAAATGACAAGGTTCATCTGTCACACAGCTCTTCAAGACTGGGAGATGTGGCTATTTCACTTAATGCATAGAAACCAACACAGAGAGTCAAGCAAAATGAAGAAAGAGAGGACTATACTCCAAAAAAAGAACAAAATAAAACCTCAGGGAAAAATCTTAATGAAATGAACATAAGTAATTTACTTGATAAAGAGTTCAAAGTTATGGTCATAAAAATGCTCACTGAACTCAGAAGGAAAATGGATGAAAACAGTGAGAACTTCAACGAAGAAACAGAAGATATAAGAAAGTTCCAAATAGAAGTCACAGAACTGGAGAATGCAATAATTGAACTTAGAAATACAGTAGATGAAGCACAAGAAAGAATAGGTGAACTCAAAGACAGGTCAGAGGAACTCACCCAATCAGAGAATAAGGAAGAAAAAAGAATGAAAATAATGAATATAGCTTAAGGGATTTATGGCACATCAAATGGAATAACATTCACCTTATAGGAACTCCAGAAGGAGAAGAGAAAAGGGGGCAGAAAACATTTGTAGAAATAATATCTGAAAACTTTTCCTAACCTGGGGAAAGAAACAGACATCCAGATACAGGAAGCCCAGAGAGCTCCAAAGCAGGTCAACCTAAAGAGATCCATACCAAGAAATATGAAAATTAAAATGTCAACGTTAAAGATAACAAGGGAATCTTAAAATCACCAAGAGAAATACAACTTGTTATATAACTTGTTATATACAACTTGTTATATAACTACATCAACCTAAAAAGCTTCTACACAGAACAATAAACAATCAACAAAATGAAAGGGCGAGCTACAGAATGGGAGAAAATATTTGCACATCATGTATGTGATAAGGTGCTAATATCCAAAATATATGAGGAACTCATACAATGGCTATAGATAGATAGATAGATAGATAGATAGATAGATAGAGATTCTCAAACAATTCAATTAAAACTTGGGCAGAAGAACTGAATAAAAATTTTTCCAATGAAGACATCCAAATCACCAACAGGTTCATGAAAAGATGCTCTACACCACTAATCACCAGGGAAATGCAAATCAAAACTACAACGAGCTATCACCTCAAAGAGACTAAGAGGTAACAAACGTTGACAAGGATGCAGAAAAGGAAACCCTTGTGCACTGTTGGTGGGAATGTAAATTGGTACAGCCGCTATGGTAAACAATATGGAGTCTCCTCAAAAAATTAAAAAGAAAACTACCATACATTAGCAATCCTGTTTTGGGTGTATATATATCCAAAGAAAATGAAATCACTATTTCAAAGAGATATCTGCACTCACACGTTCATTGCAGCATTATTCACAATTGCCGAGAAATGGAAACAACCAAAGTGTCCATACATGGGTAAATGGATATAGAAGATTTGGTACGTACATAGATGGAATATTATTCAGCCATGAAAAAGAAGAAAATCCTGCCACTTGCAACAACATTTATGGATCCTTGGGGCATTATGATGAGTGAAATAAGTCAGAGAGAGAAAAATAAATACTGCATGATGTAACTAAATTGTAGACTCTAAAACAGCCAAACCCAGAGAAACAGAGAATAGAATGGTTGTTGCCAGGGGTTGGGGTTGGGGGAAATGGGGAGATGTTGACCAAAGGGTAAAATATCCAGTTAGCACATGAATTTCTGGGAATCTAATCTACAGCATGGTGACTGAGGTTAACAGAACTGTATTATATACTTTAAAGTTGCTAAGAGAGTAGATCTTAAATGTTCTCACCGAAAAAATAATGTTATTTATGCGAGGTAACAGAGTTGTGTTAACTAGCTCCGCTGTGGTAATCATTTCACAACATGTAACATACCAACAGGTTGTACACCTTAAACTTACACAATGCTATATGTCAATTACATCTCAATAAAGTTAGAAAAATACAGAAAACAGACTGTTGCACAACATTCAAGCAAAAATACTAGTTTTGGGCTGCTTTTTCTTGAATTTAGTCATTGTTCCTTCTTGAATCTGTTTTGTATCACATGATAGCAGACTCATACAGGCAGCTTACTTCTGATCAGGTGCAGCCAAAAAGAAGCAACTGATGGTATATGGGAGTTTAGGGATAAGCTACGAGATTTCTCCCTTTCTTCCTCTACTTTGTGAAGATTCTCCAGCAGCAACTTTGTAACTTCCATGGCTCCAACTCCAATGAGACAGAACTGGTATGGTCTGACATTGATGATCATTTAACCTGGCCCTGGACTCCTTTACAACCCTCTGTTTAACTCTGCCTTTCCAGCATAGAGGTAAAAGTAAATTCCTGTTCCTACTAATCACTCCATTATCTAGGTGGCCCTTCTTTACTTCTCAGAAGTTTCATCACTGGTGTTCTTAATACCCTGTATTAAATTTATTTACAAAGACTTGAAACAATTTCTATTTTATTTGTCATGGGCAAATAGAGTATAATAAAATTTCCAAATATTAAAAAAAAATTAGAAGAGACATGAAATCTCAAAATGGGGAAATGTTAGCCACGTTTAGGAAGAAAATGTACTAATATTATTGGAGGAGAGAATTCAGGAATTGGAAGAGAACACTAATGAGTTTGGAAGGTATAAGACTGTGGAGAAGTTTGAATGGGGGGCTTCATGCCACCGGAAATAGGGAGTGATTCAAAGTTCTATAAAGATTGTGCTCACTTCAGCAGCACATATACAAAGTTTTATAAGATTAATCTGAAAGTGGTAGGCAGTTTGGATTATGTGATGGAGTGATGTCAAAGAAAAATTGCACCAGATGGTTAAACAGGCAAGGAGTACTTTACTCAAGATGATTCTGTAATAGGGGAGAGAGACTGAACTCCGTTCTGCTGAAACAAAAGGCATGGAAGTTTTTAGATGCCAGGATGAGCTGTAGGAAAAATAGTAGAGGATGCTGGAGAAGAGGTTGGTCAATATAATTAGACCATCTCTGTTTGCTTTGGCTCTTATCAAAGTTAGGCTCCTATACTCCCCACAGAGACTGGGAAGTAGGGGCAATACCTTTCTTGAAGGTTATATTTCAAAGAGCTGACTCCCAGGTCCTTGAGAAAGACATTTCTGGGTTGGAAAAGTATCAAGTGACTAGGAGAAAATTTACATCTCAAAGGGGCAGAGAAAGAATTTACAATTTCAAGTTTCTTAAAGTAAATGTTTTCAGAAAAGGGAGGTTAAGGGCCTATGGTAAAGAAAAAACCTGTCTGAAGTTGAGCCAAACTGAGGGACACATTAAGGCCATCTTGATCAGTAGTTAAAATTAGCATTACCTTCAGGAAGGTTATTTTATAAAGAAAAGCAATGCTTTAGAAACTCTCTCAGAAGAATCAAAAGTAACTGTCTGCTAGTTAGATACAGGTCAGGAATAATGAGAAAGGGCAGTTACAAAGTTAACTCAACTAATGTTCTCTGTGTTGTAGCTTTAATAAAGATGAAATAAGTAGAAAAAATAATCCATTGGTACACGGTGAGAGCCAGTTGGTTGGATTGCCCAATTAGAAATACTTCTTTATTTTCTAGTCATTATCATTCAAGGATTAACAAACCTACTTTTATTAGATATACTTCTGTCTAGGGATTGAGAAATATCAATTATTTAAACTTAATCACTACTTTATTTCTGTGAGATTTTTAAAAATATACTTTGGGGAAAAGTAATGGAAGAGTGATATAGCACTAAAACATTGAAGTGAATGACATAATAAGACCCTATCTTTCTCAACTAAAGGAGAAAAAAAGGGAGGGCAAAAGAAATGGGCAGAAAGTAAGTTTACCTACCAGTCATTGTGTCAAGTGTTTTCATATATTTATCTAATTTAATACTCACAAAACAATGAGACATAAGATATTTATCCCATTCCGTAGATGAAACTCTGTTTACAAAGTAATATATCAACCAATTGTAGAGCTGACCCTTGAATTTAAGGCCTTACGTCTGTTGAAATGCAAGAGCCAAACCCTGCTAATACAAGGTGCTTAGAATAGGTAGACTTCAGGGAGCAGGAAAATTAGAGCATGCGTGAACTGATGACAAGTTTTGCTGATCTAGTAGCTTTGTGAGATTTGTCTAGATCCAAAGACCCTTGCTCTACTAAACCATCAAATTAGAGGTGGTCTCCTTCTTAAACAACCAATATTTGCAGAGCTATTCAGACTTTGGGTCATGGTATTTTTTCAAGGATTAACTATGATCACTGGCTTTTCAAATTTTAACTTTAGAAAGTCCTTGCTTTTGTTGGAAGCAATGTTAAATTTTGATGCAGTTGTTTGCAGGGATGAAACTTGGTCGCCCTCTGGAGGCTATTCTCAGGTCCGACTAGCATACCTTAATTTTGAGAAAGAAGTCAGGTCTCAACAATTTAACAACTCATTTTAAATGTGTGGAAATTATGTATATACATTATACTTTTTTAGAAGTTACAAAACATTGAGTTCAAAATGCTCAAAATATTTTAAAATGCTGAATTAAACGTTTTATGGCATAGCATGTTTTGAATTCCTGTTCTCCCTTTGGAAATGGAGATGGTCATCATTCTCCTTTTATCATGCAATATCTATACTGGGACTAAAACCGTTATTTTTTCCTCCCCTATTTTAAGAACACATGGGCAATTAGTTCTATAAATTGAATGATAAAACACATGACAATACAATACACTCGATTACTACCAATATCTTTCATTTTAAGTTAAAAAAAAATCTCTAAATTTCCAATTAAAAAATTTTTTTTTCTTTCTCTCAGATATAAAACATCAGAGCTTACAAGAACCCTTAAAAACAGAATGGCTCAAAGGATAAAAATGTTTTGCTCCCTAGTTCATTCTTGTTCAGTTTTCTTGTAGAAGGTGTATTATACCAGTTAGTGTAAATTATACAAGCAAAGTTCTTGCCATATATTGGTGACAGCATTTCTACATAAAGTAAGCATTTATGGGGCTTCCCTGGTGGCACAGTGGTTAAGAATCCACCTGCCGATGCAGGGGACACGGGTTCCAGCCCTGGTTCCCGAAGATCCCACATGCCGCGGAGCAACTAAGCCCATGTGCTGCAACTACTGAGCCTGCGCTCTAGAGTCCGTGTGCCACAACTATTGAGCCTGTGCTCTAGAGCCCATGCGCCACAACCACTGAAGCCCGCGCACCTAGAGCCCATGCTCCGCAACGAGAAGCCACCGTGATGAGAAGCCCACGCACTGCAACAAAGAGTAGCCCCCACTCTCCGCAACTAGAGAAAGCTCGCGTGCAGCAACGAAGACCCAACACAGAGCCAAAAATAATAGATAAAAAAATAAATTTTAAAAAGTAAGCAGTTATGAGCTGCTATAAACCTACTGTTTCTTTACTTGATTTAAATGAATTTAATTCTTTAAATAACTGAGCAGGTAGAGAATTTAGACTCAGCCATTATTAGAGGTACCTTATACAGCCAAAGTGGTATAAAAACCCTGTAACATGAAAGTGTTGTGGAGGTCCTTCTGGTCTTCTGAGACCGGGACACCTGTACCTTTATGTCCCATTTATAAATGTTCCTGTATAATGTTTGGGATGTTGAAATATTTGATGAGATAGATACCTCATGCCTATTACATGCCTTCCCTATATCTCTCTCAACTACATCCCTCTAATGAGTTGGTGCAGCTCCAAGGCTCTATCCAGTAAAAAGGTAGTGTCAGGCAGTGCTTGTTGTACTCAATGGCTTTTAATCCTCCAACTGCCTTGTAATCTCCTCCATCACACCTTGATGCTTAGAAATGGCATATTTCCTGAGGAAGAGGTTTCTAGGGAGTCCTGGATACTTGCTTGAAATGGGGACAGGAGGATGGAGGAACAGAAGGGAAGATATAGGGAAGATGAACGGATTTTTTAATATATATATTTTTTAATTTATTAATTTATTTATTTATGGCTGTGTTGGGTCTTCGTTTCCATGCGAGGGCTTTCTCTAGTTGCGGCAGGTGGGGCCCACTCTTCATCACGGTGCACAGGCCTCTCACTGTTGCGGCCACTGTTGTTGCGGAGCACAGGCTCCAGATGCGCAGGCTCAGTAATTGTGGCTCACGGACCTAGTTGCTCTGCGGCATGTGGGATCTTCCCAGACAAGGGCTCGAACCCGTGTCCCCTGCATTGGCAGGCAGATTCTCAAGCACTGCGCCACCAGGGAACTCCGGATTTTTTTTTATATAAATTTTTCTGCCATAAAAACTATAGGTAGCAAGCAAAGCAATCAGGGAAATTTATATTCATGCATTAATTTACCACTTACAATGATGAGTAGATAGAGGGCATTAGATAGATTAAGGAAGTATCTAGGAGGTAAAATGGATAAGATTGATAATGGATAGGATATAGTGGCTGATGCGAGAGGTTGAACTCAAGGATTATTATTAGGTGCCTGGTTTATACAACTGGGTGAATGGTGTCACTACACACTAAGACAAGTGAAAATGAAGGAGGAGAGATTCGGCAGTTTAGGGAGACCATGAGTATTTAGCTTTATGTATATTTTAAATGAACAGATTTAGATGTTAAATAAGCAACTGGATTTACAGAATTCAGATTAGAGGTCTCAGGTACACAAATGTCCAAACTTTATGGAGTTGGTAACTGAAGCTGTGTGTTTCTGTGAAATCATATTATGAGTTCTAGAGTGAGAGGACATAATGGCCTAGAACTGAATTTTGCAGAATTTCAACATTTAATGTCTGAGGAGAAGGATACGTACCTGCAAAGAAGATAGAGAATGAACTGCCGCAGAGATTAAAGGAAAACCAGAAGAGTTTTTGGGTCAAGGAAAATCAAGTCTCAAAGACAGAAGCAAATCCTACTTACAGGTCAAGTAAGTAGGAGATAAAATTTTCACATCGCATCCATGGATTTGGAAATAACTTATGAAGTACCTTTTTATTGGAGTAATAAAAGATGGATTCTATTGGGAGTGGGTTGAAGCATGAGAAGGAAGTAATAAAGTGAAGATATCAAATATAGATAAACATTTTTAAACAGCTTTATGGAGGTACAACTGATGTACAACAAATGGCACATGTTTAATATATACTATTTGATGAGTTTGGACATGTGCATAAACCCATGAGACAATTAACACAATCAAGGTAATAGACATATCTGTCCCCTCCAAAAGCTTCCTTGTGTCCCATTTTTTCTGTGTGTGGTAAGAACACTTAACATGAAATTGACCCTCTTAACTAATTTTAAGTGCTTAACACTATTGTTAACTACAGACACTATTTGTACAGCAGGTTTCTTGAATTTACTCATCTTGTATAACTGAAAATTCATACCTGTTGAACAACAGCTCCCCATTTCTCCCTTTCCCCAGCCCCTGGCAACCAACATTCTATTCTCTGCTTCCATGAAGTCTGATTATTTTAGATACCTCATATAAATGGAATTATGCAGTATGTGCCCTTCTGTGACTGGCTTATTTACTTAGCGTATTGTCCTCCAGGTTCATCCTTGTTGCCACAATGGTAGAACCACCTTCTTCTTTTAAAGTTGAAAATATTCCATTGTAAATATATACTACATGTTTTGAACCATTCATCTGTCGATGGACATTTTGGGAAAAACTTCTTGACATTGATCTTGGCAATGATTTATTGGCTATGACACCAAAAGCACAGACCACAGAAGCAAAAATAGACAAGTAGAACTACATCAAAATAAAAATCTCCTGCACAACAAAGGAAACAACCAACAGAATGGAAAGGTAACCAATGGAATGGGAGAAAATATTTGAAAATCATATATCTGGTAAGGGGTAAATATCCAAAATTTATAAGGAATTCCCACAACTAAGTAGCAAATAAACCAAATAACTCGATTAAGAAATGGGCAAATAACTTGAATATATATTTTCCAAAGAACACATATGAATGGCCAAAATGTATATGAAAAGGTACTCAGCATCGCTAATCATCAGGGCAATGCAAATCAAAACCACAAAGAGATATTACCTCACACCTGTTAGGATGCTTACTTTCAAAAATACAGAGGTAACAAGTACTGGGGAGAATATGGAGAAATTGGATCTCTTGGACACTGTTGGTGGGAATACAAAATGGTATATAGTCACTATGGAAAACAGTATGGAGGCTTCTCGAAAAATTAAAAATAGAACTATCATATGATTTAGCAATCCCACTTCTGAATGGATATATGTATACATATATATATGTAGATATATGTGTTTGTGTGTATATATATATATATATATATATATATATATATATATGTATAAGAGAACTGAGATCAGATCTCAAAAACATTGCACTCTCATGTTCATTGAAGCATTATTCACAATTGCCAAGATATAAAAAAACATTTTCAAGAATTATTTTAAAAACTGTGCCTTTGAAGAAGAGATAGTGTGGTAATTAGTAATAGAAGTCAGGTGGATAAAGGTGAGTTTGGTTTTGCTTTTCTTTTTTGCTTTACTCTTCTTTATTATTTTTCCCAATTTGGAAGATTTTAGAATGTTTAAAAAAGATAGTGGAAAAGATCCAGATTAGAGAAGGTATTGAACAAAATAAGGATCCTTAGAGAGTACAAGGTGATGCAATCCAAATCAGGAGTAAGGGAATTGGGTTTAGTAGGAATAGAGCTTCTGTTCTCTTAAATTACCAACGGAGATAAAGATGGCAGCAGATGTAGTAAATCTATTATGTTAATTAACAGGAAAGTTCTCCTAATGCTTTTTTCTTTTCTGTGAATTAAAAGAGATTATCTCCTGATATTATAGCAAATGGTGGGGACATGCCATTTAAGAATAGTGCAATAGCTGAATCACTTTGTTATACAGCAGAAACTAACACAACATTGTAAAGCAATTATACTCCAATAAAGATTTTTTTAAAAAAACAAAGAATAGTGCAGAAAGAGAGAACAAACTGTAAAGAGTGGGAAATGATGGGTCCAGATTAATGTAGCAGAATTAAAGGGCAATATTAAAGGACCTTTTAGGTTAGTGATCATGAATTTATAAAGGAAACAATCTAAACTATTATACACTTTACTTGGGAAGACTTTGAAAGCTGGAGATCAAGAAAAGAGAAAGCAATGGTTTGGGTTGATCCAGCATAATTAAAAGACACTGGAACAGGGCTAGGGACAAACACACTATTAGATAATGGACATTGGAATGTAAGAGAGTAAGGAGAGATACAAAGGCAGTATCAGGAGAAAGCAAGGGAGTAAACAGACTTGCGTCAAAGTACTATCATAGTGGTGGGGTATTTGAACAAGTGAACTGGAATGTGAGAAGTTATCGTAAAGGGATGGCATATTTGTGTGAATAATTTTTAAAGACTATTTCTCTTTTTCCACCTCTGATTTTTATTTTAGAGGACTGACTCCTGAAAACTCGGTTTCCCAGGATTCACTGGCAACTAGCTTCCAATTAATTTTGAGTAAAGGAAGGACTGGTGAGAGTTTGGAAGAAGGGGATAGGGGAGAACCCAGAATGCCCTCTTTCTTTGAGTTGTACATACAACTGAGGCTTCGTCTCCCTCATGCGTCCAATTCCTGCTCAAGGGCTTCTCCCTCCATGTCCCCAGCACCCACCAGCAGTCTCTACATTCATTCCAGTTCTGCTTAGGGGATTCAGTCTTTCCAAACTCTAGGTTGCCTTCCTATTTCATTTGACTCCAGATTTTATAACTTTTGAAACAAGCTCCTTTTATTAAAATCTACTTTCTAAACTTCCTGAAGCAGATTTCCTGTCCTGCATGAGTAATCCCAGGAAAAAGATGCTCAAGATGGGACTCTGGAATAAGGTTTTGAGCTTGAATGTAATAGTGACTCCATTGCCAATGCAAAAACAAGTGCTTCTTCCGAGTAGTGGAAGCAATAAATAAATTACCAGCAATATTTGCTTTGAACATATTGCCAGTTGAAGACAATACTTTTACATGTCAAGCGGCAGCTGATTTTGTCTATTTCAGCAGTAATAACTACAAGCACCACGGGGACCATTAGCTGCTTCTTATAGCACCAGAGAGCTTACAAAATGAAAATGTTTACACTTAATGTTAAAAGATGTTAGGTGTTTAAACTCTCAGATCGAGGCATGGGAAGACACAGAGAGCCACACTGAGGGCCTTAAAATTTTCTCACGTCTTATAGCCACACAGCAGACATGGCTGAGGATCAAGTTTCAAATCTAAAAGTGTGAGTTGCAGATTTAAAATGTAAGTTCAAGGTACATCTGTGCTAAGTCTCACAGATTAATATCAGGACATTGATCAGGAAGAGCTGGGTATTAAGATAAGGATATATTGAGTATTCAGGATAAGTGCAGGTAGGCAGACTCAGATTAATATGAAAATTTTTAACCCAAATCTTCCTGTGGTTTCCTCGCCAAAGGAAGCCACCCTTCTTCCTCCCCATTTGAGGAAACTAACCTTCCCTTACTTAACATATGTCTAAAGACCTCATCTAAATAGGTTAGTTTTCAAGGAAATTTCTACTTTTCTCAAGACCTACCCACATCAGCACTTACTGCATCCTAATAACTACAGTCAGATTCCACCAGGCCCCAGGAGGCAAGTATAATGTCCACCCTGGTAGGAGTTAGCATATACATCAAAAGAAATGCTATATCCTGCTAATGTGTATCAGCAGAAACCTGTAGAATGTGTGTGTGGCATATGGTTTGTTGGGTTTTTTTGTTTGTTGTTTTGCAGTATGCGGGGCTCTCACTGTTGTGGCCTCTCCCGTTGCGGAGCACAGGCTCCGGACGCGCAGGCTCAGTGGCCATGGCTCACGGGCCCAGCCACTCCGTGGCATGTGGGATCCTCCTGGACCAGGGCACGAACCCGTGTCCCCTGCATCGGCAGGTGGACTCTCAACCACTGTGCCACCAGGGAAGCCCTGGCATATGTTTTACAAGTGCTAGACTGAGAAAGATGGAATATAAAGTTGGAAGGGGTTGAATTTATTATAAAGAACATACCTGAGATTCAAAGTATTAGCTCTAGCTGATGGAATTGGCTCTAATCGTTGGCTTGTTTGGCTGACTGATACATAGATTCAATAGTCAGCAACATTCAAAGAGGGCAAGATGCCATAATTTATCTGACAGAATGTAGACAAAGGAATCCATGTACTTAAAATGAGAATGTTGGAGTGGATTAATTATGTGAAACCCACTCAACTATCCCACAGTTATGCCCCCACAGAGGTCATCAATAACATTCGTCTTCAAGACATTAAGACATTCTTTGATGAGAGAAATACAAGCATCCTTGAAAACCTCTGTGGAATCTGTCTTCTGGGGGCTAATGATGACAATGCGGGATAGAACCAATGAAATGGCCCCCATGCTTTTAACAGGAATATGGGGTTACAGAGTAGCAGAGGTTAAGTGGTAGCATTTAATATGAGAAACAAGGTGAGTGCAATTATCATAAAGGTCAGCAGGGCAGAGTGGCACTATTTTCACCCAAAATGACTTCCAGCAGTAACAGATTAATCACATTTACACTGGGAATTACATTGATGAGCAGGCTTGACTGTATAAATGAAAATAAAATTCAAGCACAATGAGCAGAAACCTGCATTGATTTTCCAGGAATGAAAATTACAGCCTCGCCCAGACCTAAACCAGAGATCAGGTGGCTACAACAGCTTCAGAAACTTTGCTGCAAAACTGTCAAAAGTATAGAGTGTGATTTTTTTTTCTCCAGGTCTACCTCAAAGGGGTTTACAATTTTCCAGGGGGAATGTTTAGAAAGAAAAGTGGAAAACTCAGAATTTTTCAGAGGTTATTAAGATAAATTTACACACCTGAGGTTCCAAAACATCACTGTGGTCTTCAGGTCATAATAGGGCTTATGGAAGCCATGTGATAATTGGAATTTTGACACAAGTTCACCTCACTAGAAATCCTGTGCAGTGACCTACACTATATTTCCCCATATCTGAATGTATTTTTGGAGTACACATACTTGGAAAATGACAGAACTCTGAAACAAGGTAAGTGCTATTGAGAATGGTTACTGCCTGACACCCATTAGGATAGCTATTATTAAAAACAATAATAAATAACAAGTATTGGCATGGATGTGTAGAAATCTGAACCCTTCTCCGTTGCAGTTCCTCAAAAAATTAAACAGAATTACCATACGATCTAGCTATTCTACTTCAGAGTATATATCCAAAGGAATTAAAAGCAGGGACTTGAACAGATGTTTGTAATTTCATGTTCTTAGCAGCACTATTCACAATAGCCAAAAGATGGAAACAACCTAAATGTCCATCAACAGAGGAATGGATAAACAAAATGTAGTATATACATACAATGGAATATTAATGACCCTTAAAAGGTAAAAAATTCTGACACACACTACGATACGGATGAACTTTGAAGACATTATGCTAAATGAAATAAGCCAGAACCGAAAACACAAATACTGTGATTCCAGTCATATGAGGTACTAGAGTAGTCAAATTTATATAGACAGATAATAGAATGGTGATTGCCAGGGTCTGGGTGCAGTGACGAATGGAGAGGTGTTGTTTAATGGGTACAGAGTTTCAGTTTGGGAAGATGAACAAAGTCCGGGAGATGAATGGTAATGATGGTTGCACAACAACGTGAATGTACTTGATGCCACTAAATGGTACACCTAAACATGGTTAAGATGGTAACTTTTATGTCATGCATATTTTGCCACAACTGGAAAAAAATACATAGGAAGGGCCCAGTGGAAGCTCCTGGAACTGTCCTTACATGAAAACAATACCAAAAAATAGCAATAGCACATATCTGGGGAATTTGCAGAGTCTAAAATAACCATGCAGATGGTAATCTCCATCACCTGCCCCATTTAAATAATCTGTTTGGCCTGTAAAAAAGGCAAATAAGTCATGGACAATGATTGTTCATTATCATAAGATAATGAGGTACTAATTCTAATCAGAGCTGCTGGATTTTATGGGCCTTTTTATCCTGGAACAAATCAAAACATCTTTAACTCCTGATATACAGCTATTGATCTGGCGAATAGTTGTCTCCACATCAAACAGCAAAGGTAATGGAGCAGTTCACTTCTACCTGACAGAGACAGAAGTACACTCAAACTCTGACTTACTTGAGTGCTATGCCAAGTCACCCGATGTCTATAATATTATAGTCCATAGGGAGATTAGTCATCTGGATATCACAAAAGCATTATGATAGTCCCTTGTATTGATGAGTTTATGGTGATTGGACATGAGAAAAAGTAGGAAGTACTCAAGTTGTGTCAGTAAGATACATAGATGTCAGAGTGGGAAATAAACTCCATGAAAATTTAGGATGTCAAATATATCACAGCCTAGGTATGATAATGCACACAAACAGAAACCAACCTGCAGAAAGCACTGAAGATCATGTTGATTTGTTTTAAAGATGGAGGCAGCACACAGCTAGGATTCCGAATGATTTTTTACACACTCCCTTTCCTAAATCCCATTCCTGATAGTGACTGCTCTTTCCTTTTACCTCTTCTCTCCTGTCCTCACCCTTCCTTTATTGTTCCCTATCCTTCTTACCCCTCTGCCCTCTTTCATTCTTCCTCATAGAGAATAGCCTGGGCTATTATTTGTATTCTTTACATTCTTTGTATCTCTCTCCCGTCCACCCCCCACCTCAACAAAGGCCTTGTACCAATTAAGAAAGTAAACATTTCAAGTCTTCAGAGTATTGAGAGGAGAAAGTTATGGGGAAATAGCAAATCCTGACAATTTAAATATTCTCTATGTATCACGTAAGTATATTTATCGTAAATAAATTCATACATGCAATAACAGTACAAACAGAAAATATTCACAAGCTACCAGACTGCCAAATTCTGCATGAGATACAAAATCACATACCTATACTATCTGCTTTTCAATTTATAATTAAAACCATGTTACCTCAGAATTTTAAAAATAGCATTTTGATAATTATAAAAAAAATTATAACTACATTAAAATTTTAAATTTCTGCACTTTTAAAGACACCATTAGAAAATGAAAGGACAAGCCACAGATTAGAGAAAATATTCATGAGATATAGATATAGATATAGATATATACATAACATAGACTGGCATCCAGGACAGGTAAGATGATCTTACAACTCAATAGTGAAGTAGTATTTGGGGGAAATACTACTTCAGAATTATAAGAAACAAATATTTGTGTTTAAGCCACCCAGCCTATAGTATTTTTTATTGAGATATAGTTGAAATATAACATTATGTAAGTGCAAGGTGTACACTTGTTGGTTTGATACATTTGTATATTGCAGTCTGATTACCACCAGTAGCATTAGCTAACACCTCTATCATGTCACAAAATTATCATTTCATTTTTTGTGGTGAGAATAATTATGATCTAGTCTCTTAGCAACTTTGAAGTTTATAGTACAGTATTGCTGACTGTAATCACCATGTTGTGCATTAAATCTCCAGGGCTTATTTATCTATCAATACCAGTTGCAAGTTTATATCATTTGACCAACATTTTTCCAATTTCCCCACTCCCAGCCCCTGGACCACCATTCTACACTTTGCTTTTATAACTTTGGCTTTTTTTTTTTTTTTTTTTGCTGTACGCGGGCCTCTCACTGCTGTGGCCTCTCCCGTTGCCGAGCACAGGCTCCGGACACAGGCTCCACGGCCGTGGCTCGCGGGCCCAGCTGCTCCACGGCATGTGGGATCTTCCGGGATCGGGGCACGAACCCGTGTCCCCTGCATCGGCAGGCGGACTCTCAACCACTGCGCCACCAGGGAAGCCCCTGACTTTGGCTTTTTTAGATTCCATATATAAGTGATATAAGACAGAAAAAGACAGTCTATGGTATTTTTGTCATAGCAGACCAAACAAAGGAGTATTTGGGAGATGCCATATCATGTAAGCTTTTTAGTCAATGGTGAGAAATATTGATTTTATTCAATTACAGTAGGATAGTGCAATGCAGAGTTGGGTTTGGAGGCTTAAACATGGGAGAAAAATGATCTAATTTATTTTTTTAAGATTATCTATTGGGGGCTGCTTCCCTGGTGGTGCAGTGGTTGAGAGTCCGCCTGCCGATGCAGGGGACACGGGTTCGTCCCCCGGTCCGCGAAGATCTCACATGCTGCGGAGCGGCTCGGCCCACGAGCCATGGTCACTGAGCCTGCGCATCCGGAGCCTGTGCTCCGCAACAGGAGAGGCCACAGCAGTGAGAGGCCTGCGTACCACACACAGACACACACACACACACACACACACACACACAAAAAGATTATCTATGGGGAGTTTCCTATAGACAAGTAAACAAGGATTCAAGAAGAAACTTTAGAAGGCCCTTTATAAGAGTCCAGGTAAAGGATAGGAGATTAAGTTGGTAAAAATAGAAAAACATTAACTAGCAATTCACTGAGAAATAGATTTTCAGGAACTAACCCCCACACATTTAGATAATTCATCTGAAATACGCTATTTGAAAATATACCTTCTTAGGATGCATCATATCTCTGAAGGAAATGCTAAAATACCAATGGATTGATAGTCCAACAATGAAGATTTACTGAGTGGTGTGTGTGTGTGTGTGTGTGTCGTCCTCAACTGTCCTAGGTTCAAGGAAAGGCAAATAGAAATAAAACCTTCATGTTGGAATACTGTCCCACAGTGAGTAAAGGTATCATGTACTTTTAAAATTATATCTATTTAAACAAAGCCTAATATAATGGGAAAAATAAACTAGACCTGGAATCAAAAGACCTGAGTTTGAATCGCAGCTTGATTAATTACCAGAATATTAAGTTCGGGCAAGTTGTCCACATTTGATCAATTTCAGGTTCCTTATTTACAAAATGGTAGGCTGGATGGAGTGATCTCTAGGCTCCCTTCTTGCATGAGATTTTGTTATTCTACAACACCATATTGGTATTCTCATTAAAGTGAATTTCAAGTGATTGGTCAAGAAGAGGTTCATTTATTTACTTCTTTTATTTCAAATTTAATAATAATGTAAGCCCTCATCCCATCAGGCAAAGAAGAAACTCTACCAGTTTGTCATCATTCAAGAATCCATTTCTTTCATTAGGTCACATGAACATTCTAGAGGCTTAAAATAACCCTAGAAAGTGTGGTAGAGGCTCTGTATTTGGGCCTTAAACAAAAGATACATCTTGTTGAACTTTCATGGTGGCTTTAAATCTGCTGACTCTACTGCTTCACTGATAAACTGGAATCACAGGAAAGTTGGTGCCTGAACCCATATTACTTGCATGAAGTGCATAACCACTGTTTCTGAAATCTTTCTCTATCTCTGGAGACATGCCCTATTTTCACATTGCCATAGTGAATGTTTAAGTTTTCTGCTACATGAAGATATGTCCCTCTCTCCAGCCTCAGGGACATCTATCCCTCTTCCTTTGGAGTCTCAATGGCTCTCCTCTGTTTCCTCTCTCTCTCTCTCTCTCACCTAACATTATTCTTTCAAAGTATTTGTGCTTTTCAAAGAACAAAGGAAAATCTGTCAATTCCAGGAAACACCAGCTTTTCACCCTAACACAAATCTCCCCTGAAGTAATTAACAGCAAATGTTAACTACCATCTTGAAGTGGTGGTAATAGAGTTATTGGGGAAAATAAACACAAATTAAAGCTTCAGTAAATTATACTGCCATAAGTACAAATAATTAGCTCTTCAAGAAAACAGATTTATATATCGACAAAATCCTTGTTTTGGAGCCTTCTCACCAAATAGCCTTAGTCTTTAAGGGAACAATCAATGATCTGAAATCTATCCCTCACCAAGCATACTTTGAAAAGTTCATTCTACTATACAGCTCATTAGATCGAACTTGCAATAAATCTTAACAGACTCAGAGAAGAAAATGTTTATTTAAAGTGGTAAATTTTTCAAAACTTCACGTGGAGCCTGACCGTGTTTCCAAAGATCTGATTCCTGCATTTCGCTTCAGATCATCCCCAATCATTAGAGAGATCTCTAACCAAAAGGTATGTAAATCTTCTATGTTCATGTTGCCATATCTGACTACATATATATTCTTATTTAACACACACAAAAACTCATGCACACACTGTCTCTCGCTCTCTCACATACATACACAAACACACACACACCCATCACTTCAGTTCATATATTTGTAAACCTACATACTCTTTTTGTAACTGCAATTTATTTTTTAAATCCACATTATGTTATTATGATCCACCCATGTTAATACACACAAAAACATTTCATTCAATTTACCTATTGTATAATATAATACTTTTGAAAACAAACCATAATTTATTTATCAATTACCTTTAAGAAGGGAATTTAGGTAACATCCACCTTATTATAAACAGCACTACATTAAAATTCCAATGCACCTAGCTTTTAATGTAGATAAATAAGAACTTCCTTAATGATAGAGAGGCTGACCTTTCTATTACAATTTTCGTGGCCACCCAGATTTAATCTTTTGTGTTTTTATTTCTCCATTTGTCTATACTGCTGTGGAAATGTTTCAATATTAATGTCATATAATCTGTTCAGCTTTTCTTCATACTTTGTGATTGTTTAAATGTTGTCTTTAAGACACCTTTCCCTAACCTGATTTCATAAAGCTATATCCATATTTTGCTTTTAAAGTATTAATGTTTTTTCTTTCATATTTAATTTTTGATTTGAACTGGAATTTATTTTCTCATTTCTTTAAGATAGGGGTCTAACCCTTTGTCCATATGAATTTCCAATAATCTCAACACCATTTATTAACAGGTTCATCCTTTCTCCACAAATCTGTAATGTTACCACATTAGTCTTTTTTTTAATCTATCTATGTTCCTGGGCCCTATATTCTGTTCAATTTTGTTTGTCTATACCTTTGATGTGCCAGTACCACACTGTTTTAATTAATATGACTTTAAGTGTTTATATCAGGTAGCATAGGTTGCCCTTTCTTCATGTTTCTTAATGTTTACACATCTTCTTCAAAAATTTTTGGCTACTTTCAACTCCCTACTTATACCTAATGGTCACCTTGGCTAAGACACGGTAACCAGACATTTAGTCAAACATTATTCATGATATTTGTGTGAAGAATTTTTTTAGATGAGATTAACATTTAACCCAATCAGTTGAAAGTCTTAATAGAAAAAAGACTGACGGCCCCTCAAAAAGAGGGAATTCTGCCAGCAGACTGCCTTTGGACTCACACTGCAATATCAGCTCTTCCCTGGGTCTCCAGCCTGTTGCCCTGCCCTGCAGATTTTTTGCACATACACATGTCCTATTGGCTCTGCTTCTGTTTCTCTGGAGAACTCTGCCTAATACACTTCTCTCCCATATAAACTTTAGATTTAGCTTGTCATGGCTTATGAAAATATCTATTGCAATTTTCATTGTAATAGCAATGCATACACAAGTTATTGCCATGGTCAATTATAAGATATTGATTCATGTTTTCAAAGAATATTACAAAGTGTTCCATTTAATTTTTTACATCCTTTAAGAAAGCTTCATTTTCTCTATGAATATTTGACTCACATTATATTTATTCTCAAATACCTGATATTTATTGTTTTATTGTGAATGATATTTTTACTTAATAGTAAAAGTATTAATGGAATAGTATTTACTAATAGTAGTACATTTTCTTACTGGTTGTTGCTAATATTTTAAATTCTTATTGGTTTTTGTACGTCAGTCATCCAGCAAGTTCAGAGATTACAGATTTTCTTATATTTTGTATGCAGACATTTTCCACCTCTTTTTTTGTTTTCACATATATTTTCCACTGGCTTTTGCTTCGGTACATATAAATTAATTTTGTGTTAATATTTTATTTGGAATAGTTTTATTGATTTCTATAAATGGATGTGTTGTATATTTTATTTATTTATTTGTTTTGGTTTGGCTATTGTACATTGAAAAAGTGAGTATACCCTCTTGTTTCACTCTCTGAAAAATTTTATATAAGATAAAGGTTAATTTGAGCCCAGAAGGATTTGCAAAGTCACTTTTAAAATGTCTGGTCCTGGTGTTTTTGTTTGCTGATTTGTAGACATTTGACCAGACTATCCTATTCATGTAAATGTTGTTAGTATACTATGTTTCTCTATTTCCTCTTAAGACAATTGTGCTAATTTTATTTTTTAATTCAATTTTTTATAAATTTTCGTATTAATGGCATAATACTCTTTACTTTATTCCTATAATTAGTAAAACTCCAAATATATGTAAATAAAACCCCTTTTCTTTCATAGTTTTGTTTGTGCCTTCCTCTTCTATGAACATAAAAAAATACCATTCTTTATATTTTCAAAGAAACAAAATTGAAGTTTACTGATCCTCTCTATTGTCTATTTAGATCCCATTTTTTACTGACATATAATTCACATACCATAGAATTCACCTATTTATATATTTCAGTGATTTTGAGTATATTCTCATATAAGTGCAACCATCATTACAGTCAATTTTGAACATTTTTATCACTTCAAAAAACAAATCTAATATTCTTTAGGCATCACCTCCCTATATTCCCACCCTACTTGCCACAAGCTCTAAGCAACCACTAATCTATCTTCGTCTCTGTAGATTTCACTATTCTGGACATTTCATAGAAAGAGAATCATACAATATAAGGTCTTTTGTGACTGACTTTTTTACTTAGCATAATATTTTGAAGGTTCATCTAGGTGATAGCATGCATCAGTATTTCATCCCTTTTTATAACCAAGTAATATTTCATTGTATGGACATACCAATTCTGTTCATCCATTTATCAGCTGATGGACGTTTTGGCTGTTTCCACTTGTTTGCTACTATGAAAAATGTTGCTATAAACATTCTTCTTCAATTGGTGTGAACATAGGTTTTCATTTCTCTTGGGTATACATCTAGGAGTAGAATTGCTGGGTCATATGGTAATTTCATATTTAATTGTTGGAGGAACTGCTTAGATGGTTTTCAATAGAGTGACGCCATTTTACTGTCCTACCACTATTTTTTTAAATAGTGTGAAGTGTGAGTCCTCCTACAAGTTGTAGATTATTGATACCCTCTAAAGTTTGTTTTCTGTTTGTCCTACTTGTTTTATTAATTATCTCTTCTTCTATGGCACAATCTATCTAATTCTTATGTTGCAAACTTAGCTAATTAATTTCTAATAAGTTTCCTTTCAAATATGTGTGTGTGTGTGTGTGTGTGTGTTTGTGACACAGATTACAAGTATTGATTTACAGGTTTCCAGCAAGGGTTTTTTTTTCAGCTCTAAATATTTAGTAAATTCTGACAGAAATTGTCATTAAATAATAAAATAGAGCTTACAGTTTCAAACTTAATAGAGTAAAAGTAGACTGTTATAAATATTTCATGATTCCAGAAGAAAAAGAAAAATATGAAAGGATTTAGACAAGTAGGAAAAAAAGGAAGATTTAAACCAAATTAGTAACTACATTTAATGCAAATGGATTGGCTGCTCCAAATGAAAAGAAAATAAGTGTCAGATTGTATAAAATTACATGGAACTATGTGCTCTCTTCAAGAGACATACCCAAAGAAAGTGGAAGAAGTAAATAACAAATGCAAGAGCAGAAATTAATGACATAGAAAATAAACAACACAAATTCAAAAGCTAACACTTGGCTCTTTGAAAATACTAATAAAAATGGCTATCTACTTGAGAGGCTTCTCAAGACCAAAAAAGAATAAAAAAAGATAGAAAGCACAAGAAACCAATATCAGAAAGGTAAAAGGGTCCTATATCACATACATGTTACAGACTTTACAAAGGAAAAAATGAACAAAGTGTTTTCAAATAAATTTTAAATTTTATAAAAGTCACAGTCCCCTAGAAAAATATAACATCAAAATAGATTCAAACAGAAATAGAAATTTATACATACATTTATACATTACAGACATTGAATCAGCACTCACTACTCTCACCATGAAGAAAGCTGAAATCCAAGATTTTTCACTAGTGTGTTCTAAAGAAAGGAAGAATTCCAGTAGTACACAAACTCTTTGAGAATAGAAAGAGGGAACACTATTCAACTACTTTTGAATATTTTCTTCATTTCAAGACAGGAAAGGGTAGTATAAGAAAGCATAATTAGAGGTGACCTTACCCAGGAAAACAGATGATAAATATAATATAAGCAAACTGAGTCCAATATAAAAAGCTAATTTCATGACAGACAACCAAAGTTATTTTACACAACAAAATTAATAAAATTAAACATACAAAAAATTAAATCAAAAGTTTCTTATAATTTCAGCAGTCATGTATGATTTTACAAAAACCTGCAGCTAATCTTATCAAAGTAGAAGCAAACTTTCTTAAATGAAAATTAGCAATCTACCATAGAGTAACATTATAGATACAGGTGAGATGATGAAAGATTTAAAGATCAGGAAGAAGACAAGGATGCCCCCTGTCACCACTCTATTCAGTATTGTACTTGAGAGTTTAGCCAGTGGAGAAAGTCAAGAAAAAGAACTAAAATGTCTAAGGATTAGAAAAGAAAACACACAACTTGTTCTATTTATATATGATATGGTTGTGTACAGAGAAAATACAAAATAATGTACAGGAAATTGCTAGGATTTGTAAGAGAGCTTCTTAAGATTTCTAGATAAAAATCAATAAAAATAAATTGTGTTTTTATATAATAGCATCAAACAGAAAGTGATAGTAAAAAGAAAGAAATCCTTTTAGATAGCACCAAAAAGCTGAAGTAGCAATAAATCCAATAAGATATACAAAGCCTTTACAGACAACATTATAATAGTTTTTCAAAGACCTTGAAGAAATCAGAAATGAATAGAGATATATTTTGTGTTTATAAGTTGGATATCTTAATAGTGAAAAGATGTTAAGTCTCTAAAGATTAAGTTATAGAGTAAGCAAAATCTAAGTGAAAATGCCAAAGATTTTGTTTTGGACCTGAAAAACTTCTTTAAAAATTTATACAGATTACAAAAGTCCACCACACACTTGAAGAATAATATAAATGTGGGAAAAGTTGTTCTACTGAATATTTAGTGTTCTTATAAAGCTATAGTAACAAAGAGGGTGCAGTTTTGATACAGAGACAAACAAATGAACCAAAAGAAGACTTAATAGAGACACAGAAAAACAAACCAAAACATATGTTATTAAAACAAAGTCATATGTATATATATGTACACACACACACACACATACGTATGGCACCTCTGTATAACAGAGGTATCACAGCACCTCAACAAAGACATAACAAACTTTTCAATTAAAAAATGCTGAGCAATAAGGTATCCAAAAAGAAAAAATAATTGAAATTGTATCATATTGTAAACAAAATTATTTCCAGATGGATTAATGACCTATATGTGAAATGGTACCAAATATATTTTAAAAGACAATATAGGAGGCTATCTTTAAGCCACAAAGTAGAAAGATGGAAAAAAGTATAAGCTTTAAAGGAAAAGATTGATGTATTTACCCACATTAAATTAAGAAATATTTTCCAACGAAAGAAAACACAAAGATAGTTAAAAGAGAGGTCATGCCACAGAGTTTGAAAAGATCATTGCAACATATAAAACCAATAGAGAGACTACTATTCAAAATATGAAAAGAACTTAGAAAGAATAAAGCTGGAGCTATCTCACACCCTGACTTTAGACTATAGTACAGACCTACAGTAAACAAAACAGTATGGTACTGACACCAAAACAGACATATGGAACAGAATAGAGAGACCAGAAATAAACCTATATACACTTATGGTCAATTAATCTAAGACAAAGGAGGCAAGAATGTTCAATAGGAAAAAGGTCTCTTCAATAAGTGGTGCTGGTAAAACTGGACAGCTACTTGTGAAACAATTAAATTAGAACACTTTCTCACATCATATACAAAAATAAATTCAAAATGGATTAAAGACCTAAATACAAGATCAGAAACCATAAAACACCTTGAAGAAAACATAGGCAAAACACTCTGACAAAAATAATAGCAATATTATTTTGGATCTGTCTCCTAAGACAAAGGAAACAAAGCAAAAATAAACAAATGGGACCTAAATAAACTTAAACGCTTTTGCACTGAAAAGGAAACCACTGACAAAATGAAAAGACAACCTACTAAATGGCAGAAAATATTTGCAAATGATATGACCTATAAGGGGTTAATATCTAAAATATATGAACATCTCATAAAACTCAATTTTAAAAAACAATTAAAAATGGGCAGAAGACCTGAATAGACATGTTTCCAAAGAATACATACAGGTGGCCAATAGGAACATGAAAAGATGCACATCACTAATCAACAAAGAAATACAAATCAAAACCACCATGAGATATCACTTCATACGTGTCAGAATGGCTATCATCAAAAAGACTACAAATAAAAATGTTGGCAAGGATGTGGAGAAAAGGGAACCCTAGTACACTGCTGGTAGGAATATGAATTGGTGCAGCCACTATGGAAAACAGTATGAAGGTTTCTCAAAAACTAAAATTAGAACTACCATAAGATCCAGCAATTCCACTCCTGGGTATATATCCAAAGAAAACGAAAATACTAATCCAAAAAGATGAATGCACCCAATGTTCACAGCAGCATTATGTACATTATTTACAATAGCCAAGATATGGAAGAAACCTAAGTGCCTGCTAACAGCCAAATGAATAAATAACATGTGGTATGATACACACACACACACACACACACACACACACACACACACACAGAAATATTACTCAGCCATGAAAAAGAAAGAAATCCTGCCATTTGCAACAACATGGATGGACATGGAGGGTACTATGATTAGTGAATTAAGTCAGACAGAGAAAGACAAATACTGTATGTTATCATTTATATGTGGAATCTAAAAAATAAAATGAATGAATATAACAAAACTGAAATAGACTCAGTTATAGAGAACAGACTAGTGGTTACCAGTGGGGAAAGAGAAGGAGGAAGGAGCAAGATAGGGGTAGGGGATAAAGAGGTATAAAATGTGTAAAATAAATCAGCTACAAAGATATATTTACAGTTCAGGAAATATGGCCAATATTTTATAATAACTTTAAATAGAGTATAATCTATAAAAATATTGAATCACTATGTTCTACATCTGAATGTAATATAATATTGTAAATCATCTATACTTCAATTAAAAAATGAAATAAACTCTTAAAAGCAAGAATAAAAAGGCAAATAACCCAATAGAAAAGTAGGCCAAAAATTCAATAGACCCTTCAAAAAACAGCAAATCCCAAAAGCCAATAACTATATTTAAAATTGTAAAATATTTATATTTTCACTAGTAATCATGAAAACTAAAATTCACACCATAATGAGGTACCACTACACACAGATTAGATAGGAAATATTAAAATAAATGATAACAACTACTGTCAAGGAATTTAAATATGTCACCACCACTGTTGGAAGTGTAAGTTGATTTGACCACTTGTCATTATGTTGTGGTTTAAGGACATATATTCTCTGTGACTCAGCATCTCATTCCTGAAACTTCCCTATAACTCAGTAGTTCACTCCCTAGAGAAATGTGTTCTCCTGTGAACTAGGATACATATATAAACATGTATCTTGTTCAGCATTGTTCATGACAGCCATAAATAGAAAACAACACAAATATCTATCAACAGTATTACACGAATGTGCACATAAGTAATAAATCTACAAAGAAAAACAATGAATGGGCTAACATAAAAGTTAGGTAAGTGGTTATTGTTTGTGCTATGGGAGGGTTTTGTGATGATGCAAGGCATGGAGGGGATACTTGGTTGTTGCCAATGTTCCATTTCTTGACCCGTGTGATTGTAACAATTGTTACTGCTTCATAATTTTCATTAAATGTACATAGAGTCTATACATTTTCCATCTAAACTCACAAAGAAAAACAGCTATTGTGCTTACTACCTAGGGAGTTAAGTACACAGGACTGATGCTACAGATGAATACTTATGTCTCCACAGCGATGCTTGCTGGCCACAAAAGCTAAAGCACCAGGATAACTGCCTTTCCTTATTTTCAAATTCCAAGTCTCACATAAATGCACTGAGTTTGTGGAATTTCTTTTATATAAAGATCCCAAGCTGAAAGAGGGTTTGGGATTTTTTTTTTCTTAACTTCTATCCTCTGCCTTAGGAAGGTATACTAGAAAATGCAGTAGCCCCCTTATCCTCAGGGTATACATTCCAAGACCCCAGTGGTTGCATGAAACAGCAGATAGCACCGAATCCTATATATACTGTGTTTTTTCCTATACTTACATACCTATGATAAAATTTATAAGATAGGCACAGTAAGAGGTTAACAATAACTAATAATAAAATGTAAAAATTATAGCAATATGCTATAATAAAAGTTATGTGAATGTGGTCCCTTCCTCTCTCAAAATATCTTATTGTACAAACTTAATGCCTTTTCCATCTTAACTAAGCACTTATCATGCACTGTGGCCATAACTTTTGCAAATTGAGCTGTGACCGCAAAACTAGCATGAATTTATTTTTCCTTCTTCACAATTTCGCATACAGAAGATTCATTCTTACCATAGATCTTAGAAACCTCAGCAAATGATTTTTTCTTTCCTTATTAAACCAAGAACTTTCACCTTTTCACCTAAAGAAAGTACTTTACAGCTTCTCTTTGGCATATCCAAATTGCCAGCATCACTCCTCTTTTGCTTTGGGGCCATTATTAAGTAAGATAAGGGTGACTTGGACACAAGCACTGTGATACTGAGACAGTCAGTTCTATAAGGAAGAGGGCTACTAAGTGACTAAGGGGTGAGATAGGCCAGACAAAGGGATGGTCCATACCCCGGTGGGTGGATGGATGATACAAGATTTCATCACACTACTCAGAAATTTATGAATTGTTTATTTCTGGGAGTTTCTATTTAATACTTTTGGACTTCGATTGACCGTGGGTAACTGAAACAGCAGAAAATGAAACCTCGAATAAAGGGAAATGACTATAGATCAAATAGATGCTGAATGCCAATCCACTTATTTCACTCTAGGAGTAATCTTGGATGAATCAATTATAATACCATCTGAACTCTCCAAATATCTTTAGTTCTTTCAGATTGGTAAGAAGTGGTCTTGTTAATGAGATAAGTAATTCTTTTTCCCCTTGTCAATAAACAACATGGTGCACATATTCACTGAAGTGTGTCAAAACTCACACCTTTTAAATGACATTTTCAAATTAACTTCCTTAAGGTGATCTTGTCCTTAGAGAAGTAACTTTTCTTGCTTTTTCAGAGTCCTTAACTCCAAGAATCAAGTTTATTATTTAACTATACCTACACTTCCAAATACTCTCACCAATAGCCACTGTCCCCAGAGTTTAGACTCTAGTGTTGCCCTGAAGCATTTTTTCAAAGGAAAAAAAATCTCCCTAGAAAAAAGTATTTATATTCTCTTTAGGTTTAGTCTTCTTATGGGTATCAAATAATATTCACTCCTTCCTTAAATCTAACACAGACAAAAAAAATTCCTGAATCTATACCATGCCAACTTCTGAATTCTGAATTTGGGATATAGTAAATTAATGATTAATAGTTTCTTCTTCAACTTCCTTTAGTACAAACACACACACATCCTAATTTTCTTAGTCTTTTAAAATACCATCACAATTGAATAAGATTACTAACTTCGGTACTATGATATCATAATATAGGATTTCCTACTATGGTACCATAAAACATTGATCTCTGATGCTCAATCACACTGAAAAGCTCTACAAACTCTAGGGTTCTACAGCTGTAGTTCTCTTTTTGCATTGCTTATTGAGAGGAAAAATTTGTATTCATACCTTATAACTTCTCTTTAAACTTGCCTTCCATTCTTAGGTTACTTAAGATTTTGTATATTCAAATCTGTCCACAAATTGGAGTCAAATATTACTCCGATATTTGATTAGGTGCTAAAATCAGTGGAAAATATTGTTTAAGGGACTAAAGTCAAAATTACCCTTGAAAATCTCTTAAATCAAT
The DNA here is from genome assembly GCF_964341445.2 of Mesoplodon mirus. Classification (NCBI taxonomy): domain Eukaryota; kingdom Metazoa; phylum Chordata; class Mammalia; order Artiodactyla; family Ziphiidae; genus Mesoplodon; species Mesoplodon mirus. The sequence goes on along the minus strand of NC_138976.1, from coordinate 203,697,537 downwards.
CATAATATACACTGTCCACTAAATAATTTATATCAGTTCCTCTAAAGCTTATTTAATCAATTTCCCTTACGCATCCTCTCAATTAATTATTCAATGAATTATTTGAGAATGGCAGAGAATCATGAATTCCTAAATAATGCATTCTTCTTCTCACGTACTTACTGGCTGTCTTCTCACTAGTTTCAAGCCCTGTTTCAAATGTAGCTGGAGCCAAATACTGTATCAACTGCATTGCCCCCATCAATATTGCCATATCATTCAGGGACTTTTCCTCCGTCTTCATAAACAATCTAATTTCCCTTCTATCATCCATTTTGGATGATGCAGATACACAAATGACCTTCCCCAGACTTCTTCCCTCTCTTCATAGCCTGATAACAGCTTGTGACATTTTCCTATGGGAAACTAATAAACTCACTAGAAAGTATTAACCTAGGTATTCATGTTAAACCATGCATTCTCAAACTTGACACTCGGCCAGTGCTTCCAGGCCAAGATTACTACTTTTCTCAAGTTACTCCCCTGCTGAAAGAGTATTCATTACATCAGTTTACAAAAGCTGTGAGCACTCCCCTTCCTCAGCAACAATCTGGTAGTTTAGATAAACGGTGGAGTATTTCTTGGCTAATTTCTATGGTAGTCTTAGATGGAGGCACAGCCATATGTTATGTCACAGTACAGTAATCTCAGACAAGACCACAAGTATATAAATCCTCATTTATGTCGACTTGAATATCTGGAAGAGCATGAAAGTGGGTCTGTTACTAGAAGAAAAGCCTACTTTACAATACAAAACACATAGAGAACAGTGGAGAGCATGGATAGTGTTTTCCTCTTCTCCATTTAAAGTCTATACAGGTTTCAGCTTAAAGCTGCATCTCTGTAGGTTCTCCCTAACTTTTCTCCTCTTCACCATGACCTTGGTTTTTTTTAGCTTTCTTCTTACTCTGAAAGACTTGATTAGCAGTCAATAGGCCCCTTTCATCTTCTCAGCAAGATAGGCTGTGGGAGAGGTCAGGTACCTTGAAGGTCCTACGGAAACATGTTTTAATCTTTCAGTTAAACATCTACAATAAAAATTTCTCTTTCAAATGTTGATAGCCTTTATTTGGTGTTACGGTAATAGAAACTTTCTTTTCTCATCTAAGCTAAGGCTCTCTTCTAGGAGGGGGAAATGACCAAAAAAAGGGAGGGGGGACTTGGAGAAAACAAATCTTGTCTTACTGCGTAACACTGAAGACAGAGAACAGAATTATATGGCACTTTTTCTTGAGGAGATGATGACATTGCACTGTGCTATTCATTTTTCTTCTTTAATTAATTAATTTTTATTTATTTTTGGCTGCGTTGGGTCTTCATTGCTGCACGTGGGCTTTCTCTAGTTGCGGCGAGTGGGGGTTACTCTTCATTGTGGTGTGTGGGTTTCTCACTGCGGTGTCTTCGCCTGCGGAGGAGCACGGGCTCTAGGCACGTGGGCTTCAGTAGTTGTGCCATGCAGTCTCAGTAGTTATGGCACACGGGCTTAGTTGCTCTGGGCATGTGGGATCTTCCTGGACCAGGGCTCGAACCCATGTCCCCTGCCTTGGCATGCGGATTCTTAACCACTCTGCCACAACGGAAGTTCTGCACTGTGGTATTCTAATGAGAGAAGTGGAGTTTTTTTAAATTGTTTTGCATAGAGGGAATTTACCACCATAGTGGTGATATCTGACTTCTCTTGTGTCTTAACTTCTGAGACCTAAAGCCATTCAGCAGTGTTTTCTTGGTAGCTCTTGAAATACCAGACTGTAGTAGAAGAAATTACAGACCTTTGTCCAATGTCTAAAGCCAGTTTATTAAGCAGAAGCACAATTTAAGGACTCTGTATTTCTAATAAATCAAATCCTTATAGTCTCTAATTTATACATAATCTTTCAGTTCCATTATTTTTCATTTCCAAAGATAATTCTTTTTAAATCCACTAGACTATATTTTCTACCTAAACTATATGTTCCATTAAAATAAAAGTATGGGGGTTGCTAAATGGGCCAAGATCCTCTCATGTTCTATCATGTATGTCATTAAAAATAATTTAGAAAACAATGCCATGTTTATTATCAGATTATGTGTCTGTTATAAAAGATACATTGGAAAACCAGGTTAATCATATGTGGTTTGATTGAGAAATTCAATCTTGATGAAGTAAAAAAAATTAAATGTTTAATTTTTTTTCAGTAACTGCTACAAGGGAAATTTAATGCTTTTGCAGTCTAGAGCAAAAATTACATCCAATTTTAAAGAATTCGTGTAAGTAACTATATGGACATTTCATGTACCACTATTATTATGTTATTATTTTTATTGGGGGGATATTTGTTCAAAGCAACAACTCCAAATAGCCAAAAAGCTTCCCACATGCTCTTCTCTAAATTCCTGTTTTGTTTAATTATAACCCTGAGTTTAGAATTAAAAAGAAAAAGGGGAAAAGAGGGAGACCCTCCTCTGACTACAAGCACAATTAGCTGCCCATTAGCAGTTATGATCCTGGTCTTCTGCCTCTGATATCAGTGGCCTCTACTAACATGGAATGGGTTCACTCTGTGGCTTCAGCATGGGAAGAGTTTATGGTTCATCCTCATTCTTGCCTCTTTTACAACGGAAGAACCCCACCAAAATGGAAGCCATGTCATACTTTTGTCACTTCCAGCAATAACCCCCTCCAACTTATTCTCTGGGCTACTGTTCGACCACACTGAGTTCTCTTTTAAGCTCTCTGACAGTGACAGTGAACTAACCGGAGGACTGGTATTTTCATCATCTCTTACCCAGAAACACTGTTTCTTCTACCAGGTCTGACTGGTAGAACAAATGAAACAAATTTTCAAACAACAAAGTTTCAAACACACAAAACCTATCAAATGATTTGTTTGTTGCTTTGTTTTAATCTCAATAACTGTAGCTTTCATCTCTAGAAGTTAAATTTGGTTCTTTTATATATCTTCTATATTTCGACATAACTTTTTTTAACATGTGTGGTACAATTATAAAAGCTATTTTGACTTCCTTATCTTCTCATTCTAACATCTGTGCCAGTTTGGGGTCACTTTCAAGTGATTATTCTTACTATAGTTCATCTTTTCCTGTCCCTTTGTATGCCTGGTGATCTTTGGTTGGATGCCATACTTATTAATTTTGCCTTGTAGTAGTGATGAATATTTTTGTATTTCTATAAATATTATTGAGTTTTGCTCTGGAACATAGTCAAGTTACTTGGAAAGGTTTTCACCTTTTTGTGTCTTGCCTTTAAGATTTGTTCTGCTCTCAAAAACTTTATTAGTTAAATGTTTTATATCTATTGTTCAGATGATGAAAATGAAATTCCTAGAGAAAATGTAAAAGCCATGTACCTGGCTGTGGTAGGACCTCAAAAATTATCATTGAATAATTTGAATTCATATCCCTCTGATTCTAAAAACACCATGGTGCCACTCTTCACAACGTTCCTCTGTTTTAAGTTAACTCACTTATTAGCTAGATGAAAAGTCCCTCAAAAGTTTCTTAAATATCAAATTTAAATACTGTGCTAAAAAAAACAATATAATAATTTTCTTACCACTGGCTGTAACAATTTACTCATCTAATTCAGGCTTTTCACTTAACAGTAATTATATATGGTTATAATATGTGAGAACATGCAACGAGAACTTATGTTGGAAAAATATCTGTTCTTACATTTCATATTATAAAAATGTTTTCACTGTACAGGAAAAGCCAGACATATTCTAAAATATTTATTTGCAGGAATGTCTTGGATATATATTTTCCTTTAATAATTAATAAAACTAAGAACTGACAATAGCATTGATTGAGAAGGAGTATAATTTTGAGATTCCTGCCTCAGAGATGATGTTAATCTTCATGTTCACATTTCATGTAGTTTAGTTCAGAAAAAAGTTTTCATTTTCCTCTTTGTAACTAAAAGGATCCCCATTCTGCATTCAGAACAGTAACAGTAAAAAACCAAGGCGTACTTTATATAAAGTCAGAATTTATAAAGACACACACACCCATATATACATATATGGATGTGTGTGTGTGTGTGTGTGTGTGTATTTATATAAAACTTCCTTATTCTTGTTTCCAAAATATTATTGTAAAGAAAATTATGACTTCTGTGGTATTTATTCATGAATAAACTCTAATGGAGAGTTCTACTCCTCGTTCTTGTCCAGTGTGTGAACCCATATATAAATTATGGAAATCCCCATCTTATGAGGAAGAATCTGTCTCTCGTTATACAGACTGAAAATGCCACCTACTTAATCTCTGAGTATCCTTTAAAGCCATAGGCTAGCATATGACCTTAGCTCTGACAATCAGTTATGTCCATTCTGGAGACTGGACTAGAAGCTACTGACAAGAAGAAAAGACTGCTTAGAATATATTCTGAAAGTGGGAAGCACACACTGTTTTCAGTATCCAGAACAAATGTATCAGTGATTCATATTACTGTATTTAGCATCCCCTATCATTGATATTTGTAGTTCTAGCTGAAGTGACTCTGCCCAGTGACTCTTGCACTAGGTTGCTCCCTGGACCAATTCTACAGCATGATTCCTAGACATAAGTTTAAACTTCCAAACACCAATCCTGGTTGTTGAATCTTTTATTTAGAGATTCCATAAACTGTCCAATATCTTTTTAATAGTTTATTTTCTATGTAATTAACCCAGAGTAAGTCACCGATTGCTCTAACATAAAAATTGATACCAGGAGAGATCAGAGACAACAGCTCATTGAGGATATAGGGGAAATTGCCATCAGTTATCTAGCTTGGTTGGCACTGGAGACAGTAAATCTCTAGTTGGCAATAAGAAACAAATTGAGAAAAAATTATCCTTAGAGTGTCCTGCAACTTAAAGCCTACTAGTGACCTGACTAGGGAAAATCAAGTAGTAACTCACATGTAAAAGTATGAAGGTCCTGGGACTTCCCTGGTGGTGCAGTGGTTAGGAATCCACCTGACAGTGCAAGGGACATGGGTTCGAGCCCTGGTCCGGGAAGCAACTAAGCCCACGAGCCACAACTACTGAGCCCGTGTGCCACAACTACTGAAGCCTATGAGCCTAGAGCCTGTGCTCCGCAACAAGAGAAGCCACGACAATGAGAAGCCCACACACTGCAATGAAGAGTAGCCCTCACTCACCACAACTAGAGAAAGCCCGTGCACAACAATGAAGACCCAATGGAGCCAAAAATAAATAAATAAATTTATCTTTTCGAAAAGTATGAAGGCCCTGGGTATTCCAAATCTGTAGGGTGTCATGGTTACTTTTAAGGGCACTGGGAGAGCATCGTTTCCCAATTGTATTCTTAGCTCCCTTGTCAATGATCAGTTGGCTGTATATGCATATATTTATTTCTAGTCTCTTTATTCTGTTCCATTAGTCTGTCTTTTTGCCAGTACCATGCTGTTTTGAGTACTGTAGGTTTGTAATATATTTTTTGAAATCAGAAATTCTTATGCCTCCAACTTTGCTCTTTCTCAGAACTGACAAATGGTGTTGGTGAAATTGGATATCCACATGCAAAAGAATGAAACTGGACTCTTGTATCATACACAAAAATCAACTCTAAATGGATTAAAGACTTAAACATAAGATCTGAAACTGTAAAACTCCTAGAAGAAAACATAGGGGAAAAGATCCTTGACACTAATTTTGGCAATGATGTCCTATCTATATGACACCAAAAGCACAGGCAACAAAGCAAAAATGGGCAAGTAGAACTTCATCAAACTAAAAACCTTCTGAACAGCAAAGGAAACAATCAACAAAATGAAAAGGCAGCCTATGGAATAGAAGAAAATATTTGCAAACCCTGTATCAGATAAGGGGTTCATATTCAAAATTTATAAGAAACTCCTATGACTTAATAGCAAAAAAACCCCCAAATAACCCAATTTAAAAATAGTCAATGGGCTTGAACAGACACTTTTCCAAAGAAGAAATATAAATGGTCAACAGATATATGAAAAGGTGCTCGACATACCTAATCATCAGGAAAATGTAAATCAAAACCACAATGAGGGAATTCCCTGGTGGTCCAGTGGTTAAGACTCTGTGCTTTCACTGCTGAGGATGCAGGTTCAATCTCTGGTCAGGGAACTAAGATCCCACATGCCACACAGTGCAGACCAAAAAATCCCCCAAAAAACAAACAAACAAAAACCACTCAATGAGATATCATCCCGAACCTGTTAGGATGGATATTATAAAAATAGAAAAATAAAGTATTGGTAAGGATGTGGAGAAATTGGAACTACAGTGTACTGTTGGTAAGAATGTAAAATGGTACAGTTGCTATGGAAAAGAGTATGGAGAGTCTTCAAAACCTTAAAAATAGAATTATCACATGACCCAGCAATGCCACTTCTGTGTATATAGTCTAAAGATTTGAAACCAAGATCTAGAAGATATTTCTGCACTACCATGCTCACTGCAGCATTATTATTCATGATAGCCAAGATATGGACAAAACCTAAATTTCCATTGATGGATGAATACATTTTTAAAATGTAATATATACATACAATAGAATATTGTCCAGCCTTAAAAAAGAAGGAAAATCTGCCATGTGCAGTAACATAGATATACCTGAAGACGTTATGCTAAGTGAAATATGCCAGTCACAGAAGAACAAGTACTGCATGATTCCACTTACATGAGATATCTAAAATAGTCAAACTCGTAGAAACAAAGAATAGAATGATAGTTGCCAGAGGCTGTATTATACACTTAAAAATTTGAGAGTAGATCGCATATTGTTTTCTTACCACAATAAAATTTCTTTTCATAAACTAATAAAATAAATTAAAAATAAAGACAACAGGATACACCAATGTAATAAGGATGTAATATTCCAGTCTTAAATTCCCAGCTCAAGGTAATGCCAAATATCATTAACTTTCTGTGAATGTGATAAAAGTCTTACTTCTTGCATCCACAGGTTGAGATAGAATAACTCTAAACATTTAATTCTGATGACTCTTTATTATGAGAGTTTAATTGACATCTTGGAATGGGGCATTGACTGAAAAAGAACTGGACTTCTTTGTAGTGGGATGAGGATATAATGGTAGATTCCAATAAAGAAAGGACTCTCCAACCCTCACTTGCCATCTTTCTAAGGAGAAGTCAATTTTACAATATATAGTAACATTTTTTTTTGCCATGATTGGAGACATGTAATGACTTAGCCAAGAAGAGTTACCTAGAAAATGGAAGTCAATTTTTCCCATCCCAACCTCTTTAGCCTTCACTGTATTGATTCTTGGTACTTGCAATACCACAATTCTCCACTAGTCAGGGTGGAGACATGAAGGTGAAATAATAAATGGCAGTTTGACTTAAGTCTGCCTCCCAGTAGGACTAGTAGGATGCCCCAAATGTCCATAAATATTTCATTAGTTTCTTAGTATATCATTAAAGTAGTACACTCAGCCACAAGCAGAATCACCATCTTGGCTGCATGTCTCAGGGAATAATATTTTTTTAGGAAGAGCCCACTAAAAGCCCCAAGAGCTTCCTCTATTTATTATAATAATATGTCAAAAGCATGATTAAATCCCTAAGAGAATCACAGTGATTAGTTTCACTACTAAAGATTTTACAAATTCAGGGTTGGTGATTTCTATCATATTCCCTTTTAAAATTTCAATTTGTCTAGTGTAGAAGTCAGAGTATTCAGGAGTAAAACAGAAGACTGTTATAAATTTGATCAGCTAGAGACAGCAAATTGAGACCGTTGTTCTATATGTGGTCTCTTCACTAGAACAAATCAACAAGGTTCTAAGGAACCTGCTTTGCTTTCTAAGTAATCGATAGCTATTGATTAGGCACATGCTTTTATTCCTTTACTCTGAAAAGCTGAGAACATCAGAACAATTTGCTTGCAAATCACAAGGCAGCAGTATTAATTTCACTGTATTGTCTCAACTTTTTCATTCTATATCACAGCTTAGCTCATAGAGACCTTGACCTTCTGGCATCACACTTATCCTCTATTTTAATGACATCATGCTCAGAGAACCTACAGATCAGTAAATAGACTATCCAAAGTGTCTTGGCAAGACCCATGTCTGCATGAAAGTCATAGATAAATTGCATGAACCTTGTCCATTCCCTATGTTTTAGGAATATCCCTCTTTATGAGGCGAATCCACCTTTCACCATAGAAGCTAAACATCTCAAGTACTTGTTTTCTCAGCCTCCTCTGAAACTAGGGCATTAGCACAAAAACGGAATTCTATCAGTTGGATGCATATGCCCCAGATTTGCAATTAAAAGCTGCCAGTGAGTGAATGGAAAACAGCAATTGTAGAATCTATTCTGGTCACACAAAAGAACCCTAGTGGAAGCAATATCCTCTTTCCAGCAGCGTCTGACGTTCTGTGTTTGTGAGCTCAGCATTATAATCTGCAGAGTAATCAAGTAATCCAGCAGTAGTGGCAATCTCATCTTCACCCCATCAGACCATGAAATAAGTTTAGACATTTCTCCTGGCTGATAGTTTAGACCCACGGTTCTCTGACTCTCTAAACCATTCTGTGAGCTACTCTATATCATTGTAATAAATTTCTTTTCTTAAAGTTATCTAAGTTATATCATGTTGCTTAAAACCAAGAGTTCTGCCAATACACCCAATTAGCATTTAGTAAGCATCTTCAATTGGCCTTATCAGACCCTAAAGGAAACTAGATAAATAGGATACAAACTCTGTTAGTGCATATGCTTGTGGGGGAAACTGTGATGGTGTTAGAGTACACACATATATAATAAACCATGGGAGTATACCTAAAATTTTGCTTTTCTTATGCTAATTGTGATTTCTACTTTGTGGATTTTTTTTTAAACCCACATTTGTTTATTTATTTATTTTTGGCTATGTTGGTTCTTCACTTCTGTGAAAGGGCTTTCTCTAGTTGTGGCAAGCGGGGGGTCACTCTTCATCGCGGTGCGCGGGCCTCTCACTATCGAGGCCTCTTTTGTTGCTGGAGCACAGGCTCCAGATGCGCAGGCTCAGTAGCCGTGGCTCACGGGCCCAGTTGCTCCGCGGCATGTGGGATCCTCCCAGACCAGGGCTCGAACCCGTGTCCCCTGCATTAGCAGGCAGATTCTCAACCACTGCGCCACCAGTGAAGCCCCTTTGTGGATTATTTAAGTAAAATGTTTAATTCCTGAACATTTGGATCTATTTTTAAATAATTTTGGTTACTGATTTCTAATTCAACATCTCAATGGTCAGAAAGCATATTTTATTGTATTTCAGTCTTTGAAATATGTTGAGACTTGCTTTATGTACAACCATAATTAATTTTGTAATATAGTCTATATATACTTGTTAAAAGTGTGATTTCCATCATTGTTGCATAGAGCGTTTTATATATTTCAAATTGATTGAGTTTGGTATTTGTATTAAAAATCTTCCATGGACTTTTGGCTGGTTGTTCTACCTACTACTGAGAGAGTTGTGTTAAAATCTCCCACAAAGGGCTTCCCTGGTGGCGCAGTGGTTGAGAGTCCGCCTGCCGATGCAGGGGACGCGGGTTCGTGCCCTGGTCCGGGTAGATCCCAGATGCCACGGAGCGGCTGGGCCCGTGAGCCATGGCCGCTGAGCCTGCGCGTCCAGAACCTATGCTCCACAATGGGAGAGGCCACAACAGTGAGAGGCACGCATACCGCAAAAAAAAAAAAAAAAAAAAAAAATCTCCCACGATGATTGTGGATTTACATATTTATTCTTCTTTTCCTGTCAAGTTTTGCTGTATGACTTTTTAAAAACATTATTGTTTGGAAGAAATCTTAGATTTATTACATTGTTTTAGAGAATTGATCTTTTAATCATTATGGTATTTGAAACAAATTCTACAGGTAAGCCATTTGAATAAGATAATTTAACAAGTTTGCTGAATCCAAGGTCAGTATTTTTAAAAATCAATTGTATTTGTACAGACCAACAACAAAGAGGATATTCAGAAAACGATGCTCTTGATGGTAATATCTAAAAAGTGAAACACATAAAAATAAATCTAATGAGAGATATGGAGATTTCTATATGCAAAATTATGAAACACTACTGAGAAAAATTAAAGAATACCTAAATAAAGGGATATACCATGTTCATGGACTGAGGGACTCAACTTATTAGAGAAATCAATACTTCACATATTAATCTCAGTTTCAATATAGTCAAGTCCCGTTAATTTGGGTTTTTTTATTTTTGTTTTTGTGTTTGGCTGTTATATTTGTTGCATATTTGTTTGTTTGGTTTTTGTTTCTTTGTGGAGATTAACAATGGTTTTAAAATCACTGGGAAGTGTGTCCTCCTACAATTTAAAACTGCTACTCTCTTCCTCATTGATGCTTAAAATTTCATATTTAGATATATATTCTATAACTTTACCTTTCTTTGAACCTCTTAAATCTAACTCCTCACACTTCCCTGGGAGAGGCAGCACCTTAAAGCTTGTAAGCCATTTACATTTCAGTACAAGTTTGGTATAAGTTTCCTAGAAGAAGTTTTGGTAGGAGAAGGAGAGAACAGAGATAAGAGGCACCTAAAAGGGCAAAGAAAGAAGAAAATGAGTTCAATAAAGACAACCACATATTGCAGAAAGACCAGCCTTTTGCTATTTCTCAATTCTTCTTAGAACAGCTGTTTATTGACATTCAGAAAAACAGATGACTGCAGTATTTCTGCTTATTGATTTACTTTATATTCCACTATAAGCCACTACCAATCAAGCAGTCATCATCTGCTTAATCCAAAGTTTTATTTTAAAATTGTTTTTTATGTTGCTTTTTAAGTTGATATGACATCTGGATTCTAAAACATGACATTCTGTTCTCTTTTGGATACAGGAAAAAAATATTTTGATGTTTGAGACTGTATGATTAATTTTCCAAATGGTGGAAAGAGTACTGGATTGAGAACAGAGATTTTAATACTTCTTAATATTTAATATGCAATCATCTATCTTTGGTAAATGGCTTAGCTAAGCAGGCTCATAGTTTTCTCATTTGTAAAATGAAGGGACTAAAATATCTCATGAACAACGTGTTCTCAACCCCTTTAAGGGTACATGACTCTTAGTCACATGTTCATTGGATTACTCCGGAAATTATTTCTAAGAATAAGACAGTGTAATTTTATTTTATTTATTTTATTTTATTAGTTTCTGCTTTATAACAAAGTGCATCAGTCATATATATACATCTGTTCCCACATCCCTTCCCTCATGCATTTCCCTCCCTCCCACCCTCCCCATCCCACCCCTCCAGGCGGTCACAAAGCACCGAGCTGATCTCCCCATGCTCTGCGGCTGCTTCCCACTATCTATCTACCTTACGTTTGGTAGTGTATATATGTCCATGCCTCTCTTTCGCTTTGTCACAGGTTACCCTACCCCCTCCCCATATCCTCAAGTCCATTCTCAAGTTGGTCTGTGTTTTTATTCCCGTTTTACCCCTAGGTTCTTCATGACATTTTTTTTTAATTCCATATATATGTGTTAGCACACGGTATTTGTCTTTCTCTTTCTGACTTACTTCACTCTGTATGACAGACTCTAGGTCTATCCACCTCATTACAAATAGCTCAGTTTCGTTTCTTTTTATGGCTGAGTATCCAGTGTATATATGTGCCACATCTTCTTTATCCATTCATCCGATGATGGACACTTAGGTTGTTTCCAGCTCTGGGCTATTGTGAATAGAGCTGCAATGAACATTTTGGTACATGTCTCTTTTTGAATTATGGTTTTCTCAGGGTATATGCCTAGTAGTGGGTTTGCTGGGTCATATGGTAGTTCTATTTTTAGTTTTTTAAGGAACCTCCATAATGTTCTCCATAGCGGCTGTACCAATTCACATTCCCACCAGCATTGCAAGACTGTTCCCTTTTCTCCACACCCTCTCCAGCATTTATTGTTTCTAGATTTCTTGATGATGGCCATTCTGACTGGTGTGAGATGATATCTCATTGTAGTTTTGATTTGCATTTCTCTAATGATTAATGATGTTGAGCATTCTTTCATGTGTTTGTTGGCAGTCTGTATATCTTCTTTGGAAAAATGCCTATTTAAGTCTTCTGCCCATTTTTGGATTGGATTGTTTGTTTTTTTGCTATTGAGCTGCATGAGCTGCTTATAAATTTCGGAGATTAATCCTTTGTCAGTTGCTTCATTTGCAAATATTTTCTCCCATTCTGAGGGCTGTCTTTTGGTCTTCTTTATGGTTTCCTTTGCTGTGCAAAAGCTTTGAAGTTTCATTAGGTCTCATTTGTTTATCTTTGTTTTTATTTCCATTTCTCTAGGAGGTGGGTCCAAAAGGATCTTGCTGTGATTTATGTCATAGAGTGTTCTACCTATGTTTTCCTCTAAGAGTTTGATAGTTTCTGGCCTTACATTTAAGTCTTTAATCCATTTTGAGCTTATTTTTGTGTATGGTGTTAGGGAATGATCTAATCTCAAACTTTTACATGTCCCTGTCCAGTTTTCCCAGCAACACTTATTGAAGGGGCTGTCCTTTCTCCACTGTACATTCCTGCCTCCTTTATCAAAGATAAGGTGACCATATGTCCGTGGGTTTATCTCTGGGCTTTCTATCCTGATCCACTGATCTATCTTTCTGTTTTTATGCCAGTACCACACTGTCTTAATTACTGTAGCTTTGTAGTCTAGTCTGAAGTCAGGGAGCCTGATTCCTCCAGCTCCATTTTTCGTTCTCAAGATTGCTTTGGCTATTTGGGGTCTTTTGTTTTTCCAAACAAATTTTGAAATTTTTTGTTCTAATTCTCTGAAAAATGCCAGTGGTAGTTTGATAGGGATTGCATTGAATCTGTAGATTGCTTTGGGTAGTAGAGTCATTTTCACAATATTGATTCTTCCAATCCAGGAGCATGGTATATCTCTCCATCTATTTGTATCATCTTTAATTTCTTTCATCAGTGTCTTATAATTTTCTGCATACAGGTCTTTTGTCTCCTTAGGTAGGTTTATTCCTAGATATTTTATTCTTTTTGTTGCAATGGTAAATGGGAGTGTTTTCTTGATTTCATTTTCAGATGTTTCATCATTAGTGTACAGGAATGCCAGAGATTTCTGTACATTAATTTTGTATCCTGCTACTTTACCAAATTCATTGATTAGCTCTAGTAGTTTTTCGGTAGCATCTTTAGGATTCTCTATGTATAGTATCATGTCATCTGCAAACAGTGACAGCTTTACTTCTTCTTTTCCAATTTGGATTCCTTTTATTTCCTTTTCTTCTCTGATTGCTGTGGCTAGAACTTCCAAAACTAGGTTGAATAAGAGTGGTGAGAGTGGGCAGCCTTGTCTTGTTCCTGATCTTAGTGGAAATGGTTTCAGTTTTTCACCATTGAGGACAATGTTGGCTGTGGGTTTGTCATATATGGCCTTTATTATGTTGAGGAAAGTTCCCTCTATGCCTACTTTCTGCAGGGTTTTTATCATAAATGGGTGTTGAATTTTGTCGAAAGCTTTCTCTGCATCTATTGAGATGATCATATGGTTTTTCTCCTTCAACTTGTTAATATGGTGTATCACATTGATTGATTTGCGTATATTGAAGAATCCTTGCATTCCTGGAATAAACCCCACTTGATCATGGTGTATGATCCTTTTAATGTGCTGTTGGATTCTGTTTGCTAGTATATTGTTGAGGATTTTTGCATCTATGTTCATCAGTGATATTGGCCTGTACTTTTCTTTCTTTGTGACATCCTTGCCTGGTTTTGGTATCAAGGTGATGGTGGTCTCGTAGAATGAGTTTGGGAGTGTTCCTTCCTCTGATATTGTTTGGAAGAGTTTTAGAAGGATGGGTGTTAGCTTTTCTCTAAATGTTTGATAGAATTCGCCTGTGAAGCCATCTGGTCCTGGGCTTTTGTTTGTTGGAAGATTTTTAATCACAGTTTCAATTTCAGTGCTTGTGATTGTTCTATTCATATTTTCTATTTCTTCCTGAGTCAGTCTTGGCAGGTTGTGCATTTCTAAGAATTTGTCCATTTCTTCCAGGTTGTCCATTTTATTGGCATAGAGTTGCTTATAGTAATATCTCATGATCTTTTGTATTTCTGCAGTGTCAGTTGTTACTTCTCCTTTTTCATTTCTAATTCTATTGATTTGTGTCTTCTCCCTTCTTTTCTTGATGAGTCTGGATAATGGTTTGTCAATTTTGTTTATCTTCTCAAAGAACCAGCTTTTAGTTTGGTTGATCTTTGCTATCGTTTGCTTCATTTCTTTTTCATTTATTTCTGATCTGATCTTTATGATTTCTTTCCTTCTGCTAAATTTGGGGTTTTTTTGTTCTTCTTTCTCTAATTGCTTTAGGTGCAGGGTCAGGTTGTTTACTCAAGATGTTTCCTGTTTCTTAAGGTGGGATTGTATTGCTATAAACTTCCCCCTTAGAACTGCTTTTGCTGCGTCTCATAGGTTTTGGGTCGTCGTGTGTCCATTGTCATTTGTTTCTAGGTATTTTTTAATTTCCTCTTTGATTTCTTCAGTGATCACTTCGTTATTGAGTAGTGTATTGTTTAGCCTCCATGTGTTTGTATTTTTTACAGATCTTTTCCTGTAATTGATGTCTAGTCTCATAGCATTGTGGTCGGAAAAGATACTTGATACAATTTCAATTTTCTTAAATTTACCAAGGCTTGATTTGTGACCCAAGATATGATCTATCCTGGAGAATGTTCCATGAGCACTTGAGAAAAATGTGTATTCTGTTGTTTTTGGATGGAATGTCCTATAAATATCAACTAAGTCCATCTTGTTTAATGTATCATTTAAAGCTTGTGTTTCCTTATTTATTTTCATTTTGGATGATCTGTCCATTGGTGAAAGTGGGGTGTTAAAGTCCCCTACTATGATTGTGTTACTGTCGATTTCCCCTTTTATGGCTATTAGTATTTGCCTTCTGTATTGAGGTGCTCCTATGTTGGGTGCATAAATATTTACAATTGTTATATCTTCTTCTTGGATCGATCCCTTTATCGTTATGTAGTGTCCTTCTTTGTCTCTTCTAAGAGTCTTTATTTTAAAGCCTATTTTGTCTGATATAAGAATTGCTACTCCAGCTTTCTTTTGATTTCCATTTGCATGGAATATCTTTTTCCATCCCCTTACTTTCAATCTGTATGTGTCTCTAGGTCTGAAGTGGGTCTCTTGTAGACAGCACATATATGGGTCTTGTTTATGTATCCATTCAGCCACTCTGTGTCTTTTGGTGGGAGCATTTAGTCCATTTACATTTAAGGTAATTATTGATATGTATGTTCCTATTCCCATTTCCTTAATTGCTTTGGTTCGTTATTGTAGGTATATTCCTTCTGTTGTGTTTCTTGCCTAGAGAAGTTCCTTTAGCATTTGTTGTAAAGCTGGTTTGGTGGTGCTGAACTCTCTCAGCTTTTGCTTGTCTGTAAACGGTTTAATTTCTCCATCAAATCTGAATGAGATCCTTGCTGGGTAGAGTAATCTTGGTTGCAGGTTTCTCTCCTTCATCACTTTAATTATGTCCTGCCACTCCCTTCTGGCTTGTAGAGTTTCTGCTGAGAGATCAGCTGTTAACCTTATGGGGATTCCCTTGTGTGTTATTTGTTGTTTTTCCCTTGCTGCTTTTAATATGATTTCTTTGTGTTTAATTTTTGACAGTTTGATTAATATGTGTCTTGGCGTATTTCTCCTTGGATTTATTCTGTATGGGACTCTCTGTGCCTCCTGGACTTGATTAACTATTTCCTTTCCCATATTAGGGAAGTTTTCAACTATAATCTCTTCAAATATTTTCTCAGTCCCTTTATTTTTCTCTTCTTCTTCTGGAACCCCTATAATTCGAATGTTGGTGCATTTAATGTTGTCCCAGAGGTCTCTGAGAGTGTCTTCTGTTCTTTTCATTCTTTTTTCTTTATTTTGCTCTGCATCAGTTATTTCCACTATTTTATCTTCCACCTCACTTATCCGTTCTTCTGCCTCAGTTATTCTGCTATTGATCCCATCTAGAGTATTTTTCATTTCATTTATTGTGTTTTTAATCGATGCTTGATTCATCTTTAGTTCTTCTAGGTCCTTGTTAACTGTTTCTTGCATTTTGTCTATTCTATTTCCAAGATTTTGGATCTTGGATATAGAATCTTGGATCAGCTTTACTATCATTATTCTGAATTCTTTTTCAGGTAGACTGCCTATTACCTCTTCATTTGTTAGGTCTGGTAGGTTTTTATCTTGCTCCTTCACCTGCTGTGTGTTTTTCTGTCTTCTCATTTTGCTTATGTTACTGTGTTTGGGGTCTCCTTTTTGCAGGCTGCAGATTCGTAGTTCCCGTTGTTTTTGGTGTCTGTCCCCAGTGGCTAAGGTTGTTTCAGTAGGTTGTGTAGGCTTCCTGGTGGGGGGGACTAATGCCTGTGTTCTGGTGGTTGAGGCTCGATCTTGTCTTTCTGTTGGACAGGTCCGCGTCTGGTGGTGTGTTTTGGGTTGCCTATGGCCTTATTATGTTTTTAGGTAGCCTCTCTGCTAATGGGTGGGGTTGTGTTCCTGCCTTGCTAGTTGCTTGGCATAGGGTGACCAGCACTGTAGCTTGCTGGTCGTTGACTGAATCTGGGTGCTGGTGTTGGGATGGAGATCTCTGGGAGATTTTCCCTGCTTGATATTATGTGGAGCTGGGAGGTCTCTTGTGGACCCGTGTCCTGAAGTTGGCTCTCCCACTTCAGAGGCACAGCACTTACTCCTGGCTGCAGCACCAAGAGACTTTCATCCACCCGGCTCAGAATAACAGGGAGAAAAAGTAGAAAGAAAGAATTAGTAGAAGAAAGAAAGAGAGAGGGGAAGAAAGGAAGAAGGGAAGAAAGGAAGGAAGGACGGAAGAAAGAAAGAAAGGAGGGAGGGAGGGAGGAAAGATGGAAAGAAAGAAGGAAAGAACGGAGGGAGGGAGGGAGGAATGAAAGCAAAAGGAAGAGTGGATGGAAGAAGGGAGGGAGGGAGGTAGGAAGGAAAGAAAGAAAGAAAGACAGGAGGGAGGGAGGGAGGAAGGAAATAAAAAGAAAGTGGAAAGAAGAAGGGTGGGAGGGAGGGAGGGAGGAAAGAAAAAGAAAGAAGGAAAGGAGGAGCGGTGGGAGGGAGGGAGGAAGGGAAGGTAGGAAAAAAAGAAAGATCAGGTAAAGTAAAATAGAATAAAGTATGAAATATAGTAGCGTTATTAAAATTAGAAAGTAATTATTGAAAAAAAAATGGACCGATAGAACCCTGGGACATATGGTGGAAGCAAAGCTATACAGAGAGAATCTTACACAGAAGATTACACATACACATTCACAAAAAGAGAGCAGGGGGAAAAATCAAAAATCTTGCTCTCCAAGTCCACCTCCTCAATTTGGGATAATTCATTGTAAAAAGAGGAAAAGGGCGAGAAGTCTGAAATCTTGCTCTCTAAGTCCACCTCCTTAATTTGGAATAATTCGTTGTAAAAAGAGGAAAAGGGGGGAAAGTCTTAAATCTTGTCCTCAAAGTCCACTTCCTCAATTTGGGATGATTCACTGTCCATTCATGCACTCCACAGATGCAGGGCTCATCAAATGGACCGTGGAGCTTTAATCCGCTGCCTCCGAGGCTGCACAGAGAGATTTCCCTGTCTCTTCTCTGCTCTCACAGCTCCCGGGTCTCAGCCTTGGACCTGGCCCCGCCTCTGCACGTAGGTCGCTGGAGGGTGTCCGTTCTTCGCTCAGACAGGACGGATTTAAAGGAGCCACTGATTCGGGGGCTCTGGCTCACTCAGGCAGAGGGGAGGAAGGGGCGCGCAGTGTGGGGCGGGCCTGCGGTGGCAGAGGCCGGCTTGACATTGCAGCAGCCCGTGACGCTCCGTGCGCTTTCCCGGGAAAGCCGTCCCCGGATCTCGGGACCCCGGCAGTGGCGGGGTGCACAGGACCCCCGGAAGGTGGGGCGGACAGTGACCCGCGCTCGCACACAGGCCCCGCGGCGGTGGCGGCGGCGGCGGCGGTGGCGGCGGCGGCGGCGGCCCACGCCCGTCTCTGAGGTCCGCGCCTTACCCGCGGCTCGCGCCTGTCTCCGGCGCTTCCCCAAGCAGCCCTCTTAATGCCCTCTCCTCGCGTACCAGGAAACAAAAGGGAAAAAAGTCTCTTGCCTCTTAGGCAGCTCCAGACCCTTTCCCCGGACTCCCTCCAGGCTAGCCGTGGTGCACTAACCCCTTCAGGCTCTCTTCCTGCCGCCAGCCCCAGTCCTCTCCCTGCGCTCCGACTGAAAGCCGATACCTGAGCCTCAGCTCCCAGCCCCGCCCGCCCCGGCAGCCAAGCAGACAAGCCTCTCGGGCTGGTGTGTTCCTGAGGGCACCGGTCCTCTGTGCCAGAATCTCTCCGCTTTGCCCTCCGCACCCCTGTTGCTGTGCTCTCCTCCGCTACTCCGAAGCTTTCCCCCTCCACCACCTGCAGTCTCCGCCCGCGAAGGGGCTTGTAGTGTGTAGAAACCTTCCCTCCTTCACGGCTCCCTCCCACTGGTGCAGGTCCCGTCCCTATCCTATTGTCTCTGTTTATTCTTTTTTTTCTTTTGCCCTACCCAGGTATGTGGGGAGTTTCTTGCCTTTTGGGGGGTCTGAGGTCTTCTGTCAGCGTTCAGTAGGTGTTCTGTAGGAGTTGTTCCACGTGTAGATGAATTTCTGATGTATCTGTGGGGAGGAAGGTGATCTCCGCGTCTTACTCTTCCGCCATCTTCCTCCGGGCCTCGATATTAGTCGACAGTGTAATTTTAGATGACACCTTTCTTTTAATAACATCAATTAATTTTTTCTCAAAAATTTCCAGTTAAGCAGTAGAGATAAATATCTTTTAGATATGGGGATATCAATAAAGTCTGAAGTTTTACTAAGCTTACAGAGTTGAAAGTAAAAGGATAAGTATTGTTAATATGAATATTATCATTTAGAAAATGGTTTTTACATCTTATAGGCTTAGTTCAGAAACAAATAATGTTTTAAGTCATCTCCAAATTCTCAAAGGGCAAATAATCTATTCTATATATGACAACCATAAAAACACAATACTTTGATTCCTTAAATATGATTTCTAATTCAAACTTACCCCTCATTTATTATAAAAAAGTTCATTCTTTTGATCTAAATTAATTTACTAAAATAGATATAAATTGTCTGTGCTAGATAATATTTTCAAATGTAACTTCCTTGTCTTACAATACCCTCATTTGAGACAGGAATATAATAGATGCATTATTAACATGCCTGCTCTTTCTACAATCTAATGGTTTTCAAAATGACTTAGTCAATCAATAAATACTTATATCAAAAGTTACTGAGACCAGGAACTTCCCTGGTGGTCCAGTTGGTAAGACTCTGTGCTCCCAATGCAGGGGGCCCGGGTTCAATACCTGGTCAGGGAACTAGATCCCACATGCATGCTGCAACTAAGAGTCCACATGCTGCAACTAAGATTCCGCATGCCATAACTAAGAAGTCTGCATGCCACAACTAAGACCCAGTGCAGCCAAATAAATAAATATTAAAAAAAAAATGTTACTGAGACCAGTGGTTTTTAAATTGTAGTTCTTGGAGTTTGGGGATTTTGTCAAGGACACTTATGAGTTTATGAAAGTGTGGAGGATACAAATAATCAAAGCCACACTTATTGTGTATTTCATAAAGTTATTGGGATTGCATGTAAAATTTTGTTTGAAAGATGGGATATGTTGTATTAAACATTTGGATGTCACTGACTGTACAGACGCTTTTCAAATGTAGATGTTAATAGTAATAGTAATAATGCATATTGAGCATTCATTAAATACCAGGCACTGTTTGAGTGCTTAAGAGGCACTAAGTTATTTCATCCTAACATCAATCCAATGATCATTATCTCAATTTTACAGATGTAGAAATCAAGGCACAGAAAAATTAAATATCTGTCCCAGTTAGTAAATGAAAGAACAATAATCAAACTCAGGCTGTTTAACTCCAGTATGTTCACTCTTACCCACAACATTAATTCACTTTCTTAGGACCTCCTTAGAATAGAAAAATGGACAATCTTAAAAGTCAGAAAAAAAGAGACAAAATAGACTAAATGAAGTTTCTGATCAGAAAAGTAGCAATACAAAAGTGGTATTAAAATATTGATCTGGTAATTAAAGTAAAATAAATAATAGGAGAACCTAACAACTTTGGGTATTTGGGCTCATTCATTTATTAATGAATATTAATTGAGCTAGTTATCATCTTTTGTGATTAGGCTACATTAATGAATAAAGCATAAAGAAAATTCTGCCCCCTTGGACTTTCTAATGGATCCAGAGACTAGTTACCTTGGCCCAAAGACCTGGCCTAGGAGGATAGCAAGGAGCCTACAGAGTGTTAGTTGAAAAAACATTCAATTTTTTTTCTATCTAAAGGCTACGGCAGAGATAGAAGAATGAGAAAATCAGAAAGTGGGACTAGGTTTGGAGAGAAAAATGATTTTGAATAGCTATCTTTCAAGGAATAGCAAGAAATCCATTTATGAATATTTAGAAGACAATTAGCAATACAAAGTTGGGGCTTTAGTGAGAGTACATTACATGGATACCATAGCCATTTCCCACTGAGGTAATAGCCAATCCAATGACAAGTTTTAGCTGGAAACATAAAATTGAATCAATAGTCTGATAGAGGAGAACCAGCACACAAAATACAGAAGTATGGTGAATTCCCAAAATAATGGAATGGGAAAAATCAAAAAGAAGCACTCAAAGTAACAAACTGATTTGCTAAATATGTGAAAAGTGTAACAGGTAGTACATAGTCAACACAATTACAGCAAAAAGATGAGTCATCTGTGAGGAGCAAAAAAATCAAAAGCAATTGAGATTTTAAGGTAAATGAGACAGAAGAAGAACCTTTGAATTTGAAAATTATAAAGCATTACTGATGTGGAAAATAAAATCTTGGTGCAACGTGGAATGAAAGCAGGGTGAAAAGAGAACATAAAGTGTATATGTCATTTGTTTTGCACATATAATACAAGGAAGGGGAGGAGTAGACCATTAGGAAGAAGGGCATGCTTCATTTTGGTGGTAACTGCATCAAGAACACTACAGGATTTTGAAACCACAAACTAGCTGAGGATTAGAGAAAACTTTACTTAGCTTTGGAAAAGCTGTGCTTCAAATAGCTTACGGATAGCCCAACTAATTCCTTAGTCTTTCCACTACTATATGCTGCTTCCAATAGAGTAATACAAACCTGTCACTTGTTTTTAATAATGCTTGCTCATTTCCCCAGCAGTTTTCTCTTAATCTACTATCTTTGACTTCCTTGCCTTAGCTTACAGTAACACTTTAATACAGGGACTATAACAATAATGCTGGACTCATTTATAATTCCATCTCTTCAAACACATTTTCCCACATGAAATGTTGTTAGGATTAAGTAAAAAGAAAGTAAAGTGACAAATAAGAAAACCCTCTTTTAAGAAGATTTTTTAAAAAACCTTTGCTCTAAAAGGCAGATATGAATCACTGACAGCACACATTTGGGTATTAGCTAGGTGTAATAAAGTTCTCACACTCTTTCACTCAAGCTTTGTTTCAGTCCAATTGTGCCCTCTACAGTCTTATCAAGTGAATGAAGGTGAGTTTAGCTTGAAAGGAATCTGATAAGTCTCTGATACTCAGTCGACACTTTTCAGACACGAAAGCAATATTTGATTCTTTATAAAAATTTCCGACCTATTTAATTTGGGGGAACTCTCTAAGATAAAAGGTAATTAAATTTAACAAGTGGATACATTTGCTTGGCTGTGTGATGACCACTGGAAAAGAAAATAAAGTTTTATACAATCTAATTGTGTCCTTCAACACTGAAAACTATTATTAGTGACAATGTTGAATATCACCTGACCCCTCGAATCCTGGAAAAGAGCAAAAGTTAAACTATCTCTCTGCCCTTTGTGTTGTGGAAAACAGATTATTCCTAAAAACCACCCTTCCACAGATGCCTCCTCGTGTTTACCGATGGCAATGCCAGACAAAGATATTCCAAATTGCCATTTTTTTGGTCTCATAAATTATCAGCTGAAGTGTTTATTGCTACTAATCAATTGGAACAAACTGCTAATTAATTAAACTTTAAAGTTTCACTCCTTCCTCCAGGCTCCAGAACTCGGACTCACTGTCAGACTGAGTCAACATATAATCTCTCCTAAGAACAGGCTGACCTCAAGGTAAAATATTCTCTGATCTACCATCCACTCAAGCTACTCTTTTATCCCATTTTCCCACAGCCTACCCTTAATACCCTTGTTACTTCCTCTCAAGAGAAGAAAAACCCCTTTTGATTAACCACTGAGAGGCTTGTAGATCTTAGGGTCACAGCATTCTCCCTAATGCAATAGTTCTCCTCCCCCAATTGCAATAGACCCCTCCTCGCACTTAACCTTTTCAGTAAAGTTTCTCCTTACTATGCTGGTATTGTTTGGTTTTTTTTTTTAAGTTGACATTGGCAACTGATAGAAGAAGTAAATATTGCTGCATCTGGATATATGTGATAATGGGGGATTGAAAACTCTAAAATTTTTAATTGATTTTTATTGGAGTATAGTTCTTTTACAATGTTGTGTTAGTTTCTTGCTGTACAGCAAAGTTAATCAGTCATGCATATACATATATCTGCTCTTTTTTAGATTTCCTTCCCATTTAGGTCACCACATAGCACTGAGTAGAGTTCCCTGTGATATACAGTAGGTTCTCATTAGTTACCTATTTTATACATAGTAGTTATATATGTCAGTCCCAATCTCCCAATTCATCCCACCCACCCCTTCCCCCCTTGGTAACCATAAGGTTGTTCTCTACATCTGTGACTCTATTTCTGCTTTGCAAATAAGTTCATCTCTACCATTTTTCTAGATTCCACACACAAATGGTACTATACAATATTTGTTTTTCTCTGTCTGACTTACTTCACTCTGTATGACAATCTCTACCTCCAACCATATCTCTGCAAATGGCACTATTTCATTCCTTTTTATGGCTGAGTAATATTCCATTGTATTTATGTACCACGTCTTCTTTATCCATTCGTCTGTTGATGGACATTTAGGTTCCTTCCACGTGCTGGCTATTATAAATAGTGCTGCAGTGAACACTGGGGTGCATTCATCCTTTCGAATTATGGTTTTCTCTGGATATATGTCCAGGAGTGGGATTGCTAGGTCATATGGTAGCTCTATCTTTAGTTTTTTAAGAAACCTCCATACTGTCCTCCATAGTGGCTGTACCAATTTACAGTTCCACCAACAGTGTTGGAGGGTACCCTTTTCTCCACACCCTCTCCAGCATTTATTGTCTGTAGATTTTTTGATGATGGCCATTCTGACTGGTATGAGGTGATACCTCACTGTCATTTTGATTTGCATTTCTCTAATGCTTAGTGATGTTGAGCATCTTTTCATGTGTTTGTTGGCCACCTGTATGTCTTCTTTGGAGAAATGTCTATTTAGGTCTCCCACCCATTTTTTGATTGGGTTGTTTGTCTTTTTGATATTGAGCTGAATGAGCTATTTGTATCTTTTGGAGATTAATCCCTTGTCAGTTGCTTTGTTTGCAAATATTTTCTCCCATTCTGAGGGTGTCTTTTCATTTTGTTTATGGTTTCCTTTGCTGTGCAAAAGCTTTTAAGTTTCATTAGGTCCCATTTATTTATTTTTGTTTTTATTTTCATTACTCTAGGCGGTGGGTCGAAAAAGATCTTGCTGTGGAAAACTGTAAATATTAAATGATTTGGTTCATTCAGTGAATTATGAGTGTTAATGAACACATTAAACAGTCCACAAAGAGAGAGTCCTTTAAGCATCTGCTGTGTGCTAGGGTTTCCTCTACTAGGCCACAATTAGAAAAAATCTGTTTGCTCAAAAAGCACATAGGTCAGTACAGAAGACTAACATAAAACCATCATGAGATGCATTGATAGAAATGTACACAGAGTGCTATGTTTACATTTGATAAAGTCATTTACTATGAGTGCCTAAGGTTTATGGCAGGAAAATAATGTGACAAGAAAAGTTTTAGAGTAAAGGTGATATCTGAGAAGACCATCAAAGAATAATCACGACTTTGTCATATGAACAAACTGTGAAGAATCTGTATTTGGCATTGGGAACAAAGTGATCACAAAAAGCCCAAGTAATACCATGGTTCCTCTGGAGAGCAAAAGTAGTTGGAACTGACTCAACTGTAGCTCACATATGTAAGACAACTGAAGGGGAGCTGGAAAGATGAGCAGATACAAAGCAGCACAGCCTTTTACAACTATGAAAGTTGGGGACTGCACAACTCCAGGGGGTACCATTCATAACAATGTCAATGAGAATGACACATGCTGGAGTTGTGTACAGCCCTGAGCAAGACCTCTGAGCAGGTACCAAATTAGTAGAGTATTTTTATGCCAAGTGTATAAGTTAGGATGCTTTTGGTAGCAAAAAATGGAAACCGAATCTGTCTGTCCTCAACTTTAAGAGGATTTTGGAAAGAACATCAGGGCTCATGTAACAGAGGAGGACCCTATGGGGCCTTCCTAGGACAGACCCCTCCCCCATATCCTCTACTTTAGCTCCTCTCTGAAGTACATAGATCACAGTATTTGATGCACATTTCCTGCTTTACAGATGCTAAAACCCCCACCAAATGGAAGGTTAACTACTTAATGACCATACGCACATAGCCCCCAGGCCTACTGGAGCCAAAGAATTGATGACCTTAACCCCTGGGACACTGTCCTGTAACCTCACCATCAACCAAACAGAGAGCTGTGCACAAGCTGATCACATACCTTGGGACTCCCCTCCCTCACCTTGCCTTTAAAAACACTTTGCTGAAACCCATCAGGAAAATGAGGCTTTTTGAGTACTAGTTGTCCCGGACTCTTTGTATGGCACCTTACAATAAAAACGGCACTTTCTTTCACCACAACCCAGTGTCAGTAGATTGGGTTTACTGCATGTGGATAAGTGGACTCAAGTTTGCTTCAGTGACACTCACAGTACTGCTATGGGGCTTTTGCACAGCAATGGAGACCATAAACAAGACGAAAAGACAACCCTCAGAATGGGAGAAAATATTTGCAAATGAAGCAACTGACAAAGGATTCATCTCCAAAATTTATAAACAGCTCATGCAGCTCAATATCAGAAAAACAAACAACCCAATCCAAAAATGGGCAGAAGCCCTAAATAGACATTTCTCCAAAGAAGACATACAGATTGCCAACAAACACATGAAAGGATGCTCAGCATCACTAATCATTAGAGAAATGCAAATCAAAACCACAGTGAGGTATCACCTCACACCGGTCAGAATGGCCATCATCAAGAAATCTAGAAACAATAAATGCTGGAGAGGGTGTGGAGAAAAGGGAACCCTCCTACACTGTTGGTGGGACTGTAAATTGGTATAGCCACTATGGAGAACAGTATGGAGGTTCCTTAAAAAACTGAAAAAGAGAACTACCATACGACCCAGCAATCTCACTACTGGGCATATACACTGAGAAAGCCATAATTCAAAAAGAGTCATGGACCACAATGTTCATTGTAGCTGTATTTACAATAGCCAGGACATGCAAGCAACCTAAATGTCCATCAACAGATGAATGGATAAAGAAGGTGTGGCACATATATACAATGAAATACTACTCAGCCATAAAAGGAAACGAAATTGAGTTATTTGTAGTGAGTTGGATGGACCTAGAGTCTGTCATACAGAGTGAAGTAAGTCAGAAAGAGAAAAACAAATACTGTATGCTAACACATATACATGGAATCTAAAAAAAACCCAAAAGGTTCTGAAGAACCTAGGAGCAGGACAGATATAAACACAAAGACATAGAGAATGGACTTGAGGACACAAGGAAGGGGGAAGGTTAGGCTGGGACGATGTGAGAGAGTAGCATGGACATATATACACTACCAAATATAAAAAAATAGAGAGCTAGTGGGAAGCAGCCGCATAGCACAGGGAGATCAGCTGGGTGCTTTGTGACCAACTAGAGGGGTGGAATAAGGAGGGTGGGAGGGAGATGCAAGAGGGAGGGAATATGGGGATATATGCATACATATAGCTGATTCACTTTGTTATACAGCAGAAACTAACACACCATTGTAAAGCAATTATACTCCAGTAAAGATGTTTAAAAAAAAGAAAAAGAAAATAATGGCGGCTTTGTAAAGAAAAGGGAAAAGCCAAAAAGTGCTGGATATAATTGGGGATTTCTGTATTAGAGATTCTGCAGCACTGAAGTACAAGAAAATTGAGTAGGGGGATGAAGATTTAAGAATGTTCAACTTTTTATGAATTTAATTCCTTTCCCCTTTTTTTTATGAGTAATGGTTAAAATTTGAATTGCTTTATAAATTACTTTTGGGTGATTAACTGTGTTTTTTAAAATGCATCTCTGTACAAAGACTCTCTCTGACATTTATTACGGTGGCCTAAATAAATAAATACATCTTGAAGGTCTTAGTGGTAAATCACCACGTTTAATTCCAAGAGGATTTAAAAGGTAAAGAAAAATTAGTTTCAAAAATATTTTCAACAAGTTGACATTTATGAAAAAATTTGAAAGATGAGCAGCTATGGGCATACCACCTTATTTTATCTGATGAACTAATGAATATAGACTTCACACATTTTCAAAGTACTGAACTGCCTTTTCTTCTATAGCAATCCTCAACCTATACCAGGTTAAAAAAACTAATAATCTTAAATCATGATTTCTTCCCTAAAATCCCCTTTCTACTCATTTATAAATCCTCCTTAACATTAATTTTTTCCTATCATATTTCTTAGCCTTGATTATTTCATGTATTTGATGTACAAATATACTGAACACTTACAATATATACAAGATACTTTCTTTTAAAGCTACATGTTAGTTGACACTTTTGTGCTCGACACTGGAAGATACACTGTTGGAAGATTCAGCCCCTGCACTCAATTTTCTCACAGGTTAAAGAAGATTCAGACAAGTAAATCCACAATTCAACACTCTGCTATAAAAGATATGAGAAAGGGTTGCCCAGGGGGTTTTGATTGTAAAGAGCAGGAGAAACTATCTTTTCCTGGGTATGGGAGGATTCCTAGAGGAGATGTTACCTGAGAAAAGGAAGATGAAAAGAAATTGCCAGGTGAATAAGGGATATTTTTTTAGCTTTTATTTCTCTTCAATTCTCACAAAAAAAGAAAAACTCAAAAAAATAAATGAAGGTATATGACTCTCAGAGCTCCTTAGGCTCTTTGGTATCTATATTTGTAGCTGGAGATACATGTGCCACAATTATGTTCTAAGTTAAGGGAGTCTGCGTGTGTCATACATCAAGCATGTAGTGCAAGCTCATGTTAATAAAAATAAATAAAAATTCAGGTATAATCAAGGTAGAAAAGCAACAACTCACTACATATTCACTGATACCTTTCCTCTAGTCTCCTCTCCTGTGTTCCTTTCACCCACCCAAATGTTTTGGTGTGTAAGCTTTCCTCTCAAGACAATGGAGTCCACAGCATGGCCATCACAAGTTTGAGTGTTGAACAATAGGTGAGATCCCTAGTGAATAATTATACCCAGTTGGAGAAGACTGAACAGTGCTGGGAGCCAGGTGAGAGAAATAGCGTTTGGCTTATCTGCTCTGAAATAATATCTGAAAGACTCAATCCATAAAGTTTCCATATGGTTGAAAGCAAGTTGAAGAGTGACCCCTGGGTCTTAACGTTATGTGTGTGTGTGTGTGTGTGTTTGTGTGTGTATGTTCTGATTCCTCAAATGTTAGGGAGAAACATTTTGTGATAGAAAGAGCATTGGCCCCAGAGGCATGGGTTTAAATTTCTATATCTGTCACTCTCTTGCCAGGAGGCTTTTTTAAAAGCTCATTTAATGACTCAGTTAATGCTTTTCTACATTTGAAAAAGCATGAGGCTTTTTCCAACTTTAAAGTTTGATGATTTTATGGTCACTTTTATTTGCAGCTTTTAAGACTCCCCATCTAAATAAACTCTTAGGCTCCGTGACGTGTGCCCAACCTAGACATGCCGAAGGGGCTTTGAAATCCTGGCCTGCTTTCAGCCAACTTTATGCATTTATATCAGCTGATTTGTTACTTGATAAAAATGTTCAGGATAATGCAGTCACTTTTTTAAATGCTGTAGAAAAGACCACTTCAGAAACAGATTAGAACAGCCGTGATAATGGACCGGAGTCCTGAGGCATTGAGCTGAGAATTCCATCTCCCCCCTGCATGAGAGAGGCAGATCGTTACCCTCTACAGCATCTGAAGTTGGGGATTTGCTCCCTACCCCCCTAACTCTGGCTAACAGCTTCCCATCAGCCTACCATCTGTGAATGAATCTGGACCTGCAGATTTATAGTCTCAGTTGGTACCATGTCTTAGGATGTGGAGGACAGCTTGCTTTATTTTTCCCTAATGCTGCTTCTTCCCAATCTTAAGAGCTAACTCAAGATTTAGTGAATAATCTATACACACGTTACATGAGCTACTCAGATTCCCTCCCACTCCCACATCGTGTCTTCCAGACTGAGGAGTTCTTCCAACCGCCTATTCTCAAATGGAAGTTCCTCCTCTCCATCGATGGTTTTTGCTTCCCTCTGTATTTTAAGGTGTACTTATCAAAACTTCCTAAGAACTTCTAGGTTCAAACAAATTTCTATTTTGTCCAAGGGTAAGACAATACCTTTCACTTTGTTTCCAATATCCTTTGTGATAATGTCCAACAAATTTGGTCAGTGTTGGTTTCCTGGTCATAATCTTAGACTGAACCTTCAGGCAACAGAGTCCTTAGGCTTTCTTCTGCAGTGATAATCAGTTCTCAGAGGCTTCCATCTCATAGAAGAGTTTCAATGATTTTACCTGAACTGTTTCTCCCTGCTCTCATTAGAGCTCCTCTGCTCATTTCAACTCCTGTTCATCCTACTTTGATGATCTTTTTATTACCTGGAAGAACTTAGTTCTGTGCACAAATTTGGAAATTCTCCCACGGTACTTCTTATCTTGATCCCTTGAAAAAAATGTTAAATAAGGCCAGTTCAATATGCCTTCTTAGGGGTTCCTATTATAAACCCTTTTCCTTCCAGAGAAAATGATCATTTATCCCAACTCTTCATTTACTCTCTAAGATAATTCTCTCTCCATCTCAAAACATTGTCTCTAATCCCAAGAAAACTCAATTATTTAGCTTTAGTGAGGTGTAATTGATATATAATAAACTGTACACATTTAAAGTAAAATAAATAAATAAACTCAACTATTTCTAAACTTCCAAGTATATATAGATAGCTGATTACTTGTGACCTCTCACCGATGGGCCTATTCCACTCAACTAAAGACAACTATGCCGCAGAAATGCACTCAGTCTGTGTAGAATACAGATCTAAATGTCTACCCACTTACGGTGTAATAATGTATACTTAATAAAATGCTCTGTAATATTGATGACTGTGGTCTTTAGTGTCCCATGAACCTAAACATGTTGATTAACGGAGTAAAATGTAGATTTCACTGTGTGTTATTTACAGGAGCTTTATTTTTATTAAGGTCATTGCTAGAAAAATATGTTTCTGCTAATAGTATTTATACTATACATCAAAAGTTAAAGTTATGATTTTGGCAAGATCAGACTCCTGATACTCACTTATTTAGTACTGCCCAATAAATTTTCAATATTGGAATTCTTTATCGATGAAGAATAAAGAATTCATGATACTTTTATTATTCACCTTTTACATTTGTATCCACTAAGAAGCATTTTCACAATACATGCATATGAATATTTGTGGATTATTTTAACGTATCTTTCACAATGTTAAAATCTCTTTCAAGACCCATTTGCTGTTAAGAGGTCTTACCTCTTTAATAATAGATGATAGATGATTTATTGTCATATTTGCCAATGAAAAGGAAAACCATGGCCAGGATTTGTGATGTCACTCTATGTAGACACATATGCATGGAAATAACCTGTAGGTGTTACACACACACATATATAGTCCTATATATATAAGTATATATTTTTATATGTATATATTGTGCATACATATGTATGTATATGTATATGTGTGTGTATGTACTCACTTATCTTTCCACCCACCCATATATGCATCCATTGATCTATCTAGCTATCTTCCAACACACAGTACCCCTACAATGATAAAATAGGATCAGAGTTTCATAGAAATATAGAGCCCAAAAGATCCTTAGACATAGTTTAAAAACAAAGAATGTTATTCTTAGAGGTGTAACTCTCCAAGATAGCACCAGGAGAAAGAACTCAGCTGGAACCTAATCCCCATATTCCAATTACAAGTTCAGTTTTCATTCCACCATACCACACTGTCTTTCGCACAGATATCTATTATACAGATGGATAGATACTGATCCTTAGAAGACAGTGTCAGTGCTGAAACTATTTTCTGTACTGAACACCCTGCCGTCAACTAAATTCTCGTTTGAGTTTTGAAGTTTACTGATGGTTTCTGTCAGTCCCAAGCCCTCCTAGGCATTTTTACACATAATCAATATGAGGGGAACTTCCTGTCTGGCATCAATCAGTTCTTTAAACAACAATTATCTATTAAACTATTGTTCTTAAGTCAGAAAAAATGGATGTTAGTGTCAAACATAGCTTTGCTCACTCTCACACACACACACACTCACGCAAATTACAAATAGTATTCGACTGCTCTATATTTCAGGCTATTCAATAACTAGATAAATGAAATATACTTTCTGTCTACATAATTTTTTTTTTACTATGCCAAGGCATACACACTAGTTGTTCCCTGCAGTACCTGCCGAATGCAAATAAATTTGCAACAGAGTTAATCACTGGTGCAGCTGAATATTTTAAGAGATTTCTCCTCTAGTAGGAAATTCATCTTTTTTCCAAGAAAAGGGCATTTACCCACTCCTTCATCTCCAACTGAAGTAGTTCCGTGATTTCCTTCCTTTCTCTGATTTCCACGCTCCAATTCCCAAAGACAAGCTCATCTCTGATGACCTTTCAGTCTATGAGTATTTGGGGTAGGAGTGGGGGTAGTCCACAGTTAAAATAAAGTTTGTATACAATCACTTTCTATGTTGTTATGAAATTATTCTAAGCTTCCCTAATAATAAACTTACAAAGAAGCCATGCAAATGGTTCAGATGTGCATATGGAGATAACTATTATCTAGAAAGCATCCAGATTTCTTAAAAAGCCAAAAGAAAGAGACTGACTCACTCAGGATATATGGAAATACAAGTGAGGTAGGTGGGCTAGAGTGTATGTCATTATCAATAAAGCCCTAGGAGAAAATCATAATTTGAAAAGATACATGCACCCCAATGTTCACTGTAGAACTATTTACAATAGCCAAGACATGGAAGCAACCTAAATGCCCACCAACAGATGAATGGATAAAGAAAACGTGTCATATATATATATATATATATATATATATATACACACACACACACACACACACACACACACACACACATACACACACAATGGAATATTACTCAGCCATAAGAAAGAATGAAATAATGTCATTTGCAGCAAGATGTATGGACCTATCATACTAAGTGAAGTAAGCCAGACACAGAAAGACAAATATAGGGGCTTCCCTGGTGGCGCAGTGGTTGAGAGTCCGTCTGCCGATGCAGGGGACACGGGTTTGTGCCCTGGTCCGGGAGGATCCCACATGCCGTGGAGCGGCTGGGCCCGTGAGCCATGGCCGCTGAGCCTGAGCGTCCAGAGCCTGTGCTCCACGGCAGGAGAGGACAGAGCAGTGAGAGGCCCGCGTACCACAAAAAAAAAAAAAGAAAGAAAGACAAATATAATATGATATCACTTATATGTGGAATCTAAAAAAAATTATACAAATGAACTTATATATGAAACAGAAATAGACCCACAGACATAGAAAACAAACTTATGGTTAGCAAAGGGAAAGGGGGTGAGGGATAAATTAGGAGTTTGGGATTAACATATAAACACAACTACATATAAAATCGAGGGCTTCCCTGGTGGCGCACTGGTTGGGAGTCCGCCTGCCAATGCAGGGGACACGGGTTCGTGCCCCAGTCCAGGAGGATCCCACATGCTGCAGAGTGGTTGGGCCCGTGAGCCGTGGCCACTGAGCCTGCACATCCACAACAGGAGAGGCCACAACAGTGAGAGGCCCACATACTGCTAAAAAATAAAAAATAAAAATAAAATAAAATAAAATAAAATAAAATCGAAAACCAACAAGGACTTCCTGTATAGCATAGGGAACTATATTCAATATTTTGTAATAACCTATAAGGGAAAAGAATCTGAAAAAGAATATACATGTGTATATATATATATATATATATATATATATATATATATATATATATATATATATATATATATATATATATATATATATATATATAACTGAATCACTTTGCTGTATACCAGAAACTTATACAATATTGTAAATGAACTATACTTCAAGAAAGAAATTAAATTAAATTAAAACTAAAAAATAAAATAAACCCCTAGATATATTTTTGCATAACTGAATTAAATTCTTAAAACCCCAAAAATGAATGTTTTAACTGAATTTGAGAAATGAAGACTAAATTAAATCTTGGGTTTAGAATTAATTTGATTCATAATGGAAGGAAGTTAGAAAATAACATTTATTAAGAACAACACTGTTTAGCAATCCTATATGAAGATATAACACACAAAATATCTCCTATTACTTCCCTGTTAGAAGAGCTCTTTGCTTTAATACTTACACTACAGAGAATTTAATTAGTTCTCAATCAAATATTCTTCAGCCAGTGATTATACAGCAATAAAACATATCTGCATCTGCAAACTCAAGGTAACTTTTATAAGAACACAGTGGTTGGAGAAAATTTGAGTTACATTCCAAATACATTGGGTAAAACTTCAGATTCCTGTGTAGACATGTTGAAAAGCCTGCAAAGTGTCACAGAAGAGGATGTGCAACTCTGATGTTACTGGGGTTAAGAGAGGCCATGTTACTGCAAAGCAATGTTTGTTAAAACCATATTAATTATTAGGTGATTAGGATATGATGATTTTAAATATCTATATCATAACAATTTTTTGTTTCTTTTGTTTCATTGTGTATCAGGAAATTTGTTGGGGTTGTTGGGCAAACATATAAAACATATTAAAGGTTTCCATTAAAATAATAGGAAATTTTTTCCTCGTTACATTTTAACAAAAATGGCTTGATTTTTACAAATGGATTCCTGACCTTAAGCAGGAGACACCTTTACATATAGTATCACATTTACTTTATTTTACATAGAATGTCACTAAAGTTTACTACAACCCATTTAGTTATCATTGACTTTTACAAATAATGAAACTAAAACTGAGAGATTAAATAACTTACCCAATGTCACACAGCTCATGAGTGGGGGAGATCAGAATCCAATTCAATAGCCTTTGAATTTTTCACTATATAGTAGGACCATAGTTCAACTAATCCGGTATTTATTGAGTTTCTAACTGTGCATAACATTTGGTGTTAGGCATTAGAGGGGCACATAATGATGCCTACTTCTTGCATCACTACAGTTTACAATCTAGTAGAAGGCAAGTGCACACATTGTTCTATTTAAGAGTCTAAGAGGAAGCAGGAAGATGAAAAATGGCAAATATTTATGCAAACAGGAGTTTTACAGGCCATCTTGAAGGGCAGTGTATTTAATACAGGACTAGAAGGGTACAGATATTGCAGAGAGGTTCGATATGAACTAGGGAAGGAATCACCCTAGTGACTAGGAATCACCTTGGAAGGTGATTAGGTCATGAGGGTGGCACCCTCATGAATGGGATTAATGCCTTTTATTTCAGATTTTTTGTGACTATTATTATTATTTTCATTGACATATAGTTGGTATACAATATAAGCTACAGCTGTACAATATAGTCATTTGCGATTTTTAAAGGTTATACTCCATTTATAGTTATCATAAAATATTAGCTATAGTCCCTGTGCTGTACAGTATATCCTTGTAGCTTATTTTATACATAATAGTTTGTACCTCTTAATCCCCTACCCTCTCCCCTTCCCTCTCCCCACAGGTAACCACCAGTTTGTTCACCACATCTGTAAGTCTGTTTCTTTCTCGTTATATTCACTTGTTGGTTGTATTTTTTAGATTCCACAAATTCCTTCATGAATGGGATCAATGTCTTTTAAAAGAGGCTCCAGAGAGCTCACTAGCCCCCTTACACCATGTGAGGACACAGCAAGAAGGTTCTGGCTATGAATCAGGAAGAGGGCTTTCACCAGAATGAGACCATGCTGCTATCTTGATCTTGGACTTCAGGCCTCCATAACATTACAAAATAAAGTTCTGTTTTTTAAAAGCTACCCAGTCTGTGGCATTTTGTTACAGCAGCCAGAATGAAAAAAGATGGAGAGAGAATCATTGCCAGAGGCCCTTCCTTCCTCCCTTCCTCCCTCTGGCCTTTCTTCCTTACTTTACTTATTTCACTCTCCAACGCATATTCATTTAGTATCTACTTTAAGGAACTGAATAGATGGAAAACACAGGATGAGCTATAAAGATCACTATTCTTATAGTATACAGTTTATTGGAGGAAGAGATAAGCATCTGTGACAGAGCATGACATGCACAATTTTATTTTAGATAAACTGGTCAGGAAGACCTTTCCATGGAAGTGACATTTAAACTGAAGTTTGAAAGATGAAAATGTAGTAATGTTGGCAAATCTAGAGTGATTTTTGTAAGGACTTACTACACATTTTACTTTATTCTATATGCAATAAGTTGTCAAATGTGTTTGAAGATAGAGGATGCATTCTAATAGTGTGGATAAGAGCTTGCATTTAGCCTGAATATTAAAGAGGCCCCAGGAAATCCGACCATAAGGAAACCCGAACTCTGCTCCCAATACAAATGCTACTTTTTAAAGAACTTTCACCCTTTGGTCAACCTACTGTCCATTGAATTTGTTGAGGTTTGTGGATATTGAGACTTAAGCAAGAGAGGCAACTTGATTATAGTACAGTAGTTTGAATTTAAGCAAAATGGTATGCCTGAAATGTAGGGGCCTTTTTGTAATGTAATTTGAAAATGTGGTGAGTTTCTTTGAATAGGCAACCCAGACTGACCATTCAATAACTCTCCATAAGAGCGACTACAACACCCAACTAGCACCATAAAAGGGAGAGTCGACATGACAGAGATGTGAGGTGACCATTTTTACCCACACCACACGCTGCCATTGTAGTTACACCTACTGGTGTAAATACTTGGTGGAAGAGGCGGTGCACCTCCCTGTGTCTGCAGGCTACTGAACAAAATCACCAACCCCCCTTCAATAGGAGGATATAAAATTCTAGGCCTGGAGAAGAACAAGTAATAAAGTAACTATTTACTCTCCCTGAGTTCATTATCCTCTTCTCTTCTCCCTACTGGGTCGAAGGAAGGCAGAAGATAGCACTAAAGCTCATTTTCGGTGTCTGCATGTTCAGTTGTACAGGTGGTACACTGCATATTTATAGGAGTGTCATTCACTTTCTTCTTTACATGAATGGTGCCCCCTGGGAATTTTAGAGTGCACAACCTGTGAATCTGTATATGGCAGACCTGCTTAATTTGGTTTTGCTCATATATTGTGAGCTTTTGTGTTGCTTATTCATTTTGTGTTCTCTGTGTTCATTTGTTTTGAGAAACAAACCTGATATCTGTTTCATCCTTGGAACCGTAAAATTCATCTTTAAATATACCTATATAGGTAACAAACAGAATATTATTTATGTATATGTAAGTTTATTTATTTATTACAATAATCTAGAATGTAAGACTTTACAAATAAACAAATGTGCAGAAATATGAACTAACTTGCTTGTGAATAACAGACCTGGAGCATGCATCAGAGAAAGTGTGTACAATGGCTCAAAACTAGAGAGCATAGAAGCAAACTATCCACTGACACGGCACTAATAGAAAAGCTATCAAAAGTCTAAATCTGAGCAGAACCGGGAAGAAAGGAAATCATAAGAGGGATGAGACGTTGCTAAATAAATACATTTTTATTTCCATAATTAGAGGTAAGCATAAGGAAGAGATGAAACTATTTCCTAGTGTCAAGCCTATGTAAGTGGAAAGGGTGTGATTTCAATTAACAAGAATTTCGTGTTTAGATTCAAAACAAGTATTTGTGTCAAAGAACCAATTCCAGTAGATTCCATGAGACATGCATATTTAGATTCATTTTTCTGCATCAATGCTTTCAAGCTTTTAACCCATCCTTCTGGTGGGAAAGAAAAAAACATAAAAATATGAAATATCTTATCAAGCTTTAATTATGTTTCCTTCTTGATTTAAAATTACTCTTTATTAAGTTAAAACGAAGATATTCTAGACTAACTCCAAAGCAGAATTGAAATGGCACACGAAAATGATCAAGCATGATTCAAGCATCTCATTTAACTGAGATTTTACTACGTTTGTGTAATGATGTCTAAAATTGTGTTTTCTTTGTTACCTCTCTATTGAAAGGTAGAATGTGGTGTCCCACTTCTTGAATATGGGCTGATACACTGGCTTATTCAATCAACAGAATGCAAGAGCAAAGGTGTTCTTGCACTTATGAGGTTAAGTCATAGGAAGACTTACAGATTCCAGCCAAGTCTCTTGAGATGTTTACTTTGGGTGAAGCCACTCACTATGTAAGAGTTCAACTACTTTGAGATATCCAGGTTGCTAAGACTCCAAAACTACACCGAGAAATTTCATGGAGAAAGACAGAGACAGAGAGGAAACCAGCCCCAGATTTTTCAGCCTGTGCAGCCCAACTCAAGCCCCAGATTTGTGAATGAAGATGCCATCTTGGTTGGACATTTCAGCACCAAAAGATGTGACTCAAAGAAAACTTAGCCAGAACCAAGGCCCCAGACATATGACACCAGTCAAGTTGTCTAATCTATCTCCAATCATTCAAGCCACCACAGCTGAGGCCCAGTCATGATGGAGCAGAGATGAGCCATCCCCAGTATTCTTTATCTTTATTCTTAGCTCACAAAGTCCTGACTATAACAGCATGGTTTCTATTGTATCTACCACTGCATTTTGGAATGGTTTCTTATAATGCAATAGGTATCTCGAATATATGTCTTGATCATTTCTTATAGTTCTAAAGCCACGGAACTCCTTTTACCCATATTCAGGGAGAATGCTATCTCTTGTTTATTTTCAGTCTCCCTTTGAGTCATAGAATCTGTTCAGAAGCTTCTTTGGACAGAGTCAGTAAAAGAAAACTCTTGATTACAAAACTCCATTATTACAACCAGGATAAAAGAACAGCCAAATCTGCTCACACACACCCCATTTTTTCACCACATCATAAACAATGGATTGGCCAAATTTTTAAGTGCTTGACTCTGTTTGAAAGTAAGCACTTTCCATCTTCAACCTCTTCCCCTCCAACTCAACTTCGAGTGATGCTCTAGTCAACCTCCGGACTTCCTGATGCACCTCCCATCTCTGAAATGAGAAGTGAAGAAAAAACATCTTCAGAAGACTTCTGATATCAAGACAAGGGATAGAACAAAGGCCAAAGCAGCAATATTGCCATCCAGAGGAAAAACTACTGAACCTACACTGCAATATTCAGAAGGAAAGTCACGACATGAGAGAACTAAGTGTAAAGCACAGCTATATTGGTGGCTTCTATTTAAATAATCAAGGTCAATAAGTAGGTCTCTGGGATGATGATCCCTATACCCTGTTACTTGCACCAGAATTGGGACATAACCAGGAACAAATAGTTCAGGAAGCTAGAGTCATTGACACTGAGAGCCAACTACAGGGAACACCAAACATCCGGGGCTATTAGTTCATGTGCTTCTGTACCTAAATTTGGAAAGACTGTAAGACTTTCTGAATCTTCAGGTAACTTGCATACTATTCTAATCATAAGCAATCATGCTCCCTCTTAAGCTAAACCATACAACTTCAGAATCAGGTGTAACTTCTTATTGGTACCACTGTCCACTAAGCAAAGACAGAAATACAGAAGTAATCCTGATCCCTGCCTTTCCCTCATATATTCCCCCTCCTCACTTTTCCCTCTTTCCCACATATTACTAGGTTTAGTCAGTTCTGCTGCCTAGAGATCTGTTAAAGTCCTTCATTTTAATCATATTCCTTTGCCCTGATTCAGATCCTTGTCATCACTAGCCTAGGCTGCCCTCTATCTATTTCTGACCCTCCCATCTGAACTGTTGCCCTTCATATTCATCCTCAACACTACTATCAATATTATTTCTAAATTGCAAATTTGACCATCAACTGTCTAAAGACTTCAACATCTTTCCATTGCACTAATGATAAAGTCCAACTTCTAAACATGTCATAAAGGTCTCCATTTTTTGGCTTTGCTCTGCCAATTTAACTAATGTCTTTTTTTAGTAATTAAAATCTAGTATCCTTGTTGTTTTACGAGTGTTAGCAGTTGCTGTTCTCACTTTTGAAAATATTTCCCCCTTTCATTCACTTAGAAAACTCCTATTCATCCTTTAAAACCCAAATGCAGTGAAACCGATTTTCTCTCTCACTCAAATCACTTTCTCCTCAAAACTGTAATTTTACCTCTGTGTAGCTCAATTGTTTGTTATACTCTAATGACAACAGATTCTTAAATATACTCATCTTTGTATCTTAATATCCGATAATATGACTGACATTTAACAAACGCTAAACATACTTGACACTTGAATTGATTGAATTGAATTAAACTGAATCAATCACTCTCAAGAACACTAACGATTGTGAGGGTTTCCTGCATCAAGAGTACAAATCACGCTGAATTTTCATAATACTGCTAGTTTTGATTGAGGCACAGCAAACAAGTTTACAACAGAGTTCCCCTGTGAAAAGAATAACTTCAGTAAAAGATAACAAATACACTCAGAAGTCCATAAAGGAGGCAGGGTAGTCTAGGGGATTCTGTTCTCATCCAAAGACTTGCTGAGATTTGATTCAGAGGGGAAAGATTGATTTTTCTAGCTTAAGTTAAACGAGGCATGGAACAAATGTCAAAAGCAGGACATAGACTTAGATTCTTCACTGTCACACCAGTAAAGTTACCATCCTTCCATCTCCTTGAGAACAAACAAGAAAGCCTGCTGTGGACCGTGAACAAAACAACAACTGTGAATTTACACAGCTCCTTCAACTTCTAAGCTGTGTACTGAGAGTGAATTAGAGGTCTCCTCCAGATAGCATTGCAAATGAGCGTTATTTTATTTTCACCAAGCCTTTCAGGTGATACATGCGACAAAATCAGCAAAGTCAGTACTCACTGTGGCAGACAAAGTAACTATTATGTATATGTCCTAAAAGTTCCTGTGATGTTCTGGCTAGTTTTGCTTAAGTACTATTTATAATATTTATGAGAAAGGAGGACAAAAATGAACCTGATGCTTTTGTGGAGAAGGAATTCCCTGGCTGAGCAGAAAAGCCTGCCAAAGTTTTGGTGTTTCTTGTTTGTTTGAAACAAGACTGAAGGACCATATAATGCAAGATGAAGCCATTAACAGTTAAAAGAGAGAGGACACACTAAAGAGACTCAGCCAGGGCCCTGGTAAATTATCAAAAATTGTGGGCTTTCTTAGTGAGAGTCTAGGATTTGAGAAATTCATGAGAAAAGGCGGAGGTCCCTGGGCACCTGAAAATGAGAATTGCTGCATTGAACTAGGCTGACTTTGGCATGGCATTTTGAAGAAGGCAGTCATATGGAATGTAACGAATAAATAGAGTATATCAGAGCCTGAAAACGCCTCCTGAAAACCTGAGAATAGGCTCATGTGGGTGAAACGAGGTGAAGCACGGTGCTTGGTACACTATAAACCCTCAGTAACATTGGCTGGTTTTGAATGAAATGAAACCTAACCTGAATCCAGTCCCTACTCGGTAACAGCGGGGAAGATAATGGGTGCCTAGGCAACGTCTAGCAAGTTCTGGGCTAGAGGCGGCTCCCAACTGTTGCGACACCAGGGGCCACAGAACTGAGTCGGGAAGGGAGAAGGGAGGAATCTGTGCGGAGGGTCATCCGACTGAGTCGGAACCGGACACTCTGGCAGGAAGTAGAAAGCGAAGAAAACGAAACGACCACTGGTGAATTTCAACACCACGTCGTGAATTTCAGATAATTTTCCACTTGTTTATTAAGGTGGAAAACTCGGATTCCAACGATGAAGGAGATGGAGTTTCGGCCCAACACATAAGTCAAACGGACCGATTGGTTCGGGAAGAAGATTTCTCCAGGTTCGTAAATAATCTGAGTGAAGAAGATTACGAACTTATGAGAGACAACAATCTTCTAGGCATTCCAGGTGAAAGTACGGAAGAAGAGTTGCTGAGAAGACTTCAGCTAATTAAAGAAAACGCACCACAAGACTCAGATGAAAATACAGGTATATTCTGCTTTTGGAGGGAATAGGATGGGATGAATAAGGAACTTCATAATAGGAAATAGTAATTTCATAATAGTAAATAGTAAATTATACAGAAGTGACTTACATTAATTTGGTAAGTAACTTCTCATAAAAAGAACTGGC
The DNA here is from genome assembly GCF_964341445.2 of Mesoplodon mirus. Lineage (NCBI taxonomy): Eukaryota > Metazoa > Chordata > Mammalia > Artiodactyla > Ziphiidae > Mesoplodon > Mesoplodon mirus. Next base: position 203,656,834 of record NC_138976.1, on the reverse strand, counting down.
ATTTACTTGATTTTTGGTGAGCATGTCAAGGTCTGTTTGTTTGTTTTTCTGAATCACATCTGGGTTGTTTTAATTGGGAAACAGTGCAAAGTAGCCTATTTGTATTTTTCTTGGTTTTCTACCTCAACTGAAAGTCCCTCCTACTTCCTGAATTATTTTTTCTACATAGACATGTAAAAAAAGCAAACAGAAATATTCTCCACTGGGGACAATTGTGCTCTCTTCAACACCTGGGGACATTTGGCAATGGCTAGAGATATTTTTGGTTGTCACAGGGGAGGCATGGGTGTTACTAGCATCTAGTGGGCAGAGGCCAGGGATGCTGCCAAAGATCCCACAATGCACAGGATAGCTCCCCAAAACAAAGAATTGTCCAGCACCAAAATGTCAATAGTGCTAAGGCTGAGAAACCCTGCTCGAAACTCAGGTCTGGTGTCCTCCCTCCCAGTGTGAAGTAGAGGATTTTGCTGTCTAATGAAGAGGATACTATAATACTTTGGCTCTTGAATATGGTCTTATATGTACCATGCTAGGTTCAGTCTATTCATTTGATCTGACCTTCAATTTAATGTCAATTAAATATCTTGGTAACATTAAGAAGTATTCAAAATGCAAACACTTTTAAACCTATAAAACTTGTTTATGTTTGGGCAATAACCTTATATTTTAAAACAGCTTATCTATTATCAAAAGCACATAAGTGAAGAGCCTACAAGTAGTCATGTTGGAGACTAATGAAAATTAGACAATAATGTAAATTGAACTAAACTACTAGCATTGCACCTTAACTGGTGTTTACCTTGTTTAATTGCATTAGTGTTTTGACAGTGGACTGAAAAAAAAGTCTCTTGACATTCCTCCGACAGTGGTACACAGGGCTGTGTATATGATGAAATACTGAAACATAGACTTCCTCCGGATTCCCTTTTTAAAAAATTATCTAAGTTTATCTAGGATTAGCTCACTCTTTTTGGATGGAATCCAAACTTTTCTACCTTTACGTATAAATCTACACAGTGCAGTTTATAAAATATTAACTCTATAAATGTGAAATCAGTTTAAAACATCTGAGTATTTAAGTTCTCATTTTTTGTTTGTTTTTGAAACAAAGTTTCAGAGTGCTATTTTATGATGGTTCTAATTTTGGTAGTTCTTTTATGCACCCTCCCCATTTTTTTTGTGAACAGACAGAGGAGACTCTTCAGATGACGTGTCTAGTGGTGACTCTCTAATAGACTGGCTTAACTGTTCTGGACAAACTGAAAATATGACAAGTGGACAAAGAGAAAACCAATCTTGGAGGGAAGAGAGCCTAATTAATCCTAAAAGTGATCAGTTCATATTCAGTTTAGAAATAAATGTTAACCTTGATAATGGGAGTCCAAATGCAGAGAATGAATATGTAGCATCTGCAAGACTTTCCAGAAGAGAAAATATGGAAGACAGCCAAAGGCAAGTGGAAAGTCCACAATCTGAATCAATATTTACAAGACCATCTATGTCTGAACAAGATACAACTGAAACATTAATGGAATTCCCACCTACCACAAGTCAGCGAAGAGCAAGAAGTAGGAGCCCAGAGTATCGGAGAACCAGAGCAAGAATTGAAAGTTGGTCGCCTCCACGTTCACTTAGGGAAATTGTACAAAGACTTAATCATAGTATACCCTCTCAGAATTTTGAGCAGCCTCTGCTAAGTGAGAATGCGAGATTTTCTAGAACTGAGCACCAAGAAATATTGACACAGCAAATGACTGGATTTGAGTTGCAAAATAGCGGTCTTATTGAAACTTCTAGAACAAGGAATGCCGTTCATGGAGAAAATTCTCCAGATACAACCAGCAGTGGTGAATCTTGGGGAATGTGGGAAATATATCCAACCATACCATTCAATCTTGAAGTAGGACAAGTTTATTCTGGAGCATATTCTCAGAGAGACAGCAGAGCTAGTAGAACTCAGTTAACATCTGAGACACCAAACAACACTGTCACTTCTGAAAGTGAACGAGGACTGAGGCATATGTATTCACATTCTGAGCAGGCAGGTGTGAGAGCTTATGTCAATACCATTAGAAATCCCGTTTGCAGAACTTTAAATACTAGATTAAATGATACAACATCTGTTCCAATTCAGAGCACGTTAAGGCAGACAATGGCAGAATTTAGTAACTCAAGTAACCTTATGGACAGTGACAGTAATTTAGAGCATAGTGTCTCACCTCCAAGTCAAAACATGGAATGGCTAGAGTCACCTAATGGTAGTAGTAGTGGTACATTTGGTTCCGATTCAAATGCTAGCTATGATACCCATTCAAGTTCCACACTGATTTGTCATTCATGCCCCAATTGTATGTCTAGTTCCAGTTCTAGTCCTATTTCCGGTTCCAGCTCAAGTGATGAAAATTCAGGAATTAGCTCACTGATGTTTGAAGGCAGTGAAGAGACAAACTTATCATCAGACTTATCATCAGAGACCAGCCAAGGGGGTAGACAAATTATCCTTGACAGTAATTTAGAGCATAGTGTCTCACCTCCAAGTCAAAACATGGAATGGCTAGAGTCATCTAATGGTAGTAGTAGTGGTATATTTGGTTCTGATTCAAATGCTAGCTATGATACTCATTCAAGTTCCACACTGAGTTGTCATTCATGCCCCAATTGTATGTCTAGTTCCAGTTCTAGTCCTATTTCCGGTTCCAGCTCAAGTGATGAAAATTCAGGAATTAGCTCACTGATGTTTGAAGGCAGTGAAGAAACAAACTTATCATCAGACTTATCATCAGAGACCAGCCAAGGGGGTAGACAAATTATCCTAATAATTTCTGATGAAAGTGACTCTGGGTCCTCCCATAATCTGCAACAGTTTTTCCTCTTAAATGAAGATGATATATACCAAACTACAGGACTCACCAAAGCACAGATTGACAATTTGGCTGTAAGATCTTTTGGTGAAAATGATGCACTAAAAGCCTGTAGCATTTGCCTTACAGACTACACAGAAAACAGCAAGCTTCGCATACTACCTTGCTCCCATGAATATCACATTCACTGCATTGATCGCTGGCTGTCTGAGAACTCTACCTGTCCGATTTGTCGTGGGGAAGTAGTGGATTCCAATGAGAGTGAAAATCCTGATTGAGATCTGAATTCTCAGCTATATAAAGTGTTATAGGGCTTCCCTGGTGGCGCAGGGCTTGAGAGTCGGCCTGCCGACGCAGGGGACTGACAATAAAAATTAATTTCACACCATAGCAGTTCACTGAATTTCAATAAAAGCTTAGCATGTGCACTGGGTTGGGATGTTCCTGATTCCATGGGAGAAATGCCTTAATATGATATAATGAATCTAGATAGATCCTAGTAGTATTATCTCGTCATGTAAATCCCAGACATCTCTTAGCCCTGTTCAATCCTGGTTGTGCATGCAAAGAAACAGAAACCCAACCAAATATCAATAATTAAGAAGCCATTTAAGACTACCTTAGAGTCATTCACATAAAGAAGTCATGTTACATTCCTAGAATGCCATAAAAAGCTTTGAAACCCTTCTCTTCCTATCTCTCTCCACAGCAGTTTATCCCACCTCCCTAACACTACCTTAACGTTTCTCCTATTCCCCACTACCAATGTATCAGTCAGTTCTAGCTAAAAACTGATGGCACACTTTAAAAGAGTGATGGAATAGCATTTAATGAAGAGACTAAAGTGTGTAAAGAATGAAGGGAAACCAAGAGATGATGAAGTACCCTGCGGCTAGCAGCTGTGAGAAACCAGAATTATAACCACTAGGTTTGAAGGGGCATAGAGAGATAGCAGTTCCTGCAACCCAGAATGTCTTCGAGTTATAGGAGAAGCCCACCCAACAAGAGATGTAACCTTAGAAAATGGCATCCACTGCCAACCTAAAGTTTGGAAGGGGGCAGATCATGGAAATAAATACCCTTGCCTTCTTTCCTCCTGACTTCTAATCACTTATCAGTAGTTCATATTAACCAAACCCAACCTGAAGACACAGAGAGACTGGTCCATGAAGCTGATAAAGATCAGCCTCCTGGAATCACGAAGCAGGGTTAAGAAGGATGGCGAGTAGATCTGGTAAGCAAATCAGAGACCATCTACTATAACCAGCATTCCCAACTCTCTTCAAACCCAGCCTGTGTATGCTTTCTTGCCTCTTCCACTTCCGCTTGTTCTCTATTCCACTCTATGACTCAGCTCTTTAACAACCCTCTCTATTTTCCTTTCATTTACTCAGATCTTGTATTTTTAAAAGTGATAAGATGACAAAGCCTTAGAACTTAATTACCTTTCTCTTAAACATGTCACACTTTGATTTGCTGTGATTGTAAACAACTAAGGATAAAGGGCAGTTATAGGTATGTCTTTAATTTTTGCTTCTTCAATATATTCAAGCTTCAATTTCTTTCTATATATGTTTAGTTCATATAATTAATTTTTAAAACAGATTCTGATTTCTTATAAAGGGTTTTATGGTTTATATATGACTCTGAATCCTTGTGTGAATGACCCAAAGTAGCCAATTGCTGCTTGGAGCCTCACAAGCTGCAATATGAAAGCCTTAAAGGTAAAACTTGGCTTCAAGAAACATGTCCACATAGTTCAATTCTAATTGTCCCCAGTAAAACCATCACCCAAAACCCCGAGTATTTGAAATCAAAATTTAGGTCATGCTTCCTCCCAACCTAAACATAGTGAAGGACTTTTCTCCTAATTCAGCCTGAAGACTATTTTTGGGGGGTTGTATTGGCCAGTCCAGAAAATTTTGCTTAAAGTTTTCAATCCTGGTATAGGTGAGAGTACATTGTATTATAACCTAAAGCAATAATCAGAAATTTTGTGCAATGTGCAACCTATACAAATGTAGGCAGTGTTAAGTATACACCTTCTCTAAAAAGTTAAAGTCAGAAACATCACTGAACTTTCTTTTCTCTGTGAATTGCTGGCAGCCACAGTATTTGCACATAACTACAACGTATAAATGGGGAGTGGTGGTGAAGTTTTTGAAAACATCTTTGAGGTAGCATATTTTTCACACAGAAGATATCTGCATGGCCAGAAATGAAGGCTTGGCTCAAACCTCTGAAATTTACATTAACTTCTGAAAGTTGTTTGAATAGTCTGATTTTTAGGAAGTATTTTTGATATCAGATATACTTCATTTAAAGTGAGTAGAATAATTATAACAGTACTTGGCTTTCATACTATCCTAACAGATTAAAACCTTCCAAAGGATGATAATTGCTTAATTAATGCTTCAGTACATTCACATGCACCTTCTGTGGTCGACAGAATTCTAAGATGATGCCCAATGATCTTTGTAGGAGCCCCTCCCCTTGAGTATGAGACCTGTGAATGTGATGGAATATCATTCCCATTATTAGATTATGATATATAGTACAGTTGATTGGGAGATTATCCAGAGTGAGCCTGACCTAATCAGTTGGGCACTTAAAAGGCACAGAGAGGACTTCTAATCCAGATAAGATGGTTTATACTCCCCTCTCCCTGCTCCCCCTTTATACGCACAACTATATATCCTGGAAATAATATGAGACAACCAAAGGAGATCTCTGAAAGGTCTAGAGAAGGTGAATTGCCTAGGGACCCTCAGAATGGATGAACAGCCTCATGGCAGGGCACCTTATGACCCTCTACCAACAAAAAAATGTGATCCAGGCCCAGCATTTCCTAACTCCCAACTTAGTAACAGGAAGTGGCTCAAAGAGGCTCTTCCTCCATCACATCAAATGGGAATCCCCCAAACACCAGGCGAGCCTTGCAGAACCTGCAAGGACGAACAATTGGAAGCCCTGATGACACTAAGTGACCAGGGAAAGTGCTTTCCTTCCCCACTGGGCCTGAGATCCCCCTTCACCACCCAGACACATCAGTGGCTAAGGGTCCCAGCAAAAGTGCTCCTACCACAAAAAGCTCCCACCTGGACAATGCTCTCCTCAGATGGGCCTGAGACTCCTCTCCCCTCCCCAGAAACATCAGGCAACTTGCTGGTACCGGCAACGGAGATCCCTCCACAGAAAGCTCTCAACCTGGTAAGCACCCTCCACTCCTTACAGTCCAGGGAGACCCTGTCACAAGTGCCTGGCCCAGGAAGGACTCTTCATCACGTGTTCCAGAGATTCCCTTCCCTCACCAGAAGCACCAAGTGCCGTATCCTGGGGAAGCTACTTCAGACCCCATAAGCAGCATGAGAAGGGACCAGAGATAACCCCACCTGCACAAGAGAAACAGACCATAAGAGTACCACAAAGGGTCAGAAAATTAGGTTATCATGGAACCACCATCCATAAAAGTACAGGAAATGTGTGCCAAACGTATAAAGAGTGAATGCCTGCTAAAAATTAAAGAAAACAAAACACTTTAAATAGGGACCAAAGTATCCTAACATAATAGCCAAAATGTCCAAAAGACAATAAAATATCACTACTTATACCAAGAACCAGATACATGACAGCTTGAATAAGATGTGACAGATGATGCCAACAGAGATGAATTAGATGTTAGAATTATCTGACAAGGGTTTAAAAATGCTGATTTCAGACCTTTAAGACCTTGAACACAGAACCTAGTTACTCCATGCCAGTATCCCAACCTATAGAACTGTGAGCTAATAAAGGGAAGCTGTTTTAAGCTATTACATTTGTACTAATTTTTTATGCAGCAACAGACAACTAATACAACTTCTCATCTAGGATCCATCCTGTACCTAGAAAATGATTATAATGAGTCCTAGACAAGTAAATGGCTTAATATCTTGATTCTAGGCCCACTATAACATTATATTCTACCATTTTTCCCAAAAATGAAATCCCTAATTCCTGGTACTGAAGCTGCTAGAAGACAGTATCCTTCCTGTTTGAACAACCACCAATATCTTATCGCTCTAACTTTACTTCACATCACCCTATCTCATTCTACCAGTGTATGCTGCTTATATCATAAACCCAATTTAACACTCTGACTTTGAAACTATAGAGCCACTTATTTTGCTCTCAAAGCGATTGCTGAGTATTATATTGCTCTTCCAAATCATATTCCTCTCTGACTGCCCTGACAAATCAGAAATGGAGAAGATTTGTACCTGAATCTTCTGAGCTCAACCTGATACATTTTTTACATTACAGTATATCAGTTTAAATACACAGCATCACTGTGGTTGTGAGCATAAATATTTCCATCTTAAGAATTTTCTCTGTATTTTCTTGGTAGTTTTTAAAACATTTGTTTATTTTGGCCTAATTCCAAAAAAACCCTTATCTGAATAACAAATTCTTTTTGAAAGTAGTTATAGCCTGTGGATAAGTTTTTGATACTAATCTAAAGTCTATCTTTTTTGGCTAACCATGAAAATAAGTTGTGCTCTCAATATTCCATGAAGAATTAAGTATAAAGATTCTTTTGTTAATGCAAACAAGCCTGAGCATCGAACAACATGAACATCAAAACACTGCATGTACTGGAAAGTTCACAAAGAAATGTGATGTTTCTGTTAAGTAATATTACTTGTTATCCATATGCAATACTTTGAGATCTTCAGTATCTTCTTTACTACAATTAACCAAACATTTCATGTCTTTTCATTATTTGAGAGGTGAATGTATACTCCCTTCAATGAGAAGTTTCCTGGTATGAGAATTTCGAATGGAAATCTGAACTGCATTTCTTTTCTGTGACTTCTTTTAAGATTTGAAAATTCGTTACCATCTTAACTCAGGCTTTTTCACTATGAAATAAGAGGCTCTCCTTTGTGTGATATTCAAAACTCTCCATTGTTAATCATCAAGCCAGCATCTTTAACATCACTGCAAAAATGTGAGGATTTGGAAAAGCATGTTGGGGAAAATCCTTTTTCTCTCATCCACCATTCGTAGAGGACAGACACTAATTATAAGCCAACTCTGGGCTCTGGGTTCTCCATTCTCACATCACTAGTCACAACACAGTTATCTACCACCCCTGGCCTTGTCATCTTCTATTCTGGAAGTGTATTTTTTTTTCTTTAGTAGCACTTGTGACTATCTAAAACATTTTTTATTTATCTTGTGCTTGTTTTCTTCCCCATTCCTATCCCAAAATAGAAGCTCCAAAAGATCTTTCTTTTTTTTTAAATTACTACTACATTTCTAAAAACTAGAACAGTTACTGGCATACACACCCACACACACACACACAAACACACTGCTTCAGAATTTTTGGCCACTGTGAGCATCCCAGACTTATTTTTCACCCTTTATTCTCCAAAGAAAACCTATTTTAATACTGTTACTTACCATCCTGGATTTGATGTATTTCAACCTAGATCTCTCTCACTTACTTAACATATTTGTATAGGGTTTCTTGCCTATTAAGTTATAATATCTGCCAACCCTTTTCTAAATCACTATTTCAGGCATTCAACGCTGACCAAGAATGTGCCATGCGCGATGCTAGGTGCTAGGTTTATAGTTACGAACTACAGCACTTATCATGAAGAAATGTATTACATTTTAAAGAAGGCAGATGAATAAACATACAGTAACACTCTATGTCAGGGATGCCCTGACACAGATTCAGATACAGGATAAAATGGAATGATCTAGGAGGAGAAATCTACACTAATAATTCAAACCTCCTTAAAGTTGGGTTATATCTGAGTTGTATCTTACAGGACTAGTAGCAATTAGCCAATAAAATGAAGTCATTAATTTTATTCTAAGCAAAATAAACACTGCATGCAACAGTAAAGATGCATTGAAAATTTAGGGCTCAGTAAACAGTAAATATGAATCATCATGATCTGGGGTAGAAGAGGAAGAGATGTAAGTACATTAGCAAGAAATGAAGAGATGAGGCCAAAGAGGTAACAAGTGGTATTGTGTATCAGGCTGAAGAGTTGAACTAGATCTTCTAAGCAATGCACAATCAACACGATTTTTCTAATAGGAATAAAATTTTTCAATTTTTAGAATGGTCATACTAGCAGGGATATGAACAGATTGTCAAAATTTAGATTGTCCCACTTACGGAGTTATGGCATTAACTGGAAGAAACAAGTATAAAGTCCTGATATAATGGTGAGACAGTTGAGATATGGATGCATATAGATTCAAGTAGTATTAAAGAAGCACAATAAAATTTGGTGGCTGCTTGGATAATTTAAAGATGACCTTAAGTTTCTGGTTTAGGTGACTGAGTAGATGGTGAGAAGTTCCACTGATATAAGAAATGCAATATAACTTGTTTGTCATAGTAGATGAATAGATGACAATTCAGCTGGAATCTCTGAGATTTGAGATGTCAGAGTGATATTTTAGTGGCAATGTTCATCTAGCTATCATGGAATAACAAGTATGCTTCTAAAATTAGGATAAAGATGCCAGACTGAAGTCAAAGAAGTATGAGGTATTGCCTGTGAAAGTATGTTCCATGGTAGTAGTGGAGGGAGATGGATGGAATCCTTTGGAATAGGAGCAATTATAAAGTAGACAGACATAAAGAAGCTAGCAGAGATAATCAAGACAGAAAAATGAGAGGTGTAAAGATAATCATAAACACAGAGCTCATGGTCTTCATTCGTAAATATGAAGAGAAAACAAAATATCTCTAGATATTAAGAAGAATGTAAACTCCTAGGAAAGCAAGGGTTTTGTAATTTTCACTACAATAGCCATAGCACCCAAAAAACACTGCCTTGCCCAAAGTCGATGTTCCATAAATATTTGTTGAGATATTTGAGATAGGCATGACATAAGAGAGAATAAGATAAATATTAAAAATAGCAAAATGAGTCCTGGGAGAAATAGGAATAATTCATGGACTAGGAAAGAACCTGAAAGGCTTAGTTTTACCATGAGCAGATGGAGACCTGCCACTATTCTAAACACATACAAATGTTGAAAGAATAAGTCTTTGGCAGGAACTGTAACAAACACACTGGCCATTATAGATCACCTGGAAACAGTCTTTACATATCTTTTTTAAAAGGCTCCTTTTTAAAAGAAAGAATTGGTAAGAGGGTGGTTAAATGCCTTTCTGTCAGGCTTTTTATTTGGAGAAAAAGGTGTAGGTGAAGTAACTCTGCCCCACATAGACTTTCAGTCTACGTCTCCCTCTTGCCATCCTGAGTTACTCAGGAGTTCTGCTGGGCACATATATATCTCAGAAGCTGAAGCCCCCTCCTTGCATATTATAGTAGTGGGCTTCCCTTTCTTTCAGATTTCACCGTTATTATGATAGGTTTTTGAGAGGCAAAGGTAATGGCTACGTATGCTTAGATTCACAAACATCTTGAAGCAGAACCCATTTTCTTTTGTATTTTGAAATCCAATATAAAGCAATTTAAAAATTCAGCAAGAGGGAAAGGGTTTCAGAGTATTTGAACTTGAAAGAGTATATACCCATAACTTCATTTTTGCAAGAAAATTAGCTTCTTGAAATCTTATGCAATTGCTGCCATGGTCATTGTATTAATTTTAAGTTGTAATTCTAGAGAACACTTACAAATTAGTTTAAAGGCTGGAAAGGAATTTATTGACTCACAATACAACAAAGTTTGAAAGTGCTGATACTTTCAGACACAGGTAAGTGTGGGGGCCCAAAGGATATAAATAGAAAATGTTTCTCTGACTTGGATATTCTTCCCTCTGCAGTTTGTTTTGTTTGTTTTGTTTTGTTTTGTTTTGTATTATTTTGGGGAAACATTTCTCCAAGGGGTGGCAAGAAAAATGACCAAACGCAATGCTATTTTTGTATATTACCAATTTACTGAACCCAGGCAAAGAGACAGCCTTTATACAAAAGACTGACTCAGCTTGGGATTTCTGTTAAAACCTCAAGTTCAGGGAATTCTAACTGGCCAGGTCTTGGTCACATGCCCAGCACGAGAATATGGAGGTGGGATCTCCAAGCCAAACCAGATGGAAATGTGAACAAATTCACCAAAAGTAGCAATGAAGGTCTTCTAAGGGTTCTCTTTTATTTTTCACACTCTTCTGGAATCAATTCTGGTGGTATATATTTTACTAGGAAATAATCAATTTCATCCAGATTTTAGATTTTTACAGCATATTTATGTTCAGTGCATCATCCTAAATTTAATATATTTCCCTTTGTGTTATTTATCTTTCTGTTCCTATACTTTATACCTTGGCTTTCTCCATTTTTCCTTGATCAGAATATCAAATGACATCCGATAAACTCTATATTAAGGTTTGGTTGGACAAGTAGAACGACTAGAAGGACTTTATTATAGAGATTAAACCTTACATGATAGTGGGGCTTTGTTAAGCAGTCTATGTAAATCCACAGCCCCTGCCTCTTGGTGCCAGTCCTGAAGTCAGTAGGGCTGGCAGTCAGGAATGAGAGACGATCGGAAGCTAGAAGATCAAGGATAAGCTGGAACCTTCAAAGATAAGCTATAATCCAACTAGAAAAATGAACTGAACACCATATTAAAAGGATTATACATCATGGCCAAGAGGGGTTTATGTGTAAAATGGTTCAACAGACAAAAATCAATCAATGTGATACAGCACATTAACAGAATGAAGGACAGAAAAACCACATGATCATCTCAATTGATGCAGAAAAAGGCAGAAAAAGTATGTTCATTGGAGTTCAAAACCCCATAGAAAGTTTAAATAACATATTTGATAAAACTGAATTTGAATTTTATAAGTTGAAAATAAGCCAGAAAAAATGATGAGGTTAAATGAAAATGTGAATGATAAAGGAATAAAGGATAAAACGGAAGACCCACATTCATCTAATAATATTTTTAGAAGGTGAGATTAGAGTGAATTTAACAAGTATTTGAAGAAATAGTACTTCTCAGAGATTAAGTTAGAAATAAATCCTCAGATAAAAGAAGTGCATGGAGTCACCAGTAAAAGAAATGAAAACAAATATATGACTATATCCTGTATCATATACCTCACCTCAGCCTGATCCTTCCTTTGTTCCACATTAAAAGAATGTGCAACACTGGCAGACTACTTATATATACAATCTGACAGTGTCTCACTGTGTTCATGATTCCAACAAATCTATCCTCCACCTCTCTCCTTACTCCAGCAGGTGAGAATATTCCTAAAGCAACCCTTTCAGTTCTCCCACAGGCTAAACCCATGGATGAATTCTTTCTCCTTTCTTCACATTCCCTCCCCATAATTTTGAGATCCAGTTTACAGAACATCCAGAGGTGAAATCCCAGCTTGATCATGCATTTTCATATTGAATCGTCATCCTTCCCTGCTTCACTACATTTGCCCTGCAATCCGGTTCACTTGCATTGTACTCTCTAATTAAATAATAGCACATAAACTCTTGGCCTGAGGCTCTGCTTTCTGGGGAACCAAGGCTAAAAAACAGCTGGCAAACCACATCACATAATGGCAAAGGGAAAGTCTACAAAGCAACTTGGAAGAAAGAAAGAATATCAAATAAAAAGAGCAATGAGACTAGTAGCAATCTTCTCATCAGTAACAATAGATGCCAGAAGATAACTGAAAGCACTATCCTTAAAGTACTAATGGAAAAATCACTCTTAGCCTAGAATAGAACATTTAACTAACCATATTAAAAAATGAAAGAGATGACATTTTCAGACAAAGACAGAAATTTCTACCTATAGATCTTCAATACTAAAAGTTCCAAGGAATAGGTTTCTTACTGAAGGGAATTAAACTCACCGTGAAGAAGTGGGATTAAAGAACAAACTGAGCAAAGAAAGTGATATACATGTAGATAAATCCAAGAAGTTTAACTGTTAAGCACTGTGTAATTGTGTGACTAATTTGGGGGCCAAGTCAAAAATAAAGTGCAATTCAATGGAATATTACTCAGCCATAAAAAGAAACGAAATTGAGTTATTTGTAGTGAGGTGGATGGACCTAGAGTCTGTCATACAGAGTGAAGTAAGTCAGAAAGAGAAAAACAAATACCGTATGCTAACACATATATATGGAATCTAAGAAAAAAAGAAAGGTCATGAAGAACCTAGTGGTAAGACGGGAATAAAGACACAGACCTACTAGAGCATGGACTTGAGGATATGGGGAGGGGGAAGGGTAAGCTGTGACAAAGTGAGAGAGTGGCATGGACATATATACACTACCAAATGTAACATAGATTGCTAGTGGGAAGTAGCCGCATAGCACAAGGAGATCAGCTATGTGGTTTGTGACCATCTAGAGGGGTGGGATAGGGAGGGTGGGAGGGAGGGAGATGCAAGAGGGAAGAGATATGGGAACATATATATATGTATAACTGATTCACTTTGTTATAAAGCAGAAATTAACACACCATTGTAAAGCAATTATACTCCAATATAGATATTAAAATAAAAGAAATTAGAAACTAAAAATAATAATAATAATAAATAAGTACAATTAAAATAGAGACGATGATTACATGGAGATGATATAAAATACAATCAGAACCAATGCTTTGAAACTCATCAATTTTGTTTTCTGTAAGGGTTAAAGTTATTAAATATAAGACTGTGATCACTCAAGTAGGAATGTTAGACCTTTAATTACTAAAAATCTAGAATTAGAATAGATAAACTCCAAATCTGTTGAGGGGAAAAACATAACATTGAATGAAAAATGCAAGTTACAAAAGGAAATATATTATTTATGCAAGTTCAAAATATAAAAGAGTAGAATAGGATTTCTAACTATAAACAAATTCTTGATTTACAAAAATATGGATGCTAGAGTAGAGTCAAACTTTAGACAGTGTGTAACTAAGCAGCAAGGAAAATGCCATGGACTTTGAGAGCTCTCATGTGTATCACTAATATTTTATTCTAAAACAAGGTACCAATCAAATAGGGAAAAATCACATCTTGACTCTGAGTTTTGGATATACTAGTGATTCTGTGCTGTTTTATTAAGTTTGAATAGTTGTAAACAGTAAAAGTTAAAAAAAAACTGTAATGGATCAATGTCCTTTACTAAGTCCTGAGTCTTAGATCATGCTTTCTCCTCCTCCTTGGGCCAGTTCTTCTCTCTTCCTCCTTTTCCTTTTATCTCTAGTACATAACCTTGTATATGGAACATAGTAAGTACACATTAAACATGTGTTGACATGAATAATTCACATGAATGAGCTTTGCAAACTAAAGCCATTATCCTAAACATAAACTCCTCACAAAATAGCACAATTGTCTTCCAAGAAGTGAACCACTATAATAAACTCTGTTATGTGCTACAGAGTACCTCAACATTAGTAAATGTGAAAATATGTATCATAATTAGAAAGCTATCTTAAAGAGCATTAAAAACAAAAGAAACAATTAACCAGCATCAGTATATTAGGTAAAAATTGCTTTGTTAAATGTCTTTCCAGAAAAGTGCTAGACTACAGAAAATTGTAGACTGAGGAATTTTCTAAATATGATTCTGACGTGAATCCTGTAGACCTATTTTTGCAAATAAAAGTTTCTGTAGAGAAAGTGACATCATATAACACTGGTGGAACCAAAGCTTTTATGACTAAAGTACTTACTGGTGCACAATTATATATAACTTTGGTGGGAGACTATTAAATATCTAGCATGCGAAGGTAATCTATTAATCTAAGAGTATAATTTTTAAGAGAGGTGAGAGTAGAAGGCCAATTTTTATGATAGCATAAATGCTATCAGAATTGCACTTGCGTTACTATTATAAAGTAGGACACTCGCAGGTACAGAAAAATAGGTTTCTCAAGTGTGGAAGGTGAAAGAAAGAATAATGGAAATTTTAGCTTTTTGAACATAAAAATGTGAAATATATGCTTTAGCAATGAAAATGAAACTACAAAATAATCGTTTTTATTAAAAATATTTTCTTTCCAGTTACTAGGTCTTGCTAGAATACTTTTAACCAGATCATTTAATTCCCATTTCAATCCATTCTATATACCCGATTTGGTTATGATTTCTAAAAGTAATATGTATTCCCCCCACACCGCAATATTGCACACAATATGAAAAGAGAATATTAAGCTTACCGTGAGATTGAGTAAAACCTATCATTATGCAGTGTCCTCATAATGAGATTGCATAGTATAAAAAGAACAAAACAGAATTGAAATAATGTATGAACATCCATATGTTATAGTTAGTTCTACTTGGGTGACACATTATACAATAATTCCGTGAAATGAATTGGAGATAAATATCTGAAGACTTGAAAAAAAATCCAAATTCACAGACATTAATCTACTCTAGCATTAATTTTACTACTGTTCTTTAAAAATACTGTGAGCCTTTCTTGAAAATCTATTCTAAGTCAAACTCTCTGTCATAGTCAACTATGATTTTTGTACATTTATTCTATGGACTCAAGGAGAGAACTGAATGCTGATATCAGAATGTCCCTTGAGTCCACAGATAGATTCATTGACAATCATCTATATACATAACAAAAAAACATGAGCTGATACTCACTACACGCAACACTTTTGGTATTCGTACTTATAGTATTTCCTTTAAATTGATGTTCCATAGATTTTTGGTATACAATTATTTATGGAAAAAAGATGAAATATTAAAATCTATAACATCGCATAAATACACATACAGTTGATAATGTCTATAAACAGTTAAACCAAATTTTTAATTCATATTTTATTTTTTGCATTTTTGTGAGAAAAGTATCAAACTCAAAGAAAAGTTGAAAGACCAGTATAATGAATAAATATACCAACTATTAATGTACCACAATGCCAGTTTTCTCTCTCTCTCTCACTCTCCAAACACAGACAGACACACACACACACACACACACACACTCACACACACGTATGTCTCTTTTATCAAACAATCTGATATTAGCCTGAGGATATTATACTTCACCTCTAAATACTTCATTATGCCTGTAATGAGGATACAAACCCATATCACCACTACCACACTTATGAAAATTAACATTAATTCAATTCTATCATCCATTATACAAAAGTGGAGGAAAATTTGGGACCCCAAAGTATGCCTCTTTGGCATAAGAATTATTTTAGACTGGTTATTTTTTAAAAAAGAGCAGACTCAGGAGAAACTCAGAAAACCAAGTAGAAGTTACCCTTTTGAAAAGGACATTTACAAGGGGAAATCTCCATTTGTAAGGGTGTCTCCCCCTCTATATCAGAACAGGAAAGATGACTCTAAATCTCTAGAAACTCTTATCAGTAGAGAGGAAAATGACTTAAATCTGCATAACAAACATATCTTTATTTACTGTGCTTTGCCGGGTAACCTCCCATAACTGCCCCCCCACACTAAACATCTTCTTTGTCTTTAGCTGGAGATGGTATCTCAGGTGGTGGCTTGGGCCATTTTGGGGAGATACTCAGTTTTCCTGGGTACCTCCCATGTATATAGGAGGTATACCTGCTATTAAAATTCTGTTTGCGGACTTCTCTGGTGGCACAGTGGTTAAGAATCCACCTGCCAATGCAGAGCACATGGGTTTGAGCCCTGGTCCGGGAAGATGCCACATGCTGCGGGGCAACAAAGCCCGTGCACCACAACTACTGAACCTGCGCTCTAGAGCCTGCGAGCCACAACTACTGAAGACCGCATGCCTAGAGCCCGTGCTCTGCCACAAGAGAAGCCACCGCAATGAGAACCCGCGCACTGCAACGAAGAGTATCCCCAACTCACCACAACTAGAGAAAGCCCGCATGCAGCAACAAAGACCCAATGTGGCCAAAAATAAATAAAATAAAATAAATAAATTTATTTTAAAAATTCTCTTTTTATTCCTGTTTCTCTGTATTTTATTATAGGAGGATTAAAGGGGAACATATTTTTCTACCCCAAAAGATGTCTCTTTGGCATAAGGACTATTTTGAGCGAAAGATAATCAAAATACATCAGATTCAGGAAAAGCCCTTTAGCTCCCCCTCAACAGCTTAAATTTACATTGGAAAGGGAGCCTGTACCAGGAAAAAAGCTATTACCAGAGAGAACTTTTTACCTAAGAGACTTACTTGCGTAACAGGGCAAACTTTGTTTTCTAAACATCTCTTCCTTCCTGTGAATGGCCTTCTTTCCCTTTGTACCCCCAGACCCCTACCCCTTTCCTTAGCTCAGAATGTTATATAAGCTTCAATTCCCTGGCTGCCTTTTGGGGCTCTTATTTTTATGGGACTCCCATACATATAAAATTAAATTTGTTTTTCTCCTGTTAATGTCTTAGGTCAATTTGATTATTAGACCAGCCAAAGAACCTAGAAGGGTAGTAGGAAAATGTTTCCACTCGAGTTGGCAACCATGAAGCGACCTTCACTGGCTGGACACTGCTCACTCTGGCTGCTGCAGCTGAGAGAACCTGGGACCTCTGACAAAAGCCAAAAGAAGAAATCTCATGTCAGTCTCCCAGATCTTTGCCTGCAGGGTCTGATGGAAGTGAAGGTGGTGAGAGTCCTTTGCTTTTTCTAAATTTAGATTAGCAGGAGAAAATATTTGGGTGAATTCGTTCCTTAGGAACACCTACTCTGGTAAAAATTTGATATGAGTACTCTTGTTTTCTATTGATTCTTTTCCTACTGTTTCTTTTCTTTGTTTATGTCTTTTGTGTCATTTGCCATAAGGATGAAAACCACAGTGTATAACAGAGGCAAAAGTCCTATAAGCTTGTCATTTGAGCCTGCCTCACAGACTGGTGAGTTCCCAGTTCTCACCAGACAGGCACTGTGAGTTAATGTGCACATGAGGTAAAGGCTATGACTAATGGAATTTCAGAAGCAAGCCACAGAATTGGTGGGCACAGTCGAGCACTTAAAAGCTGTTAGAGCACTTGCAACCTAACTCCAAGACCCCCAGGTTAGGATAAGTTGGTCATGAATGGGTTAAATTGACTAGGTCACCACCAACCTCAAGAAAATTTCCATGTCATGAGGTACATGGTAAAATACCACAATCCCCAATCCAGTGGCACATGCCTCTTAGCTATCAGTTTGGCTCCAAGAGACCCAAGGCTTATCTGAAGCCATTCATGTGTACATGAAAAAAAAAAAAAAAGAGGTGCAGGAAATTTTCCTTTTGTGTTTTTCTATGCTTAAGAGCTTAGCTTTATGACCAGTGAGAATATCACGTCTAGTCTCCACCACCTGGAAGGTACCTATACTTATGTGCATTTCCAGTTGAAAAGACTGGGATTGCAAGTGCGGTAGCCAGTTGATCAGAATCACTGGTAACAATCTGGGCTTGCAACTGGCATCTCTTTGTCTGACTATGCCAGCTCTCAGGGGAGTCTGTCACAAGGGGCCCTGCACCATAAGGGGCCTTTGTCATCTCAACCTTCATTGTCTCATTCTAGATATTGTTAGGGCTGCATGTTTGCAGTCTCCTTTGGGACATTTCTTGCATCCATGGTTAAGCCATAAAAAGTCTTATTGGTTTGATTTGATATTGAGATTAAGATAAGATCCTACCTGTCAATTGCCAGACAATGGGAGCTTCGAATTGGCTATATTTAAGTGTAATGGCTATTGTTAGGGACTCCCTTAATAAGACGAGAGAACAGAAATTAGACTCAGAACAAAAATAACATCTACACCTGACATAAATTCCCCTTTTTCATCCTCTTATACATTCCTTTACCCCCAACTCCCTGTCCCTGACCCTCCAGATCTTTTGGCTCTCTGGGCCTCTGGTCTAAACCCTACGTCTCAAAATCGAACTGCATCACCTCAGTGAACTCCCTTAGGTCCCCAGATTCCTCCAAATTCCCCCAAAATCCATTAAACATCAAGTTGCCTGTTCTGACTTCCCTTTCTTTACAAGATTTACAGAGAGCACTCTGGCCTAACCTCTAGGCCTGGGGTATACAGATTAGGCATTAAAATACTAAAAGCAAGGAATAGAATTCAGAACAAGTACCAGAGACAGATGGTAGGGATCATTTTTCCATCCCTTATGACCCTTGCCACTTTCCAGGACTCTGTAAACAGGCTCTGCCTGCTTTAGGCCTTCCTATGCAATGCCTCTATGGTTGTTTCCAGGACCCACAAAAAAAAAATTCATGTCCCCCAAACAGCAGCAGATCTTCTAAGTTATAAAGCCTTTTACCTCAACTTTCAGAACCTCTTACCAAATTTAGAGAGGAATGGAAAGCTTAGTGGCCATTCACAACCACACTCACTGCAACCTAGATTGGCTGTTAAGGGATGTTCTTCCCACCCTTGATTATACTACAGCTATCAGACAAGCCAGGCAGTCCCCTGAGGAACACCTCCCCGCTGCAGAGGAAACAGATGGCCAGAAGTTCTCCCAGGCCCTCCTACAAATGATCGGGAAATGGGTCACCTGGAGGCCAATGTTTAGGGGCTAGTAGAAGCAATAGTACAGGTTTCTCCCTAAGGTGAATTGGTCTGAGGTTGAATTTGGTACTCAGAAAGGTCTTTCTTAAATGCTTTAGACAGACTTTTTGAAGGCATACTGCATTAAACCCTCAAGCTCTAGAAATCTTTTAATTTTCATCTTAGTTGGAAATCTCCCTGATATAAAGAAGCAAGTTTAGTTGGATGGGCACATCAGTCCCTTGATAGGCTGTTAACCAGGTCTTTGGGGAACTGGAAACAACTGTCTTTGTCTTACAAACCTCTAAAAAACCAGAAATGTGGCTCTAGAAGCAAATCAAATTCCACCTATTTTACCAATCTCCAAACCTCCCCTATTCATCTCAAAATGCTTGTAGATATTGTTAAAAACCAGGACATTGGAGACAGAACTGTCTTGCACTTAAGAAAAAGAAAAATTTAAATGGTAATTACCCTGGACCTCTGAAAACAGGCAAATATGCCTGAAAAACTCCATCTTGGAGAAAACTTGGATACTTTCTCTGTGATGTAGATTTTCTACCTCCATCTCCTCTATTGACTCAACAGCCATTCCCTAAAATGCAAATCTTAGGGAAATGTTCCTCATCCGAAAAACGGGGAGGGATGGTAATTAGAAATTGGGCAAATAAAAAAATCTTAAATGTCCTCTCCACAAACATTAATAAAAAGCTTTAGCCATCTGAGCAGGTGAACATCACTTATTCCAACTGCCAAAACAAAATTTGGATCCACCTGTTCATTTATAAACTCGTGAGTTTTATATTACTGTACCTTAATCATAGCTAAAATTTTAAAACTATAGTTATAAGGCCTGTTTGCATCTGTCTGTATGTTTATGTGTGTCTATATATGTACGTGTGTCTATATATGTACATTGTATATGTGTGGTATTTTTCTACCTTAGGATGGTATTGCCAAAATTAATTTGTAAAAGAGCTATATTTAGTTGGGTTGAAGGTCAAGTACTTGAAAAAATTGGGTCTTCTAAAACTCTCAGAAATATAGAAACTAACCCAAAAGTGTTAATCTGGGATAATCTTCAGTAAATAAAACCTAGTTTAAGTTTGTTATTTTAATTAAAATGTGTGTTGGTTTAATTACAATAATGAATGTAAACAAATTTTATTCTACCTGAGTTTACTAGAACTGCTCCTATAGAACACCCACTGATCGCTGGCAGAAGACTTCAGACCTCCCAAAAGGCAACAAACTCCCCACGTACCTGGGTAGGGCAAAAGAAAAAACAGAGACAAAAGAATAGGGACGGGACCTGCACCAGTGGGAGGGAGCCACGAAGGAGGAAAGGTTTCCGCACACTAGGAGGCCCCTTCGCGGGCAGAGACTCCGGCTGGCGGAGGGGGAAAGCTTCGGAGCCAGGGAGGAGAGCGCAGCAACAGGGGTGCAGAGGGCAAAGCGGAGAGATTCCCGCACAGAGGACCGGTGCCGACCAGCACTCACCAGCCCGAGAGGCTTGTCTGCTCACCCGCTGGGGCAGGCTGGGGCTGGGAGCTGAGGCTCCGGCTTCAGTCGGATCCCAGGGAGATGACAGGGGTTGGCGGTCTGAACACAGCTGAAGGGGTTAGTGCACCACGGCTAGCCGGGAGGGAGTCTGGGAAAAAGTCTGGACCTGCGGAAGAGGCAAGAGACTTTTTCTTCCCTCTTTGTTTCCTGGTGCTTGAGGAGAGGGGATTAAGAGCGCTCCTTAAAGAAGCTCCAGATACGGGCGCGAGCCGCGGCTAAGAGCACGGACCACAGAGACGGGCATGAGACACTAAGGCTGCTGCTGCAGCCACCAAGAAGCCTGTTTGAAAGCACAGCTCACTATCCACACCTCCCCTCCCGGGAGCCTGTGCAGCCTGCCACTGCCAGGGTCCCGTGATCCAGGAACAACTTCCCCGGGAGAACACACGGCACGCCGCAGGCTGGTGCAACGTCACGCCGGCCTCTGCCGCTGCAGGCTCGCCCTGCACTCCGTAGCCCTCCCTCCCACCGGCCTGAGTGAGCCAGAGTCCCCGAAGCATCTGCTCCTTTAACCCCGTCCTGTCTGAGCGAGGAACAGATGCCCTCAGGTGACCTACACACAGAGGCGGGTCCAAATCCAAAGCTGAACCCCGGGAACTGTGCGAACAAAGAAGACAAAGGGAAATCTCTCCCAGCAGCCTCAGGAGCAGTGGATTAAATCTCCACAATCAACTTGATGTACCCTGCAACTGTGGAATACCTGAATAGACAACAAATCATCCCAAAATTGAGGCGGTTGACTTTGGGAGCAAGATATATTATTTTTTCCCCTTTTCCTCTTTTTCTGAGTGTGTATGTATGCTTCTGTGTGAGAGTTTGTCTGTTAAGCTTTGCTTTCACCATTTGTCCTAGGGTTCTGTCCGTCCATTTTTGTTCTTTACTTTAAAAAGAAAATTGATTCCTTGATAATTATTTTTTATTGTAATAACTTTATTTCATTTTATATTACTTTATTTTATTTTATTTTATCCTCTTCCTTCCTTCCTTCCTCTCTCTTTCTTTCTTTCTTTCTTTCTTTCTTTCTTTTTTCATTCACTTTTTCTCCCTTTTATTCTGAGCCGTGTGGATGAAAGGCTCTTGGTGCTCCAGCCAGGCGTAAGTGCTGTGCCTCTAAGGTAGGAGAGCCAAATTCAGGACACTGTTCCACAAGAGACCTCCCAGCTCCATGTAATATCAAATGGCGAAACTCTCCCAGAGATCTCCATCTCAACACCAAGACCCAGCTCCATTCAACGACCAGCAAGCTACAGTGCTGGACACCCAATGCCGGGGTCAACAATATGATGACTGTTGACAACTAATCTTTTGGTGGTGAGCACACTGTAGTTTATATAAATGTCAAAATATAATATTATACACATGAACCTTATGTGTTATTAACCGATGAAAATATAAATAAATAAAAATTTAATAAATAAATTTACTTTCATTAACTTATGAAACAGCAACATACTTTGCCCAATTTACTTAGCTTCAGAATTTTCATTTGTACAGTTTGAAACAGAAGAAGTACCTTTATTGGTTTATTTTTTTCTAAAATTCTAAGACTAAATTGTTATTACAATATCTTCAAAAAATTATTAATAGAATGCTTTCATAATTATCTCACATAAATATTTAGGTAAATAGCTATGTAATAGCTGAATTTTCTCAAACTGTTAAAATATTATTTCTAAAGGTATATTTCAGGTTAAGAAGGATTAAGCTGCAGAGATATAACGTTTAATGATATTTCTCAAGTGATAAGAACTTACTATCAGAAGCATGTAATATATTAGTACCCTCATTATGAAGTTCAGCTTCTCCAGCAGAAAATGCTCAGGGCATATGTGAGTGATGTTAATATTTTTTCTATGCCTATATTCCTATAGCATTTCTTATCATGATGTCATTGTGTAACTGCATTTAAAGTGGGCTCTTAGGGACTTCCCTGGTGGCGCAGTGGTTAAGAATCCGCCTGTCAATGCGGGGGACACAGGTTCAAGCCCAGGTCCGGGAGGATCCCACATGCCGTGGAGCAACTAAGCCCATGCACCACAACTACTGAGCCCGTGTGCCACAACTAGTGATGCCCACGTGCCTAGAGCCCGTGCTCTGCAACAAGAGAAGGCACCGCAATGAGAAGCCCACGCACCGCAACGAAGAGTAGCCCCCACTCCCCGCAACTAGAGAAAGTCCGCGTGCATCAACGAAGACCCAACAGAGCCAAAAATAAATAAATTAAAAAAGATGATTCTTTAATCCATCAGTCAATCAATCAATCAATAAAATGTGCTCTTAAGCATTTGCCAATTAAAGAAACTCAACCTAAAGACCCAAAGACCCCATCTGAGTTTGCTAAGTGATGCAGTGTTTATAAAACTGCGGCTCATTGGAATCTAGTGTGTTACAGGATTTTTTGCACACTTAGCTCTTCAACTGATTTGGTTTGGATTCTAGTCAAATTACTTGGTACCTTGGTTAAGTGGGCTTGTGAAAAATACCTGATGTATACAACTACTTCCTATGGAGCTAATAGCTATGTGTTTGCTAAGTATTTTGTGAGAAGAAAAGATCAGAGAGCAAAGAAAGCTGGATTTCCTTCAAAGCACTGAACTGTAACATGTATGTAAAGACTGGGTAATTACTGGGCAGAAACAGGCCTGCCAGTAAAAGCCAACTATATGCAGCTCCCTTCTTTTGCTGAAAATCTGTCCTAGTTTCATGTTAAATTATATATTAAAAGAATACTACATTTTTCTATAATGATGTTTTTATAATATAGAGGGTATGTTTCTGACCAAAGACTCTACATCCACAATATATGACAAAAGCAAAGGTATAATGATAAAATATCATACTCGACTCATTTAAGTAGTAAAGTATATTCTAAACCTCATAATGGACAAATATAGTCACTGTGAGGTGGTTCTATAAGTCTCTAATATATTTTTACAAGGTATATATCATGTTCAAACGAATTTCTACTATATCTTAAATTATGACTATATAAAATGAACACATTAACTATAATGACCACTTATTGACACTAATATAAGTCTGTTCCCCAACAAGAAAGGTGTACATATGTATGTGGGTGTTTGTATGAGTTAGGTAACTGGCATCTTTTAAAAAAACTGTTCAAGAAAATTTGAAGTAATGAATTTTCATGTAGCATGAGGAGGTAATCAAAATCATTCTCCCATATTTCCTTAATTCTAAGGTACCTTATGTTGTATATGTCCTTAAGTTAGGGAAACTTTTTTTGGAAAAAAAAAAAGCAAGTACACCAAATGCGCACATTAGAAAGAAAATTCTGGTTTTATAAATTTTATAATGAAGAAAGAAAATGGAATACATAGTTTTATTTACCTTAGAATTAAATTTGAATTTAAGCTTAATTTCTACAGTAACCTTTAGAAATTTTTCTTATGCAGTCTTTCTTGATGATAATTTGTAATTTGCTATGATTGATTTAGAATTTCCAAATTTCCATCCATTTTTAGAATTCAAAATTTTGGGTAAAACCATCAATTATTTGAAATCCTCTCTCAATCTAGACTGTGCCTGAGGCCAGTACCTGAGCTGATCCTCTAGAGAGCTTCATGGAGAGTATAATAAGGGGAGCCCTTGTTGAGTAATTTATAATTGATTAACATCATCATGAATTGCTCCCAACTTTATTCATGATTCTGAACACTTGAGATAATTGAAATACCAAAAGAATGAGTATAAAGCTATTAGGACAAGTGGATACTTGAGCCTACTCACAGTCTCTTTGAGGCAGAGGCTCATTTTGTGCATAAGTGTAAAGAAATATATTTTTGGAAAATTAATTCTAGTTCCAGTTAGAAGATGGTGAACTCAGAGATTTCATTTATCACTGCTCAAAGTGCTTAGAGCCATTGAAAACATTTCCCTCTAGACATTGAAATGATGGACTTATTTTAATCAGCAATTACAAAAGTTGACCAAGTGCCAGGCATCAGTGAGTAGATTATTGGGCAAAAATCCGTTTTTTCCCCTTGTACAAAACCTGGATGCATCCTGTCCAAGGACAGACTTAAACAGGCAAGGGAAAGTTTATTGAAAATTTGCAATTGGAGAGAGAGATTGGACTAAACTCTGCTGAAACAAAAAGTGGGACAGTTTATCAATTCTGGAGTGAGCTAGTGGACTGGTACTGGAGGACATTAGGAGGAGACTGGTTAATGTGATTAGGCCATCTGTGTTTGCTAATCAGCACTTATTGAAGTTAGACTCTTGCCTTCCCACAGAGAATGCGGTGCTATCTTTCTTGATGATTACATTTCGAAAACTGCCTCCCATGTCCGTGAGAAAGACATTCCTGGGTTGTAAATCTGGCAAGATGACTAGAAGAAGATTTACGAGTTAAAGGGGTGAAAAAAGAATTTGCATGTTTTTTAGAGTAAATGTTCTAAATAAGGGGAGGTCAAGGGCCTATAAGTCAGGAAGAAACCTGTCTAAAGTTTTATTAAGCTGAAAGGAATATTAAGGCTGTCTTCGGCAATCTAAACCTTGAACACAGGTACAGATGTTTGCCAACTCTAGAGAAAAGCCTACAAGTACGACCAGCTCCTTTACCTTTAATTTCCCATCCTCCCTAATCTGATTTAGGTATTTCACTTGTGTTGTCACAGGCTTACCAATATCACAGAATTTATCAGGTCAAATTGCAATTTTTTGTCTGTTTACTACTCTTGACACTAGACTGTAAGGTACCTGAGAACAGGGATCCTGTTTACATTTGTAACCACAGGACCTACTGTAATTCCCCTTACCTCAATTAATGCCTGCTAGAATAAACTGAATTCTAAAAAATTAACAGAAAAGTAGCTGAGATAGGAAATAAGAATGTGGGAATTACAAAAAAAAATAAGAGCCTTTAGTTTAGTAAAATGAAGATGGTAAGGGAATATGATCAGAAGCCATATATTCCTAGAAGGTATGAAATTTTCTAGTAAATCCTAGAAAACTAGAAGTTGGCCATACCCAGTGGAGATAGGAAAGAGGGCTCACATTTAATGTACACTATATGGTAGACACTATGTTAGCATATCAAATTTAATCGTGTATCTGTGAAGAAAGCACTGCAAACCCTATTTTATAAGTAGGAAAACTGATACCTGGAGTGGCCATATACCACCTACAGAACAGTGAACCAAGATTGAAACACTCGCCTTTATGGCCCCAAGTCATAAAGCTATTAAACTTGGCTGCCTTAAACATAAATTATAATAGTTTAAGTTTAGGAGAGAAAAATGATCAATACTTTTAACTTTGCATATGAGATGATATCCCTAAGAAGGGATCACCCTCAAAATATAAATAGAATCAATAAGTATCAGATGTATCTTTAAATACTAGAGACAAGCAAGGGTGTAAAGAAAACTGGTGATGTTTGGGGGTACCTTCCAAAACGTTTATTTATTTATTTTTTTTTTTGTGGTATGCGGGCCTCTCACTGTTGTGGCCTCTCCCATTGTGGAGCACAGGCTCCGGACGCGCAGGCTCAGCTGCCATGGTTCACGGGCCCAGCCGCTCCGCGGCATGTGGGATCTTCCCGGACTGGGGCACGAACCTGTGTCCCCTGCATCGGCAGGCGAACTCTCAACCACTGTGCCACCAGGGAAGCCCCCATTCCAAAACTTTTGAAGGTGGTGTCCCCACAAGGAGACTCTGTCTCTTGGTAGCACCATCAGCTCTGCTTCTGGATTGGATGGATATTGAGATGACATTAGAAGTGCTCTTCTCTTAGAGTTAGGACATTCTCTGATTCTTTAGTAATGAAATACCTTTGATTCTTTGCTTTATCACCAAAAAAGATTGTTTAAAGGAACAACCTTTTTGTTTTTCCAGATACACACTGGGAATGCTATTTACCAACTCCCACTACATGCTAGAGATATGATGGTAGTCCCCTTATATATCCCAGTATACCATACAGAAAATATTAAGGCTACTGGCATCAGTCCCATATGGTTAAATAAGCTGTTTAAAGGAGGATATTCCTGAACTGGAGAGGGATGTCTGGGACAAGAGCAAGCAGGATGGAGAGGATTTAATCAACAATTTAGTTTTATCTGGAAGCCTGATAAAATTCAAATACCCATGTCTCGCTTGCATGGGACTTATTTTTCAACATCATATGGCTTGACAATTTTTCTTAAGAATTTGGGATGAGAAGGAAAAACATAATAATTTAATCTAGTCAATAAAAGGAATAATGATGTTCCTCTTATTTCTTTGAAATCCTTTGGTAAATTTCTTGGCTTGTCATCTGACTGACTTTTACCCTTTTCTAGAAAAACAGCATACCAGGAGGAAGTAAGACCTAGTGCTCTTTAGTGTACTCTTGGCATTCTTCCAACTCTTCTGGAAAACATCATTCTATCACTTATATTCCTGTAGAACTGTAAGTTGAAATGAAGAACCCTCTTACCCAGCCTCTTACACAAAAGTATCACGATATTCTTTAAAAGACCCTATCCAAACAGACACATTTTAAATAATTATTAGTTCACCATCATGACCCAACAAGAGTGCAAGGTTGCTTAGCAACAGAATCAGGCACTCTTAACAGGAACATGCATGGGAATAATGGTGAAAAGTGATGGAGATCTTACAAAGGCAAATTCTTTGAATTAAATCTTTGTTAAAAGACATCATAGGGAAAATGAGTTTTTTAACCTAAGAATTGTTTCCTGAGATTGATACATTATTTCATAGCTAAACATCAACCACTTTCCATAGAATAGATAGAACAATGGAACTTTTAGTCTTTACATAATTTAGGGCACTTACAAAACATTATTTATCAGTGTTAGCTTGAAAATGAATAATATTTCTGTGTCGTCCCATTATCTTTAAAACTGTATAGATATATAAAGAAAGGAAGTTACTTACAAAAATAAATACTGCAAATGTATTTGATTAACGATGTTCTATTTTTATGTCATACGTAATTAGACTATAAAAATTGTATTCTTTTAAATTTGAACAAGATATAAGTATATATATATGTATATTTATGTATACATACATACACACAAACATGCATTATCTATCTAATTCCCATTTCCAGTGGAAAAAGAAAAGAAAAGAAAAGAAAAAGCCTGCAAAGCATTGTCTCTTTGGGACTC
Source organism: Mesoplodon mirus (assembly GCF_964341445.2). NCBI lineage: Eukaryota > Metazoa > Chordata > Mammalia > Artiodactyla > Ziphiidae > Mesoplodon > Mesoplodon mirus. The sequence continues at coordinate 203,628,821 of NC_138976.1, read as the reverse complement.
CTAGATTGACTAATTTTTGGCTGAATGGGCTGATTTTATACTACAATACCTGTAAAGGCACTAACTTCCTTCTATTAGTAAATGGAAGAAAATCCAGTACATTTGGGCTCTGTTGATGCAACATGTAAACACCCAGCAAGTTCAAAGCGTAAGCTCAACATCCTGGCAGAAGACCTCAACTTTGACCCTAGTCCCATCTCTGGCTTGGACAATTCACTTAAACACCATAGACCTCATATTCCTCATCTCTAAAAGGAGGTCTCCAAGATTATTTTCAGCTCTAAAATTCCTAAAGTTCATGTCCATCAACTCTAAGTAGCATCATTCTTTTTTCTCACAGAAGAATTGTTTGTTTTACGGCATTGGTTATTTGACTACTGTCTTTATATAAACACTAGAAGTAGCAGGCTTGTTCGCCAATACATTCAAGTATCAGGCAGAAAATTTTCAATACTGGGTTTTTGTTTGTTTCTTTCTTTCTTCACGGCTGATTGCATGTTGCAGAGCTGATTTTTAGTTTCTGGAGGTTAAAAACATGCAGGTGTAGATATAATGTGCTGCAGCCATTTATATCACCAGCCATAATGTTTTAAAACAACTGGCTTTTTTGCATAGTCTTTAGAAGAGGGTTAGATGAGCACTTCTGTTTTCCTTTCCTTGAGAAGTTTTATAACAACACCGAAAGGTCCTCTTTAAAATGTCAGACAAGATTAACAACAAAATCTTGGAAGACAGCCAGTCCACCAAGGAAACAAACCCAAAGGACTCTTTACAGATGCAAATCTTAAATAAGCAACAGAACCTGAGAGTGTGGTGAGGGCAGGGGAGAGAAATACTTTGTAGCAAAGAAATACATTCAAGAGATGCCTCATGGCCTTGAACTGTTGGAAAGGAGTAGCAGTAAACAAACCTGGCCCCCAGCAATTGCTAAAGGGCACATTCATTAGGAAGTTGGAAGCAAGACATCTAAGATCATGAGTCAGAGAAGCAGAATCATGAGCCACACCCACACTGGTTTCTCTATGGTATTGTTACAACCAAGAGAAGTTGATGTAAATATTTTAATTGCAAGGAATTGAAAAACTGGTTTTTAATCTCACTAGTTGATGCCAGGCCAGGTTTTTGATTATACAACTGAGGATGTAGCTCTATAGTCCTGACAGCTGAGTAGTAGAGAAGATGAAGTTTTCTTCCCACAAACATACCACTTCGCCTACTAACAATTCTAAAAGGAGAGAAAGCCTTTAACAGAGAACACATTAAAGGAGAGTCACAGTTATTTGAAACCAGAAACTTAAATATTGATGGAAGAAGCAAGTAGGTTTAGGAAGAGAGCAAGCTACAGAAATTGATGAAAGCTTTGCACTTTTAGTTGAAATTTTAAAAATTATAAACAGAAATGGAGAATTCTCTGCAATTTGTATTTTATCCAGTATTCAACTAAGTGGCCTATTAGTTTAGTAGGATGAAAAGTATCTTGCTGGCAAATGTGGAAACTAATACTGAAACAAAAAGATAAGGCAGAGACATATTTTTGTAGCAAAGGATTTCACCAGCTTTGTCAAGGTTGACACAAGAATCATATTATAGTTATACTTAATATAAATGTTAGATTATGTAATACATAAATGTATATTCAGTAGATATAGTCAATAAATTGTACATAATGTACTACAGTAGTAAATGTTAGGTTCTTTTCAATGAATACTTTATAGTGTTTTGGCGATCTTTATAAAGAGCCTAGTTTTTAAATAAATCCTATTTCAAATTTGGGGAATGAGAAGTTTAAAATAAGATGAACCAGATTTCTACCATCCATTTTCTGATGCTCAAAGTGGGCAGACTACAAAATGGAGCATGGCTGAGGCCATGTGGTAATCTGTGTGTTCCTTGCACTGTTTGAATTATATTATACATCCGTAATATGCAGGGGCACAAATCACTCATAGGTTATGCTTTTTAGGCAAACTTTTACACACGAATAACAACTAATTAGAATAGACCTTAGCAAAACCGTGATGTTTGCTTGTTTCATCAAGCTCCACTTTCTGAGTTTCCCCTGTGAGTCTATTTATTGCTCTGTCTTCTCTATTCCCTAATACCCTCGGCAGAACACTTATGCCCTCAAGTTCTCTTCCCTCTTGCACATCATCAAAACTTGCTTTTGGATCATTCAGGCTGAGGTAAAAATGACTACGATCTTAAAGCACAACCAGTATTTGAATTTTAATGGGAAAAAAAGATTTAAGCTAAAGGGATGAGATTCCGAGATAAAGGGATGAGAGTTGAATGCCAACCATCAGTTAGTAGATGAGAAGACCTTTTTAGGCAGCAAAACTTTTCTGCATCTCTAGTCATAATACTAATTCTGCAAGCTATATAGTTGGAGAGATGCAATCATATGAAAGGCTCAAGATATCAGAAAATAGAAACCAAAACTACTTCTTCTTAGTTCATAAATAGGGTGTAGGTTTACTAAAGAGGACATTAAAACTGCTTCCTGTTTCCTGAACCCAATCCAACCAGCAAGGGAAAGGAGTTGAATAATGTAGCATTTGAGTTGGTTAATGGCAGGGAGAATTCAGAGTGGAATTACAGATGTAAAATGGATATCAGGATGTTATTTGTGTGTATGTGTCCATCGTGTATGTGTATAGAAGCCACCTCTGTCATCTAGGAAAAGACATTTAAATCTGCCAGAGTTATTAATTCACTGAGAAGAAACGATAAACTTCAGCATCATTTTGTTGCTCAATTGGGTCCTATTTGAGGGATGAATCAATAACAATGATTTCCTTGAATGGTCTCTCAAGGCTATTGTTTTTTTATGGCCCTGGTATGCAAGGGGGTTGTTCTGAAAGGACACAAACAGGTAATTCTCTCTTTCAAGGATTTTGGTCGTAGTAGTTGAGCAAAAACTACAGTATGATAGAAAGCAGTTCGTTTTCTTTGTCTCATATACAGAGTTAAAATTAAAAAGTGAAAAGACCCTACGTTTTATCATTTTATATTCAACACTGATCTACATACGTGTTAAAACAAATTGATCTTACTACCCATTATGATTATTAAGGTACCAAAAAAAATTCACTTTGAAAACGATTCCTGAATATGGATACATTTTGTATTCAGAATCACATGGAAAAAGAAGCCTCTTAATTTACATGGGCCAGTGTCCCATAGTTATTGATCATTATTCATGGGAAATAAATTAATTTTCTAACATTCCATCATTTGCTATTTTTTTTAACAAAAGAGGGATTTTATTGTTCAGCACAGGGAAATATAGCCATCATTTTATAAAAATTAAATGTAGTATAATCTATAAAAATATTGAATCACTTTGTTGTACACCTGAAACTAATATAATATCGTAAATCATCTATACATCAATAAAAAGATGCATTTTAGTTTTCTTATCAGCTGTTCTGTTCTTTGTTAAGAAGTGAGGAAAAAACACTGATTCTAAGGAAGTCAGATCCTTGATTTGCCTGATGATTATGAATATGAAAAATGTGTTCTCTACAGAACAGTAGCTCTTAATCAAAAAAAGGCCGGCTCTAACATATTCTACAAAGAAGAGTGTGCCAAGATATAGCAATCCTTTTTGATTCATTTGAAGTTTCAACAAATAGTGTACTCTGCATGAATTTTATCTTTCAACTAAATCATTCTACTGTGGAATTTATGATGCTATAGTACTAGTTTACGAAGAAAGTGTAGTAGGCTTCACATATCTCCATATCTTATATTGATGGCATTTAAATTCTAATACCAAACTGTTATTGTTTCATAAACTAGGAGAAAATTACGCTTATAACAAGCAGGAGAAGCTGGCAGAAGCAATAGATTTTCCATTCTTTGCTTTCTATTGTTTGTAAGCCTAATTACCCTAGTTGACCAATTAATGACAACACATGATGAAATTTTCCTGACTGCTAATTAATGAGCTCTAATTTCACTAGCTTTGTTACTGCTAAGGTTTCCACTAATTCTATGTGTGAATGTCTTCTTACCCTACTCCTCCTACTTTCCCCTTTGAACTTCCTCATATGTAGAGAACCCATTTGATTGACTTAAGCGTCAGAAGATACTTATAATCAGAGAAAAAGCAAAAAAGAATGACTATAATGCCAATTAGTATAACTATTAATTAGAAATTATGTTTTGAGGATTTTCAGACAGAAGAGGAGTAGAAATGATAATAGTTTAGTTTTAGGAAAGCTGTAGTACACAAAGAGAACCCCAAATCACACCACAGAGAATTTTGCAGGAATTTAATATATCTGATATACACTCAATTTGTGCCCATGAATGGTGAGCAACTAGAAGTAAAGGAGAATCTCAAAGTTACATTTCTGGACAAATCAGGTTATCAGAATGATGTAATAATGGCAGTTTACCTCAATCACTTCTTAGGCTTTCTTATTTACTATGCTAAATGTTAAATGAGATTTCTGAGTAAAAGCATTACAATGACTTCAGCATTGTGGGACATGAAACACAGTGAGAACTCAGAGCAAGGAAGGAAATAAGTCAGGTAAGAAGGAAAAAGAATTGAAAGAGCTGAAAGATGTATTACTTGGCTGTCAGGTGTTAGGAGAATTTATTTGTGCTTTTTCTTAATCTTCATAACGCTCTTGTAACAATGGTAGTAACATACACATTTTTTTTTTTAGATGAGCGACCTTTAACTGTAGGTTGCACTTGATTGTCTGCCAGGTTTTCAAGTCTGTGATGGGGACAGTAATGTCAGAAATTTCGATCCCAATCAGATCAAGACCTGGTAGAAACACCATTATGGAAGTGCATAGTTTTGACCCAAATGTGACCACATTAAAATGTTGTTCTTTCTTCTCCAGGATGATAGTCTGTATTTCAAGAAGAATTCTAATTCTTGCCCCATAACAATTTCTCTGAGTTCTTTGTGCCAACTAAAGCCTTTGATTGATTTTCGTATTAGCAAAGCCCTGGAATTCTATGCAAAATGCTATGAATAGTTAGCAAATAGCAAAAGGATGCAGAGCCGTTATCAGATTCTCAAAACTCAATCAGATTATCTAAGAGTTTACATTAAATGAGGTAATGAATGCCCTTTCTGGATCCAAACATTATAATATTTTTAATCCTTACCGTGGTCCCTGAAATGTCTATGATCTCTAATTATCAGTAAGGGAACTGAGGCGTCGTAAAGTCTAAGTAAGTGAGAGGTCTGGAATTCAAATCCAGGTCAGTTTCAGTGTTGAACACCACTAATTCTATAGCCTACACTGCATTCTATACTTTCACTGTAGATAACCAATAAATGTTCATTTATTTCCTTTACCCCAGTTGGGGACAAAGAACATGGGTGTGTGAAAGAAAGTACAGATTAGTTTTAATGTAAATGATATAATAATAATGCTAGTCAGCAGTTACAGAATATTCATATTGTGCTAGGAGTTGAGCATTAAGTACTTTACAGGCATTCTTTTATTTAAAATCTCATATATATAATACCTACCTTAGGAAGTAGGTAATATAAATGTGCCAAGGTGATTGAAATAACGTGGTCACGTACAGTCAATGAAACTGGGAAGGAGTTTTCTGGGCTGATGGTTGAATTTTGGCCAAGACATTAAGGGGAGAAGGGATGAGCACTGGTGAGGAGACTGAAAACTTATTCATCATAGGGAGAAAGCACTGGTGGAAGCATTGTACTGCTTGCTTAAGAACTGTTACCCTCATAACCCAAAAACTGAGGTTTTGCTGAAAGCTGAAGGCAGATTTCTTGCAGTGTGAAAAAGAATTTACTGATATCTCTTCATGTTTGAACATGGCTGTTTTGCAGATTTGTTGAAATGACTCAAGTTCTCTTTCAGATCTGGACTAAATGTCTGTATCATAGCATTAGGGTCCATGAAGCAGCATTTGCAAGCCCATACTCACCTCCCCTCTTTTTAGTGTTTTGCACTCTGGAAAAGCAAACAACAGCAACAACAATATCTTATTTCCTTTTATCTATAGTTATTATTCATCTTGTCAAGAAACCCATTTGATATATTTATGCTAAAATATAAATGAGATTTTTCCAGTTTTATTGAGATTGAATTGATATATAATATTGTATCTGTCCAAGGTGTACAATGTGATGATTTTTATATATATATATATATATATATATATATATATATATATATATATATATATATATATATATATAGTGTGAAATGACTACCACAATAAGTTTAGTTAACCTTAATTCACATAATTACAAATTTTATTTTTGTGATGAGAACTTTCAAGATCTACTCTCTTAGCAACTTTCAAACATAAAATACAGTATTGTTAACTGTAGCGACCAAGCTGTACATGACATCACCATTACACACTTATCTTATAACTAGAAGTGTTTATAATCTTCACTCATTTTCCTCACCTCCAACCCCCAGCTCTGGCAACCATCATTCCATTCTTTCTATCATGAGTTCAGTAGTTTAGGTTTCACATATGAGATCCTAAAGTATTTATCCTTCTCTGTCTGACATTTCATTTAGCATAATGCCCCCCAAATCCACCCATGTGGTCACAAATAGCCAGATTTCCTTCTTTATCATGGCTGAATAATTGGAGGTTGTATGCACACCATTTTCTTCATCCATTCATCCACAAAAATCACTGAGGTTGTTTCCATGTCTTGGCTACTCTATTGGGTTGGCCACAAAGTTCATACAGTTATTCAATACACTGTTCAATAAAACTTGGTGAAAATGAAAAATGTGTCTTTCATTTTTACTTAAAATAAATCTTTGACAAAGCCAGCTAGGCATCCCTTTGAGTAATGACTTATATCGCATTGAAATATTTTAAACATACGAACAGTAATAGCTTAAATGACAAATGTTACTAATATTGACACAATTGATCAAGGAGAATATGTTAGAATATGTTAAAATGCAGATGGACAGTGAAAGAACAAATATAACTTTTAACTAAATATTGTCTTGATATTTAGACCATTGGTTAAGAACATGATAACAGGTTTCATCCATTTCAAGAAAGCAGAATATTTGCAGATCACTTAACATTTACTAGGTATGTTCTCAGTCTGGAAGGATATATTTCATTTACATGTGTCATTTAATTTAACCACATCCCTCTCTAATAGATAGTGTTATACCTATTTGCAGATAGGAAACAGGCTCAGAAAGATTAAGAACGTTACCTAATTCTAGTAAGTTGTCAAACCTAAACTGATCTAATTCCAGGGCACAGCTCTTTCTGACACGTCAGTGTGGGTCTTTATCTCTTTGAGAATTGTTGAACATTAAAAGCCTTCTTCCAGGTAAATGCGTAAAGAAACAACATGAGCAATGATATAACAATACAAGTCTCACTAAATAATTGGTGTGTTTGGCCTTGCTTTTGCTGACAGATCTTTTGCAAAATTGCTTTTCTCTGAGATAGTGGACTTTAAATATTTTCTTTGAAGACTTTCCTAAACTATACCTATCAGAAAGCTACTTTGCTTTCAACCTAAAGAAAAATGAAAGCTTACTTAACTACACTTAGGTGCCAGGGTCATACTATGAACTCTACACCTGCCAGGATTCACGCGAAGATAGGGTGGCTCCACAAACTGTCCATAGTACTGTGATTTCTTTCTGATATTTTGAAGTAGAAACAATTTAATAACTATTCACAAAAGAGAGAAACACTGTTTCTTGGTCCTCAATATCATACTGCTGTAGGCTAATTCTTTCTCTCTTTTTACCCCTTAGTATAGAGAGTGTGTTTTGGGGACCCTCCTTCACGATCTTCTCCATTCCAAGAGCATCTTACATAAATCCAGGACTTCTCAAGCAGCCAGTTTTGCCAGATGGTCTTAGGGTTGGTTGTACCCATATATGTATAATCCTGAACTTCTCAAGTAAGGTCCTTATAGAGCATCATGGCTAAGAGAATTGGTGCTGATACCAGACCTGAGTCCAAATACTGCCTATGCCCCTAACTAGCTGTGTAACCTTGGAGAAGTAACTTAAGCCCCTTAAAGGGATTAGATTTCTCACCCGGAAAATGGTATCATAAATGCATCTACCCTATATGGTTAGTGTGTAAATTAATGTAACTTGAGATGGTGCATGTTTAGCATTAGCACAGTGCCTGTCTCTTGTTAGTAATACCTGCTTTTATTATTAATTATTCTCTTTATATTATCAGTTTCAGCTAGGTGCCTAACATATAATAGTTGTTCAGCAAATATTTACTGGATTGAACCAGCTCTGAAATTTAAGCATTGGGTCAACAGCAAAGTAGTCACCCCATCAATATTTCTCCCACAGAAAGGGAGAATAGATGGAAGCCAGCCATTATACTTTCTTTTCTTATTCTAAACTTCCCATCCAGGCCCAGCACTAAAATAATCTTCCTGAACCCTAACAAAATCGAGAATTTTTCAAGTCACACTATTTGAAAATAGTTGGGTTTCCCTAATCTAATATGTCCCAGGGCCCCAAGGTCACCAAGCTTATATTAATGAAGTCTAGTTAAGATAAATGATTACACTTAGTAAATCAACTGCTTGTGAGCTCATTGGACTTTTTAAAACTTACTATCTGCACTTCATAGAGACACAAGTATTTTGCTTTTGTAGGACACTCAACAGTCAAAGTAGTCTTTCAAAAAGCACAAATCAGATGCTATTATTGCACTGCTTCTAACCTCTAAAGGCTATCTATTGTAAAGAGATTAAATTTTCAACTACTTAACCAGGCTCACAGGGACCATGTGCTCTGGTCACTTATTACATCTTTCCCTGACCTTCATGGGGTTCGAGGCACAGTTGTCTTTTTCAGTCCCTCAGATGCAACAAGCTCTACTTCTTGCTCTCCCAGCTTTAGACTGGCTAATCCTTCTACCCAGACCAATTTCCCTCTGATCATTAAGGTCTCGGTTCAAACGCCACCACTGCTATCTTGACCAAAGAGAACTGCCTCCTCAGTGCCTCTCCGTCCCATTGTCCAGTTGTATTTCTGTCGCTGTACAAAATTTATTTACATGTTTACTCTGTCTTCCTCCACCACTGGACATTTGCTTAAGAGCAAGGATTTTGTAATTTTTTGCTCACCACTGAATCTTCCAAGGCTTGCAGCAGGCACTGGCACATAGAAGGTGTGTAGGAAATGTGTGTCTAATAAATGAATAAATATGTGAATGAAAAAAACCTGAAACACTAACACAAGACTATTCTCCTTTCAAAAGAATAATGAAAAATAATTTCATTCAATAAGAGTCATTCTTAGTTACTGATACATGACTTAGTAGTTCCTAGTCAATTGAAAATGTTCCATTTTTTTCTGATACTTCACAAGTCATTAATTAAATGTTGCTCACATTTAAGGCCAATCTCTGAGACATTATTATCTTGTTTACTCTAAAGTTCCAGCATTAACTCAGGCGTAGCTTCACCAAGTACTGATCATGTGACCTTGGCCTCTCATTGCCTCAGTTTTCTCATTTGTAACACGGATATAATAATAGGCTTATTTCATAGACCTATGAGGAAAACCTCATATATATATATATATATGTGTGTGTGTGTGTGTGTGTGTGTATATATGTATTTAAACAGTGTCTTAGAATAGTGTCTGGCACATGATAAGCATCACAGAGTGTTGACTGCTGCTACTAGTACTGTTATTATGAGAACTAACTGTTGAGAATAATCCTTCATATACTGGTTTATTCCACTGAAGATAAAGGAAACTAATAGAATGTTAGAAATCAGATTAAACACAGAAAGCCAATAAAATATACCAAGACAGAAGATGATGAGAGTGTAAAAGCATAGAAGAAAAAAATGGTTTTTGTTTTTCTTATTCTTTTTCTTTTTTAAAGAAGGAAAGAGCCTAGAAATAGGACAAAAACTATTCATTGGCTATACTGACATGGGAATCGCTGGTGACCTTCATAAGTAAAATTTCAGGACAGTGGGCAGTGAGACTACGGTGAGAGAAGTCAGATGAATGTAAATTATGGAGTAAATGGGATGTGAGGAAATGGAAACAATATATGAAGATAACAATTTTGAAAAGTTCAGACATGAATTGGCTAAAGAAGATATGCAGGGATTAGGGGAGGAGGGAGGCTTTCATGTTACACGTATAGATTTTAACATTTTAAGTTGGAGTTACTAGTCTAGAATGAGGTTGAATTTTGGCAAGAATCATTCATAAGGAGTAGATGGGCTATAGAAAATGCAGTGCTGTGAAGTACTTGAGAAGATGAGAGAAAATGAAATCCTATCTGTAGTGCACACGGCCTTTTAACTTTAACTCCTGTAGTAAAAGGGAATACAAAGATCAATGCAAATGCTAATGAATTAATGGATTTGGCAGTGGACTATTTACTGACTTCTGTGTTCTTAATGTGTTATGAAGCACCTCACCGGCTCAGAGTGAAGGAAGTAGAGAGGATGGAGGTTAAGTAAAGCTTCTAAGAAAATAGTCCTTAAGGAGAATTAGAAAGAGCTTACTGTAAGTCAGAGCAATATTTCCAGTCTTGAAAATCCATTTGAAGCTGGTGATTATTAATTTATTGGAATACCAATTTGCCCTGCCACATGATTTTTCTCCAGCTACCTGGATATAAGTTACACAAAGGCAGAAGAAAGTGAGAGATAACAATGGAGGGAAAATTCAATTAGTATTTTTTTTTACCTTTTTCCACTTCCCCGCTCCAACTCTGGGGAGCCTTCACAGACATGGCTGCCCTCCCAGCCTCCAGCAGCACTCTGTTATCAAAGAATTCAAAGAAATGGAACATAGGTTTCCAACTTATTAATTTAGCAAAATCAAAAATTATATATAATGTCTTCCGTTAGCAAAGATTTTTGCAATATAATTTGGTTCCATCTTTTGACAAGTAATTTGGCAATGTCTAGCAAGATAAAAATGTTAATAGCTTTTTACACATTAATTCTAATTCTGGATGCTTATGCCAATAAATAATTTATAATCCAGAAAATTATTATATAAAGATGCTCATTGTCATGTCATTTGTAATAACAAAAAATTGGAAACACTTTTAATTGTTAACAATAGGAAAACAGTTTAGGAAATTATATCCACTTAGTAGAAACTTACACAGTTACTATAGTATAATTACAAGATGACGGAACAAAATAGAATAATGCTTAATAAAGAAAGAATGAAGAAAGCTTACCTAAAATTGTGTCTTCCTTATAACTAATTATGTAAACATATAAATATTTATTAAAACTTAAAACCAAAATAAAGTTTTAAAAGCTCTGTACCAGTAATGGGGATTTTATGTTTGTTTCAAAATATTTTTAACATAACTCTTATAATTTTGTTTTTTCTCCTCCTTTTCTTAACAATTTCTGATTATTACCTCATTTTTCATTTCATAGTTTCAAATAAAGTCAGCAATTTTATCATCAGAGAAGATTAGACTTATTTTTCAGTTCATAATTCCAAGTTATTTGGTATAAAAAGACCATATACACTTGTAGCTGCTTTCAAAATAAAACTTTGAGAATTTTTTTTTTTTTTTTTGCTTAATCTTTCCTAGTATGGAGATTCAGCAAACTACCTAAAATTGCTAGCCATTCTTTTTTCATTTTTCGCATTTTATTCAGTACTTCACAGAAATGATAACAAATGAGTCTGCAGTTGATTCTGCCAATTTCTTAAATCCTCTATTATCCACAATATGAAACCATACTAATATGAATGCTTCCAGTATTTTCAGAGCTCTTTAGTTATTATAGTTGAGCATTCTGTATGAAGTATCTTATATAAGTGTAAAATTTAGACTCAACTTCTGGAAGCTTTTCATGTCTTAGTTCAAAAGTGAGAGATGCTTAATCCAGCCATATGATTAACAATTACTTGTATAGTAAGAAGCTCCTAAATTATTGTTTTATGGATACCTGGCAGTTTTCTTGCCATTTCTCAGAAGTTCTCTAGTAAACACATTCTCTCTCTCTCTCTCTCTCTCTCTCTCTCTCTCTCTCTCTCTCTCACGCACACACACACACACACACATTGTGATTAAAAGCACAGACTTTGGCATTATGAAATCTAAGGTTCAATTTCCAGTTCTGTAGTTTCTGGGCCACTTCACTTTAGGCAAGTAACCGAATGTCTCTGATTGTTAATTTCATCTGTAAAATGGACATTATAATCATATCAGACAATCCTCAAAACTTCCGTAATGATTTTAGAGTTTCAGAGTCAGGTACAAGCAGGCACTCAGTAAATGGCTAGAGATTTTATTACTTTATTATTATTTAGGTCTTGATTTTCCTTGAGTCTGTGAGTCCCCATAATGAAACGTAATTTCCAGTAGATTAACACCTGTTTTCACCAAAAATTTTAACTGAGTTCATTACTTTCTGTGCAACCCAGATTAGTTTTCTGCCTTTTTTCCTGTGTCGTATGTAGGTGTTCAATAGATTTATTTAATAAATGTATGAATGCATAGATGAATTTTTGAATGCTTCTTTTTGAGAAGGTAGAACAAATGTGACACAGTAGAACAGATAAGAAAATAGTCCATGGAAAAAATGGCAAAGTCACATATGTGCCCAGGGCCAGCCTAAGAATTGCTTTTTTTTTTAAGGGAAAATAAGTTGAATAGCTTATTTTACATATTTTTATAAGTTAAGTACAGGTACTTCCCTGGCGGTCCAGTGGTTAAGACTTCGCCTTCCAATGCAGGGGGTGTGTGTTCAATCCCTAGTCGGGGAGCCATGGTCCCACATGCCTCGCAGCCAAAATACCAAAACATAAAACAGAAGGAGTATTGTAACAAATTCAATAAAGAGTTTAAAAAGTGGTCCACATGAAAAGAAAAGTTAAGTACAAAAATTTGCTGATGATTTACATATTTAGCACCAATAAAATAATGTGAGATTAGCTGTACTAAAACAGAATGTTGAGCTACATTCACTTTAAGTGACATTATATAATCTAAATTTGTGGAAAACTTCTGAGATGGCTGATAAAAAGTAAGATGGTGAGTGACCTTTGAGCAGAAAAAGACAGAAAGAGAAATGGCCTTTTCTACATTCTATTGTGCCTCTAAGTAAAATGCTTGGTAACCTAGCTACAAAGCTATATATCATTTGGCTTTAGGCACCTACTTGTGAGGATCAGATTTTGCCATGGAGAGGATTTGTAAAGGTATCACACATTCCAGTACCATTGGCAACCACAGCTACCAAAAACTCTAATATAACTTGATGAACCTAATGTTAGAAGATAGTATCATTTCTTGTGGGTATTTTGGGAAAACGTGGGTAGGAAATGTATAAAAGTGAATACTTTATTGACTGAAATAACAATTCATCATTTTGAAAACATTAAATATATTAAAGTTGTTATAGCATCAGGCATTAACATTTCACTCTACTTTAGACATTGCCTACAATCAACGTTTGCTGCCCTTTGAAACAGAATCATGCTTGTGGTATGCATTAATCATATAAAAGATTAAACACTGAAAAGAAATTCAGCCTTTAAAGACAATTTGCTTTGATTTATTCAGTGGGTTCTTCCAAAAAGTTAATACCAAGAATTATTGCTTGTTGAATTGGAGTTACAAATCCTTTCAGAGTTACTTAGTATTTTCTTTAATATCAGTATCAAGGAAGGTAAAGCAAATTGACATATTTATTAGGAAATACAGGCACATAATCCTAAAACAAGAAACACGATGTTTTTATAGACTTTATTTTTTAGAAATGTTTTAATTTTACAGAAAAATTGAGAAGATAGTATAAAGTGTTTCCATATACACTATACCCATTTCCCTCTATGATGATCCACTTATATTAGTATGTTACATTGTTACAATCAATTAACAAATATTGATACATTATCATTTATTATAGCCCATCCATTAGTCCAGTTCCTTAGTTTTTACCTAATGTCCTTTTTCTATTCCAGGATTTCATCCAAAACATCACATTACATTTAGTTGCCATGTTTCCTTAGGCTCCTCTTGGGTTTGATAACTTCTCATATTTTCCTTGGATGACCTTGACAATTCTGAGTAGTTAGTTTTTTGTAGGTTGCCCACTACTAGAATTTGTTTGATGCATTTTTCATGATAATATTGGGATTATGTGTTTTCGGGAGGAAGACCACAGAGTAGAAGGGTTATTCTGTCAGATCACATCAAGTGTACAAAGTATGAATATGCATTATGAATGCTGAGGTCGACTTTGATCACCAGGCTGAGGTAGTGTTTTTCAGGTTTCTCCATCGTACGATTACTGTTTTCCCATTTTCATACTGTACTTTTTGGAAGGAAGTCAATATGCTCAGCCCACAACTAAGGAATAGGGAGTTATGCTTAAGATGGAGTACTACATAAACTATTTGGAATTCTATTGCACTGGAGATTTATCTATTCTCCTGCATTTATTTATGTATCCAATTATTTATTTATATCAGAAGAACTCATGGATTTTTATTTTATACTTTGGGTTATATTCTAATTCTACTTTAGTTACTTTGTTCCTCAAATTGCTCTAGTCCTGACCCTTGTGAACTCTTTTCAGTTGGCTCTTGTGCCACTCTGAGGTATCCCCATCCCATATATTTTTTTGGAACTTTCTGACACTATAAGATGGTCTTGTCTATAAATCTTGTATATTTACTGCCCCAGTCCTAGAATCAGCTATTTCTTCAAGGATAACTAGGTCTTTTTAGTGGAGAAAGGTATTAGACAGGAGGATCTGGGTGTGGGGTGTGCTAATTGCTGCTCGGATGTCATTGCTTCTAGATCTTCTCAGCTGACAGAGCAAAGAGATAATATGTGTGTACATGACCCATGTATACGCACATATCTATAAGTATCTCTCTACATAACCATGTGTATTAAGGTAATATGAAACAATATTAAGCTAAACATGAATATATTTTGATGTTTCCAAATTTAATCTGTTACCACATAGATCATCTTAGCCTCATCTCTTGCTTATCATTAAATTTCAACTCCAGCAAAATATTTGACTTTTAGAAGTATGAAAATCAAATTGTAGCAACTTTGGGAAGCCACATCATCTAGCAGAATAATTCTTAAAGGGCAAGGTGTTTATCATCAAATTTTAATTTACAATCAGCAGTACTTTTTAACATCAGTAGGCCTCCAGACCTCTGCTTCCAAGAAGAAGAAGTAGCCCATTTCTCCCAGGTTCTCCCACTTAAAACTAAAACCCTGAACATAACAACAAACAAACATAGGAAGACGCTGAGAGGTGGAAATGAGAAGGCAGACTTAACTAGGGACTTTGGGACTTGAGGAATAATATGGTGATGAGTCCCCTGTGTTTCCTGTTACTTCCCATACATCCTGGAGAGGGTATTACAGGAACCCCCAATCAATAACCACCAACAGAACAACAGACAAAAAAGCTTCAGAAAAAAACACAAAACCCTGTTCCCCCTAGCCAAAGTATGAGGAAAGGGGTTGCTAAAGACAGAAGACCATTTGGGCAATAATATACACACTACTCGAGCCAAGTGCCAGTGGAATATTGAACCCATCCCCTATGTCCTGTGGTTTCAGTTGGGCCAAGCTAGGATTTGATCTTCCACACCACCCCACTCCTGCCCTCCAGAAGAGGCAGCGCTCTGAAACAACCCACCAGGGTTGTTTCTGTGTGGTCCAGTGGTGAGCTGTGCCTCCACCCCTTTCCATTAGCAAACAGACTTTAAAAGGTGGTGCCTGACAGGCTAGTTAACACTGGGCTGCCCTCACACAGTCGTGGGGTCCAATGGTGGGACTTAGCGTCCATCTCTCCCTGACATCAATAAGAATAGGATGTTACAGGTTGGAGGGAGTAGGCACTCCACTAACCCCCAACACATGGTGTCAGTGAGACCCAGTGGGGTGCTGAATCCCCATAACCATCCTGAGGCAGTAAGACAGAATGAGATGGCACAAGCAGGGCTAGTTGGCAGTTCTCTTCCTCTTACCTTGGTGTCAGTGGGGCCAGCACGTAGCTGACCCTCTACACACACCCGGCATCAACAAGAAGGAATGGAGTGGGAGGAAGGACAGCAAACACTTCACTTCTCCCCTCCCCTGGTGTCAAGAAATCTACTGGGGAGATGAACTTCCACTCCTACTAAAAGGCAACACAATGATATTAATGTTCCCACTTTTGGGGGAAGGTGTCAGAAGGGCCATAGGATAGCTGAACTTCTACTTGATCTGTCTGCAGTGAGGCAATGTAAGTGCCCACTTTTGCTGGGGTATTGTCAGTAGGGCCCAATGGAAATCTATACATAACCCCCCAGTCCTCATACTACACCTCAAATAGGATGACTTCCTTCTAAAAAGTAATAATAAAATTAAATGGGATGCAGAGTCATATAATAACTCACATTGTTTAGAATACAATGGAAAAATACTCATGACACTAAGAACCAGAAAATCACAGAATAAATGAGAAAAGACAATAAACATACACCAAAACTGAGGTAAAACATCTATTGAAATGATTAGACAAGGATTTTAAATAAGCTGTCACATAAATGCTTCAATTAGCAATTATGTGTTCCTTGACAGAAATGGGAAAAATAGCAAATGGAAACAAAGAACTAGATGTTACAACAATAAAAACAAATGAGAACAGTAGAACTGAAAACTACAACAATCAAAAACTTTGCTCAAGAGTAGAGTGGAGATGACAAAGCATAGAATCATGAACTTAGAAGAGATCAATACAATCCACCACATGTACAGAGAAAAATAGACTGAGGGGTAGAGACGGGAGAAAGAACAGGATCTCAAGAACGTGTAAACAGTAACAAAAGCACTAACATTCATATCATCAAAGTTCCAGAATGAAAACAGAGAGCAAGTAGGACTGACAAAGTATTCAAAGAAATCATGACTAAAAAGTTCCCATTTTTTTAGAAGACATAAACACAAATTCAAGAATCTGAGCAAACCCAAAGAGGAAAAACACAAAGATATCCTTGCCAAGACGTGTCATAATTAAACTTCTGAAAAGTAGAAACAAAAAAAATCTCGAAAGTGGACAGGCAGAGACAATGCATTACTTATTGAGAAACACCAATTCCAATGACAGCATATTGCTTGTCTAAAACTCTGGAGTCAGAAGCACTGACATAACATTTTTCAAGTGCTAAAAGAAAAGAACGCTCAGCCACAAATTCACACTTTCTATATCCACTTTCTTGTTTGACTTACGTTAATGGACTACTAACTCATCTTTCTATATCCGGGACTGCCATCACCCTTCTCCAAAAATCTAGTCACAGTATTTCCAGAGTGATCTTTCTGAAAATGAAACAAATTTTTCTTATAAAAATACCTGATTGTGTTACGAAACTTTTCTCTCTTCTAAGTTACCAGTTAAAATCCTTCAATGGATTCCCATCTTTCTTGGAGTAAAATCTGACATGCAAACTCTCTTTGTCCTTTTGGGCTGCTGTAAGATTATGGTGCAGGTTGGGTGGCTCATAAACAACAGGCATTTTTTTCTCACAGTTCTGGGGGCTGCAAGTGCAAGAATAGGGTGCCAGTATGGTCAGATGAGGGCCCTCTTTTGAGTTACAGACTTCTCATTGTAACCTCACATGGCAGAAGAGCTTCAGGAGCTCTGTAGCGTCTCTTTTATAAGAGCACTAATACCTTTATCATTTCCCAAAGGCCCCACCTACTAACACTATCACCACCGGAAATTAAGATTTCAACGTATAAATTTGGAGGGGAACACAAAGAATACACCATAGCACTTACTATACATACATGGACCATTCATGGTCTGGATTCAACCACCCTCTCCGTTGTCTTCTTTTCTTACACTCCTGTGAGCATTTCTTTTCTTTTCTTTTCTTTTTTTTTTTTTTTTTTTTTTGCGGTACGCGGGCCTCTCCCTGTTGTGGCCTCTCCCATTGCGGAGCAGAGGCTCTGGGTGCGCAGGCTCAGCAGCCATGGCTCATGGGCCCAGCTGCTCCATGGCATGTGGGATCTTCCCGGACCGGGGCACGAACCCGTGTCCCCAGCATCGGCAGGCGGACTCTCAACCACTGCACCACCAGGGAAGCCCCAGTGACATTTCTTATACTGATTATGAATGGAACTCCTTTCTGGCCTGATCCTTAACCATTCATTTTCTGGCAAACATGAATTTATCTTCTCTTTTCCTCAAAAATTCACCCTTCCTTCATGTTACGTATCCATTTCAATTGCCTTCTACAGGAAGCCCTACTGATATCCCCCATATACTACTGTCCACGGCATGAATTAAGGTCTTACCATGTCTTCCTATAGCACTCTGTAATAATTTTTACGGTAACTATGGATTTTCTTATTTCAGTGTCACAATACATTGACTTCTAGATGGCACGATAATGATGTTAGTAACAGTAACACTGGTGCCTAGTTTAACCCATGGCATACTTTAGGTGTTCAATAAATGTTTGTTGAATGAGTGAATGAATGAATGAATGAATGGTCAGTTTGGAATCTTAATCATGTTACTTTTCAAAAATCTGTTAAAAAGATCCCCAGAGTTTTCCAGAAGATTAGGGACTTAGGATCTTCAACTTGATTTAATAGAGGAAATTTTTACTCATACATCATGCTTAAATACCTCAAAGTAAAACCATTAACCCAGGAATTTAAGGTTACCCATTTGGACTTGCAAGCCAATAATTGATATCTCCTGCCCCCACTGTATTAGATGGTTTCAATGCTCCACTCATATCTCCCCAGCACTCATCATTCCAGTATATGCTGATAGACTCATGCTACCACCTGCAATTATCCACCTTAGGGCAGGCCAGAAATGTACAGGAGTTAATGTATCTGGGTGTAGCTTTCAACCAAGGACAGAGGGGACTGGAAGATAAGTACTTCAAGTTTCTCACCAGTTCTTGGGATAACTCTGAGACATGTTCTATAGAGTTTCACAGAACTCCCCTGAAGTACTGGCAGCAGTTTCCTGCAGGAGTAATTGATTCAGTAATGCACCTCTGTTGGCTTCCTTCCATGCCACCATTCTCAATTCCCACTCCACTTCTGAGTCTTCTGGAAGCACCTTCCAGATGAACAGTTTGCATTGAAATTATTGCCTCAGGTTCTGCTTCTAGGGGAATTCAATTTATAGCCTCCTAACAATCCAGTGCTCCTTATAGAGCCATCACTGGTACAAGTACCAAGGCATGCCACATTATGTATCACCCCTCCTAAATCTTAATATTTTTAAACAGATAGGAAAGAGCATGACCTTGAAGAGAAAAATCGTTTATATGAGAATGGCCAATGGATAAAGGGAAGGAGAGACAGTGCCATTTGTTTTCCATTAATGATTGTGTGAAATTTATGGGCAGATGGTCTAAGAGGTGTGACTATAATTTGAGGAGCCTGCTCCCTTGGTTACAGAAGACTGCTATTGTTATTATTATGGAAGCACAACCTCATGACTTTATTGCTTCAGTTGATGTAGCCTTTTCCTTTACCCTTAAATCTTTCTACATCACTGAATTGCAGCCAATAGATTTATTTTCTCCCTATGGCTCCATAACAAAAAAAAGACACACATGTGCACACACACACACACACACACACACAGAGTTTTGTGTATGCCAGTGCTAGAAAAGACAAGCTCATGGTGCATGTATGCGATGGATATTGTACATTACAGGTCTCTGTGAAATAGTTTTCTGCAGGTTCGTATGTTTATTTTATGAATAATTAACTTTAGTAAAGTTAATTTCCTGAAGATCTTGATGAAGGCTGAAGAAAGGAAGTAAATTTTAAAGAAAAAGACTTAGAAACTTGCCCTTTTTGCCCTCTCTTTGTGTCTTAATGAACAAAGTATAACTGGGCCTTTTTTGAAGTCTTTGCTTGAGTTGAAGACACAAAATGCAACCTGTACTCTTATCATAATATGTTCAGTTTATGAGTACACAAACTTATAAACTGTGAATTTCCCTAAAGTTATTATACCATTTAGAAGATGTTTGCTGGGACGTTTACTTAAAACCAAACAATTGAGGTCTATATGTCCAAATAATTTCCTTCTCTCTTGCTGTCTCCATTTCAGTTTCCTGAGTTTCTGGGAAGGCCTGGTTTCCCCAAAGGAACGATTTCTGGTAGAATTCTGGAGGTCTGACCCAAGAAAAAAAATCCAGTATAGCCAATGAATTGAGGACAAGAAGGTTTCCAATCAGGTAGGAACATTTAATCTCATACATTACAATCATCTTAAGTAAGGTGTGCTGATAGCTGGATATGATATAACTGCTTGGAAAAAGATGCATATCTAACCTACCCCACAAGGAAGCTGTTCTCAATTACCTTAGAGGTTGTGGTGTTTATCAGAGAGTGCCTTGGGGGAAATGAATACAATAACAGTATGATGCTTTTTTTTTTTTTCATTTTTAGCTCATTGTTGCCAAGTACACTTGGTGATCTTGGTGCCTGTGGTTTAATCCCAGGAGGTTAGACATGTGGAACAGCACATTAACCCTTTTTAGTATTTTCTCCCAATACAAATCATTTTTATAGGTTGTCTCCATGGTCTTCTAGTTGCTTATCAAAATTAAGCTTCAAGTCTTCTAAGTGAGCAATAGCCCCTGTCAGTGTGAGGAAATCAGCTTGGTTCTTATTGGGGCACAAATTCTTGGTCTTGGCACAAAGTGGGTTCACATAGGGAGTTAGAAGGAGAAGAATGGGGCATGCGAAAGGGGAGTTCTGTGTTCTCATTTATCTATGCATGTTGAAACTCCACTAACAGTTTTATTTTCATTAGCAATTTGTGATAAAAACTTAGGGTAAAGGGAATAATGAAGGTGTCCCATTATATGGCAGGACTAAAGATAGTAGTGACATCAAAATCAGGGCCTACCCATCTCATTTGCAGTTATATACTCAGTGTTTAGCATAGCATTTGACCCCTCATCAGTATTCAATAAGAAGATGCCTGTTGAATGATTTAGGGATGAATTAATGAATGAAAAAAGTTAATATGGTAGAAAATGTGTTTTATCCTTGTATTTTCGTGTGTTGACTTCTATATTTCAAGACCCAGCACTGTAACTGACACATAGAATATAAGCAATATAATTTGCTGAAAGAATGAATGAGTCCCCACAATTCTAAGAATAATTTTAAGACCAACACAGACCCCATATCTACCAAGGTCTATGACAGAAGTATCCAGAGATGAAAGCCTGATCTCAGCTAGTGGTAGAGTTGACAGAATTTATCTAGTTTTAATAATTTACAGCTCATCCCATTACATCTAGGCATAGTACCTACGTGAGCCATACAATTAAATGTTGACTGAAAAAAAATACACAACCTAAAAGTTGAGAATTATGTTTTATTTGGAGGACATACTGAGGACTTAAATCAGGAGACAGCCTCTCAGATAGCTCTGAGGGACTGTTCCGAAGAGGTAAGAGAGAGCACAGGATATTTAGGGGTTCTTGCAAAAAAAAAACCCAGGTATTTGGAACATCAAAAGATTACTGTTAAGTAAAGAAACTAGACATCTTAATTTAATAAATTTAGCAATTTTCTATATATGGTGCGATGCAAGAATCTGGTCTCATGGAAATCATTCCCTTGAAATGCACTTTAATTATCTAGCGCCAGTATCCTGTTTTCTCCATCCTGAATCCCCTCAGGGTGGAGCATTGGGGGTGGCTTCAGTGGCTGATGGCTTGATGGCTATAACATCCTTTGTACTGATACCGCAGGCTACATTCTTTGTCCACGTAAATGACTTGAATATGGATAGTAAATCTGTGGATTTGCAAAATTTAATTCTTGGAGCATTTTTAGAAGGACAAAGTTAAGGGCAATTTCAGAATCACTAGCAGCTAAAATTGCTATTTATACTTTTCCACCGGTAGGTAGTAATCTGTTGTTGCTATCTTCAGTATTCCCAAGGGATAACAAAAGCCATTTAATTCTAGAAAGAAATGTAAAATTTAGCACAATGCAACTTCCATAAAACCAAACACACAAACACACACCCAACTCTCGCAGATATGAAGTAATAATCTAAAATAGAATCCTGGAACTAATTGCAAAAAGAGAGCAAATGTACTCATACTGGATTTTATTCTTTTATTAATGTTTGATATATATATATATATATGTGTGTGTTTATTAATAAAATTCAGAGTTGCTATATGGAGAAATAGCTTTGTACCAATATTGTCTTTGTATGTGTTTATCAATAATGTATGAGATTGCCTCCTATGCTCCTTTTCCTTTATTCTCTTGCAGGCAGTAGATGTAGTTATCAGTTGTTTTTAAAATTTCTAGGCAGCCAAAGAACTAGTATCACTTAAATAAAGAAGGCAAACTGTCCTAAAGTAGGAACAATTTTCCTTCATTATGGAACATAAAGTCCTCCTATGAAGGGGGAAGAATTTCATAGCTAAAAGCTTTCAACTACAGAAGATTTATGAGTAACTATGTATGTTGTTTCAAAATGGACTCTCTATAATTAATGTCTAGGGGTTATCTTTGGTATATAATGGATTTTGATTTTTTAAATATTATTAGATAATATACAAAAGAATATATTTAGTTGTATGTAAGTTATGAGAAATAATAAAAACTCCTGCAAACACACCACCAAAACTACGAACTAGAATCAAAACTGCTGAGTCTTCTCTCTGTTCTCTACCCTGATCCCACCTTCCTGCTTTCACCAAAGAAATCACTCTGATCTTGGCTTTATGTTGAACATCCACATAATTTTTATCTGATTTTGCTTATTATTGAGATTTATAAAATTGATATCATACTTGAGTCTTCTGTGCTTGCTTTTTTTACTCAACATTATGTTTCTAAGGTTCATCCACTTTACTTTAACTAGTGTTCATTCATTTGTACTACTGTATAATATTTGATTGTATAAATACAAGAAAATGTGTTTATTCTATTAATGATATTTGGGTTGTTTGGGGCCTATTACGGACAGTACTTCCATGAACATTTATTTTAATGTTTCCTGGTACACATGTGCAAGATTTAACATAAGTAAAAGAGTAGACATACTAAGAGTAGAATTGCTGAGGTGTCGGGAATTCAAATATTCAACTTTAAAACTTCATGTCAAAATGTTTTCCAAAGTTATGGAATCAATTTTCAGCCCTTTTGCTCTATAGCTTCACCAGTTAGAATGGCCATTCTAGTCTTTTTTTCCTTGTATTAGTCTGCTCAGGTTGTCCTAGCAAAATACCTCAGCTTCAGTGGCTTAAAAAACAAGAGATTTATCTTCTCACAGTTCTGGAGGCTGGAAGTCCAGGCTCAGGATGTTGGCAGTTTTGGGTCCTCCTGAGGCCTCTGTCCTTGACTTGCAGATGACCACTGCTTCCTTGCCATGTCCTCACATGGCCTTTTCTCTGTGTGTATACATCCCTCTTATCTCTTTCTCTTCTTACAAGGACACCAGTCATATCTGTTAGGGCCCCACCATTATGACCTCATTTAACCATAATTATGTTTTTAAAGTCCCTGTCTCCAAACAGCCACATTGGGAGATGGGGCATCAACATACGAATTTTAGGGAACACAATTCAGTCCATAACAATTTTAATTTGTATTTCTCTAATTACTGATAGGCTGAGAATCCTTTCATTTGTTTAACAGTTGCCTATGTTTCCTATTCTGTGAAGTCCAGAGAATATCTTTTGTCCATTTTTCTACTGTTTATCTTTTTCCTACTTATTTGTATTGTTTTTTAAATACAAGCAAATAATCTTTGGTCAGCTATATATGACACAAATAAGTTATTTCATACCTTCTAACTTTTTTAATGTCTTTTGATAAATAGTGGCTCTCAATTTTAATGAAATCAAATTTATCTTTTAGCTTAGTGTCTTTTTGTTCTACTTAAAATGTCCTTCCCTAGTTTAATGCTACCCAGATATAGTATATTTTCTTCTGAAAGTTCTAGTGTATCTTTGTTTTATATTCAAGCCATTAATGCACTTACAATCGACTTGTCTGTATTATCCAATTTCTTTGTTTTCTTATGAATAATTAAGTCTTCCAGGACCATTTTGGAATGAATGGATTTTTTAGGTGTGTCTGAGCTGTTCTTGACCATTCACATAAATTTCAGAATTGGCAATCCTGTAAAACCTCTATTAAGTATTTTTATTGTAATTGTATTGACTATATAAATTAAGTTGGGGAAAACTTACACCAATATGATGAGTCTTTTCAATCCATAAACAAGATGTACCTCTCCATTTATTTAAGACTTCTTTAATATCTTTCAATAAGGTTTCATTTTCTCCATAAATGTCTTGCACATTTTTATTTAGATTTATTCCTAGGTAGTTTTTTTTCCATTTTAAATAATTTTTAAGCTCTCTCTTTGTTCCTGGATTATAGAAATCCAATAGATTTTTGCATCTTGAGCTTATATCTAGCCATCTTGCTAATATTGTTTTTTCGTAAGAGAGAGGATTTTCTTAGCAAAGAGGAATAAATGTAAAATCAAGTAAAAAGGTTATGGGTCAGCTCTGGTCAATAGAACTTTCCATGATAATGGAAATGTTCTTAGTGCTGTCAAAAACTACAGCCATTAGTCACATGTGTTTTTAAATTTTTAAATGTAAGTTCAATAAAATTAAAATTTCAGTTCCTAAGTCAAACTTGCCCACATTTCAAGTATTTAATAGCCACTTGTGACTAATGGACACTATACTGGACATTGTATCTCTAGACTATTAGACTGTGAAGCCATGGCGTCCCGGGATTTTATCTTTGTCAATGGCATAGTGAGATCTTTCATGTGACAGTTATTCTGTTATTAAAAAGAGAAGTTACTTAACCTAGTCATCCCTAACTTTTTGAAATAATCCAACATAGCTTTCACCACACATGGATTTCTTGAATCATATTTATGTTTCTAAACTATTTCTTATATCAAGTGTTCACTTTGTAGCAAGTTCATTGTCCTAAAATGGCACATACCAAAGTATCAAGAGGTTCCCTTATTCCTGATAAGCTGTGATGGGATGAAGAAGACCTTGTTACCCTGCCGATCTGATTTTTATTATAATCAGATGTTAATCTGTGTCAGTCTCCATATTCAAAATTCACCTTCAAAATTATATGTTATTCACATGATGGTTGTCTTTATATCATTTAGCTAGAATCATGACCTTATAAATGCAGTTTTGGTCATTTTCTACTAAAACCTCATATTTATCTGTGTGGAAATACATCTCCTACTTGTTTGCCCTCTTATAAACTCTTCCTGTAATTTAATCCTCATGAGCTTTATTTCCCCTAATTTTAATTACTTAATATTTTGTAAAACATTTAAGAGATCACTGGTATGCTCTTTTTTTTCAGTCATCTATACATTTAAACAGTGTGTTGCAATAAGAAATAGTACTGGTAATCAGAAGACCAGAGTCCTAGTTTTACCTGTAAAAATGAACTATATGTGCATTTAAATAAGTTTTATGTAAGGTTATATAAGGTTTATCCTGATTCTAAAATTGTTCTGATTATTTAGAAAATTATGTTTGAAATATGACATTATTCAAAACCAATAGAGCTTTGAAATCTATTAAAAATCTACAAAGAATTCAACTATTTCACCTTTTTCCCTGATTTGATATTAAACTGTAATCCTTCATCTTTCACTTACAGCATGCTGTAGCTGCTGTTGACACAAAGACAAAATATAATGTCTAAATATTGTGTACTTGTGTTTTAAATGAATACTTTTGTTTAAAATTGTCTTTTACATAGATTCTTGATTCCCTTTTCACAACGTTTCCATTCCCCATGCTACTGCAATCAATCACTCATGATAGAAAATTATTCTCTTTTCTGTTTGCTAAAGCTCTTTTTAAAATACCAAGTTTCAAATGATCATCAATTCAAGAAACTTTGGGAAATGAACCTCATAATTTCCAGAATGAATATTTTGTTTCACTGGCTACCAGGACACCATCCTCTCCTAGATTTCTCCCCTCCTCACTCACCATTCCTTGGCAGTCTCCCTTGGTGATGCCTCCCATCCCTCAACGTCTGTTAGAATGCCCTAAGGCTCATTCCTGGCCCCCTTCACTCTGCATCTACCTTAACTACTCATGAGTTTTAATCTAGTCCCATTACTTTAATGGGAAGATGACTTATGATTCCCCAATTCGTACTTCTAGCCCTAAGCACTCACCTAACCTCCAGACTCCTAATTCCAATTTCCCACTAAATATCTCCAGTCTATGCATAATAGACATTTCAAACTTAGCAAATAAAACTAAATATTTTGCTTTGATCCATCCATTGCACTCCCGTTTTTCCTGGCTCCATAACTCATCCAGTTGCTCAGGCCAAAAATGTTAGATTCATCCTTAAACTCTCACTTTCCCACAATTCCTGTGTCCAGTCCATCAGAAATTCTTGCCAGTCTAACTTGAAAATACATCCTGAATGCACCTACCTCTCACCTTACTCTTGCCGTCTTTACTTACTCCAAGCCATCATTGCTTGCCTCATCTAATGCAATAGGCAGCCTCTTCCACAACCTCCTTGCTTCCTCCCGTCTTGCCCCAATCCTTAGAGTCTATAACCAATACAATAGCCAGAATAATCACAAAAAACCATGAATCATATCACATTATTTTCCAAAACCTGTTCCCATCACTTTAGAATAAAAATTAAACTCTTTACCTGTCCCACATGCTTTATTCAGTATTTCTTCTACCCTACTCTCCAAGCTCGTTTACTACTACTATTCTCTCACACACACATCCAGATTTTCTTTCTGCAGTGGCTTTCCCAACGTCAGGGCCTTTGCACTTGCTATTCCCTAAAACCTGGAAGATTTAAAAAATCTGTAAGATTCCTCCAAGCAAGATCTTAGAAGGTATTTACATTTCATTTTGTAGAGACACGTGGTAGAAGACATTTTTGCAAAAGATAGATACATTTTACTTTGGCGGCTCTTCACACATCTGGCAATTTCCAAGTTGGTTAAATAACAAATGTGAATTGATGAAGCTAAAATAAAAGAACTGTAGTTGGTGAGACCTATGTGTTTTAAACCGTGAACTTTGAGGAATTGTAGACATGCAAACTCCACCATGGTTTCAGTGTTAATGTGTGAGAATTAGCTAAGGTATTTTCCAAATACTCATTACTCTCTAAAGAGCTTCTGAGCAGGAAATCAGAACAGGGCCTGTGGACCTGAATCTTATCTAGTACCACAGTTGATTCTGTTGCAGGTGGTTTTCAGTCAGCCCTTTGAGAGACACAAAGCTGGGGTATTTGCCCAGATATGATTACCAATGGTTATGCAAGTCACCAATGAGATACAATCGAGAATCAACAAATCACTGAAAAGAGTGACAAAAGAAGAAGAGGATCCAGTAAGGACCAGTAGAGACGCTATCCCAAGCACTCTTGGCTAGGAGTTTTACAAATCCATTCATATAAATGGATGATAGTTAACAGCCAAATGGCACTGCACATTTTTTTAAGTTGCTGAGTATTAAAGTGTATGGCTAAGCATCATAAGTTTTGTTAAATTATATTTTGGTTGCTATAAAATTAGGTGTACATTGTGTGTCATAGATGTAGGGATACAGATGTGTAAATATATGTCGTTGTTTCAGTTCTTCAGCTGATACTTCATAATGTCTTTGCAACTTCTAAATGAAGGACCTCTTCAAATATTGTTTAGAAAGGAAAGATACCTGTTCATCCCTGTCCACCTCCCTTTCTTCATCCCCGCTCTTGTCCCTTCCCTTCTATTTTTTATATCTTTATTGGAGTATAACTGCTTTATAGTGTTGTGATCCCTTCCCTTCTTGAACAAATTAGTCCATTAAGTGAGGTAAAATAACCCTTTGTCAGCATGGGGGAGGTGGGCATTCAAGGAACCACATGACTTGGCATTGGGTCTCAGAGTCTGAGAAAAGGGAGAGGATGTCTGCATAAGGGAGCCTGGAGTTGACTGCTGAAGTCTGATTCGTGTGAAAGGGCATCCACATGAGGAAGTGGCCTTGGCAACCACTCTGTACAGATTGTCTTAACCCATGCCAGGTGGAGAAAATGTGTGGATGGGAAAGTGGCAGCTACAAGAATTTACTTAAATACAGGAAGATTGATCAAATAATTAAGGATATTAAGAATATGGTAATCAGTGTTATTTTAATATCTGTGGAGGGAGTTAAAATATGAAAAGGGCAAAAACTAGAATGAAAGGGTGTTGAAAGGGAATGGAGGATGTTAATGTGAGCACATGATTTTCAATATAGAGACATTATAGAAAAAATCATAGACTATATGTATGCATATGATAATGAATGTGTTTGTGAATATGTGTAAATGGTTATGAATATGTGTTTTCATATGTGTGTATGTATATATGTACATAAATCCCCTAGCTCTGCCTATTGAGAGTACCTGGGACCACTGCTTCCCAAGAGCAATGAATACACCTAGTGTCCAGATCTTGGTTTCTAAATACAGCTCTCCAACTGAAGGAACTAAAGCACTTTGGAGAAATGGCTGATTCTAGAACCACTACAGGGAAAATATAAGATGACCCTAGAACATATTATTGTTTCAAGAAGTAAGGGATCAGCCATAAAAAGAAGCGAAATTGAGTTATTTGTAGTGAGGTGGCTGGAACTAGAGTCTGTCATACAGAGTGAAGTAAGTCAGAAAGAGAAAGACAAATACCGTATGCTAACACATATATATGGAATCTAAAAAAAAAAAATGTCATGAAGAACCTAGGGGTAAGATGGGAATAAAGACACAGACCTACTAGAGAATGGACTTAAGGATATGGGGAGGGGGAAGGATAAGCTGTGACAAAGTGAGAGAGTTGCATGGACATATATACACTAGCAAACGTAAAATAAATAGCTAGTGGGAAGCAGCCACATAGCACAGGGAGATCAGTTCGGTGCTTTGTGACCTAGAGGGGTGGGATTGGCAGGGTGGGAAGGAGAGCGATGCAAGAGGGAAGAGATATGAGGATACGTGTATAACTGATTCACTTTGTTATAAAGCAGAAACTAACACACCATTGTAAAACAAGTATACTCCAATAAAGATGTTAAAAAAAAAGAAGGGAGATATCACACAATAAATGGGAAACATCAAAGGATATAGAAGCCAAACTGAAGGGGTTTCCACTGGACAAATCTTGAACAATCTCAGCCTCAAAATAAATAATGGCAGAAATGTATTATAGTCAATTGAATAAAATAGGAGTCTATGGGTTCATACTGATTTAAATAATTAAACTGAGTAAATTATGTTTGATGAGGAACAGGATATTTACATAATTACAAAGTGCCTTACCACAAAATTTATTAATAATGAAGGAGAAAAAAATAACTTTACAATGGAGAAGACTGGGTGATACACCTTAATCAAATGAGTAACATGATATTCCAGTAAGGTTACAAGTTAAAAGTTTGCCAAAATTGTTTGATAGGAAGCAGTGAGAAGAACAGAGCTTCACCACTGTGTTATTCCTGCCAACTACACATATCCTGAATAATCATGAGACAAATACAAACAGCTAAATCCTACAAAATAACTGATCCATATTCTTTAAAACTTTCTAGTTCATGAGATTCAAGGGAAGCCTGAGAAAATTTTCCAGATTAAAAAACTAAAGAGACAGAACAGCTAGATGCAACATGTGACACTGGGCTGATCCTTTTATTATGAAGGACATGATGGGGATAATTGACAAAACTTGAAAGGGGTCTGAGGACTAGTAGCTCTGTGGTCATGTGTCAGTGTTAATTTCCTTATTTTCATGATTATATTTGGATATATATTTGTAGGAAATACTAGAGGATTTGGGGGAGACATTGCATTGTGTTAGCAACTACTCTCAAATGGTTTGGGAAATAAATTATTTTTATTGTCATTTCAATCTTTCTTTAATTTTCGAGATTGTTAAAAGAAGGCAAAAAAAGAGGAGTAACCCTCCTTTTCCTGGCGACTGCCATAGTTAAAAGCTCAGTTTACAATGGTGGTCAGTTTTTCAGTCTATTTGTGCTAATTTCTGTTACTAACAACATAGCATCTTATTTTCTATTTGAGGTTTTTGGATTTTTCTGAATTATGCTTTTTCTTTTTATTCTATCAAATGTCTATGAATTTGACAAAGTCCTCGGTATTAAAACAAAATCTGTAAGATTCATAAAAATAAAAATAAGTTCTTGGAGGAATTTATAAATTTCTACCTGCATTCAAATTGGAGTAAGTTGGCAAGGAATTTATAAGGGGAAAATACTCTAAGGAGCACTCCCATTCAGAAACTCAAAATGGTTGCACGTGTTTATCTTGTAAGAGGTCTGTGATGAAACAGCAGGATGAAGGCTATATGTCCAAACTTAAATGCAATCTTTTAAATCGCCTTTCATGTCAGGCCATGTAAGAACTGGGCAATTCAAGAAGTAAATTAGAACAATTCTTATTTTCAATAATTTCTTAGGTCAACACTTAGAATAATGAAAAACTTATCTTTAACTCCAAGAAATCTGGACAGTTATTAAAGCAAATGTGTTGTCCTACTGGCCTACACCTGGTTACAAACAGCAGTACGACTTCAGAAAACCCTGGACACTGAGTGGGCTTTCTAAATATAGCTTTTTCTTTCTATAAAGGTGTTTTACAAGAATGCTATCATTTGTGAAAATGTGGCCTTTATAAAGGGTACACTAAGGTCTGTGACTTTTAGACCTAGAAAAGATTTGAAATATTTTCTTAGCCTGGGAATCACAGTTTAGAGGCATAGAAAGAGAAACCCAATGAAATTAAATATTTTGCCCACCATCAAATGGCAAACAAGTAATAACGACAGCACTCAAGCCTCTGTCTTCTAAATCCATTGAATGCAGCATAAATAGATTGCAATAACGGCTGATTTTCATTGTCCTCAACACTACATTTCTTCTGTGCCTTATCCCTCTTCTTTAAGGGATGACATTATCTGCAAACTTTATCTATAACTATTTTTTTTAATTTTGCTGTTTTGTAAACTTTTTGTTTCTATGTTGAAAATGTGTAAGGACATTTACCTTCTATCTTGAAACACATTTGCCTGCATTTATCACATTTTATTGTTGAACTATTGTGTAGCAATAAGTACAAAAGCGCCTCTAGTAGAGGAGATAATATCAGAGGCAACAAGGTGTGTGTATGGGGGGGCGGGGTTAGAGTTGACATACCTTAAGGGAGATGAGGAGAGAGGGAAGAGAATAGAAAGTTTATTTATTTGAAAACATATGGCAAGTTAGAGAATTTTGGCTAAACTTTATACAATATAGCTTTCCTTAACTTAAATTCCGGCTTAACTTCCACTCTTTACATTGCCACAGACTAGGGAATAAACAAAGCAATAAGATTTTTGGTACCACCATTTTGTGTTAATTTCATAAAGATTTCTACAAGACTTTTAAAAAATAAATTGAAAAACGAAAGTCTTGTCTTTAGCTTATTTCCCCTGCATGCTTGCACTTTAATAAGTTGATAAATGGCATTTAAACTCAATAGTTATGATTAATTCTGTCCCACAATTTTGAAAAGCACTGGGGATTGTGTGCGTGTGCATGTGCCCACCTTTACAACCAGTAAAATAAAGTTCTTGATCCAAAAATTATTATCACTTAGACTATTGAATAAAATCAGATATGATAGAGGGGCCAGCTGTTGGTAGGTTTAAAAGTCACCCTAGGTGATGAATTCATGCAGCAGTGTTGCACGTCTCTCTTTAGATGAAGCACTTAGAAGTATAACCAAGCATGGATCTAATTTCATATCTGAGATGTGTTTTATTTAGAGTTCTTTGGCAAGTGCTTGCTCTATGTGTTTTTATAGTCTTTGGTTGTGCTATAAAAATGTCAAAATTATGAATTAACAGATATGCAAAAGTGAAATCCTAGAAGATAGGATAAACATGAAGTCCTCTAATTATCACTTAAATAAGTTTGGTTGACACAGAACTGGGAATCAGATAAAGACATTAATAATTCATAATGCTGAAGTTAAAATCTTCTAGTTACAGTACAAAAGAAATCCTCATTTGTACCACAAGGTAATGAATTCAGTACTTTTCATTTGTTAAACATTTGCTTATCACCCTGCACCGTGCAAATAAAACTGTTCCCAAATTTGGAGGGCAAACAGGAAAAACAGACACTCTCTACCCTCAAGTTGTTTATACTGCAGTCAGTGAAATTTCTCTACTTTGAGATCTTTTAATTCCTCAGCTCATTGTAACATCTTCTTCAGATGAATTGTTTTTTATTTGTTAAAACCAATGTTTAGCACTTTAAATAGTTTCTTCAATGTTCCTGATAGTGAAATAGAGTCATCATGGTAATTTCCAATACTAATTATAGAGTTGATAGGAGAAATGCTCAAGATTGATAGTAAAGTGATTTCGATAATCTACAAAATGTCTTGAGGTTTCCCAGATAACAACTTGTCTCCCAGGCAAAAATGCGCTTATTATTTCTATTCCAAGCTTATAAAAACGTTTGTAATTTAATCATATAGAGATTTTACAACATCTTTTCATTCATATTTTAAGATATTTTGTTCAGTAGATTATCTCATTTAGAAACTATTGATTTATATATACATACTATGTAAATATTAGTATACATTTCTCAGTGACTAGATTAGTGCTTTCTTAACTACTTAAATTTGTTTAATTCATATTGTTGTTCTTCAGCATTTCTTTTACTCACTGGAGCCTATCCTACTGACTTCAAAAAGCCTGAAGAATCTGAAAATCCCATTTAAAGTAACTGTATGGAAAATCTTTAAAATAACATATAATAATGATAGAGAAGAAGTGTATTTAACATTGTGCTGAGATTATTCCATTAATAAAGAGATTAATCAATAATTCTAATATTCAGACATATAATAAAAATGAAAAACAATCATAATACGGAGCAATGACATTTTCAATAAAGGGAGATATTAAATATTGTATAGGAAACTAGAATCTGCAAAGCAGACAAGTTGGCAATGATTATACATATATTTAAAATATGTTGAAACAGTCATAGACAGTTTTTCTTTTTGGCTGAAAAGAGGCATATTGAAGTGTTTAAGCACTACTTCAACTGGAATAGATATTTAGACACTATACAGAAAACACATGATTGCAGAAGAGCAGATATTAGCAGGTGTGTGAATGTGTGTGTCTTTTTTTTTTTTTTTTTTTTTTTTTTGTGGTACGCGGGCTTCTCACTGCTGTGGCCTCTCCCGTTGCGGAGCACAGGCTCCGGATGCGCAGGCTCAGCGGCCATGGCGCACGGACCCAGCCGCTCCGCGGCATGTGGGATCTTCCCACACCGGGGCACGAACCCGTGTCCCCTGCATCGGCAGGCGGACTCTCAACCACTGTGTCACCAGGGGAGCCCGTGTGTGTCTTTAATTAATGTATTTTCATTCATTCAAAAAGGAGAAGAATACCAAATTTACTTTAAAGGTGGCATTGTGATATGTTAAAGTTCCATTCTTAGACTTTTGCTGCTGTTGCTGTTCCTTTAGTATTCACCAAAGAGTACCGTCCTGTCATTTATCCAAGTTAGAAATCTAGGAGCAATCCTAGGATTCTCATTATAGGGTCCACTACCTTCATGCTCCCCCCTCAATAAGTAACAAATTCTTGGCTCTCCTATATAGGAAAGCTCTCTCCAATGTACGCCTGCTCTGTCACTCTCCGGGTCCAGCATCTCTGCCTCAGCCTCCCATGGAAGTCACTTCTAGTTCATTCTGTGCAGTGCCATTTTTAAACCTTCCTCAGTCCTAGGCAATTGCCCTTTTAGAAGCTTTACCCTAAATGTTATCAAATGCATTAAAATGTGCCCAAGTCACATATCCAGTATAATTTATAGATAACTATATGAAAGCTGAGTAACATTGCTGTTGTAGTAATATTAGTTGAAAATATTAATTACACAGGTTTTGATCTCAATTTTGCAGATTTGTTTTCATATTCTGGAGCCATTTTTTTCAGGTTCCAAACAATTTTCTAAGTCCTTCTCAAACTCCTAGTCCCTAGTGAGTGTGCTTTTACTGTCACAGGGTTGAACAGCCCAGACAGCAAGATGTCTGAAGATGAAGACCATCACAGGGATGAGTAAATCAGATACGTGGAAGTTGGAATGCAAAGTGTTTGTAGAAAAAAATATACAAATCAAGGAAGAAATTGCAGTGTCAATTAATATGATGTATATCAGATGATAGTATTAAAAAGCCAGGTGAAAAGAAAATAACTTAATAATGTACATACATGTCTGATTGTTTACTAGTGATATACTGCTCAGTGTAAGGTGAGAACCTCAGATATTATCTTCTGGAAATAAACCCTTTAAGCCCTAACAGTTTCAGTTTATAAATTTCCTCTCTAATAAATGAGGAATAAAATAATTTACAATAAATTAATTATTTCCTCTTCTGAAGGTACCAATACCACAAATTCAGTCAGAAGATGGATCAAGTTTTTCATACATTTCTCTCATTTCAGATTTTTTAAATAAATGAGACTATATTTTGTCTAATGACTACCAGAACAACTATCTGGAAACTGTGACTTCATTATATGTGAGAGAGTATTTTAGGAGATATAGATGTATATTTAGATGGAGATATAAATACATAGCATATATACACAATATTTAATCAGACACAGGAAATGTAGGATAGCTCCAGAGTGGTACACCCTATGTTCTGAGCTGCTCCGAAATGCAGTTCCTTTTTTTTTTTTTAACATCTTTATTGGAGTATACTTGCTTTACAATGGTGTGTTAGTTTCTGCTTTATAACAAAGTGAATCAGTTATACATATACACATGTTCCCATATCACTTCCCTCTTGCGTCTCCCTCCCTCCCACCCTCCCTATCCCACCCCTCTAGGTGGTCACAAAGCACCCAGCTGATCTCCCTGTGCTATGTGGCTGCTTCCCACTAGCTATCTGTTCTAATGGGAGTTCTCTGGGCACAAAGGGCACTATTTTCTGTAATGAGATTAGAAGAAAGGATTTGCTAATAATTGCTTCTATAGCAACTAAAAATCTTGGAATCCCACCTTTCAGCATTTTGAAAATCTTAAAGGGGATGTTGTCAGTAACAAAAAAATTGAAGACTGATTATGTATTTAAATTAATGATTCTTTAAATTCATCTGCCCTTTCATCTTTTAAATTGATTCATGCTTCTCAGAAAACAAAATATGCTAATCCGTATATCATTTTTCCACTGCGTAGGGCAACTATATCTAAAAACAAAAATACTATCATTTTACTTTCCTTTACTCTATTCCTCCACAACTTGTGTTGTACTTTCATATTTTCTTTTCATTCTGCTAGTGAGATATATATACATATATGTATGTATACATATATGTATATATACACAGAATATTTAGATTTTAGATATTTGCATTATGCAGGGCAATCCATAAAATGGATAGATGCTTCATTTTAATACCATTGAATACAATTTTCATAATTTTATACTTTAATTATTTTTGGAAGCACAAACCAGAAAGGGTAAAGCAAACTTGAAATGGAAAAAGATGACCAAGCTGGCATTTTGCATTTCAGACTTTATATTTGGACTACTCAGTGGGACAGATTATAATAACAAAATTTTGCTTTTGCAGGGAGGTCAATCTTTGCTTCTGCATTGCCTCATCTCTTTTAATCCCATGCAGTTGATTTTTCATCTCAGAAACTATATTTTTCATCTCTAGGAACTCAATTTGGGTTATTTTTATATCCTCTATATGTCTATTTAAGATGTTGATGCTTTCCTTTAAACTTTTTGAACCCATGAAAATTAGTTATAATAACTGTTTGAATGTCTTTGTTTACTGATTGTACCATTTTTCAGTCTGTTTTCATTAATTAATTTTTCTCCTTGTTATGGGTTATATTTTCCTTCGTCTTTGCATCCCTAGTAATTCTAGATTGCATGTCAGATATTGTGAATTTTACTTTACTGGTTGCAGAGCGTATTTGTATTTTTTAAAAATATTTGTAACTTTGCTCAAAGAGGTAGTTAAGAAATAGTTTGATCATTTTGAGGCTTCCTTGTAAGCCTTATTAGGCTGCAAGTGAAACAATTTAGTCTAGGGCTAATTTGGTCCCACTACTAAGCCTATACCCATTGAATACTCTGTGTATTGAATACTCTAGTTGATGCTGCATGTATTAAATTATATCAAAACATATTTGTATAATCTTAAAGCAATAAATGCAACACATAAAAATATAAAAAATTTTAAAAATTAACTCTTATTAAATAAAACAAAAATGTTTTCTTCTAGTAATTGTAGTATTTTAACATATTTAAATACTGCATCCCTATGAAATTCATTTTGTTAATAAATATGAAAAGAGAATCCGCCTTTATTTTTCACAGGTGACCAGGGACTTGTTCAAACACCAACATTTAACTGTATTACACAAAACATTATGCCACTGGTTTTTATGGGTTATCA
Source organism: Mesoplodon mirus (assembly GCF_964341445.2). NCBI lineage: Eukaryota > Metazoa > Chordata > Mammalia > Artiodactyla > Ziphiidae > Mesoplodon > Mesoplodon mirus. The sequence continues at coordinate 203,592,283 of NC_138976.1, read as the reverse complement.
TTATAATTAAAGCTTTATACAACCGTTGTCTTGTGCTGTTTATTGTTCAATGTCTAAAAGTATTGTTTAATATATATATATATATTTACTTTTAGCAGTTTAAGCCAGGAGAGTAAATCCAGTTCCTATTAATCCATCCTGTCCAGAAGCACAGGTCTTAAGTGAAATTTAATACCAAAGAAACAGTTCCAAATTTTACAATGGATCTATCACTGGTTGTTAGCATATCTTCCCACACCCAAGACACAAAGATACCTTCTACTCACTGTTAAAGCTTTATGATGAGCAAAACTTCCACCACTGTGCTTCCTTAGCATGTGAGTATATTTTTAATTTACTGGTTATATATATTCTCTAATTATCCATTATTTTGTCCTTCTTTTTGATTAGATATTGATATCCACATTTTTTTTTCTAATAGATCACAGAAATTTCTCTCATTAACAACACCAATAGAAATAACAATAAAAATCGCCTTGGGGGACCAAATTTATATCACATTATCAAGTTTTTATTTTGCTCCCATAAAACTTCTGCAAAATACAACCACTGTCTATCATCAGTATCATTAGAACAAAACCAAGTCATTCTAATCTCAAAAGCACAATATTTTATTTAACTTAATAAATTTCACATTATAAAAATTTTCTCATAGCATCATCCTTAATCCCTCAGTATTCACTAATATTGGGGGATTTTTCTTTCAGTTATATGAGACTAAGGATGATTTTATTCATCTGTACAACCTGGTATATATATGTACAATGTTTGTCAAAAGTGGATATTCAAAAAAATTCTTGACTAAATTACGGTAATTCATGTGATCAGTTCTGCAGTTCTTAAAACTTTAAATTACTTGTTAATTCTAAGAGAAAGTCAGATACTTTTTAGAAGGATTTCCAAACCATGCTAAAGTGTCAGCCTTCATTTCCTTGTGTGAGGGAAACAGGAGAGAAATAGATGGTTTTAAAGTTCTCCAAGCTTCTGTGTCCTTTATACATCCACAATTTTAATCCTTATCATTTTCAAGATTTGCTAAATTATTTGAGGTGATCCATTCTCTTATTAAAGTTACATATTTTATGTCACATACTGAGCATATTAACAAATAACTTACTGATAAATGACAATGCCCATAACATCAGGTTAATCTGATTTCCATGAAATGAGCTATAACTTCAAGAATATTAATTCATCTAATAAGGGTGATGATTTACATAATGTTGCCTAAACTATTTCTCTTGATTATTTAAGAGAGTTTTCCTAGGGGAAAATAGCTGGGAAGTCTATAGAAAAAAAAATACCACCATGATTAATTTAATTCCAGTCTAAAGGACTCCATATATAATGTATTTGAGAAAACCAAGTCACTATTATAGATTCCGATAAATGGTTGTATATATGAGATATTTTTAATGTAACCCAAATTATAAGAAATAGTTTTTTGGTATAGAAGCAACCACTCTTTTACCTAAAGGAAAATATAAAATCTGAGTTCATTGAAAATTTGCCTCATTGCCCTCTGTTAGTTTGTGCCTGCCCCATCCTTAGGGGCCCAGTTAAGGACTATTCTATCATCCATACATCAGAAGAGAATGTCTGTGTTCTATGTTGATAGTCAGTCTAAACAAATATTTATACAGTTGAGATCAGAGATATAAAATGTCAGTTCCATATCCACCCGTGATGGCACATATACCAGACAGATGACAAAGGTTATAAAGGCCTGTGAAATACTTGAATCATATTTTGCAACCCTTGAAAGAATTCAAGTTGGAGATTAGCAGAAACCAGGCTCAGTTCTGTCCATAATCCCCTTTATCTGTCTTCTAGCCAACAATAGGAAAACCTGAAGCCAAGCTGACAAATAGAGTGTGAAGGGCCTTCTACTGCATTTAAGAAAAAACTGAGACTTGCTAAAGGTAGAAATTATCTTTTCTATTACTATTATTGTTGATGTTGTTGTTATTCATAGAAATAATGGAAAAAAACCCTAAATAACATTATTCTGCTGGATTCTTTACTATATGCAACACAATAAATTAACTCGCTTCATATTACACTGGGCATATAACATGAAAACATGTGCAGAGAACAGAAATCAGTATCTGTACAGACAAATGCCCCTGTGATAGAGAAATCTATTATTTTAAGTCCAGACAATTAGATCTATTAAGGTGTAAGAGTGTTTCAGTACAGTCTTGCTAAAAGTAAACCTTAAAAGTAAATCGAAAAAAAAAAGGAAAACTGATGCCAGTTAGATACAAAATATAAGATTATGCTATGTATATGGGACAGGATAGAACTCTGAATGCACTCACATGTAGGGAAAGCAATATTAGTGACAAATCAACCAATGTCCTTATTGAGCATAGACGTTCCAAGAAGAGTGAAGAGTACTGTATATTAGATGTAAGACTCATAATATTCAAGTTAGTTGTAAAAGAAACAAGGTAAATGCTTTCAGTCAATAGGATAGGCTGAACTGATATTGAGAATCCTTTCTTCCAACCTGAACACACAGTTTGTTATACTTGTGTTTTCTTTTATATGTTGCTTTTACATGTAGCAGCACATAAAAAGAAAATGAACAAGCTTATAAAAAATGGGGGGATCCCCAGTCTCAGGATTTAAGGAGAAAAAACAAATTCAACATTAGAATAGTGAGGAGGAGTTGAAACCAAGAAATTCAAGGGGGCCCTGGAAATAATAAGCCTTGTTTTTGAGGGCTGGCTTTAAATATCTGTTGTCTTATCAGAAAACAGGTAGATGCTGTTGTCTTATCAGAAAACAGGTAGATGCTGGAAAACAATAGAATAATATCTTCAAAGTACTGAGCACATATAGCTGTCCAAATTAAAATTCTACACCTCATTTTAAAAAACTACTCAAGAACAAGAAGTAAAGAAATTTTCATTCATAGACAAAGAGGAATTACCACCCACAAACTGTAACAACAACAACAACAAAATGACTAAAGCAGTAGCAGCAGCTATTGGAATTGTCTGAAGGCATTAAAAAATATTCTGATGCCTGAAGCCAATACTTGGAGTTTTTTTTTTTAACCAAAGTGATCTAGGCGGTGTTTCAATAATGGGAGCTTTAAAAAGTTCTCACATAATTCTCATGTGTTTTAGGCAAGATTGGAGACCATTGTACAAAGAATGTTCTTCAGTAAGAAAGAAAATAAGCATAAAAAGAAGTAGGAAGGTGCACTGAACAGTGACCAGCAAAGAAATTTATAATGTTGGAATGAATCTGAATAACGGTTGAGTGTAAAAAATAATAGCCAATGGGGGTGTGTACAAAGTAAAACTAAAACACTAGATAATATACTGAAATACTGGAGATCAGATTTAAAATTTGAGGGGTCCATGAACCGCTTAGGAGGAAGATGAGATAATTAGTTTTAGACTTTTTCAAGTTAGACATATATGTCAAATTTTTCAGAAAACACTAAAAATGAAGACTTCATATATGATTCATAAAAAGGTAGACCATAAAAAGAGAATGAAAAATGTGTTTAAACGAAGTTAGTACCGGGAGGGATAAAACATGGAAAAATAAAGGAGAAATAGATCAATAATCACCATACATTTGATCACAGAGACAATAAAAATAAATTTTAAAATTCCATTTTATGCTGCTTACAAAAGACATATATAAACTATTTTTAAGATGCAATGCAATACTTCATTCCAAGTAATTAATTATATACATGATAAATGATTTTTAAGATTACATATTTGGCATGATGACATGTATATAAATTTTTAAAACTCAAAGCAGTCATGTGTTTTTCATGGATTCATTTGCATATAGTAAAATGTTCAAGCATGGATTCAAAGTATTTATATTCAATTCATGATACCAGTTATCTAAGAAGAGGAAAAATGGGACTGAAATGAGAATAGAGAGGAGAGAAAAGAAATGTGTGTGTATCTGTGTGTTTGTGTGTGTGTGTGTGAACACATGTACAACAAATATGTGCTTCTTTCACAGCATGATTCACTGTATTCCATCACAATATTAATAAGATTTCATACAATATGGGCATCTCTGCAGAAATTAAAATTGTCACATGCTTATGTGTATTGGGCAATGAGCTCACCTTACTATTTCCATCCATTCTTCAATTAAAATCTAGAAATGTGAATGGGCTGTTAGAATTTAGTTAGTGAGCCAATTATCTTTACAGAACATGCTAGTTATGCACAGCTTTTCCTTGGCTTAACTATGTTTTCAAATAGCAGGCATTCATTTTACGTCTTTAATTGATGGCTATCACACACAATTAGTTTGAAATTTCTTATCAATATGCTTGAAATATATTTGGTTGAATCATTGGAGTAATCTTTTTTGAACTTACCCAAAAGTATGTGTTTAGCCTTCCTAAACACAGTGGCACATTTCCAAATACAAAGTAGTTGCATTAGAATTATTCCTAATACGAAGTCATTCAATATTTGTGGCAACAAATTTTCTCTTGAAAACTTAGCTTCCAGATGGAAGAAAAATAAGGGTAGAAATGTATTTAAAGGCAAATTTGAAGATGAGAAATCAAAATTCACATTCCATAGTGAAAGAAAAAGGGTTAGTAATTACAGAGAGAAAGGCAAATACAATGCAAAAATTATTGGAACATATTTTGCTCAATTACAAACAAACTTACGTGGTAAGTTGTAGCTTCCATTATTGCACCAATTTGTAGCATATTTTAATATTTTCATTTTGAAAGGAAAATTTTAAAAAGTCATCTCTTGTTTTTTTAGAAAGTATCTAGAGTGGTTGAAGTGAAATAACTTTCAGAAAATGTGTTAAAATGGGGCTACAAAAGACTTAGGAGGACATAAGCTTGGTTCTTATTATTGACAGTTTGCAAATCAGCCATGGGGATACACATTATTTCCAATTTAAAATGAATGATGATTCTATATACATATATATGCATCTTATCATATTGATTATAAACCAAGTAAAATCTCATGAAATCTAAGTATGTTTGAAAAACTTAAACCTATTTTTATGTTTTTCCAAACACTAGAAAATGAAAGCAATTTCTGTTGCTTGTCATTTTCTTTTGGACTCTCTTGGCTTCCTGAAAATGATTATGTCAAGATATTGGAGAAATATTCATAGGAAGCAACAGAGGCCATGAGAATAGAGACCTACACTGCTTCCTCATTAGAAAAAATAAAACAAAAATTCCTGTCTATCCATTTCAACTTACACTCAGGGATGCTTATAATATAGAATTTGAAAGTTGAATACATACTAGTTGTTAAGTAGTCAGCCCCGTTGATTATTCATGCATTCCCTCCTAAGTATGTTGTTCTTAGAATTCAGAGGGGTCCTTTAATCACACCCACCATCTTGACCACTCACATCTCCAGATTTTCCTACTTCACGGCATATTGGTGTTTAACTTATTAAACAAATATTTGTTGAACACTTACTATGCATGCTAAGCAAAGTGGATCAAAGATGAATGAATATTCATTTGTCTTTAAGGAGACACAGTCTACTGGAGAGAGGCAGAACTGTGAGCAGATGACTGCATAAAGAGGCAAAGTCAAGTCTTATTTATTCAGAGGAAGAAGTCCCCGTGATCAAGCAACAAGTAAAATCATTTCAGTGTGCAAGACATGGATTTGTGATTGAAAATGCACAAGCATATTTATTATCCATCATAGATGATCACCTATTATAATCAGTGAGATTTCTTAATGGCACAGCATCTAGAGGAGGACGTCATGCATGAACCTGTCATATTCAGAAAGTAAGGAAGTGGCACAGTGGGAACAATTCAGGAAAGTACATAAACATGACAGTAGATTTAAAATCTACTTTAACTGTTCTTACTATTATTAATCTATTTGGGCAAGTAGTAGTTTTCATTGATGTTAGCATTTTTTCATCCACGACTTGAAATCAGACATTAAATATTAATATTATAAAAATGTTACAAATCGAATTCATTCACAAATTTATAAAAATAGATCAGCACCAGAGACCTATTTATTGGAAACAAAGTAGGTAGAACAATGAAACTCATTTATAGTTCCTCCTCAACCAAAGTGGACAGAAGTTTTATATGTAGAGGTCAATCCTGGGCCAGAGGCTATTTAATATTTTCATCAAGTCTAGGATGATAGAAAAGCATGTGGATTTAGTCATTTACAGTTCTCTTTAGTTGATAAGACTGATTAATACTTTGTCAAGATCAAACTTCAACATGACCGTAATATGACCTTGACAAATTGGAGAAGTGGTTTAAAACAATGCAATTTAATAAGTCTAAGGGTCAGATATGGGCTTTAAAGGGATTGGGAAGGAAATGGAAATTATAATAATGTAGGTGATACCATGCCAGTGAGAATGCATTTGTGTGTGTAATATACTATGTAACAAATAATATTGAGTATGACTTGAGTCAAGAATATAGCAATAGCTTTTAGTTTTTTTCTCTCTCTCACCATGGCATAGTGCTTACTCACTCACAAATATTTCTAATACATTTCATCAAAATTTCATCATTAAATCCTGTATCCCTGCCAATAAAATTAAAAGTAATTCTAAGATATATAAATGAAGAGAAGGGTATAAAGGTACAAATAAGTGGGTGAATATTAATGAAATTACTTTGTATTGTGCTTTACAAATACGATTTATGCATTTATCTTGTTACTAACACATTCATTCATTCATTCATTCAGCAATCATTACATATTTATAGAACTTCTACTATGTCCCAGGCACTGCATTAGGTGCTGGTAATACAAGGTGTGGAAAAGCAAGCATTGTCCATATTTCTTAGAGCCTGCAGTCTAAAGAATAATTACTAATTGTAGTAAATATAGACAGGGTACTATGAGCCATGGGACAGGGAATCTTTCTCACCTGGAAGGATGAGGAAAGGCATCCCTTGTGAAATGTCTTCTTAACTGAAGTATGACGTAGGTAGCCTAAGGGGACAAGGGAGTAAAGGAGTAAGTATTTCTTGCAAAGGGGAAAGCAAGTGTTAAGAATTTGAGCTTCAAAAAAGGAATGCTTCACGTTGATATTACAGTCTCAACAAATACAATTAAATTTCTGGTTGTTAATACATTGCATAAAAGTGGAGGAGTGGATTTCTGCCAAAATTAGGGCATATAGTTAGGATTAGAAATGTGCTCTGTGATATCAGTGACTTTAACATTGCAGTGAGACTGGGAGAAAAAAAACGTACAAAGAGGCTATCCACTGGACCCAATGGCACTGATGTACATCAAGGCTTTTGCTGAAGTAGAAAACCTGCTATTGATATTGAGATGCTCTTGAATGAAACAATGACTTCAAATAAGAGTTCCAAACTGAAACTCAGAAAGACCACCAATCTGACATGACTTAAATTTGAACTGCTTCTCAGATAGGCAATTTATACTTTGGGGTAAATGGAAACTGGGCTTGGTTTCACTAATGATATCAATGACATTTTGCTATTACATTTGGTTTAATATTTTCATTTTACAAATCCCTATCTTCAAAAACTCTCTAAGGGAAAGTAAGGGGAAAAGGATAGGACTAACTTGTTTAGTTACATTACCTTGAATTTTACATTTAAATTGAGCTGCGCTATCTCCACCAATGCTTGACTAGAAGCCTGCACAGTGAGTAGTTGTAATGGAGGAGATTGGCTCATTTTAATGGCCACATCTGATGGATCTCAAAGAAATTCAGGTAAAACAACTCTCTGCATAGTTCATAGTCAATTATTTATACTTACAGAAAAATGCCAAAGCCTAGAAAACTTTAAATGGTGGATAATCAGCAACATTCACATTTTTCCTTGAGGTTTTCAGGATTGTACAAACACATTTAGGCTTTGAAAGACACGTTTTGGAACTTTACTGGAGGTATTCTAAGAAATACCTTCATGTTAAAACAATCTCCAAATATTTTAGGAATAACTAGTATCTCTCCGTAAATAATTCATGCCTTAATTAATTATTATCATTGTTAGAAATTCATACTGAAGTATTTCAGAAAAAGATGACATATTAAGAATGTGACACTGCTTCCATGTCATATAAGAGCATGAGGATATCTCTATTATGAAACTTACTGCATTTTGCTACAACAATTTTGTCTATCTTCTCTTCCAGATTACAAGCTTCTTAAAAAATAGACTGTGCACAGATCTAACTTTCTGGCCTACATTTGCAGCACTGGAGACTACTATTGAAATATTAATTCAAAGGATATTTTAGAAAACATTATAGACAGAACTCTACCATAAAAGAGCATATATAAATATAGCATATTTTCTGATGTTATTGAATCATCTTAAATATTGGTTAATGCAAATTTCAATCTCTAAGGCACTTCTACAACATACCTGAAAAATGATCGTCATCTTGTACTTGAATGTCCTCACTGAGAAAGAAATTGCCAACTCAAAATAAGTTTATTTCATTTTTAGGAAGCTCTAATTGTTAGAAAAGTCACTCTTAAAATAAGTTAAAATCTCTATTCCTCAACTTCTATGCATTTTCTTGGTTTTTAAATTAGGGGCAACTTGATCTTTTTTTGATTTTACAGCTCTAACATAGCTAAAGCTGGCGTTCAGGTCCTTTGCCCACTTACCTACTCTTCATAATTATTTTATTAAAAGAAATATATTGTGGTATAATATAAAAAATATACTAACTTGAATGTCCACTTTAATGAATTTTGACAAATGTAAATATTTTGTAACTCTGTTTCCATCAAGGTAGACAATTTTCCTATTACCCCCCTTTGCAGTTTTCCCTTTCCTCTTTGCAGTCACTCTCTACTCCATATTTGATACAGGCAACTGCTGATATGTTTTCTGTCGCCATAGATTCATTTTTCCTTTTCTAGAAAGTCATATAAACAGAAACATAAAGTACATACTCTTGTGTGTCTAGCTTTTTTCTCAGCATAGTGTTTCTGAGATTCATCCTTGTTGCATTCCTCATAATTCTATCCTTCTACTGCTGTATGATATGACATTGTATGGATATACCACAACTGGTTCACCCATATAAATCTTGTTGGAGATTTTCTGATGATGGCCATTCTGACCGGTGTGAGGTGATACCTCAACGTAGTTTTGATTTGCATTTCTCTAATGATTAGTGATGTTGAGCATCCTTTCATGTGTTTGCTGGCAATCTGTATATCTTCTTTGGAGAAATGTCTATTTAGGTCTTTTGCCCATTTTTAGATTGGGTTGTTTGTTTCTTTGATATGGAGCTGCATGAGCTGCTTCTAAATTTGGGAGATAAATCCTTTGTCAGTTGCTTCATTTGCAAATATTTTCTCCCATTATGAGGGTTGTCTTTTGGTCTTGTTTATGGTTTCCTTTGCTGTGCAAAAGCTTTGAAGTTTCATTAGGTCCCATTTGTTTATTTTTGTTTTTATTTCTCTAGGAGGTGGGTCAAAAAGGATCTTGCTGTGATTTATGTCATAGAGTGTTCTGCATATGTTTTCCTCTAGGAGTTTGATAGTGTCTGGCTTTACATTTAGGACTTTAATCCATTTTGAGTTTATTTTTGTGTATGGTGTCAGGGAGTGTTCTAATTTCATACTTTTACATGTAGCTGTCCAGTTTTCCCAGCACCACTTATTGAAGAGGCTGTCTTTTCTCCACTGTATATTCTTGCCTCCTTTATCAAAGATAAGGTGACCATATGTGTGTGGGGTTATCTCTGGGCTTTCTATCCTGTTCCATTGATCTATATTTCTGTTTTTGTGCCAGTATCATATAAATGCTGGAGAGGGTGTGGAGAAAAGGGAACCCTACTGCACTGTTGGAGGGGATGTAAATTGATACAGCCACCATGGAGAACTGTATGGAGGTTCCTTGAAAAACTAAAAATAGAACTACCATACGACCCCGCAATCCCAGTACTGGGCCTATACCCTGAGAAAACCATAATTCAAAAAGAGTCATGTACCAAAATGTTCACTGCAGCTCTATTTACAATAGCCAGGACATGGAAGCAACCTAAGTGTCCATCATCGGATGAATGGATAAAGAAGATGTGGCACATATATACAATAGAATATTACTCAGCCATAAAAAGAAACAAAATTGATGTATTTGTAATGAGGTGGATGGACCTAGAGTCTGTCATACAGAGTGAAGTAAGTCAGAAAGAGAAAAACAAATACCGTAGGCTAACACATATATATGAAATCTAAGAAAAAAAAAAGGTCATGAACAACCTAGGGGTAACACGGGAATAAAGACACAGACCTACTAGAGAATGGACTTGAGGATATGGGGAGAGGGAAGGGTAAGCTGTGACAAAGTGAGAGAGTGACATGGACATATATACACTACCAAACGTTAAATAGATAGCTAGTGGGAAGCAGCCGCAGAGCACAGGAAAATCAGCTCGGTGCTTTGTGACCACCTAGAGGGGTGGGATAGGGAGGGTGGGAGGGAGGGAGACGCAAGAGGGATGAGATATGGGAACATATGTATATGTATAACTGATTCACTTTGTTATAAAGCAGAAACTAACACACCACTGTAAAGCAATTATACTCCAATAAAGATGTTTAAAAAAAAATCTTGGATATTTTGGTCATATCCAGTTTTACCTATTATGAATAATGGTGTTACACATTTTTGTGAACAAATTTGTGTGACCTAAGACTTCATATCTCTTGGATAAGTATGAACTATTAGGTAATTGCTTGGTCATATGTAAATGTATATTTAACTTTAAAGCTTTCATGCTACAAGCCCATTAACAATGTATTCATGATTCTCTAGGTCCACACCAAAACTTGATATTAACAGTTTTTTAAATTTTAGACATTATAGTGGTATGTAGTGGTATCTCATCATAATTATAATTTGTACGTCTTTGATGGAGCAATCTCTAAATATATATAAATTATATATACTTAATATATATGTTGTATACAATATATGTAAATATTTTAATTAATTTTTTTGGAGTATAGTTGATTTACAATGCTGTGTTAGTTTCTGCTGTACAGCAAAGTGAGTCTGTTATACATATACATATATCCACTCTTTTTTAGTTTCTATTCCCATATAGGACATTACAGAGTACTGAATAGAGTTCCCTGTGCTATACAGTAGGTTCTTATTAGTTATCTATTTTATATGTAATAGTGTGTGTATATATATATATATATATATATATATATATATATATATATATATATAATGTAATTAGGCACTTAAAAATAAAAGCAAGGCATGCAAATAGCCAATAGGCATATATTCATGGATACATATACTTTACATTTATATATATAACATATCCATAAATATATTTTTGCCATTTTCTCCCATTGGATTGTCTTTTTATTTTTGAAGTGTAAAAATTCTTTCATCTGTATCTAAGTTCTTTGCCAGATATTGATATTGCAAACATTTTCCAAGTTTGATCTTTCCTGTTGATTTTCTTAATTTTGATTTTTATTCAGCAGAAAGTTCCCTTTCCTCTGTGGCTGTCACTGCCTTGTCAGGGTTGGGTTCTGATCCCTAGTCGTTGGAGCAGAGGCCCTCAGGTCTGTTTCTTGGCTGTGTTTCTGATCTGCGGTGTGAGGTCGGGAGGACTGGCGCACCCCCACTGGGATAGAAGCCGTTGAGTATTCCTCCTCTGGAGGTGTCCACCTGTGGGTGTGCTCTGTTTTGTCTCCTTTCCGCCCATTGTGTGGGTTTACAAAGTACACTGCTGTTGGTACTGCTCCCAGTCCCACCTTAACCATGGTTATGGCGGCAACTGGCCCTGGTGACTCAGGCATCATTTTCACCAGGCCACTGGCCCAGATCCACTGAGGTCAGGTCCCAGGACTGCGGTAATTATGTACCTGGACCCACTATGTGAGATACGGAGGCAGCTCAGACTCTGGCCTGGCCAAACCCCGGCGTATATGTGCCCACAAAACCCACAGCTGCTAAAGCCAGACCTGTCTCAGCTGCAGGAGCACTTGTCCATTGGGATGTTCCCAGGTGCTGAATTTAGGAAGCCATCAGAGGAAGTGTAATGCCATGATTTGCACAGCCATGAGGAGAGATTTCAGCTCTTCTTCCTTAGTTGCATGTTCCCTGGAACTCAGCTGTGGCTTCAGCCCCATCTCTGCATGTGGGCCACCCACTGGCGTCTGCTCCCAAGGCTGCTGGAGCACACGAGCTTGTCAGGCAGGAGGATGTAGAAGCGGCAATCAGGGCAGGCAGGCTGCCCAGGTGAGAGGGTGCTGGGTGGCTATGGGATGTACGAGCCTGTCAGGCAGGAGGGAGTCAAGGTGGCAAGCTGGGCAAATGGGCCACCCAAGCAGGAGAGTGCTGAGGTGATGATGGCTGGGGGCCCGTGAGCCACTCTGGCAGGAGCCCTTCCTAGTGCCTGTGGAGGCAGGGGCCAGTGCATGAGGAGAGAGGCTGCAATGGGGTCCCCACCCTTTGTGCATCACTCAGCAGTGGCACTTTGCTTCTCTGCTGGTCTGGGCTTCCTCCAGGAGCATTCCTTGTTGTGGAGCTCCTCACTCCTATCCCCTTGAGCTCTCTCCTCACAGCCAACATCATTCCCCTTCCTGGGTCTGCTCTTCAAACCCCACATTCCAACACTCAGCCCCCCGTGTGCACCAGTGGTCCCCAGTGGCTGGGGCATGCAGAGCTGTGGCCAGACCACTTGTGTAGGCCTCACTCTCTCCTGCCTGCCACAGACTGGTTGCTGCACTGTTCTCTGAGCCACCAAATTTCTCCTTCTGCCCCAGCTTCTCTCCCCGCTGCTTCCCCAGATGCGGGAACCTCTTCTCACCTTCAGCTCCGCTCCCCCGCCCAGGGTCACAGGTCACGTCCCACTTCATCTGCTCTTCCTTTTCCCTTCTTCTTTCTTTCATCCTACCTGCTTACGTGGGGATCTTTCTTGTCCTTTCAGGTGCCTGAGGTCCTCTGCTAGTGTTTATCAGGTGCTCTGGGAGAATTGTTCCATTTGTAGATGTATTCTTGATGCATTTGTGGGGAGATATGAACTCCACATCTTCCTACTCCTCCGTCTTCTTGACTGACTAATCAGCAGTTTGAGTTTTAAAAGGCCACTTTTTCCCCTTTTTTAACCTTGGTTTCAGGTTCTACCTAATTTAGCTAATTAGGCTCAGTCTCAGGTCATTGTGGTCTGTATTTACATTTCTGATTTGTACCGATTTGCAAGACAAAGACAGTTGCTTTTAATTCCCCAAAGAACTGGCCTGTCACCTAAATAATATTAAAAGATTGATTTGCCCAACTACGTTTTCTTTAACTTGCTTTTCTGTATCAGTGAGAAGATTTCCAACTAGACTGAAATTTCAGAATTCTATAGTCTAGAACTTTATGGTTTAATTGATCATACCTTCTAAACTTGCATAAGGCATTCAACAAAGACCCTCTTTCTGAGTGCACAGGTTAGACCCAGAGTAAGGTCTCCATTATTTATTTTTATTATCCCTTAAATATTAGCTGTCAGTTCTTACTTTATATTGTATAGGCTCAGGTAATCCCACTGGTTTCCTTTAGTATGTTTAATTAATATTTCCTTCATATGCCGTCTTATAATATCAGGCAGGGGAAGAATTCCCCAGTGAAACATGTCTATCCCACACAATATAATTAGGCAAAAGAGAGGTAATTATCTTACACAATGCCCATTTAAACATACCAATTTTTAAAAAGACTCTGGGGTCCCCAGAGAGTGGTTGAACCAAGGGACTCAGGCACTTTTGTCTATCTTTTAACTTGATTAATTGGTCTAACTTTTGCCCCAAGTAATTGTTGGTCAGGTATCTCAGTGTAATTTTACGTGTATAAAATTTACATGTAATAAAATATACGTACTTTAAACTGGGGTAAATAGGGCAGACTTGTTTGGGTCTGGCCCTTTAATGTTGATGACAAGTAGGAGATCCCTTTGGCCCATCCAATCTTAGGTAGTATTGTATCCAATCTTTGATTTATCTCATTAATGTCTGTTTTATTTATCCCACTTTAAAATAACCATCTAAAGATTTCTTATTCGTTTAGGAGAAGTCCCTTTAAAATTTCCACCTTGTTGGGAAAAAGTTTTTAGGCTTTTCCTTCAGTTTTTTTCCCTGTTACTTAACCTAATTAACAATAATTATTCTAATGTTTTTATTAGCATCTGTAAGACCCATTTAGGGGAAGCAGAGACCACAAATAAGGTTTCCCAAACCAATTTTTTGGGTTTGTTTGAAACTAAAGGAGTTTTTAGGTTAACCATTATATGACTAATTTCCAGCATTTCCGCCCCCCCATAGGAGCCAATGAAACAGCTGTTTATAATGAGAGCTCTCTAAAAATTTACCAATTTAGAAGTTTCTCCAATTTGAAGGATCCATCATCTGGCCATAAATGAGGTATACCTTAATAGTGACTCAAACCAATAAGACGCAAGAGGCTTCCCCACAAAAGAGTGTAAAGGATGCTGTCTAAATAAGATCCAGAAAGTTTACTCCCAAAAGTAGTTTAAGAAAGTAATGGTCTTTGTTGTACAGGCTGACACAATGAAGGTTAAGATGGCAAAAAGCCCCTGAGAGTTGTACAGTCAGACAAAAGACTGCTCAGAATCCCAGTCTATTTGACTGGCTGCCAAATGTACACCATATAAGTACTTTTGGATGGTAGTGACCAAGTTCTCAAAACACACACACACACACACACACAGAAGAATATCAGAACACTTACATTTCAAAGACACAGGAAGAGAAATGCAAGTTTCCCCTAGAAAGCCTTTTGTTTTTTTGAAGTCAGAATTCTGAAAAGATGTTTTTATCGAGCCAGCTTTTTCTAACTTAACTGCATATGCAGTAAAAGAGTCCTATCTTAGTCATTTTTAGGGCAAGATTTTCTTTAAGTCCCAAGTAAGTAAGCACTTGTAAATGTAAATTTTGTATGGACATAAACCTGGCCAGGATATCCGTTGGAGGCTGGAAATCTGTTGTTCCTTTTTCTTTTGTATTGAAAGCTAAGTTCCCCATTCTGAGTTCAATTTGTGAAGATCACTTTTATTTTGACAAACTCTATTAAAGTAGCCAATTCAAGGAAGACAGGTTAGTCTTCCACCTAATTACCCAGTCCAACTTTTACTCAGTGTCTTTCACCTGAGCAAAGTCTCCCCAGTCTTTCAGCTGAGGATAAACCACAGTGTCTACACTGAGCAAGATCTTCCCAGTGTCTTTTAAGTGAGGCTAACCCACTTGAGCAGAAGTCTTCCCAGTGTTTTTCTACTGAGGATAAGCCCTCAGTGTTTAAACTGAGTAAAAATCTTCCCAGTGTCTTTCACTGAGGATGACCCAAGTACTTCTTCTTGAAACCAAGTTTCAAGGATAACCTACTACTCAAGAGAAGAGTTGAACACCACTGCATACAACTTAGGATCATCAACCAAAACTGGAGATCCAAGAACCAGGAGATACTCACCCAAATTCGTCTGGACTCTCTGAGAAAGCGGACAGGCCCAAGAAGCCTCTGCTGGTGCCAGGACTCTGGATCCTCATAGAGTTCAGGCAAAGAAGAAAAGTCTGCTCTGGGCCCCTTCATTGGTTGCCAAGACTGCTGACTGAAAACTATGCACAACCCAAAAGGAGAATTATGTTTTATTTGGCAGATTTTCTGAGGACTTAAGCCCAGAACACAGCCTGTCAGATCACTCTGAGGAACTGCTCAGAAGACCTAAGGGAGGAGTCAACCAAAACCAGGTAGTCAGAACATCAAAAGTTACTATTAATTAAAGAAAACTAGACATCTCAAGTTAAGGACTTTAGCACTTTTCTATGTATGAGAAGATGAAAGAATCTGGGCTCTGTGAAATCATTCCTTTGATGTGCACCTTAACTCTAGAATCAGTACCCTGTTTTTCTCCATCCCGAATCCCCTCAAGGTGCACAGTTGAGGGTTCCTGCTTTGACATCTGACTTGATGACTGCAACATCCTTTGTCTACTGATATGGCAGGGAACATTTTTCATCCACGGGTAAGAAATTGAGGAGAAAATT
This sequence comes from Mesoplodon mirus, assembly GCF_964341445.2. Lineage (NCBI taxonomy): Eukaryota > Metazoa > Chordata > Mammalia > Artiodactyla > Ziphiidae > Mesoplodon > Mesoplodon mirus. The sequence continues at coordinate 203,576,242 of NC_138976.1, read as the reverse complement.
AACATAATTCAAGGTATAAAACCATTACAATATTAAAAATTCCCAAATGTCAAACAAACATAAGTACCCTTGACCTGTAAAATGGAAGATGCCAAAGAAGGGAAAAAAAGAAACAATAAAGAAAATGTAGAAAATAAAGCATAAAATAAGATGGCAGAAATCAATAACAGTAGAACAATAATTAAATAAATCAAGGTAAATGTTATCATAAGATTTTTAAATTTCCAAAAAAAAAACCCCATCAAACAAAACATATTGAAAATAAAGTAATAGAGAAAATTTAGAGAGCAAATATGAATGCAAAGAAGACCTGTTAGGTAGTTAGTCAGACATTAGCAGCAAGGAGGTGACAGTGGTGAGAAAGACAAGAAGAAGAAATTGAGTCACACGCAGCCATCTGGGGACTCTCCCTTGACTCCACCCAGAACGGGAGAAACTATGGTCTGGTGGTGGGCAGCTTATCCTGATAAAGAGAGGCACAGTAACACAAGGGGACTTCTCCAGGCTGTGCATGCCCAGACCAGACAGGCGTATAACCTATAGTAAATCCAAACTCATTATACCATAATTACAATAAATTACATGTGGTTTTGCCCCTCCCCCCACCCAGTAGGCATTTCTTGGGGATTCAAGGATGAGAGCATGCGCAGCAGAAAACTTGTTCCATAGCTCAGGACTGTCAATCAAATAATGATCCTTGTCACTCACCCCCGCCTCTCTGCCAAATGCTCCTTAAAAGCGCTCGTAAGGGGCTTCCCTGGTGGCGCAATGGTTGAGAATCTGCCTGCTAATGCAGGGGACACGGGTTCGAGCCCTGGTCTGGGAGGATCCCACATGCCGCGGAGCAACTAGGCCCGTGAGCCACGACTACTGAGCCTGCGCGTCTGGAGCCTGTGCTCCGCAACAAGAGGCCGCGATAGTGAGAGGCCCGCGCACCGCGATGAAGAGTGGCCCCCGCTTGCCACAACTAGAGAAAGCCCTCGCACAGAAATGAAGACGCAACACAGCAAAAATTAATTAATTAATTAATAAAAACTCCTACCCCCAACATCTTCTTTAAAAAAAAAAAAAAAGCGCTCGTAAGCCTTTATAGGAATGCTGCTTTCAATTTGCCGAAACAGTACACCCATCCCCCCCACCCCATCCCGAGAGTGTACCTTTGCTTCGATATACTTTGCTTTGGGCTTGCTTCACTTCGCTGAAATAGCCTGTTCTCAGAAACAGCCTGCTCTTTCTCTCTCCTTCTCTCTCTCCCTCTCTGAGAGTGTACCTATGCTTAAATCAACTTTGCTTTGTGCTTAAGCTTAACCTGGTAGTTTGCGATCCTTTGCTTACTATCATGGAACCAAGATAGCTGGTCCAGGCCTTCCACTGACCTCCTCGGTTGAAGCTATTTTGTTACAAAGCATGTCCACATGGTGACAGACCTAAGTCTAAATTTTGATAAAAGGTTGAATTAAGGTGAGACTATCATATGGGAGGAAAAGACTAGGAAAAATAGTAGATGTAGGAGATATGTTTGTGAAAGTGCACATTCATGGCAATATAGCCAAATAAACTCACATGCCCACGTTCCCACTAAAACTGTATAAAATTATGACCAACAAGCAGAGAATACACATTATTTTAAAGCCCTCATGGGGCATTAAGACATATTTACCATGTGAATCCTTCAGTGAATCTTGTGTTACTGCTAAGGGATGTCATAAGGGAATTTTGTGTAAGACTCAAAGCTCCCTTTCTATATGGTTCAGGCTGGACTTGAAGCTTCAGGGGCCTGGGAGGATGGGGCAGGAAAGGCAAGGCACACTCAGAAAAGAGAATACATCCATAACACACTAGGAATATCTGAAGAGGCTGCTCAAGACCTGGCTCAGCCCCAAGGGTTTGACCCCTAGTCCTACTCTTCACCCTACAGCCCTTTAGGGTCAGGACCTTGGCTCACCCTAACCCATTCCTAGCTTCCGGGTATAGAATGAGTGCACATGTCTGAATGTTAATGTTCTCTCAAAATTTACCTGTTGAAATCCTACCTCTTAAAGATAGGAAGCGGGGCCGTGCAAAAGTGCTTATGAGCTTTCATGAATGGGATTAGTGCCTTATGAAAGAGACTCCAGAGATATCTCTAGCCTCCTCCCATCATATGAGGATACAGAGAGAAGGCTCCAGCTGTGAACCAGGAAGAGAGCTCTCACTACGAGGTGGCCATACTGGTGACTTGATCTTGGGCTTCCCAGCCTCCAGAACTGTGATAATAAATGTCTGTTGTTTTTAATCTACCCAGTCTATGGTATATTGTTATAGCAGCCCTAATGGATTAAGACCACATATTTCAAAATTTATCTGGAGAGTGGGGACTGTCTTATCAGTGCAAACTAAGAAGTTGGGTTGAGACGACATATGAAAGATTTTTTTAAGTAGAAAATTATGGATTATTGGATTTGAAAGTACTAGATTGGTTAAGGAACATGAGTACGTGTGTGTGTGCGTGTTTGCAGTGTGTCCCAAAAGTTTTTGTGCAGTTTAAAGATTTACTAACTCCAGAATTATAAACACTACAAACTTACAAAAACATCATTTGAAGGTTTAACTGTTACCAGATGCAAGTCTGTGTGCCTGATGCACAGTGAGGCTAAATACTGAAACATCAGAGTTTGAAGCAGAGAAAGGTTTACACAGTGCCATGCAAGAAGACATGTGGCTCATGCCCAGGAAAAACCCCAAGCTCCCTGAAGGCTTTCAGCCAAGCCTTTTTAAAGGCAAGGTGAGGGAGGGGCATGACTAATTGTTGCAAATATCTTGGTGTTGGATCCTTTGTTCTAGAGGCTGGCCAGATGGGTCAGATCCTGGTCAGGTCATGTGTTCCTGTAAACGTCCAACAAAACAATTATTATTCTCTGTTCTGCAACTTTTTATCTCCATGAATGGGCTCTTAAAAGTCAGAGCCTTAGAAATAGTCTATCCTGTATATTTCAGGCTCTAGGCAACATTGTTTTACAAAAAGTGCAGAGCCAGCCTGGATCACAGGGATGGACAGAGTTAGCTCAGGCAACAGAGCATAAAGTTTAAAGTAAAAAAGATCTCATGTGGAGGCAGATTTGTTCTTCCCTATTACATAACTATTTATAATTCTTTCATACTTATGAATGTTGAAAAATAAATTATTTCAATTTTTGTGTGTAGTTCCCTCTGATAGAAAATGAGGCAAAACATACACTATTCAAAATTCACAAAACTAAATAAGTGTAAAAGAAATTCAAGTTCTATCCCTGGGTTTACACAAGACACATACATAATGTGGGAAAGTTGTAGCTGAGGACAAAGGAAATCCTGAGTAAAAATGTCTGTGAAACAGCCAGTCTTCCAGGGTCAGCTTAAGATGTTCAAGAGTTATCAAGTTGGTGGGCCTCAAGTAAAGGTCTCTAATGGATGAAGGAACCAGGTTCCAGATGGAATGAAGAGAAAATTGGCTAAGGTCTCTCTGACAGGATGAGAGTAGTTGGAAGGAGGGATCTGGAAGCCCCAGGAGGGTGCAGGTGTCTGTGGGTGTGGATGGGAAGGGAAGGAGGGGCAGTGATTCAGCCTATTTCTCTTATTGCCCCTCCCCCACACTCAGGAGCCCTTTGTGACAAGGCCACAGCTCTGTGATGCAGGCCTGGGGTGCTGCCATCAAGTGAACTCCCAGTGCTCTGTTGCCTGAGGGCAGCAATGCAGTTCAGAAGATGGAGAATCTCTTTTCTTTGAAAGACATTGTTGCTATCTGGCTGAGATCCAGCCCAACTTCCTGGGTGATTGATATCATCCTTGGGTTCCTGTGTGGACTGGGGCTCTTCCTAATGTTACTCCACTGCTTCCAGAGTAATCTATTCTTAGCACCACCTAGGAAACATAGAAACATCAGGAAGGTAAGAAACCTTTGGCTTAATCCCAGCAGAGATTCTCTCTTTTTTTCTTATTCTTATTTCCACTTTTCTAAACCACGTAGAGAGACTCCTGAGATGGGAACTCTCAGAAAAGTATAGAACATCATCCTTCTAGGGAAAAGCCAGGCCAGAGAGGGGTTAGAGTGGGCATGAGGATTTCTAGCCTAAGATCTTAGACCAGGAGTTCAGGTATGGTAGAGGGCTCCAGGGCAAGTCCCAAATGCAGTGACTAATGGTTAAGGACTGGATTACTAAGAGGTCAATCTCTGCAGGAAGGCTGACCCCTGAGCCCTGGTTCACCAGCCACCTTCCCACAGTGGGTGTCTCAAGTGAGACCTTCCTCTGTGTTGGGGCTGAGCCCCTGAGAGCCTGAGAGAAGAGGCTGGAGTGGAGGTCTGGACTTGGGAAGCAGAATCCTATCTGACAAAGCTCACATGGGCATCTAGGTCTGAGAATGTGTGTGTTTCTTGATCAGAGGAACAGTGACAGAAGAAATCTATGGTGATTAAAACTTAAAAAATCCTTCTTGGGCTTCCCTGGTGGTGCAGTGGTTGAGAGTCCCCCTGCCAATGCAGGGGACGCAGGTTCGTGCCCCGGTCCGGGATGATCCCACGTGCCACGGAGTGGCAGGGCCTGTGAGCCATGGCCGCTGGGCCTGTGCGTCCGGAGCCTGTGCTCCGCAACGGGAGAGGCCACAACAGTGAGAGGCCCGCATAGCCCCCCCCAAAAAAAATTCTTTGCACTCTTTAAAGAAGAAAAACTGAAAATATTGTTATCCACTTTAAAAATAAGTAAAAGGGGAAAAAACCCCACAGAGTTTTAGTTAAATGTAGAAAGTCATGTTGTTCATGAACACAGCTTGCCTAGATAGAGGACAGTGAGAGTTGGGTGTTCGCCCCTCACTTTTTCTTATCTCTCAGCATCAAGTAAACCTGAAGGGGAGGAGCAGGAGTAGGAAGAAAAGTGGATCTTTGAAAGGTAAGCCTTTGCCATTCAGCCCTGCGCGACCCGAGAGTTAGCTTCCATCTCTCCTAATCCTGAGGGCCCAGCTTCACGGTCTCTGAGGATGCCAGTGGCAGAGCTTATTCCTCAGGAAACAGAGCCTGAGCCTAATTAACAGAGCCTAATGAACGTGGAAGCACTTTGCAAAGGACAAACCCTTTTCAAGTGAGACTTACCATCACTGTCAGGGACATGTGGCCTTGGACACTGATACTTGGGCTCCAGAGTCTAATCCTCCAAAGATTTCCCTTAAAGGGCCATTACACTCAGCCTCCTGAAAGACTCTTAGGCCTCTGCCTTCACCACCATGACCCAGTCTCCTGATTTCCAGCTTGCAGGGATTGCCTGGAAGAACTGGAGGGGACTCACAACCTGGTTTCACTTCTGCAAAGGTAAAGAACATTTCCCCTTCTCTCCTGGGTCGTCCTTCCTCCCAGAGCCTATAATGTGACCCCAGCCCTGGGAGGGGGAGCCATGGGAGGGCATGGCTAAGGCCCTAGGGTGAGGGAGAGCAGGAGCATTATGAAGTCAGTGTGGGGGCAGAGGAGGGTTCTTGGGCTGCAGGTGCCCACCCCTGCCTGTCCTGTCCGGCCATCCTGGCCCCATCTGCTCTCCTACAGCTGCCTGGGGAGGCTTCCTGGCAAGGGCAACGTTCATCAGCTCTCATGTCAAGACCCTCCTGGTGAGACGTGCAAAGCAGTGCCTGCTGGAGCCTGTGGAAGATACTGCTTGAAGGGTTGGGAACCCTGCATAAACACCTCCTGTAGGGTTTCCTTCCTTGATCCAGACACTCGAGAGTTGCTGGAAGCACATATTAAAAGGTTTTGGGTAAAGCACAGGTGGACCCTACCCCTCAAGGTCCTCAAGACCATAAATCTCTTTAAGTCGAAAAAGTTCCAACCCTCCACCGTTCTGCAGTTTGCCACTTCCCCTTCAGCCACCTGTGTGTCTGGGTCCCACTCAACAGTCAAGTGTGCTGAGTTCCTGGAGAAACCTCCTCAGGCTCATTCAGGAGAGAAGGTGATAACAGAAGAGTCAGTTCCTACCCTGAAGAGCCCTCTCCTTGTCCCCTCAACTGTGTGTAAGGAAATCCAGAGTACCCTGGGAGCGGTTCCATCTGTTGACTACCATGGGCCCTCAAAGGCTTCTCTGACTGGACAGGAGGGCAGGCCACCTTCTCAGTCCCTCACACTCAGCCTTGTGGGCAGGACCTGGAAGAGTGAGACTGTGGAATGGGTCAAGAGGGACAGCCTAGAGCCAGGTCCAAGTTCAGCAATGGTCAGGAATGAGCCAAGAGAGGAGAGTGGTGGTCAGGCCTCACGAGACCCCTGCCATAGGGTAACAGTGATGGAGGTGAACTTAGGATCCCAATCTTTGAGAGGTGAAGAGGCCAGGGAGGCTGTGGAGGCCAAGGAGTCTCCTGCTCTTCAACCACAGTCTAGTGTTACCTTGGAAACCAAAGTGTTGACAAAATCCCAAACCACAAATGTACATATGAGGAGTTTAGAGGTGCCAGGGGCCAGTAGAAGTTTTCTACTACCAAGACTGTCTGTTTTCCAACATCCAGGTGAGCCATGCCTTAACATGGAGGTTGCTAGTGAGTTTAACTCCAAAGTAAAGGTACAGTCAGACAACCAGCTTCAGGACTTTCCCAAACACAGGTTCCTTGCTGCAGACAACATGGCTTCTCAGGTGCCTCAGTGCCATCCCCAGAGAGTCCCCACCAGAGACAGATTAGCTTCCCAGGAGCCAAGTGGCCTTATGGGAGGCCAAAGGAGCCACCTAGGGCAGCAGGAGCCCAAAACTTCAAAACTCCAAGACTCATGCAAGAGCCAGAGCAAGATGATTGCCCCTACTTACAAAAGAGAGGACTGTAGGAGGCATAAACCAGGAGAGCATGAAGAAAGGTTTAAAGAATTAGGGACCTCTCAAGCTGGAAGTATGAGCCGCCCTGCCCAGGTCAGGGGAATAACAGACTCTATTGGGAGCAGATGTCTCCAGCTCATGCCAGAGAAGAAACATAGCCCTCCAGAAAGCCTCTTCAGAAAAAGGATGAGGCTATTTTTAAAGTGGATTTCCCCCAAGAAAAAAGTCAATGGTCGAGATGCTCTGCAAAAAAAAAAGCCCATATCAGCCACTGCCCAGAGTCACGGATCAGTCAAAAGCAGATCGACCTTGAAGAGTGAGACTGCTGAGGGTCGGGCACGCATGACAGCTGTTGGACAGATCCCAGAAGAAAAAAGAGCAATTCACCATGGACTTCATGCCACAAAGTTAAATGAACACAAACTGGAATTCCAAGTCACAGTATGTGGGTGTTTCGGCTACCATAGGCTTACCTCCTACCCAGAGCAAGGGAGAATGATGGGTTATACAGCCTGCGGTCATAAAGCCACCTCCAAGGGCCAGAGTTGTTCTATCAGGGAAAGGGAAGTCAGACACCAACATAGTTTGAAAAGTGTAAGGTTCGACGATGAGCAGCTGGGCCTAAGGTGCCTCCCATCCTTGCCCCCCAAGAAGAGTTTGTTTCCAGTTAGTACCTGCCAGTATGGGCCAAAGATTCCAGGTGCCCCAGCCCGCCATCAACACTGTCCAAGGCATTGTCATCTTTGGGGAGGTGTCTTGCCTGCTCGACAGTAAAATCCTCCTTTAGTCTTCCCTTTAGTAGGAAAACGTGTCTCCAAGTAAAAATTCAGTCCATGTAGAGAAAATGATTTTCTCATTAGCACATCCAAGATATTTAATGTTCCCCAATACATATATATACATATATTTTTTCTAATAAAAGCATAGTGTAATGGCTGCTGTCTGTGCTGTGCACTTTGTCTTCTAGAAGGGAGGGGCATGGAGGGAGGTGGACAGTAGCATCACAAGCTTGCTCCTTGTCTCGTGTCCCTTCATTGCACCTTATGATACTGTCATTACACAAACCAAAATTACTCTAACAATGAGATGGGAAAAACCTATGAAGCCCACACCCAAGGATCTGGTTCAACCAGTCTTTCTCCTTCTTCTATGCTACTTTGAACTTTATGCAACTGTAGTGGGTAGGTTTACACGATAGGGCCGGACATTCCAATTCAGGCTCCAGGAAGTGCCAGAGCCAAGTGGATGGAAGTTTGGGGGGAATAGAGTATGGGCTCTGCGTTCAGAAACGGGAGAAATCTTGCCCCTGGATCTCTTGGTAGGGAATATCCAACATCTGCTCTTAAGAGTTCCTTCTCTCTCTGATGAAGGCTGGGATTGAGATATGCCCTATGAACCCCTTTTAGCTTAGGCATAATAAAATGTACAGCATCACCCTCCCCCACCTCTGTTTCTCCTAGACTTTAGAGCAGCAGCAAGGATGGCATTTCCAGCTCGGTGTGTGTAGGTGGGGGGAGTATCAGGGAGGCTGCTGAGGGCTGTGTTGAGTCCAGTCTCATATAAATGAATGGCTATGTTCATGGGTCACCTATCTTCCACTCTATGTTAACCCCAGAGAAGGAGTTTTGGATGAATGGAATAGGGGTGTGACTGTGGGTAGTAACTATCTGATGGTCAAACACTGTGAATTTAGGGTGGGACGTAGGTGTAGAAAAATCCCTGGATCCAAGGAAGGAGGCAAAGTGGTACCAGATTCCCATAAATGTGCAGTTCTGAAAGAGCAGCCCCCTGACATACAACCACCATCTAAAGGCCTAAAGGGGAGGAAAAGTTAAGGGTCCAGTAGCTCATCATGGCCCCACCCCAGGGTCTCTACCCTATTCCAACTCTAAGATCACAGACCTAGAGAAACCACCTTTAGGTCAAAACAGAAGGTCAAACTTATAGAAGTAAAGCAAATCAGGGAAGGTTAATCTCTTAATACTATATTTAATAAGCTTACACATCATCACCTCTTGACTTTTAGGAAGGATAACTTAACAATAGGTGTAAAAGCCAGGACTAGGGAACTTGGGATGTGACTCCTAGTCTGGTGACCTTCACATAAACACATGGCCCAAGGACTGCTCCAGGGCAGAGGTGGGGACTGGCCTGTGATTGTGTAGTAAGCCTTGCCTGTCTCTCAGTCCTTGATCACCCCAGAGCCTGGCAGGTGAAGAAGCAATCAGACAGGATTTGTGGTGGTGTGGAGGTGACCTGTGCAAAGTGGATGGGGCAGGGTGCAATCCAGGGGTGTTCCACTGATCTGCTTCTAGCACAGCTTTTCTTGTCTCCTGACCCCCATCCATATGGAAAAGCAGGGAGATGAGGAAGAATTTCTCTAGAGTGATTTGGTGCTTTCTGCCATGTGCAGGGCGCATGGTGGACACAGCTCCAGGTGGTGTGTTTCTCATTGTGGAGATTTCTGTTCCAGCTGATGCCCCTGATCCAGATGACAACAGAAATGGACCCCATCCCCCATCCCTGTCAGGCCCCTCAACACGTGGAAATGCTGTGACCTGGGGTGGAGGGGGCAGAGTGAGCACAGGACTGCTCACACCCCTGGTTTCTCCCTGGAGCTAGGCCCTACCTCTGGGCCCCAATTCCCAAGGCAGCCTCCAGAATGGGCAGAGCAGTGAGAGTGGAGTCAGGACTTGTGGGAGGGGTCGGTACCCAGAGGAAAGAGTTGACAGGGCTGGGACCTGAGCCTGGCTGCTGCTGGGTGCTCTCAGGGGCACCCAGAAGTGAGTTCTGGGAATATGGGGAAGCTGGGCTTGGACCCCCCTGGCTCCTGCTGGGAGAGTGCCACAGACAGGTGATGCTGATGGAACAGCAAGAAAACAGAAAGAATCAAGTCCCTTTGCCTTTCTCTTGCTGTTCCGTCTTCCATAAGGTACAGTAAGACAAGAAATTGAGAGACCAAAAGAAAAAAAGAAATGGAGAGACCCAGAGACAATACACAAAGACTTCACAGACACACCTCTCAAGAGACACTTCTCACACAAACACCTTTCTCAGAGATCACATACTGAGACCTCACACAGGGACCTCATGTTGCTTCACAGACCCTCAGACAGCAACCTAGCACAGATTTAACAGATTTCCCAGAGATACCTTCCAAAGGGACCTCATACAGAGACTTCACACAGAGATCTCACCCAGAGACAACACACAGAGACTTAGCACAAAGACCTCACAGAGACCTCACATCTATTCTTCAGTATCCATTGACAAGTCTTTCTTAGTGAATATGAAACCACTTAGCAAACTGGCAGCATGATAAATATATTATCAGTTGTGCCCCTCTGAGATCCACCAGACACTCACTGTCAGCATTACTCTAAATGGGGACATGTTTGAGAAGTTTTGTTCTTTTGGAATGTCACTGCCTCTGAACAAAAGAATTATACATTCCAAATGTAGATTTTCAAATTTCTTTCTTAGGTGTTCATTAGCTTGAAAATCACATATTACATTATTTTATTTTTATTTATTTTAGAAGAATAAAGAAAATAATGTTTATTTCTTAGAAATGCATGTAGTACTCTATTTTTTTATTTTAAAAGATTTTTATTGGAGTATAGTTGAGTTACAAATTTGTGTTAGTTTCAGGTGTACAGCAAAGGGAGCCAAGTATACATATACATATGTCCACTTTTTTTAAAGATTCTTTTCCCATAGAGGCCATTACAGAGTATTGAGTAGAGCTCCCCATGCTATACAGTAGGTTATTATTATCTATTTTGTATATAGTCGTGTGTATATGTCAATCCCAATCTCCCAATTTATCCTTCCCCCCTTATCTCCTGGTAACCATAAGTTTTCATTTGTACCCTTTTTTTAGGAGAATCACAAATTTTAAGCACAACTAAAACACTGTCAGTCTCCAGTGAGAGAAAATATTTGTCCAGTTTTAGTTATCATCCAGTCAAATGGTATCTGGCACATTTTTTACTTTATTGAGGACAGAACTTAAACTTGAGATGGCTTACTTGTTTCCTTTGGGAACATAAGAAAAACCTGCAACAAAGGTACTCTAGGAATGAAATAAACCAAGAAAGAAGCATCTGGACTCACATTCACTTCTCAGAGGGCTGTGTAACTAGCACATTATTTTGCACATAATAGCTTGCATCAGGTTTGTGGGGTTTGCTTTACTTTTTAACAGGCCAATAATCATGTGAGGATTTTTCACAAGTCAAATTTCTGGTTTTAAATTTTACATTCTGGCAAAATTATGCTTCTGAATATTATTTTATTTCTTAAAATGTGGTAATGCACTAAAATGATATTACACAATCATAACGTTCAGCTAACATACTTAAAAAGATGGGCTATTAAGGATTCATTCTTAAATAATTCTATGAAATGCACATTTTCTAAGACATGCAGTTAGGATCCACTTTATATTCATTATAGGGTTAACACATTGCTTAAAAAATTTTTGAAAGATTATAAAATATATGACTTAGCCTATGCTTGACATTCTACATGTTACCTCATAAAATTACTGAGGGAAGGATATCTTAATATCTGAATTGAAGGTAGTGTACATTTAATCTACATTTGGCTTATAACAATGAATAATGAAAGGCTTTCATTTATTATATATCTCACACTTTCCAAAGGGTACACTTATAAAAGACTACTGATTTCTCACTGCTAATAAGCAACCTATTGTCCTTGCCTTGGTAAAATCTATCTTAATGACAGCTGGTTGTCTCCCAGATTATCCATTGGTATTACAGCATCACGGTCTTTTAAGAGGAACAGGGCTGACACAAGGACTCTTTGGGCTTATTTCTACAAGAAATTTAGTTTTTCTATTCTCCTAATTAAAAAATGTATAATTATTAATTTTTCCCTTTACTCCTTTATGTCATTGAATCAGAAAACAATGGACCATGGTCATGTATGTCATCTAATACTCTATCAGATCACTTTTTTTTTAAATAGTGCAGCTTGGGCTTCCCTGGTGGCGCAGTGGTTGAGAGTCCGCCTGCCGATGCAGGGGACACGGGTTCGTGCCCCGATCCAGGAAGATCCCACATGCCGCAGAGCGGCTGGGCCCGTGAGCCATGGCCGCTGAGCCTGCGCGTCCGGAGCCTGTCCTCCGCAACGGGAGAGGCCACAACAGTGAGAGGCCCGCGTACCACAAAAAAATAAAAAATAAAAAAATAAAAATAAAAATAAATAAATAGTGCAGCTTACTCAGGTAAGTTTACTGATCAGAACAAAATGGAATCAATTAGGAAAAAGTTCATACAGGAAAATATCCTTTTCAAAGTTGACTATTTTAACACAGTTAAATAAGTGATTATTTTTTAATCCTTTGAGTTAAAATTGTTCAGGGTGGCCAAGAAAGTCTGGAAACATGAAAAATGTCCATAAAAGCACTTTATTACTATAATACGTTGAATGTGTTGCTCCTCATTATTAATTCACAGTTCATTAAGCTGGGCAAAATTACAATGAACAATGTGCATTAAAGCAAAATTCCCATCAACCATTTTCCATCTGTCATACATTCTGTCACATGATTTGTGTGTCTAATTTTCATGGAAAAACTTGTACCTTTACTCCAGAATAAGAAATGAAGGGGGATCAATCTATTAAAAAGATATTAATATTCCCAGACTCTGTGGCCTTCCGTATTTTCTTTTTAAGAAGATTCACCTAGTGCAAATCTTATAAATATTTTTACCATTTAATATGCCCAGACAAAATGCATACAAAAATTAGATAAAAGAGAAAACAACAAAAACAGATCCCCTTTGTTTTCAAAACATTTGATGTTTACATCGAAATATTTTGTTGAAAATGAAGTGATTTTTAATCTATAGTTAAAAGACACTATAATGATATTTAGAACATATTACAGATCTGGATTTTTACAAATAGATTTTTATTTAAAAGAGGTCTCACACTGATATCAAGAAACCAGGCACTCTAGAACAAAATGTGGAGAGATGGCAATTATGCGATGACTTCTTAATACTCCAAGGGAAAAAGATTTTTTCCAAAGTAGTCCATCTACAATAGTAACCCTTAAGATCTACTCCCCTTGATAGGTGTCAATATTATTTTCTCTTTTATACACATTTACTTTATAATTAACTCCTACAGGAGGACATTTCTGGAAATGTTCCCAGATATCTACAGCCACACTTTCTGTCATGATCACACCATGGAAAAAGTAGGGAACCTCCAGATCCTGATGATCCAGGGGTTTCATAATTACCCCTTTGAGGTCAGTCAGAATCATAATCATTCCCAGAACAGGGTCGGTCTTTACATTTGTGCCCCTAGACATGCAGATTGTAACACTACCCACCCAAAGGCAAGTTGTCTTCCTTACTCAGGTTTGCAGGGACACCACTCACTGTGGTAGCTAGAAGAGTCCGTTGCCCCCAGCCCGGACCTGCATTCTCTACTCTCCACAGACACATCGTACTACAGATATACCAGTGGTGCTGATGAAACTTCCAGAAAGCTATAAAATAATGCATGCCAGGCACGGTAGATGAGGATTTAGAAAATGCTAACATCTTCTCTAGGAAATAAAGGTGACATACCTATGTGGCTTTAAGCATTTTTGTGCATTAGCTGGCCCCCTGGATCTGGGAAAAAGCATCTGATTTTAAAGTTTCTCAGCCTCATTCTCTGCAATGAAATCTGAAGCTCTTCCTTCCTTCTCTGAGTCCAGAAGCTGGAATTGATACAGTCTGCTCTCTGTGATTTGTCTCTACCATTTGTTTCCAGTGACCACTTCAACTCAGATATCTCTCAATTCAGGGATCACTCCTAAACTTCAGGACGAAGGTCACTGCCCTTTTTATTCCCACCACAATTTTATGCTAGTAACCATTTACAGTGTCGATAAATTTATTTTGTAGAATGTGCCCCCTGGACTCCACCTGCTAAATCTGTTTTGTGGGCAAATCATTTGTTACTTAGCTAAACAAATTTTATAAAATCATATTTCATAAAATTGTATTTTATAAAATGTTACTTTCTTATTTTATAAAATTGGTAAATCCAGGGATTTAGGCTTAATTCTTATTTTTAAAAATGTTGGTACTCATTTAGCCAATTTTTCTCTTTTTACATATATCAGAAAATATGTTAAGAACTCAACTGTGAAGATGCCACTATTTTTATTTTTTCTCACTTTTTGTACTTAACTTTTATAACAAACCTTTATTATTGCACAGGAAACAGGAATGTTTGTACCTTGGAAAACATCAGTCCTAAGAACGTATTAAGTTAAAGCTTAGCATGTTAGATCTGCGAGTAGCCTTGTCTTTTTTTTTTTTTTTGTACGCAGGCCTCTCACTGTTGTGGCCTCTCCCGTTGCAGAGCACAGGCTCCGGACACGCCGGCTCAGCGGTCATGGCTCACGGGCCCAGCCGCTCCGCGGCATGTGGGATCTTCCCGGACCGGGGCACGAACCCGTGTCCCCTGCATCGGCAGGCGGACTCTCAACCACTGCGCCACCAGGGAAGCCCAACCTTGTCTTTTTTTTAATGATGCTGTTTTCTGAATTGGTAAAAAAAAAAAAAAAAAAAAAGCCTTAAGGCTTAGGAACAGAAGCAATTTGAGAATTAAAATCCAAATCATTCCAATGAAGTTTGTCAGAACAGTTTGTGTGTGGAGAGGACAGCTTCTAGGCACTTCAGAGAAACCAGCAGGACAGAATTGAGAATAGCCAGCACCTTACAGGGCTTCCCACAGAAATGCTTTAATGCAAAGAGGTGACTAGATTTCACAGGGAGACCAGGGAGAGGATGCAGAGAGAATTAAATCACATTCAAGCACCTGTTTACCTGGGAGGTAAGTTCCTTCATATTGTGGTCAGATGCTGTTTAGGGGGACACTGGTGCAGGGGAGGTGTTGGGAGGATGAACTCTTTTCTGAGTGATTTTGCAAGTGTGAAAATTCATCCAACAGAGATGCTAGAAAAATTTGCTCCTAGTAGCGAGCATCCAACATGATATTTTGGGACAAAAATGTGTATTTGGAAGAATTTTTCACAAAAGAGCAGTGATGGGAGGAAAAGATTCATATGGGCCTGGCTAGTAATATTCTTCCTTCACAATTTTCTTGTGGGTTCCTGAGGCCTGTTGTGACTGCTTGGAGACCTGGTCCCCAAGCAATGGCCCTCTTTGTCATACTCAGGGTAACCCAGGAAGTTGCTTGTCTGAAGCAGAAAAGGTTCTCCCTTCCACTCATGTCCTCTTGCTGATCAGATGAACACATGGCATCATCTACAGCTGAGAGGTGTTTGTTAACTACCTTTGTTTCATAGGACACAACTCATATATACTCTACAGTAATGTTTATCACTGTCTTTTATAATCTCAAGGTAAGAAGTAATCAGTGTTAAAATCATTCTACTGGAATAACAAAGCACATGACTTATTTTTCCCTAATAGTGATTGTATTTGTTTGCTAGGGCTGCCATAACAAAATACCATACTGGCTCCTAGGTGGCTTAAACAACAAAAATATATTTTCTCATAGCTCTAGAGGCTAGAAGTCCAAGATCAAAGTATCAAGTTTAGTTTCTTTGAGGTCTCTCTCCTTTGATGGCTACCTTCTCGCTGTGTCCTCACATGGTTGCCCCTCAGTCTGTGCATGTCTGTGTTCTAGTATTCCCCCCTTATAAAGATACAAGTCATATTGGATTAGAGTCCATCCATATGATCATTTTACCTTAATTTTCTCTTCCAAAGCAGTATTTCCAAGTAGAAGTTAAGCTTACTGTACAAGCAATCAGGTATTGAATAAGAGGCATTGCTATGGAGACAAAAAAACAATGGTTAATAATGGAGGCAAATTTCATACCAGTTTTTGAGTTCTGAGGGTAGACAGTTGAGAAGATCTCTAAATGTCAGGGTTAAAGCATCTTTTGTAGTTTGAATGTCCATCAGATGTTCAGGTAAACTTTCTGAGTGGTCCATAGAGCAACAGGAACGAAGAAGACTGTCTAAACATGAGCTGCTGTGGAGATTTCTCTGAAGTTTATATTAAGATATCTACCTTCAGTATGCAGGACTTCAGAAAAAAAGGCAGTTTTAGTTTCAATGATTCCAAGTTAAAAGGGTGGGAGAAAATTTGGAAACACTAGTTTGGAGAGTTGTAGTCAGGTAGTGGAGGAAACTAGAAAAATTCAGGACACAGTCCAGTTTTCAGGTAATTAACAAAACTTCAAGGAAAATTAATAGCACTAGAATCTAATATCCACAATACGTATTTTGGTTTCTATCGAAAGATAATTTTTCTCTCTAAAATCACCCTCATTTCTATCAAAGATAGCCAAATTAAGACAAATTTGTTTGCAAAATAAGTCTAGATTCAATAAACTTGGTCTTATTTATATAAGTATAGCAAGGATTGTGACTGACCATATAGGCTTATTTTTTATTTTTATTTTTTGCTTTTATTAAGAGAATTTATTGCCTCTCTCTCCTCCCAATAGCTCAAACATGAAGAAGCAACATCAGAGGAAGACAGACAGAAAATGGCTCTTTGAGTTTGTCCTTCTTGGCATTGGTGAAGGAAGAGGCAGCTTTCTCAAAGTTTTTATCTGCTTAATAGGATGTAGTGGAGAAAGGGAACAAGGAAAGTCAGAGGATAAGTGAACAGGCTCTGCACCTACCAAGGATGTGTTATCCTCCTAATCGTCCCAGTAGGAATATTCCATTCATGTTCTTTGATCTGATCCTTGCATTGGAAGACACTTCTTTTGTTAATCTCTTTTTTTAATTTAATTTTTATTTTATATTGAAGTATAGTTGATTTACAATGTTGAATTAGTTTCAGGTGTACAGCAAAATGATTCAGTTATACATATACATATATCCAGTCTTTTTCAGATTCTTTTGCCATATAGGTTATTACAGAATAGTGAGTAGAGTTCCCTTTGCTATACAGTAGGGTCTTGTTGATTATCTATTTTATATATAGTAGTGTGTATATGTGAATCCAAACTCCTAATTTATCCCTCCCCATACCTTTTCCCTTTAGTAACCATAAGTTTGTTTTTTAAGTCTGTGAGTCTGTTTCTCTTTTGTAATTAAGTTCATTTGTATCATTTTTTTCAGATTCCACAGATAAGTGATATCATATGATATTTGTCTTTCTCTGAATTACTTCACTTAGTATGATAATCTCTACGTCAATTCATGTTACTGCAAATGGCATTATTTCATTCACTTTTATGGCTGAGTAATATTCCATTGTATATATGTACCACATCTTCTTTATCCATTCATCTGTCAATGGACATTTAAATTGCTTTCATATCCTGGTTATTGTGAATAGTGCTGCACTGAACACTGGGGTGCATGTCTCTTTTGGAAGTATAATTTTCTCCAGATACATGCCTAAGAGTACGATTGCTGGATCATATGGTACTTCTATTTTTAGTTTTTTAAGGAATCCCATAATATTCTCCATAGTGGTTGAACCAATTTACATTCCCACCAACAGTGCAGGAGGACTCCTTTTCTCCACACCCTCTCCAACATTTTGGTAGTCTACAGTTTGTAGACATTTTGATGACGGTTATTCTGACTGGTGTGAGGTGATACCTCATTGTAGATTTGATTTGCACTTCTCTAATAATTAGCGATGTTGAGCAGATTTTCATGTGCTTTTTGCCCATCAGTATGTCTTCTTTGGAGAAATGTCTATTTAGATCTTCTGTCCATTTTTTGATTGGGTGGTTTGCTTTTTTGATATTGAGCTGCATGAGCTATTTGTATACTTTGGAGATTATTCCATTGTCAGTCTCATCATTTGCAAATATTTTCTCCCATTCTGTAGGTTGTCTTTTTGTTTTGTTTATGGTTTCCTTTGCTGTGCAAAAGCTTTTAAGTTTGATTAGGTCCCATTTGTTTATTTTAGTTTTTGTTTTCTTTCCTCTAGGAGGTGGATCCAAAAAGGTATTGCTGCTGTGAAAGAGTGTTCTGCCTGGATTTTCCTCTAAGAGTTTTATAATATCCAGTCTTACATTTAGGTCTTTAATGCATTTTGAGTTTATTTTTGTCTGTGATGTTAGAAAATTGTTCTAATTTCATTTTTTTACATGTAGCTGTCCAGTTTTCCCAGCACCACTTATGGAAGAGACTGTCTTTTCTCCATTGTATATTCCTGCCTCCTTTGACATAGATTAATTGACCATAGTTGTGTGGGTTTATTTCTGGGCTTTCTATTGTGTTCCATTGATCTATATTTCTGTTTTTGTGCAAGTACCATACTGATCACTGTAGCTTTGTAATATAGTCTGAAGACAGTGAGCCTGATTCCTCCAGCTCCATTTTGCTTTCATAGTATGCTTTGGCTATTTGGGGGTTTGTGTTTCTATACACATTTTAAAATTTTCTGTTCTAGTTCCGTGAAAAATGCCATTGGTGGGGGCTTTCCTGGCGGTCCGGTGGTTGGGACTTCACCTTCCAATGAGGAAGATGCAGGTTCGATCCCTGGTCAGGGAGTTGGGATCCCACATGCCATGCAACCAAAAAAACACACAAAAAAAAACAAAAACCAAAACATAAAACAGAAGCAATATTGTAACAAATTCAATAAAGACTTTAAAAATGGTCCACATGAAAAAAATCTAAAAAAAAAAATTCCAGTGGTAATTTAATAGGGATTGCATTGAATCTGTAGATTGCCTTAAGTAGTATAGTCATTTTGACAGTATTGATTCTTCCAATCCAAGCACATGGTATATCTCTCCATCTGTTTGTGTCACTTTCAATTTTTTCATCAGCATCTTAGAGTTTTCAGAGTACAGGTCTTTTGTCTCCTTAGGTAGATTTATTTATAGGTATTTATTCTTTTTGATGTGATGGTAAATGGGATTCCTTCCATAATTTCTCCTTCTGATCTTTTGTTTTTAGTGTATAGGAATGAAAGAGATTTCTGTGTATTAATTTTGTATTCTGTGACTTTACTGAATTCATTGATGTGGTGTATCACACTGATTGATATGTGGAGATTGAAAAATCCTTGCATCCTTGGGATAAATCCCACTTGATCATGGTGTCTGAGCCTTTTGATGCGTTGTTGGATTCACTTTGCTAGTATTTTGTAAATGATTTTTGAGTCTATGTTCATCAGTGATATTGACTTATTTTTTCTTTTTTTGTAGTACCTTTGTTTGGTTTTGGTATCAGGGTGATTATGGCCTCATAGGATGAGTTTGGGAATATTTCTTCTTCTGAAATTTTATGGAATAGTTTCAGAAGAACAGGTGTTTAGTGTTCTCTAAATGCTTGATAGAATTCACCTGTGAAGCTATCTGATCTTGGACTTTTGTTTGTTGGGAGCTTCTTTTTTTAAAATAAATTTTAATAAAATTTAAAAATAAATTTATTTATTTATTTTAATTTTGGCTGCATTGGGTGTTTGTTGTTGTATGTAGGCTTTCTTTTTTTAGTTGCGGCAAGCAGGGGCTACTCTTCATTGTGGTGCATGGGCTACTCATTGCGGTGGCTTCTCTTGTTGCAGAGCATGGGATCTAGGCACGTGAGCTTCAGTAGTTGTGTCATGCAGGCTCAGCAGCTGTGGTTCGTGGGCTCTAGAGAGCAGGCTTAGTAGTTGTGACCCACGGGCTTAGTTGCTCTGTGACATGTGGGATCTTCCTGGACCAGGGTTCGAACCCATGTCCCCTGCCTTGACAGGTGGTTTCTTAACAACTGCACCACCAGGGATGCCCTGTTCGAGTTTCTTCATCACAGTTTCAATTTCAGGACTTGTGATTTGTCTGTTCATATTTTCTATTTCTTCCTGGTTCAGTCTTCGAAGGTTGTACCTTTCTAAGAATTTGTCCATTTCTTCTAGGTTGTGCATTTTACAGGCATATAGTTTCTGGTAGTAGTCTCTTATGAGCTTTTGTATTTCTGTGGTGTCCATTGTAACTTCTTTTGTATTTCTAATTTTATCGCTTTGAGCTCTCCCCATTTTTTTCTTGATGATGCTGGCTAATGGTTTATCAATTTTGTTTATCTTTTCAAAGAACCAGCTTCTAGTTTCATTGATCTTTCCTACTGTTTTCTTTGTCTCTCATTTATTTCTGCTCTGATCTATATGATTTCTTTGTTCTACTTAATTTGGGTTTTGTTTGTTCTCCTTTCTCTAGTTGCTTTACGTATAACATTAGGCTGTTTATTTGAGATTTTTCTTGTTTCCTGAGGTAAGATTTTATCACTATAAACTTCCCTCTTAGAAATGCTTCTGCTGCATCCCATAGGTTTTGGATCTTCGTGTTTTTGTTTTCATTTGTAGGTATTTTTTAATTTTTGCTTTGATTTCTTCAGTGATACATTGGTTGCTTATAGCATATTGTTTAGCCTCCATGTATTTGTGTTTTTTACACTTTTTTTCTTGTAGTTGATTTCTAATCTCATAGCATTGTGTTTGGAATAGGTGCTTCATATGATTTCAATTTTCTTAAATTTACCAAGGCTCACTTTGTGGCGCAGCGTGTGATCTATCCTGGAGAATGTTTCGTGTGCACTTGAGGAGAATGTGTATTCTGTTGCTTTCAGATGGAATGCTCTCTAAATATCAATTAAGTCCTTCTGGTCTAATGTATCATTCAAGGCCTGTGTTTTCATATTGATTTTGTCTGGATGATCTGTGCATTGATGAAAGTGGGGTGTTAACATCCCCCAATACTATTGTGTTACTGTCAATTTCTCCTTTTATGGCTATTAGCATTTGCCTTATATATTGAGGTGCTCCTATGTTGGGTGAATATATATTTACAATTGTTGTATCTTCTTCTTGGATTGATTCCTTGATCATTATGCAGTGTCCTTCTTGGTCCTCGTTACAGTCTTTATTTTAGAGTCTATTTTGTCTGATATGACTATTGCTACTCTGGCTTTCCTTTGATTTCCATTTGTATGGAATACCTTTCTTTTACCCTCTCACTTTCAGTCTGTGTGGGTGTCTAGATCTAAAGTGAGTTTCTAGTAGGCAGCATATACATGGTTCTTGCTTTTGTATCTGTTCAGCCAGTCTATGTCTTTTGGTTGGAGCATTTAATCTATTTACTTTTAATGTAATTATCAATATGTATGTTCTTATTGTCATTTTGTTCATTGTTTTGGGTTTGTTTTTGTAGCTCTTTTTTCTTCCCTTCCTCTTTTGTTCTCTTCCCTTGTGGTTTGATGACCATCTTTAGTGTTGCATTTGGGTTGCTTTTTCTTTGTATATCTATTGTAGATTTCTGGTTTGCATTTCCCATGAGGTTTTGATATAGCAGAGTGTGTATATATATATATATATATATATATATATATATATATATATATATATGAAAAGTTGCTTTAAGTTGCTGGTCTCTTAATTTCAAATGCATTTCCAATATCCTGCATTTGTACTCTCCTCTTCTCATGATTGCTTGTTTTGATATCATATTTGTGAGTGGATGATTTCCTTCCTTTACTGTATGTTTGCCTTTAATGGTGAGCTTTCCCATTCATAATTTTCTTTTTTTCTAGTTGTGGCATTTTCTTTTTCATCTAGAGAAGTTCCTTTAGCATTTGTTGTAAAGCTGGTTTGATGGTGCTGAATTCTCTTAGCTTTTGTTTGTCTATAAAGCTTTTGATTTCTCTGTCAGGTCTGAATAAGAGCCTTGCTGGGTAGAGTATTTTTGGTCGTAGGTTTTTGCCTTTCATCACTGTAAATATATTGGGCCACTCCCTTCTGGCCTGCAGAGTTTCTGCTGAAAAAATCAGCTGATAAGCTTACTGGGGTTTCCTTGTATGTTATTTGTTGTTTTTCTCTTGTTGCTTTTAATGTTTTCTTTGTCTTTAATTTTTGTCAATTTCATTCATGTGTGTTGGCATGTTCCTCTTTGGGTTTGTCCTGTATTTGACTCTCTGTGCTTCCTGGACTTGAGTGACTGTTCCTTTTCCATGTTAGGGAAGTTTTTGGCTATTATCTCTTCAAATATTTTTTCAGCCCCTCTGTCTCTCTCTTCTCCTTCTGGGACCCCTATAATGTGAATGTTGGCACATTTAATGTTGTCCCAGAGGTCTCTTAGACTGTCCTCATTTGTTTTCATGTTTTTTCTTTATTCGGTTCCAAAGCAGTGATTTTCACCAATCTGTCTACCAGCTCACTTATTTATTCTTCTGCCTCATTTATTCTGCTATTGATTATTTGTAGAGTATTTTTCATTTCAGTTATTGTTTATCTCTGTTTTTTAAAACTTCTAGCTCTTTGTTAAAAATTTCATCTATGTTCTTGGTCTGTGCCTCCATTCTTTTTCCAGTTACTTGTATCATCTTTACTAACATTACTCTGAATTCTTTTTCAGGAAGATTGCCTATCATCTCCACTTCACTTAGGTGTTCTTCCAGAGTTTGATGATGTTCCTTCATCTGGATCACATTTCTCTGCCTTCTGTGTTTGTAGCCTCCTTTCCTCAGGCTGCAGGATCTTGGCTCCTCTCACTTCTGGTGCCTGCCCCCTGATGGGTGAGGTTGGTCCAGGAGCTTGTGCTGTCTTCCTGGTGGTAGGGACTGGTGCCTGCCCACTGGTGAGTGGAGCTGAGTTTTCTCCCTCTGGTGGGCAGGGCTGTGTCAAGTGGTGTTTAGAGGCGGCTGTGCGATCAGAATAAATTTAGGCAGCCTGTCTGCTCATGGGAGGGTCTGTGTTCCCACCCTGTTGGTTGTTTGCCCTGAGGCATCCCAGAACTGGAGACTGCAGGCTATTGGTTGGGGCCAGGTCTCAGTGCCGAAATGGTGACCTCCAGGAAAGCTCACACCAAAAAATATTCCCTGGGTCCTCTGCCACCAGTGTTCTTGCCCCCACAGTGAGCCACAGCCAACTTCTTCCTCCCCAAGAGACCCTCCAAGACACTCAGGTAGGTCTGGCCCAACCTTTTATGGAGTTACTGCTTTGCCCTGAGTCCCAGTACACATGAAACCTTGTGTCACCCTCCAAAAGTGGAGTCTCTTTCCCCCAATCCTGTGGAGCTCCTGCCCTCAAGTCCCACTGGCCTTCAAGATCAAATGCTCTGGGATCTCCTCCTCTCATTGCCATGTCCCCAGGCTGAGGAGCCTCACGTGGGTCTCAGAGCTCTCACTCCTATGGGAGAACCTCTGTGATATGATGATTATTTTCCACTTTCTGGGTCACCCACCCAGCAGGTATGTGATTTGATTATATCATGAAAGCACCCCACCTACCATCTAGTTGTAGCTTCTTCTTTGTCTTTGGATGTAGAATGTCTTTTTTGTATGTTCAAGTCTTTTTTGTTGATGGTTGTTCAGCAGTTCGTTGTGATTTGGGTGGTTTCATGAGAGGAGGTGAGCTCACGTCCTTCTACTCTGCCATCTTTGTCTCTACCCTCTCTCCTGAATGTCACTGTGAGGAGTTCTGGCTTCTTAAAGTTCAATTTTGATTGAAATTCATGAAGGACTTCAGGCTTTACCTCTGGTCAACCACTCTCTCTGCAGAATATCTCCAGGGTTAGAGGGAAATCTCCCATATAGGCTCTTTTAAATCTGCTTTGCTGGAACTTTTTATAAGGAATCTCCAGATTAAACTTTTAATAGTCCCTTGAGGCTAAGAAGCCAAGCCAATCATTTGACATCTATAGATTTGGGTGAATTCTTCTCCTCAATGTCCCCCACATATTCTGAGGTTCTTGCATTTGCCAGGAAGTGACCTTCCTTACTCAGCTAGTAAGGCTGCTGGGAACTCTAAGCAAGGTACCACACTATTTTCCCAAGGGGCTTTATTGGCTCCATGAAGTCAACCTTAGTTTCTTAAAGCTGTTTGGTCAAACCTAAGTTTATGTATATCTCTCTCAAATATGACATTCTAGGCAGAACTTTAGTAATATAATCAATGTTTGCAATTATGTGCTATTATAAGGAGAACAGATTCTTACTGAAATTATGCAAATAACTATATTGCCAAGAAAACAAGAATGTTCACTGAAAGCTTCTGAATTCTGGAGGAATCGGGTAGGGAGAAAAAGACAAATGATTCAATTTTGCTTACAAGGGTATAATTTACCAAACTGCTCTAAGCTTAAGAGAGAAAAACAAATTTTCCTACATTTGGAGAAACAAAACTTAAAAAAAATAAAACCAGCAATGTTTCAAATGTAAAAATCATAGGGCTTCCCTGGTGGTGCAGTGGTTGAGAGTCTGCCTGTGATGCAGGGGACCCGGGTTCGTGCCCTGGTCTGGGAGGATCCCACATAACGTGGAGCGGCTGGGCCTGTGAACCATGGCTGCTGAGCCTGCGCGTCCGGAGCCTGTGCTCCACAACGGGAGAGGCCACAACAGTGAGAAGCCCGCGTACCACGAAAAAAAAAATCATAAAATGGGGCTTTCCTGGTGGCACAGTGTTTAAGAATCTGCCTGCCAGTGCAAGGGACATGGGTTCAAACCCTGGTCCAGGAAGATCCCACATGCCGCAGAGCAACTAAGCCCACGTGCCACAACTACTGAGCCTGTATTCTAGAGCCCATGAGACACAACTACTGAAGCCCATGCACCTAGAGCCCATGCTCTACAACAAGAGAAGCCACTGCAATGAGAAGCCCACGCACCACAATGAAGGGTAGCTGCCATTCGCTGCAACTAGAGAAAGCCCACACACAGCAACAAAGACCCAATGCAGCCAAAAATAAATAAACTAAATAAATTTATTTTTAAAATCATAAAATATTATAACCATCTTCTTCAGTTTACTTAGTCCCATGTAATTAATTCTTGTTTTGCTTGATCTTTTGTTAGAAGTTTTATGAAACCGTCAATTTCTCCATTAGGGTTTTGTAAATCCTTACTCAGTTCAGTGTAATGATTTGAAATTCATCAGAAACTTGTGTTCTAGAATACTTGTTAGATCCTCTTCCATGAATTTCTCTGAACATGAAACACATTTTCAGGAAGCTTTTGTAAAAGCATCTGAGTAAAACCATTGTCTAAGTAATAAAAGACAAATATCCATTACTAAAAATTTGATTCATTCTAATGGAATTGACAAGAAAATTTATCTCTGTGACACAAAACATTTAAGATAATAACTAGAATTATGACTGATAACATTATACTAGGACATATCCAATTTTAGGAATTTCATATACTTTCCAGAACATTTATATTAATAACATTCACCCTTATGATATAACCTAGAGTTTATGATCATTTAGTTAGCAATGCTTCCCACGTAAGTAACATACCAAATAAGCCTAATGAGTTTCATAGCTCTCTTTTCTAATAAGATAAAACAAATCTTTGAGGGTGTTCCAAGGGGCCTCTGGAAAACCTGAACATTATTTCCAGGTCAATAAGACTTCATTTAGAATTTGACTTAGGGGAAAATCTACTTTTTCAAAAATAAAAATGTTTTAAAACACTTTGTCAAATATGATCATATGTCACTGTGAATTAATATTTAGTTATCAATTTAATCAAAGTGACAAAGATTCACATGTAAATACAGATAGTTAAATAGTGTAAAAAGACTTAGCTCTTTTAATATTGAAAGCACTCAGTTTTTCTTCAAAATTATCAGACTCATCAAGACAAAATGTACAATATTTGTTTTGCTAGACAGATTACATTAAATGTAAAAAAAAAGTCTTTGTTTATAATTTCTCATTAAGAGCAGACCAATAATTAAGAAAATTTTGCAAAAAGAGAGAAAAAACAAATTTTAATTTTCTACCAGCTTACTTTGGATATTAAAACTCAATCACTTTATTAAATTCATTCCAATCTTAGACCTGACTACACATAAAATTCCTTTCTAAAGATTCCTTTTTAACAAACCTCTTACAACTTTCTCTGCCCATTTTGATTTGTCCCTTGTTCTCTTTCCCATTTAGAAGTTACCAGCTTTAGGACAAAAATCACTTAACAAAGTTTTTACATGAACAAAAACGTCTCCATAGCTTACACTTTTTCTTACCCCAAAACATATTCTAATTTCCTTATAATTCCTAGTAGCTTTAACCACATATATTATTTACAATTCTTAATCCTTTGAAGCTTTAATTTTTTTGTAAAGATAAAGTTAAAAATTATTAACTGTGTAAGTATTTTGTGGCTTGGCAAACTTATAAATACATTTCATAATTTCTAGAAACATATTCTACTTCATAGTACAAGGTTTTTGTTTATTTATTTATTTATTTATTTATTTATGGCTGTGTTAGGTCTTTGTTTCTGTGCGAGGGCTTTCTCTAGTTGTGGCAAGCGGGGGCCACTCCTCATCGCGGTGCGCGGGCCTCTCACTATCACGGCCTCTCTTGTTGCAGAGCACAGGCTCCAGACGCGCAGGCTCAGTAATTGTGGCTCACAGACCCAGTTGCTCTGCGGCATGTGGTATCTTCCCAGACCAGGGCTCGAACCCGTGTCCCCTGCATTGGCAGGCAGATTCTCAACCACTGTGCCACCAGGGAAGCCCCATAGTACAAGCTTTTAATGAAGCACAAGACGTGTTTACTAATAGAACCAAACATATTTCGTGTGTAATAAGAGGTCAAAAGTAGGTAAACCTAGACTCGTGCAGCAATTAATATTTCAGTATTTTGTCTTAGTTGGAAATGATCTAGACATTCAATTCATTTAATTTAACTTAGCAAAACTCTAAGGGTACAATTTGTCAAAGACATTTAGAAAACTATTTAAGTTGACATAGCAAAAACAATTATTGCTAAAAAAAGTTTACCTAAAAGAATTCTTATCTTATGTCTATTTAATGAATTTGTCCTTAACAATCACTCAGATTACTCATGACAATTTCATAAGATGTTAAAGTAGTGTTAGCCATCATCTTAAATTATTATTATTATTACTGTTTTCTGAGAAATTTTGTAAAAGAGATAACATGAGCTTATTTGACTTTTAGTAAAACTACATAGCATAAAGCTCTTATACTTAATGCTGATAACTCTTAAGATATGTCTGTATTAATTAAACCATTAAACCTGAACTAGATTTTACTTACCAAAAATTATCCAAGATCATGTGAATTTGAAAAATATTTGTATTCGTTTTTGTTATATTTTTGAGAATTTTTAGATTGCTTGTTGGAATAAATTAAGTTTACTCACTCAGATAGCTACAGTCTTTTATCAGTTATGGAGAAGACTTTTAAGTCTTCTTGCCCTTTAAGTGTACTTGCCCTTGATAAACAATTTTAAGGAGCCTGTGATTTAGAGTTGGAGCAAGAGAGGGTTTTTTTGGTGGTTTTTGTTTAAAATAAACACCTCTTTCCTTTTTTTTTCTTTAAATTTTAGTTTCAGGTTTTAACAATTGAGATAATCTGGGCTCAGTCTCAGGCAATGTGGCTGTGTTTACGTTTCAAAGACATGGTAAGATTTATAACTTTAAGGGCTGGGCGGGTAAGATGGCGGAAGAGTAAGACACAGAGATCACCTTCCTCCCCACGGATACACCAGAAATACAGCTACACGTGGAACAACTCCTACAGAACACCTACTGAACGCTGGCAGAAGACCCCAGACCTCCCAAAAGGCAAGAAACTCCCCACATACCTGGGTAGGGCAAAGCGGAGAGATCCGCACACAGAGGATCGGTGCCGAGCGGCACTCACCAGCCCGAGAGGCTTGTCTGCTCGCCCGCCGGGGCGCGCAGCGCTGGAAGCTGAGGCTCGGGCTTCGGTCAGAGCGCAGGGAGAGGACTGGAGCTGGCGGCGAGAACTCAGCCTGAAAGGGGCTAATGTGCCACAGCTAGCCGGGAGGGAGTCCGTGAAAACTCTGGAGCTGCTGAAGAGGCAAGAGACTTTTTCTTCCCTCTTGGTTTCCTGGTGGGCGAGGAGAGGGGATTAAGAGCGCTGCTTAAAGGGGCTCCACAGACGGGCGTGAGTCGCGACTGAAAGCGCGGAGCCCAGTGACGGGCGTGGGACGCTGGGGCTGCTGCTGCCGCCGCCAAGAAGCCTGTGTGCGAGCGCAGGTCACTGCCCACACCGCCCTTCCGGGACCCTGTGCAGCCCACCACTGCCGGGGTCCCGGGATCCAGGGGCGGCTTCCCTGGGAGAACGCACGGCACGCCTCGGGCTGGTGCAACGTCACGCCGACCTCTGCCACTGCAGGCTCGCCCCGCACTCCGTGCCCCTCCCTCCCTCCCGGCCTGAGTGAGCCAGAGTCCCCGAAGGGGCTGCTCCTTTAACCCTGTCCTATCTGAGCGAAGAGCAGACGCCCTCCAGCTACCTACACGCAGAGGCGGGGCCAAATCCAAAGCTGAGACCCAGGAGCTGTGAGAACAAAGAAGAGAAAGGGAAACCTCTCCCAGCAGCCTCAGAAGCAGCGGATTAAAGCTCCACAATCAACTTGATGTATCCTGCATCTGTGGAATACATGAATAGACAACACATCATCCCAAATTGAGGAGCCCGGAGTCAGTGCTGTGCCTCTGAGGTGGGAGAGCCAACTTCAGGACACTGGTCCACAAGAGACCTCCCAGCTCCACATAATATCAAACGGCGAAAATCTTCCAGAGATCTCCATCTCAACACCAGCACCCAGCTTCACTCAACGACCAGCAGGCTACAGTGCTGGACACCCTGAGCCAAACAACTAGCAAGACAGGAACACAACGCCACCCATTAGCAGAGAGGTGGCCTAAAATCATAAAAAGTCCACAGACACCCCAAAACACACCACCAGACGTGGACCAACCCACCAGAAAGACAAGATCCAGCCTCATCCACCAGAACACAGGCACTATTCCCCTACACCAGGAAGCCTACACAACCCACTAAACCAACCTTAGCCACTGGGGACAGACACCAAAAACAACAGGAACTACGAACCTGCAGCCTGCAAAAAGGAGACCCCAAACACAGTGACATAAGCAAAATGAGAAGACAGAAAAACACACAGCAGGAGAAGGAGCAAGATAAAAACCCACCAGACCTAACAAATGAAGAGGTAATAGGCACTCTACCTGAAAAGGAATTCAGAATAATGATGGTAAAGATGATCCAAGATTCTATTTCCCATATCCAAAATCTTGGAAATAGAATGGACAAAATGCAAGAAACAGTTAACAAGGACTTAGAAGAACTAAAGATGAATCAAGCATCGATTAAAAACACAATAAATGAAATAAAAAATACTCTAGATAGGATCAATAGCAGAATAACTGAGGCAGAGGAACGGATAAGTGAGGTGGAAGATAAAATAGTGGAAATAACTGCTGCAGAGCAAAATAAAGAAAAAAGAATGAAAAGAACAGAGGACAGTCTCAGAGACCTCTGGGACAACATTAAACGCACCAACATTCGAATTATAGGGGTTCCAGAAGAAGAAGAGAAAAAGAAAGGGACTGAGAAAATATTTGAAGAGATTATAGTTGAAAACTTCCCTAATATGGGAAAGGAAATAGTTAATCAAGTCCAGGAGGCACAGAGAGTCCCATACAGAATAAATCCAAGGAGAAATACGCCAAGACACATATTAATCAAACTGTCAAAAATTAAACACAAAGAAATCATATTAAAAGCAGCAAGGCAAAAACAACAAATAACACACAAAGGAATCCCCATCAGGATAACAGCTGATCTCTCAGCAGAAACTCTGCAAGCCAGAAGGGAGTGGCAGGACATACTTAAAGTGATGAAGGAGAAAAACCTGCAACCAAGATTACTCTACCCAGCAAGGATCTCATTCAGATTTGATGGAGAAATTAAAACGTTTACAGACAAGCAAAAGCTGAGAGAGTTCAGCACCACCAAACCAGCTTTACAACAAATGCTAAAGGAACTTCTCTAGGCAAGAAACACAACAGAAGTAAAAGACCTACAATAACGAACCCAAAACAATTAAGAAAATGGGAATAGGAACATACATATCGATAATTACCTTAAATGTAAATGGACTAAATGCTCCCACCAAAAGACACAGAGTGGCTGAATGGATACAAAAACAAGACCCATCTATATGCTGTCTACAAGAGACCCACTTCAGACCTAGAGACACATACAGACTGAAAGTAAGGGGATGGAAAAAGATATTCCATGCAAATGGAAACCAAAAGAAAGCTGGAGTAGCAATTCTCATATCAGACAAAATAGACTTTAAAATAAGGACTACTAGAAGAGACAAAGAAGGACACTACATAATGATCAAGGGATCGATCCAAGAAGAAGATATAACAATTGTAAATATTTATGCACCCAACATAGGAGCACCTCAATACATAAGGCAAATACTAACAGCCATAAAAGGAGAAATCGACAGTAACACAATCATAGTAGGGGACTTTAACACCCCACTTTCACCAATGGACAGATCATCCAAAATGAAAATAAATAAGGAAACACAAGCTTTAAATGATACATTAAACAAGATGGACTTAATTGATATTTATAGGACATTCCATCCAAAAACAACAGAATACACATTTTTCTCAAGTGCTCATGGAACATTCTCCAGGATAGATCATATCTTGGGTCACAAATCAAGCCTTGGTAAATTTAAGAAAATTGAAATTGTATCAAGTATCTTTTCCGACCACAATGCTATGAGACTAGATATCAATTACAGGAAAAGAGCTGTAAAAAATACAAACACATGGAGGCTAAACAATACACTACTTAATAACGAAGTGATCACTGAAGAAATCAAAGAGGAAATTAAAAAATACCTAGAAACAAATGACAATGGAGACACGACGACCCAAAACCTATGGGATGCAGCAAAAGCAGTTCTAAGAGGGAAGTTTATAGCAATACAATCCCACCTTAAGAAACAGGAAACATCTCGAATAAACAACCTAACCTTGCACCTAAAGCAATTAGAGAAAGAAGAACAAAAACATCCCAATGTTAGCAGAAGGAAAGAAATCATAAAAATCAGATCAGAAATAAATGAAAAAGAAATGAAGGAAACGATAGCAAAGATCAATCAAACTAAAAGCTGGTTCTTTGAGAAGATAAACAAAATTGATAAACCATTAGCCAGACTCATCAAGAAAAGAAGGGAGAAGACTCAAATCAATAGAATTAGAAATGAAAAAGGAGAAGTAACAACTGACACTGCAGAAATACAAAAGATCATGAGAGATTACTACAAGCAACTCTATGCCAATAAAATGGACAACCTGGAAGAAATGGACACATTCTTAGAAATGCACAACCTGCCAAGACTGAATCAGGAAGAAATAGAAAATATGAACAGACCAATCACAAGCACTGAAATTGAAACTGTGATAAAAAATCTTCCAACAAACAAAAGCCCAGGACCAGATGGCTTCACAGGCGAATTCTATCAAGCATTTAGAGAAGAGCTAACACCTATCCTTCTGAAACTCTTCCAAAATATAGCAGAGGGAGGAACACTCCCAAACTCATTCTACGAGGCCACCATCACCTTGATAGCAAAACCAGGCAAGGATGTCACAAAGAAAGAAAACTACAGGCCAATCTCACTGATGAACATAGATGCAAAAATCCTCAACAAAATACTAGCAAACAGAATCCAACAGCACATTAAAAGGATCATACACCATGATCAAGTGGGGTTTATTCCAGGAATGCAAGGATTCTTCAATATACGCAAATCAATCAATGTGATACACCATATTAACAAGTTGAAGGAGAAAAACCATATGATCATCTCAATAGATGCAGAGAAAGCTTTCGACAAAATTCAACACCCATTTATGATAAAAACCCTGCAGAAAGTAGGCATAGAGGGAACTTTCCTCAACATAATAAAGGCCATATATGACAAACCCACAGCCAGCATCGTCCTCAATGGTGAAAAACTGAAACCATTTCCACTAAGATCAGGAACTAGACAAGGTTGCCCACTTTCACCACTCTTATTCAACCTAGTTTTGGAAGTTTTAGCCACAGCAATCAGAGAAGAAAAGGAAATAAAAGGAATCCAAATTGGAAAAGAAGAAGTAAAGCTGTCACTGTTTGCAGATGACATGATACTATACATAGAGAATCCTAAAGATGCTACCAGAAAACTACTAGAGTTAATCAATGAATTTGGTAAAGTTGCAGGATACAAAATTAATGCACAGAAATCTCTGGCATTCCTATATACTGATGATGAAAAATCTGAAAGTGAAATCAAGGAAACACTCCCATTTACCATTGCAACAAAAAGAATAAAATATCTAGGAATAAACCTACCTAAGGACACAAAAGACCTGTATGCAGAAAATTATAAGACACTGATGAAAGAAATTAAAGATGATACAAATAGATGGAGAGATGTACCATGTTCTTGGATTGGAAGAATCAACATTGTGAAAATGACTCTACTACCCAAAGCAATCTACAGGTTCAATGCAATCCCTATCAAACTACCACTGGCATTTTTCACAGAACTAGAACAAAAAATTTCACAATTTGTATGGAAACACAAAAGACCCCGAATAGCCAAAGCAATCTTGAGAACGAAAAATGGTGCTGGAGGAATCAGGCTCCCTGTCTTCAGACTATACTACAAAGCTACAGTAATCAAGACAGTATGGTACTGGCACAAAAACAGAAAGATAGATCAATGGAACAGGATAGAAAGCCCAGAGTTAAACCCACGGACATATGGTCACCTTATCTTTGATAAAGGAGGCAGGAATGTACAGTGGAGAAAGGACAGTCTCTTCAATAAGTGGTGCTGGGAAAACTGGATAGGGACATGTAAAAGTATGAGATTAGATCACTCCCTAACACCATACACAAAAATAAGCTCAAAATGGATTAAAGACCTAAATGTAAGGCCAGACACTATCAAACTCTTAGAGGAACACATAGGCAGAACACTCTATGACATAAATCACAGCAAGATCCTTTTAGACCCACCTCCTAGAGAAATGGAAATAAAGACAAAATAAACACATGGGACCTAATGAAACTTCAAAGCTTTTGCACAGCAAAGGAAACCATAAACAAGACCAAAAGACAACCCTCAGAATGGGAGAAAATATTTGCAAATGAAGCAACTGACAAAGGATTAATCTCCAAAATTTATAAGCAGCTCATGCAGCTCAATAACAAAAAAACAAACAACCCAATCCAAAAATGGGCAGAAGACCTAAATAGACATTTCTCCACAGAAGATATACAGACTACCAACAAACACATGAAAGGATGCTCAACATCTTTACTCATTAGAGAAATGCAAATCAAAACTACAATGAGATATCATCTCACACCAGTCAGAATGGCCATCATCAAAAACTCTAGAAACAATAAATGCTGGAGAGGGTGTGGAAAAAAGGGAACACTCTTGCACTGCTGGTGGGAATGTGAATTGGTACAGCCGCTATGGAGAACGGTATGGAGGTTCCTTAAAAAACTACAAATAGAACTACCATATGACCCAGCAATCCCACTACTGGGCATATACCCTGAGAAAACCATAATTCAAAAAGAGACATGTACCAAAATGTTCATAGCAGCCCTATTTACAATAGCCCGGAGATGGAAACAACCTAAGTGTCCATCATCGGATGAATGGATAAAGAAGATGTGGCACATATATACAATGGAATATTACTCAGCCATAAAAAGAAATGAAATTGAGCTATTTGTAATGAGGTGGATAGACCTAGAGTCTGTCATACAGAGTGAAGTAAGTCAGAAAGAGAAAGACAAATACTGTATGCTAACACATATATATGGAATTTAAGAAAAAAAAATGTCATGAAGAACATAGTGGTAAGACAGGAATAAAGACACAGACCTACTAGAGAATGGACTTGAGGATATGGGGAGGGGGAAGGGTAAGCTGTGACAAAGTGAAAGAGCGGCATGGACATATATACACTACCAAACGTGAGGTAGATAGCTAGTGGGAAGCAGCCGCATAGCACAGGGAGGTCAGCTCGGTACTTTGTGACCGCCTGGAGGGGTGGGATAGGGAGGGTGGGAGGGAGACGCAAAAGGGAGGGGTTATGGAAACATATGTATATGTATAACTGATTAAATTTGTTATAAAAAAATGGGAGAAAATAAAAAATATATGCATAAAAAAAAATAACTTTAAGGGACAGAGAAAAAAATGTAAATTTTCTTCTGTGAGTTTTGGAGTGTATTTTTCTATTATCATAAGTCTCAGGGTAATTATTATTTTAAAAACTTTTTCTTCTTAAGTACAGGACAATTTTGCTCCAATTATCCTCAACTTTTATAATATCTACAAGAATTTGAGAGGAATAGGTTTCAGGGTTTGTGAAGATAAATGGGCCTTGACTTGTTCCTAAGTTGCATTTCTGGTTTGGTAGAGATTTGGAAGACAAAGATAATTTTTTCTATTAGCTCTTGAATATTGGCTTCTTCCAACTGATCTTTTCCTAATTATTTGTAGGAGGGCCTAAGGAATTGCTGAGGAGATGGGGCAATTTTTAAAATTTTTCTTAAAAAGGGGAATTCACGTTGGATCTTTATTTTAAGTCTAATTTCTGTTATTTCATCTTAATAACGATTCCCTAAGGCTAGCTGTTATACATTATTTTTCCTTTCAATTTGATCCTTCCATAAATACCAATATGACAGCTGTTTATGATGAGAGCTCTCAAAAAGGTAATCTTTTAAATACAGCAAATTTAAAGGATCCATCATCTGGCCATTGAGGAGTAAGACCTTTCATTAATTTCAAATAGTGACTCAAATCAGTAAGGCTTTTTATGGAACGACCCAGAGGTAACTTTTCAGGCTTAGAATAAATCCTTACCATGGATGAAATAAGCATACTTTCAGATGGAGAGGGCACGGATGGTATAGCCCCTATAATGTGAAAATTCATTTCCAAGGATAATCTAAGAAAGCAAAGGCCTTCATTGCACAGGCAGTAAGGGTGGTATAGTGCAAACTGTGTCCCTGGTCTCTCCTGGGAATTTGAGGCACCTCTGATCCCAAACCTACTAATCTGTGACATCAGGCATATGCTGCTGGAATGGGACTTTTCCAACACTTACAAGGTAATGAAGGTTGAAACAACAAAGGCCCCTTATGGACTGGGTCCCCTTAGGACAAACTCCTCTGACAGCTGGCACAACAAGACTAGAGTGTGTTGTTTATGACTTTGCATCTCAGAACCCCAGTCAATTCAACTGGTTACCAGATGCACCCCAGTAAATACACCATCCAGATGGTGGAGACCAGAGAGAATATTCTCACTGGACAAAAAGCCAAACTCTCAGGACAGAGAAAAATACAGAAGGAAAAATCTCATCCAGTTTTTATATAGAGGACTGACAGCAAAGTTTGTCTTAATAGGCACTGGACTGGAGAGAACTGTTAACTCACCAGTCTGTGAGGCTGTCTCCAACAGCAAGCTTATAGGGCTTATGCCTGTACTCTGCCCTATGGTTCTTTCTTCTTATGAAACATGACTCAGGAGACAGAGACAAAGAAAAACAGTGACTATCTCTGGGAGGAAAGGATTAAGAAAAACTGAGACGAGATTACTCCTTTCCAAAAACCAGATTTTCTATGTCACAAGTATCTTGCTTGATAAGTATTTTCTTCTGCTAATCTAAATTTAGAGATAGAGAAAAGGAGACTCTTAAGCACTTTCCCGCCCACCAGACCTTACAGGCCTGGGAAGTTGAGGAGATAAGAAATTTTACCTTCTGCTGGCCTTTGTCATGTGTCCTAGGATCTCTCAGCTGCAGCAGTCTTGTGGTGGGAAGCAGGGTTTAGCCAGCCTCCTGGTTGTCTTGTCATCTGTTGAGGAGGAAGAAATGTCCCTGCCAACCTTCTTGAGTTAAAGAAGTAACAAGGTTTATACAGCCTTCTTGACCCTGCATTCCCTATCTCTGGTGCTAATGATGTCTTTCTACCTCCTGGTACAGGGAGGGCACCATTCACATGAGATATTAATTTCCTGCTTTCATGGAGACAGATAGGAAGGTCAGTGTGTCTCTATTGCATCAGTCATTTCTTCAGTAACTTTAATTCAAAGTAATATTCCACTGAGGCATATTTTGGAGCATCCTGCCCTGGGCACCAACAAAGTCAAATGGTTTAGAGAGAAAGCAAGTCCCTTTGTCAGCAGTGACCTGTGCTCATGGTGATTGTTATTCCATCTCCACAATACCGTTGGGCTGGGTGCTCAAGAAACAGAGCTGTGAAAACATGGCTCCTGTCTCTTATAATTTATAGTACCAATGTTTCAAAGAAAAACTTTTATTTAGTGCCTCCTTTGTGTTAGACAATAATGCTGGTATATTTTCAAGATATACAAATAATAGAAAGAGACATGTATGGTACTTGAATTGTAGTGAGACATTAAAAATTTCCCCCCCAAAAAAATCTTTTTCTTTATACTTATAAGAAAAAAAAATGTAGATTCATTTTGGACAAGATAAAGAAAATTTATGAAGTGATAAATCTAACCTGAGAAAGTAGAAAAGAACACAGTACATAGGCTCTGAGCATTCTACTCACAGAAAATATTGTCCTGTTCTTTTGCAATATGGACTTGTTCCCCTGTCCCTATGGCTGTCTCTTCCCCTCTCTGTTTCTGCTCCTCTTCTCTCTCTCCCTCACACATACAATTTTCCCCTACAGAAAAACCCATTGACTAAATGCTAATGGGCAGGCACTGTGCTCAAACTGAGGCTACAGTGGTGAGTTAAAAGCAGAGATCATTTTTCCATCCTCATCAAACGTATATTCCAAGATGGAGAAAGTGAATACTAACCAAAGAGTCACACAACCATAATATTGCAACCACAACTAACAACCATAACCACGGAGTTAAGCTAAGCAAGCCACTATTGTCAGCTTTCTCTCAACCCTCAGTAGAGTGTGTTCCACTTAAAGGCCTTGAGTAAGTCAATATTCTGTTGAGAAAATCCAGGAAATTTCTCAGTCTTCCACATCTGAAATTATGCAGTTTGGAATGTCAGGAACAAGAGTGAGGGGAAAGGTCATTCAGAACTGCAGCTAACCAGTTTCTCTCTTTCTGACTGCTGCAATAACCTCCTAGTCTATCCTGTGTTTACTCCTGTTCCTCTGGCCTGTTCACAGAGCTGCCAAAGTGGTCCCTTAAAATTTAAGCCTGATTGTGCCACTCTATACTCAAAATCGTCCAGTGAATTCAATTTAATTACA
This sequence comes from Mesoplodon mirus, assembly GCF_964341445.2. Classification (NCBI taxonomy): domain Eukaryota; kingdom Metazoa; phylum Chordata; class Mammalia; order Artiodactyla; family Ziphiidae; genus Mesoplodon; species Mesoplodon mirus. The sequence continues at coordinate 203,539,322 of NC_138976.1, read as the reverse complement.
ATAAATCCAAAGTTCTCACCAAGGCCTCAAAGTCCTTTTTGATCTCTTCTCCCCTTCTCCCATGTCTCTCTTGGCCTCATTCCTACCACTCTCTCCCTTGTTTTCTGTAATCCAGCCAAACTTGCTTCTTCTCCAGCTTTTACTAAAACACTACTTAGTAGACAAACAATTTATTTTAAATTAGGCAAAAACTTTAATAAGACACTTAACCAAAGAAGATACATGAATGGTAAATAAGCAACATTTTAAAATGTTCAGCATTATTAGTCATCAAAGAAAAATTAAAACCACAATGAAAATAACTTCACATCTACTAGAATGACTAAAATTAAAAAGATTGATAGCATCAAATGTTAGTAAGGATGGAGAACAACCAGAAGTCTCATACATTCCTGAAGAAAATGTGAAATGATGTACTACTTTGGAAAACAGTTTGGCATTAATACAACCCCCTAATTTCACCCCCTAGGAATTTAAATGAGAAAAATATATCCACACAAAATGTGTACATGAACGTTCATAGAAACAACTTTATTCATGATTGTGAAACTGAGTAGAATCCTGTGGGGCTTTCCCAGTGACAGACTCAAAGTGTTCCCTGCTTCTTGTTTGTAGAACAAAGCTTTAGTCTCCTAGGCCTCCCTTGATTTCCAAAGAGCAGTTAATGATTATAGAACTGACCAAATTCAGAAACAAAGGAAAAGCAGTCAAGCAAGAAAAGTAACCATAGATTGAAAAACAGTGTTGTCTCTATCCCTTTCTCCTCAAGGGATATAGATAACAGTCTGACACATATCCTTGATGTGGTGCTCCAAGGACAATGGTGCTTCAAGGACAAAGGACAACCCTCTCTGAAAAAGTGTCAGCGTTACACCCCTTATCAGACCCTTAATTGCCCTCCCCACCATGTTGTGATGGTTATGAAATTCCTGAGCCCAGCTGGGCGATGAGACCTGTCCCAAATAAGAAAAGGCATCTTCCCTGTCCCACTGCCACTCTATAGAAGGAAAGTATATGTGCCTCGACCAATCAGTAAATGAAATTTTCACCATGAACCATTCCTTTGATTTCTGGCTATAAAAACTGATCAATAGCACATGTTTGGGGTTGACTCCCCCAGACTACTAGGAAGTCAGCCTGCTGTTCTGGCAGAAAAACTTTCCTCTAATAAATTCTATCTTCTCTACATTCTGCCTTGTGTCCGGAAATTCTTTTCCAACCCACGTTTGGACCACGACACATGAGTGTTTTTTGTAGACACTAAGGCTCTCCACCTGATGGAGGATTTGACTACATGCTGATCACAAGCATGTAGGTCCCAGACTGTTTGGAAAAAGAAGGCTGATGATTAAGTTTCCCAAGACATCACCCTGTCACCTCTCCACCAACTAATCAAAAGAATGTCCATGAACTGATAATTCACCCTGAGACCCTCACTCCTAATGTTGTCTTTAGAAACACTTGCCCAAAAGTCTTCAGGGAGTTTGGGTCTTTTGAGAATTAGCTGCTTGTTATCCTTGCTTCGCATCCTGCAAATAAACACTGTACTTTCCTTCACCACAACTGGTATCAGTAGATTGGCTTTGCTCTGCATTGGGTGAGTGAATCTGTGTTTCGTTTGGCAATAATTTTGGCAACCATGAAGGGGCCACCATCCCCAGTGGGCATCTCAACCATAGCACACTGGCCGCTGACCAGTGGCAGCTCATGGATACAACTCAGCAGCTGCTTGAGCACCTTTGTCTCAGAGATGGCCCTGAACACTTGCCACTGAGCAGGCATCATTGGCCCATGGCACTTTTGATTTCTGTGGTAAAGGGAAAAAGACACATGCTTTGCTGGTTGAGATTTCTCTAGTAAGTAGTGGAACTTGTGTGTGATAATACCAGGGTATTCATTCTCTTAGCCATCTGGGTCTGTCAGTGGCTAAACATTTGTTGGGATTTTCCCTTTTGGGCTGAGGAGTTTGAAACCCTGAGAGACAACATTTGTTTGTTTGTTTGAGATTTTAAGATTACCAGCCATAAACAACTCAGAATGGGTAATCAGAGCTCTGTTTCATCTTATATTCCCTACGGTGTATTTTGCAGAATTGGGAAATTCTTAGCTCTTAGTTTTGTGGGCTCATACCCATGAAAAGGAGAAGGTGATATTTTTCTAAAAATCATGTGGTCACAGTATTCTTTAGGCTCTGGAGAATAATGCCCCAGATGGGGCACTTTTTGACATTCTAAATCTTGTTTTTGCATATGAAAAAGCTGGCTTGTTAAAAGTATCTCTTCACTCTTCTGACCAGAAGGAAACAAATCTTACTAGGAGGAACTTACATTTTTCTCCCTGTGCCTCTGAAATGTAAATGTTCTTCCCTGGGCTCTAATGTACTCTCACTCACTCTTGTCTATACCATTGCCAATTCCTGAGACTGAGGGGGGAAAAGGGAGAAGAGTCCTTTTAAAACTCAGGCAGGAAAACTGTGAGATCTCTGTTTGTCTGGAATGTATGTATGTCCATGTGTACATTATAAATATATCTCTTTTCCTTTGGATGGTATTATCAAAGTTAGTTTGTAAATGAGCTCTATTTAATTGACTTAAAGGAAATTAAGCACTTACAGAAATTCTCAGAAATATAAAAGAAACTAACTTGAATGAATTTCAGATTCATGTGATCTGAAAAATATTCAATATTCAATTTGGGATAATGGCTGACTTGGTCTAATGTCTCATAAAGTTTTCTTGGGTAATCTAAACATAATTTTTGAGAACAAGTGAATAAAATAGAAGTAAATGAGACAAGAGTTTTTAGGTGAACTCTGGGAATAATTATGTTTTAGGAATGTCTACTTAAAAATAGCTTTTCTGGAAGTTTTAGTAACTTGAAATTTTAGAGTTTAACTAAATTAAGTTAAATGATGAGAATTCATTGAATATCGAGGTCTTTTCCAAATAAAATAATATACTGAAATATTAATTACTAAACATTGGCTTCCTTTCACAGAGAAAGTAAAGATATTTAAGACTATTAATAAATATGTTTGGTGTCACACTGATACATTTTCCATAAGAAAGTACATATTTTTAGAAATAATAAATAGCATTTATTTATAAATTTGCCAATCTACAGAATGCTAATGTAAAGAACAGCTCATAATTGCTTACTTCTTAATTTTCACTAGGAATTTAGGTTTTTAAGACTTGAGAATTCTAATTAAATATGTAATTAAAGCCACTAGAAATAATGACAACATTTTCGTATACAGGGTAATAGGATGTGTGTTTTCATTAAAAGAAGGTATGAAGAATAGGAATTTATTTTGTTAAAGAAAAAGGAAGTAATTTTGTCTTAAAGCTGGTTATTTCTAAAGAGGAAATAAAATAAAGGGCAAGTTAATATGAATATAGAAAGTTGTAGATTTCTGGGGAAAAAGTAATCTTTAGAAAGAAATTCTATGTGTTGTCAGGACTCACTAAGATTAGAATGAATTTAATTGAGTAAATGAATTTTAAGATTAAAAGTAAAGTGGTACAAAAACTTAAAATTTTTTTCTCTCTCTGTTAAGAGAAAAAAGTTTTCTTGGCATATTGATTTGCTTTTGATTACAGATTGTAAATTTTCTTTACCTTTTAAATAATCTGTTATAACTTTCTCTATTTGCTTTTAAAATCTTTCATTGTAACTTTGGTTAAATGGATACACATTGTTTCACAGTGAGCTGTAATCCTATTTGACCAAGTGTCTTGAAACTTTTTAACATTTTGGATAAACTTCTCAAGGATAGAATCCTAATGAAAGATATTTTGACCTCTAGATAGTTTTGGGATGTTTCAGAGGACCCCTAAGTCATCTCAAAGAGAGATATTAAACTAATTAGGATTATTTGGTATGTTATGGGCAGCACTGTCAATTGATTAGAGATAAATGTATCTCCAATATTTTAGGTTATACATTTAGATTATACTAAATATCATTAATATAGATATTCTTATGTTATATGAAATTAAATAAAATTTCTAAAATTTGAATATGTCAAATTTGTATGTTACAGAAGTAAACAAATTTTTTTGTCAATTGCATTTTAACCAGCTCTTTAACTGTGTCTTTTTAAGTCTTTTTTATCATTCATAGATGCTTTTGCAAAAGTGCTTCATCTTCAGGAAGATTCATACTAAAGACTTTCTGACAAGTGCAGGTTTCTGATAACTTTCAAATCATACCGTTGAATTGGGTAAGAAATTAAAGAATTCTAATGGAAATCCCGATGGTTTCATAAAGGTTAAGGCTGCAAACTGTAAACAGCTCAAATGTTCATCATCAAGTGAATGAGTAATTCACATCAGCAATAAAGGGGAATGAAATATTAATATACATAACATGGATGAATCTCAAAACATGCTGAGTGAAAGAAAACAGGAACCAAATACACACTGTTAGATTCTAGTTATGGAAATTTGAGAATGGGAAAACTATAGTCACTGAAAGCAAATCATCATATCACTTTTGTAGGAAGGTGAGGATTGACCACAAAGCAGCCTAAGGAAACTTTCTGGGTAATGGAAATTTTCTGTATCATGATTGTGGTAGTGATTACACAAATGTACATATTTGTCAAAATTTATCTAACTGTGCTATACACTTAACATGAGTGCTATTAGTTGTATGTAAATTGTACCCCAATAGGGGTGATTAAAAGGAAATATATATTATGTATGACATATAAATATATGTTTACATATATTACATATATATCATGACAATAGAATAAAATATGTTCTTAGTGATTAAATTGCCATTTAGCCAACATCCAGAATGCCAAACATCCTTATTTTTTTCTTGTTTTTCCTTTCTCTAACCTCTCAAAAAGCATCATTTTTAAGTCACATCAACATTGCTGATTAGATTGGCAGTAATTTGAAAACACAGAAGACATTCCTTTTACAAATATAAACAAAAGCTTCTTTCATCTGCTCTCTAGATCTTTTTATTCTTATGCCACATTCTTTACACCAGTTGACCAATTGAGTTAGGCACTCATTTCCTTTTTCACAAATCTTTGTTGTGTTTCTGCTAGTTCTGCATTAGGGACTATTAAGGAGGAAAACCACTGACACAAAATGGTTTCATTTGTGCTGAAGCCCACGATACCACGCATATATTTAATACCTAACCTACTTGCAATTTCGACCTTCACCAGAAATGTTATCTTGATTCTGAAATCTGGAATTTTCTGGTCGGCACCAATGTGGTAATCTATCACAGGGGCCCTCTCCATCTCCCCCAAACCAAGAAGAAGAGGCAATCTGCATGATAAAATCAAGGCTTCCCTTCCCTACAAAGAGAAGATAGTACTGGTCCCAAATAACCTTTTTTTCTTTTGCTAATGACTTTCTTGCCCACCCTCCTTTCTATAAAAACCTTCCACTCTGTATAACTTCTCAAAGTGCCCTTCTATTTACTAGATGAGATGCTGCCCAATTCATAAAGCATCAAATAAGGCCAATCAGATTTTCAAATGTATTCAGTTGAACTTTGTTTTTTAACAAGACATGATCTTAAACAAGATAAACATTGCCCCTGTTTTCATCTCAGGTGGCCTCAGCCTGCAGCTGCTCGAAGCAGGATTTTGGTTCCTGGCCAGAGATTGAAGTCAGGCCGGGGCAGTGAAAGCACTAAATCCTAGCCACTAGACCACCAGGGACTAGGGGCCAGTGACAAGTTCCTGGCCTGTCTGCTGTGTAGAAATGAATTTCCACAGACATGGAAAGTAGTGAAACAAGTAAAGTGTTTATTAGGAGGACAAAGAATACATGTGGCTAGACACATGGGTGGGCTCAGAGAGAGAGTTGCGCTCACTTTAGGTAGTTTGAATCACTTTTATGGGGAATTTCTTCCAGGTTTCCTTTGACCAATCATCTTGCTTCGCCTGGTTCTGAGTCCATATTTGGTATACCTCAGGGTCCTCCCGTGTTCATGTGCATCTCTTAGCCAAGATGGATTCTAGCGAAGAGGCCTATGGGTAGTTGACATCACTTACTATGGGGTGGTGCCCTCTCCCTTTTTGACCTCCAAGGAACCTTTCTGCACATGTGTAGCTGGGAAGGTCTCCTTGACTACGAGAATGAGGAACATCTAGTCTTTTATCTCTTATCTGGGCAGGGCACAGCCTCCTTTCTCGATTGCACTGTTATTGATATTTTGGAGTTTCTGTCCAGAGGGAATGAACTCCTGCTGCTTACCCTGGGGCCCATCTATCTCCTGCCTCACTTTCACAGAACTCACAATCTGCTCTGTGAGAGACAGTCAGAATATGAGCCCACACACACAAATAATTTTAAAGCCCGATAGATTTGAAGTCAATAGAAAAGACATTGAGGGCTTCCCTGGTGGCACAGTGGTTAAGATTCCGCCTGCTAGTGCAGGGGACACGGGTGCAAGCCCTGGTCCAGGAAGATCCCACATATCGTGGAGCAACTAAGTCCGCGAGCCACAACTACTGAGCCCGCATGTTGCAACTAGTGAAGCCCATGAGCCTAGAGCCCGTGCTGCGCAACAAGAGGAGCCACCACAATGAGAAGCCCTCAGACTGCAACGAAAACCCAATGCAGCCATAAATAAATAAATAAATAATTTTTTTAAAAAAAGAAAAGACATTGAAAAAGAAATGGGCCTCCTTTTGATAAGGAAGTCAGAGGTTTCTCTGTAACTTCTTTTGAGAACAATAAGCCATGTCTTTTCCTTCTTCTACATTTTCTCTCCCCACTACTGACCCCAACAAAATGCTGAAGACAGAATTTGCACTCAATAGATTACCTTTTAAATTGATGTAAAAGTATAAAGTATATTTATGTGTGTTAAAGTATGGAAGGGCATACATTTGGAGCATAAAAGCTCAGTACCTGCTGGAAATATCACATAATTGATGAATATAAAACTAATTATATAATAGGGAAATTAAAAAGAAATTTCAGGCTGTGTAGAGACTAAATTAAGAGAACAATAACATATATAATAGCTGAATATTTTGGCATTTGAAATTGGAATTTAAAAAATAGATAAGAGAGGAAGAAATAGGAGTCTTAATTAATAACTGAAGGACAAAGGGGGGATAGGTAGATTATTTAGCTTATTTCTGCCTTTTTAGTTGCAGAAAATATCAGTTTTGAAACCAGATATGATTGCAATGTATTAGTTCTGCACAAAGTGCTAGGATGAGTTTCCCCACACCCACGGTTTGGGGATAGTGCTTTACTCATAACTCATCTTTCATGCATTTGCCTAAATTCTCGTGGAATACAGCTGGACGTGCAGCTCATAAATATGACCTTTGGATGTGTTTTAAACACTACTGAACTCCATTTTAATTTTACATATTAAAGCCTCTGGGCTCTATTTACTCTTTCATTATATAACATTCATTTATCTTATGAAAAACGCTGTGATTCACTGTTGGTCTAGCTTTTTTTTTTCCACTTATTTGGATGATTTTTAGAATCCAAACTGTATTGTTATTTATCTTGGAAAACAGAAACACTTTCGGGAGTCAATTCTCTGAGTCCCAAACCCCTCACCTGACACCCTCTTGTGGTGCTGTGCCCTGGGGGGAGGACACAGCAGGATCTGCAGGTGGAGAGGCCTAGAGAGCTGAGGGTATTATGGGTCTGGTTTATCGCCAAGATTAGTCAAGCCCCAAATTATAGTGTTGAGGGAGAAATTTTTCACCTAATGGGGTATGGGGAAGTCATTTAGGCTTATACATGGTTCAGTGTAAACTTTGTGTGAACTGAAAGAGCCTGTCAAACACACACAGCACATCTGCTTTAACCATTAAGGAAAAGAAATGTCTGATTCACAAAGAAGGATAAATGACTCCCTTCTTACGATGCCCATGTTAACACCCTCTCGAAGATGAGCTTCCTTTCCCACGTGCCAGGATCCTACTGTCTCACTAGATATGTCCTCAATCTGTCTCTTTTGAAATCTTTAAGGAATAGACCCCTGTCATGTTTGATGTATGTTCTTTGTTCTGATAAAGTATAAGACTACCATGCTTCAGTGGAGAAGTTCCTTAGAGCCTTTTGAGGGGCTGCCTCCCAGATTATAGCCCTCAGCTTGGCTCAAATAAAACTATTTTCTGTTCCTATTATAAATTCTTTATTAGTTCCCTCCACAGTGTGTTATTCCTTATGAAGTCCAGCTGTTCTAGGCTGACACCAAGCCACCCTGAAGCAGCCATCGTGTCTTCATTGCCTCTTTCTCACATCTGGGTCCTTGAAGGTTGCTGAGATCACACTTGCTTGTCTGTGTCCATGGAACCCAGGGCAGAGCCCAGGTCCTCCCACCAGGGCCCTGGATTCTGGTACCAAACCCAGGAGAAGGTGTGCTCTAGTGATATCAGCCTCACCTGGCACCAAGGCCAAGATCGTCGTGTGTTTTTTCCCAGACTTCTTCTGTGGGAAAGGGTTTTGTGATGTTTTGTTTTCCCTAGTTCACCCTAGAGAGATGCAAGGAGGAAGTCTGATGCAGACTTTCCAGCTTACAAACATCTGAGGGCTGTGTCTCAGGTCAGGATCAATGTTCCCTTTTCCATGGGCATTCAAGTCAGTGAGGCAGCCTGACTTGAGAGCCAGGACTCTGCCTCTGTAGTCCTGGAGTTGATGGCTGAAGGCTGGGGACAGGGGCGCTGCAGTTCTGCCCAAGGGGAATTAAAGGCCAGAAAGCCCATGTTTCTGAAGGAGTCTGATCATCGCCTGAAATGTATGCCAGTTAACATATAATTTCTTTATCCTATTTATTCATTATTGTTATTTCTCATTGTACTTTGGGACTCAATTTTTTATTGTTATAGAAATCCAATGTTTTCAAAGATTCTCCCTCAAGGATTCTACTGTTAACATTTTTCATTAAGAGAAATGCCTGTCTATTCCAATCTTTCTTTCCCTCCATTTTTGACTGTGTCTTTTCTAGGTCTTGTCCTTGTCTCCTGGGCCACAGTGAGTAATGTCTCCACTTATGTATTCTGAGTGTGTGATCATTTGGTCCAAGGGATTCTGCTGAATGAAGTATAAATTCTGATATCTTTCTCTTGCAAACTTTCAAAACCTACAAATAAAATGAAGATATGGGCAATATAAAATGAAAATATAATTTTCCATTCTTATTAATATCTATCTCTATTTCAATAGAATTCAATTATTGGCCCCCAATGACTATATTTTTCAAAAGAATTCCCTAAATAATTACCAGTAATTCACTACTCCAATGTAATGTAGAAGATATTCTTAGTGTATTCTTCAAATTCATGTTGATGGAATGCTCAAGTTCCCTATATCAAATTGAGCTCCTATATTCCCTCTGAATAATAAAACTAAGATATGTTTGCTAAAGGTTGTTGAAAAACAACATTTTAGTTTGACATGGATGGTACAAATATAGTATCACTAAGGGTGAAAATTTAGTATATGTCCTGTGGACTACCAGTTTCATGTTCCACAATCACAATCGAACCATTTAAATACAGAATTATTTCCTAATTCTGTTAAATAAACTTCATTATAAATAACAAGCATTTTGAAAGCTTTAAATTTTTAACTATAGCTAATTAATTTGTTCCTTTTCTCCTCTATCAACAAAAATTGACTTTCATGGTTAACTCAGTTAAAAAATAAAACAGCACAATAGGAAAGAAGTAAAATATCTCCATTGCCTACAATATATAATAATATATATAAATATGCTGATGAAAAAAACGTGGGTCTGCTCTCTCATGTGCAGTAAAGCAAATCTACTGACACCAGGTTATGGCGAAGGAAAGTGTAGCGTTTATTGCAGGTGCCAGGCAGGGAGTTCAGGTGAGCTAGTGCTCAAAACACCTGAACCCCCTTTCCTGATGGGTTTTATGAAAGCATTTTTAAATACCAGGTGAGAGAGGGGAATCACAGGGTATGTGATCAGCTCCTGCACAATTCTTTGATTGGTTGATATGAGGTAACAGAGCAGTGTCACAGTGGTTAACATTATCAATCCTCAGGCTCCAGTAAAAGATCTCCTACTTAAAACAGTTTTAAAAGTTAAAAAAAATAAACATTAACTGAGTAGAGGGAAGGTATCCTCAATTTCAGAACAGTGTAAAGTCAGCAAATATCACAACTGGTGCACCCCTTGAAGATACTGATCTTGACTGGTTGCAATTTTTAAGAAAACACATTTGGGTAAAATTAACTCTGCACTTAAAACAATTGAGTCACAGGTTTTAGGTTTTCTAAATGCTCTAAAAGTACTTATTTTTCCTTTCCAAGAAGGGACTTTCAACCTCCCCCAAAGTAAAAGGGCAGTGCCTCTTGTATTGCTTCTCTCACTGAACACACCAAAGAAAAATTGCATCATGTTGGTGTCTATCTGAATAATGTGCTCAGGGCTCTCCCTGAGTCACTGCATGGTTCTCATTTGCACGTGGGAGCCAATGGGTCTAAGTGCAGGCCACCACAAGATGTGCCACTATGGCATGTGGATTATTTTGAGCTGAAAACAATCAAGGCCCAAAAGACTCAGGAAGAGCCTTTGAACTTCCCCCTTATTGTCTAAAATAATTTAAAACAGGAGGCCTGTCCCAGGAAGAAGCTATCACTAGAGATAAATGTAGTATAATACTAGGTGTGGTAGAACAGGAGGAACATTGAAAAGCCCATTTGATCAAAATCCTCTCTGTGGGGCTTCCCTGGTGGTGCAGTGGTTGAGAGTCCACCTGCCGATGCCGGGGACATGGGTTCGTGCCCCGGTCCGGGAAGATACCACGTGCCGCAGAGCGGCTGGGCCCATGAGCCATGGCTGCTGGGCCTGTGCGTCCGGAGCCTGTGCTCCACAAGGGGAGAGGCCACAAGAGTGAGAGGCACGTGTACTGCAAAAAAAAAAAAATTCTCTCTCTGTCTCATTGTCTTTGGATGGATCAGCAAACATTTGTTTACCAAACAGTAACTCTTTTTAACTTCCTGTGAATTACCTTACTTCCCCTTGAAATTTCAGACCCATACCTCCTTCTGATGCCGAAATTTGGCCTCTGTGCACTGGTATGGAATCGAAGTCGGGGGCAGAGTTTGGGTGAAGTAGAAAAGAATAGGTTTATTGCATTGCCAGGCAAAGGGGGACACAGCAGGCTAATGCCCTCAAAACTGTGTGTCCCAACCTGGGGGATTTGGTGAGGAGTTTTATAGCAATGGTTCAAGGTCAGGGTTGCTGATAAGGATTATGGTGTGTTCAGGGCCTGCAATCCTTTAATGTGGCCTCAGGTGGTCTCCTGATGAGCTTCTATGCTTCTCAAGGTTATCAAACTGTGACCTTCTCTCTAGAATGAAGGATGCTTCATCAAGTAGTTAACATCTTCCATTTGTTGGGGGTTTTAGTTCTGTAGAAGAGCTCAGTTATTGTTATATGTTTCCCTTGAGGCAGAACCAGGATCTTGTCCCAAAGCTGCACTATTGTTTCTTGACAGTTCCTCCCTTGTCTCTGCAGCCCCTCCCTTCCCTGATTAGCAACTATTTGACCCTACCCTTTGGAATTCAGGGAAAGTTGTGGAGGCTGAAGCCTAGTCCCTGCAAACAAGAAATGGGGGACACAGAAAGACTTTAGTGCCCAGGAGCACCACAGGGTCCTGCTCAGTTTCACTTCTCTTTAGTCAAGAATATATATATGTCACCTTTTCTTGCTGTCTTTGGAATTCTTCATACTTACGTGAATTCCCCATGTGCACATAATAATTTAATTTTCTCTTGTTAATCTGCCTTATGTCATTTTCATTGCCCGCCAAAGAGCTAATGTTACCCAAAAACCTGGGTTTGCCTCTTGGTGGGCGTCAAGCTGAAAGGCACAACAAAAACAAAGATTGGGAGAAGAAAGGATTTGTTACTTGCAGCAAGTAAAGAGAACACCGGGGGTCTTTCCCAAAGCAGTGTCTTCCTGAACAGCAAAATGGGGGAATTTTTAAGCTAAGGGTATATGCATATTCATGAAGGGGTTTGGGTGGTCCACAGAGTCCAAGCTTTAGTGGACTGAAGTCATGAGGGTCAGAAAAGGTCAATATCATCATTCCTTATGTTCCCAGTTGATCAGGCTAATCTTTACCATTGAAAGAGAACTGGGAGTCTTTACAATTATCTTTGTTATTGTTACTTCTTTGACCTGAAAACAGTCCTTTGATTCTGCATTATTTTGTTCCCTTAAGATCATTAATTACTGAGACCCTTTCAATGGCAAGCATCCTGGGCAGGCTTAGATTGCAAAACGGCTTAGGCCAAAAATGACTCCTAGATATACATATTATTAAACTTTTGTTTTATTTTCTCCTGTTAATCAGTCTCATGTCAATTTAATTCTTAGACCAGCTCAAAGTGTTACCTGAAACACTTCTTTTGTTGAGCCAAAAGACACAACCGAGCCAAAGGGCAGGAGAAGGAAGGGTTTATTACTTGCAGCAAGTAAGGAGAACAGCAGGGATTTTCCCAAAACGGTGGATCCTTGAACAGCCAAATTGGGAAAGTTTTAAACTGTCAACTGACAAAAAAAAAAAAGCACAAACTGAGAGTTGTGAGTTAAGTTTTATTGGGGGCAAAATGAGGACTATAGCCAAGGAAACAGCCTCTCAGATAGCTCTGAGGAACTGCTCGAAAGAGGTAGGGGGAAGGTCAGCATGTATGTGATTTTGGTGAAGGGGGACACATGTAATCAGGGACACAATTTGGCAGAAATTTGCTGCTAGTCACGAAATGGTGGCTGCTAGTCACAAGGAGCAGATGTCTCCATTAATGATTTTAGTGCTTTTCTAGATATGAGAAGATAAAAGAAACTGGGCTCATAAAATCTGAAAATATCGAACTATCTGAAGGCCTGTTCTGCCAGGTTTTCTCAGAGCATAGACTGCCCCATTCCTGATCTCAGTCCTGAATTCCATTCAGGGTGTGTTGAAGGTTGTGAAACAAAATTTATATTTTATGGCAAGACAAGAGAAATGTAAACATAAATTCTTCTCTGCCCTTTGGTCTCCTCTCTCCCCACACTGTGCATTGTGCATCTGCATTATACATTGACCAAACCTCCCCCATAGGCAGGGACACTTGCTCAACCATAAAGAGCAACATTCTCCTAACATCAACAAGACAACTCCCTCCTTAAGAGCTAACATTTCTTCTTGACCTTGTAAGGGGTTACATGACCAGCAGGATGGCACTTAGATCTGAATTATGTAAACGTTCAATAAAATGTCATTTAAAAAAAAAAACTTATACACCTCCCTGGGTTTCTAATGGGCAGAACAGTTTTCAGAGTTTTCTGAGATGCTCCTCCCAGGTTATAATCCTCAAATTTGGCTCAAAGAAAAATTTCCAGTTCTCTTTTAGATCAAGTGATTACTTTTTTGTCAAGGTCAGAGACTACAGTGGCTAGTGACTTTATTCTTATAGAACCAGATGGTAAGGGACAATTTTATTTCACAAGATCATTAATTACTGAGATCTGTTCAAGAGCAAGCATCACGACCAGGCTGAGATCACAAATGATTTAGGCTTAAAATGGCTTCTCTTATGTCAAAAAGTTATGTTTGATTCTTTTTCTTTGGGGAACTCCTACTCCATTTGCCTACAGAAGGGCAGAGGAAAAGTTTTTCCTCTCTGACAGTCTTCATGACTGCCTGGAGAAACAATGATGGACTCAGGAGGTCTTGTCAGGCTCGATGTGCACAAAAATCTTTATGCCTATGGTAAAGGGGCATGGAAAGGAGAGGGTTCTCAATGTGTAGAAGTTCAGATGCTTTCAAAGGCAGGCAATGTGCCCTGCACTATAATGCCTGTTGGGCAGGAAGAAAGTTTCCTGTACCCTTCTAGATTTTTCTGGTTAGTCTAGGAATTAAATTGACATGAGACAGATTAAGATTAACAGGAGAAAATCAAACAAAATTTAATAATATGTATACATGGAAGAGACCCAGGAGAACTCAGTAAATCTCCCAAATGGCTGAAATCCTCACCTTAAATACCACTTTCAACTAAAGACAAACATGTTGGATGTAGTGGTTTGGGACTTCAAAGCGAAGGAAGGCAATTCTTCCTCAGACCTCATACGGGAAGTCACCATACCTCAAGGGGAAATTCAGTTTGCAGTACAACTTGAACTAAAGAACAGTTCTTCGTGTAACACTGCTGGATATTGGAAGATACACAGGCCCCTCGGCCGACCGAAGGCATTCCCTCATTGAGGCAGTTCGCTAGCCGCAGAACACCCTGCTTTAAAAAGTTGATTCAGTTTAGGGCACAGTGGGTAGCTTGTGTCTCTTTTACTTGTTAGAAAACACACGTATTTAGGCTGCGTGTCAATCTAGACATGGCGTCTATAGCGAAAAGCCTAGTTTTCCCATTTTGAAAGCTCCATTCTTGCAGCCGGAAAAAACCTGAAAAACACTGTTGTTGCCGTGTTTCTAGTCCCTGCAGGCATGGCTCTGAGAAAAAAAAGAGTTTTCTCGAAAGAAAGAGGGTGCTTCCAGGTCCTGGGTGGGAGCTCTTCCTGCCCTGCTCTAGAGCTAAGGGGAATCTCAACGGGGGCCCTAGCCTCGACGTAAGGTCTTGATTTGGCATCCAGAAGGGTAGGCGTGAAGCAGGTTCCCTGAGGCCTTAGTCGCAGTTCTGCATTCGTTTAATGGCAGTAAGTGTCTAGAGACTCGTGGCCCCATCCCGTCAGCGCCAGTTTCAGGACAAGAACTCTGAGGACCCACCGGCTCCCCTGGGCTTGCTGGGCCACACTCAGACCCGTAGGCCCTTCAGGGTGCCCCAGGGTAGGCCGAGGGAAGGGTAACACACTGCAGTCTACCTTGCGGGAGCTAGAAGTTGATGTTACAACTACCGGGTTTTCTTTTTTTTTTTTTTGCAAAAAGCCCTAAATATCCTGTGCCCTCCCTTACCTCTTCAGAACAGTCGCTCAGAGCTATCTGAGAGGCTGTCTCCTGACTTAAGTCCTCAGTATGTCCTCCAAATAAAACATAATTCTCAACTTTTAGGTTGTGCATTTTTTTTCAGTCAACATTTAATTGTATGGCTCACGTAGGCACTATGCCTAAATGTAATGGGATGAGCTGTAAATTATTAAAACTAGATAAATTCTGTCAGCTCTACCACTAGCTGAGATCAGGCTTTCTTCTCTGGATACTTCTGTCATAGACCTTGGCAGATATGGAGTCTGTGTTGGTCTTAAAATTATTCTTAGAATTGTGGGGACTCATTCATTCTTTCAACAAATTTTACTGCTTATATTCTATGTGTCAGTTACAGTGCTGGGTCTTGAAATACAGAAGGCAACACATGAAAGTACAAGGATAAAACACATTTTCTACCATATTAACTTTTTTCATTCATTAATTCATCCTTAAGTCATTCAACACGCATCTTCTTATTGAATACTGATGAGGGATCAAATGCTAGGCTAAACACTGAGTATATAACTGCAAATGAGATGGATAGGCCCTGATTTTGATGTCACTACTATCTTTTGTCATGCCATATAGTGGGATAGCTTCATTATTCCCTTTACCATAAGTTTTGGTTTTTTTGCAGTACGCGGGCCTCTCACTGTTGTGGCCTCTCCCGTTGTGGTGCACAGGCTCTGGACGTGCAGGATCAGCGGCCATGGCTCATGGGCCCAGCCACTCCACGGTATGTGGGATCTTCCCAGACGGGGGCACGAACCTGTGTCCCCTGCATCGGCAGGCAGACTGTCAACCACTGTGCCACCAGGGAAGCCCTACCCTAAGTTTTTATCACAAATTGCTAATGAAAATAAAACTGTTAGTGAAGTTTCAACATGCATAGATAAATGAGAACACAGAACTCCCCTTTCGCATGCCCCATTCTCCTCCTTCTAACTCCCTATGTGAACTCACTTTGTGCCAAGACCAAGAAGATGTGCCCCAATAAGAACCAAGCTGATTTCCTCACACTGACAGGGGCTATTGCTCACTTAGAAGACTTGATGCTTAATTTTGATAAGTAACTAGAAGACCATGGAGACAACCTATAAAAATGATTTGTATTGAGAGAAAATACTAAAAAGTGTTAATGTGCTGTTTCACATGTCTAACCTCCTGGGATTAAACCACAGGCACCAAGGTCACCAAGTGTACTTGGCAACAATGAGCTAAAAATGAAAAAAAGAGCATCATACAGTTATTGTATTCATCTTCCCCCAAGGCACTCTCTGATAAACACCACAAAGACTAAGGGAATTGAGAACAGCTTCCTTGTGGGGCAGGTTATATATGCATCTTTTTCCAAGAAGTTAAATCATATCCAGCTATCACCACACCTTACTTAAGATGATTGTAATGTATGAGATTAAATGTTCCTGACTGGAAACCTTCTTGTCCTCAATTCATTGGCTATACTGGATATTTTTTCTTTGGTCAGACCTTCAGACGTCTAGCAGAAATCGTTCCTTTGGGGAAACCAGGCCTTCCCAGAAACTCAGGAAACTGAAATGGAGACAGCAAGAGAGAAGGAAATTATTTGGACATATAGACCTCAATTGTTTGGTTTTAAGTAAACGTCCCAGCAAACATCTTCTAAATGGTATAATAACTTTAGGGAAATTCACAGTTTATAAGTTTGTGTACTCATAAACTGAACATATTATGATAAGAGTACAGGTTGCATTTTGTGTCTTCAATTCAAGCAAAGACTTCAAAAAAGTCCCAGTTATCCTTTGTTCATTAAGACACAAAGAAAGGGCAAAAAGGGCAAGTTTCTAAGTCTTTTTCTTTAAAATTTACTTCCTTTCTTCAGCCTTCATCAAGATCTTCAGGAAATTAACTTTACTAAAGTTAATTATTCATAAAATAAACATAGGAACCTGCAGAAGACTATCTCACAGGGACCTGTAATGTACAATATCCATCACATACATGCACCATGAGCTTGTCTTTTCTAGCACAGGCATACACAAAACTCTGTGTGTGTGTGTGTGTGTGTGTGCACACATGTGTGTCTTTTTTTTTGTTATGGAGCCATAGGGAGAAAATAAATCTATTGGCTGCAATTCAGTGATGTAGAAAGATTTAAGGGTAAAGGAAAAGGCTACATCAAGTGAAGCAATAAAGTCATGAGGTTGTGCTTCCATAATAATAACAATAGCAGTCTTCTGTAACCAAGGGAGCAGGCTCTTCAAATTATAGTCACACCTGTTAGACCATCTGCCCATAAATTTCACACTATCATTAATGGAAAACAAATGGCACTGTCTCTCCTTCCCTTTATCCATTGGCCATTCTCATATAAACAATTTTTCTCTTCAAGGTAATGCTCTTTCCTATCTGTTTAAAAATATTAGGATTTAGGAGGGGTGATACATAATGTACCATGCCTTGGTACTTGTACCAGTGATGGCTCTGTAAGGAGCACTGGATTGTTAGGAGGCTATAAATTGAATTCCCCTAGAAGCAGAACCTGAGGCAATAATTTCAATGCAAACTGTTCATCTGGGAGGTGCTTCCAGAAAACTCAGAAGTGGAGTGGGAATTGAGAATGGAGGCATGGAAGGAAGCCAACAGAGGTGCATTACTGAATCAATTACCCCTGCAGGGAACTGCTGCCAGTACTTCAGGGGAGTTCTGTGAAACTCTATAGAACATGTCTCAGAGTTATCCCAAGAATTGGTGAGAAACTTGAAGTACTTATCTTCCAGTCCCCTCTGTCCTTGGTTGAAAGCTACACCCAGATACATTAACTCCTGTACATTTCTGGCCTGCCCTAAGGTGGATAATTGCAGGTGGAGGCATGAGTCTATCAGCATATACTGGAATGATGAGTGCTGGGGAGATATGAGTGGAGCACTGAAACCATCTAATACAGTGGGGGCAGGAGATATTAATTATTGGCTTGCAAGTCCAAATGGTAACCTTAAATTCCTGGGTTAATGGTTTTACTTTGAGGTATTTAAGCATGATGTATGAGTAAAAATTTCCTCTATTAAATCAAGTTGAAGATCCTAAGTCCCTAATCTTCTGGAAAACTGGGTATCTTTTTAACAGATTTTTGAAAAGTAACATGATTAAGATTTCAAACTGACCATCCATTCATTCATTCATTCACTCATTCAACAAACATTTATTGAACACCTAAAGTATGCCCTGGGTTAAACTAGGCACCAGTGTTACTGTTACTAAAATCATTATCGTGCCACCTAGAAGTCAATGTATTGTGACACTCAAATAAGAAAATCCATAGTTACCGTAAAAATTATTACAGAGTGATATAGGAAGACACAGTAAGACCTTAATTCATGCTGTGGACATTAGTATATGGGGGATATCAGTAGGGCTTCCTGTAGAAGGCAATTGAAATGGATATGTAACATGAAGTAAGGGTGAATTTTTGAGGAAAAGAGAAGATAAATTCATGTTTGCCAGAAAATGAATAGTTAAGGATCAGTCCAGAAAGGAGTTCCATTCATAATCAGTATAAGAAATGTCACTGGAGCTTCCCTGGTGTTGCAGTGGTTGAGAGTCTGCTTGCCGATGCTGGGTACACGGGTTCGTGCCCTGGTCCGGGAAGATCCCACATGCCATGGAGCAGCTGGGCCCGTGAGCCGTGGCTGCTGAGCCTGCGCGTCCGGAGCCTGTGCTCCGCAACGGGAGAGGCCACAACAGGGAGAGGCCCACGTACTGCAAAAAAAAAAAAAAAAAAAAAAAAAAAAAAGAAATGCTCACTGGAGTGTAAGAAAATAAGACAATGGAAAGGGTGGTAGAAGCCAGACCATGAATGGTCCATGTGTGTATAGTAAGTGCTATGGTCTAGTCTTTGTGTTCCCCTCCAAATTTATACGTTGAAATCTTAATTTCCAGAGGTGATATTAGTAGTAGGTGGGGCCTTTGGGAAATGATAAAGGTATTAGTGCTCTTATAAAAGAGACCCCACAGAGCTCCCTAAGCTCTTCTGCCATGTGAGGTTACAATGAGAAGTCTGTGACTCAAAAGAGGGCCCTCATCTGACCATACTGCCACCCTATTCTTGCACTTGCAGACCCCAGAACTGTGAGAAAAAAAATGCCTGTTCTTTATGAGCCACCCAACCTGCAGTATAATCTTACAGCAGCCCAAAAGGACAAAGAGAGTTTGGATGTGAGATTTTACTCCAAGAAAGATGGGAATCCATTGGAGGATTTTAACTGGTAACTTAGAAGAGAGAAAAGTTTCATAACACAATCAGGTATTTTTATAAGAAAAATTTGTTTCATTTTCAGAAAGATCACTCTGGAAATACTGTGACTAGATTTTTGGAGACGGGTGATGGCAGTCCCAGATATAAAAAGATGAGTTAGTAGGCCATTAATGTAAGTCAAACAAGAAAGTGGATATAAAAATTGTGAATTTGTGGCTGAGCGTTCTTTTCTTTTAGCACTTGAAAAATGTTATGTCAATGCTTCTGACTCCAGAGTTTTAGACAAGAAATATGCTGTCATTGGAATTGGTGTTTCTCAATAAGTAATGCATCGTTTCTGCCTGTCCACTTTCGAGATTTTTTTTGTCTCTACTTTTCAGAAGTTTAGTTATGACACGTCTTGGCAAGGATATCTTTGTGTTTTTCCTCTTTGGGTTTGTTCAGATTCTTGAATTTGTGTTTATGTCTTCTAAAAAATTGGGAACTTTTTAGCCATGATTTCTTTGAATACTTTGTCAGTCCTACTTGCCCTCTGTTTTCATTCTGGAACTTTGATGATATGAATGTTAGTGCTTTTGTTACTGTTTACAGGTTCTTGAGATCCTGTTCTTTCTCCCATCTTTACCCCTCAGTCTATTTTTCTCTGTACATTTGGTACGTTGTATTGATCTCTTCTAAGTTCATGATTCTATGCTTTGTAATCTCCACTCTACTCTTGAGCAAAGTTTTTTTTTTTTTGAGCAAAGTTTTTTGATTGTTGTAGTTTTCAGTTCTACTGTTCTCATTTGTTTTTATTGTTATAGCTTCTAGTTCTTTGTTTACATTTTCTATTTTTCCCATTTCTGTCAAGGAACACATAATTGCTAATTGAAGCATTTATGTGACAGCTTATTTAAAATCCTTGTCTGATCATTTCAATAGATGTTTTATCTCAGTGTTGGTGTATGTTTATTGTCTTTTCTCATTTATTCTGTGATTTCCTGGTTCTTGGTGTCATAAGTATTTTTCCATTGTATTCTAAACATTGTGAGTTATTATATGACTCTGTAACCCATTTAATTTTATTATTACATTTTAGAAGAAAGTCATCCTATTTGAGGCGTAGTATGAGGACTGGGAGGTTACGCACAGATTTGATTGGGCCCTACTGACGATACCCCAGCAAAAGTGGGCACTTACATTGTCTCACTGCAGACAGATCAAGTAGAAGTTCAGCTATCCTATTGGCCCTTCTGACACCTTCCCTCCAAAAGTGGGAACATTAATATCATTGTGTTGCCTTTTAGTAGGAGTGGAAGTTCATCTCCTCAGTAGGTTTCTTGACACAGGGGAGGGGAGAAGTGAAGTTTTTGCTGTCCTTCCTCCCACTTCTTTCCTTCTTGTTGATGCCGGGTGTGGGTAGAGGGTCAGCTACCTGCTGGCCCCACTGACACCAGGGTAAGAGGAAGAGAACTGCCAACTAGCCCTGCTTGTGCCATCTCATTCTGCCTTATTGCCTCAGGATGGTTATGGGGATTCCGCATCCCATTGGGTCTCACTGACGTCATGTTTTGGGGGTTAGTGGGGTGCCTACTCCCTCCAACCTGTAACATCCTATTCTTATTGATGTCAGGGAGAGATGAGCGCTATGTCCCACCATTGGACCCCACGACTGTGTGAGGGCAGCCCAGTGTTAACAAGCCTGTCAGGCACCACCTTTTTTTTTTTAATAAGTAAATTTATTTATTAATTTGGTTGTGTTGGGTCTTCATTTCTGTGCAAGGGCTTTCTCTAGTTGCGGCGAGCGGGTGCCACTCTTCATCGTGGTGCGCGGGCCTCTCACTGTTGCGGCCTCTCTTGTTGCGGAGCGCAGGGTCAGTAGCTGTGGCTCACGGGCCCAGCTGCTCCGCAGCATGTGGGATCTTCCCAGACCAGTGCTCGAACCTGTGTCCTCTGCATTGGCAGGCAGATTCTCAACCACTGCACCACCAGGGAAGCCCAGGCACCACCTTTTAAAGTCTGTTTGCTAATGGAAAGGGGTGGAGGCTCAGCTCACCAGTGGACCACACTGAAACAACCCTGGTGGGGAATCAGAGTGCTGGCTCTTCTGGAGGGCAGGAGTGGGGTGGTGTGGAAGATCAAATCCTACCTTGGCCTAACTGAAACCACAGGACATAGTGGATGGGTGCAATATTACACTGGCACTTGGCTCAAATAGTGTGTATATTCCACTGGCACTTGGCTCGAGCAGTGTGTATATTAATGCCCAAATGGTCTTCTGTCTTTAGCAACCCCTTTCCTCATACTTTGGCTAGGGGGAACAGGGTTTTGTGTTTTTTTCTGAAGCTTTTTTGTCTCTTGTTCTGTTGGTGGTTATTGATTGGGGGTTCCTGTAATACCCTCTCCAGGATGTATGGGAAGCAACAGGAAACACAGGGGACTCATCACCATGTTATTCCTCAAGTCCCAAAGTCCCTAGTTAAGTCTGCCTTCTCATTTCCACCTTTCAGTGTCTTCCTATGTTTGTTTGTTGTTATGTTCAGGGTTTTAGTTTTAAGTGGGAGAACCTGGGAGAAATGGGCTACTTCATCTTCTTGGAAGCAGAGGTCTGGAGGCCTACTGATGTTAAAAAGTACTGCTGATTGTAAATTAAAATTTGATGATAAACACCTTGCCCTTTAAGAATTATTCTGCTAGATGATGTGGCTTCCCAAAGTTGCTACAATTTGATTTTCATACTTCTAAAAGCCAAATGTTTTGCTGGAGTTGAAATTTAAAGATAAGCAAGAGATGAGGCTAAGATGATCTATGTGGTAACAGATTAAAGTTGGAAACATCAATATACATTCATGTTTAGCTTAATATTGCTTCATATTACCTTAATACACATGGTTATGGAGAGAGATACTTATAGATATGTGCGTATACATGGGTCATGTACACACATATTATCTCTTTGCTCTGTCAGCTGAGAAGATCTAGAAGCAATGACATCCGAGCAGCAATTAGCACACCCCATACCCAGATCCTGCTGTCTAATACCGTTCTCCACCAAAAAGATCTAGTTATCCATGAAGAAATAGCTGATTCTAGGACTAGGGCAGTAAATAAACAAGATTTATAGACAAGACCATCTTATAGTGTCAGAAAGTAAGGAAGTTCCAAAAAAAAAATACAGGATGGGGATACCTCAGAGTGGCACAAGAGCCAACTGAAAAGAGTTCACAAGGGTCAGGACTAGAGCAATTTGAGGAACAAAGTAACTAAAGCAGAATTAGATTATAACCCAAAGTATAAAATAAAAATCCATGAGTTCTTCTGATATAAATAAATAATTGGATACATAAATAAATGCAGGAGAATAGATAAATCTCCAGTGCAAAGGAATTCCAAATAGTTTATGTAGTACTCCATCTTAAGCATAACTCCCTATTCCTTAGTTGTGGGCTGAGCATATTGACTTCCTTCTAAAAAGTACAGTATGAAAATGGGAAAACAGTAATCGTACGATGGAGAAACCTGAAAAACACTACCTCAGCCTGGTGATCAAAGTCGACCTCGGCATTCATAATGCATATTCATACTTTGTACACTTGATGTGATCTGACAGAATAACCCTTCTACTCTGTGGTCTTCCTCCCCAAAACACATAATCCCAATATTATCATGAAAAAATGCATCAAACAAATTCTAGTAGTGGGCATCCTACAAAAAACTAACTACTCAAAATTGTCAAGGTCATCCAAGGAAAATCTGAGAAGCTATCAAACCCAAGAGGAGCCTAAGGAAACATGGCAACTAAAGGTAATGTGATGATTTGGATGAAATCCTGTAATAGAAAAAGGACATTAGGTAAAAACTAAGGAACTGGACTAATGTGTGGACTATAGTAAATGATAATGTATCAATATTTGTTAATTGATTGTAACAATGTAACATACTAATATAAGTGGATCATCATAGAGGGAAATGGTTATAGTGTATATGGAAACACTTTACACTATCTTCTCAATTTTTCTGTAAAATTAAAACACTTCTAAAAAATAAAGTCTATAAAAACGCTGTGTTTTCTTGTTTTATGATTATGTGCCTGTATTTCCTAATGAATATGTCAATTTGCTTTACCTTCCTTGATACTGATATTACAGAAAATACTAAGTAACTCTGAAAGAATTTGTAACTCCAATTCAACAAGCAATAATTCTTGTATTAACTTTTTGGAAGAACCCACTGAATAAATCAAAGCAAATTGTCTTTAAAGACTGAATTTCTTTTCAGTGTTTAATCTTTTATATTATTAATGCATACCACAAGCAAGATTCTGTTTCAAAGGGCAGAAAACATTGATTGTAGGGAATGTCTAAAGTACAGTGAAATATTAATGCCTGATGCTATAACAACTTTAATGTATTTAATGTTTTCAAAATGATGAATTGTTATTTCAGTCAATAAAGTATTCACTTTTATACATTTCCTACCCATCTTTTCCCAAGACACCCACAAGGAAATGATACTATCATCTGATATTAGGTTCATCAATTTAAATTGGAGTTTTTGGTAGCTGTGGTTGCCAATGGTACTGGAATGTGTGATACTTTTACAAATCCTCTCCAAGGCAAAATCTGATCCTCACAAGGTAAATCACAATAGGTGCCTAAAACCAAATGACATATTGCTTTGTAGCTATACTACCAAGCATTTTACTTAGAGGCACAATAGAATGTAGAAAAGGCCATTTCTCTTTCTGTCTTTTTGTGCTCAAAGGTCACTCACTATCTTACTTTTTATCAGCCATCTCAGAAGTTTTCCATAAATTTAGACCATATAATGTCACTTAATGTGAATGTAGCTCAACCTTCTGTTTTACTACAGCTAATCTCACATTATTTTATTGGTGCTAAATATGTAAATCATCAGCAAGTTTTTGTACGTAACTTTTTTTTTGTTGTTGTGGACCACTTTTTCAAGTCTTTATTGAATTTGTTACAATACTGCTTCTGTTTTATGCTTTGGTTTCTTGGCTGTGAGGCATGTGGGACCATAGCTCCCTGACTAGGGATTGAACCCACACCCCCTGCATTGGAAGGTGAAGTCTTAACCACTGGACCGCCAGGGAAGTCCCTGTACTTAACTTTTTTTTTTTTTTTTTTTTTAGCGGTATGCAGGCCTCTCACTGTTGTGGCTTCTCCCATTGCGGAGCACAGGCTCCGGACGCGCAGGCTCAGCGGCCATGGCTCACGGGCCCAGCCACTCCGCGGCCTGTGGGATCTTCCAGGACCGGGGCACGAACCCGTTTCCCCTGCATCGGCAGGCGGACTCTCAATCACTGCGCCACCAGGGAAGCCCCCTGTACTTAACTTTTAAAAATAATTAAAATAAGCTATTCAACAATTTTTTCCTTAAAAAAAAAAAAAAGCAATTCTCCTTAGGCTGGCCCTGGGCACATATGTGACTTTGCCCTTTTTTCCATGGACTATTGTCTTATCTGATTTACGGTGTCACATTTGTTCTACCTTCTCAAAAAGAAGCATTTAAAAATTCATCTACATGTTCATGCATTCATATATTTATTAAATAAATCTATTGAACACCTACAGATGGCACAGAAAAAAAGGCAGAAAACTAATCTGGGTTGCACAGAAAGTAATGAACTCAGTTAAAATTTTTGGTGAAAATAGGTATTACTCAATCTACTGGAAATTACATTTCATTATGGGGACTCACAGACTCCAGGAAAACCAAGACCTAAATAATAATAAAGTAATAAAAGGACTAGCCATTTACTGAGTGCCTGATTGTACCTGACTCTGAAACTCTAAAATCATTACGGATGTTCTGATGATTGTCTGATATAATTGTAATATCCATTTTACAGATGAAAATAAAAAGGTTCAGAGACATTAGGTTACTTGCTTAAAGTGAAGTGGCCCAGAAACTACAGAACTGGAAATTGAACCTTAGACTTCATAATGCCAAAGTCTGTGCTTTTAATCACAATGTGTGTTTGTGAGAGAGAGATAGATAGATAGATAGAGAGAGAGAGAGAGTGAAAGAGAGAGAATGTGTTTAATAGAGAACCTCTGAGAAATGGCAAGAAAACTGCCAGGTATCCATAAAACAATAATTTAGGAGCTTCTTACTATACAAGTAATTGTTAATCATATGGCTGAACTAAGGATCTCTCACTTTTGAACTAAGAAATCAAAAGCTTCCAGAAGTTGAGTCTAAATTTTACACTTATATAAGATACTTCATACAGAATGCTCAAGTATAATAACTAAAGAGCTCTGAAAATACTGGAAGCATTCATATAAGTATGATTTCATAATGTGGATAAGAGACGATTTAAGAAATTGGCAGATGCAACTGCAGACTCATTTGTTATCATTTCTGTGAAGGGCAAGATAAATGAATAAAATGAGAGAAATGAAAAAAGAATGGCTAGCAATTTTAGGTAGTTTGCTGAATCTTCATACTAGGAAAGACTAAGCAAAAAAAAAAAATTATCGAAATATTATTTTGAAAGCACCTACAAGTGTATATGGTCTTTTTATACCAAATAACTTGGAGTTATGAACTGTCAAATAAGTCTAATCTTCTCTGATGATAAAATTGCTGACTTTATTTGAAACTATGGAATGAAAAATGAGGTAATAATCAGAAATTCTTAAGAAAAGGAGTAGAAAAAACAAAATTATAAGAGTTATGTTAAAAAATATTTTGAAACAAACATAAAATCCCCATTACTGGTACAGAGCTTTTAAAACTTTATTTTGGTTTTAAGTTTTAATAAATATTTATATGTTTACATAATTACTGTCATAAGGAAGAGACAATTGTAGGTCAACTTTCTTCATTCTTTCTTTATTAAGCATTATTCTATTTTGCTCCATCATCTTGTAATTATACTATAGTAACTGTGTAACTTTCTACTAAGTGGATATTTCCTAAACTGTTTTCCTATTGTTAACAATTAAAGGTGTTTCCAATTATTTGTTATTACAAATGACATGACAATGAGCATCTTTATATAATAATTTTCTGGATTATAAATTATTTATTGGCATAAGCTTCCAGAATTAGGGTTAATGTGTAAAAAGCTCTTAACATATTTATCTTGCTAGACATTGCCAAATTACTTGCAAAAGATGGAACCAAACTATATTGCAAAAATCATTGCCAACAGAAGACATTATATATAATTTTTGATTTTGCTAAATTAATAAGTTGGAAACCTATGTTGCATTTCTTTGAATTCTTTGATAACAGAGTGCTGCTGGAGGCTGGGAAGGCAGCCATGTCCGTGAAGTCTTCCCAGAGTTGGAGCGGGGAAGTGGAAAAAGGTAAAAAAAAATACTAATTGTATTTTCCCTCGTTTGTTATCTCTCACTCTCTTCTGCCTCTGTGTAACTTGTATCCAGGTAGCTGGAGAAAAATCATGTGGCAGGGCAAATTGGTATTCCAATAAATTAATAATCACCAACTTCAAATGGATTTTCAAGACTGGAAATATTGCTCTGACTTACAGTAAGCTCTTTCTAATTCTCCTTAAGGACTATTTTCTTAGAAGCTTTACTTAACCTCCATCCTCTCTACTTCCTTCACTCTGAGCTGGTGAGGTGCTTCATAACTCATTAAGAACACATAAGTCTGTAAATAGTCCACTGCCAAATCCATTAATTCATTAGCATTTGCATTGATCTTTGTATTCCCTTTTACTACAGGAGTGAAAGTTAAAAGGCCATGTGCACTACAGATAGCATTTCATTTTCGCTCATCTTCTCAAGTACTTCACAGCACTGCATTTTCTACAACCCATCTACTCCTTATGAATGATTCTTGCCAAAATTCAACCTCATTCTAGACTAGTAACTCCAACTTAAAATATTAAAATCTATACGTGTAACATGAAAGCCTCCCTCCTCCCCTAATCCCTGCATATCTTCTTTAGCCAATTCATGTCTGAACTTTTCAAAATTGTTATCTTCATATATTGTTTCCATTTCCTCACGTCCCATTTACTCTATAAGTTACATCCATCTGACTTCTCTCACCATAATCTCTTTGTCCACTGTCCTGAGATTTTACTTATGGAGGTCACCACTTATCTCCATGTCAGTATAGCCAATGAATAGTTTTTGCCCTCTTTCTAGGCTTTTTCCTTCTTTAAAAAAGAAAAACAAAAACAAAAACCGTTTTTTTTCTTCTATGCTTTTACACTCTCATCATCTTCTGTCTTGGTATATTTTACTGGCTTTCTGTGTTTAATCTGATTTCTAACATTCTATTAGTTTCCTTTATCTTTAGTGGAATAAACCAGTATATGAAGGATTATTCTCAACAGTTAGTTCTCATAATAACAGTACTAGTAGCAGCAGTCAGTACTCTGTAATGCTTATCATGTGCCGGACACTATTCTAAGACACTGTTTAAATACATATATATAGACACACACACATATATATGAGGTTTTCCTCCTCATAGGCCTATGAAATAAGCTTATTATTATACGCGTGTTACAAATGAGAAAACTGAGGCAATGAGAGGCCAAGGTCACATGATCAGTACTTGGTGAAGCCCCGCCTAAGTTAATGCTGAGTTAATGCTGGACAAGTTAAATAATGTCTCACAGATTGGACTTAAAAGTGAGCAACATTTAATTAATGACTTGTGAAGTATCAGAAAAAAATGGAACATTTTAAATTGACTGGGAACTACTAAGTCATGTATCAGTAACTAAGAATGACTCTTATTGAATGAAATTATTTTTCATTATTCTTTTGAAAGAAGAATATTCTTGTGTTAGTGTTTCACAGTTTTTTTTCATTCACATATTTATTCATTTATTAGCCACACATTTCCTACACACCTTCTATGTGCCACTGTCTGCTGCAAGCCTTGGAAGATTCAGCGGTGAGCAAAAAATTACAAAGTCCTTGCTCTTAAGCAAATGTCCAGTGGTGGAGGAAGACAGAGTAAACATGTAAATAAATTTTGTACAGCGACAGAAATACGACTGGACAATGGGACGGAGAGGCACTGAGGAGGCAGGTCTCTTTGGTCAAGATAGTAGTGGTGGCGTTTGAACCGAGACCTTAATGATCAGAGGGAAATTGGTCTGGGTAGAAGGATTAGCCAATCTAAAGCTGGGAGAGCAAGAAGTAGAGCTTGTTGCATCTGAGGGACTGAAAAAGACAACTGTGCCTCGAACCCCATGAAGGTCAGGGAAAGATGTAGTAAGTGACCAGAGCACATGGTCCCTGTGAGCCTGGCTAAGTAGTTGAAAATTTAATCTCTTTACAATAGATAGCCTTTAGAGGTTAGAAGCAGTGCAATAATAGCATCTGATCTGTGCTTTTTGAAAGACTACTTTGACTGTTGAGTGTCCTAAAAAAGCAAAATACTTGTGTCTCTATGAAGTGCAGATAGTAAAATTTAAAAAGCCCAATGAGCTCATAAGCAGTTGGTTTACTAAGTGTAATCATTTATCTTAACTAGACTTCATTAATATAAGCTTGGTGACATTGGGGCCCTGGGACATATTAGATTAGGGAAACCCAACCATTTTCAAATAGTGTGATTTGAAAAATTCTCGAAATTGTTGGGGTTCAGGAAGATTATTTTATTGCTGGGCCTGGATGGGAAGTTTAGAATAACAAAAGAAAGTATGATGGCTGGCTTCCATCTATTCTCCCTTCCTGTGGGAGAAATGATGGTGGGGTGACTACTTTGCTGTTGACCCAATGCTTAAATTTCAGAGCTAGTTCAATCCAGTAAATATTTGCTGAACAACTATTATATGTTAGGCACCTTGCTGAAACTGGGAATACAGAGAATAATTAATAATAAAAGCAGGTATTACTAACAAGAGACAGGCACTGTGCTAATGCTAAACATGCACCATCTCAAGTTACATTAATTTACACACTAACCATATAGGGTAGATGCATTTATGATACCATTTTCCGGGTGAGAAATCTAATCCCTTTAAGGGGCTTAAGTTACATCTCCAAGGTTACACAGCTAGTTAGGGGCATAGGCAGTATTTGGACTCAGGTCTGGTATCAGCACCAATTCTCTTAGCCATTATGCTCTATAAGGACCTTACTTGAGAAGTTCAGGATTATACATATATGGGTACAACCAACCCTAAGACCATCTGGCAAAACTGGCTGCTTGAGAAGTCCTGGATTTATGTAAGATGCTCTTGGAATGGAGAAGATCGTGAAGGAGGGTCCCCAAAACACACTCTCTATACTAAGGGGTAAAAAGAGAGAAAGAATTAGCCTACAGCACTATGATATTGAGGACCAAGAAACAGTGTTTCTCTCTTTTGTGAATAGTTATTAAATTATTTCTACTTCAAAATATCAGAAAGAAATCACAGTACTATGGACAGTTTGTGGAGCCACCCTATCTTAGCGTGAATCCTGGCAGGTGTAGAGTTCATAGTATGACCCTGGCACCTAAGTGTAGTTAAGTAAGCTTTCATTTCTCTTTAGCCTGAAAGCAAAGTAGTTTTCTGATAGGTATAGTTTAGGAAAGTCTTCAAAGAAAATATTTAAAGTCCACTATCTCAGAGAAAAGCAATTTTGCAAAAGATCTGTCAGCAAAAGCAAGGCCAAACACACCAATTATTTAGTGAGACTTGTATTGTTATATCATTGCTCATGTTGTTTCTTTATGCATTTAACTGGAAGAAGGCTTTTAATGTTCAACAATTCTCAAAGAGATAAAGACCCACACTGACGTGTCAGAAAGAGCTGTGCCCTGGAATTAGATCAGTTTAGGTTTGACAACTTACTAGAATTAGGTAACGTTCTTAACCTTTCTGAGCCTGTTTCCTATCTGCAAATAAGGATAACACTATCTATTACAGAGGGATGTGGTTAAATTAAATGATACATGTAAATGAAATATATCCTTCCAGACTGAGAACATACCTAGTAAATGTTAAGTGATCTGCAAATATTCTGCTTTCTTGAAATGGATGAAACCTGTTATCATGTTCTTAACCAATGGTCTAAATATCAAGACAATATTTAGTTAAAAGTTATATTTGTTCTTTCACTGTCCATCTGCATTTTAACATATCCTAACATATTCTCCTTGATCAATTGGGTCAATATTAGTAACATTTGTCATTTAAGCTATTATTGTTCATATGTTTAAAATATTTCAATGTGATAAAAGTCATTACTCAAAGGGATGCCTAGCTGGCTTTGTCAAAGATTTATTTTTAGTAAAAATAAAAGACACATTTTTCATTTCCACCAAGTTTTATTGAACAGTGTATTCATTAACTGTATGAACTTTGTGGCCAACCCAATACAGTAGCCAAGACATGAAAACAACCTCAGTGATTTTTGTGGATGAATGGATGAAGAAAATGGGGTGCATACAACCTACTATTATTCAGCCGTGATAAAGAAGGAAATCTGGCTATTTGTGACCACATGTGTGGATTTGGGGGGCATTATGCTAAATGAAATGTCAGACAGAGAAAGATAAATACTTTAGCATCTCATATGTGAAATCTAAACTACTGAACTCATGATAGAAAGAATGGAATGATGGTTGCCAGAGCTGGGGGTTGGAGGTGAGGAAAATGAGTGAAGATGATCAAAAGATAAAAACTTCTAGTTATAAGATAAGTGAGTAATCGTGATGTCATGTACAGCTTGGTCGCTACAGTTAACAATACCGTATTTTCTGTTTGAAAGTTGCTAAGAGAGTAGATCTTGAAAGTTCTCATCACAGAAATAAAATTTGTAATTATGTGAATTAAGGTTAACTAAACTTATTGTGGTAGTCATTTCACACTATATATATATATATATATATATATATATATATATAATCACATTGTACACCTTGGACAGATACAATATTATATATCAATTCAATCTCAATAAAACTGGAAAAATTTCATTTATATTTTAGCATAAATATATCAAATTGGGTTTCTTGACAAGATTAATAATAACTATAGATAAAAGGAAATAAGATATTGTTGTTGCTGTTGTTTGCTTTTCCAGAGTGCAAAACACTAAAAAGGGGGGAGGTGAGTATGGGCTTGCAAATGCTGCTCCATGGGCCCTAATGCTGTGATACAGACATTTAGTCCAGATCTGAAAGAGAACTTGAGTCATTTCAACAAATCTGCAAAACAGTCGTGTTCAAACGTGAAGAGATGAATAGATATCAGTAAATTCTTTTTCACACTGCAAGAAATCTGCCTTCAGCTTTCAGCAAAACCTCAGTTTTCGGGTTATGAGGGTAACAGTTCTTAAGCAAGCAGTACAATGCTTCCACCAGTGCTTTCTCCCTACGATGAATAAGTTTTCAGTCTCCCCACCAGTGTTCATCCCTTCTCCCCTTAATGTCTTGGCCAAAATTCAACCATCAGCCCAGAAAACTCTTTCCCAGTTTCATTGCCTGTACATGACCACGTTATTTCAATCACCTTGGCACATTTGTATTACCTACTTCCTATGTTAGGTATTATATATATGAGATTTTATATAAAAGAATGCCTGTAAAGTACTTAATGCTCAACTCCTAGCACAATATGAATATTCTGTAACTGCTGACTAGCATTATTATTATATCATTTACATTAAAACTAATCTGTACTTTCTTTGACCCACCCATGTTCTTTGTCCCCAACTGGGGTAAAGGAAATAAATGAACATTTATTGATTATCTAGAGTGAGAGTATAGAATGCAGTGTAGGCTATAGAAATAGTGGTGTTTGTAAGGTCAGATCTTAACAAAGGGCATCGTGAAACAGAGGAAAGCTTCAAGTGAGCTTTATTAGGGGGTGCTCCCGGGCGAGGTTCACCAGTCCGAGAGAAAGGGGCCAGAGAAGTCGCACCCGGGCGAGGGTTGGGCAAGATTTCATAGGGGAAGAAGGGAAAGTGGTGTGGTGAATCTGGGAGGGCTCAGGGTATTCCTTATTTGGTGGTCTCTTTGGGTATCGTGGCAATATCTGGTGCCGGTTACATCAGTCTTGGGACCGCTAGTCCCGCCCCTCGAAAGGCAGGAAGGCTGGGCCGGGTGGAAAGCCCCCTGGTCAGTTCCTGGAACTGGGTGGTCCGGAATGTCTCCAGGTCAGTTTCTGGAACTGGGGGTTCCGGAGAGTTTCGGTCTGATGCAACCTTCGAATCTGATGCGTTCCCCTACCTCAGGCCAGTTGGCCTTACAGTGTTCAAGACTGAAACTGACCTGGATTTGAATTCCAGACTTCTCACTTACTTACACTTTACTACGCCTCAGTTCCCTTACTAATAATTAGAGATAATAGACATTTCAGGGACCACAGTAAGGATTAAATATATTATAATATTTGGATCCAGAAAGGGCATTCATTACCTCATTTAATGTAAACTCTTAGATAATCTGATTGAGTTTTGAGTATCTGATAACGGCTCTGCATCCTTTTGCTAAAAATAATTAGATAGGTAGATAACTATTCATAGCATTTTTCATAGAATTCCAGGGCTTTGCTAATATGAAAATCAATCAAAGGCTTTAGTTGGCACAAAGAACTCAGAGAAATTGTTATGGGGCAAGAATTAGAATTCTTCTTGAACTACAGACTATCATCCTGGAGAAGAAAGAACATTTTAATGTGGTCAGATTTGGGTCAAAACTATGCACTTCCATAATGGTGTTTCTACCAGGTCTTGATCTGACTGGGATTGAAATTTCTGACATTACTGTCCCCATCACAGACTTGAAAACCTGGCAGACAATCAAGTGCAACCTACAGTTAAAGGTCGCTCATCTAAAAAAAAAAATGGGTATGTTACTACCATTCTGACAAGAGCGTTATGAAGATTAAGAAAAAGCACAAATAAACTCTCCTAACACCTGACAGCCAAGTAGTGCATCTTTCAGCTCTTTCATTTCTTTTTCCTTCTTACCTTACTTATTTCCTTCCCTGCTCTGAGTTCTCACTGTGTTTCATGTCCCACAATGCTGAAGTCATTGTAATGCTTTTACTCAGAAATCTCATTTAACATTTAGCATAGTAAATAAGAAAGCCTAAGAAGTGACTGAGGTAAACTGCCATTATTGCATCATTCTGATAACATGATTTGTCCAGAAATGTAACTATGTGATTCTCCTTTACTTCTAGTTCCTCACCATTCATGGGCACAAATTGAGTGTATATCAGATATATCAAATTCCTGGAAAATTATCTGTGGTGTGATTTGGGGTTCTATTTGTGTAGTACAACTTTCCTAAAACTAAACTATTATCATTTCTACCCCTCTTCGGTCTGAAAATCCTCAAAATATACTTTCTAACTTATAGTTATACTAATTGGCATTATAATCATTCTTTTTTGCTTTTTCTCTGATTATAAGTATCTTCTGACTCTTAAGTCAATCAAATGGGTTCTCTACATATGAGGAAGTTCAAAGGGGAAAATAGGATGAGTAGGGTAAGAAGACATTCACACATAGAATTAATGGAATCCTTACCAGTAACAAAACTAGTGAAATTAGAGCTCATTAATTAGCAGTCAGGAAAATTTCATCATGTGTTGTCATTAATTGGTCAACTAGGGTAATTAGGCTTACAAACAATAGAAAGCAAAGAGTGGAAAATCTATTGTTCCTGCCAGGTTCTCCTGCTTGTTATAAGCGTAATTTTCTCCTAGTTTATGAAACAATAACAGTTTGGTATTAGAATTTAAATGCCATCAATATAAGATATGGAGATATGTGAAGCCTACTACACTTTCTTCGTAAACTAGTACTATAGCATCATAAATGATGCTACAGTAGAATGATTCAGTTGAAAGATAAAATTCATGCAGAGTACACTATTTGTTTAAACTTCAAAAAATCAAAAAGGATTGCTATATCTTGGCACACTCTTCTTTGTAGAATGTTAGAGCCAGCCTTTTTTTGATTAAGAGCTACTGTTCTGTAGAGAACACTTTTTTCATATTCATAATCATCAGGCAAATCAAGGATCTGACTTCCTTACAATCAGTGTTTTTTTCCTCACTTCTTAACAAAGAACAGAACAGCTGATAAGAAAACTAAAACACCTCTTTTTTATTGATGTATAGATGATTTATGATATTAAATTAATTTCAGGTGTACAACATAGTGAGTCAATATTTTTATACATTATACTACATTTAATTATTATAAAATGATGGCTCTATTTCCCTGTGCTGAACAATAAAATCCCTCTTTTATTAAAAAAATAGCAAATGATGGAATGTTAGAAAATTAATTTATTTCCCATGAATAATGATCAATAACTATGGGACACTGGCCCATGTAAGTTAAGAGGCTTCTTTTTCCATGTGATTCTGAATACAAAATATATCCATATTCAGGAATCGTTTTCAAAGTGAATTTTTTTGGTACCTTAATAATCATAATGGGTAGTAAGATCAATTTGTTTTAACGCTTATGTAGATAAGTGTTAAATATAAAATGATAAAATGTAGGGTCTTTTCACTTTTTAATTTTAAATCTGTAAATGAGACAGAGAAAACTAACTGCTTTCTATCACACTGTAGTTTTTGCTCAACTCCTGCGACCAAAATTCTTGAAAGAGAGAATTACCTGTTTGTGTCCTTTCAGAACAAACCCCTTGCATACCAGGGCCATAAAAAAATCAATAGCCTTGAGAGACCTTTCAAGGAAATCATTGTTATTGATTCATCCCTCAAATAGGACCCAATTGAGCAACAAAATGATGCTGAAGTTTATCGTCTCTTCTCAGTGAATTAATAACTCTGGAAGATTTAAACGTCTTTTCCTAGATGACAGAGGTGGCTTCTATACACATACACGATGGACACATACACACAAATAACATCCTGATATCCATTTTACATCTGTAATTCCACTCTGAATTCTCCCTGCCATTAACCAACTCAAATGCCACATTATTCAACTCCTTTCCCTTGCTGGTTGGATTGGATTCAGGAAACAGGGAGCAATTTTAATGTCCTCTTTAGTAAACCTACACCCTATTTATGAACTAAGAAGAAATAGTTTTGGTTTCTATTTTCTGATATCTTGAGCCTTTCATATTATTGCATCTCTCCAACTATATAGCTTGCAGAATTAGTATTATGACCAGAGATGCAGAAAAATTTTGCTGCCTAAAAATGTCTTCTCATCTACTAACTGATGGTTGGCATTCAACTCTCATCCCTTTATCTCGGAATCTCATCCCTTTAGCTTAAATCTTTTTTTCCCATTAAAATTCAAATACTAGTTGTGCTTTAAGATTGTAGTCATTTTTACCTCAGCCTGAATGATCCAAAAGCAAGTTTTGATGATGTGCAAGAGGGAAGAGAACTTGAGGGCGTAAGTGTTTTGCAGAGGGTATTAGGGAATAGAGAAGACAGAGCAATAAATAGACTCACAGGGGAAACTCAGAAAGTGGAGCTTGATGAAACAAGCAGACATCACGGTTTTGCTAAGGTCTATTCTAATTAGTTGTTATTTGTGTGTAAAAGTTTGCCTAAAAAGCATAACCTATGAGTGATTTGTGCCCCTGCATATTACGGATGTATAATATAATTCAAACAGTGCAAGGAACACACAGATTACCACATGGCCTCAGCCATGCTCCATTTTGTAGTCTGCCCACTTTGAGCATCAGAAAATGGATTGTAGAAATCTGGTTCATCTTATTTTAAACTTCTCATTCCCCAAATTTGAAATAGTATTTATTTAAAAACTAAGCTCTTTATAAAGATTGCAAAAACACTATAAAGTATTCATTGAAAAGAACCTAACATTTACTACTGTAGTACATTATGTACAATTTATTGACTATTTCTACTGAATATACATTTATGTATTACATAATCTAACATTTATATTAAGTAGAACTATAATATGATTCTTGTGTCAACCTTGACAAAGCTGGTGAAATCCTTTGCTACAAAAATATCTCTGCCTTATCTTTTTGTTTCAGTATTAGTTTCCACATTTGCCAGCAAGATACTTTTCATCCTACTAAACTAATAGGCCACTTAGTTGAATACTGGATAAAATACAAATTGCAGAGAATTCTCCATTTCTGTTAATAATTTTTAAAATTTCAACTAAAAGTGCAAAGCTTTCATCAATTTCTGTAGCTTGCTCCCTTCCTAAACCTACTTGCTTCTTCCATCAATATTTAAGTTTCTGGTTTTAAATAACTGTGACTCTCCTTTAATATGTTCTCTGTTAAAGGCTTTCTCTCCCTTTAGAATTGTTAGTAGGAGAAGTGGTATTTTTGTGGGAAGAAAACTTCATCTTCTCTACTACTCAGCTGTCAGGACTATAGAGCTACATCCTCAGTTGTATAATCAAAAACCTGGCCTGGCATCAACTAGTGAGATTAAAAACCACTTTTTCAATTCCTTGCAATTAAAATATTTACATCAACTTCTCTTGGTTTTAACCATAGCATAGAGAACCCAGTGTGGGTGTGGCTCATGATTCTGCTTCTCTGACTCATGATCTTAGATGTCTTGCTTCCAACTTCCTAATGAATGTGCCCTTTAGCAATTGCTGGGGGCCAGGTTTGTTTACTGCTACTCCTTTCCAACAGTTCAAGGCCATGAGGCATCTCTTGAATGTATTTCTTTGCTACAAAGTATTTCTCTCCCTTGCCCTCACCCCACTCTCAGGTTCTGTTGCTTATTTAAGATTTGCATCTGTAAAGAGTCCTTTGGGTTTGTTTCCTTGGTGGACTGGCTGTCTTCCAAGATTTTGTTGTTAATCTTGTCTGACATTTTAAAGATGACCTTTTCGTGTTGTTATAAAACTTCTCAAGAAAAGGAAAACAGAAGTGCTCATCTAACCCTCTTCTAAAGACTATGCAAAAAAGCCAGTTGTTTTAAAACTTTATGGCTGGTGATATAAATGGCTGCAGCACATGATATCTACACCTGCATGTTTTTAACTTCCAGAAACTAAAAATCAGCTCTGCAACATGCAATCAGCCGTGAAGAAAGAAAGAAAGAAAGAAACAAAAACCCAGTATTGAAAATTTTCTGCCTGATACGTGAATGTATTGGAGAACAAGCCTGCTACTTCTAGTATTTACATAAAGACAGTAGTCAAATAACCAATGCACTAAAACAAACAATTCTTCTGTGAGAAAAAAAGAATGATGCTACTTAGAGTTGATGGACATGAACTTTAGGAATTTTAGAGCTGAAAATAAACTTGGAGGCCTCCTTTTAGAGATGAGGAATATGAGGTCTATGGTGGTTAAGTGAATTGTCCAAGCCAGAGATGGAACTAGGGTCAAAGTTGAGGTCTTCTGCCAGGATGTTGAGCTTACTCTTTGAACTTGCTGGGTGTTTACATATTGCATCAACAGAGCCCATATGTACTGGATTTTCTTCCATTTACTAATAGAAGCAAGTTAGTGCCTTTACAGGTATTGTAGTATAAAATCAGCCCATTCAGTCAAACTACTCAAAAATTAGTCAATCTAGGAGTCCCAAAGAGACAATGCTTTGCAGGCTTTTTCTTTTCTTTTCTTTTCGACTGGAAATGGGAATTAGATAGATAATGCATGTTTCTGTGTATGTATGTATACATATATATATATACTTATAACTTGTTCAAATTTAAAAGAATACAATTTTTTATAGTCTAATTACATATGACATAAAAATAGAATGTCATTAATCAAATATATTTGCAGTATTTATTTTTATAAGTAACTTCCTTTCTTTATATATCTATACAGTTTTAAAGATAATGGGGGCTTCCCTGGTGGCGCAGTGGTTGAGAGTCCGCCTGCCGATGCAGGGGACACGGGTTCATGCCCTGGTCCGGGAAGATCCCACATGCCGCAGATGAACGCAGTATATTCAAATCCAAAAATTAAGCATGTCCTCATTTTCTCTAAATCGTTTGTATATTGTCTTGACCACATTTCTTCTCACTCTGCCCCAAATAGACAGTCTCCATTCTCCAGAGTTTAGAAACATGTGTGGAACACCCAGAAGTCAGAAATGGGTCAGGTGAGCTTAGGTTCTAATCTTTAGAGTAGGCACTGGGACTGGAGGACCAAAGCCTGGGTTAAAGTCATTTACAGCAGCCTTTTCTGATATCCCTATTGTGTTCTACACATATTCTCTTTTTCAGAATACACCTTGCCTTCCCCCTCCTACCCTACCCCCTCCAGACCCTGGAGCTTCGAGTCTTGCCTGTACCTTCTAGACAGGGCACTTTGAGTCTTATAGGAAATGCCCTATGACATCATTGGACATCCCTTTTGGCAGGTGGAATTGGGTACTCACTTAGGGATTGTACTTTTTCATCACTACCTGGTTAATTTTTCTCAATTTGTGAACTATTTATTTGGCTCTACTGTCATGAATGTACATGTTCAAGAACACGTCTCTAGCATCTACTGTTGCTTTTATTACAGTCTCTTCAGCCTTTATGATATTGTCACTGGGGCATGACAGTCCTCAGTGTGAACAGCTAGGGTACCTGAGGAGCATGGAGGTCCCTAATTTAGACAAGTAGAATCAATGGAGATCATGGTGGGTCCTGATTTCTGCTTCATTTGCACGGGGACTTATGGATGACTAGTTGAGAGGGAGAAAATCCAGGAAGCCAGAGTCTTGGCGGGTGTTCCCTTCAGGAACCCCTGCAGGCTCTCATGGTGAGGATGGAGAGAGGTGCCCTGGTGGCTCTGGAGGGGGTGGGGACGAGGGGGTGGCCATGGAGCTTTGTATGTAGCAGAATCTTACTCTCCAGAGAAAGGACTTGGCCAGAGTGCAATTCTGAAATCTCATCCCAGCTAGAGGAAATAAATTCTCCCCCAATGCAGCCTTCTCCCTCTTTCCTTTTTCATGTGATGCAGTGTGTTGGGGGAACATATCAGCAGGGGATAGGGCTTCAAGGAAATGCTGCAGCCAAGGCAAGGAGTAGGGGCAGGGGAAAGAGCCATATCCCTGGGGAGTGTCAGAAACACTTGTGAAGGCCACACCCTCAAACAGAGGCCCACTAGAGACTGGGATTTACTGCAAGATTAGAGAATGTCTTCCCTCCCCCACAGTTTACCGTCACACCCGCAGGCCTCCAGGACAGTTAGGAGTAGATCACTGCCAAAAGAACTGCAAGACACAGACTCAAGCTGAGCAACAGTACTTAGGGAAGCCCCAACGTCAAGATGAGAGACAAGGGACTTCCTTGGTGGTCCAGTGGTTAAGACTCTGTGCTCCCAATTCAGGGGACCCAGGTTTGATCCCTGGTCAGGGAACCAGATCCTGAATGACGCAACTAAGACCCGGCTAAGCCAAATAAATAAATATTTTTTTTAAAAAAAAGGAGACACAAAAACAAGGACATTAGAGGAATTTGAAGTCTTTGGCACT
The DNA here is from genome assembly GCF_964341445.2 of Mesoplodon mirus. Taxonomy (NCBI): domain Eukaryota; kingdom Metazoa; phylum Chordata; class Mammalia; order Artiodactyla; family Ziphiidae; genus Mesoplodon; species Mesoplodon mirus. Next base: position 203,499,782 of record NC_138976.1, on the reverse strand, counting down.
TATGTTACCACAAACATTAAAAACAGAACAACTGACAAAGATCAGAAAGTTATATCTACATAAAGGAGGAACTTCCAAGGAGAAATGAATGCTGGTAGAATGAAATCCTTGAGTTTTCTGCTTCTTAATCAATCTAAAAAGAACTGTTATCAGCCCTGGTGGCCTAATGGATAGCATATAAGTGTTTTAAGGGCCAGTATTAACAATGTGCTAAGGAATTATGGCACATGGATAAGTGAAATTAATGACAGCCACGTCACTAGAATGGGAGAAAAGAAATGGGAATACTGTGTTATAAAGTTCCTGAACCCATGAAGTGGTGTGTTGGTATTTCAAGGTGGGATTAGATTATTTTAAAAATGCATATTGTAAACTCTAAGGAAACCATAAAAAATGTAAGAAGTATAACTTACACTCGTCAATGAGGAGATAAAATGGAAGCATTAGGGGAAACTGGGAACTGGGTACAAGGAACAGTCTGTACTATTTTTGCAACTTTGCTGTTATTCTAAAATTATCCCCAAAGTAGTAGTTGAATATGCTCCTTAAGTGTACCTGCTTAATTGTGAACCTCTGTCAAAGAAATTAATGGTGCATCTCTTGCCCTCAGTTCCGAATTTTAGAAAGGTAAAAAATCCTGGAAAAATGAGCACATTTAAGTCAGTTTCTCCACCCCACTCCAGGTGATTCTCTCCACATTGTCCCTCATTTGGCTATATAGATTATTTAGTTCTTTTTAGGATGCTAATACAGCTGTCACTCTAGCTACATATGCCCCATTAATGTATGTAAGAGAATATGCCCACATAGATTGCTGGATATATATGCCCTTATTCATGTTTTCCAAGACAAAAAATAAACAAGTAAGAGGATTGATTTTATTCAGGCTTTTGCAATAAGAAGATCAGAATGTCTTGCAGGGTGGTTTTTGCCTTAGACTTTTTTAGGGAAAGTAGAAAAGTTACAGGTGGGGCTGATTTACAGTTGGAATTATTTTGCAATTAGGTGAAGTCTCAGTTAGATGAACAGGAAGGTTCATCTCTGTGTCTGGCTAGTTTTAGAAGGACAAAGAGTTCTGAGCTCAGCTAATCATTTCATGAAACAAAGAAAGGGAAGTTGAGAGATCAGTGCCTGGTCTGATGAGCAGGTCAAGGCCAAAGGGGAAAAGTTGGTATTTCCGTGGTCACAGATAAACAAGGGAGTGATGTCCAGGTCTTAGGGGAATCCTGAGAAGGCCTGGGTAGCAAATCTTATCTCAAGTGGGGTGGTTCTTTGTGGTACACCAAAGGTGGAGGATTTCAGAAAACAGAGGATAGGGTGATTTCTTAACTGTTGCTATTTTCTGAGATCACGAATCACAGGGAAAATTCAAAACTGTTGGGCCTCAGTTTTGTTCAGAACCAAGAAGTGTCATTCACACTTCTTGAACATCACAGAGACAATCATAAACCTTTGAGTGGGTCAAATCTGGGTCTGAGGAATAATCTCCTGAAGACTCTTGTTTGGCGTTGTTCCTGCAAAATCATTTGAACAATTGTTGAGAAGAAGTGGAAAAGATGAGCGTTTTAGAGTTCTGGAGATCAGGCGTCTTAAAAGAGGGATTCTAAAATGAAGAAGAGAAATATTAACCTAAAATATTATAGTAAGTAAAAAGTCTGTCCCCTCTCTTTTCCATGTGAAAATCAGAGGCAAAATCGTATCAACTTAAAATTATGTTTAGTAACTAATTTTCAGTATTTTATCTTATTTAAAAATGTATAGGTATCTAAAGAATACTATTATTTAACTCAGTTTAGCATAAGTCTAATGTTTTAAGTTACCTAAAGATCTTGGAAAGTATCTTCATACCACAAAGCATAAGCACTGTTAAGATAAGATTGGTTTGAATAATGATTCAATTTGGTTAAAGAAAAATTTACATTTTTCATAATCTGAAACATCTGGTAGATACAATGCTCGTTTATTCAATCAGAAAAAATTTATAAGTTTAGGAAGAGCATATCCAGGTAGAATAAAAATGTATGATGTTGAAAACATAGCTGTTTTTATTAAACCAATAATATTAAATGAGTCTTTTTTGACAAAGATTTGCCTTAATTATGTAAACTTGAATTTTAAAAACTTTTTGGTTAGTTTCCATAAGAATACTTTTTTAAGCATATGAAAATCTCAGAAGTTCAGTTTCCTTAATTTCTGGTAATTTTAGAACTGTTCAATTTATGTGTGTTTGTTTCTGTTTAACCTAATCCAAACAGAATTCTCTGTAAGAAATGCCATAGTGCAATTTTGTAATACCATCTAAAGGTAGGCACTTACTACACATTCATAGACAAAAATACATACAGACAGACACAGCTAGAGAGCTTCAAGTCTACAACTTTAGCAATGCGTTGGACAAAAGCACAGAAATACTAATACATGATCCCTGGGCCATATAAAAGAGTTAGCTTTCATCCTTGTCCCACCGATACTTGCAAAAGAGATCTTCAAGACTCCCTTTGTCCTGATGTGTAATCTGATGGATGCTGTGTAGTAAATTTTCAGCAAGTAGCAAAGAAGAGACCAAGTGGCCATCTGGGTGTCTCCAAAATCCATCTGAGTGGCAAAACATCCAGCTTGTTTCCAATGAGATTTTTCAGCCTCAGGTATTAGCAGGCTGTTGTGCTGTAGGTTCCTTAAGTAGAGTTTCCCATGTCTAAAAAAGAGTGAGCAAGGGGAAGCATGTAGGTAGCAGAGGACAGATTTTCTTGGGAAGTGGCTCTGTTAACATGTTTTTTTCCTTTTTTCTTTTTCTTTTTTATTTTTTTATTTAACAAATTTAATCAGTTATACCTATACATATGTTCCCATATCCCCTCCCTTTTGCGTCTCCCTCCCGCCCTCCCTATCCCACCCCTCCAGGCGGTCACAAAGCACCGAGCTGGTCTCCCTGTGCTATGCGGCTGCTTCCCACTAGCTATCTACCTTACGTTTAGTAGTGTATATATGTCCATGCCGCTCTTTCGCTTTGTCACAGCTTACCATTCCCCCTCCCCATATCCTCAAGTCCATTCTCTAGTAGATCTGTGTCTTTATTCCTGTCTTACCCCTATGTTCTTCATGACATTTTTTTCTTAAATTCCATATGTATGTGTCAGCATACAGTATTTGTCTTTCTCTTTCTCACTTACTTCATTCTGTATGACAGACTCTAGGTCCATCCACCTCATTACAAATAGCTCAATTTCATTTCTTTTTATGGCTGAGTAATATTCCATTGTATATATGTGCCACATCTTCTTTATCCATTCATACGATGATGGACACTTAGGTTGTTTCCACCTCCAGGCTATTGTAAATAGGGCTGCTATGAACATTTTGGTACATGACTCTTTTTGAATTATGGTTTTCTCAGGGTATATGCCCAGTAGTGGGATTGCTGGGTCATATGGTAGTTCTATTTGTAGTGTTTTAAGGAACCTCCATACCGTTCTCCATAGTGGCTGTACCAATTCACATTCCCACCAGTAGTGCAAGAGTGTTCCCATTTTTTCCACACCCTCTCCGGCATTTATTGTTTCTAGATTTTTTGATGATGACCATTCTGACTTGTGTGAGATGATATCTCATTGTAGATTTGATTTGCATTTCTCTAATGAGTAAAGATGTTGAGCATCCTTTCATGTGTTTGTTGGCAGTCTGTATGTCTTCTGTGGAGAAATGTCTATTTAGGTCTTCTGCCCATTTTTGGATTGGGTTGTTTGTTTTTTTGTTATTGAGCTGCATGTGCTGCTTATAAATTTTGGAGATTAAACAGTTGCTTCATTTGCACATATTTTCTCCCTTTAGGAGGGTTGTCTTTTGGTCTTGGTGATGGTTTCCTTTGCTGTGCAAAAGCTTTTAAGTTTCATTAGGTCCCATGTGTTTATTTTTGTCTTTATTTCCATTACTCTAGAAGGTGGGTCAAAAAGGATCTTGCTGTGATTTATGTCATTGAGTGTTCTGCCTATGTTTTCCTCTAAGAGTTTGATAGTGTCTGGCCTTACATTTAGGTCTTTAATCCATTTTGAGCTTATTTTTGCGTATGGTGTTAGGGAGTGACCTAATCTCATACTTTTACATGTCCCTGTCAAGTTTTCCTAGCACCACTTATTGAAGAGACTGTCCTTTCTCCACTGTACATTCCGGCCTCCTTTATCAAAGATAAGGTGACCATATGTGCGTGGGTTTATCTCTGAGCTTTCTAACCTGTTCCATCGATCTATCTTTCTGTTTTTGTGCCAGTACCACACTGTCTTGATTACTGTAGCTTTGTAGTATAGTCTGAAGTCAGGGAGCCTGATTCCTCCAGCTCCATTTTTCGTTCTCAAGATTGATTTGGCTATTCGGGGTCTTTTGTGTTTCCATACAAATTGTGAATTTTTTTGTTCTAGTTCTGTGAAAAATGCCAGTGGTAGTTTGATAGGGATTGCATTGAATCTGTAGATTGCTTTGGGTAGTAGAGTCATTTTCACAATGTTGATTCTTCCAATCCAAGAACATGGTACTCTCCATCTATTTGTATCATCTTTAATTTCTTTCATCAGTGTCTTATAATTTTCTGCATACAGGTCTTTTGTCTCCTTAGGTAGGTTTGTTCCTAGATATTTTATTCTTTTTGTTGCAATGATAAATGGGAGTGTTTCCTTGATTTCACTTTCAGAATTCTCATCATTGGTACATAGGAATGGCAGAGATTTCTGTGCATTAATTTTGTGTCGTGCTACTTTACCAAATTCATTGATTAGCTCTAGTAGTTTTCTGGTAGCATCTTTAGGATTCTCTATGTATAGTATCATGTCATCTGCAAACAGTGACAGCTTTACTTCTTCTTTTCTGATATGGATTCCTTTTATTTCCTTTTCTTCTCTGATTGCTGTGGCTAAAACTTCCAAAACCATGTTGATTAAGAGTGGTGAGAGTGGGCAACCTTGTCTTGTTCCTGATCTTAGTGGAAATGGTTTCAGTTTTTCACCATTGAGGACGATGCTGGCTGTGGGTTTGTCATATATGGCCTTTATTATGTTGAGGAAAGTTCCCTCTATGCCTACTTTCTGCAGGGTTTTTATCATAAATGGGTGTTGAATTTTGTCGAAAGCTTTCTCTGCATCTATTGAGATGACTATATGGTTTTTCTCCTTCAATTTGTTAATATGGTGTATCACGTTGATTGATTTGCGTATATTGAAGAATCCTTGCATTCCTGGAATAAACCCCACTTGATCATGGTGTATGATCCTTTTAATGTGCTGTTGGATTCTGTTTGCTAGTATTTTGTTGAGGATTTTTGCATCTATGTTCATCAGTGATATTGGCCTGTAGTTTTCTTTCTTTGTGACATCCTTGTCTGGTTTTGGTATCAAGGTGATGGTGGCCTCGTAGAATGAGTTTGGGAGTGTTCCTCCCTCTGCTATATTTTGGAAGAGTTTGAGAAGGATAGGTGTTAGCTCTTCTCTAAATGCTTGATAGAATTCGCCTGTGAAGCCATCTGGTCCTGGGCTTTTGTTTGTTGGAATATTTTTTATCACAGTTTCAATTTCAGTGCTTGTGATTGGTCTGTTCATATTTTCTGTTTCTTCCTGATTCAGTCTTGGCAGGTTGTGCATTTCTAAGAATTTGTCCATTTCTTCCAGGTTGTCCATTTTATTGGCATGGAGTTGCTTGTAATAATCTCTCATGATCTTTTGTATTTCTGCAGTGTCAGTTGTTACTTCTCCTTTTTCATTTCTAATTCTATTGATTTGAGTCTTCTCCCTTCTTTTCTTGATGAGTCTGGCTAACGGTTTATTAATTTTGTTTATCATCTCAAAGAACCAGCTTTCAGTTTTATTGATTTTTGCTATCATTTCCTTCATTTCATTTTCATTTATCTCTGTTCTGATTTTTATGATTTATTGCCTTCCTCTAACTTTGGGTTTTTTTGTTCTTCTTTCTCTAATTGCTTTAGATGCAAGGTTAGGTTGTTTATTCGAGATGTTTCCTGTTTCTTAAGGTAGGATTGTATTGCTATAAACTTCCCTCTTAGAACTTTTTGCTTTGGCTGCATTCCATATGTTTTGGGTCATCATGTCTCCATTGTCATTTGTTACTAGGTATTTTTTGAATTCCTCTTAGATTTCATCAGTGATCACTTCGTTATTAAGCAGTGTATTGTTTAGCATCCATATGTTTATATTTTTTACAGATCTTTTCCTGTAATTGATATCTAGTCTCATAGTGTTGTGGTCGGAAATGATACTTGATACGATTTCAATTTTCTTAAATTTACCAAGGCTTGATTTGTGATCCAAGATATGATCTATCCTGGAGGATGTTCCATGAGCACTTGAGAAAAATGTGTATTCTGTTGTTTTTGGATGGAATGTCCTATAAATATCAATTAAGTCCATCTTGTTTAATGTATCATTTAAAACTTGTGTTTCCTTATTTATTTTCATTTTGGATGATCTGTCCATTGGTGAAAGTGGGGTGCGAAAGTCCCCTACTATGATTGTGTTACTGTCGGTTTCCCCTTTTATGGCTGTTAGTATTTGCCTTATGTATTGAGGTGCTCCTATATCAGGTGCATAAATATTTACAATTGTTATATCTTCTTCTTGGATCGACCCCTTGATCATTATGTAGTGTCCTTCTTTGTCTCTTGTAATAGTCTTTATTTTAAAGTCTATTTTGTCTGATATGAAAATTGCTAATCCAGCTTTCTTCTGATTTCCATTTGCATGGAATATCTTTTTCCATCCCCTCACTTTCAGTCTGTATGTGTCCCTAGGTCTGAAGTGGGTCTCTTGTAGACAGCATATATACAGGTCTTGTTTTTGTATCCATTCAGCCAGTCTGTGTCTTTTGATGAGAGCATTTAATCCATTTTCTTTTAAGTTAATTATTGATATGTATACTCCTATTCCCATTTTCTTAATTGTTTTGGGTTTGTTATTGTAGGTGTTTTCTTTCTCTTGTGTTTCTTGCCTCGAGAAATTCCTGTAGCATTTATTGTAAAGCTGGTTTGGTGTTGCTGAACTCTCTCAGCTTTTGCTTGTCTGTAAACGTTTTAATTTCTCCAGCAAATCTGAATGAGACCCTTGCTGTGTAGAGTAATCTTGGTTGTAGGTTTTTCTCCTTCATCACTTTAAATATGTCCTGCCACTCCCTTCTGGCTTGCAGAGTTTCTGCTGAAAGTTCAGCTGTTAACCTTATTGGGATTCCCTGTTGGTTATTTGTTGATTTTCCCTTGCTCCTTTTAATATTTTGTCTGTGCATTTAATTTTTGATAATTTGATTAATATGTGTCTTGGCATGTTTCTTCTTGGATTTATCCTGTGTGGGACTCTCTGTGCTTCCTGGACTTGATTGACTATTTCCTTTCCCATATTACGGAAATTTTCCACTATAATCTCTTCAAATATTTTCTCAGTCCCCTTCTTTTTCTCTTCTTCTTCTGGGACCCCTATAATTGGAATGTCGGTGTCTTTAATGTTGTCCCAGAGGTCTCTGAAGGTGTCCTCAGTTCTTTTCATTCTTTTTTCTTTATTCTGCTCTGCAGTAGTTATTCCCACTATTTTACCTTCTGGGTCACTTATCTGTTCTTCTGCCTCAGTTATTCTGCTATTGATTCCTTCTAGAGTATTTTTAATTTCATTTATTGTGTTGTTCATTATTGGTTGTTTTCTCTTTAGTTCTTCTACGTCCTTGTTAAATGTTTCTTGCATTTTCTGTATTCTATTTCCAAGATATTTGATCATTTTTACTTGAATTTTTCTGAATTCTTTTTCAGGTAGGTTGCCTATTTCCTCTTCATTTGTTAGGTCTGGTGGGTTTTTACCTTGCTCCTTCAACTGCTGTGTGTTTTTCTGTCTTCTCATTTTGCTTATCTTACTGTGTGTGGGGTCTCCTTTTAGTGGGCTGAAGGTTCGTAGATCCTCTTGATTTTGGTGTCTGTCCCCAATGGCTAAGGTTGGTTCAGTGGGTTGTGTAGGCTTCCTGGTTGGGGGGACTAGTGCCTGTGTCCTGGTGGATGAGACTGGATCTTGTCTTTCTGGTGGGCAGTTCCAAGTCCTGTGGTGTGTTTTTGGGTGTCTGTGGTCTTGTTATGGTTTTAGGCAGCCTCTCTTCTAATGGGTGGGGTTGTGCTCCTGTCTTCCTAGTTGTTTGACATAGGGTTTCCAGCACTGTAGCTTGCTGGTAGTTGAGTGAAGCTAGGTCTTGGCATTGAGATGGAGATCTCTGGGAGATTTTCGCCATTTGATATTACGTGGAGCTGGGAGGTCTCTTGTGGACCAGTGTCCTGAAGTTGGCTCTCCCACCTCAGAGGCACAGCACTGACTCCTGGCTGGAGCACCAAGAGCCTTTCATCTACACGGCTTAGAATAAAATGGAGAAAAAATAGAAAGACAGAAAGAGGATAAAATAAAATTTCAATAAGTTAAAAAAAAGAAAAAGAAAACAAACGGACAGAACCCTAGGACAAATGGTGAAAGCAAAGCTCTACAGACACAATCTCACATAGAAGAATATACATACACACTCACAAAAAGAGGAAAAGGGGAAAAATAATATATCTTGCTCCCAAAGTCCACCTCCTCAATTTAGGATGATTTGTTGTCTATTCAGGTATTCTACAGATGCAGGGTACATCAAGTTGACTGTGGATATTTAATCCGCTGCTCCTGAGGCTGCTGGGAGAAATTTCCCTTTCTCTTCTTTGTTTGCACAGCTCCCGGGGTTCACCTTTGGATTTGTCCCTGCCTCTGCATGTAGGTCGCCTGAGAGCATCTGTTCTTCGCTCAGGCAGGACGGGGTTAAAGGAGCAGCTGATTTGGCAGCTTTGGCTCACTCAGGCTGCGGGGAGGGAGGGGTACAGATGCGGAGTGCACCTGCGGCAGCAGAGGCTGGCGTGACGTTGCACCAGCCTAAGGCATGCCATGCGTTCTCCCCGGGAAGTTGTGCCTCGATCACGGGACACTAGCAGTGGTGTGCTGCACAGGTTCCCGGGAGGGGAGGTGTGGAGAGTGTCCTGTGCTCGAACATAGGCTTCTTGGTGGCCGCAGCAGCAGCCTTAGCGTCTCATGCCCGTCTCTGGTTTCCACACTGATAGCTGCGGCTAACGCCCGTCTCTGGAGCTCCTTTAAGCAGTGCTCTTAATCCCCTCTCCTCATGCACCTGGTAACAGAGAGGGAAGAAAAAGTCTCTTGCCCCTTCGGCAGGTGCAGACTTTTCCCTGTTCTCCCTTCTGGCTAGCCGGGGTACACTAACCCCCTGCAGGCTGTGTTCATGCCGCCAACCCCAGTCCTCTACCTGCGCTCCGACCGAAGCCCGAGCCTCAGCTCCCAGCCCCGCCCACCCCGGCGGGTGAGAAGACAAGCCTCTCGGGCTGGTGAGTGCTGGTCGGCACCGATCCTCTGTGCGGGTATCTCTCTGCTTTGCCCTCTGCACCCCTGTGGCTGCACTCTTCTCCGCGGCTCCAAAGCTCCACCCTCCACCACCTGCAGTCACCGCCTGTGAAGGGGCTTCTAGTGTGTGGAAATCTTTCCTCCTTCACGGCTCCCTCCCACTGGTGCAGGTCCCATCACTATTCTTTTGTCTCTGTTTATTCTTTTTTCTTTTGCCCTACCCAGGTACGTGGGGAGTTTCTTGCCTTTTGGTAGGTCTGAGGTCTTCTGCCAGCGCTCAGTGGGTGTTCTATAGGAGCAGTTCCACGTGTAGATGTATTTCTGATGTATCTGTGGGGAGAAAGGTGATCTCCGTGTCTTACTCTTCCGCCATCTTCTCAAATCTCCACAATAGTTCTTGTTTTGTAACAATTAGATCAGTCCAAAAGGGACATAGTGAATTCCTTATTCTGTGAATTTAAGAAAAGGCTTTTTCTTTTCCTCCAGGAGTCATAGATGTTGTATTGAATATAAGCTTTAGCTGGAACATCAAGCCAATGCTTTTCACGTTTTCTTTTAATGGTTGTGTTTGGTGTTTTTAATCGGGATCGGTATGGAGCCTCACTCATGGTAGATCTGCAGCATTTGTTTACTTCTGCTGTGAATTCATGGCATTTATGTTTATCGATGGTTCTTGATTCATGGGATGCTTATTATTTTCATGTAATAAAAAACAGATATTAGGCACTTTATGTATGTTGCATCTGGGTAATTCCCAACTGCATTGTTTATCATCAATGCAAGTGTCACATTACCTGAGATACCTTCTCCAGCTCTCTCAGTCAGAGCAACTGGATGCCTTCTCTGTTGCCTTTAGAACTTTGGGAAATTCATACATACACAGAGATCTAATAGGCACACACACATCTATACATATAAACATGCATGTACATGTATATATATCCACCCATGTAAATATTTTACTTATTCTTTCTTTCAATAAGTTTTTTTCATATTTGTGTGATTTTTAACAACAATAACAGAAACCTACGGGGTTAAGCATACCATAAACAGACTTTAAAGCAGAGTGTGAATATCTTAAAATTAACATACTATAAAGATGGAAAATATTATATGAAAATTGAACAAAGCAACTTGATCATTCCAGAATAAATGCTTAAGAATTATATGACTTCCATAATACAACTAAATAACACTTTCATATATGTACAATAACGTTTTCTGTTTCTCTAAAACAAACAAACAAAAAAAAGGATTACATGGCTTCCAATAAATGTGTCCCTTGGCTCTTTTGTTTTTCGAGTTAAGTTTTATTTTGAGCAAAATGAGCACTACAGACCGAGAGACAGCATTTCAGACAGCTCTGAGAAGCTGTTCCGAGGAGGCAAGGAGGGGAACCAGGTTGTACAGAAGTTTTGTAACAAAGGGCATGTAGTCTGAACATCAAAAGATTATTGTTAATTAAGGAAAACCAGATATCTCAAGTTAAGGAATTCAGTGCTTTTCTGTCTGAATCACATGACTATACTATGCACACCACAACTTTTGGCCAAGCTATCAAATCCATATTAGGGCTTTGTTTGCTTCCTTGATTGTTTATATATCCATAGCTATTTCTGTGTTCTTGCCAAGTTCCAGCTTGTGTTACACTTACATTTCTTTAAGACTTTTGAATAGTATTACCATGTCGTTAACAATAACTCAATTTCAGCTTTTCTACCAAAAGCTGAAATTGAGTTATTGTTGACGACACGGTAATACTTTAGAATAATATCTCTTATGGAATCAGGAAAGCTGAAATTGAGTTATTGTTGATGACAAGGGAATACTATGCTAATAAAAGTCTAAAGGCACCCTGCATCCTTGATACAAATTTAAAGATAGATCAAATGCCTTCGAAGAGGAAAGTCTACCCTCTTTCCCTGAAATAGATAAGAAGAAATAGTATCTACTAAGGAATGTGAAAGATTTTGATTTGTAATGAATATATCATTTTGGAAGTGTGCTTTGGTATCATTAAGTATTCATTAATTTTCTTACTGATTTACTAAGCCCCCATTATTTTCTGCCCTATGCATTACCCCGTGTCAGATGCTGAAGTGGAGAGGGGTGATAGCAAAGACGAATTGGGGAAATTGGAAATTAACAGTGTACCAAAGAAAACTTAAAGGTCTGCAGAAAATCGTAAGGACATCTGGAAGAGGTGGTCACTTGCTCTGGCTTGAGGGAGCAGGAGAAAGCATTTCAGGTGAGGCCATGTACGTCTTGGTCCAAACATTGCAGTGCAACTTCACCAGGTGAAAAGGATTGGTATTCCTAGAAGACACACTAGAAATCACAGAGTGGGGAGAGGAAATCAACAGCAACAAAATATAACAGTGCATTAGGCAATAATAAAAGTTTTCAAAATGAATAGTCATAGGCTTTGGGAAGAATTGCAAGACAAGGTGACTAACAAAAGAGATAGGACCACACTGTATAAGTTTTTGTTGTTGTTTGCTTCATAATTCCTAAAGAAAATGGCAGAGTCAGCCAGTACAGTAAAGTGTAATGTTTACAGTCAAAGAAGTCTCAAGGTAGGGCAAAAAGCAACAGTAGAGCTCTGGTCTGCAGTGTCATGTATTCCAACTGCCTTTTCTGTGCTTTTTTTTTTCCTTTTGTGCTCTCTGCAAGTCACTTAGTGTTCTTATGTTATCTTCTGTGTTTCCTCTTCTTAAAAACATCCAGCAAAACCAATTCGGCCTAAGGTGTAGAGCCCCAGAGTGAGGGCCATGCTAAGCCACAAGAAATGACACAGATTATGGAATCAGGATTATTAAAGAAATATCACTGGGGAGAAATAAGGTCGTGTCTATGCTAATTACCGACATCCAAAGGGAGTATGAACTCCTACGTTTTACTCAGTGGCATTACCTAACACACATTTCTACAGTGAGGCAGGAGGAGAGGTAATCATCCTCAGAGATGTAGTTGTGAACATATTCTTAGTTCTAACACACCACTCCTACTTGTCCTGCTCTCCCAATTCACTTGGCCACATGACTTGTTTTGACACTACAGGCTATTGGGTACCAACCATCACGGATTAGTCTGTAAATATGTTTTCTACTTTAGATGCCTAATTTCTCATTCGTTATTTGCTTTGTTCCCTTCTATGTCCAGTCACTCTCCTATCTATTTTCTCTAGTCTCTACAAACTTGACAGCAAATTTATGGTAATAAAAATTTTATTTGATTTTTATTACTTCATAACTTTAACTTATATATCACAACAAAGTACTCTGTGAGCAGAGTGGAAGGTCATTGCAATAAGGAAGTTGAGGGGCACTAAAAAGAGATTTTGTGGAAAATGTAATGTTTAACCTGGATATACCTATAGGTAAGATTATAAGGTGGCAGAAGAGGGAGTGTCAGGCAAGAAGTTTGGAAGCCAGTAGGATTAGGGGTATTTAAGAATGTCATAACCAGGTGGCTTGAAACTGTCCTAAAATGCAATAATCAACCATTGTCACTGGTTGGGTTCTCTGGAAGTAGATGTTGAGGATGGGGTGTGGTGTGGTGTACAGAATATTTAAGAACAATCAACACCCAATGAAAGACAGAAACAAGGATTGCCTCAGGAATAAAAATGATAAAACTTTTAGAAATTATTAGTGTAAGCCACTGTTAATAGATTAAAAGAGACATGATACTTTTGATTATCCCAGTATTTACAGAAAACGGCACATGACACCATTTAACACCCTTTCATAGTAACCAGAACAACAACATAAACCTCTGCCGATGAGAAATGAAAAGATACTAATTTTAACTTGATAAAGACAAAAGTCAAAAAACAAAACAAAATAAACATCATACAGGAAGGTGAAGGGTTTAAACCGTTTCTTTTAAAATTGGGAACAGGAAAAGAATGCCCACTGTCACTGCTCTATACAGCGTTGTGCTAGGAAGCCTAGCTAATGTAGTAAGACAAGAAAGGAAACTATCATGTATAAGAAATATAAAGGAGGAAACAAAATCATTATTAGCAGTAGATAAAATAGTTGTCAACATGGAAACAAAACTCTAAACAAAGTTTTGAATTTCAAAGACAGTTTAGCATGTTTGCAGGATATAAGAATATTACCCTAAAAATCGACTGCAGTTACATATCTCAGCAACAAATTATTAGGAAACATGAAGACATCACTTACAGAAATATATAATGCCCAAGAATAAATCTAAAAGAATATGTGTTTATGTCCTTTATGGAAGAACATTTTCAAATTTTATTGAAAAACATTGGATAAGTCCCAAGACATTATTAACAGAATATCAGTTTTCCTCAAATGTGTCTAAATACAATTCTAATAAAAATCCCAAAGGTGGTACTTACTTAACTGGCAAGAGTATTCCAAAATATATATGGCAGAAATAGGGCCAAAATAGCCAAGAAAACAATATTTTTAAGATGTTAGTTCAAAACAATTGTGATGAAGAAGAACAAATTTGGGAATGTTACCCCAACTGATTTTGACGTAGTATAATCATGTCAGTATGAGACGTGTAAAGATGGATATGTAAATCACTGAAAGAGAATAGAGTCCAGAATTAAATCCACACATAAAGGGAGGGTCGTTTATTTTCAACAAATGTGCCAAAGTGATTCAAAGGGGAAAGACATATTTTCAATAAATGGTGCTAGAACAATTAGATATACATATGCAAAAAAATGATCTTTGAATCTTACCTCAAAGCATATATGAAGATTAGCTCAGAATCGATCATAGACCTGAATGGAAGAGCTAAAACTATAAAACTTGTACAAAAATATATGAGAAGATATTTGTAGTTCTGAGTTTTAATATAGACTCAAAAATTTTTATTGATATATAGGACACAACATATTAATAAACTAGATTTTGTTAAATTTAAAAGCCTTTGCTCTTCAAAATACACTGTTAAGGAATTAAAAAGACAAGTAACAGACTGAAAGAAAATACTTGTAAAACATATATTGGACATAGGATTTATATTCAGGATATGTAAAGAAGACTTGCAGCTCAGCAATAGAATAAAAAATCCAGTAAGGAAATTGGCAAAATATTTGTATAGAAACTTCACCATAGAGGAAATATATAAATAAATGGTAAAATAAGCCTGTTTTTTTGAGCCTGTAAAACACCAATGGTCATTTTTTTAATGTCCTATTTTTAAAATTTTTGAAGTGTGAGTGTGGTGTGAAGGTATGTCTGGGTGTGAATCTGCACCTGTGCCCTGCACTGTGAAATGTGAGGAGAGACATGGAGGGGGAGAATGAAGCCCAGGGACTAAGGTCCACTGGAAAGACCAGCAGCCTGGTAGAGGCCATGCAATTTAAGATAAACAATAAGGGAGGGGAAATGGTTGGTGACAGAAATAAGGAGGGACTGGGAGAAGTATGAGAATCTTTATAACCTGATCACTCAGAAATAGGAACTACGAAATGTTGGTTATGCAAAAAGGGGAACTCTGAATTACCAACTTCAGCCTTGACCAAGGTCTTATTCCTCCTCCCAGAATTAAAATACAGATTTTCTTTCCCTTTAGAGATACCTGAGTAATGGTGGCCTAGTGACTGTAAATAAATTAAAATATTTTCTAATTTCCAAAAAGTCATTGACAAACTATAGTGACTTCAATAAAAACTAAAAATATCTAAAATAAAAATGGTATAGACAACAATATTCTGCTTCAAAAATTATACTATATTCTTATTTTTATCATATTTAATTTTCCTTATAAAATTGATTAACCATTTTCAATTTAAAATTTTCTATTATGCATATGTATAAATATATTTTGAATACCATTTCTATGCTTAACTTATTTACATAAATCATGAAAAAATAACTGTTTGTATAAAGATATAATTTAATATCTGGTGGGAAGACTAGATATGTAGCTGAAGATCTTTCTTGCGGGTTACATTATGTATGGTCTCTGGATACGAATGTGATCTCCAGAACTTTTTCTACATTGGATGAATACACCTAAGGACTTGCTTGACCACCTCACATATATGAGTATTTGTAGATACCTAAATGTTTTCTGTTTGAATCAGGATAAATAGAGCTGAATTTGTTTTAGGTTGTAGAATTTCTCCAGCATAAAATGGGGCTAACCTCCTTCAAATCACTTGTTTTTCAACTTGGACATACATGAATAGGCAGCATTATCTATGTATTTCATTTGAAATACCCTAAATGCTTCAATCCGATATCAGTGCTTAATTTTCTTTCTGAACATCTGTCTAATTTTATAGTGAACTGAGCTAAAAAATGCACAAAAGGGGACTTCCCTGGTGGCGCAGTGGTTACGAATCCGCCTGCCAATGCAGGGGACACGGGTTTGACCCCTGGTCTGGGAAGATCCCACATGCCACGGAACAACTAAGCCCATGTGCCATAACTGCTGAGCCCACATACCACAACTACCAAAGCCCGCACACCTAGATTCCATGCTCTGCAGCAAGAGGAGACACTGCAATGAGAAGCCTGTGCACAGCAACGAAGATTAGCCTCCCGCTTGCCTCAACTAGAGAAAGCCCTGCACGCAGCAGTGAAGACCCAACACAGCCATATATCAGTAAATAAGTAAATAAATAAACGAAATGGAAAAAAATATAAAGCACAAAATAAGTATTACTTATGAGCAGAAATCCTAATGGGTCATGATTTTCCACCAAAGAGATTAAAATATGTCGTCAGTTGAATACACTACTCAGTAGGAGCAGTATACAGTAATTCCACCTCTTCTTCATCTGGGTACAATTTCTGATAACATTATTCACTTGTTCTTTTGATGTAGTAAAC
Organism: Mesoplodon mirus; assembly: GCF_964341445.2. NCBI lineage: Eukaryota > Metazoa > Chordata > Mammalia > Artiodactyla > Ziphiidae > Mesoplodon > Mesoplodon mirus. Next base: position 203,483,545 of record NC_138976.1, on the reverse strand, counting down.
TTTTACCTCTTGAAAATTTGCTTCACATTCTCCAGGTCTGAGGATGCATGATGATGAAGAAACGAGTAAGTATTCCTTTACCCAGCTCTGTCCAGAGCTGCTGCAATATTGATGCACAGACTGTACAAGGAAAAGCATGCACAGCCATACACAGCAGCCCTGCAATATCACCCCCATTTTCTTCCTTCATCTGTGGAAATCTTCAGGAAGCCAACTGTTGTCATAACTGTAGCCTGTTGCCTCAGCTTCTTTGCTAATCAGAGACCAGACCACCGCCACCAAGCTCTAAAGTGGGTTCTGCTGGGCTGTTCCTTTCTGCTCTGTATCCGAGCTGTGGAATTTGGTTCCAAGGAAAGAGCTCTGTCATGAAAATAAGCTATTCTTCCAATCATTCAAATGGGAATTTCAAAACTTGGACTTGAAAGGACTTCCAACATATTCTAATCAAGATCTCTTCTCTGTCCAGATCCTCTCTTTTCCTATGCAGCAAATAAACATTCTGACCCAAATGTTCCAAATTGCTAAAGAATTCATATGATGGTATGGGACTGACCTCCAAATGAATGTAAGGTGGTGTATTTTCACCACTTGCCATGCTTACTCAATAGAGTATGTACCCAAAGAGATTTTTAGTTGTATATGTCTTGGCCTCTACTGGACTACTTTGAGCCTTAGAATCTTTTAAAATTCAATAAAGTCTAGAATAAGGACACTCAGAGCATCTCTGCTGTTTTCAGTTTTGCCCACTACTTTCTTTGGTGACAACAAGCACTCATAAAGTGTATCTCTCTTTAATATTCATGTGTGTTAGAAATGAAAAAAAGAGATCTGTGTGTAATGTGTGTGATCCTTGTATCTGAAGTAAAAACCCAAATTTATCAGCTAAAGATGTATTTTCCTAGCACCATTTTGCCCATTGAGATGGTATGGATACATTTCTTTAAGCACACCAGTGATAAATGATGGGCAGTGACAATGACTTGAGATCAACTTGTTAGTTGAAGATCTGCCTAGAATGCCTGGGTCAGAGGGCTCTCACACTTTCTCTTAGATCTTTCACCTGCTCTCTGGTGCAGTTCAGGGGCCTTTTCTCCAGCTTGTCCAGTACTCTGAGCCTGCATCGACTCTCTGCAGGGTGCCATAGACACAGAGGTAAACCCAGTCCAATCCATGATTTCAAGAGAATTTTAGGAGAAGTAAGCATGCCATATAATACATGCCTTGAAAGAGGTATGTCTCCAATGCCAGAGGAGTTAAAAACAAGAATCTCATTTTCAGGTAGGGCAATAAGAGGAAAGCTACCTGGAAGAAGTGACATTTAGGCCAACCTTTAAATGTGGGTATGATTTTAATGGGCAGAGAAGCACAGGGGTTCGTGAGACAGAGAGCATGACATTAGCTAATGTGTGGAGGAATGTCTGGGGCTAATGTGAATAGTCCAGTTTGCTTGATGAGTGGAGCAAAATATAAGGCAGGAATCAAGAAAGTTGAGCTCTGAAGAACCAAGAAAGTTGAGATCTGAATACAAATTATTGAGGAACAGGGATGTGATGTAACTGGGTTTTAGCAAACTCGTCAGAAGATGGTTTTCATATGGGATGAGTAGTAAGAGGCTAGAGGTGAGAAGGCCTGGTAGGAGGTGAAAGGTGAGAAGGGGATTTATAGGAAGGATGATGCATAGACAGATGGCTCTAATAGTCTTAACTGATTAATTAATTACTGCTGAGCACTGGGGATATGTGCTGAGCAAAAATTCAGTCTAATACAGTGGGCGAAATTAAATAATCCCACATCTGAGCAGAATCACATCTGTGATGAATACTTGACAGAAGCAATTTGACTCTAGGAGGATTTCAGAACTTGGGGGAGTGATTGGCAATATTATATTTTGAGCCCCAGATAACGTCACATTAAGAAATTTGGGTTTTGTCTTTTAGACTGTGAAAAACCACTGAAAATTTTGGATCAGAAACTAAGATTAAGAAAGCAGCCTTTCTCTTGGTCAATGTGGTCTTCTTTCTAGAGTTGGGGTATTACATTATATACACCATGAAATTCTGGAAACAATCAGAGATGGTCAATCCTGTATATGCCTCTTCTACCTTGAGTTGATGTTCAGTGGTCATTCAGTCAAATGCTTTTTAAAAGAATACTTCTGTTAAAACTGCAGTAATTCATTCAGAACAGTATAGCAACTGTACTTACATTATAGTGCCTTGGATAATTAACGGATTCTGCCTTTGCAGGGTTGTGTTGTTTAATTTTCTGGAGTTACTGTTGGGCATATCTGGTTATTTTTTCTCACGTTAACATAAAGTCAAAATGAAAATAAGTCAGGAGAAGCATAGTGACCTTAAAAACTGTAACTTTAAAAAGTACATCTGTGACTCTTATGAAACTTCCTTCTATCAAGGATTTTTATCTATTATGTTGATCATTTTTTACTGTATAGGTCCAATTTAAACACTTCCTTTAAAATTTATTGCCAAAAAACTTTCTCTCAATTAACGTATATTTGTAGTTTTTGTTTCTAAAATTCAGTATTCTCACCTGTTTATCTTCACAGAAATTGAGGATCTTTTCTTTATAGTGGTAAAATATGCATAACGTAATATTTATCATTTAAACTGTTCCAAAGTGTGTAATTCAGTAGCATCAAATACATTTGCAGTGTTGTGCAATCATCACCACTATATCTGAAACTTTTTTGTCATCCCCAACAAAAACTTTGTATCAATTAAACAATAATTCCTCTTTCCCCTTTAACTCTATTCTACTTTCTGTCTCTGTGAATCACCAAATGATTGTTGTTTTGTTATCTGGACAATTTCACTTAGCATAATGTTTTCAAGATACATCCATGTTGCAGCATATATAAAAATTTCATTTCTTCTTATGGCTGAATAATATTCCTTTGTATGTATATATCACAATTTGTTTAGACATTCCTTTGCTCAAGGACACATGTTATTTACACCTTTTGGCTATTGAGAATAACTTGGCTATGAACATTGGTGTACATATATATGTTCAAGTCCCTGCTTTTAATTCTTTTGAATGTATACCTAGGAATGAAATTGCAGGTCGTATGGTAGTTTCCTATTTAGTCTTTTGAAAAAACAACAAACTGTTTTCAACAGCAGCTGTACCATTTTACAGTCCCACCAGCAACGCACAAGAGTTCCAATTTCTCTACATCCTTGTCATCACTTGTTTCCCTTTTTTTAAAAACACATCCTTGTAGGTATAAAATGCTATCTCATTGTAGCTGTGATTTGCATTTCCCTAATGACTAATGCTATTGAGCACATCTTCATGTGCTTATTAGCCATTTGCATATCTCCTATGAGAAATGTCTATTCAAGCTCTTTGCCCGTTTTTGAATTGGGTTATTTGGTGTTATGGAGTTGCGGGAGCCCTTTATATATTCTGGATATTAATCCCTTATCAGATGTTCTTTGCAAATGTTTTACCCCATTATTTATTTATTATTTATTTATATATTTTGATAGTATCCTTTGGTACACAAACATTAATTTGATCAAGTCCAATTTATCATTTTTTTTCTTTTGTTACCTGTGCTTTGGTGTCATACTCATTAAGTCATTGCCAAATCCAATGTAATGAAGAGTTTAAAATTTTTTTTCCCTGAGTTTTACAGTTTGAGCTCTTAAATTTAGATCTTTGATCCATTTTGAGTTGACGTTTGCATTTAATAGGAGGTAAGGGTCCAACTTCTTTTGCACGTGGATATCCAGTTTTCCCAGCATCATTTGTTGAAAAGACTTTCTTTTTCCCATTGAATGGTCTTGGCACCTTTGTCAAAAATCAATTTACCATATATGTGAGAGTTTATTTCTGAGCTCTCTATTCTGTGCCAGTTGTCTATATGTCTGTCCTTATGCGAATACCATTCTGTATTAGTTACTACAGCTTTGCAGTAAGTTTCAGAGTCAGGAAGTATGAGTCTTCCAGTTTTCTTTCTTTTCTGTAGGACTGTTTTAGCTATTTAAAGCCCCCTAAAATTCCATTTTTGTGAAAAGAACTATTGGTATTTTGATAGGGATGACATTGAATCTGTAGCTTGCTTTGGGTGGTATTAACATCATAAAAATATTAAGTCTTCCTAGCCATGAATATAAATATCTTTCCATTTATTTGTGTCTTTTTTAGTTTCTTATTTATTGATTCATTTATTTTTTTGGCTACGTTGTGTCTTCATTGCTGCGAGCCGGCTCTCTCTAGTTGCACTGAGTGGGGGCTATTCTTTGTTGCAGTGCACGGGCTTCTCATTGCGGTGGTTTCTCTTGTTGCAGAGCAGGGGCTCTAGGCTTGTGGGCTCAGTAGTTGTGGCACGTGGGCTCAGTAGTTGTGGCACGCGGGCTGTAGAGTGCAGGCTCAGTAGTTGTGGTACATGAGCTTAGTTGCTCTGCAGCATGTGGGATCTTCCCGGACCAGGGATCAAACCCCTGTCCCGTGCATTGGCAGGCGGATTCTTAACCACTGCTCCACCAGGGAAGTCCCTTCTTCAGTTTCTTTCAGCAGTATTTTGTAGTTTTCAGTGTACAACTCTTTCACCTGCTTGGTTAGATTTACTACAATGTATTTAATTCTTTCAGGTGCTATTATCAATAGAATCGTTTTCCTAAATTTTTTTTTGCCTTTTTTATTGCTGGTATTTAGAAACGCATCTGATTTTTGTGTGTTGATCTTGTAATCTGCAACTTCGCTGAATTTATTAGTTCTAGTAGCTTTCTACTTGGTGTATTCTACATATTGGATGGTGTCATCTGCAATAGTTTTAGCTCTTTCTATTTTGGATGCCTTTTATTCACTTTTCTTTTCTGATAGCTCTGGTTAGAACTTCTAGTAGAATGTTGAATAGCAGCAGTGAAAGTGGGTATTCTTGTTTTTGTTTCTTATCTTAGGTGGACAGTTTTCAGTCCCTTACCTTTGATTATAATGTTAGCTGTGGGTTTTTCTAAATATTTTTTAATATGTTGAGGGATTTTCCCTCTATTTCCAGACTTCTGGAAGTTTTTTTATCATGAAAGTATGTTTGATTTTGTCAAATGCCTTTTCTGCATCAATTGGGATAATCATGTGTTTGTTTTCCCTTGTTGTATTAATGTCACACATTACATTGATTAATATTCTTATGTTGAATGACTCTTACATTTCAGGAATAAATGGTATTTGGTCATGGTAAGTAATTATTTTAAAATGCTGTTGGATTCAATTTACTAATATTTTGTTGAGGACTTTTGCATCTATCTTCATAAGGGCTGTTGATCTGTGATTTACTTTTCTTGTGGTATTTTTTTTTCTGGCTTTGATATAAATTAATGCTGGATTCATAAAATGAGGTAGGAAGTGTTCCCTCCTTGTCAGTGATTTGGAAGAACTTAAGTAGGATTGATATTACTTCTTCTTTAAATGTTTGGTAGAATTCTTTTTTGAAGCCACCTGGTCCAGGACTTCTCTTTGCTGGTAAGTTTTAGATTAATAATTCCGTCTCTTTACCTGTTATAGGTCTGTTGAGATTTTTATTTGTGAGTTGGTTTAGGGCATTTGTGTGTTTCAAGAAGTTTGTCCATTTCTCTTAATGGTTGTCTAATTTGTTGGCTTACAGTTGTTCATAGTATTCTTCTATAATTCCTTTTTGCCTCTATAAGGTTTGTAGTAATACTTCCACTGTTATTCTGATTTTAGTTATTTGTGTCTTCTCTTTTTTATTTTGTCGGTCTAGCTAAAGGTTTGTCAATTTTGTTTATTTTTTCAAAGAACCAATTTTTAGTTTCATTAATTTTTTTCTATTGTTTGATTTCTCCAGCTTGTTAACTTTGCTCTAAAGTTTATTATTTCTTTCCATCTGCTAGCTTTGAGTTGGGCTTTATTTTCCTTTTCTAGTTCCTTATGGTGTGAAGCTGTTCATTTGAGATCTTACATTTTATTACAATGTAAACATTTACACCTATCGATTTCCCTCTGAGCACTACTTGCACTGCATCCCATTAATTTGGTATGTTGTGTTTTTATGTTTATTTGTTTCTAAGTATTTTCTAATTTATCTTGCAATGGCTTCTTTAAGAGTATGTTGTTGAGTTTCCACAAATTTGTGAATTTTCCTGTTTTCTTTGTTACTGATTTTTAACTTCATCCTGTTGTGATTGGAGAAGGTACTTAGTATGATATCTGCCTTTTAAGCTATTCAGACTTATTTTGTGGTTTAACATGTGATCTGTCCTGTAGAATGTCCCATGTGCACTTGAAAAAAAAAAACTGTATTCTGCTGTTTTGGGGTAGTGTTCTATGTAACTTTTATATCTAGTTGGTTTGTTGCATTTTTCAAGTCCTCTATTTTCTTACATCTCTTATGTCTGACTGATCTATCCATTACTGAAAGCGAGGCATTGATATCACCACCATTATTATAGCGCTCTCTATTTCTCACCTTCTGTTCTATCAATTTGATGCTCCATATATTTTGAAGTATTTTATTAGGTGCATAAATGTTTGTAATTTCTATTTTCATTGTGATATTGAACCTTTTTTAATTTAATTTTTTATTGAAGTATAGTTGATTTACAACATTTTATTAGTTTCAGGTGTACAACATAGTTATTCAATATTTTTAACAGGTTATACTCCGTTTAAAGTTATTACAAAATAATGTCTCTATTCCCTGTGCTCTACAATATATCCTTGTTGCTTGTGTATTTTAGATCTAGTAGTTTCTATCTCTTAATCCCATACCCCTATCTTGCCCTTCTCTCCTTCTCTCTCCCCACTGCTAACCACTAGTTTGTTTTCCATATCTGAGAGTCTGTTTCTAATTTGTTATATACCTTTGTTTTATTTTTTCAGATACCACATATGTGATAACAAAGAGTGTTTGTCTTTTTCTGTCTGACTTATTTCACTAAGCATAGTACTCTCTAGGTCCATTCAGTCTGTTGCAAATGGCAGAATTTTATTCTTTTATATGACTGAGTAATATTAATAGTATATATATATACACCACATCTTTATCCATTTATCTGTTGATGAATACTTAGATTATTTCTTGAGACTTTTATCAAGATACATCTTCTTTGTATCTTGTAAACGTTTTAGAGTTAAGGTCTATTTTGTTTGATATGAGTATAGCCACTCCAGCCCTATTTTCGTCACCATTTTTATGAAATATGTTTTTGTATCCTTTTACGTTCAACCTATTTGTCTTCAGAAGTAATGTCTCTGATAGAGAGCACATAGTTGGATTATGAATTTTTATTCATTTTGCCAATTTCTATATTTTTATTGGAGAGTTTAATCAATTTACACTTAAGGTAGTTACTGATAAGGAGGGATTTCCTTCTGCCATTTTTCAGAAAACAAATGTTTTCTCTATGCCTGTAGGTTTTTATGTCCCTCATTTTCTCCATTACTGCTTTATTTTTAGTTAACTTTTGATAGTGAAATGTTTCATTTCTCTTCTCAATTCTTTATATGTATATCCTATAGATATTTTCTTGGTGGTTACCATGGGTATTATATTGAATATCCCAAAGTTATAATAATCTAATTTGAATTGATGCCAACTTAACTTCAATAACATAAAAAAGCTCTACTACTATACCACACCACCCTCAGTTTCTGTTATTAATGTCATAGATTACATCATTACACATTTTGTGTACAATAAACTAGATTCATCATTTTTATGCATTTGTATTTTAAACCCTTTAGAAAATAAAAGTCAGGCTCAACCAAAATTACAGTAATAGGAGCTTTTACAGTTGCCCATACATTTACCTTTACCCTAATTTCTTTATATGGCTTCAAGTACCATCTTCCTTTCATTTCAACCTGAAGCACTTCCTTTAACATTTCTTGGAGGGAAGGTGTGGTGGTAATGACCTCCCTCAGCTTTTTAAAATCTGGGGGTGTCATTTCTTCCTCATGTTTGAAGAGTAGCTTTATTGGATATAAAGTTGTCCATCGACAGTTTTGTTTTCCTTTAAGCATATGGGGTATATCAACCCACTGACTTCTGGCCTTCAAGCTTTCTGAAGAGAAATTGACAGATAACCTCATTGGGGATCACTTGTATGTGATGAGTCACTTCTCTCTTGCTGCTTTCAAGATTGTCTCTTTGTCTCTTTCAACATTTTGATTATAATGTATCTCAGTGTGAGTATTTTTGAGTAGATTCTAGTTGGAGTTTTTGAGCTTCTTGGATTTGTAGATGCATTTATTGCAATTTCAATCCTTTAAATTTGGGGAGTTTTCAGGCATTATTCATTTCGTTCCTTTCTCTCTCTCTTCTGATGGCATTTCCACAATGCCTATGTTGGTCCACTTGATGGTGTTTCACAGGTCTCTTAGGCTCTGTTCAATTTCCTTCTTTCTTTTTTCTTTCTGTTCCTTAGACTTGATAATTTCAGTTGTTCTTTCTTTACGTTCACTGATTCTCCCATTTGCACAAATCTGCTTTTTAACCCTTTTGAGGTAGTTTTCATTTCAGTTATTTTACTTTTCAGCATCAAAATTTCTTTTTGGTTCTATTTGAAAATAATTTAATCTCTTCATTGATATTTTTTAATGTATTATTTTCCTTTGTCCATGTCTTCCTTTAGCTCTTTGAGTGTCTTTAAAACAGTTGCTTTAAAATCTTTGTCTAGTAATTTTGACATTTGTGCTTCCTTGGGTACATTTTCTGTTGGTTTATTTTGCTTCTTCTTCTTTTTTTTTTTTTTTGTGGTACGTTGGCCTCTCACTGTTGTGGCCTCTCCCGTTGCAGACCACAGGCTCCGGACACGCAGGTTCAGTGGTCACGGATCACAGTCCCAGCCGCTCCGCGGCACGTGGGGTCCTCCCAGACCGGGGCATGAACCCATGTCCCCTGCATCAGCAGGTGGACTCTCAATCACTGTGCCACCAGGGAAGCCTTTTTTTGCTTCTTTGAATCAGCTGTACATCCTTGTTTCTTTGTATGCCTTGTTGTTTTTTTACTGAAAATTGGACTTTTGAATTTGATAACATGGAACCTGGGGAAATCAGATTTTCCCTTTTCCCAGAGTTTGGTACTTCTAAAAGTTGCTATAAGGTGTCTCTGTATTGGAGTAAAAGCTTAAGACCTTCTGCATGTCTTTTCTGAGCTCCATATTTCCCTAGGTATGCATGGTGGCTTTCTAAGTTTCCCCATATACATAGTTGCTTTTGAATATCAAAAACAAACAAACAAACAAAAAGGAAGCAAACAAAAAGACAGGTGGCTCTTTTAAATCTCCTGGAAATTACTTCAGCTGGTGGAATTTGGAACATTGGTGGCCAGCCTCGAAACCCACACTTCAGCAGTGAGAGTGGTAATTCACAGTTAGAACCAAGGACCCCTACATGTGGATGACAAGGATCTTATTGGCCACCCTGGCTCCAGAGGAAGCTGCTCCAGATATTTGGGTTACGTTCTTCACAGCTGCCTGATATGGGGCTGGGTTAGGGGGCTGAGTAGCTGCAACCATGCTAATGGCTGAAATAAACCAAAATGAATGAAAATGCCCTAGGCAAGCTATCCCCTTGAAGTTACAAGTGTTCAAATAAACTCCAAACTTCCAAAATATCCACCTCTGATAGTTTCTCCTAGTACAGTTGCTGTCCAGGTAGAGAGATGAATTCTTGGTGCTTCCAACTTCACTATCTTCCCCGACTTTATTCTCTTGAGGTTTAATCTTAATAGTAATACACAATAACTTTTTAAACCATATTGGTTTCCCTGTATTGGAGATCCTGATTTTCTCTTTTATTAAATTTAGTGTCCATGACCTGTTTATTGGCTACATTAAATACATAACTTTAAGAAACCTAGGTATTTTAATAAATCAGAAAATTACAGTGCACTAACATCCTAGTCAATCAAGTGTCTTCATGGCACTATAGTACCACTTTGTGGGGTAACTGAAATCACTTTTCTTTGCTATTACTAACTATCATGCAGTATGAAATAATTTAAAAAGTATAAAGGTTCTTGAGGAGAGCAATTTACCTGTGTTCTTTTTAAAAAACTTTTATTGGAATATAGTTGATTTACAATGTTGTGTTAGTTTCAGGTGTACAACAAATTGAATCAGTTATATATATATATATATATATATATATATATATATATATATATATATATATATATATATATATATATATATCCACTGTTTTTTTTAAAAGATATTTTTCCCATATAGGCCATTACAGAGTATTGAGTAGCATTCCCTGTGCTATACAGCAGGTTCTTATTAGTTATCTATTTTATATATGGTAGTGTGTATATGTCAATACCAATCTCCCAATTTATTCTTCCCCCCACTTATCCCCTGGTAACCACAAGTTTGTTTTCTACATCTGTGATTCTACTTCTATTTTGTAAATAAGCTCATTTGTATCACTTATTTAGATTCCACATGTAAGTGATATCATATGCTATTTGTCTTTCTGTGTCTGACTTACTTCACTCAGTCTGACAATCTCTAGGTCCATCCATGTTGCTGCAAATGACACTATTTTGTTCTTTTTTATGGCCGAGTAATATTCCATTGTATATATATAGATCACATCTTCTTTATCCATTTCTTTGTTGATGGACATTTAGGTTGCTTCCATGTCCTGGCTATTGTAAATAGTGCTGCAAAAAACATTGGGGTGCATATATCTTTTGAAATTATGGTTTTCTCTGGGTATATGCCCAGGAGGGGGATTGCTGGATTATATTGTAGTTTTATTTTTAGTTTTTTAAGGAACCTCCATACTGTTTTCTGTAGTGGCTGTACCAGTTTACATCCCCACCAACAGTGTAGGAGGGTTCCGTTTTCTCCACACACTCTCCAGCATTTTTGTTTGTAGGTTTTTGATGACAGCCATTCTGGCCAGTGTGAGGTGATACCTCACTGTAGTTGTGATTTGCATTTCTCTAATAATTAGTGATGTTGAACATCTTTTTATGTGCTTTTTCGCCATCTGTATATCTTATTTGTTGAAATGTCTATTTAGGTCTTCTGCCCATTGTTTGATTGAATTATTTATTTTTTTGATATTGAGCTGCATGAGCTGTTTGTATATTTTGGAGATTAATCCCTTGTCAATTGCTTCATTTGCAAATATTTTCTTCCATTCTGAGGGTTGTCCTTTTGTTTTGTTTATGGTTTCCTTTGTTGTGCCAAAGCTTTTAAGCTTCATTAGGTCCCATGTGTTTATCTTTGTTTTTATTTTCATAACTCTAGGAGGTGGATCAAAAAAGATCTTTCTGCGATTTATGTCAGAGAGTGTTCGGCTTATGTTTTTCTCTAAGGGTTTTATAGTGTCTCGTTTTACATTTAGGTCTTTAATCCATTTTGAGTTTAGTTTTGTGTATGGTGTTAGGAAGTGTTCTAATTTCATTATTTTACATGTAGTTGTCCAGCTTTCCCAGCACCACTTATTGAAGAGGCTGTCTTTTCTCCATTGTATATTCTTGCCTCCATTATCAAAAATAAGGTGACCATATGTGTGTGGGTTTATCTCTGGACTTTCTATCCTGTACCATTGATCTATATTTCTGTTTTTGTGCTAGTACCATCCTGTCTTGATTATTGTAGGTTTGTAGTATAGTGTGAGTCAGGGAGCTTGATTTCTCCAGCTCCATTTTTCTTTCTCAAGAGTGCTTTGGTTATTTGGGGTCTTTTGTGTTTCCATACAAACTGTAAACGTTTTTGTTCTAATTCTGTGGAAAATGCCATTGGTAGTTTGATAGGGATTGCATTGAATCTGTAGATTGCTTTGGGCAGTATAGTCATTTTCACAATATTCCTTCTTCCAATCCAAGAACATGGTCCATCTCTCCATCTGTTTGTGTCATCTTTGATTTATTTCATCAGTATCTTACAGTTTCCTGAGTACAGGTCTTTTGCCTCCTTAGGTAGGTTTATTCCTAGGTATTTTATTCTTTTTGTTGTGATTCTCTATATTCTTGGCATTAACATGTACTAATAGAGTGAGTTCCTTCTGGGAAAAATCAGCTTAAGTGAGTTCAAAGTTTTGGAGAGTACCACCATGGTAAAAATAGGTGGGTATGTATAGATAGATTTCAGTGTGAAAAATTATCAATTTGCCAATAATAGCCCTGAGTTTGGTGCTCTAAGTGCACGTAAAGGCATGACTTAACATAGAGGGATTTAGAAAGGAAATGCCGTTGACTTCCCAAGCTGTGCACTTCATGGGATGCAGTTTTGTAATAAAGACCGTAGAAAATTATGAAACTTCTGAAAGAAACTTCCTGTCTGTGTATGTGTATGTGTGTGTTTACAGTTTATACTGGATTAGGATTATAAACCTTGATAGTGTCTAAAAATACTAAAGGGGAATATGAGGATGTAAGCCAAATAAATGAGGCGTGCTAGAATGCTTAATTGTGTATTAGTCTTTTTTTTAGCAGTGTATATTCTTCAGGAAACAGCTGCCTGAGAACCCATCTCCTGATAGAAAACAGTTCTGAGTTTGAAATTCAAGGCTCTCAGAATGAAAAATGGTGACCCTCTAGAATTTTAGTCTTATCACTAAATTTGCAAAGTTGGATTAGACCAAGCCCAGCTACTTATCAACTGCATTATTACTCTCTCCCTTGGGCCTTGGTTAACTCATCCATGGAAATGCAGAGTCACACTCGATATCCTTAAAGTCCCTCTTAAATGCATGTCCTCTGGTCACACACATGTCAATCCTCTAGTTAAACTTTCTGTGCCACAGATGGTGTTTTGTATAGCATCCTGCAAGTGTTTCCCAACTCTGCTGAGAGGGCTCCAGGCAGACCAGGAGAGTCTGGGTTCATTACAAACATCCCTCTTTGAAAACTAATATCCGTGGTATTCACCTATCTTTTCTTAGCTAGTTGGATCTTACTTCCATATGTTACTACTCCTCCTTTAGGTCTTATACTTTCAGCCAGTCTTACACATGTCCGTTGAGTTCTAAGGACAAGTTTTCAGAATGCTCATCTCCTGTTTGTTTTCCTCTAGAGCTACATTTGTTCATTAATGTGCCTTTTGTAATGTGGTATTCTCCCTGACTGAAGCTACTAAAATAGTTGCTGAGATCCTTCAGTGGTTAGACGTGTTCTTCATACTTACTGGTCAGTATGAATTTTAAAATTAAAGTGCGTATTTAATCTAGTATTTATTTTTCCTCCTTTAGTCCTCTTAAAATATTAATGGTGTCTCTTATAATCAATAATTCTTGTGCTGAAAAAGTAATAAATTGCCCTGATGTTTGCACAAATTTCTAATAATAATGTACTAAAAGATAAAGTATATAAAGTACAACTATCTTGCCATAATCAGTCCTAAGGAATTGGTTTTCATTCTGGAATTACACTTGAATTTCAATTTCTTATTAAACCCAAGCCCATTTTTCTCCCCTCTGATATATATATATATATATATATATAATCATATGGGTATTATTTTAGTTGTTATAGAGCCTGGTAACAGCTATTTGATGTTGACTGTCCACTTCTGTTCAACTGCTAATGATAGCAAGAGCTCTGTGGTCCCTTAGGACTCATATTTTATTATATTGCTATTGCTGCCATGCTTGTTATTTCCTCAGCCTCTTCTGCAGAAGGAATTCTGTAGGAATGTTTACGTAATTTCAGTTTTGAATTTTGGTTAACATAACAGCATGCTCACTTTTAAAAATAAAGGAAGGAGACTGATTTCTACTCTTTGCCATCCTATTTATTTATTGATTTGTGGTCTAGTTGATTACAATGTTGTGCCAATCTCTGTTGTACAGCAAAGTGACTCAGTTATACACAGAGACATTTTTAAAAATATTATTTTCCATTATGGTTTATCCCAGGAGATTTGGTATAGGGCCCTGTGCTGTAGAGTAGGACCTTGTTGTTTATCCATCCTGTATATAATAGTTTGCATCTGCTATAAAATAAAATTTGTTTAAAATAAAATTTATTTTCAGCTATAAAATAAAGAAGTCATAGGGATGTAATGTACAGCATGGTGACTACAGTTAATAATACAGTACTGCATATTTGAAAGTTGCTAAGAGAGTAGATCTTGAAAGTTCTCATCAGGACTTCCCAGGTGGTGCAGTGGTTAAGAATCCGCCTGTCAATGCAGGGGACATGGGTTCAATCCCTGGTCTGGGAAGATCCCACATGCCTTGGAGCAATTAAGCCAGTGAGCCACAACTACTGAGCCCGTGTGCCCTAGAGCACACGCGCTGCAACTGCTGAAGCCCGTGTGCCTAGAGCCCATGCTCCACAACAAGAGAAGCCTCCGCAATGAGAAGCACCCACCTGCCGCAACTAGAGAAAGCCCACGTGCAGCAACAAAGACCTAGCACAGCCAAAAGAAAATAAATTAAAAAAGAAAAGTTTGCATCACAAGAAAAAATTCTTGTGTATGGTGATGGATGCTAACTAGATCTGTTGTGGTGATCATTTTGCAATATATGTAAATATTGAATCATTATGTTGTACACTTGAAACTAATACAATGTTCTATGTCAATTGTACCTCAATTTAAAAAAAGAAAATTTCAAGTGTATATGTAAGTTGGAGAAGAGAAATGGAGGAGTATTTAGAGGTGGATATGGAGGTCAAAAGAGGTATTATGTATGTATGTATGTATTTATTTTTTTGCGGTACACAGGCCTCTCACTGGTGTGGCCTCTCCCGTGGCAGAGCACAGGCTTCGGACGCGCAGGCTCAGTGGCCATGGCTCATGGACCCAGCTGCTCCGTGGCACGTGGGATCTTCCCAGACCAGGGCATGAACCCATGTCCCCTGCATTGGCAGGCGGACTCTCAACCACTGCGCCACCAGGGAAGCCCTATGTATTTATTTTTTAAGATGCAAAAATTATGGTACCATTGTATGCTGATTGTAATGATTATATAAAATGTTTATTGTTTATCCATGTGGTGGTGTTGCTGATTATCTGGGGCAGTATACTGCCTTGTATCTTTCTGTTGGGGAGAGTAGATAGATTCTGGTGCAAAGTGGAAGGTTTGGTCTCCGCAAGGGGCATGGACAGTGAATCCACTGTGTCAGGAGAGAAGTCAGGGTGCATGGACACAATGGCATGTAGGTGGGCAGATGTGGGGAAAATAGGGAAGTTGCCCTCCGATTGCTTCTGTCTTCTCAGGCCTATGGAAATGTCACATACAAATTGGCACTTGCCATCTACCTCTACAAAAATTAAATTATGAGACGCTACATCTGCTGACCTTCAACACCCCCTGAAAGGAATTCAGGGTGGAGGTCAGAAATGAGGCACTCTGTGCTCTGGAAAAAAACTAGCAGAACTGGTCCTTAGACAGTTAGATATTTTCAGGAGAGGATTTTATGAGCCCAATTCTTGCATCTCCTCATATCTAGAAAAGCACTAAAAAATTCTTCATGGTGATGTCTGCTCCTCGGGACTAGCAGTAACCTTCATGAAACTAGGCAGAACCTTCTGCAAAAGTATCTGCTTGATTGCATGTACTCCCCCTTCACCAAAATCACTTATATACTGACCTTCTCCACTTCCTCTTCGGAGCAGTTTCTCAGAGCTATTTGATATGCTGTTTCCCAGGCTATAGTCCTCATTTTGCCCCAAATAAAACTTAACTCACAGCTCTCACGCTGTGCAGTTTTTTTTTAGTCAGCAGAAGCAAGTCATCAGCTGAGAGTGGTCACTGAGGAGGAGAAGACTTGGGAAGTTTTCAGAAAGAGAAGGTGTGAAGTATGAAATAGTTGAGGAGCGTGAGAGAGTGAGCAGACAAAGGAATATGTTAGAATTGTCGGGCAACAGTGAGGGCCCTTGTGAAGTTATTGGTCATGAGTTAAAGCGAGACCAAAACTTAGACATCTTAGAGGAGGTCTGGTCCAGATCAAACCTGGTTGTTCCTGTTAATTAGATTCATCACCTGGACCAGGTCCATTAATTGATGCCTGAGCCCCATGGAGGAGAGGACAAAGATTTAGATGTGCAAACAAAAAAACTGTCAACAAAAGCTCTGAAATTTTGATACTTCTTTAAATTTTGTAAACAAAGGCAGGAAAGAAGACCATGTCCGCTCTCCTGCCCCTCATCAAGGGGCACGTCAAGGAATCTCCTGCTTTGCCACTGGTGGAATTATCGGCCACACCAGGTGAGGATGGTAGTGTCTTTGAGGAACTTTATGAAACCTGATGAATGTGGAAGAGCTGGGGAATGTCGCAGTCCCCAGGAAGATGTAGAGGATTAATGTGTAATTATCACATGGTAACTAACTAGAATGTTTCATCATCAACTACAAGACCCCTCTGGGAAATCCCAGAAGGGCTTAAATGCACTTAACTTATTACAGGAAGATTTCTAAACCTGGTCTTCCAAGATTCCTGTTCTCTGATTCTTCATTGAAACACTAATCTGGATACTGCTGTGAAGAGAATTTACAGTTGTAAAACTGAATGGATTGATCTTAATACATAGAGTTTATCCAGATGGACTGGACCCAATCAGGTAAACACTTTATGTACAGAGTTTGCTCCAGCTGGCAGCAGAAGAGAAGATCAGAGAGATTTGATGTACAAGGTGACTTGATACATGATTGCTGGCCTGAAGGCAGAGGACAACACATGAAAAGGAATGTGGGTGGTCTTAAGATGCTGAGAGAGGACCCTGGGTGACAGCCAGAGAAGAAGGGACCTAGCACTTCCAACAGCAAGGAACCGTACTCTAACAACCTAAATGAGCTTAGAGGCAGATGTCTTCCTAGAGCCTCCAGACAAGGAATCTGCCTTGCTAACACCTTCCTCTCACCCTTATGATACTCTGACCATTGAATCCAGGCTGCTGTAAACTATACGATAATAAACGGGTGTTATTTGAAGCCACTTAGCTTGTGGTAATCTGTTATGCATCAACAAAAAAACTAATACATAGTCCGTGACTCCAGTCATCACAATTCTTCATGACCTTTGTCATCACAATGGTCCATGCCCTCGTCATCACAAGGATCTGTGACTTATTTCACCACAATGCTCCATGAACTTTTCCTCACAATGCTTTTTGACCCTTGTCATCACTATGCTCCATGCCTTTGTCAGCACAATGCTCCATGACCCTTGTCATTACAATTCTCCATCCGCTTGTCATCACAATGTTCCATGACGCATGTCATCACAATGCGCCTGGTGCTTCTCAGCACAATGCTCCACAAAATTGTCATCACAATGCTCCATAAACCTTGTCATCAAAATGCTCCATGCACTTCTCATCAAAATGCTCTCTCATGACTGATATCACAATGCTCCATCACTAATCATCACAATACTCCCTCACACCTGTCATCACAATGTTCCAGGAACACTTTCATCACAGTGCTACATTCCCTTATCACCACAATACTCCATGACCCATTACATCACAATGTTCCATAACCCTTTTCATCAAAATGCTCCATGACCCTTTTCATCACAATGTTCCATGAACCCTGACATCACTGTGTTCCATAACTCCTGTCATCAAAATATTCCATGACACTTTTCATCAAATTGCTCCATCACCCTGTCATCAAAACGCTCCCTGCAATTCTCATCACAATGCAACCCGCCCTTGTCATCAAAATGCTCCATGACCTTTGTCATCACAAAGCTCCATGACCCATTGCATCACAATGCTCCATGCCATTGTCATCACAATGCTCCATGAAACCTCTCATCACATTTTTCCATGCCCTCGTCATCACAAAACTCCATGACGCTTGTCATCACAATGCTCCATGCCCTTCTCATCAGAATGCTCCATGCCCTTGTCATTAAAATCCTCCATAACCCATGTATCACAGTTTTTCTTTCCCTTGTCATCACAATTCTCCATGCCCACTCTCATCACAATAATCCATGAAATTTTTCAGACCAATGCTCCATGCCGTTGTCATCACAATGCTCCATTACTCCTGTAAAAACAATGCTCGATGACCCCTGCCATCATAATGTTCCATGGCCTTGTCATCACAAGGCTCCATGGCCCTTGTCATCACAATGCTCCAAGACCCATGTAATCACAACGCTCCATGCCACTTTTCATCTCAATGCTCCATGAACCCTGTCATCACAATGCACCATGCCCATCATCATAATGCTTCATGCTATTGTCATCACAATGAAATCAAAATGCTTCATTACCTCTGTCATCACAATGCTCCAAACCCTTGTGATCACAATGTTCCATAACACTTGTCATCACAATGCCCCTTGATGATCGTCATCACAATTATCCATGTTCTTTTTTTTTTTTAAACAAATTTATTTATTTATTAATGGCTGTGTTGGGTCTTCATTTCTGTGCAAGGGCTTTTCTCTAGTTGTGGCGAGTGGGGGCCATTCTTCATCGCGGTGTGCGGGCCTTTCACTGTCGCAGCCTCTCTTGTTGTGGAGCACAAGCTCCAGACGCGCAGGCTCAGTAGTTGTGGCTCACGGGCCCAGTTGCTCGGCGGCATGTGGGATCCTCCCAGACCAGGGCTCGAACCCGTGTCCCCTGCATCGGCAGGCAGATTCCCAACCACTGCGCCACCAGGGAAGCCCTATCCATGTTCTTCTCATCACAATGCTCAAAGACCTTTGTCATCACAATGCTCAATACACTTGTCATCACCATGCTACCTGACACTTGCCATCAGTATGCTCCTTGAACCCAGTCATGACAAGGCTCCATGCAATTTTCATCACAATGATCCATGCCCTTTTCATCACAATGCTCCAAGACACATGTAATCACAATGCTCCATGCCCTTTTCATCACAAAGCTCCATGACGCATATTATCAGAATGCTCCATGGCCTTCTCATCACAATGCTCCATGCCCTTGTCATCACAATGCTCCAAGACACCTGTAATCACAATACTCCATGCCCCTTTTCATCTGAATGCTCCATGAACACTGTCATCACCATGCACCATGCCCATAAATATAATGCTTCATGCTATTGTCATCACAATGAAATCAAAATGCTCCATGACCCCTGTCATCACAATAATACATGAAAATTTTCAGCCCAATGCTCCATGACATTCTCATCACAATGCTCCATGACACGTGTCATTACAATGCTCCATGACCCCTGTCACCAAAATGCTCCATGAATATTTTCAACCCAATGATCCATGACCTTCTCATCACAATGCTCCATGACACGTGTCATTACAATGCTCCATGACCCCTGTCACCAAAATGCTCCATGAACCCTGACAACAGAATGATCCGGGACTATTGTAATCAAAATGCTCCATGTTACTTGTCATCACAATGATCCATGCCCTTGTCATCCCAATGATCCATGACCCCTGTAATCACAATGCTACCTGACGCTTGTCATCACAGTGCTCCATGACACTTGACATTACAATGCTCCATGCCTTTGTCAGCAAAATGCTACAGGACCTTGTCATCACAATATTCCATGTGCTTGTCATCACAACACTCTAATTCCTTTGTCATCACAATCCTCCATGACCCTTGGGATGACATTGCTTCATGCCCTTGTCTTCACAATGCTCCATGCTCCTTGAAATCAAAATGATCCAGGACCCCAGTCATCACAATGCTCCATGACTCCAGTCATCACAATACATCATGACTTTGGCAACACAGTGATCCATGCCCTCGTCATCACAAGGCTCTGTGACCTTTGTCACCACAATGCTCCATGAACTTTCGATCACAATGCTCTGTGACCCTTGTCATCACAATGCTCCATGCCGTTTTCAGCACAATGTGCCATGATCCTTGTCATCACAATGCTCCAGGCACTTGTCAAAACAATGCTCCATGACCCATGCCATCACAATGTGCCATGCGCTTGTCATCACAATGCTCCACAACCTTGTCATCACAATGCCTGAAAAACATTGTCCTCACAATGCTCCATGCACTTCTCATAAAAATGCTCTCTCACCACTGATATCACAATGTTCCATCACTAGTCATAACAATTCTCCCTCACCCCTGTCTTCACAATGTTCCATGAACACTGTCATCACAATGCTACATGCCCTTATCATCACAATGCTCCATGACCACTGACATCACAATGTTCCATAACCCCTGTCATCAAAATGATCCATGACACTTTTCATCACAATGCTCCATGAACCCTGACATCACTTGTTACATAACACCTGTCATCAAAATGTTCCATGACACTTTAGATCAAATTTCTCCATGACCCTGTCATCACAATGCTCCCTGCCCGTCTCATCACAATGCACCATGCCCTTGTCATCAAAATGCTCCATGACCTTAGTCATCAAAAAGCTCCATGACCCTTGGCATCACAGTGCTCCATGCCATTGTCACCACAATGCTCCATGAACACTCTCATCACATTGCTCCATGTCCTTGTCATCACAAAGCTCCATGACGCTTGTCATCACAATGCTCGATGCCCTTCTTATCACAATGCTCCATGCCCTTGTCATTACAATCCTCCATGACCCATGTATCACACTGTTCCTTGCCTTTGTCATCACCATTCTCCATGCCCTCTCTCATCACAATAATCCATGAAAATTTTCAAACCAATGCTCCATGCCCTTTTCATCAAAATGCTCATTTCCCCCTGTCGTAACAATGCTCCATGACCCCTGCCTTCACAATGTTCCACGGCCTTGTCATCACAAGGCTCCATGATCCTTGCCATCATAATGCTCCAAGACCCCTGTAATCACAATGCTCCATGCCTTTGTCATAACAAAGCTCCATGACTCATGTCATCAGAATGCTCCATGGCCTTCTCATCACAATGGTCCATGCCATTGTCATCACAATGCTCTAAGACCCATGTAACCACAGTGCTCCATGCCCCTTTTCATCAGAATGCTCCATGAGACTTGTCATCACAAGGCTCCATGGTCTTCTCATCACAATGCTCCATTCCCTTGTCATCACAATGCTCCATGACCCCTGTCATCACGATACTCCATGAATATTTTCAGCCCAATGCTCCATGACATTCTCAGCCCAAAGCTCCATGACCCCTGTCATCACAATGCTCCATGACCCCTGACAACAAAATGATCCGGGACTCTTGTCATCAAAATGCTCCATGACACTTGTCATCACAATGATCCATGCCCTTATCATCCCAATGCTCCATGGACCCTGTAATCACAATGCTCCGTGACGCTTGTCATCAAAGTGTTCCGTGCCCTTGTCATCACAATTCTCCATGCCCACTCTTATCACAATAATCTATGCAATTTTTCAGAACTATGCTCCCTCCACTTGTCATCATACTGCTCCATTACCCCATCACAGCAATGCTCCATGACCACTGCCATCAAAATATTCCTCACCCTTGTCATCACAAGGCTCCATGACCCCTGTAATCACATTGCTCCTTGATGCTTGTCATCACAGTGCTCCATGACGCTTGTCATCACAATGCTCCATGCCTTTGTCAGCAAAATGCTACATGACCTTGTCATCACAATGCTCCATTCGCTTTTCATCACAATACTCGATTACCATTGTCATCACAATCCTCCATGAACCTTGGGATCACATTGCTTCTTGCCCTTGACATCACAATGCTCCATGCTCCTTGAAATCAAAATGATCCATGACCTCTCTCATCACAATGCTCCAAACGCTTGTGATCACAATGTTCCATAACACTTGTCATCACAACACTCCATGATTCCTGTCATCACAGTGCTCCACGGTCTTCCCATCACAGTTCTCCTTGTCCCTTGTCATCACAATTCTCAACGTCCTTGTCATCACAATGCTCCATGACACTACTCATCACAATCTTACATGCTCTTGTCATCACAATTCTCCATGCACTTATCATCGCAATGCTCCATGACCCCTGTCATAGCCAGCTCCATGCGCTTGTCATCACAATGCCTCAGGACCTTTTCATTAAATTCTCAATGGCCGTTGTCATCACAATGCTCCATTACCTTGTTCATCACAATCCTCCATGACATTTGGCATCATAATGCTCCATGCCATTGTCATCACTATCGACCATGACATATGTCATCACAATGCTCCCTGACACCAGTCTTCACAATACTCCATGACCTTGTCATCACAATGCTCCATGTCCTTGTCATCACATATCGCCATGCCCACTGTCATCACAATAATCCATGAAACTTGTCCGACCAATGCTCCATGCCCCTGTCATCACAATGCTCCATGACCTTGTCATCGCAATGCTCCAAGACCACTGTCATCACAATACTCCGTGACTCCAGTCATCAAAATGCTTCATGACCTTTATCATCACAGTGGTCCATTCCCTCGTCATCACAATGCTCTGTGACCTTTGTCACCACAATGCTCCATGAACTTTTCATCACATTGCTCCATGACCCTTGTCATCACAATGCTCCATGCCTTTGTCAGCACAATGCTCCATGACCCTTGGCATCACAGTGCTCCATGCACTTGTCAGCACATTGCTCCATGACCCTTCTCATCACAGTGCTTCAAGAGCCCTGTAATCACAATGCTCCATGCCCTTGTCATCACAAAGCTCCATTACACATGTCATCAGAGTGTTCCATGGCCTTCTTATCACTATGCTCCATGCCCTTGTCATCACAGTGCTCCAAGACCCCTGTAATCACAATGCTGCATGCCACTTTTCATCATGTTTGACCAAATTTCAAAAAAGAAGTGAAGAAAGAACCTACCTGCCAGGAAGGGACATCGTGGGGTGCAGCATCCAGTCTGATCAGGGCTCTGCATCTCCTGCTCAGAAACCTTCGCCACCTGGCTCATGGTGATGCTTGCAGCTGAGCAGCCCTGGAGAAGGCGATCCTGTCTCCAGGCCTCGCAGAGAACAGGGGAGGTCCCTGGAGGAGGTGGCCCAAACCCTGGTAAGCTCTGAGTGCCTCCTCCCATCAGCTCTGAGCAGGCTCTGACCTCTGGGCCCCGTGGTTGGGAAGGGCTGTCAAATACATACGCACGGCTGTGGGGCCTGCAGAGCCTGTGCCCAGGCAGGGTGAGCTCTGAAGTAGATGGTTTCCACAGTCCCCAACAGTCTCCGCATGGTGTCCCATCCCGTGCCAAACACCTGCCACCCACAGCGAGAAGACCCAGCCACTAGAAATTCCAGAAGGGGCCCCGCCCTTTGCCTTTGGGCTGGGGTTTCTCCACCAACTGGGCTTGCATGTGCCCCCTGCCTCACCCACTGCCCCGCCTGCCCTTTCTCTGTGACACGTACAATGGACATGTCACAGAGGCAGGTGGAGCCTTCAGATATAAAAGGAGTGAGAAGCTCTCCCATTGTCACTCTCTGTTCTCAGATCAGGCACGCAGCAGCTCTGATATGGAAGCCATGGACACCACACCTCCTTCCCACGCCATCATCTACCATTCTGCTCCTCTTTTCCCCAGCACCCCATTTATGGCTTTGGTAGGCATTGGTGCTTCAGCAGGCAGCACGTCTGACCCCAAACCTATGGACACCACACCTCCTTCACACATCGCCATCTTCAATTCTGCTCCTGTTTTCTCCAGCATCCAATTTAGGGCTTTGTTGGGCATCGGTGCTTCAGCAGGCAGCACCTCAGACCCCGAACCTATGGACACCACACCTCCTTCCCACGCCGTCATCTTCCATTCTGCTCCTGCTTTCTCTAGCACCTGTTCACGGCTTTGGAGGTCATGGCGTTGGTGGGCGTCGGTGCTTTGGCAGGCAGCACATCTCACACCAAAGCTACGGACACCTCACCTCCTATCCAGGCTGACAAGACCCAACAGATATAAAGCAGAAAAAAATACAAAAATACAAAAATACAAAAAACAAACAAACAAAACAAAACAAAAAAATAGACGAACACTTCAATGTTATGACAGAAAGTTGAGTAAGGTATACGTTTGGAATTTCATTTATTATTATTAAAAAGCACAACTGTAGTGCTTAGACTATAACAAGTACTATTCTAAGTTCTTACCAAATATTAACCCACATATTCCTCATAATGGCAACCCTATAGGCAGGTAATGTTCTTTTTTTGTGGTACGCAGGCCTCTCACTGTTGTGACCTCTCCCATTGCGGAGCACAGGCTCTGGACGCACAGGCTCAGTGGCCATGGCTCACGGGCCCAGCCGCTCCACAGCATGTGGGATCCTCCCGGATATGGGCACGAACCCGTGCCCCCTGCATCAGCAGGTGGACTCCCAACCACTGCACCACTATGGAAGCCTGGCAGGTAATATTCATAATATTCACTTTGGGGGGAAACTGAGTCCCAGAGACGTTGAATAGCTTGCCTAATGCCACACAGTAAGTAGGTGGCAAAAACCCAGGATTAAAACCAGACCGTCTAGACTTTCATCACTTTGCTGTGTCACCTTATTATAAGTTGTGGTTAGGGAAGGGACTAAATTGGCAAGACTCTGAATTCAAAGGAGAAGGGAGAAATGAGAAAATGAGTGATCCTAGAAACTAGAGAAGATTTAGGCTCAGAAATTTCTGGTGATGAGACCCGGAAGATCAAGAACTTGGTTGGAATATTAACTTGGGGTAGTATCTGCATCCATTGAGAAATGGTTTTGTTTTCTGTAAAATTTAGAAAGGCCAGATGGATAAAGAGTAATGAAGAAAAAAGAAGGAAGGAAAAGGAAAAGGTGCCTTAAGTGAGACATAACCACTTCACTCTAAGTACTAGGCGTGTGGTCCTGTGGGAAAGGATGGAGCTCTCTCTACCAGGTTTGTCACCAGGATGAACAAGGAGAAACATGGCAACCATTGTACTGGTTTTGATGATCCCTCAAAACCACGGCTTCAGTTTCCAAGCATGACCTACGGTAGCATAACTACTGTGTGTCAGACATGCCACTAAGTGTGTTTCCAGTCACACATTTGAATTGGAGAAAAGGTTCAATAGTCTTATCTACCTAAGATCACACAGAGGGTGGGAGAGCCTGTTGTTAAACCATCTGCCTCCAATTCCAGGTGCCAGGAGCCAGACTCAGCCTACAGGTCTCTTCTGCTCGCCTGGAAGTGAAACCATGTGTCATGATTAGTGAAATCCTGTCTTCACTCATCAAGGCACCTTGAACACTTGCACGTCCTCCAAGTAGCATGTAGCAGAAGCAATAAGATGTTTGCCCCGGTATTGTCCAGGAACTTGGAATCAGCTGTGCCTAGTTAGGCAGAGCTGGTTTAGAGTGGAGAGGACCACTGATCTTCCACCTGGGCAAGTGCCTTTTGACCTTCTGCCATCAGAGGGCCAAAAGCTCCAACCTGAGAATGTGCTGAGCCCTGTAGCCTATTACAGCAGCTCAGAACAATGATGAGCACATCTTTTTCCAATCACCTTTCCTCATGCTCCTCATGACCCATACTGCCCTGCTTCTTTATTCTTTATCCCACAGATACCCCAAGCCCCTTGCCTTCGGGAAGGAGGATTTGACACGTATTCTCACGTCAATTCCTCACTTGGCTGCACTGTGAATAAACCTCCTCTTTGCTTCAAACCTCAGCATCTCAGTGTTTTGGCTTGCTGCACCTCAGACGCAATGGTTGGGAGCAGTGGTAAAGGTCCCTTGCCTGTAAGGGAAGCTGGTGCCTAGTAGTCACTTTGCGGATGTTTTCTCCTCCCGGGGTGCAGACGTCCTGCTCTTCCAGAAAGGGAGAAATGCAGGAGCTGGACCCTTGCCCTCAGCATCACCATCACCTAGGAGCTTCTTAGAAGCACAGAATCCAGGCCCCACCCAGAACTACTGAATACCAGCCTGCATTTAACAAGATCCCCAAGAGAGGCACACCCATATGAAAGTTGGAGAGGCACCAAGCTGTCATCCTCTTCTCCGCAGCTAATGAAAACCAAGCAAAGATTCATCCCGAGCCTACTCTGCCTCAGTCACTTGGATATCACATGAGCTCATTTAATCCTCCCCAGAACCTGCAAATGAGACTGCCCATGCCACGGAGCAATTAAGACCGTGCGCCACAACTATTGAGCCTGCGCTCTAGAGCCCGTGAACCACAACTACTGAAGCCCACACATATACACTCCATGCTCAGCAACAACGAGAAGCCACCCCAATGAGAAGCCTGTGCACTGCAACAAAGAGTAGCCCCCACTCACTGCAACTAGAGAAAGCCCGTGCACAGCAATGAAGAGCCTATGCAGCCAAAAATAAATAAATACATAAAGCTGTTAAAAAATAAATAGTGTTTTAGTAACTTACTAAAAGGCACACAATCAGTAAATTTGAGCAAGAATTCAATCCCAAATCTGTCACACTGAAGTTTAAGCTAGTACTTGAGATTAATAAAAACAGCACTAAATTAAAAGTTCAGATATATATATATATATATATATATATATATATATATATATATATATATATATATATATATATATATATATATATATATATATTTATTTATTTCATACTCTTTCACTAACACTCTTTGGAGATAAATCATTTCATTTATATGGGCCTTAGTTTTTACAACTATAATAGTTGGAAGCTTGACTAGATGATCTGTATGTAGTCTTCCAATTCTAAAATGTTCCACTAATTTGGATTCCTACAATAATTGCTCTTGCAATACATGCATGCGGCCACCAAGTAGCAGTAGAGACTACTAGTTCCTTTTTTATCCCTAGTGGGGAGTGCATTTTGACATCAGACTTATCCGTCAATAGTACAACCTGTTAGTATAACTATAAAATAACAGAATAATCTGGTATTCTTTCCTGCAAAGCAGAAGCTTTACATTGTGTCTGTGAGTCGTATCACAATCACTTGTAGGTTTTGAAACATAGAGGAAATCCAGAACCCATTGAATGAGAATCTTCAGAGACAGGATTTGGGCATCTGGATTGTTGGGCTCCCATCATTTATATATTTTATTTCATTTTATTTTTTGCCTAGGTACAATATTAGTCACATCCTTTTGAATCTTTAAAAGTTTCTTTTTGTTTTAAAATTTAGAATATTCCATAATCTTCACCTACTTGTCCTAAGGTGTTATCTGTTATGTGTATTCGATCTTGTGCTTCTCCTGGTTAAGACTTCATTATTTACTTTTTTTTTTCCAGGGCCCTGCCTCATGTCTTGCACGATCTTAGTTCCCTGACCTGGGATTGGACTCAAGGGCCACAGCAGTGAAAGCGCCAAGTTCTAACCACTGGACCACCAGGGAATTCCCAAGGCTTCTGTTTTAAATGACTTTTTTCCCACTCTAATTCATTCCTGGGATGAATTTCATGCTTGAACATTAAAGCAACCTGGCATTACCAAAATAAAGCTACTTTGATTGGTGATAGATGTCACGGGGGCCGTGCCAACTGTGACAGTGCCCACGCTGACAAAGCCCATGGTGATACTTCCCATTGTGACAGTGCCCACGGTGACAGAGCCCATGGTGATGGTGCCCAAGATCACAGTGCCCATGGTGAGAGTGCTAACGGTGACTGTGCCCATGGTGACAGTGCCCAGTGTGACAACGCCCATTGTGACAGTGCTCACAGTGTCCGTGATGATGATGACAGTGCCGATGGTGATAGTCCCAATAGTGAGAGTGCTCACGGTGAAACTGCCCATGGAGACACTGCCCATGGTGATAGTGCTCATCGTGACAACCCCTCAGAGGCAGTGCCAATGGTGAGAGACCCCGTGGTGACTGTTCTCACAGTGAAAGTGACCCTGTTGAAATATCTCATGGTGACAGTGCTCATGGTGACAGTGCTCATAGTGACAGTGCTCAAGGTGATAGTCTCCATGTTGACAGTGCACATGCTGACTGTTCTCACGGTGACAGTGCCTATGGTGATAATGCTCTTAGTGACAGTGCTCATGGTGACAGTGCCCATGGTGACAGTGACCACGGTGAATGTTCTCACCGTGATAGTGCCCCTGGTGACAGTGTTCATGGTGACAGTCCGCATTGAGGCTGTGCCCGTGGTGACAGTGCTCAGTGTGATAGTGCTCACGGTGATAGTACTCACGTTGACAGGGCCAAGGTGACAATACCCACGGTGACAGTAATCATGGTGAAAGTGCCCATGGTGGCAGTTCTCATAGTGACAGTTCTTGTGACAGTGCTCGTGGTGAGAGTGCTCTCAGTGACAGTGCTCATGGTGGCAGTGCCCATGGTGAGACTACCCATGGTGACACTGCCCATGGTGACAGTGCACATGGTCATGGTGCATCTGGTGGCAGTGCAAAATAGTGACAGTGCCCATGGAGATATTGCTCATGGTGATAGTGCCCATGGTGAGAGTGCCCATGGTTACAGTGCTCATGGTGACAGTGCCCATGGTGACAGTGCACACCGTGAGAGTGCCCATGGTGGCCGTGCCCATGTTGACCGTTCTTATCATGATAGTGCTCACAGTAGCAGTGTTCATGGTAATAGTGCTGATGGTGGCAGTGCCCACAATGAGACTGCCAATGGTGAGAATACTGTGACAGTGCCCATGGTGACTTTTTTCTCTGTGACAGTGCCCTTGGGGACAGTTAGCACGCTGAGATTTCTCACGGTGATAGTGCCCATTGTTTCAGTGCTCATGGTGACAAGAACCATGGCGCCAGTGCCCATCATGGCATTGCTCACAGTGATAGTTCTCTCTGTGACAGTGCCCATGGTGCTATTACCCATGGTGACAGTACTCAGTGATAAAGTGCTCATGGTGACAGTGCCTAAGGTGATACTGCACATGGTGGCAGTGCAAAATGGTGACAGTGCCCATGGTGACATTGCTTAATGTGATAGTCCTTGCGGTGATAGTGCGCATGGTGACACTGCCCACCGTAACACTGCTCACGGTGATAGTGCCAATGTTGGAAGTGCCCATCGTTAAAATGCCCATGGTGACAGTTCTTATGGTGAGAGTGGTCAGAGTGGCAGTGCTCATGGTGAAATTGCCCATGGTGACAGAGCTCACGGTGACAGTGCCCATAATTATAGTGTCCATGGTGACAGTACTAACAGTGAAATTGTCCATGGGGTCACTGCCCATGGTGAGAGTGCCCATGGTCACAACCCTCAGGGTGATAGTGCTCACCGTGACAGTGCCCATGGTGACAGTGACCACGGTGACAGTTCTAACGGTAATAGTGCCCATGATGACAGTGCTCATGGTGACAGTCCACATATTGCCAGTGCCCAAGGTGACAGTGCTCATGGTGACAGTGCCCAAAGTCACAATACCCATGGTGACAGTTCCCAGGCTGACAGTTCTCATGTTGATAGTGCCCATGGTGACAGTGCACATGGTGATACTGAGAATGGTGACAGTGCTTATGTTGACAGTGGTCATCGTTGCAGTACCCATGGTGATAGTGCAGAAACTGACAGTGCCCTTGGTGATAGTGCCCATGGTGAGTGTGCTCATGTTAATAGTGACCATGGTGGCAGTACCCATTGTGAAAGTGCTCATGGTGACAGTGCCCATGTTTGGTAGTTCCCATGGTGACAGTGCTCACGGTGATAGTGACCATGGTAACAGTGCACATGGTAGCTGTGCCCTTGGTGACAGTGCCCGTGATGACAGTACTCATGGTGACAGTGCTCACGGTGATAGTGCCCATGGTGACAGTGCACATGGTGGTAGTGCACATTGTGGCAGTGAAAAATGGTGACAGTGCCCATGCTGACAGTTCTCATGTTGACAGTGCACACAGTCACAACCCATGCTGACAGTGCTCATGGTAGAAGTACCCGTGGTGACAGTGCTCACAGTGATAGTGCCCATGGTGGCAGTGCCCATGGAGACACTGCCAACAGTGACAATGCCCATGATGACAGTGCCCATGGTGACAGTGCCCACGGTGCCATTTTCTTTGGTGACAGTGCTCACAGTGACAGTACCCATGGTAACAGTGACCACGGTGAGAGTGCTCATGGTGGTAGTGTCTATGGTGACAGGGCTCATTGTGACAGTCCGCATTGTGCCAGTCCCCAGAGTGAAAATACTCACGGTGAGAGTGCCCATGGTGAGAGTGCTCACAGTGGTAGTGCTCACAGTAATAGTGCTCATGATGACAGTGCCGAAGTTGAAAGTGCTCACGGTGACAGTGCTCATGGTGATAGTGCCCATGGTAAGAGTCCGCACGTTGATAGTGCCCATGGTGGCAGTTCCCATTGTGAAAGTGCTCATGATGACATTGCCCATGTTGGTAGTTCCCATGGTGACAGTGCTCAAGGTGATAGTGACCATGGTAACAGTGCAGATGGTGGCTGTGCCCTTGGTGACAGTGCCCATGATGAAAGGACTCATGGTGACAGTTCTCATTGTGATAGTGCCCACGGTGACATTGCATATGGTGGCAGTGAGAAATGGTGACAGTGCCCATGTTGACTGTTCTCATTGTGACAGTGCACATAGTGACAACCCATGCAGACAGTACTCACAGTGACAGTTCTCTTTGTTGCAGTACCCATGGTGACAGTGCTCACAGTCATATTGCCCATGATGACAGTGCCCATGGTGAGAGTGCCCACGACGCCATTGCCTATGGTGAAAGTGCTCATGGTAACAGTTCCCATGGTGACAGTGACCAAGGAGACTGTGCTCACAGTGATAGTACCCATGGTGTCAGGGCTTATGGTGCCAGTCCGCATTGTGCCACTACCCATGGCGACAGTGCTCATGGTGACAGTGACCACAGTGAGAGTGCTCACAGTGATAGTGCTCACGGTAATAGTGCTCATGGTGACAGTGCAAATGGTGACAATACCCATGGTGACAGTACTCATGTTGAAAATACCCATGGTGAACAGTTCTCATAGCGACAGTTTTCATGGTGACAGTACTCATAATAGCAGTGCCCAAGGTTGCAGTGTTCGTGGTGACAGTGCTAATGCTGACACTGCACTTGGTGGCAGTTCCTATGGGGACAGTACCGTTGGTGACACTGCGCATTGTTACAGTGCCCATGGTAACTGTGCTCACAGTGATAGTGCACATCGTGACAGTGCCCATGGTGGTAGTTCACCTGGTGACAGTGCTAAATAGTGACAGTGCACATGCTGAGAGTGCTCATGGTGATAGTGCCCATGGTGACAGTGCCAACAGTGACAGTGCCCATGGTGACACTTCTCACGGTGACAGTGCCCATGGGGACAGTTAGCAAGGTGAGATTTCTCACGGTGATAGTGCCCGTTGTGATGGTGCTCACAGTGACCTTGCCCTTGGTGCCAGTTCCCATAGAGACATTCTGCAAGGTCACATTTCTCACGGTGAAAATGCTTATGGTGATATTACCCATGGTGACACTGCACATGGTGGCAATGCAAAATGGTGACAGTGCCCATGGTGACATTGCTCATGGTGACTTTTCTTACTGTGATAGTCCTTATGGTGACAGTGCACATGGGGACACTGCACACAGTGACAGTGTTCATGGTGACAGTGTTCACGGTAATTGTTCCCATGGTGAGAGTGTCCATGGTGACATTGCCCATAGTCACAAATCTCATAGTGTAGTGCTCACAGTGACAGTGCCCATGGTGAAAGTACCCTGGGTGACAGTACTCATGGTGACAGTGTTCATGGTGATAGTGCCCATGGTGACAGTGCCCATGTTCACAATTCTCACAGTGATAATGCCTATAATGAGAGTACCTAGGATGACAATGCCCATGGTGACAGTGCCCATGGTGTCATGCACATGGTGACGGTGCTCATGGTGATAGTGCTCATGTTGGCAGTGCCATAAATAACAGTGCTCATTGTGGCAGTACTCATGGTGACCATGCTCATTGTGACAGTGCCCCTGTTTACAGTGTTTATGGTGATAGATGTCATGGTGGCAGTTCCCACGGCGAAAGTGCCCATGCTGACAAAGCCCATGCTCATTCTTCCCATTGTGACAGTGCCCACGGTGACATTGCCCATGGTGACAGTGCCCAGTGTGACAAGGCCCATGGTGACAGTCCTCACGTTGACCGTGCCCATGGTGACAGTGTTGATGGGGAGAGTGACAATAGTGACAGTGCTCATGGTGAAACTGCCCATGGAGATATTGTCCATGATGATAGTGCTCATGGTGACAACCCCATGGTGACAGTGCCAATGGTGATAGTCCCCGTGGTGACAGTTCTTACATTGAATGTGACCATGGTGACATTGATGATGGTGACAGTGCTCAAGGTGATGGTCTCCATGTTGACAGTGCCCATGGTGACATTTCTCATGGTGACAGTGCCTATGTTGAAAATTCTCATAGTGAGAGTGCTCATGGTGACAGTGCCCATGGTGATATTACCCATGGTGACAGTACTCATGGTAAAAGTGCCCATGGTGACACTGCACATGGTGGCAGTGCAAAATGGTGACAGTGCCCTTGGTGATATTGCTCATTGTGACATTGCTTATTGTGATAGTCCTTACAGTCATAGTGTGTATGGTGAAACTGCACACAGTGACAGAACTCATGGTGACAGTGTTCACGGCGATAGTGCCGATGGTGAATGTGCCCATGGTGACAGTGCCCATAGTCACAATTCTCACGGTGTAGTGCTCATGGTGACAGTGCCCATGGTGACAATACACAGGTTGACAGTATTCATGGTGACATTGCTCATGGTGATAGTGTCCACGGTGAGAGTGCCCATGTTCACAACTCTCAAGTTGATAGTGCCCATGGTGATAATACCCAGGGTGACAGAGCTCATGGTAAAAGTGCTCAAGGTGACAGTGCCCATGGTGACAGTACCTAAGGTGAGAATTCCCATGGTGAGTGTGCTCATGGTGATATTGCCCATGGTGACAATACCCTGTGTGTCCTGCCCAAGGTGACAGTGATCATGGTGACACTGCTCATGTGGACAGTGCCATAAGTGACAGTGCTCATTGTGGAAGTGCTCTTGGTGACCGTGCTCATGGTGACAGTGCCCATGGTTACAGTGCTTAAAGTGATACATGTCATGGTGGCCATGCCCACGGTGAAAGTGCCCATACTGACAAAGCCCATGGTGATACTTCCCATTGTGACAGTGCCCACGGTTACAGAGCCTATGGTGACAGTGCCCAAGATTACAGTGCCCA
Source organism: Mesoplodon mirus (assembly GCF_964341445.2). Classification (NCBI taxonomy): domain Eukaryota; kingdom Metazoa; phylum Chordata; class Mammalia; order Artiodactyla; family Ziphiidae; genus Mesoplodon; species Mesoplodon mirus. The sequence continues at coordinate 203,450,516 of NC_138976.1, read as the reverse complement.
TGGTGACAGTGCTCAGTGTGACAACGCACATTGTGACAGTGCTCACGGTGACCGTGCCGATGCTGACAGTGCCAATGGTGATAGTGCCAATAGTGAGTGCTCATGGTGAAACTGCCCATGGAGACACTGCCCATGTTGATAGTGCTCATCGTGACAAACCCTCGGAGGCAGTGCCAATGGTGAGAGTCCCCGTGGTAACAGTTCTCACGGTGAAAGTGACCCTGTTGAAATTGCTCATGGTGACTGTGCTCATGGTGACAGTGCTCAAGGTGATAGTCTCCATGTTGACAGTACCCATGGTGACTGTTCTAATGGTGACAGTGCCTATGGTGATAATTCCCTTAATGACAGTGCTCATGGTGACAGTGCCCATGGTGACAGTGACCACGGTGACTGTTCTCACCATGATAGTGCCCATGGTGACACTGTTCATGGTGACAGTCTGCATTGAGGCTGTGCCCGTGGTGACAGGGCTCAGGGTGATAGTGCTCACAGTGATAGTACTCACGTTGACAGTGCCCAAGGTGACAATAACCACGGTGACATTAATCATGGTGAAAGTGCCCATGGTGGCAATTCTCATAGTGACAGTTCTTGTGACAGTGCTCATGGGAGCAGTGCTCGTGGTGAAAGTGCTTTTGGTGACAGTGCTCATGGTGGCAGTGCTCACGGTGAGACTACCGATGGTGACACTGCCCCTGGTGACACTGCACATGGTCATGGTGCATCTGGTGGCAGTGCAAAATAGTGAAAGTGCCGGTGGTGATATTGCTCATGGTGATAATGCCCATGGTGAGATTGACCATGGTTACAGTGCTCATGGTGACAGTGCCCATGGTGACATTGCTTAATGTGATAGTCCTTGAGGTGATTGTGCGCATGGTGATACTGCCCACCATGACAGTGCTCTTGTTGAGAGTGCTTACGGTGATAGTGCCATTGCTGGAAGGGCCCATCGTGAAAGTGCCCATGGTGACATTTCTTATGTTGAGAATGGTCACAGTGGCAGTGCTCATGATGAAAGTGTCCATTGTGACAGAGCTCATGGTGACAGTCCCCATAGATATAGTGTCCATGGTGACAGTACTAACAGTGAAATGTTCCATGGGGACCCTGCCATGGTGACAGTGCATATGGCCACTACCCTCATGGTGATAGTGCTCACGGTGACAGTGCCCATGGTGACAGTGACCACGGTGACAGTTCTAACGGTAATAGTGCCCATGATGACAGTGCTCATGGTGACAGTCCACATATTGCCAGTGCCCAAGGTGACAGTGCTCATGGTGACAGTGCCCTAAGTCACAATACCCATGGCGACAGTGCCCAGGCTGACAGTTCTCATGGTGATAGTGCCCATGGTGACAGTGCACATGGTGATACTGAGAATGGTGACAGTGCTTATGGTGACAATGGTCATGGTTGCAGTACCCATGGTGATAGTGCTGAAACTGAGAGTGCCCTGGGTGATAGTGCCCATGGTGAGTGTGCTCACGTTAATAGTGCCCATGGTGGAAGTTCCTCTTGTGAAAGTGCTCATGGTGACCGTGCCCATGTTGCTAGTTCCCATGGTGACAGTGCTCACGGTGATAGTGACCATGGTAACAGTGCACATGGTAGCTGTGCCCTTGGTGACAGTGCCCATGATGACAGTACTCATGGTGACAGTGCTCACAGTCAGAGTGCCCATGATGACAGTGCTCATGGTGGTAGTGCATATGGTGGCAGTGAAAAATGGTGACAGCACCCATGCTGACACTTCTCATGGTGACAGTGCACATGGTGACAACCCATGCTGACAGTGCTCATGGTAGCAGTAAGCGTGGTGACAGTGCTCACAGTGACAGTGCTCATGGTAGCAGTACCCGTGGTGATACAGCTCACAGTGATAGTGCCCATGGTTGCAGTGCCCATGGTGACACTGCCCATGGTGACAATGCCCATGATGACAGTGCCCATGATGACAGTGCCCACAGTGCCATTCCCTATGGTGACAGTGCTCACAGTGACAGTACCCATGGTAACAGTGACCACGGTGAGAGTGCTCATGATGATAGAGTCCATGGTGACAGGCCTCATTGTGACAGTCCGCATTGTGCCAGTACCCATGGTGAAAGTGCTCACAGTGACAGTGCCCATGTTGGTAGTTCCCATGGTGAGAGTGCTCAAGGTGATAGTGACCATGGTAACAGTGCACATGGTGGCCATGCCCTTGGTGACAGTGCCCGTGATGATAGGACTCATGGTGACAGTTCTCATGGTGATAGTGCCCACGGTGACATTTCACATGGTGACAGTGAAAAATGGTGACAGTGCCCATGTTTACAGTTCTCATGGTGACAGTGCACACGGTGACAACCCATGCAGACAGTACTCACGGTGACAGTTATCTTTGTTGCAGTACCCATGGTGACAGTGCTCACAGTGATATTGCCCATGGTGGCAGTGCCCATGGTTACAGTTCCCATGGTGACACTGCCCATGATGACAGTGCCCATGGTGACCGTGCCCACGGCGCCATTGCCTATGGTGAAAGTGCTCATGGTAACAGTGCCCATGGTGACAGTGACCACAGTGAGAGTGCTCACAGTGATAGTGCCCATGGTGACAGGGCTCATGGTGCCAGTCCACATTGCGTCAGTACCCATGGCAACAGTGCTCATCGTGACAGTGACCATAGTGAGTGCTCATGGTGAGAGTGCTGACGGTAATAGTGCTCATGGTGACAGTGCAAATGGTGACAATACCCATGGTGACAGTACTCATGTTGAAAATACCCATGGTGGCAGTTCTCATATCGACAGTTTTCATGGTGACAGTGCTCATAATAGCAGTGCCCAAGGTGGCACTGCTCGTGGTGACAGTGCTAATGGTGACAGTGTTCTTGGTGGCAGTTCCCATGGGGACAGTACCCATGGTGACACTGAGCATTGTTACATTGCCCATGGTAACCGTGCTCACGGTGATAGTGCACATTGTGACAGTGCCCATGGTGGTAGTTCACCTGGTGACAGTGCTAAATAGTGACAGTGCACATGCTGACAGTGCTCATGGTGAGAGAGCCCATGGTGACAGTGCACACGGTGATAATGGGCATTGTTACAGTGTTCATGGTGACAGAGCCCAAGGTGTCAGTGGCCATGGTGACAGTGCCCACAATGACAGTGCCCATGGCGACACTTCTCACGGTGACAGTGCCCAAGGGGACAGTTAGCATGGTGAGATTTCTCATGGTGACAGTGCCCGTTGTGACAGTGCTCACAGTGACAATGCCCATGGTGCCACTGCCCATAGAGACATTCTGCAAGGTCACATTTCTCACGGTGAAAGTGCCTATGGTGATATTACCCATGGTGACACTGCACATGGTGGCAGTGCAAAATTGTGACATTGCTCATGGTGACTTTTCTTACAGTGATAGTCATTACGGTGAGAGTGCGCATGGTGACACTGCACACAGTGACAGTGTTCATGGTGACAGTGTTAACGTTGATAGTTCCCATGGTGAGAGTGTCCATGGTGACAGTGCCCATAGTCACAATTCTCATGGTGTAGTGCTAACACTGACAGTGCCAATGGTGAAAATACCCAGGGTGACATTAGTCATGGTGACAGTGCTCATGGTGACAGTGCCCATGTTCACAATTCTCACAGTGATAATGACTATGGTGAGAGTACCTAGGGTGACAATGCCCATGGTGACAGTGCCCCTTGTGTCATGCCTATCGTGACAGTGCTCATGGTGATAGTGCTCATGTTGGCAGTGCCATAAATAACAGTGATCATTGTGGCAGTGCTTATGGTGACCATGCTCATGGTGACAGTGCCCATGTTTACAGTGTTTATGGTGATAGATGTCACGGTGTCAGTGCCCATGGGGACAGTGCCCAGGGTGACAAAGCCCATGGTGATACTTCCCATTGTGACAGTGCACACGGTGACAGTGCCCATGGTGACAGCGCCCATTGTGACAAGGCCCATGGTGACAGTGCTCATGGTGACCGTGCTCATTGTGACAGTGCCCACGTTTACAGTGTTTATGCTAATAGATGTCATGGTGTCAGTATCCACCGGGACAGTGCCCACACTGACAAAGCCCATGGTGATAATTCCCATTGTGAAAGTGCCCATGGTGAGAGCGCCCAGTGTGACAAGGCCCATGGTGACACCGCTCATGTTGACCGTGCCCATGGTGACAGTGCCAATGGTGAGAGTGCCAATAGTGACAGTGCTCATGGTGAAACTGCCCATGGAGATATTGCCCATGGTGATACTGCTCATGGTGACAACCCCACGGTGACATTGCCAATGGTGATAGTCCCCGTGGTGACAGTTCTTATGTTGAATGTGACCATAGTGACAGTTCTCATGGTGTCAGTGCCTATGGTGAAAATTCTCATAGTGACAGTGCTCATGGTGACAGTGCCCATGGTGATATTACCCATGGTGACAGTACTCATGGTAAAAGCGTCCATGGTGATACTGCACATGGTGGCAGTGCAAAATGGTGACAGTGCCCATGGTGATATTGCTCATGGTGACATTGCTTACGGTGATAGTGTGTATGGTGAAACTGCACAGTGACAGTGCTAATGGTGACAGTGCCCTTGGTGGCAGTTCCCATGGGAACAGTACCGATGGAGACACTTTGCATTGTTACAGTGCCCATGGTAAGCATGCTCACCGTGATAGTGCACATCATGACAGTGCCCATGGTGGTAGTTCACCTGGCGACAGTGCTAAATAGTGAGAGTGCACATGCTGACAGTGCTCATGGTGATAGTGCCCATGGTGACAGTGCACACAGTGGTAATGGGCATTGTAACAGTGTTCATGGTGACAGAACCCAAGGTGGCAGTGGCCATGGTGACAGTGCCCAAAATGACAGTGCCCAAAGTGACAGTGCTGACAGTGACAGTACCCATGGTGAATCTTCTCCCGGTGACAGTGCCTATGGGGACAGTTAGCATGGTGAGATTTCTCACGGTGATTGTGCCCTTTTTGACAGTGCTCTCAGTGAGAAGGCCCATGGTGCCAGTGCCCATAGAGACATTCCCCACAGTCACATTTCTAATGGTGAAAGTGCCTATAGTGATATTACCCATGGTGACACTGCACATGGTGGCAGTGCAAGATTGTGACAGTGCCCATGGTGACATTGCTCATGGTGACTTTGCTTACAGTGATAGTCCTTATGGTGACAGTGTGCATGGTGACAGTGTTCACGGTGATAGTTGCCATGGTGAGAGTGTCCATAGTAACAGTGCCCATAGTCACAATTCTCATGGTGTAGTGCTCACAGTGACAGTGTCCATGGTGAAAATACCCAGGGTGACAGTACTCATGGTGACAGTGCTCATGGTGATAGTGCTTATGGTGACCATGCTCATGGTGACAGTGTGCATGGTGACACTGCCCACCGTGACAGTGCTCTTGATGACAGTGCTCACAGTGATAGTGCCAATGTTGGAAGTGCCCATCATGAAAGTGCCCACGGTGACAGTTCTTAGGGTGAGAGTGCCCATGATGACAGTGCTCATGGTGACAGTCCACATTGTGCCAGTGCCCAATGTGACAGTGCTCACGGTGACAGTGCACCAAGTCACAATACCCATGGTGACAGTGCCCAGGCTGACAGTTCTCATGGTGATAGTGCCCATGGTGACAGTGCCCATGGTGATACTGAGAATGGTGACAGTGCTAATGGTGACAGTGGTCATGGTTGCAGTACCCATGGTGATAGTCCTGAAACTGAGAGTGCCCTGGGTGATAGTGCCCATGGTGAGTGTGCTCACGTTAATAGTGCCGTGGTGGCAGTTCCCATTGTGAAAGTGCTCATGATGATAGTGCCCATGTTGGTAGTTCCCATGGTGATAGTGACCATGGTAACAGTGCACATGGTGGCTGTGCCCTTGGTGACGGTGCCCATGATGACAGTACTCATGGTGACAGTGCTCATGGTGACAGTGCCCATGGTGAGAGTGCACATGGTGGTAGTGCACATGGTGGCAGTGAAAAATGGTGACAGTGTCCATGCTGACAGTTCTCATGGTGACAGTGCACACAGTGACAACCCATGCTGACATTGCTCACAGTGACAGTGCACATGGTAGCAGTACCCGTGGTGACAGTGCTCACAGTGCTAGTGCCCAGGGTGGCCATGCCCATGGTGACACAGCCCACAGTGACAATACCCATGATGACAGTGCCCATGGTGACAGTAACCACGGTGCCATTGCCTATGGTGACAGTGCTCACAGTGACGGTACCCATGGTAACAGTGACCACAGTGAGAGTGCTCATGGTGATAGTGTCCATGGTGATAAGGCTCATTGTGACAGCCCGCATTGTGCCAGTACACATAGTGACAGTGCTCACAGTGACAGTTCCCATGGTGACAGTTACCACGGTAAGAGTGCTCATGGTGCTAGTGCTCACAGTAATAGTGCTCATGGTGACAGGGCCAACGGTGACAGTGCTCACAGTGATAGTGCCTATGTTGATAGTGCCAATGGTGAGAGTCTGCATGTTGATAGTGCCCATGGTGGCAGTTCCCACTGTGAAAGTGCTCATGATGACATTGCTCAAGTTGGTAGTTCCCATGGTGACAGTGCTCACTGAGAAAGTGACCATGGTAACAGTACATGTGGTGGCTGTGCCCTTGGTGACAGTGCCCATGATGACAGTACTCATGGTGACAGTGCTCATAATAGCAGTGTCCAGGGTGGCAGTGCTCGTGGTGACAGTGCTAATGGTGACAGTGCTCTTGGTGGCAGTTCCCATGGGGACAGCCACCGATGGTAACACTGCACATTGTTACAGTGCCAATGGTAACAGTGCTCACGGTGATAGTGCACATTGTGACAGTGCCCATGGTGGTAGTTCACCTGGTGACAGTGCTAAATAGTGACAGTGCACACGCTGACAGTGCTCATGGTGATAGTGCCCATGGTGACAATGCACATGGGGATAATGGGCATTGTTACAGTGTTCATGGTGACAGAGACCAAGGTGGCAGTAACCATGGTGACAGTTCCCAAAATGACAGTACCCATGGTGACAGTGCCGACAGTGACAGTGCCATGGTGACCCTTCTCATGGTGACAGTGCCCATGGGGACACTTAGCATGGTGAGATTTCTCACGGTGATAGTGCCCGTTGTGACAGTACTCACAGTGACAAGGCCTATGTTGCCAGTGCCCATCGAGACATTCCGGACAGTCACATTTTTCACCATGAAAGTGCCTATGGTGATATTACCAATGGTGATACTGCACATGGTGGCAGTGAAAAATGTTGACAGCGCCCATGGTGACATTGCTCATGGTGACTTTGCTTACGGTGATAGTCCTTACGGTGACAGTGCACATGGTGACACTGCCCACAGTGACAGTGTTCATGGTGACAGTGTACACGGTGATAGTTCCCATGGTGAGAGTGTCCATGGTGACAGTGCCCATAGTCACAATTCTCATGGTTTAGTGCTCACAGTGACATTGCCCATGTTCACAATTCTCATAGTGATAATGCCTATGGTGAGAGTACCTAGGGTGACAATGCCCATGGTGAGAGCGCCCATGGTGTCATGCCCATGGTGACAGTGCTCATGGTGACAGTGCTCATGTTGACAGTGCCATAGATAACAGTGCTCATTGTGGCAGGGCTCATGGTGACCATACTCATGGTGACAGTGCCCATGTTTACAGTGTTTATGGTGATAGATGTCACGGTGTCATTGGCCATGGCGACAGTGCCCACACTGACAAAGCCCATGCTGATACTTCCCATTGTGACAGTGCCCATGGTGACAGTGCCCATGGTGACAGCACCTACTGTGACAAGGCCCCTGGTGACAGTGCTCATGGTGACCGTGCCCATGGTGACATTGCCGATGGTGATAGTGCTCATGGTGACAACCGCATGGTGACAGTGCCAATGGTAATAGTCCCTGTGGTGACACTACTTACGTTGAATGTGACCATGGTGACATTGATGATGGTGACAGTGCTCATGGTGACAGTGCTCAAGGTGATGGTCTCCATGTTGACTGTGCCCATGGTGACAGTGCCTATGGGGAAATTCTCATAGTGACAGTGCTCACAGTGACAATGCCCATGGTGATATTACCCATAGTGACAGTACTCACGGTAAAAGTGTCCATGGTGACACTGCACATGGTGGCAGTGCAAAATGGTGACAGTGTACATGGTGATATTGCTCATGGTGACATTGCTTACAGTGATAATCCTTATGGTGATAGTGTGTATGGTGAAACTGCACACAGTGACAGTGCTCATGGTGACAGTGCTCATGGTGACAGTGTTCACGGCGATAGTGCCGGTGGTGAATGTGCCCATGGTGACAGTGCCCATAGTCACAATTCTCACGGTGTAGTGCTCATGGTGACAGTGCCCATGGTGACAATACATAGGGTGACAGTATTCATGGTGACATTGCTTATGGTGATAGTGTCCACGGTAAGAGTGCCCATGTTCACAACTCTCAAGGTCATATTGCCCATGATGACAATACCCAGGGTGATAGACCTCATGGTAAAAGTGCTCACGGTGACAGTGCCCATGGTGACAGTACCTAAGGTGACAATACCCATGGTGACAGTGCCCATGGTGACAATACCCAGTGTGTCCTGCCCATGGTGAGAGTGATCATCCTGACACTGCTCATGTGGACAGTGCCATAAGTGACAGTGCTCATTGTGGCAGTGCTCATGGTGACCGTGCTCATGCTGACAGTACCCATGGTTACAGTGCTTATGGTGATAGATGTCAGGGTGGCCGTGCCCACGGTGACAGTGCCCACGCTGACAAAGCCGATGGTGATACTTCCCATTGTGACAGTGCCCACGGTGACAGAGCCCATGGTGGCAGTGCCCAATATCACAGTGCCCATGATGAGAGTACTAATGGTGACTGTGCCCATAGTGACATCCCCCAGTGTGACCAAGCCCATTGTGACAGAGCTCATAGTGACCATGCCGATGCTGACAGTGCCGATGGTGATAGTGCCAATAGTAAGAGTGCTCAACGTGAAACTGCCCATGGAGACACTGCCCATGGTGATAGTGCTCATCATGACAAGACCTCGGAGGCATTGCCAATGGAGACAGTCCCCGTGGTGACAGTTCTCATGGTGAAAGTGACCCTGCTGAAATTGCTCATGGTGACAGTGCTCAAGGTGATATTCTCCACGTTGACAGTGCCCATGCTGACTGTTCTCACGGAGACAGTGCCTATCGTGATAATGCTCTTAGTGACAGTGCTTACGGTGACAGTGCCCATGGTGACAGTGACCATGGTGACTGTTCTCACTGTGATAGTGCCCATGGTGACAGTGTTCATTGTGACTGTCCGCATTGAGGCTGTGTCCATGGTGACAGTGCTCAGGGTGATAGTGCTCATGGTGATAGTACTCACGTGGACAGTGCATAAGGTGACGATACCCATGGTGACAGTAATCATGGTGAAAGTGTCCATGGTGGCAGTTCTCATAGTGACAGTTCTTGTGACAGTGCTCATGGTGGCAGTGCTCGTGGTGAAAGTGCTCTTGGTGACAGTGCTCATGGTGGCAGTGCCCATGGTTAGACTACCGATGGTGACACTGCCCATGGTGACAGTTCACATGGTGACAGTGACCATGGTGACATTTCTAACAGTAATAGTGCCCATGGTGACAATGCTCATGGTGACAGTCCACATTGTGCCATTGCTCAAGGTGACAGTGCTCACAGTGACAGTGCTCACGGTGACAGTGACCATGGTGAGAGTGCTCATGGTGGTAGTGTTCACAGTAATAGTGCTCATGGTGACAGTGCCGAAGGTAAGAGTGCTCACAGTGACAGTGCCCATGGTGATAGTGACCATGGTGAGAGTCCACACCTTGATAGTGCCCATGGTGGCATTTCCCATTGTGAAAGTGCTCATGATGACATTGTCCATTTTGGTAGTTCCCATGGTGACAGTACTCATAGTGACAGTTCTCACGGTGATAGTGCCCATGGTGACATTGCACATGGTGGCAGTGAAAAATGGTGACCATGCCCATGTTGACAGTTCTCATGGTGACAGTGCACATGGTGACAACACATGCAGAAAGTACTCACGGAGACACTTCTCATGGTTGCAGTACCCATGGTGACAGTGCTCACAGTGATAGTGCCATTGATGGCAGTGCCCATGGTAACAGTGCCCATGGTGACACTGCCCATGATGACAGTGCCCATGGTGACAGTGCCCACGGCGACATTACCTATGGTGAAAGTGCTCATGGTAACAGTGCCCATGGTGACAGTGACCACAGTGAGAGTGCTCATGATGATAGTGCCCATGGTGACAGGGCTCATGGTGCCAGTCTGCATTGTGCCAGTATCCATGGCGACAGTGCTCATGGTGACAGTGAACACAGTGAGAGTGCTCATGGTGATAGTGCTCACGGTAATAGTGCTCATGGTGACAGTGAAAATGGTGACAATACCCATGGTGACAGTACTCAAGGTGAAAATACACATGGTGGCAGTTCTCATAGCGACAGTTCTCATGGTGACAGTGCTCATATTAGCAGTGCTCAAGGTGGCAGTGCTCGTGGTGACAGTGCTAATTGTGACAGTGTTATTGGTGGCAGTTCCCATGGGGACAGTACCGATGCTGACACTGCGCATTGTTACAGTGCCCATGGTAACTGTGCTCATGGTGATAGTGCACATCGTGACAGTGCCCATGGTGGTAGTTCACCTGGTGACAGTGTTAAATAGTGACAGTTCACATGCTGACAGTGCTCATGGTGATAGTGCCCATGGTGACAGTTCACACGGTGATAATGGGCATTGTTAAAGTGTTCATGGTGACAGAGACCAAAGTGGCAGTGGCCATGGTGACAGTGCCCACAATGACAGTGCCCATGGTGACAGTGCCGACAGTGACAGAGCCCATGGTGACCCTTCTCACGGTGACAGTGCCCATGGGGACAGTTAGCATGGTGAGATTTCTCACGGTGATAGTTCCCGTTGTGACAGTGCTCACAGTGACAATGCCCATGGTGCCAGTGCCCATAGACATTCTGCATGGTCACATTTCTCACGGTGAAAATGTCTATGGTGATATTACCCATGGTGACACTGCACATGGTGGCAGTGCAGAATGGTGACAGTGCCCATGGTAACGTTCCTCATGGTGACTTTGCTTACGGTGATATTCCTTACGGTGACAGTGCACATGGTGACACTGCACACAGTGACATTGTTCATGGTGACAGTGTTCACGGTGATAGTTCCCATGTTGAGAGTGTCCATGGTGACAGTGCCCATTGTCACAATTCTCATGGTGTAGTTCTCACAGTGACAGTGCCCGTTGTGAAAATACCCAGGGTGACAGTACTCATGGTTACAGTGCTCATTGTGATAATGCCCATGGACACAGTGCCCATGTTCACAATTCTCACAGTGATAATGCCTATGGTGAGAGTACCTGGGGTGACAATGCCCATGGTGACAGTGCCCATGGTGTCATGCCCATGGTGACAGTGCTCATGTTGACAGTGCCATAAATAACAGTGTTCATTGTGGAAGTGCTCATGGTGACCGTGCTCATGGTGACAGTGCCCATGTTTACAGTGTTTATGGTGACATATGTCACGGTGTCAATGCCACGGGGACAGTGCCCATGCTGACAAAGCCCATGGTGATACTTCCCATTGTGACAGCGCCCACGGTGACAGTGCCCATGGTGACACCGCACAGTGTCACAAGGCCCATGGTGACAGTGCTCATGGTGACAGTGTTCATGGTGAAACTGTCCATGTAGACATTTCCCATGGTGATAGTGCTCATGGTGACAACCCCGCTGTGACATTGCCCATGGTGATAGTGCACATGGTGACAAACCCACAGTGACAGTGCCAATGGTGATAGTCCCCATGGTGACTGTTCTTACGTTGAATGTAACCATGGTGACATTTCTCATGGTGACAGTGCTCAAGGTGATGGTCTCCATGTTGACAGTGCCCATGGTGACAGTTCTCACGGTGACAGTGCCTATGGTGAAAATTCTCATAGTGACAGTGCTCACAGTGACAGTGCCCATGGTGACAATACTCATGGTAAAAGTGCCCATGGTGACACTGCACATGGTTGCAGTGCAAAATGGTGACAGTGCCCATGGTGATATTGCTCATTGTGACATTGCTTACGGTGATAGTCCTTACGGTGATCGTGTGTATGGTGAAACTGCACACAGTGACAGTGCTCATGGTGAAAGTGTTCACAGCTATAGAGCCGATGGTGAATGTGCCCATGGTGACAGTGTCCATAGTCACAATTCTCACGGTGACAGTGCCCATGGTGACAATATATAGTGTGACAGTATTCATGGTGACATTGCTCATGGTGATAGTGTCCATGGTGAGAGTGCCCATGTTCACAATTCTCATGGTGATAGTGCCCATGGTGACAATACCCAGGGTGACAGAGCTCATGGTAAAAGTGCTCACAGTGACACTGCCCATGGTGAAAGTACCTAAGGTGACAATTCCTATGGTGAGAGTGCTCATGGTGACAGTGCCCATGGTGACAATACCCACGGTGTCCTGCCCATGGTGAGAGTGATCATGGTGACACTGCTCATGTGGACAGTGTCATAAGTGACAGTGCTCATTGTGGTGGTGCTCATGGTGACCGTGCTCATGGTGACAGTGCCCATGTTTACAGTGCTTATGGTGATAGATGTCAGGGTGGCATTGCCCATGGTGACAGTGCCCACGCTGATATAGCCCTTGGTGATAATTCCCATTGTGACAGTACCCACAGTGACAGAGCCCATGGTGACAGTGCCGAAGATCACAGTATCCATGGTGAGACTGCTAATGGTGACTGTGCCCATGGTGACAGCACCCAGGGTGACAACACCCATTGTGAAAGTGCTCACGGTGACCGTGCCGATGTTGACAGTCCCAATGGTGATAGTGCCAATAGTGAGGGTGCTCGTGGTGAAACTGCCCATGGAGACACTGCCCATGGTGATAGTGCTCATCGTGACAACCTCTCGGAGGCAGTGACAATGGTGAGAGTCCCGGTGATGACAGTTCTCATGGTGAAAGTGACCCTGTTGAAATTGCTCATGGTGACATTGCTCATGTTGACAGTGTTCAAGGTGATAGTCTCCATGTTCACACTACCCTTGGTGACTTTTCTCATGGTGACAATGCCTATGGTGATAATGTTCTTAGTGACAGTGCTCATGGTGACAGTGCCCATGGTGACAGTGACCACCGTGACTGTTTTCACCGTGATAGTGCCCATTGTGACAGTGTTCATGGTGACAGTCTGCATTGAGGCTGTGCCCGTGGTGACAGTGCTCACGGTGATAGTACTCACGTTGACAGTGCCCAAGGTGGCTATACCCACGGTGACAGTAATCATGGTGAAAGTGCCCATGGTGGCAGTTCTCATAGTGACAGTTCTTGTGACAGTGCTCATGGTGGCAGTGCTCGTGGTGACAGAGCTCTTGGTGACAGTGCTCATGGTGGCAGTGCCCATGGTGAGACTACCGATGGTGACACTGCCCATGGTGGCAGTGCACATGGTCATGGTGCATCTGGTGGCAGTGCAAAATAGTGACAGTGCCCATAGTGATATTGCTCATAGTGATAATGCCCATGGTGAGAGTGCCCACGGTTACAGTGCTCATGGTGACAGTGCCCATGGTGACAGTGCCCATAGTGCCAGTGCCCCTTGTGACTGTGCATACCATGAGAGTTCCCTTGGTGGCCGTGCCCATGGTGACAGATCTTATCGTGAGAAATCTCACCATGCTAATTGTCCCCAAGGACAGTGTCACAGAGAGAAAAGTCACCATGTGCACTGTCACAGTCAGTATTCTCCCCTTTGGAACTCTCATTGTGGGCACTGCCACCGTGAGTACTATTACCATGAACACTGCTACGGTGAGCACTATCATGATAAAAACTGTCACCATGGGCACGGCCACCATGGGCACTCTCACGGTGTGCACTCTCAGCAGGGGCACTGTCACCATGAGGACTGTAACCATGGGCACTCTCACCATAGGCACTATTACCATGAGCAATATCACCATGGGCACTGTCACTATTTTGCACTGCCACCAGATGCACCATGACCATGTGCACTGTCACCATGGGCAGTGTCACCATCGGTAGTCTCACCATGGGCACTGCCACCATGAGCACTGTCATAAGAACTTCACTATGAGAGCTGCCACCATGGGCACTTTCACCATGATTACTGTCACCATGGGTATTGTCACCTTGGACACTGTCAACGTGAGTACTATCACTGTGAGCACTATCACCCTGAGAACTGTCACCACGGGCACAGCCTCAATGAAGAGTGTCACCATGAACACTGTCACCATGGGCACTATCACGGTGAGAACAGTCACTGTGGTCACTGTCTACCATGGGCACTGTCACTGTGAGCACTGTCACTAAGAGCATTATCACCATAGGCACTCTCACCATGAGAACAGTCACCATGGGCACTGTCAACATGGAGACTATCACCTTGAGCACTGCCACCATGAGCACTGTTACCATGAGCAATTTCAACAGGGTCACTTTCACCGTGAGAACTGTCACCACGAGGACTCTCACCATTGGCACTGCCTCCGAGGGGTTGTCATGATGAGCACTATCAACATGGGCAGTGTCTCCATGGGCAGTTTCACCGTGAGCACTCTCACTATTGGCACTATCACCATCGGCACTGTCAGCATCGGCACGGCCACCGTGAGCACTGTCACAATGGGCATTGTCACACTGGGTGCTGTCACCATGGGCACAGTCACTGTTATCACTCTCACCATGGGCTCTCTTATCTTGGGCACTGTCACCATGGGCTCTGTCACCCTGGGCACTGTCACAATGGGAAATATCACCATGGGCTTTGTCATTGTTGGCACTGTCATTGTGGGCACAGCCACTGTGACATCGATCACCATAAACACCGTAACCATGGGCACTGTCAGCATGAGCACAGTCACCATGAGCACTGCCACAATGAGCACTGTCACTTATGGCACTGTCCACATGAGCAGTGTCACCATGATCACTGTCACCATGGGCAGGACACCCTGGGTATTGTCACCATGGGCACTATCACCATGAGAGTTGTAAACAGGGGCACTCTCACCATGGGCACTATCACCGTGAGCAATGTCACCAAGAGCACTGTCACCACGAACACTGCCACCACGAACACTGTCACAAGAACTGTCACTATGAGAACTGCCACCATGGGCACTTTCACCATGATTACTGTCACCGTGGGTATTGTTACCTTGGGCATTGTCAACGTGAGTACTATCACCGTGAGCACTATCACCCTGAGCACTGTCCACACGGGCACAGCCTCAATGCGGACTGTCACCATGAACACTGTCACCATGGGCACTATCATGGTGAGAACAGTCACCATGGTCACTGTCACCATGGGCACTGTCACCGTGAGCACTGTCACTAAGAACATTATCACCATAGGCAATGTCACCATGAGAAGAGTCACCATGAGTACTGTCAACATGGAAACTATCATCTTGAGCACTGTCACCATGAGCACTGTCACCATGAGCAATTTCAACAGGGTCACTTTCACCGTGAGAACTGTTACCACGGGGATTCTCACCATTGACACTGCCTCCGAGAGGTTGTCACGATGAGCACTATCACCATGGGCAGTGTCTCCATGGGCAGTTTCACCGTGAGCACTCTCACTATTGGCACTATCACCATTGGCACTGTCAGCATTGGCACGGCCACTGTGAGCACTGACACAATGGGCATTGTCACACTGGGTGCTGTCACCATGGGCACAGTCACCGTTAACACTCTCACCATGGGCACTGTGATCTTGGGCACTGTCACCATGGGCTCTGTCACCGTGGGCACTGCAACAATGGGAAGTATCACCATGGCCTTTTTCAGTGTGGGCACTGTCCCCGTGGACACGGCCACGTGACATCTATCACCACAAGCACTGTAACCATGGGTACTGTCACCATTAGCATGATCACCATGAGCACTGCCACAATGAACACTGTCACTTATGGCTCTGTCCACATGAGCAGTGTCACCATGATCACTGTCACCATGGGCAGGACACCCTGGGTATTGTCACCATGGGCAATATCACCATGAGCACACTCACCATGGGAATTCTCACCTTAGGTACTGTCACCATGGGCACTGTCACCTTGAGCACTTTTACCATGAACTCTGTCACCCTGGGTATTGTCACCATGGTCATTATCACTGTGAGAGTTGTGAACATCAGCACTATCACCATGAGCAGTGTCACCATGAATACTGTCACCCTGCGTTTTGTCACCATGGGCACTGTCACCGTGAGCACTACACTGTGAGAATTGTGACTATGGGCACTGTCACCATGGGCACATTCACCATCAGCACTATCGCCATGAACACTGTCACCATGAGCACTGTCACTGTGTGCAGTTTCAGCGTACACACTATCACCGTAAGGACTATCACCATAAGAAGTGTCACAATGAGCAAAATCACCATGGACACTGTCACCATTTTGCACTGCCACCATGTGCAGTGTCACCATTGGCACTTTTACCATGAGTACTGTCACCATGTGTAATATCACCATGGGCACTGTCACCGTGAGCACAGTCACTATGATAATTTTCACCATAGGCACTGTCACTGTGAGAACTGTCACCATGGTCACATTCAACATAAGAACTGTCACGATGGGGACTATCACCATTGGCACTGTCACCTTGGGGTTGTCACCATGAGCACTATCACCATGGGCAATGTCTCCATGGGTAGTTTCACCATAAGCACTGTCACTATTGGCACTGTCAGCATCGGCACTGTCACCATGGGCACGGTCACCATGAGGACTGTCACCACGGGCCTTGTCACACTGGGCGCTGTAACCATGGGCACTGTCACCATGGGCGCAGTCACCATTAACACTCTCCCCATGGGCACTGTGATCTTGGGCAGTGTCACCATGGGCTCTGTCACCGTGGGCACTGTCACAAGGGGAAGTATCACCATGGGTTTTGTCAGCCTGGGCACTGTCACCATGTGCATGGCCACCATGATATCTATCACCATAAGCACTATAACCATGGGCACTGTCACCATGAGCACTGCCACAATGAGCACTGTCACTTATAGCACTGTCCACATGAGCAGTGTCACCATGATCTCTGTCACCATGGGCAGGACACCCTGGGTATTGTCACCATGGGCACTGTCACCAGGAGAACTCTCACCATGGGAATTGTCACCTTAGGTACTGTCACCATGGGCACTGTCACCAGAAGCACTTTTACCATGAGCTCTGTCACCCTGGGTATTGTCACCATGGACATTATCACCATGAGAGTTGTGAACATGGGCACTCTCACTATGGGCACTATCACCATGAGCAATGTCACCATGAATACTGTCACCCTGGGCACTGTCACTGTGAGCACTACACCATAAGAATTGTGACTGTGGGCACTGTCACCATGGGCACATTCACCATCGGCACTATCACCGTGAACACTGTCACCATGAGCACTGTCACTGTGTGCATTTTCACCATACACACTATCACCGTAAGGATTATCACCATAAGCAATGTCACCATGAGCAATATCACCATTGGAACTGTCACCATTTTGCACTGCCACCATGTGCAGTGTCACCATGGGCACGTTTACATGAGTACTGTCACCATGGGTAATATCACCATGGGCACTGTCACGTGAGCACTGTCACTATGAGAATTTTCGCCATAGGCACTGTCACCGTGGGAATTGTCACCATGGTCACATTCAACATAAGAACTGTCACCACGGGGACTATCACCATTGGCAGTGTCACCGTGGTGTTGTCACCATGAGCACTATCACCATGGGCAATGTCTCCATGGGCAGTTTCACCATGAGCACTGTCACTATTGGCAATCTCACCATCGGCACCGTCACCATGGGCACGGTAACTGTGAGCACTGTCACCATGGGCCTTGTCACACTGGGCGCTGTCACCATGGGCACTGTCTCCGTGGGAACTGTCACAATGGGAAGTATCACCATGTGCTTTGTCAGCCTGGGCACTGTCCCCGTGGGCACTGACACCGTGACATCTATCACCATAAACACTGTAAACATGGGCACTCTCACTATGAGCATCGTCATCATGAGAACTGCCACAATGAGCACTGTTATTTATGGCACTGCCAACATGAGCACTGACACCATGAGCACTGTCACCATGGGCATGACACCATGGGCACGGTCACCATGGGCATTTTCAACCTAGGTCCTCTCCCCATAGGCATTATCACTGTGAGAATTGTGAACATGGGCACTGTTACCATAGGTACTATCACCATGAGCACTGCCACCATGAGTACTGTCTCCCTGGGTACTTTCACCATGTGCACTGTCACTGTGAGCACTACACCATTAGAATTGTGACTATGGGCACTGTCACCATGGACACTCTCACCATGGGAACTATCACCGTGAACACTGTCACCATGAACACTGTCTCTGTGTGCAGTGTCCCCATGTGCACTGTCACTGTAAGGACTATCACCATAAGCAAAGTCACCATGAGCAATGTCACCATGGGCACGCTCACCATTTTGCACTGCCACCATGGGTAATATCACCATAGGCAATTTCACCGTGAGAAATGTGACGGTGCAGAATGTCTCTATGGGCACTGGCACCATGGGCATTGTCACTGTGAGCACTGTCACAACGGGCACTATCACCGTGAGAAATCTCACCATGCTAAGTGACCCCATGGGCACTGTCACTGTGAGAAGTGTCACCATGGGCACTGTCACTGTCGGCACTGTAACCATGGGCACTCTCATTGTGGGCACTGTCAACATGGCCACTGTCACCTTGGTCTCTGTCACCGTGAACACTTTAACAATGCCCATTATCACCGTGTGCACTGTCACCAAGGGCACTATCACCATGAGCACTGTCAGTATGTGCACTGTCACTACTTAGCACTGTCACCAGGTGAACTACCACCATGGGCACTGTAATGATATGCACTATCACCATGAGCACGGTTACAATGGGCACTGTAACAATGCACAGAGTTACCATCGGTACTGTCGCCATGGGAACTGACACCAACAGCACTGTCACCATTAGCACTTTCACTACCTTGAGCACTGCTATTATGAGCAGTGTCACCATGAGAACTGCCACCATGGGTATTTTCACCATGAGTACAGTCACCATGGGTATTTTCACCATTTGCACTGTCACCATGAGCACTATTACTGTGAGCACTATCACCATGACCACTCTCACTGTGGTCACTGTCACCATGAGCACTGTTGCCATGGGTACTGTCACAATGCAGTCTGGCACCATGAGCCTTGTCCCCATGGACACTATCACTGTGAGCACTCTCACCATGGTCACTGACACCATGGGCACCATTACCATGAGCACTGTCACCATGGGCACTGCCACCATCAGTATTATAACTGTGAGCACTGTCACCATGTGTACTGCAAGCATGAGAACGGTCACCGTGAGTATTGTCTGCATGGTTGTCACCATGTGCACTGTAATCATGAGAACTGTCAACATGTGCACTGTCACCATTTTTCACTGCCACCATGTGCAATATCACCATGGGCACTATCACCGTAAGAACTGTCACCATGAGTACTGTCATCATGGGCACTGTCACCAAGGGCACAGCAACCATCTGCACTGTTACCATGGTCACTATCACCGTGAGCACTGTCACCATGGGAACTACCAACATGGGCAATGTCATCGTGAGCAATTTCACAATAGGAACTGCCACCATGGGCACTATCAAGGTGCGGACTCTCACCATGGGCACTATCACCATGGGCACTGTCACCGTGAGCACTGTCATCATCGGCACTGTCACCATGAGCATTATTACTGTGAGCACTACCACCGTGAGCACTCTCACCGTGGTCACTGTCACCATGGGCACTGTCACCGTGAGCACTGTCTCTATGGTTACTGGCACAGTGCGGACTGTCACAATGAGCCCTGTCACCATGGACACTATCACCATGAGCACTCTTACCGTGGTCACTGTTACCATGGGTACTGTCACTGTGAGCACTGTCACCATAGGCAATGGCAACATGGGCACTGTCACCATGGGCACTGTCATCGTGGGCATTGTCACCATGGGCACTGCCACCATGGGCACTGTCACTGTGAGCACTGTCACCACGGGTACTGCTACCATGAGCACTGTCAGCATGGGTTGTCACCGTGTGCACTGTCACCATGAGAACTGTCAGCATGGGCACTGTCACCATTTTTCACTGTCACCATGTGCACTACCACCATGTGAACTGTCACCATGGGCACTATCACCGTGAGCACTGTCACCATGAGTACTGTCATCACGGGCACTGTCACCAAGGGCATAGCCACCATGTGCACTTTTACCATGGTCACTATCACCGTGAGCACTGTCACCATGGGAACTACCAACATGAACACTGTCATCATGAGCACTTTCACAATGGGAACTGCCACCATGGGCACTATTAACGTGAGCACACTCACCATGGGCACTATCACCAAGGGCACTGTCAGTTTCAGCACTATCACCATGGGTACTGCAACCATGTCCACTGTCACCATAAGCACTGTCACCATTCTCAGTACCACCATGTGCACTGTCACCATGAGCACCTTCACCGTGAGGGTTGCGACCATGGGCACTGTCACCGTGAGCACTGTCACATTGCGCACTGGCACAATGTGGACTGTCACCATGAGCACTTTCATCATGGGCACTATCACCTGTAGAACAGTCACCGTGGTCACTGTCACCATGGGCAATGTCACCGTGAGCACTGTCACCTTGGGCACTGGCACAATGTGGACTGTCACTATGAGCACTGTCATCATGGGCACTATCACCGTTAGAACTGTCATCGTGGTCACTGTTACAATGAGCACTGTCACCGTGAGCACTATCACCCTGAGGGTTGTGACCATTGGCACTGTCACCCTGGGCAGTGTCCCCATGGACAATTTCACTGTTAGTACTGTCACCATGGACACTATAACTATGGACAATGTCACTGTGAGCTCTGTCACCATGGGCACTTTCACCATGAGCACTGCCACTCTGAGCACTCTCACCATAAGAACTGTCACCATGGGCACTTTCACGATGGGCCCTTCCAACATTGGCACTATCACCGTGAGCACTGTCAACAAGAGCACTGTTACAGTGGGCAGTGTCACCATGTGCACTATCACCACAAGGACTATCACATTAAGCAATGTCACCATGAGCACTGTCACCATTTTGCACTGTGACCATGTGCACTATCACCTTGGGCACTGTCACCATGAGCACTTTATCACTGATTACTGTCACCATGGGTAATATCACCATTGGCACTGTCACTGTGAGAATTATTACCGTGAGCAATGCCATGATGGGCACTGACGTCATGCATCTTGTCACTATGAAAACTGAAACAATGGGCACTATCACTGTGAGAATTCTCACCATGCTAACTGTCCCCAAGGGCACTGTCACAGAGTGAAAAGTCACCATGGGCACTGTCAGAGTCAGTATTCGCACCATTGGCACTCTCATTGTGGGAATTGCTATCGTGAACACTATTACCATGAACACTGGTACCTTGAGCACTATCATTCTAAGAACTGTCACCATGGGCTCAGCCACCATGGGCAGTCTCACAGTGTGCACTGTCACCAGGGGCACTGTCACCATGGGTAATGTCACCATGAGCACTGTAACCATGGGCAAACACCATGGGCACTGTCACTATTTGGAATTGCCACCAGATGTACAACGACCAAGTGCACTGTCACCATGGGCAGTGTCACCATCGGTAGTCTCACCATGGGCACTGCCACCATGAGCACTGTCACCAAGAACACTGTTACCAAGAGCACTGCCACCATGAGCACTGTCACAAGAACTGTCACTATGAGAACTGCCACCATGGGCACTTTCTCATTGATTACTCTCACCGTGGGTCTTGTAGCATTGTGATGACAAGGGTCATGGAGCCTTGTGATGACAAGGCCGTGGAACATTGTGATGGCAGTGGTCATGGAGCATTGTGATGACAAGGGCATGGAGCATTGTGATGAAAGGGGTCATGGAATAATGTGATGACAGGGGTGAGGGAGTATTGTGATGACTAGTGATGGAACATTGAGATATCAGTGGTGAGAGAGCATTTTGATGAGAAGTGCATGGAGCATTGTGATGACAAGTTTTATGGAGAATTGTGATGAAAAGGTTTTGGAGCATTGTGATGACAAGTGCATGGAACATTGTGATGACATGGTCCATGGAGCATTGTGCTGACAAACGCATGGAGCATTGTGATGACAAGGGTCATGGAGCATTGTGATGAGAAGTTCATGGAGCATTGTGGTGAAAAACGTCATAAAGCATTGTGATGAGTGGAGTCACGGAGCATTGTGATGACAGGGGTCATGGAGCATTGTGATGACAAGGGCATGGAGCATTGTGATGACAGGGGCACGGAGCATTGGTCTGACAGGTTTCATGGATTATTTTGATGACAATGGGCATGGCGCATTGTGATGACAAGGGCATGGAGCATTATGATGACAAGATTTATGGATCTTTGTGATGACAAGGTTGTAGAGCATTGTGTTTACAAGCGCATGGCGCATTTTGATGACATGTATAATGCAGCATTGTGCTGACAAGCGCATGGAGCATTGTGATGACAAGTGTCATGGAGCATTGTGCTGACAAAGGCATGGAGCATTGTGATGACAGTGGTCACAGAGCATTGTGATGAAAAGTTCATGGAGAATTTTGGTGACAAAGATCACAGAGCCTTGTGATGACGAGGGCATGGACCATTGTGATGACAAAGGTCATGAAGAATTGTGATGACTGGAGTCACGGAGCATTGTGATGACAGGGGTCATGGAGCATAGTGATGACAAGGGCATGGATCATTGTGATGAAAGGGGCATGGAGCATTGCTCTGACAAGTTTCATGGATTATTGTGATGACAATGGGCATGGCGCATTGTGATGACAAGGGCATGGAGGATTGAGATGACAAGGGCATGGAGTACTGTTAAGACAGGTGTCAGGGAGCATTGTGATGACATATGTCATGGTCCATTGTGATGACAATGACATGGAGCATTGGGATGCCAAATGTTATGGTGGATTGTGATGACAAAGGTAATGGAGCATTGTGATGACAAGGGCTTGGAGCATTGTGATGACAAGGGTCATGGAGCATTGTGATGACAAGGGCCATTGAGAATTTTGATGACAAGGTCGTGAAACATTGTGATGACAGGCGCATGGAGCTTGCTATGTCAGCGGTCATGGAGCATTGCGATGACAATTGCATCACGAATTGTGATGACAAGAGCATGTAACATTGTGATCAGAAGTGTCATGGAACATTGTGATGACAACAACGTGAAGAAATGTGATGATAAGGGACATGGAGCACTGTGATGATAGGGCATGGAGCATTGTGATGGCAAGTCCGTGGAGCACTGTGATGAGAAGGCCATGGATAATTTTGATGACGAGCGTCATGGAACACTGTAATGACAAGGGGCATGAAGCATTGTGATGTCCGGTGTCATGGAGCATTGTGATGACAAGGGTCATGGAGCATTCGGATAACCAGCTTGTGGAGTATTGTGATGACAATGGCATGGAGCATTGTGATGAAAAGGGAATGGAGCATTGTGATGACAAGGTCCTGGAGCATTGAGATGAGAAGACCGTGGAGCCTTGTGATGACAAGTCTCATAAAGCATTCTGATGAAAAGGGGCAAGGAATATTGTGATTATAGGGGTCTTAGATCATTGTGATGACAAGGGCTTGAAGCATTGTGATGAGAAGGCCATGGAGCATTCTGATGACATGCGTCATGGAGCTTTGTGATGACAAGGACATGGAGCACTGTGATGACAAGTGTATTGAGCATTGTGATGACAAAGGTCATGGAGCCTTGTGCTGAGAAGACCATGGATAATTGTGATGACCAGCATCATGGGACGTTGTGATGACAAGTGTTATGGAACATTGTGATCACAAAGTTTTGGAGCATTGTGATGACAGAGGTCATGGAGCATATTGATTTCATTGTGATGACAATAGCATGGAGCATTATTATGATGGGAATGGTGTATTTTGATTACAGGGTTCATGGAGCATTGAGATGAAAAGGGGCATGGAGCATTGTGATTACATGGGTCTTTGAGCATTGTGATGACAAGGACAAGGAGCATTATGATAAGAAGGCCATGGAACATTCTGATGACATGCCTCATGGAGCTTTGTGATGACAAGGGCATGGAGAATTGTGATTACAGGTGTTTTGGAGCATTGTGATGACAAGGGCCATGGAGCCTTGTGATAACAAGGCCGCAGAACATTGTGATGGCAAGGGTCATGGAGCATTGTGATGACACTGGCATGGAGCATTGGTCTGAAATGTTTCATGGTTATTGTGATGAGAGTGGGCATAGAGAATTGTGATGAAAAAGGCATGGAGCCTTTTGATGACAGGGTTCAAGGAGCATTCTGACGCCAAGTGTCAGGGAGCATTGTGATGACAAGTGTATTGAGCATTGTGATGACAAAGCTCATGGAGCATTGTGATGACAAGTGCATGGAGTATTGTGATGACAGGCATCATGGAGCGTTGTGATGACAAGTGATATGGGACAGTGTGATTACAAGGTTTTGGAGCATTGTGATGACAGAGGTCATGGATCATTTTGATTTCTAGGAGCAAGGAGCATTGTGATGACAAGGGCATGAAACAATGTGATCCCAACGTTCATGGAGGATTGTGATGACAAGCGCATGGAGCAATTTGATGACAAGGTCATGTAGCAATTTGCTGAAAAAGGCATGAAGCATTGTGATGACAAGGGTCATGGATCACTGTGATAACAAGCGTCACGGAGCATTGTGATTACAGGGGTCATGGAGCATTGGGATGACAAAGGCATGGATCACTGTGATGACAATGGTCATGGAGCATTTTGATGACAGGAGTCCCGGTTCATTGTGTTGTCAGTGGTCATGGAGCATTGGGCTGAAAATGTTCATAGAGTATTCTGATGACAGGGGTCATGGAACATTGTGATGACGGGGGAGAGGGAGTATTGTGATGACTAGTGACGGAACATTGTGATATGAGTGGTGAGAGAGCATTTTGTTGAGAAGTGCATGGAGCATTGTGATGACAAGGCTTATGAAGCATTGTGATGACAATTTTGGGGAGCATTTTGATGACAAATGCATGGTGCATTGTGATGACATGGGTCATGGAGCATTGTGATGACAAGCGCATGGAGCATTGTGATGACAAAGATCATGGAGCTTTGTGCTGACAAAGCCATGGAGCATTATGATGACAAGGGTCACAGAGCATTGTGATGTAAATTCATGGAGAATTGTGGTGACAAAGGTCACAGAGCCTTGTGATGGCGAGAGCATGGACCATTGTGATTATAAAGGTCATGAAGCATTGTCATAACTGGAGTCACGAGCATTGTGATGACAGTGGTCATGGAGCATTGTGATGACAAGGGCCTGGAGCCTTGTGATGACAGGGGCATGGAATTTTGGTCTGACATGTTTCATGGATTATTGTGATGACAGTGGGCATGGCGCATTGTGATGACAAGGGCATGGAATATTGTGATGACAAGGTCAGGGAGTATTGTGAAGACAGGTGTCAGGGAGCACTGTGATGACATATGTCATGGTCCATTGTGATGACAATGGCACGGAGCATTGTGATGACAAGGTCATGGAGCATTTTGATGACAAGTGCCATTGAGAATATTGATGACAAGGTCGTGAAGCATTGTGATGACAAGCGCATGGAGTTTCGTCTGACAGGTGTCATGGAGCACTGTGATGAAAATTGCATGGTGAATTTTGATGGCAAGATCATGTAGCATTGTGATGAGAAGTGTCATGGAGCACTGTGATGACAAGGACGTGGAGAATTGTGATGACAAGAGAAATGGAGCATTGTGGTGACCAGGGCATGGAGCATTG
The DNA here is from genome assembly GCF_964341445.2 of Mesoplodon mirus. Classification (NCBI taxonomy): domain Eukaryota; kingdom Metazoa; phylum Chordata; class Mammalia; order Artiodactyla; family Ziphiidae; genus Mesoplodon; species Mesoplodon mirus. Next base: position 203,424,385 of record NC_138976.1, on the reverse strand, counting down.
TGATGGCAAGACCGTGAAGCATTGTGATGAGAAGACCATGGATAACTGTGATGACGAACGTCATGGGGCACTCTAATGACAAGGGGCATGGAGAACTGTGATGACAGGTGTCATGGAGCATTGTGAAGACAGGGGTCATGGAGCATTGTGAGGAAAAGCGTCATGGAGAATTCTGATGACAAGCTTGTGGAGTATTATGATGACAATGGCATGGAGCATTGTGAAGAAAATGGAATGGAGCACTGTGATGAAAAAGGCATCGAGCCTTTTCATGACAGGGTTCAAGGAGCATTCTGACGACAAGTGTCAGGGAGCAATGTGATGACAAGTGTATTGAGCATTGTGATTACAAACGTCATGGAGCATTGTGATGACAAGGGCATGGTGTATTATGATGACATGCATCATGGAGCGTTGTGAGGACAAGTGTTATGGAACCTTGTGATCACAATAGTTTGGAGCATTGTGATGAAAGAGGTCATGGATCATTTTGATTTCAAGGAGCATGGAGCATTGTGATGACAAGGGCATGGAGCATTTTGATGACAAGTTCATGGAGTATTGCGAAGACAGGTGTCACGGAGCATTGTGATGACATATGTCATTGTCCATTGTGAAGACAATGGAATGGAGCATCGTGATGAGAAGACCATGCAGCCTTGTAATGACAAGTGCATGAAGCAATGTGATCCCAAGTTTCATGGAGGAATGTGATGACAATGGTAATGGAGTATTGTGATGACAAGCGCATAGATCATTGTGATGACAGGTGTCAGGGAGCACTGTTATGCCAAGTGTCACGGAGCATTGTGATTACAGAGGTCATGGAGCACTGGGATGACAGACGCATGGATCATTGTGATGACAAGGGTCATGGAGCATTTTGATGACAAGAGTCCCGGATCATTGTGTTGTCAGGGGTCATGGAGCGTTGTGGTGACTGTGGTCATGGAGCTTTGTGATGAGAAAGTCATGGAGCATTGGGCTGAAAATATTCATGGAGTATTGTGATGACAGGCGTCATGGAGCATTGTGATGACAGGGGAATGGAGCATTGTGATGACACGGTCCTGGAGCATTGTGATGAGAAGACCATGGAGCCTTGTGATGACAAGTCTCATTGAGCATTCTGATGAAAAGGAGCATGGAGCATTGTGATTACAGGGTTCTTGGAGCATTGTGATGACAAGGGCATGGAGCATTGTGATGAGAAGGCCAAGGAGCATTCTGATGACATGCGTCATGGAGCTTTGTGAAGACAAGGGCATGGAGCATTGTGATTAAAGGGATCTTGGAGCATTGTGATGTAAAGGGCATGGATCATTCTGATGAAAAAGGCATGGAGCCTTGTCATGACAGGATTCAAGGGGAATACTGACGGCAAGTGTCAGGGAGCATTGTGATGACAAGTGTATTGAGCATTGTGATGACAAAGATCATGGAGCATTGTGATGAGAAGACCATGGATAATTGTGATGACGAACATCATGGGGCATTGTGATGACAAGTGTTATGGAACATTGTGATCACAAGGGTTTGGAACATTGTGATGACAGAGGTCATGGAGCATTTTAATTTCATTGTGATGACAATTGCATGAAGCATTATGATGATGGGCATAGTGAATTGTGATGACTGCGCTCATGGAGCATCGAGATGAAATGGGGCCTGGAGTACTGTGATTACAGGGGTGTTGGAGCACTGTGATGACAAGGGAATAGAGCATTTTGATGATAAGTCCATAGAGCATTCTGATGACATGTGTCATGGAGCTTTGTGATGACAAGGGCATGGAGCATTGTGATTAGAGGGGTCTTGGAGCATTGTGATGACAAGAGTCATGGAGCCTTGTGATGACAAGGCCGTGGAATATTGTGATGGCAGGGGTCATGGAGGATTTTTATGACAGGTGTAATGGAGCATTGTGATGACAAGGGCATGGAGCTTTGGTCTGAAATATTTCATGGATTATTGTGATGAGAGTGGGCATAGAGCACTGTGATGACAAGGGCACAGATTACTGTGATACATGAGTGATGGAGGATTGTAATGACAAGGGCATGGAGCATTGTGATGGCAAGACCGTGGAGCATTGTGATGAAAAGACCATGGATAATTGTGATGACAAGCGTCATGGAGCTGTGTGATGACAAGGGCATGGAGCAATGTGATGAGATTGTTCATGGAGCATTTTGATGACAATGGCATGGAGCATTTTGATGCCCAGGGTCATGGAGGTTTGTGATGACAAAGGTCATGGAGCATTTTGATGACAAAGGCGTGGTGTATTGTGATGTGGAGGGCAGGGAGCATTGTGATGACAGGGTCATGGAGCAATTTGATGAAAAGTGTCATGGAATATTTTGATGACAGGGGTTATGGAGCATAGTGATGTTATGGGTCATGGAGCATTGTGATGATAAGGGCATGTAGTATTGTGATGTCAGAGGTCATGGAACATTGTGATGAAATGGGTGAGGGAGTATTGTGATGATTATTGATGGAACATTATGGTATCAGTGATGAGAGAGCATTTTGATGAGAAGTGCATGAAGCATTGTGATGAGAAATTTTATGGAGCATTGTGATGACAAGGTTGTCGAGCATTGTGATGAGAAGTGCATGGCACATTGTGATGACATGGGTCATGGAGCATTGTGCTGACAAAGGCATTGAGCATTGTGATGACAAGAGTCACAGAGCATTGTGATGAAAAGTTCATGGAGCATTTTGGTGACAAATGTCACAAAGCCTTGTGATGACGAAGACATGGAACATTGTGATGACAAATGTCATGAAGCATTGTGATGACAGGAGTTATGGAGCATTGTGATGACACTGCGTCATGGAGCATTGTGATGACAGAGGTCATGGATCATTTTGATTTCAAGGAGCATGGAGCATTGTGATGACATGTGCATGAAGCAATGTGATCCCAAGTTTCATGGAGGATTGTGATGACAATGGTAATGGAGTATTGTGATGGCAAGCACATGGAGCATTGTGATGACAAGGTCATGTAACATTTTGCTGGCAAAGGCATGGAGCATTGTGATGACAAGTGTCATGGAGCACTTTTATGACAAGTGTCACGGAGCATTGTGATTACAGAGGTCAAGGAGCATTGGGATGACAAGGGCATGGATCATTGTGATGACAAGTGTCATGGAGCATTTTGAGGACAAGAATCCCGAATCATTGTGTTGTCAAGGGTCATGTAGCATTGTGATAACAGGTGTCATGGAGCATTTTGATGAAAAGGTCATGGAGCATTGGGCTGAAAATGTTCATGGAGTATTGTGATGACAGAAGTCATGGAGCATTGTGATGACAAGGGAATGGAGCATTGTGATTACAGGGGTCTTGGAGCATTGTGATGACAAGGGCATGGAGCATTGTGATGAGAAGGCCATGGAGCATTCTGATGACATGCGTCATGGAGCTTTGTGAATGACAAGGGCATGGAGCATTGTGAGTACAGGGGTCTTGGAGCATTGTGATGAAAAGGGCATGGAACATTGTGATGAAAAAGGCATGGAGCCTTGTCATGACAGGGTTCAAGGAGCATACTGATGACAAGTGTCAGGGAGCATTGTGATGACAAGTGTATTGAGCATTGTGATGACAAATGTCAAGGAGCATTGTGATGAGAAGACCATGGATAATTGTGATGATGAGCGTCATGGGGCGTTGTGATGAAAAGTGTTATGGAACATTGTGATCACAAGGGTTTGGAGCATTGTGATGACTGAGGACATGGAGCATTTTGATGACAATAGCATGAAGCATTATGATGATGGGCATGGTGCATTTTGATGACAGGGTTCATGGGGCACTGAGATGAAAAGGGGCATGTGGCATTGTGATTACAGGGGTCTTCGAGCATTGTGATGACAAGAACATGGAGCAATGTGATGAGAATGCCATGGAGCATTCTGATTACATGTGGCATGGTGCCTTGTGATGACAAGCCGTGGAACATTTTGATGGCAGTGTTCATGGAGCATTGTTATTACAGGTGTAATGGAGCATTGTGATGACAAGGGCAAGAAGGATTGATCTAAAAATTTTCATGCATCATTGTGATGAGAGTGGGCATGGAGCATTGTGATGACAAGGGCACGGGACACTGTGATACATGGGTCATGGAGGATTGTAATGATAAGGGCATGGAGCATTGTGATGAGAAGGGCATCGAGCATTGTGATGACAAGCGTCAGGGAGCTTTGTGATGACAAGGGCGTGGAGCAATGTGATGAGAGGGTTCATGGAGCATTGTGATGACAATGGCATGGAGCATTGTGATGCCAACGTTCATGGATCTTTGTGATGACAAAGGTCATGGAGCATTGTGATGACAAGGGCGTGGTTCATTGTGATGCAAAGGGCAGGGAGCATGGTGAATACATGGTCATGGAGCAATTTGATGAAAAGGGTTATGGAACATTTTGATGAAAGGGGTTATGGAACATTGTGATGTCAGGGATCATGGAGCATTGTGATGACAGGGGTTATGGAACTTTGTGATGTCAAGGGTCATGGAGCATTGTGATGATAAGGGCATGTAGCATTGTGATGACTAGTGTCATGGAATATTTTGATGACAGGGTTGAGGGACTATTGTGAATACTAGTGATGGAACATTGTGATATCAGTGGTAAGAGAGCATTTTGATGAGAAGTCCCTGGATCATTGTGATGACAACGTTTATGAAGCATTGTGATGACAATGTTTATGGAGCATTGCTATGACAAAGTTGTGGAACATTGTGATAACAAGCGAATGGCGCATTGTGATGACATGGGTCATGGAGCATTGTGCTGACAAGTGAATGGATCATTGTGGTGACAAGGGTCATGGTGCATTGTGCTGGCAAAGGCATGGAGCTTTGTGATGACAAGGGTCAAGGAGCATTGTGATGAAATGTTCATGCAGCATTGTGGTGAAAAAATCACAGAGGTTTGTGATGACGAGGGCATGGATCATTGTGATGACAAAGGTCATGAAGCATTGTTATGACTGGAGTCAAGGAGCTTTGTGATAACAGGGGTCATGGAGCACTGTGATGACAAGGGCATGGAGCATTTTCATGACAGGGGCATGGAGTATTGGTCTGACTAGTTTCATGAATTATTGTGATGATAGTGGGCATGGTGCATTGTGATGACAAGGGCATGGAGCATTGTGATGAAAAGGTCATGGAGTATTTTGAAGACAGGTGTCAGGGAGCATTGTGATGACATATGTCAAGGTCCATTGTGTGACAATGGCATGGAGCATATTGATGCCAAGTGTCATGGAAGATTGTGATGGCAAAGGTAATGGAGCATTGTGATGACAAGGGCTTGGAGCATTGTGATGGCAAGGGTCATGTAGCATTGTGATGATAAGGGCATGGAGCATTGTGATGACAAGGGCCATTGAGAATTTTGATGACAAGTTTGTGAAGCATTTTGATGACAACTGCATGGAGCTTGCTATGACAGGGGTCTTGGAGCATTGCAATGACAAGTGCATGGAGAATTGTGATGACAAGAGCATGTAACATTGTGATGAGAAGTATCAAGAACCATTGTGATGACAAGGATGTAGAGAATTGTGATGACAAGGGACATGGAGCATTGTGATGACCAGGGCATGGGGCTTTGTGATGGCAAGACTGTGGAGCATTGTGATGAGAAGTCCATGGATAATTGTGATGACGAGCATCATAGAGCACTGTAATGACAAGTGTCATGGAGCATTCTGATGACAAGCTTGTGGAATATTGTGATGACAATGGCATGGAGCATTGTGATGAAAAGGGCATGGAGCATTGTGATGAAAAAGGCATGGAGCCTTTTCATGACAGGGTTCAAGGAGCATTCTGACGACAAGTGTCAAGGAGCATTGTGATGACATGTGTATTGAGTATTGTGATGAAAAAGGTCATGGAGTATTGTGATGACAAGTGTTATGTAACATTGTGATCACAAGGGTTTGGAGCATTGTGATGACAGAGGTCATGGATCATTTTGATTTCAAGGAGCATGGAGCATTGTGATGACAAGGGCATGAAGCAATGTGAACCAAAGATTCTTTGAGGATAGTGATGATACTGGGAATTGAGTATTGTGATGACAAGAGAATGGAGCATTGTGATGACAAGGTCATGTAGAATTTTGCTGACAAAAGTATGGACCAATGTGATGACAAGTGTCATGGAGCATTCTGATGACAAGCTTGTGGAGTATTGTGATGACAGTGGCATGGAGCATTGTGATGAAAAGGGCATGGATCATTGTGATGAAAAATGCATGGAGCCTTTTCATGACAGGGTTCAAGGAGCATTCGGATGACAAGTGTCAGGGAACATTGTGATGACAAGTGTATTGTGCATTGTGATGAAGAAGCTCATTGAGGATTATGATGACAAGGGCATGGAGTATTGTGATTGCAGGCGTCATGGAGCGTGGTGATGACAAGTGTTATGGCACATTCTCACCACAAGGGTTTGGAGCATTTTGATGACAGACGTCATGGATCATTGTGATTTCAAGGAGCATGGTGCATTGTGATGAGAAGGGCATGAAGCAATGTGAACCCAAGATTCATTGAGGATTGTGATGATAATGGGAATGGAGTATTGTGATGACAGGCGAATGGAGCATTGTGATGAAAAGATCATGTAGAATTTTGCTGACAAAGGCATGGAACATTGTGATGACAAGGATCATGGAGCACTGGGGTGACAAGCGTCATGGACCATTGTGAGTACAGTGGTCATGGAGCATTTGGATGACAAGAGCATGGATCATTTTGATGACAAGGTTCATGGAGAATTTTGATGACATGAGTACCGGATCATTCTGTTCTCATGGGTCATGGAGGTTTGTGATGACAGTGGTCATGGAGAATTTTGATGACAGGGGTAATGGAGCATTGTGATGAGAAGGTTATGGAGCTTTGGGCTGAAAATATCTATGGAGTATTGGGACGACAGGAGTCATGGAGCATTGTGATGACAAGGTCCTGGAGCATTGTGATGAGAAGACCATGGAGCCTTGTGATGACAAGTCTCATGGAGCATTCTGATGAAAGGTGCATGGAGAATTGTGATTACAGGGGTCTTGTAGCATTGTGATGACAAGGGAATGAAGCATTGTAATGAGAAGGCCATGGAGCATTCTGATGACATGCGTCATGGAGCTTTGTGAATGACAAGGGCATGGAGAATTGTGATTACAGGGCTCTTGGAGCATTGTGATGAGAAGGGCATGGGTCATTGTGATGAAAAAGGCATGGAGCCTTGTCATGACAGGGTTCAAGGAGAATACTGACGACAAGTGTCAGGGAGCATTGTGATGACAAGTGTATTGAGCATTGTGATGAAAAAGGTCATGGAGCATTGTGATGAGAAGACCATGGATAATTGTGATGACAAGCGTCATGGGGTGTTGTGATGACAAGTGTTATGGAACATTGTGATCACAAGGGTTTGGAGCATTGTGATGACAGAGGTCATGGATCATTTTGATTTCAAGGAGCATGGAGCACTGTGAGGACAAAGGCATGAATCAATGTGATACCAAGTTTCATGGACGATTGTGATGACAATGGAAATGTAGTATTTTGATGACAAGCGAAAGGAGCATTGTGATGACAAGGTCATGTAGCATTTTGCTGACAAAGGTATGGAGCATTGTAATGGCAATGGTCATGGAGCACTGTGATGACAAGCGTCACGGAGCATTGTGATTACAGTGGTCATGGAGCATTGTGATGACAAGGGTAGTATCATTGTGATGACATGTGTCATGGAGCATTTTGATGACAAGATTCCCAGATCACTGTGTTGTCAGGGGTCATGGACCATTGTGATGACAGTGGTCATGGAGCAATTTGATGACAGGGGTCATGGAGCATTGTGATGAGAAGGTCATGGAGCATTGGGCTGAAAATATTCATTGAGTATTGTGGTGACACGGGTCATGGAGCATTGTGATGACAAGGAAGTGGAGCATTTTGATGACACGGTCCTGGAGCACTGTGATGAGAAGACCATGAAGCCATGTGATGACAAGTCTCATGGAACATTCTGAAGAAAAGGGGCATGGAGCATTGTGATTACTGTGGTCTTGGAGCATTGTGATGACAAGGGCATGGAGCTTTGTGATCAGAAGGCCATAGAGCATTCTGATGACATGCGTCATGGAGTTTTGTGAATGACAAGGGCATGGAGCATTGCAATGACAGGGGTCTTGGAGCATTGTGATGAAAAGGGCATGGATCATTGTGATGAAAAGGGCATGGATCCTTGTCATGACATGGTTGAAGGGGCATACTGACGACAAGTGTCAGGGAGCATTGTGATGACAAAAGTCTTGGAGCATTGTGATGAGAAGACCATGGATAATTGTGATGACGAGCGTCATGGGGCATTGTGATAACAAGTGTTATGGAACATTGTGATCAGAAGGGTTTGGAGCATTGTGATGACAGTGGTCATGGAGCATTTTGATTTCAAGAAGCATGGAGCATTGTGATGACAAGTGCATGAAGCAATGTTATCCCAAGTTTCATGGAGGATTGTAAAGAAAATGGTAATGGAGTATTGTGATGAAAAGGTCATGTAGCATATTGCTGACAAAAGCATTGTGATGGCAACACCGTGGATCATTGTGATGAGAAGACCATAGATAATTGTGATGACTAGCTTCATGGAGCCCTGTAATGAGAAGGGGCATGGAGCATTGTGATGACAGGTGTCATGGATCATTGTGATGACAAGCGCATGGAGCATTTGTCTGAAAAATTTCATGGATTATTGTGATAAGAGTGGGCAAGGAGCATTGTGATGACAAGGACACGGAACACTGTGATACATGGGTCATAGAGGCCTGTAATGACAAGGGAATGGAGCATAGTGATGAGAAGGGCATTGAGCATTGTGATGACAAGCGTCATGGAGCAATATGATCAGAGGGTTCATGGAGCATTTTGATGAGAAGTGCATGTAGCATTGTGATGACAGTGGTCATGGAACATCGTGATGACACGGTTAAGGGAGTATTATGATGACTAGTGATGGAACATTGTGATATCAGTAGTGACAGAGCATTTTAATGAGAAGTGCATGGAGCGTTGTGATGACAAGGTTGTGGAGCATTGTGATGACAAGCGCGTGGCGCATTGTGATGACAAGGGTCATGGAGAATTGTGATGCCAAGTGTCATGGAGGATTGTGATGACAAAGGTAATGGAGAATTGTGATGACAAGGGCTTGGAGCATTATGATGAAAAGGGTCATGGAGCATTGTGATGATAAGAGCCTTTGAGGATTTTGGTGGCAAGGTCGTGAAGCATTGTGATGAGAAGTGCATGGAGCTTGCTATGACAGGGGTCATGGAGCATTGTGATGACAAGTGCATGGAGAATTGTGATGACAAGAGCATGTAACATTGTGATGAGGAGTGTCATGGAACATTGTGATGACAAGGACGGGGAGAATTGTGATGAAAAGGGACATGGAACATTTTGATGACCAGGGCATGGAGCTTTGGGATAGCAAGACCGTGGAGCATTGTGATGAGAAAACCTTGGATAATTGTGATGACGAACATCATGGAGCACTCTAATGACAAGGGGTATAGAGCATTGTGATGACAGGTGTCATGGAGCATTGTGATGACAGGGGTCATGCAGCATTGTGATGACAATGGTCATGGAGCATTCTGATGACAAGCTTGTGGAGTATTGTGATGACAATGGAATGGAGCATTGTGATGAAAAGGGTATGGAGCATTGTGATGAAAAAGGCATGGAGCCTTTTCAACACAGGTTGCAAGGAGCATTCTGACGACAAGTGTCAGGGAGCATTGTGGTGACATGTGTATTGAGCATTGTGATGACAAAGTTCATGGAGCATTGTGATGACAAGGGCATGGAGTATTGTGATGACAGGCATCATGGAGCGTGGTGATGACAAGTGTTAGGGAGCATTGTGATCTCAAGGGTTTGGAGCATTGTGATGACAAAGGTCATGGATCATTTTGATTTCAAGGAGCATGGAGCATTGTGATGACAAGGGCATGAAGAAATGTGATCCCAAGCTTCATGGAGGATTGTGATGACAATGGTAATGAGTATTGTGATGACAATGGCATGGAGCAATGTGATGAAGAGGTCACGTAGCATTTTGCTGACAAATGCATGGAGCATTGTGATGACAAGTGTCATGGAGCACTGTGATGACAAGCGTCATGGAACAGTGTGATTACAGGGGTCATGGAGCACTGGGATGACAAGGGCATTGATCATAGTGATGACAAGTGTCATGGAGCTTTTTGATGACCAGAGTCACGGATCATTGTTTTGTCCGGGGTCATGGATCGTTGTGATGACATTGGTCATGGAGCATTGTGATGACAGCTGTCCTGGAGCATTGTGATGAGAACGTCATGGAGCATTGTGCAGAAAATGTTATGGAGTATTGTGATGACAGGGGTCATGGAGCATTGTGATGACAAGGGCATGGAGCATTGTCATGAGAAGGCCATGGAGCATTCTGATGACATGCATCATGGAGCTTTGTGATGACAAGGGCATGGATCATTGTGATTACAGGGGTCTTGGTGCATTGTGATGACAAGGGTCATGGAGCATTTTGATGACAAGGGCGTGGTGCATTTTGATGAAAAGGGCAGGGAGTAATGTGATGACAGGGTCATGGAGTTATTTGAAGAAGAGGGTCATGGAATATTTTGATGACAGGGGTTATGCAACATTGTGATATCAGGGTTCATGGAGCATTGTGATGATAAGGGCATGTAGCATTTTGATGAGAGGGGTCATGGAACATTGTGATGACAGGGGTGAGGGAGTATTGTGAGGACTAGTGATGGAACATTGTGATATCAGTGGTGAGACAGCATTTTGATGAGAAGTGCATGGAGCATTGTGATGACAAGATTTATGGAACATTGTGATGACAAGGTTCTAGAGCTTTTTGCTGACAAGCGCATGGCGCATTGTGATAATATGGGTCATGGAGCATTTTGCTGACAAGCGCATGGAGCATTGTGATGACAAGGGTCATGGAGCATTGTGCTGACAAAGGCATAGAGCATTGTGATGACAATGGCATGGAGCATTGTGATGACAAGTGGCATGGAGTATTGTGATGACCAGGTCATGGAGCACTGGAATGGCAAGACCATGGAACATTGTGATGAGAAGACCATGGATAATTGTGATGGCGACTGTCATGGAGCACTGTAATGACAAGGGGAATGGAGCATTGTGATGACAAGTGTCATGGAGCATTCTGATGACAAGCTTGTGGAGTATTGTGATGACAATGGCATGGAGCTTTGTGATGACAAGGTCCTGGAGAATTGTGATGAGAAGACCATGGAGCCTTGTGATGAAAATTCTCATGGAGCATTCTGATGAAAAGGGGCATGGAGCATTGTGATGAGAAGGCCAAGGAGCATTCTGATGACATGCATCATTGATCTTTGTGATGAGAAGAGCATGGAGCATTGTGATTACAGGGGTCTGGGAGCATTGTGATGAAAGTGGCATGGATCATTGTGATGAAAAAGGCATGGAGACTTGTCATGACAGGGATCAAAGAGCATACTGATGACAAGTGTCAGGGAGCATTGTGATGACAAGTGTATTGAGCATTGTGATGATAAAGGTCATAGAGCATTGTGATGAGAAGACCATGGATAATTGTGATGACGAGCGTCATGGGGCATTGCAATGACAAGTGTTATGGAATACTGTGATCACAAGGGTTTGGAGCATTGTGATGACAGATCATGGAGTATTTAATTTCATTGTGATGACAATAGCATGAAGCATTATGATGATGGGCATGGTGCATTGTGATGACAGGTTTCATGGAGCATTGAGATGAAAAGGGGCATGGACCATTGTGATTACAGTGGTCTTGGAGCATTGTGATGACAAGGGAATGGAGCATTGTGATAAGAAGGCCATGGAACATTCTGATGACATGCGTCATGGAGCTGTGTGATGACAAGGGCATGGACCATTGTGATTACAGGGGTCTTGGAACATTGTGATGACAAGGATCATGGAGCCTTGTGATGACAAGGCCGTGGAACATTGTGATGGCAGGGGTCATGGAGCATTGTTATGACAGGGGTAATGGAGCATTGTGATGACAAGTGCATGGAGAATTGGTCGGAAAATTTTCATGTATTATTGTAATGAGAGTGGGCATGGAGCATTGTGATGACAAGGGCACGGAACACTGTGATACATGGGTCATGGAGGATTGTAATGACAAGGGAATGGAGCATTGTGAAGAGAAGGGCATCTAGCATTGTGATGACAAGCGTCTTGGAGCTTTGTGATGACAAGGGCATGGAGAATTGTGATGAGAGGCTTCATGGAGCATTTTGATGACAATGGCATGGAGCATTTTGATGCCAAGGGTCACTGAGCTTTGTGATGACAAAGGTCATGGAGCATTTTGATGACAAGGGCGTGGTGCATTGTGATGAGAATTGCAGGGCACATTGTGATGACAGGGTTATGGAGCATTTTGATGAAAAGGGTCTTGGTACATTTTGATGATAGGGTTTATGGAACATTGTTTTGTCAGGGGTCATGGAGCATTGTGATGAAAAGTGTCATGGAGCATTTTGATGACAGGGGTTATTGAACATTGTGATGTCAGGGCTCACTGAGCATTGTGATGATAAGGGCATGTAGCATTCTGATGACAGGGGTCATGGAACATTGTGATGACATGGGTGAGGGCGTATTGTGATGACTAGTGATGGAACATTGTGATATCAGTTGTGAGAGAGCATTTTGTTGAGAAGTGCATGGAGCATTGTGATGACAAGGTTTATGGAGCATTGTGATGACAAGCTTGTGGAGCACTGTGATAACAAGTGCAAGGTGCATTGTGATGACATGGGTCAAGGAACATTGTGCTGACAAATGCATGGAACATTGTGATGACAAGTGTCTCTGATCATCGTGATGAAAAGTTCATAGAACATTGTGGTGACAAAGGTCTAAGAGCCTTGTGATTACGAGGGCATGGACCATTGTGATGACAAAGTTCATGAATCATTGTGATGACTGGGGTCACGAGCATTGTGATGACAGGGTTCATGGAGCATTGTGATGACAGGGGCATGGAGCATTGGTCTGACAAGTTTCAAGGATTTTTGTGATGACAGTGGGCATGGCGCATTGTGATGACAAGGGCATGGAGCATTGTGACGACAAGGTCATGTAGTATTGTGAAGACAGGTGTCAGGGAGCATTGTGATGACATATGTCATGTTCTATTGTGAGGACAATTCTATGGAGCATTGTGATTACAAAGGCCATTGAGAATTTTGATGAAAAGTTCGTGAAGCATTGTGATGACAAGTGCATGGATCTTGCTATGACAGGGGTCATGGACAATTGTGATGACAAGTGCATGGAGAATTGTGATGACAAGAGCATGTAACATTGCAATGAGAAGTGTCATGGAGCATTGTGATGACAAGGATGTGGAGAATTGTGATGACAAGGGACATGGAGCATTGTCATGACCAGGGCATGGAGCTTTGTGATGGCAAGACCGTGGAGCATTGTGATGAGAAGACCATTGATAATTGTGATGACGAACATCATGGAGCACTGTAATGGCATGGGGCATGGAGCATTGTGATGACAGGTGTCATGGAGCATTGTGATGACAGGGGTCATGGAGCATGGTGATGAAAATGGTCATGGAGCATTCTGATGACAAGCTTGTGGAGTATTGTGATGACAATGGCATGGAGCATTGTGATGAAAAAGCATGGAACCTTCTCATGACAGTGTTCAAGGGAGCATTCTGACGACAAGTGTCAGAAGCATTGTGATGACAAATGTATTGAGCATTGTTATGAAAAAGGTCATGGAGCATTGTGATGACAAGGGCATGGAGTATTGTGATGACAGGCATCATGGAGCGTTGTGATGACAAGTGTTTTGGAACATTGTGATCAGAAGTGTTTGGAGCATTGTGATGACAGTGGTCATGAATCATTTTGATTTCAAGGAGCATGTAGCATTGTGATGACAAGAGCATGAAGCAATGTGATCCCAAGGTTCTTGGGGGATGGTGATGACAATGGTAATGGAGTATTGTGATTATAAGCGCATGGAGCTTTTTGATGACAAAGTCATGTAACATTTTACTGACAAAGGCATGGAGAACTGTGATGACAACGGTCATGGAGCACTGTGATGAAAAGCGTCACGGAGCTTTGTGATAACAGTGGTCATGGAGCATTTGCATGACAAGGGCATGGATCATTGTGATGACAAGGGTCATGGAGCATTTTGATGACAAGAGTCCCGGATCATTGTGTTGTCAGGGTTCATGGAGAGTAGTGATGACAGTGGTCATTGAGCATTGTGATTACTGGGGTCATGGAGCATTATGAAGATAAGAAAATGGCTCATTGTGATTACAAGGTCGTGGAGCATTGTGATGAGAAGACCATGGAGACTTGTGATGACAAGTCTCATGGAGCATTCTGATGAAAACAGGCATGGAGCATTGTGATTACTGCGGTCTTGGAGCATTGTGATGACAAGGGCAAGGAACATTGGGATGAGAATACCATGGAGCATTCTGATGACATGCGTCATGGAGCTTTGTGATGGCAAGGGCATGGAGAATTGTGATTACAGGGGTCTTGGAGCATTGTGATGACAAGGGTCATGTAGTCTTTTGATGACAAGGCCTTGGAACATTGTGATGGCAGGGGTCATGGAGTATTGTTATGACAGGGGTCATGGAGCATTGTGATGACAAGGGCATGGAGCAATGGTCTGAAAAATTTCATGTATTATTGTGATGAGAATGTACATGGAGCATTGGAATGACAAGGGCATGGAACACTGTGATACATGGGTCATGGAAGATTGTAATGACAAGGGCATGGAGCATTGTGATGAGAAGGGCATCGAGCACTGTGATGACAAGCGTCATGGAGCTTTGTGATGGCAATGGCATGGAGCAATGTGATGAGAGGGTTCTTGGAGCATTGTGATGACAATGGCATGGAACATTGTGTTGCCAAGGGTCATGGCGCTTTGTGATGAAAAAGTCATGGAGCATTTTGATGACAAGTGTGTGTTTCATTGTGATGAGAAGGGCAGGGAGCATTGTGATGAGAGGGTCATGGAGCAATTTGATGAAAAGTGTCATGGAACATTGTGATGACAGGGGTTATGGAACATTGTGATGTCAGGTGTCATGGACCATTGTGATGAAAAGGGTTATGGAGCAGTTTGATGACAGGGGTTATGGAATATTGTGATGACGGGGATGAGGGAGTATTTGTGATGACTAGTGATGGAACATTGTGATATCAGTGGTGAGAAAGCATTTTCATGAGAATTGAATGGAGCATTGTGATGACAATGTTTATGGAGCATTGTGGTGACAAGGGTGTGGAGCATTGTGATAACAAGCGCATGGCACATTGTGATGACATGGGTCATGGAGCATTGTGCTGACAAGCGCATGGAGCATTGTGATGGCAAGGGTCATGGAACATTGTGCTGACAAAGGCATGGAGCATTGTGATGACAAGGGTCACAGGGTTTTGTGATGAAATGTTCATGGAGCATTGTTGTGACAGAAGTCACAGAGCCTTGTGATGACGAGGGCATGGACCATGGTGATGACAAGGTCAAGAAGCATTGTGATGACTGGAGTCACGGAGCATTGTGATGACAGGGGTCAAGGACCATTGTGATGACAGGGGCATGGCACATTGGTCTGACAAATTTCATGGATTATTGTGATGACAGTTGGCATGGCACATTTTGATGACAAGGGCATGGAGAATTGTGATGACAATGTCATGGATTATTGTGAAGACAGGTGTCAGGGAGCATTATTATGACACTTGTCATGGTCCATTGTGATGAAAATGCCATCGAGGATTGTGATGCCAAGTGTCATGGAGGATTGGGATGACAAAGGTAATGGAGCATTGTGATGACAAGGGTCATGTAGCTTTGTGATGACAAGGACATGGAGCATTGTGATGACAAGGGCCATTGAGAATTTTGATTAGAAAATCGTGAAGCATTGTGATTTCAAGCGCATGGAGCTTGCTATGACAGGGGCCATGGAGCTTTCCGATTACAAGTGCATGGAGAATTGTGATGAAAACAGCATGTAACATTGTGATGAGAAGTGTCATGGAGCATTGTGATGACAAGGACGTGGAGAATTGTGATGCCAAGGGACATGGAGCATTGTGATGACCAGGGCATGGAGCATTGTGATGGCAAGACCGTGGAGCATTATGAGGAGAAGACCATGGATAATTGTGATAACCAGCATCATAGAGCACTGTAGTGATAAGGGGCATGGAGCATGGTGATGACAGGTGTCATATAGCATTGTGATGACAGGGGTCATGGAACATTTTGATGAGAAGTCCATGGAGCATTCTGATGACATGCGTCATGGAGCTTTGTGATGACAAGGGCATGGAGCATTGTGATTACAGTGGTCTTGGAGCATTGTGATGAGAACGGCATGGAGTATTGTGATGACAGGCATCATGGAGTGTGGTGATGACAAGTGTTATGGAACATTGTGATCAAAAGGTTTGGAGCATTGTGAATGACAGAGGTCATGGAGCATTTTGATTTCAAGGAGCAAGGAGCATTGTGATGACAAGTGTATGGAGCATTGTGATGACAAAGGTCATATAGCATTTTGCTGACAAAGGCATGGAGCATTGTGATTACATGGGTCATAGAGTTTTGGGATGACCAGGGCATGGAGCATTGGGCTGAAAATATTCATGGAGTATTGTGATGAGCGGGGACATGGAGCATTGCGATGACAAGGGAATGGAGAATTGTGATGACAAGCCCATGGAGCATTGTGATGAGAAGGCCATGGAGAATTGAGATGACAAGCGTCATGGAGCTTTGTGATGACAAGGGCATGGAGCATTGTAATTACAGGGGTCTTGGAGCACTGTGATGACAAGGATCATGGAGTCTTGTGATGACTAGGGTGTGGAAAACTGTGATGACAAGTGTCATGGAGCATTGTGATGGCAAGAGCATGGAGCATTGTGATGAAAAGTGTCATGGAGCATGTGATGACAAGGTCATGCAGCATTGTGAATTCAGTGGCGTGGAGAACCATTGTGATGATAAGGGGCAATGTTTTTGTGATTACAATGGCATGAAGCATTATGAAGATGGGCATGGAGCATTGTGATTACAGGGTCCTTGGAGCATTTTGATGAAAAGTTTCATGGAGCATTGTGATGAGAGGTGTCCTGGAGCATTGTGGTGACAAGTGTCTTGGAACATTGTGTTTGACAAGGGCACTGAACATTGTGATACAAGGGTCATGGAGAATTGTAATGACAGGGCATGGAGAATTGTGATGAGAAGGGCATGGATCATTGAGATGACAAGTGTCATGGAGCATTGTGATGACAGGGGTAATGGAGCATTGTGATGAGAAGGTCATGGAACATTTGGCTGAAATTTTTCATTGAGTATTGTGATGACAGGGGTCATGGAGCATTGTGATGACAAGGGAATGGAGCATTCTGATGACAAGGTCCTGGAGCATTGTGATGAGAAGACCATGGAGCCCTGTGATGACAAGTCTCATGGAGCATTCTGATGAAAAGGGGCATGGAGCATTGTGATTACAGGGGTCATGGAGCATTGTGATGACAAGGGCATGGAGCATTGTGATGAGAAGGCCATGGAGCATTCTGATGACATGCGTCATAGAGCTTTGTGATGAAAACGACATGGAGCATTGTGATAACAAAGGTCATGGAGCCTTGTGATAACAAGGCCGTGGAACATTGTGATGGCAGGGGTCATGGAGTATTGTTATGAGAGCGATAATGGAGCATTGTGATGACAAGGGCATGGAACAATAGTCTGAAAAGTTTCATGGATTATTGTGATGAGAGTGGGCATGGAGCTTCTTGATGACAAGGGCAAGGAACACTGTGATACATGGGTCATGGAGGATTGTCATGACAAGTGCATGGAGCATTGTGATGAGAAGGGCATGGAGCATTGTGATGAGAAGCGTCATGGAGCTTTGTGGTGACAATGGCATGGAGCAATGTGATGAGAGGTTTCATGGAGCATTGTTATGACAATGGCATGGAGCATTTTAATGAAAAGGCAATGGATCATAGTGATAAAAAAGGCATGGAACCTTTTCATGACAGGGTTCAAGGAGCATTCTGATGACAAGTGTCAGGGAGCATTTTGATTACAAGTGCATTGAGCATTGTGATGACAAAGGTCATGGAGCATTTTGATGACAAGGACATGGATTATTGTGATGACAGGCATCATGGAGCGTTGTGATGACAAGTGATATGTCACATTGAGATCACAAGGGTTTGCAGCATTGTGATGACAGAGGTGATGGATCATTTTGATTTCAAGGAGCATGGAGCATTGTGATGACAACGGCAGGAAGCAATGTGATCCAAATGTTCATGGTGGATTGTGATGACAATGATAATGGAGTATAGTGATGACAAGCACATGGAGCATTGTGATGAAAATGTCCTGTAGCATTTTGCTGACAAAGCATGGAACATTGTGATGACAAGTGTCATGGAACATTTTGATGACAAGTGTCCCGGATCATTGTGTTGTCAGGGGTCAAGGAGCATTTTGATGACAGTGGTCATGGAACATTTTGATGACAGGGGTCATGGAGCATTGTGATGAGAAGTTCATGGAGCATTGGGCTGAAAATATTCATGGAGTATTGTGATGAAAGTGGTCATGGAGCACTGTGATGACAAGGGAATGGAGCATAGTGATGACAATGTCCTGGAGCATTTTGATGAGAAGACCATGGAGCCTTGTGATGAAAATTCTCATGGAGCATTCTGATGTAAAGGGCCATGGACCATTGTGATTACAGGGGTCTTGGAGCATTGTGATGACAAGGCCATGGAGCATTGTGATGAGAAGTCTATGGAGCATTCTGATGACATGCATCATGGAACTTTGTGATGACAAGGAAATGGAGCATTTTGATGTCAAGGGCATGGAGCATTGTGATGAGAAGTGCATGGAGCATTCTGATGACATACATCATGGAGATTTGTGATGACAAGGGCATGGAGCTTTGTGATTACAGTGTTCTCGGAGCATTGTGATGAAAAGGGCATGGATCATTGTGATGAAAAATGCATGGAGCCTTGTCATGACAGGGTTCAAGGAGCATACTGACGACAAGGGTCAGGGAGCATTGTGATGACAAGTGTATTGAGCATTGTGATGACAAAGGTCATAGAGCATTGTGATGAGAAGACCATGGATAATTGTGATGATGAGCGTCATGGGGCGTTGTGATGGCAAGTGTTATGGAATATTGTGATCACAAGGGTTTGTAGCATTGTTATGACAGAGGTCATGGAGCATTTTGATTTCATTGTGAGGACAATAGCATGAAGCACTATGATGATGGGCATGGTGCATTGTGATGACAGGGTTCATGGAGCATTGAGATGAAAAGGGGCATGGAGCATTGTGATTACAGGGGTCTAGGAGCATTGTGATGACAAGGGCATGAAGCATTGTGATCAGAAGGCCATTGAGCATTCTGATGACATGCATCATGGAGCTTTGTGATGACAAGGGCATGGAGCATTGTGATTAGCGGGGTCATGGAGCATTGTGATGACAAGGGTCATGGAGCCTTGTGAAGACAAGGTCGAACAACATTGTCATGGCAGGGTTCATGGAGCATTGTTATGACAGGGGTAATGGAGCATTGTGATGACAAGGGCATGGAGCATTGGTTTGAAAATTTTTATGGATTATAGTGAGGAGAGTGTGCATGTAGCATTGTGATGACAAGTGCACGGAACACTGTGATACATGGGTCATGAAGGATTGTAATGACAAAGGCCTGGAACATTGTGATGAGAAGGGCATCGAGCATTGTGATGACAAGCATCATGGAGCTTTGTGATGACAATGTCATGGAGCAATGTGATGAGAGGGTTCATGGAGCATTGTGATGACAGTGGCATGGAGCATTGTGATGACATGGGTCATGGAGCATTTTGATGACAAGGGTGTGGTGTATTATAATGAGAAGGGCAGGGAGCATTGTGATGACAGGGTCATGGACCAATTTGATGAAAAGGGTCATGATCCATATTGATGACAGGGGTTATGGAACATTGTGATGTCAGGGGTCATGGAGCATTGTGATGATAAGCGGATGTAGCATTTTGTTGAGAGGGGTCATTGAGCATTGTGATGACCGGGGTGAGGGAGTATTGTTATGACTAGTGATGGAACATTGTGATATCAGTGGTGTGAGAGCCTTGTGATGAGATGTGCATGGAGGATTGTGATGACAAGGTTTATGGAGCATTGTGATAACAAGGTTGTGGAGCATTGTGATGACAAGGTTTATGGAGCATTGTGACAACAAGGTGGTGGAGCATTGTGATGACAACGGAATGTCACATGGTGATGACATGGGTCATGGAGCATTGTGCTTACAAGCGCATGGAGCATTGTGATGACAAGGGTCACGGAGCATTGTGATGAAAAGTTCATGGAGCATTGTGGTGGAAAATTTCACAGAGCTTTGTGATGACGAGGGCATGGACCATTGTGATAACAAATGTCATTAAGCATTGTGATAACTGGAGTCACAGAACATTGTGATGACAAGGTTCATGGAGCATTGTGATGACAAGGGCATGGAGCCTTGTGAAGACAAGGCCGTAGAACATTGTGATGGCAGGGTACAGGGAGCATTGTTATGACAGGGGTAATGGAGCATTGCGATGACAAGGGCATGGAGCATTGGTTTGAAAATTTTCATGGATTATTGTGAGGAGAGTGGGCATGTAGCATTGTGATGACAAGGGCATGGAACACTGTGATACATGGGTCATGGAGGACTGTAATGACAAGGGCCTGGAACATTGTGATGAGAAGGGCATCGAGCATTGTGATGACAAGCATCATGGAGCTTTTTGATGACAATGTCATGGAGCAATGTGATGAGAGGGTTCATGGAGCATTGTGATGAAAATGGCATGGAGCATTATGATGCCAAGGGTAATGGAGCATTGTGATGACAAAGGACATGGAGCATTTTGATGACAAGGGTGTGGTGTATTATAATGAGAAGGGCAGGGAGCATTGTGGTGACAGGGTCATGGAGCAATTTGATGAAAAGTGTCATGATACATATTGATGACAGGGGTTATGGAACATTGTGATGTCAGGGGTCATGGAGCATTGTGATGATAAGCTGATGTAGCATTTTGTTGAGAGGGGTCATTGAGCATTGTGATGACCGGGGTGAGGGAGTATTGTCATGACTAGTGATGGAACATTGTGATATCAGTGGTGTGAGAGCCTTTTGATTAGATGTGCATGGAGCATTGTGATGACAAGGTTTATGGAGCATTGTGATAACAAGGATGTGGAGCATTGTGATGACAACGGAATGGCACATGGTGATGACATGGGTGATGGAGCATTGTGCTGACAAAGGCATGGAGCATTGTGATGAGAAGGGTCACGGAGCATTGTGATGAAAAATTCATGGAGCATTGTGGTGACAAAGGTCACAGAGCCTTGTGATGACAAGCGCATGGACCATTGTGATAACAAAGGTCATTAAGCATTGTGATGACTGGAGTCATGGAGCATTGTGATGACAGGGGTCATGGAGCATTGTGATGACAAGGGCATGGAGCATTGTGATGACAGGGGCATGGAGCATTGGTCTGACAAGTTTCATGGATTATTTTGATGACAGTGGGCATGGTGCATTGTGATGACAAGGGCATGTAATATTGTGATGACAAGGTCATGAGTATTGTGAACACAGGTGTCAGGGAGCATTGTGATGACATATATCATGGTCCATTGTGATGATAATGGCATGGAGCATTGTGATGCCAAATGTCATGGAGGATTGTGATGACAAAGGTAATGGAGCATTGTGATGACAAGGGCATGGAGCATTGTGATGACAGGGGCATGGAGCATTGGTCTGACAAGTTTCATGGATTATTTTGATGACAGTGGGCATGGCGCATTTTGATGACAAGGGCATGGAATATTGTGATGACAAGATCATGGAGTATTGTGAACACAGGTGTCAGGGAGCATTGTGATGACATATAACATGGTCCATTGTGATGACAAGGGCTTGGAGCATTGTAATGACAAGGGTAATGGAGCATTGTTATGAGAAGGGCATGGAGCATTGTGATGACAAGGTCCATTGAGAATTTTGATGACAAAGTCGTGAAGTTTTGTGATGACAAGCAAATGGAGTTTGCTATGACAGGGGTCCTGGATCATTGTGATGACAAGTGCATGGAGAATTGTGAAGAGAGGAGCATGTCACATTGTGATGAGAAGTGTCTTGGAGCATTGTGATGACAAGGACGTGGAGAATTGTGATGACAAGGGACATGGAGGAATGTGATGACCAGGGCATGGAGCATTGTGATGGCAAGACCGTGGAGCATTGTGATGAGAAGACCGTGGATAATTGTGATGATGAGCATCAGGGAGCACTGTAATGGCAAGGGGCCTGGAGCATTGTGATGACAGGTGTTATGGAGCATTGTGATGACAAGTTTGTGTAGTATTGTGATGACAATGGCATAGAGCAATGTGATGAAAAGGGCATGGATCATTGTGATGAAAAAAGCATGGAGCCTTGTCATGAAATGGTTCAAGGAGCATACTGACGACAAGTGTCAGGGAGAATTGTGGTGACAAGTGTATTGAGCATTGTGATGAGAAAGGTCATGGAGCATTGTGATGAGAAGACCATGGATAATTGTGATGACGAGTGTCATGGGGTGTTGTGATGACAAGTATTATGGAACATTCTGATCTCAAGGATTTGGAGCATTGTTATGATAGAGGTCATGGAGCATTTTGATTTCATTTTGATGACAATAGCATGAAGCATTATGATGATGGGCATGGTGCATTGTGATTACACGGTTCATGGAGCATTGTGATGACAAGAGCATGGAACATTGTTATGAGAAGGCCATGGAGCATTCTGATGACATGCGTCATGGAGCTTTGTGATGACAAGGGCATGGAGCTTTGTGATGACAAGGGTCATGGAGCCTTGTGATGAATAGGCCATGGAACATTGTGCTGGCAGGGGTCATGGAGCATTGTTATGACAGGGGTAATGGAGCATTGTGATGACAAGTGCATGGAACATTGGTCTGAAAAATTTCATGGATTATTGTGATGAGGGTGAGCATGGAGCATTGTGATGACAAAATCACGGAACACTGTGATACATGGGTCATGGAGAATTGTAATGACAAGGGCATTGAGCATTGTGAAGAGAAGGGCATCAAACATTGTGATGACAATGTCATGGAGCAATGTGATGAGAGTGTTCATGGAGAATTGTGATGACATTGACATGGAGCATTGTGATGCCAAGTGTCATGGAGCATTGTGATGACAAAGGTCATGGAGGATTTTGATGACACGGGCGTGGTGCATTGTGATGAGTAGGGCAGGGAGCATTGTGATGACAGGGTCATTGAGCAATTAGATGAAAACGGTCATGGAACATTTTGATGACAGGAGTAATTGAACATTGTGATATCAGGGTTCAGTGAGCCTTGTGATGACAAGGGCATGGAGCACTGTGATGAAAAGGGCCATTAAGAATTTTGATGACAAGGTCGTGAAGCATTGTGGTGACAAGCGCATAGAGCTTGCTATGACAGGCGTCATGGAGAATTGTGATGACAAGTGAATGGAGAATTGTGATGACAAGAGCATGTAACTTTGTGATGAGAAGTGTCATGGAGCATTGTCAGGGCAAGGACGTGGAGAATTGTGATGACAAGGGTCATGGAGCATTCTGGTGACAAGCTTGTGGAGTATTGTGATGACAATGGCATGGAGCATTTTGATGAAAAAGCCATGGAGCATTGTGATGACTAGTGCATGGATTATTGTGATGACACACATGGAGCATTGTGATGACAAGTGTTATGGAACATTGTGATCACAAGGGTTTTGAACATTGTAATGACAGAGGTCATGGATCATTCTGATTTCAAGGAGCATGGAGCATTGTGATGACAATGGAATGAATCAACATGATCCCATGGTTCATGGAGGATTGTGATGACAAGCGCATGGAGCATTGTGATGACAATGTCATGGAGCATTTTGCTGACAAAGGCATGGAGAATTGTGATGACAAGAATCCCGGTTCATTGTGTTTTCAGTGGTCATGGAGCATTGTGATGACCGTGGTCATGGAGTATTGTGATGACAAGTGTCATGGAGCATTGTGATGACAAGGGAATTGAGCATTGTGATGAAAAGGTCCTGGAACATTGTGATGAGAAGACCATGGAGCCTTGTGTTGACAAGTCTCATGGAGCATTCTGATGACAAGGGGCATGGATCATTGTGATTACAGGGTTCTTGGAGCATTGTGATGACAAGGGCATGGATCATTGTGATGAAAACGGCATGGAGCCTTTTCATGACAGGGTTCAAGGAGCATAATGACGACAAGTATCATGGAGCATTGTGATGACAAGTGTATTTAGCATTGTGATGACAAAGGTTATGGAGCATTGTGATGAGAAGACCTTGGATAATTGTGATGACAAGCATCATGGGGCGTTGTGATGACAAGTGTTATGGAACATTGTGATCACAAGAGTTTGGAGCATTGTGATGACAGAAGTCATGGAGCATATTGATTTCATTGTGATGACAATAGCATGAAGCATTATGATGATGGGCATGCTGCATTGTGATGACAGGGTTCATGGTGCATTGAAATGAAAAGGGGCATGGAGCATTGTGATTACAGGGTTCTTGGAGCATTGTGATGACAAGGGCATGGAGCATTGTGATTACAGGGGTCTTGGAGCACTCTGATGACAAGGGTCATGGAGCCTTGTGATGACAAGGCCGTGGAATATTTTGATGGCTGGGGTCATGGAGCATTGTTATGACAGGTGTATTGGAACATTGTGATGATAAGGGCATGGAACATAGGTCTGAAAATTTTCATGAATTATTGTGATGAGAGTGGACATGGAGCATTGTGATGACAAGGGCATGGAACACTGTGATACGTGGGTCATGGAGGATTGTAATGAAAAGGGCATGGAGCATTTTGATGAGAATTGCATCGAACATTGTGATGACAAGCGTCATGGAGCATTGTGATGCCAAGGGTCATGGAGCTTTGTGATGACAAAGGTCATGGAGCATTTTGATGACAAGGGCATGGTGCATTGTGATGAGAAGGGCAGGAAGCTTTGTGATGACAGGTTCAAAGAGCAATTTGATGAAAAGTGTCATGGAACATTTTGATGACAGCGGTTATGGAACATTGTGATGTCAGGGGTCATGGAGCATTGTGATGAAATGTGTCATGGAGCATTTTGATGACAGGGGTTATGGAACATTTTGATGTCAGGGGTCATGGAGCATTGTGATGATATGGGCATGTAGCATTTTGATGACAGGGGTCATGGAACGTTGTGATGACAGGGTTGAGGGAGTATTGTGATGACGAGTGGTGGAACATTGTGACATCTGTGGTGAGAGAGAATTTTGATGAGAAGTGCATGGAGCCTTGTGATGACAAGGTTTAACGAGCATTGTGATGAAAAGTTTGTGGAACATTGTGATGATAAGCGCATGGCGCACTGTGATGACAAGGGTCATGGAGCATTGTGATGACAAAAGTCACGTTGCATTGTAATGAAAAATTCAGGGAACATTGTGGTGACAAAGGTCAAAGGGTCTTGTGATGACAAAGGCATGGACCATTGTGATGATAAAGGTCATGAAGCATTGTGATGACTGGAGTCACGGAGCTTTGTGATGACAGGGGTCATGGAACATTGTGAAGACAGGGGCATGGAAAATTGTGATGACAAGTTTCATGGATTATTGTGATGACAGTGGGCATGGCACATTGTGATGACAAGGGCATCGAGCATTTTGATGACAAGGTCATAGATTATTGTGAAGACTAGTGTCAGGGAGCATTGTGATGACATATGTCATGGTCCATTGTTATGATAATGGCTTGGAGCATTGTGATGCAAAGTGTCATGGAGGATTGTGATGACAAAGGCAATGGAGCATTGTGATGACAAGGGCTTGGAGCATTGTGATGAGAAGGCTATGGAGCATTCTGATGACAGGCGTCATGGAGCTTTGTGATGACAAGGGCATGGAGCATTGTGATTACTGGGGTCTTGGAGCATTGTGATGAAAGTGGCATGGATCATTGTGATGAAAAATGCATGGAGCCTTGTCATGACAGGTTTCAAAGAGCATACTGGTGGTAAGTGTCAGGGAGCATTGTGATGACAAGTTTATTGAGCATTGTGATGACAAAGGTCATGGAGCATTGTGATGAGAAGACCATGGATATTTGTGATGACGAGCGACATGGGGCGTTGTGATGACAAGTGTTATGGAACATTGTGTTCACAAGGGTTTGGAGCATTGTGATGACAGAGGTCATGGATCAATTTGATTTCAAGGAGCATGGAGCATTTTGATGACAAGGGCATGAAGCAATGTGAACCCAAATTTCAAGGAGGATTGTGATGACAAGCGCATGGAGCATTGTGATGACAAGGTCATGTAGCATTTTGTTGACAAAGGCATGGAGCATTGTGATGACGAGGGTCATGGAGCACTGTGATGACAGGCGTCATGGAGCATTGTGATTACATGGAATATGGAACATTGGGATGACAAGGGCATGGATCATAGAAATGACAAGAGTCATGGAGCATTTTGATGACAAGAATCCCGGATATTTGTGTTTTCAGGGGTCATGGAGGTTTGTGATGGGGTTGGTCATGGAGCACCATGATGACAGGGGCAATGGAGCATTGTGATGAGAAGTTCATGGAGCATTGGGCTGAAAATGTTCATGGAGTATTGTTAAGACAGGAGTCATGGAGCACTGTGATGGCAAGGGAATGGAGCATTGTGATGATAAGGCCCTGGAACATTGTGATGAGAAAACCATGGAGCTTTGTGATGACAAGTCCCATGGAGCATTCTGATGAAAACGGCATGAGGCACTGTGATTACAGGGGTCTTGGAGCATTGTGATGACAAGGGCATGGAGCATTGTGATGAGAAGGCCTTGGAGCATTCTGATCACATGGGTCATGTAGCTTTGTGATGACAAGGGCATGGAGCATTGTGATTACAGGGGTCTTGGAGCATTGTGATGAAAGGAGCATGGATCATTGTGATGAAAAAGACATGGAGCCTTGTCATGACAAGATTCATAGAGCATACTGGCGAAAAGTGTCTGGGAACATTGTGTTGACAAGTGTATTGAGCATTGTGATGACAATGGTCATGGAGCATTGTGATGAGAAGACCATGGATAATTGTGATGATGAGCGTCATGGGGCATTGTGATGACAAGTGTTATGGAACATTGTGATCACAAGGGTTTGGAGCATTGTGATGACAGAGGTCATGGAGCATTTTGATTTAATTGTGATGACAATAGAATGAAGCATTATGATGATGGGCATGGTGCATTGTGATGACAGGGTTCATGGAGCATTGAGATGAAAAGGGGCATGGAACATTGTGATTACAGGGTTCTTGGAGCATTATGATGACAAGGGCATGGAGCATTGTGATGAGAAGGCCTTGGAGCATTCTGATGACTTGCGTCATGGAGCTTTGTGATGACAAAGGCATGGAGAATTTTGATTACAGGGGTCTTGGAGCATTGTGATGACAAGGGTCATGGAGCGTTGTGAAGAAAAGGCCTTCGAAAATTGTGATGGAAGTGGTCATGGAGCATTGTTATGACAGGGGTAATGGACCATTGTGATGACAAGATCATGGAGCATTGGTCTGAAATGTTTCATGGTTTATTTTGATGAGGGTGGGCATGGAGCATTGTGATGAAAAGGGCACGGAAAACTGTGATACATGGGTCATTGAGAATTGTAATGACCAGGGCGTGGAGTATTGTGATTAGAAGGGCATCGAGCATTGTGATGACAAGCGTCATGGAGCTTTGTGATGACAAGGGCATGGAGCAATGTGATGAGAGGTTTCATGGAGGACTGTGATGACAATGGCATGGAGCATTGTGATGTCAAGTGTCATTGAGCTTTGTCATGACAAAGGCCATGGAGCATTTTGATGACAAGTGTGTGGTGCATTGTGATGAAAAGGGCAGGGAGCATTGTGATGACAGGGTCATGGAGCAATTTGATGAAAAGTGTCATGGATCATTTTGATGACAGTGGTTATGGAACATTGTGATATCAGGGGTCATGGAGCATTGTGATGAAAAGGGTCAAGGAGAATTTTGATGTCAGGGATTATGGAACATTGTGATGTCAGGTGTCATGGAGCATTGTGATGATACGGGCATATAGCATTGTGATGACAGGGGTCATGGAACATTGTGATAAAAGGGGTGAGGGAGTATTGTGATGACTAGTGATGGAACATTGTGATATAAATATTGAAGGGCATTTTGATGAGAAGTGCATGGAGCATTGTGATCACAAGTTTTATGGAGCATTGTGATGACAAAGTTGTGGAGCATTGTGATGACAAGTGCATGGCGGATTGTGATGACATGGGTCATGGAGCATTGTGCTGACAAGTGCATGGAGCATTGTGATGACAAGGGTCATGGAGCAGTGTGCTGACAAATGCATGGATCATTGTGATGACAAGGGTCAAGGAGCATTGTGATGAAAAGTTCATAGAGCATTGTGGTGACAAAGGTCACAGAGCCTTGTGATGATGAGGGCATGGACCATTCTGATGACAAAGGTCATGAAGCATTGTGATGACTGGAGTCACGGAGCATTTTGATGACAAGGGCATGGAGCATTGTAATGACAGGGGCATGGAACATTGGTCTGACAAGTTTAATGAATTATTGCGATGACAGTGGGCATGGCTCTTGTGATGACAAGGGCATGGAGCATTGTGATGAGAAGGTCATGGATTATTGTGAAGACAGTTGTCAGGGAACATTGTGATGACATATATCATGGTCCATGGTGATGACAATGGCATGGAGAATTGTGATGCCAAGTGTCTTGGAGGATTGTGATGAGAAATGAAATGGAACATTGGGATGGCAAGGGCTTGGAGCATTGTGATGACAGGTTCAAAGGGCAATTTGATGAAAAGTATCAATAAACCTTTTGATGAAATGGGTTATTGAACATTGTGATGTCAGGGGTCATGGAGCATTGTGATGAAAAGTGTCATGGAGCATTTTGATGACAGGCATTATGGAACATTGTGATGTCAGGGGCCATGGAGCATTGTGATGTTAACTGCATGTAGCATTGTGATGACAGGCGTCATGGATCATTGTGATGACAGGGGTGAGGGAGTATTTTGATGACTAGTGATGGAACATTGTGATATCAATGGTGAGAGAGCATTTTGATGAGAAGTGCATGGAGCATTTTGATGACAATATTTATGGAGCATTGTGATGACAACGTTGCGGAGCACTGTGAGGACAAGTGCATGGTGCATTGTGATGACAAGTGTCATGGAGCATTTTGCTGACAAAGGCATGGAGCATTGAGATGACAAGGGTCACGGAGCATTGTGATGAAAAATTCAGGGAGCATTGTGGTGAAAAAGGTCACAGAGCCTTGTGATGATGAGGGCATGGATCATTGTGATGACAAAGGTCATGACTCAATGTGTTGACTGGAGTCACAGAGCATTGTGATGACAGGGGTCATGGAGCTTTGTGATGACATGGGCATGGAGCATTGTGATGACAGGGGCATGGAACATTGGTCTGATTAATTTCATGGATTATTCTGATGAGAGTGGTCATGACGCATTGTCATGACAAGGGCATCGAGTATTGTGATGACAAGGTCATGGAGTATTGTGAAGACAGTTGACAGGGAGCATTGTGATGACATATGTCATGGTCCATTGTGATGACAATGGCATGGAGCATTGTGATGCCAAGTGTCATGGAGGATTGTGATGAAAAAGGTAATGGAGCATTGTGATGAGAAGGGCCATTGAGAATTTTGATGAAAAGGTCGTGAAGCATTGTGATGAAAAGCACATGGAGCTTGCTATGACAGGGGTCATGGAGCATTGTCATGACAAGTGCACAGAGAATTGTGATGACAATTGCATGTAACATTGTGATGAGTAGTGTCATGGATCATTGTATTGACAAGGACATGGAGAATTGTGATTGCAAGGGACATGCAGCACTGTGATGACCAGGGCATGGGGCATTGTGATGGCATTTCCGTGGAGCATTGTGATGAGAAGAACGTGGAGCACTGTATTGAGAACACCGTGGAAAATTGTGATGATGAGCGTCATGGAGCACTGTAATGACAAGGAACATGGAGCATTGTGATGACTGGTGTCATGGAGCATTGTGATGACAGTGGTCATGGAGCAATGTGATGACAAGGGTCATGGAGCATTCTGATGACAAGCTTGTGGAGTATTTTGATGACAATGGCATGGAGCATTGTGATGAAAATTGCATGGATCATTGTGATGAAAAAGGCATGGAGCCTTTTCATGACAGTTTTCAAGGAGTATTCTGATGACAAGTGTCAGGGAGCATTGTGATGACATGTGTATTGAGTATTGTGATGACAAAGGTCATGGAGCTCTGTGAAGACAAGGGCATGGACTATTGTGGTGACAGGCATCATGGAGCGTTGTGATGACAAGTGTTCTGGAACATTGTGATCACAAGGGTTTGGAGCATTTTGATGACAGAGGCCATGGATCATTTTGATTTCAAGGAGCATGGAGCATTGTGATGACAAGGGCATGAAGCAATGTGATCCCAAGGTTCATGGAGTATTGTGATGACAAGTGCATGGAGCACTGTGATGACAAGGTCATTTAGCATTTTGCTGACAAAGGCATGGAGCATTGCGATGACAAGTGTCATGGTACACTGTGATGACAAGCGTCATGGAGCATTTTGATTACAGGGGTCATGGAGCATTGGGATGACAAGGGGATGGATCATTGCGATGACAAGTGTTATGGAGCTTTTTGATGACAAGAGTCGCGGATCATTGTGTTTTCAGGTGTCAGGTAGTGTTGTGATGACAATGGTCATGGAGCATTGTGATGACAGGGGTCATGTAGCATTGTGATGAGAAGATCATGGATCATTGGGCTGAAAATGTTCATGGAGTATTGTGATGACAGTGTCATGGATCATTGTGATGACAAGGGAATGGAACATTGTGATTACAAGGGAATGGAGCATTGTGATGAGAAGACTATGGAGCCTTGTGATGACAAGTCTCATGGAGCATTCTGATGAAAAGTGGCATGGATCATTGTGATTACAGGGGTCTTGGAGCATTGTGATGACAAGGGCATAGAGCATTTTGATGAGAAGGCCATGGAGCATTCTGATGACATGCGTCATGGAGCTTTGTGATGACAAGGGCATGGAACATTGTGATTACAGTGGTATTGGAGCATTGTGATGAAAAGGTCATGGAGACTTGTCATGACAGTGTTCAAGGAGCATACTGACGACAAGGGTCAGGGAACATTGTGATGATATGTGTATTGAGCATTGTGATGACAAAGGTAATGGAGCATTGTGATGAGAAGTCCATGGATATTTGTGATGACAAGCGTCAAGGAGCGTTGTGATGACAAGTGTTATGGAACATTGTGATCACAAGGGTTTGGAGCATTGTGATGACAGAGGTCATGGAGCATTTTGCTGTCATTGTGATGACAATAGCATGAAGCATTATGATGATGGGCATGGTGCATTTTGACGACAGGGTTCATAGTGCATTGAGATGAAAAGGGGCATGGAGCATTGTGATTACAGGTTTCTTGGAGCATTGTGATGACAAGGGCATGGAGCACTGTGATGAGAAGGTCATAGAGCATTCTGATGACATGAATCATGGAGCTTTGTGATGACAAGGGCATTGAGCATTGTGATTACAGGGGTCTTCGAGCACTGTTATGACAAGGGTCATGGAAACTTGTGATGACAAGGCCGTGTAATATTTTGATGGCTTGTGTCATGGAACATTGTTATTTCAGGGGTAATGGAGCATTGGGATGACAAGGGCATGGAGCTTAGGTCTGAACAATTTCATGGATTATTGTGATGAGAGTGCACATGGAGCATTGTGATGACAAGGGCAAGGAACACTGTGATATATGGGTCATGGAGGATTGTAATGAGAAGGGCATGGAGCATTGTGATGAGAAGGGCATCTAGCATTGTGATGACAAGCGTAATGCAGCATTGTGATGCCAATGGTCATAGATCTTTGTGATGACAAAGGTCATGGAGTATATTGATGACAATGGCGTGGTGCACTGTGATGAGAAGGGCAAGGAACACTGTGATATATGGGTCATGGAGGATTGTAATGAGAAGGGCATGGAGCATTGTGATGAGAAGGGCATCGATCATTGTGATGACAAGCGTAATGCAGCATTGTGATGCCAATGGTCATAGATCTTTGTGATGACAAAGGTCATGGAGTATATTGATGACAATGGCGTGGTGCATTGTGATGAGAAGGGCAGGAAGCATTTTTATGACAGGGTCAAGGAGCAATTTGATTACAAGGGCAGGGAGCATTGTGATGACAAGTGCTTGTGGAATTGTGATGACAAGTGTCATGGAGCACTGTGATGACAAGGGCATGGAGCATTGTGGTGACAAGGGCTATTGAGAACTTTGGTGATAAGGTCGTGAAGAATTGTGATGACAAGCGCATGGAACTTGCTATGAAAGGGGTCAAGGAGCATTGCGATGACAAGTGCATGGAGCATTGTGATGAAAAAGGATTATTTTCAAAGAATATTCTTTTGACTAGCTAAATCACCTCAATTTTATATGTTTTCTGTTTTATTAAGCTCTGCTCATATCTTTATTTATATATTTTTTTAGGTTCTCAGGGTTTATTGTTTTGATCTTCTGATGTCAAATAAAACACTTGGATATTAATTTTAATAAATCTTTTTAATTATATAGACTTGAAAAGTTTGAAGGATCCAACTTACTTGTAAGTATCTAATGGTCACGTCCAGCACATTGTTGTAGGCCTAAGGCTTAGTTCACCATATATCAATGTATATATTGACATATTTTCCCCTTGCCTTTCTGTGATTCCCTACATCTCACCTTTCTTTGCAGACAAGCCATTTGAAATACCCTCAACTTATTTCACAGCCAATAACTCTTTGAAATAATGTGTATTTTTAGATAAATCTTCTTATATAATTAGGCAGAAAATCACACCTGCCATATTTTTCAAAAAGGCATAATTTCACTCTTCTCAATGATTAATCTGTTGTATTACACAAGCTGTGAGTTTTTAGCTTTATCAATGACATGTACTTTAAAAATGTTTTAAAGATCCTACCAGTCTTTGAAAACATCCTTGTTCCTTGTTTCAGTTCCAGTTTTATGTATATTTTCTGCCTTGCACCTGATTATTCCAACATCTGATGGATGGCCTTGGGAATCTAATTCTGGTATTGATTGTTTTTGCTGATTGTCTCCACTTGTAGCTGATTTCTTCATTATTGTGTAAATTTAGATCATGAGCTCATGTTTAGCTAAACAGCTGACCTTGTAAGAGGCTTAGGTGTGAACGTTTGTGAGTTTGAGCAGAAAGTTGGCAAAGATTTTTTTTGTGTCCCTACACTGAATTGACCGCAAGGATCCCGTTAACTAGAAGTGTTGGGCCAATACTCCCTCTGGTGGCAGGGCACTCAGACAGGGCTGTGTTGGGGCCCCCGCTCTGAGTCAGGGGAACTGAGTGGGCAGGGGCCCAGCAGGAGCCTCTCCGCATATGCCCCATGTTCCCAACAGCCTGTGACCTTCGGTCACCTGGCAGGAATCTACAAAGCCCAGACCTATGGTAACCTGTGCAGGGAGGTGTACCTCGCGGATATGTTCCACACACACTTCAAGTAGGATGGCGGCCTGTGTGGAAAGGTGAGCGGCCGGGCTGCCGCGAAGACCAAGAATGCGCTGTTTGGCTTTTGCCTAAATGCTAGTGCCACACCCGTCATCCTGCCGGGATATGAGTGCCCTGCCCTGTGCCCCCTGCTCCCCTGCCCTTTGTTCAGACACAGCAGAGATGGTCACACCCACTCCCTCAGTGAGGACAGTGTTCCAACCTCCTGCAACCTCTCCCCCTCTCCGCAGGTTGCCATGGACTACAGAAGCTGCCTCCTGAGGCCAGGGCGTTCTGAGGATGCCAAGGGCAGGCATGATGGCCTTAAATGATTTCCTCCTCTGTCAGTGTTGGTAAACCTTAGGAGCTAGGAAATTGTTCACTTTACATAAAAGTTCAAATTTACTGATATTTCATATAGTCTATGCTATAATATTGCCCTGATACTTTCTGTGTATTATTTACTTAAGTTTTTGTTTTGCTTAATCAAAGTGTATTTTTTAAATCTTTTCAAAGAATATTCTTTTGACTTACCAAATCACCTCAGTTTTATACGTTTTCTATTTTATTAAGTTTTGCTCATATTTAATTTATATACTTTCTGTGTTCTCACGGTTTATTGTTTTGATTTTCTGATGTCAATTAAAACACATGTTTATTAATTTTAGTAAATCTTTTTAATTATAAAGAGTTGAACTTTTTGAAGATTCCAGTTTACTTGTAATTATCTAAGGGTCAGGTCCTCCACATTGTTGCTGGCTTAAGGCTTAATTTACCATATAGCAATGTATATACTGACGTATTTTCCTCTTGACTTTCTGTGTTTTCCCCCTTCTCACCTTTCTTTGAAGACAAGCTCTTTGAAATACCCTTAACTTATTTTACAGCCAATAAGTCTTTAAAATAATGTGTATTTTTTAAGATAAATCTTCTCTTATAATTAGGCAGAAAATCTGACCTGCCATATTTTTCAAAACAGTATAATTGCATTCTTCTCCATGAGTATTCTGTTGTATTACACAACCTTCGAATTTTTAGCTTTATCAATGACATGTATTTTAAAAAAGTTTTAATGATCCTACTAGTCTTTGAAAACATCCTTGTTCCTTGTTTCAGTTCTACTTTTATGTATATTTTCTGTCTTGCACCTGATTATTCCAACATCTGATGGATGGCCTTGGGAATCTAATTCTGGTATTGATTGTTTTTGCTGATTGTCTCCACTTGTAGCTGATTGCTTCATTTCTGTGTCAATTTAGATCATGAGCTCATGTTTAGCTAAACAGCTGACCTTGTAAGAGGCTTAGGTGTGAACGCTCGTAAGCTTCAGCAGAAAGTCTGCAAAGATTTATTTGTTTCCCTCCAATGAATTGACCGCAAGGACCCCGTTAAATCGAAGTGTTGCGTCAATACTCCCTCTAGTAGCGGGGCACTCAGACTGGGCTGCTTTGTGGACCCCATTCTGAGGCAGGGGCACTGAGAGGCCAGGGGCACAGGCAGGAGCTTCTCATCATGTGTCACAGGGATCCAACTGCCAGTGAACATCAGTCACCTGGAAGGAAGCTACGACGCCCAGACATATATTTACCCGTGAAGCGAGGTGTACTCCCTGTACACGTTTCACACACACATCAAGTAGGAGGGCGGCCTGAGTGGAAAGCTGAGAGGCCAGGTTTCCGTGCAGACAAGGAAGGCACTCTTCAGCCTCAGCCTAAATGCTTGTGCCACCCGCCTGTGCCTGCCAGTCTCTGAGGTCCCTGAAATGTGCCCCAAGCTCCCCTGCACTTTGTTCAGTCACAGCAGAGAGGGCCATATGCACACCCTCAGTGAGGGCAGTGTTCCAACCTCCTGCAGCCCCTCACCCTCTCTGCAGATTTCCATGGACTACAGAAGCTGCATCCTGAGGCCAGGGCTTTCCAAGAATTCCAAGGGCAGATATGATGGCCTTAAATGATTACCTCTTGTGTCAGTTTTTGTAAACTTTAGGAGCTAGGAAATGGTCCACTTTACAGAAACGTTCAAATTTACTGACATTTCATATATTCTCTTCTATATCATTGTCCTGGTTCTTTCTGTATATTATTTACTTATGTTTTTGTTTTGCTTACTTAAATAGTGTTTTTTAAATGTTTTCAAAGAATATTCTTTTGACTTACTGAATCACCTCAATTTTATAAGTTTTATCTTTTCTTAAGTTCTGCTTATATTTTATTTATATTTTTTATCTGTTCTCAGGGTTTATTATTTTGATTTTGTGATATCAATTAAAACACTTGGATATTAATTTTAATACATGTTTTTAATTGTAAAGAGTTGAACTTTCGAAGACTACAGCATACTTGTAAGTATCTAAGGGTCAGGTCCTCCGCATTGTTGCTGGCTTAAAGCTTAGTTCACCATATAGCAATGTATATATTTACATATTTTCCACTCGAATTTCTGTGTTTTCCCACTTCTCAAATTTACTTGCGAACAATACCTTTGAAATACCCTTAACTTATTTTACAGCCAATAAGTTTTTAAAACAATGTGTATGTTTTTAGATAAATCTTCTTATATAATTAGGCAGAAAATCTGATCTGCCATATTTTTCAAAACATCTTAATTTCACTCTTCTCCGTGAACAATCTGTTGTATTACACAACCTTCGCATATTTAGCTTTCTCAATGACATGTAATTTAAAAATGTTTTAAAGATCCTACAAGTCTTTGAAAACATCCTTGTTCCTTGTTTCAGTTCTAGTTTTATGTATATTTTCTGCCTTGCACCTGATTATTCCAACACCTGATGGATGGCCTTGGGAATCTAATTCTGGTATTGATTGTTTTTGCTGATTGTCTCCACATTTAGCTGATTTCTTCATTATTGTGTAAATTTAGATAATGAGCTCATGTTTAGCTAAACATCTGACCTAGTAAGAGGCGTAGGTGTGAACGCTCGTAAGCTTCAGCGGAAAGTCGGCAAAGATTTATTTTGTCCCTCCACTGATTTGCCTGCACAGACCCCGTTTTCTAGAAGTGTTGAGCCAATACTCCCTCTAGAGGCAGGCGACTCATACAGGGCTGATTTGTGGCCCCCGCTCTGGGGCAGGGGCACTTGGCGGCCAGGGGCCTGGGTAGGAGCCTCTCTGCATGTGTCCCAGGGACCTTTGGTCACCTGGCAGGAAGCTACAATGCCCAGGCCTATGGTTACCTGTGCAGTGAGGTGTACTCCGCGGACACGTTCCACACACACTTCAAGTAGGAGGGCAGCCTGAGTGGAAAGATGAGAGGCCGGGCGGCCGCGCCGAAAAAGATGGCGCTGTTTGGCCTGGGCCGAAATGCTTGTGCCACCCCCTGGGCCTGCCGGGTTCTGAGGGCCCCCTGCTCCAATGCCCTTTGTTCAGTCAGGGCAGAGACGGCCACACCCACACCCTCAGTGAGAGCAGTGTTCCAACTTCCTCCAGACCCGCCCCCACTCCGCAGGTTGCCATGGACTACAGAAGCTGAATCCTGAGCTCTGGACGTTCCGAGGATGTCAAGGGCAGACATGATGTCCTCAAATGATTTCCCCTTGTGTCAGTTTTGGTAAACTTTAGGAGCTAGGAAATTGTCCACTTTACAGAAATGTTCAAATTTACTGGCATTTTATATATTCTCTGCTAAGACATTGTCCTGATTCTTTCAGTATATTATTTACTTATGTTTTGTTTTGCTTAATCAAAGTGTTTTTTTTTTAATCTTTTCAAAGAATATTCTTCTGACTTACTAAATCACCTCAATTTTATACGTTTTCTGTTTTGTTTAGTTCCGCTCATATCTTTATTTATATTTTTTCTATGTTCTCAGGGTTTATTGTTTTGATCTTCTAATGTCAAATAAAACACTTGGTTATTAATTTTAATATATTTTTTAATTTTAAAGTGTTGAAATGTTTGAAGACTCCAGCTTACTTTTAAGTATCTAAGGGTCAAGTCCTCCCGATAGTTGCAGGCCTAAGGCTTAGTTCACCATATAGCTATGTATATATTAACATATTTTCCCCTCGACTTTCTGTGATTCCCTACATCTCATCTTTCTTTGTAGACAAGCCATTTGAAATACCCTTAACTTATTTCACAAACAATAAGTCTTTGAAATAATGTGTATTTTTCTAGATAAATCTTCTTTTATAATTAGGCAGGAAATCTGATCTGCCCTATTTTTCAAAACAGCATAATTTCACTCTTCTCCATGATTAATCTGTTGTATTATACAACTTTCGAGTTTTTAGCTTTATCAAAGACATGTACTTTAAAAATGTGTTAAAGATCCTACCAGTCTTTTAAAACATCCTTGTTCATTGTTTCAGTTCTAGTTTTATGTATATTTTCTGTCTTGCACCTGATTATTCCAACATCTGATGTGTAGCCTTGGGAATCTAATTCTGGTATTGATTGTTTTTGCTGATTGTCTCCACTTGTAGCTGACTTCTTCATTATTGTGTAAATTTAGATCATGATCTCACATTTAGCTAAACAGCTGACCTTTTAAGAGGTTTAGGTGTGTACGCTCGTGAACTTCAGCAGAAAGTCAACAAAGATTTATTTGTGTCCCTCCACTGAGTTGCCCGCAAGGACCCCGTTTTCTAAAAGTGTTTTGCCAATAGTACCTCTAGTGGCACGGGACTCAGACAGGGCTGCTTTGTGGAACCCACTCTGAGGCAGCTGCACTGAGCAGCAAGGGGCCCGAGCAGCAGCCTCTCTGCATGTGTCCCAGGGGCCCACCTGCCTGAGACCTTTGGTCACATGGCAGCAACTTATGACCCCCAGACCTATGGTTACCTGTGCAGCAACGTGTATTCTGTGTACATGTTCCACACACTCTTCAAATAGGAGGACAGCCTGAGTGGAAAGGTGAGTGGCTGGGCTGCTGCACAGACCAGGAAGGTGCTCTGTGGCCTGGGCCTAAATCCTTGTGCTACACCGCTGGGCCTGCCTGGTTCTGAGGGCACTTCACTGTGCCCCATGCTCCCCTGCCCTTTGTTCAGTCCCAGCAGAGATGGCCACACCCACAACCTCAGTGAGGGCAGTGTTCCATCGTCCTGCAGCCCCACTCTCTCTCCACAGGTGGCCATGGACTACAGAAGCTGCATCCTGAGGCCAGGGAGTCCCGAGAATGCCAAGGGCAGACATGATGGTCTTAAATGATTTCCTATTGTGTCAGTTTTGGTAAACTTTAGGAGCTAGGAAATTGTCAACTTTATAGAAATGTTCATATTTACTGGCATTTCATATGTTCTATTCTATAACATTGTCCAGATTCTTTCTGTATATTGTTTACTTATGTTTTTGTTTTGGTTAATCAAAGTGTGTTTTTTAAATCTTTTCAAAGAATATTCCTTTGACTTTCTAAATCACCTCAATTTTATACGTTTTCTATTTTCTTAAGCTCTGCTCATATTTTAATTATATTCTTTCTATGTTCTCAGGGTTTATTGTTTTGATCTTCTGATGTCAATTATAACACTTGGTTATTAACTTTAATAAATCTTCTTAATTATAAAGAGTCATACATTTTGAAGATTCCAGCTTACTTGTAAGTTTGTAAGGGTCAGGTCCTCCACATTGTTGCTGACATAACGCTTAATTCATCATATAGCAATTTATATATTGACATATTTTCCCCTCGACTTTCTGTGTTTTCCCACTTCTCACCTTTCTTTGAAGACAAGCCCTTTGAAATACCCTTAACTTATTTTACAGCCAATAAGTCTTTAAAATAATGTGTATTTATTAAGATAAATATTCTTATATAATTAGGCAGAAAATCTGATCTGCCCTATTTTTCAAAACAGCATAATTTCACTCTTCTCCATGATTAATCTGTTGTATTATACAACTTTCGAGTTTTTAGCTTTATCAAAGACATGCAATTTAAAAATGTGTTAAAAATCCTACCAGTCTTTTAAAACATCCTAGTTCCGTGTTACAGTTCTAGTTTTATGTACATTTTCTGCCTTTCACCTGATTATTCCAACATCTGATGGATGGCCTTGGGAATCTAATTCTGGTATGATTGTGTTTGCTGATTGTCTCAACTTGTAGCTGCTTTCTTCATTTTTCTGTAAATTTAGATCAAGAGCTCATGTTTAGCTAAACAGCTGTCCATGTAAGAGGCTTAGGTTTGAACGCTCGTGAGCTTCAGCAGAAAGTCATCAGAGATTTATTTGTCTCTCTCCAATGAGATGCCTGCAAGAACCCCGTTTTCTAGAAGTGTTGGGCCAATACTCCCTCGAGTGGCAGGGCCCTCAGACAGGGGTGCTTTGTGGACCCCACTCTGGCGCATTGGCAGTGAACAGCCAGGGTCCTGGGCAGGAGCCTCTCCACGTGTGTCCCAGGGACCAATCTGCCTGTGACCTTCGGTCACCTGCCAGTTAGCTACGACGCCCAGACCTATGGATACCTGTGCAGGGATGTGTACTCCATGGATACGTTCCACACACACTTCATGTAGGAGGGCGGCCTGAGTGTTAAGGTGAGTGCCCGGGCTGCCACGCAGACCAAGAAGGCACTCTTTGGCCTGGGCATAAATGCTTCTGCCATGCCCCTGGGCCTGCCGTACTCTGATGGTCCTAAACTGGGCGCCCTGCTCCCCTGCCTTTTGTGCAGTTACATCAGAGACGGCCTCAACCACACCCTCAGTGAGGGCCGTGTCTCAACCTCCTGCAGCCCCGCCCCCTCTCCGCAGGTTGCCATGGACTACAGAAGCGGCATCCTGTGGCCAGGGCATTCGTAGGATGCCAAGGGCAGACATGATGACCTTAAATGATTTCCTCTTGTGTCAGTTTTGGTAAATTTTAGGAGCCAGGAAATTGTCCACTTTACAGAAATGTTCAAATTTACTGGCATTTCAAATATTCTATGGTATAACATTGTCCTGATTCTTTCTGTATATTATTTACTTTTGTTTTCGTTTTGCTTAATAGATGTGTGTTTTTAAGTCTTTCCAAAGAATATTCTTTTGACTTACTAAATCACCTGTATTTTATACGTTTTCTGTTTTATTTATTTCTGCTCATATCTTTATTTATATTTTTTCTATGTTCTCAGGGTTTATTGTTTTGATCTTCTGATGTCAAATAAAACACTTGGTTATTAATTTTAATAAATCTTTTTAATTATAATAGGTTGAAATTTTTGAAGATTCCAGCTTACTTGTAAGTATCTAACGATCTGGTCCTCCACATCGTTGCTTGCCTAAGGCTTAATTCATCATATAGCAATGTATATACTGAAATATTTTCCCCTCGACTTTCTGTGTTTTCCCACTTCTCACCTTTCCTTGAAGACAAGCCCTTTGAAATACCCTTCACTTATTTTACATCCAATAAGTCTTTAAAGCAATCCTTATTTTTAAGATAAATCTTCTTATATAATTAGGCAGAAAATCTGATCTGCCATATTTTTCAAAACAGCATATTTTCACTCTTCTCCATGATTAATCTGTTGTATTACATAGCCTTCGAGTTTTTAGCTTTATCAATGACATGTATTTTAAAAATGTTTTAAATATTCTACCTGTCTTTTAAAACATCCTTGTAACTTGTTTCAGTTCTAGTTGAATTTATATCTTTTGCCTTGCACCTGATTATTCCAACATCTGATGGATGCCCTTGGGAATCTAATTCTGGTATTGATTGTTTTAGTGGATTGTCTCCACTTGTAGCTTATTTCTTCATTAATGTGTAAATTTAGATCATGAGCTCAAGCTTAGCTAAAATGCTGACCTTGTAAGAGGCTTAGGTCTGAACTTTCATGAATTTGAGCAGAAAGTCGGCAAAGATTTATATGTGTACCTCCAATGAATAGACTGCAAGGACCCCATTAAATAGAACTGTTGCACCAGTACTCCCTCTTGTGGCAGGGCACTCAGACAAGGCAGCTTTGTGCCCCCCGTTCTGGGGCAGGGGCACTGAGTGGCCAGGGTCCCTGGCAGGAGCCTCTCCGAGTGTGTCACAGGCACCCACCTGCCTGCGACCTTCGGTCACCTGGCAGGAAGCTACGACGCCCAGACCTATGGGGAGGTGTACTC
Organism: Mesoplodon mirus; assembly: GCF_964341445.2. Classification (NCBI taxonomy): domain Eukaryota; kingdom Metazoa; phylum Chordata; class Mammalia; order Artiodactyla; family Ziphiidae; genus Mesoplodon; species Mesoplodon mirus. The sequence continues at coordinate 203,382,287 of NC_138976.1, read as the reverse complement.
TGCCGACATGTTCCACAGACACTTCAAGTTGGAGTGCGGCCTGTGTGGAAAGTTGAGAAGATGTGTTGCTGCGCAGACCAAGAAGTCACTATTTGGCCTGGGCCTAAATGCTTGTGCCTCACCCCTGGGCCTTCCAGGATCTGAGGGCACTGCTCTTGGCCCCCTGCTCCCCTGCCCTTTGTTCAGTCAGAGCAGAGATGGCCACACCCACACCCTCAGCGAGGGCAGTGTTCCAAACTCCTGCATCCCCGCATCCTATCCGGAGGTTGCCATGGACTACAGAAGCTGTATCCTGAGGCCAGGGCGTTCCTAGAATGCCAAGGGCAGACATGATGGCCTTAAATGATTTCCTCTTGTGTCAGTTTTTGTAAACTTTAGGAGCTAGGAAATTTTCCACTTTACAGAAATATTCAAATTTACTGGCATTTCATATATTATGTGCTATAACATTGTCCTGATTCTTTCTGTATATTATTTACTTATGTTTTTGTTTTGCTTAATCAAAGTGTGTTTTTTAAATCTTTTCAAAGAATATTCTTATGACTTACTAAATCACCTCAGTTTTATACGTTTTCTATTTTATTAAGTTCTGCTCATATTTTATTTATTTTCTTTCTATGTTCTCACGGTTTATTGTTTGGATCTTCTGATATCAATTAAAACACTTAGTTATTAAGTTTAATATTCTTTTTAATTATAAAGTTTTGAACTTTTTGAAGATTCCACCTTACTCGTAAGTATGTAAGGGTAAAGTCCTACACATTGTAGAGGGCCTAAGGCTTAGTTCACCATATAACAATGTATATATTTACATATTTTTCCCTCAACTTTCTGTGTTTTCCCACTTCTCACCTTTCTTTGAAGACATGCCCTTTGAAATACCTTTAAATTATATTACAGCCAATAAGTCTTTAAAATAATGTGTATTTTAAAGATAAATCTTCTTATATAATTAGGCAGAAAATCTGATCTGCCATATTTTTCAAAACAGCATATTTTCACTCTTCTCCATGATTAATCTGTTGTATTACACAACCTTCCAGTTATTAGCTTTATCAATGACATGTATTTTAAAAATGTTTTAAAGAGCATACCAGTCTTTAAAAACATCCTTGTTCCTTGTTTCATGTGCAGTGTCAACAAGAGCAACAGTGTCAACAAGTGTCACATGTGATCATGGAGCAGTATCACCATGTGTACTGTCAACTTAGGAACTGTCACCATGGGCACGGTCACCAAGTACACTATAACTTTGTTCACTCTTACTGTGAACACTGTCACCATGGGCACCTTAACCATGGGCATTATCACCAGGAGCATTATCAGCATCGGCACAACAGCCGTGATAAATGTAACCATGGGTCATATCACCGTGAGCACGGTTAGCATGGGCACTGTCACCATGTGCACTGCCCCATTTGTACTCTCACTATGGGAACTGCCACCATGAGCACTGTCACCATGAACACTGACACGAGGAGCACTGCCACGCAGGGCACTGCCACCATGAGAACTGTCACCATGAGAACTATTACTATGAGAATTGTAACCATGGGCAATTTTTCGATGAGTACTGTCACCATCGGTATTTTCACCTTGGGCACTCTCACCGTAAATAGTATTACCATGAGCAATTTCACTGTGAGCACTCTTACCATGGGTACTGGCACAATGCAGACTGTCACCATGAGCCCTGTCACCATGGCAATGTCACCGTAAGAAGTGTCACCATATGCAATGTCACCATGACAATGTTACCATGAGCACTGCCATTTTGAGCACTGTCACCATGAGTACTGTCAGCATTGGCAGTATCAACATGTGCACTATCACCTTGGGTACTATCACTATGAGAACTTTCAGCGTGAGCACTGTCACTGTGGGCAGTGCCATCGTGAGCAATTCTACCATGGGCAATGTAACATGGAAATTATCACTGTGAGCACTGTGAATATGAGCAAGTCACCATGGGAATTCTCAACATAGGTACTCTCTCCAATGGCAATGTCACCATGAGCATTGTCAGCATGGGCAATTTCACCATGAGTACTGTCACCAAAGGCAGTATCACCATGAGAAATGTCACAGTGGGCACTGCCAGCAGGGGCACTATCACCGTGGTTAATGTTATCATGCGCCGTTTCCCAGTGAGCACTGTCACCATGGGCAGTGTCATCATGGGCACTATCATCATTGTCACTGTCACCGTGAGCTCTCTCACCATTGCATTGTGATCTAGGGCACTCTCAACATGAGTGTATCACAGTGGGTATTGCCAGCATGAGCAGTGTCACTAAGGGCAATGCCACCTTGAGCATTATCACCTTGAAAACGACACTGTGAACACTATCACCATAAGCAGTGTCATCATTGTCACTGTCCCCATGAGCACTGCCACAATGAGCACTGTCACCATGGGCACTTCCACCATGAGCACTGTAACCATGAGCCCTGACACAGTGAGGACGGTCTCTATTGGCAATGTCACAATGGACACTATCACCGTGTGCACTATCACCATGAGCATGGTTACCATGGACACTGTCACCATGAGCACTACCGCATCATTACTCTCACCATGGGAACAGCCACCATGAGCACTGCCACAATGAGTACTGTCACCATGAGGACTGTCATTATGAGAATTGCCACCATGGGCACATTCTCGATGAGTACTATGAGCATGGGTAAATTCACCTTGGGCACTGTCACCGTGAGCAGTATTACCATGAGCCCTTTCACTGTGAGCACTGTCACAAAGGGCAATGGCACAATACGGACTGTCACCATGAGCCCTGTCACAATGGGCACTATGACCGTGAGCACTCTCACCTTGGTCACTGTCACAATGGACAGTGTCACCGTGAGTACTGTCACCTTCAGCAGAGGCAGAATGCAGACTGTCACCATGAGCCCTGTCACCATGGGAAATGTCACCATGAGAAGTGTCAACAAAGACAATGTCACTGTGGAATCTGTCACCATGGGCACTGCCACCATTGGCACTGTTATTTTGAGGACTGTCACCATGGGTACTGCAACCATGTGCACTGTCACCATGGGCAATCATGCCATGGGAACTGTCACTGTGAGCACTGTCACCATGGGTATTGCAACCATTAACAGTGTCACAGTGAGTACTGTCAGCATGGGTTTTCACCGTGTGAACTATCACCATAAGCACTGTCACCATTTTTCACTGACACCACGTGCACTACCACCATGTGAATTCTCAACATGGGCACTATAACCGTGAGCAGTGACACCATGAATACTATCTTCACGGGCACTGTCACCAGGGGCATGGACACCATGTGAATGGTTACCATCGTCAGTATCACTGTGATCACTGTCACCATGGGAACTACCAACATAGGCACTGTCATCATGAGCACTTTCAGAATGGGAAATGTCACCATGGGCACTATCACCGTGAAGACTCTCACCATGGGAATTATCGTCATGGGCACTACCACCTTGAGAATTATCACCATGAGGACTGTCACCATGGGTATTGTGACTATGGGCACTATCAGCATTAGAACTGTCACCGAGGTCACTGTCACGATGGAATTTGTCACTGTGAGCACTGTCACAATAGGCAAAGTCACGCTTTACACTGTCCCCTTGGGCCCTGTCACAGTGAGCATTATCACCTTGAGGGTGGTGTCCATGGGCACTGCCACCATGGACACTACCAACTGCAGAATTATCACCATTTGTACTCACAGCGTGGTAATGGTCAACAAGTGCACTATCACTATGCCCACTATTACCATGAGCAGTGTCACCATGGGCAACTTAATCATGGGCACTATCACCGTGAGCACTACCACCATCGGCACTATCACAGTGATCATGTCACCATGGACACTGTCATGGTGAGCACAGTTAACATGAGCATTGTAACTGTGAGCACTGTCACAATGGGTAATGCAACCATGAGCCCAGTCAGCGTGAGCACTGTCAGCATGGGTTGTCAACTTGTGCACTGTCAGCATGAGCACTGTCACCATGGGCACTATAACTATTTTTCAGTGCCACCATGTGCATTACAACCATGTGCACTGTCACCTTGCACACTTTCACCATGAGCACTGTCACCATGATACTGCCATCATGGGCAATGGCACAGCCACCATCTGCAATCTTACCATGGTCACTATCACTGTGAGCACTGTCACCAATGGAACTACCAACATGGGCACTGTCATCATGAGCACTTTCACCATACGAACTGTCACCATGGGCACTATGAACGTGAGAATGTTCACCATGGGCACTGTCACCATGAGCATTGTCAACATAGGCACTGTAACCATGAGAACTGTCACAATGCGCAGGGTCAACAAGGGCACTATCACATGGAGCAGTATCACCATGTGTACTGTCACCGTAGGCACTGTCACCATGGGCACGAACACCAAGTACCCTATCACTATGCTCACTATTACTCTGAACACTGTCACCATGGGCACCTTAACCATGGACACTATCTCCGGGAGCATTATCAGCATCGGTACCACAATCAAGATAACTGTAACGATGGGTCATATCACCGTAAGCACGGTTACCATGGGCACTGTCAGCATTTGCACTGCCCCATCGTACTCTCACCATGGGAACTGCCACCATGAGCACTGTCACCATGAGCACTGACACCATGAGCACTGCCACCCAGGGCAGTGCCACCATGAGCACTGTCACCATAACTGTTGCTATGAGAATTGTAACCATGGGTAATGTCTCAATGAGTAATGTCACCATGTGTATTTTCACCTTGGGCACTCTCAACGTAAACAGTATTACCATTAGCTCTTTCACTGTGAGCACTGTCACCATGGGAACTGGCACAATGTGGTGTGTCACCATGAGCCATGTCACCATGGGAAATGTCACCGTGAGAAGTGTCACCATAGGCAATGTCACCATGGGCAATGTCACCATGGGAAATGCCATTTTGAGCACTGTCACCATGGGTACTGCAACCATGAGTACTGTCACCATGAGTACTGTCACCATGGGCAGTATGACCATGTGCACTGTCACCATGGGAACTATCACCATGACAACACTCAGCGTGAGCACTGTCACTGTGGGAACAGGCATTGTGTGCAATTCCACCATGGGCAATGTCACCATGGGCACTATCACTGTGAGCACTGTCAATATGAGCACGTCAACATGAGCCCTGTCACCATGGGCAATGTCACAGTGAGAAGTGTCACTATAGGCAACGTCACGGTGGGCACTGTCACCATGGTCACTGCCACCATTGTCACTGTCATTTTGAGCACTGTCACCATGGGTACTGCAACCATGAGCGCTGTCACCATGAGCACTGTCACCAATGCGAGTATCACCATGTGCACTGTCACCATGGGCCCTATCACAATGAGAACGGTCAGCATGGGCACTGTCACTGTTGTCAAGGGCACCGTGGGCACTTCCACCATGGGCAATGTCACCATGGGCACTATCACCGTGAGGACTCTCACCATGGGAATTATCGCCATGGGCATTATCAGCATTAGAACTGTCACCGTGGTCACTGTCACGATGGAATATGTCACTGTGAGCACTGTGACGATAGGCAAAGTCACGGTTTGCACTGTCCCTTTGGGCCCTGTGAGGGTGAGCATTATCACTTTGACGGTGGTGTCCATGGGCACTGCCACCATGGACACTACCAACTTGAGAATTATCACCATTTGTACTCTCAGCGTGGTCACGGTCAACAAGTGCACTACCACCATTCTCACTATGACCGTGAGCACTGTCACCATGGGCACCTTAATCATGGGCACTATCACCGTGAGCACTATCACCATCGGCACTATCACTGTGATCACTGTCACCATAGACACTCTCATGTTGAGCAAAGTTAACATGAGCATTGTAACTGTGAGCACTGTCACAATGGGTAATGCAACCATGAGCCCAGTCACTGTGAGCACTGTCAGCATGGGTTGTCACCTTGTGCACTCTCAGCATGAGCACTGTCACCATGGGCACTATAACTATTTTTCAGTGCCACCATGTGCATTACAACCATGTGCACTGTCACCTTGCACACTATCACCATGAGCACTGTCACCATGAGTACTGTCATCATGGGCAATGGCACAGCCACCATCTGCAATCTTACCATGGTCACTATCACTGTGAGCACTGTCACCAATGGAACTACCAACATGGGCACTGTCATCATGAGCACTTTCACCATACGAACTGTCACCATGGGCACTATGAACGTGACAACGGTCACCATGGGCACTGTCACCATGAGCATTGTCACCATAGGCACTATCACCGTGAGAACTGTCACCATGCGCAGGGTCAACACGGACACTATCACATGGAGCAGTATCACCATGTGTACTGTCACCGTAGGCACTGTCACCATGGGCACGGTCATCAAGTACACTATCACAATGCTCACTATTACACTGAACACTGTCACCATGGGCACCTTAACCATGGGCACTATCTCCGGGAGCATTATCAGCATCGGTACCACAATCATGATAACTGTAACCATGGGTCATATCACCGTAAGCACGGTTACCTTGGGGACTGTCACCATGTGCACAGCCCCATCGGTACTCTCACCATGGGAACTGCCACCATGAGCACTGTCACCATGAGCACTGACACCACGAGCACTGCCACCCAGGGAAGTGCCAAATTGAGCACTGTCACCATAACTGTGGCTATGAGAATTGTAACCATGGGCAATTTCTCAATGAGTAAATTCACCATGTGTATTTTCCCCTTGGGCACTCTCAATGTAAACAGTATTACCATTAGCACTTTCACTGTGAGCACTGTCACCATGGGCACTGGCACAATGTGGTGTGTCACCATGAGCCATGTCACCATGGGAATTGTCACCGTGAGAAGTGTCACCATAGGCAATGTCACCATGGGCAATGTCACCATGGGAATTGCCATTTTGAGCACTGTCACCATGGGTACTGCAACAATGAGTACTGTCACCTTGAGTACTGTCATCATTGGCAGTATTACAATGTGCACTGTCATCATGGGCACTATCACCATGACAACTCACAGTGTGAGCACTGGCACTGGGGGAACTGGCATTGTGTGCAATTCCACCATGGGCAATATTACCATGGGCACTATCACTGTGAGGACTGTCAATATGAGCACCTCAACATGAGCCCTGTCACCATGGGCAATGTCACCATGAGAACTGTCACTATAGGCAATGTCACCGTGGGCACTGTCACCATGGTCACTGCCACCACTGTCACTGTCATTTTGAGCACTGTCACCATGGGTACTGCAACCATGAGCGCTGTCACAATGAGCACTGTCACCATTGCGAGTATCACCATGTGCACTGTCACCATGGGCACTATCACAATGAGAATTGTCAGCGTGGGCACTGTCACTGTTGTCAAGGGCACCGTGGGCACTTCCACCATGGGCAATGTCACCATGGGCACTATCACTGTGAGCACTGTCAACATGAGCACATCACCATGGGCACTGTCAACATGGGTACTATCTCGAAGGGCAATGGCACCATGAGCATTGTCAGGATGGGCAATTTCACCATGAGCACTGTCACAAAAGGCACTATCACCATGAGCAATGTCACTGTGGGCCGTGTCACCAGGGGCACTATCACCATGGTTAATGTTATCATTGGCATTTTCCCCGTGAGCTCTGTCACCCTGGGCACTGTCATCATGGGCACGGTCACCGTGAGCACTCTCTCCATGAGCACAGCCACTGTGAACACCATCACCATAATCACTGGTCTCATCGGTACTGTCACCATGAGCACTGCCACAATGAGCACTGTCAGCATGGGCACTTTCCCCGTGAGCACTGTCACTATGAGAACTGCTACCATGTGTAGTTTCACCATGAGTACTGTCACCCTGTGTATTGTCCCCATTTGCACTGTCACCATGAGGACTATTACTGTGAGCGCTATCACCGTGAGATCTCTCACCATGGTCACTGTCACCATGGCACCTTGCACAATGGGGGCTGTCAACATGAGTGCTGTCACCATTGGCACTATCACCATGAGCATTCTCACTGTGGTCAGTGTCACCATGGGCACTGTCACCAATAGCACTGTCACCATAGGCAATGTCACCGTGGTCAGTGTCACCATGAGCACTGTCAACATGGGCACTCATGCAGTGGGCACTGTCACTGTGAGCACTGTCAACATGGGTACTGCCACCATGAGCAGTGTCACTGTGAGTACTGTCAGCATGGGTTTTTACCGTGAGCTCTGTCACCATGAGCACTGTCACCATTTTTCAGTGCCACCATTTGCACTACCACCATGTGCACTCTCACCATGGGCACTATCACTGAGAACACTGTCACTATATGTACTGTCTTCATGGGCACTGTCACCAAGGGCACAGCCAACATGTGAAGTGTAACCATTGTCAGTATCACTGTGAGAAGTGTCACCATGGGAATTACCAACATAGGCACTGTCATCATGAGCACTTTCAGAATGGGAACTGTCACAATGGGCAATATCACTGTGAGGAATCTCACCATGGGAATTATCGCCATGGGCACTATCAGGATTAGAATTGTCACCGTGGTCACTGTCACGATGGAATTTGTCACTGTGAGCACTGTCACGATAGGCAAATTCATGGTTTGCACTGTCCCCTTGGGCCCTGTCACAGTGAGCACTATCACTTTGACGGTGGTGTCCATGGGCACTGCCACCATGGACAGTACCAACTTGAGAATTATCACGATTTGTACTCTCAGTGTGGTCACGGTCAACAAGTGCACTCTCACTATGCTCACTATGACCGTGAGCACTGTCACCATGGGCACCTTAATCATGGGCCCTATCACCGTTTGCACTATCACCATCGGCACTATCACTGTGATCACTGTCACCATAGACACTCTCATGGTGAGCACAGTTAACATGAGCATTGAAACTGTGAGCACTGTCACAATGGGTAATGCGAACATGAGCCCAGTCACCGTGAGCACTGTCAGCATGGGTTTTCACATTGTGCACTGTTAGCATGAGCACTGTCACCATGGGCACTATAACTATTTTTCAGTGCCACCATGTGCATTACAACCATGTGCAGTGTCACCTTGCACACTATCACCATGAGCACTGTCACCATGATTACTGTCATCATGGACAATGGCACAGCCACCATCTGCAATCTTACCATGGTCACTATCACTGTGAGCCCTGTCACTAATGGAACTGCCAACATGGGCACTGTCATCATGAGCACTTTCACCATACGAACTGTCACCAAGGGCACTATGAACGTGAGAACGGTCACCAGGGGCACTGTCACCATGAGCATTGTTACCAGAGGCAATGTCACCATGAGAGCTGTCACCATGCGCAGGGTCAACAAGGGCACGGTCACCAAGTACATATCACTATGCTCACCATTACTCTGAACACTGTCACCATGGGCACTATCTCCGGGAGCATTATCAGCATCGGTACCACAGTCATGATAACTGTAACCATGGGTCATATCACCGTAAGCACGGTTACCATGGGCACTGTCACCATGTGCACTGCCCCATCGGTACTCCCACCATGGGAACTGCCACCATGAGCACTGTCACCATGAGCACTGCCACCACGAGCACTGCCACCCTGGGCAGTGCCACCATGAGCACTGTCACCATAACTGTTGTTATGAGAATTGTAACCATGGACAATTTCTCAATGAGTAATGTCACCATGTGTATTTTCACCTTGGGCACTCTCAACGTAAACAGTATTACCATTAGCACTTCCACTGTAATCGCTGTCACCATGGGCACTGGCACAATGTGGTGTGTCACCATGAGCCATGTCACCATGGGAAATGTCACCGTGAGAAGTGTCACCATAGGCAATGTCACCATGGGCAATGTCACCATGGGAACTGCCTTTTTGAGCACTGTCACTATGGGTACTGCAACCATGAGTACTGTCACCATGAGTATAGTAACCATTGGCAGTATGACCATGTGCACTGTCACCATGGGCACTATCACCATGACAACTCTCAGCATGAGCACTGTCACTGTGGGAACTGGCATTGTGTGCAATTCCACCATAGGCAATATCACCATGGGCACTGTCACCATGGTCACTGCCACCACTGTCACTGTCATTTTGAGCACTGTCACCATGGGAACTATCACAATGAGAACTGTCAGCGTGGGCACTGTCACTGTTGGCAAGGGCACCGTGGGCACTTCCACCATGGGCAATGTCACCATGGGCACTGCCACAGTGAGCAGTGTCATCATGAGCACGTCACCATGGGCACTGTCAACATGGGTACTATCTCGAAGGGCAATGTCACCATGAGCATTGTCAGGATGGGTAATTTCACCATGAGCACTGTCACCAAAGGCACTATCACCATGAGCAATGTCACTGTGGGCCGTGTCACCAGGGGCACTATCACCATGGTTAATATTATCATTGGCACTTTCCCCATGAGCACTGTCACACTGGGCATTGTCATCATGGGCACGGTCACCGTGAGCACTATCTCCATGAGCACAGCCACTGTGAACACCATCACCATAATCACTGGCCTCATCGGTACTGTCACCATGAGCACTGCCACAATGAGCACTGTCAGCATGGGCACTTCCCCCATGAGCACTGTCACTATGAGAACTGCTACCATGGGTATTTTCACCAAGAGTACTGTCACCCTGTGTATTGTCACCATTTGCACTGTCACCATGAAGACTATTACCGTGAGCGCTATCAACTTGAGATCTCTCACCATGGTCACTGTCACCATGGCACCTTGCACAATGGGGGCTGTCAACATGAGTGCTGTCACCATTGGCACTATCACCGTGAGCATTCTCACTGTGGTCAGTGTCACCATGGGCACTGTCACCATGAGAACTGTCACCATAGGCAATGTCACCGTGGTCAGTGTCACCATGAGCACTGTCAAAATGGGCACTCATGCATTGGGCACTGTCACTGTGAGCACTGTCACCATGGGTAGTGTCACCATGAGCAGTGTCTCTGTGAGTACTGTCAGCATGTGTTTTTACCGTGAGCACTGTCACCAGGAGCCCTGTCACCATTTTTCAGTGCCACCATATGCACTACCACCATGTACACTGTCACCATGGGCACTATCACTGAGAAAACTGTCACCATAAGTACTGCCTTCATGGGAACTGTTACCAAGGGCACGGCCAACATGTGAACTGTAACAATTGTCTGTATCACTGTGAGAAGTGTCACCATGGGAATTACCAACATAGGCACTGTCATCATAAGCACTTTCAGAATGGGAACTGTCACCATGTGCACTATCACCATGAGGACTCTCACCATGGGAATTATCACCATGGACGCTATCAGCATTAGAACTGTCAGCGTGGTCACTGTCACGATGGAATTTGTCACTGTGAGCACTGTCACAATAGGCAAAGTCACGGTTTGCACTGTCCCCTTGGGCCCTGTCACAGTGAGCACTATCACTTTGACGGTGGTGTCCATGGGCACTGCCACCATGGACACTACCAACTTGAGAATTATCACCATTTGTACTCTCAGCGTGGTCACGGTCAACAAGTGCACTCTCACTATGCTCACTATGCCCGTGAGCACAGTCACCATGGGCACCTTAATCATGGGCCCTATCACCGTGAGCACTATCACCATCGGCACTATCACTGTGATCACTGTCACCATAGACACTATCATGGTGAGCACAGTTAACATGAGCATTGTAACTGTAAGCACTGTCACAATGGGTAATGCAAACATGAGCCCAGTCACCGTGAGCACTGTCAGCATGGGTTGTCACCTTGTGCACTGTCAGCATGCACACTGTCACCATGGGCACTATAACTATTTTTCAGTGCCACCATGTGCATTACAACCATGTGCACTGTCACCTAGGACACTACCACCATGAGCACTGTCACCATAAGAACTGTCTTCATGGGCACTGTCACCAAGGGCATGGCCAACACATGAACTGTAACCATTGTCAGAATCACTGTGAGAAGTGTCACCATGGGATTTACCAACATAGGCACTGTCAACATGAGCACTTTCAGAATGGGAACTGTCACCATTTGCACTATCACCGTGAGGACTCTCACCATGGGAATTATCGCCATGGGCACTAACACCTTGAGAATTATCACCATGAGTACTGTCACCATGGGTATTGTAACTACGGGCAGTATCAGCATTAGAACTGTCACCGAGGTCACTGTCACGATGGAATTTGTCACTGTGAGCACTCTCACGATAGGCAAAGTCACGGTTTGCACTGTCCCCTTGGGCCCTGTCACAGTGAGCACTATCACTTTGACGGTGGTGTCCATGGGCACTGCCACCATGGACACTACCAACTTGAGAATTATCACCATTTGTACTCTCAGTGTGGTCATGGTCAACAAGTGCACTATCACTATGCTCACTATGATTGTGAGCACTCTCACCATGGGCAACTTAACCATGGGCACTATCACCGTGAGCACTATCACCATCGGCACTATCACTGTGATCACTATCACCATGGACACTATCATGGTGAGCACAGTTAACATGAGCATTGTAACTGTGAGCACCGTCACAATGGGTAATGCAACCATGAGCCCAGTCACCGTGAGCACTGTCAGCATGGGTTGTCACCTTGTGCACTCTCAGCATGAGCACTGTCACCATGGGCAATAAAACTATTTTTCAGTGCCACCATGTGCATTATAACCATGTGCACTGTCACCTTGCACACTCTCACCATGAGCACTGTCACCATGAGTACTGTCATCATGGGCAATGGCACAGCCACCATCTGCAATCTTACCATGGTCACTATCACTGTGAGCCCAGTCACCAAAGAACTACCATCATGGGCACTGTCATCATGAGCACTTTCACCATACGAACTGTCACCATGGGCACTATGAACGTGAGAACGGTCACCATGGGCACTGTCACCATGAGCATTGTCATCATAGGCAATGTCACCGTGAGAACTATCACCATGCACACTGTCCACAAGGGCACTATCACATTGAGCTGTATCACCATGTGTCCTGTCATCTTGGGCACAGTCACCATGGGCACACTCACCAAGTACACTATCACTATGCTCACTATTACTCCGAACACTGTCACCATGGGCACCGTAACCATGGGCACTATCTCCGGGAGCATTATCAGCATCGGCACAACAGGCGTGATTACTGTCACCATGGGTCATATCACCGTGAGCACGGTTGCCATGGTCCCTGTCACGATGTGCAATGCCCCATTGGTACGCTCACCATGGGAACTGCCACCATGAGCACTGTCACCATGAGAACTGACACCACAAGCACTGCCACCGAGGGCACTGCAACCATGAGCACTGTCACCATGAGAACTGTTACTATGAGAAATGTAACCATGGGCAACTTCTCGATGAGTACTCTCACCATGGGTATTTTCACCTTGGGCACTCTCAACGTAAACACTATTACCATGAGCACTGTCACCAAGAGCACTGTCACCATGGGTACTATCACAATGAGAACTGTCAGCGTGGGCACTGTCACTGTTGGCAAGGGCACCGTGGGCACTTCCACAATGGGCAATGTCACCATGGGCACTATCACTGTGAGCACTGTCAACATGAGCACGTCACCATGGACACTGTCAACATGGGTATTATCTCGAAGGGCAATGTCACCATGAGCATTGTCAGGATGGGCAATTTCACCATGAGCACTGTCACCAAAGGCACTATCACCATGAGCAATGTCACTGTGGGCCGTGTCACCAGGGGCACTATCACCATGGTTAATATTATCATTGGCACTTTCCCCATGAGCACTGTCACCTTGGACACTCTTATCACGGGCACGGTCACCGTGAGCACTCTCTCCATGAGCACAGCCACTGTGAACACCATCACCATAATCACTGGTCTCATCGGTACTGTCACCATGAGCACTGCCACAATGAGCACTGTCAGCATGGGCACTTTCCCCGTGAGCACTGTCACTATGAGAACTGCTACCATGTGTAGTTTCACCATGAGTACTGTCACCCTGTGTATTGTCCCCATTTGCACTGTCACCATGAGGACTATTACTGTGAGCGCTATCACCGTGAGATCTCTCACCATGGTCACTGTCACCATGGCACCTTGCACAATGGGGGCTGTCAACATGAGTGCTGTCACCATTGGCACTATCACCATGAGCATTCTCACTGTGGTCAGTGTCACCATGGGCACTGTCACCAATAGCACTGTCACCATAGGCAATGTCACCGTGGTCAGTGTCACCATGAGCACTGTCAACATGGGCACTCATGCAGTGGGCACTGTCACTGTGAGCACTGTCAACATGGGTACTGCCACCATGAGCAGTGTCACTGTGAGTACTGTCAGCATGGGTTTTTACCGTGAGCTCTGTCACCATGAGCACTGTCACCATTTTTCAGTGCCACCATTTGCACTACCACCATGTGCACTCTCACCATGGGCACTATCACTGAGAACACTGTCACTATATGTACTGTCTTCATGGGCACTGTCACCAAGGGCACAGCCAACATGTGAAGTGTAACCATTGTCAGTATCACTGTGAGAAGTGTCACCATGGGAATTACCAACATAGGCACTGTCATCATGAGCACTTTCAGAATGGGAACTGTCACAATGGGCAATATCACTGTGAGGAATCTCACCATGGGAATTATCGCCATGGGCACTATCAGGATTAGAATTGTCACCGTGGTCACTGTCACGATGGAATTTGTCACTGTGAGCACTGTCACGATAGGCAAATTCATGGTTTGCACTGTCCCCTTGGGCCCTGTCACAGTGAGCACTATCACTTTGACGGTGGTGTCCATGGGCACTGCCACCATGGACAGTACCAACTTGAGAATTATCACGATTTGTACTCTCAGTGTGGTCACGGTCAACAAGTGCACTCTCACTATGCTCACTATGACCGTGAGCACTGTCACCATGGGCACCTTAATCATGGGCCCTATCACCGTTTGCACTATCACCATCGGCACTATCACTGTGATCACTGTCACCATAGACACTCTCATGGTGAGCACAGTTAACATGAGCATTGAAACTGTGAGCACTGTCACAATGGGTAATGCGAACATGAGCCCAGTCACCGTGAGCACTGTCAGCATGGGTTTTCACATTGTGCACTGTTAGCATGAGCACTGTCACCATGGGCACTATAACTATTTTTCAGTGCCACCATGTGCATTACAACCATGTGCAGTGTCACCTTGCACACTATCACCATGAGCACTGTCACCATGATTACTGTCATCATGGACAATGGCACAGCCACCATCTGCAATCTTACCATGGTCACTATCACTGTGAGCCCTGTCACTAATGGAACTGCCAACATGGGCACTGTCATCATGAGCACTTTCACCATACGAACTGTCACCAAGGGCACTATGAACGTGAGAACGGTCACCAGGGGCACTGTCACCATGAGCATTGTTACCAGAGGCAATGTCACCATGAGAGCTGTCACCATGCGCAGGGTCAACAAGGGCACGGTCACCAAGTACATATCACTATGCTCACCATTACTCTGAACACTGTCACCATGGGCACTATCTCCGGGAGCATTATCAGCATCGGTACCACAGTCATAACTGTAACCATGGGTCATATCACCGTAAGCACGGTTACCATGGGCACTGTCACCATGTGCACTGCCCCATCGGTACTCCCACCATGGGAACTGCCACCATGAGCACTGTCACCATGAGCACTGCCACCACGAGCACTGCCACCCTGGGCAGTGCCACCATGAGCACTGTCACCATAACTGTTGTTATGAGAATTGTAACCATGGACAATTTCTCAATGAGTAATGTCACCATGTGTATTTTCACCTTGGGCACTCTCAACGTAAACAGTATTACCATTAGCACTTCCACTGTAATCGCTGTCACCATGGGCACTGGCACAATGTGGTGTGTCACCATGAGCCATGTCACCATGGGAAATGTCACCGTGAGAAGTGTCACCATAGGCAATGTCACCATGGGCAATGTCACCATGGGAACTGCCTTTTTGAGCACTGTCACTATGGGTACTGCAACCATGAGTACTGTCACCATGAGTATAGTAACCATTGGCAGTATGACCATGTGCACTGTCACCATGGGCACTATCACCATGACAACTCTCAGCATGAGCACTGTCACTGTGGGAACTGGCATTGTGTGCAATTCCACCATAGGCAATATCACCATGGGCACTGTCACCATGGTCACTGCCACCACTGTCACTGTCATTTTGAGCACTGTCACCATGGGAACTATCACAATGAGAACTGTCAGCGTGGGCACTGTCACTGTTGGCAAGGGCACCGTGGGCACTTCCACCATGGGCAATGTCACCATGGGCACTGCCACAGTGAGCAGTGTCATCATGAGCACGTCACCATGGGCACTGTCAACATGGGTACTATCTCGAAGGGCAATGTCACCATGAGCATTGTCAGGATGGGTAATTTCACCATGAGCACTGTCACCAAAGGCACTATCACCATGAGCAATGTCACTGTGGGCCGTGTCACCAGGGGCACTATCACCATGGTTAATATTATCATTGGCACTTTCCCCATGAGCACTGTCACGCTGGGCATTGTCATCATGGGCACGGTCACCGTGAGCACTATCTCCATGAGCACAGCCACTGTGAACACCATCACCATAATCACTGGCCTCATCGGTACTGTCACCATGAGCACTGCCACAATGAGCACTGTCAGCATGGGCACTTCCCCCATGAGCACTGTCACTATGAGAACTGCTACCATGGGTATTTTCACCAAGAGTACTGTCACCCTGTGTATTGTCACCATTTGCACTGTCACCATGAAGACTATTACCGTGAGCGCTATCAACTTGAGATCTCTCACCATGGTCACTGTCACCATGGCACCTTGCACAATGGGGGCTGTCAACATGAGTGCTGTCACCATTGGCACTATCACCGTGAGCATTCTCACTGTGGTCAGTGTCACCATGGGCACTGTCACCATGAGAACTGTCAACATAGGCAATGTCACCGTGGTCAGTGTCACCATGAGCACTGTCAAAATGGGCACTCATGCATTGGGCACTGTCACTGTGAGCACTGTCACCATGGGTAGTGTCACCATGAGCAGTGTCTCTGTGAGTACTGTCAGCATGTGTTTTTACCGTGAGCACTGTCACCAGGAGCCCTGTCACCGTTTTTCAGTGCCACCATATGCACTACCACCATGTACACTGTCACCATGGGCACTATCACTGAGAAAACTGTCACCATAAGTACTGCCTTCATGGGAACTGTTACCAAGGGCACGGCCAACATGTGAACTGTAACAATTGTCTGTATCACTGTGAGAAGTGTCACCATGGGAATTACCAACATAGGCACTGTCATCATAAGCACTTTCAGAATGGGAACTGTCACCATGTGCACTATCACCATGAGGACTCTCACCATGGGAATTATCACCATGGACACTATCAGCATTAGAACTGTGAGCGTGGTCACTGTCACGATGGAATTTGTCACTGTGAGCACTGTCACAATAGGCAAAGTCACGGTTTGCACTGTCCCCTTGGGCCCTGTCACAGTGAGCACTATCACTTTGACGGTGGTGTCCATGGGCACTGCCACCATGGACACTACCAACTTGAGAATTATCACCATTTGTACTCTCAGCGTGGTCACGGTCAACAAGTGCACTCTCACTATGCTCACTATGCCCGTGAGCACAGTCACCATGGGCACCTTAATCATGGGCCCTATCACCGTGAGCACTATCACCATCGGCACTATCACTGTGATCACTGTCACCATAGACACTATCATGGTGAGCACAGTTAACATGAGCATTGTAACTGTAAGCACTGTCACAATGGGTAATGCAAACATGAGCCCAGTCACCGTGAGCACTGTCAGCATGGGTTGTCACCTTGTGCACTGTCAGCATGCACACTGTCACCATGGGCACTATAACTGTTTTTCAGTGCCACCATGTGCATTACAACCATGTGCACTGTCACCTAGGACACTACCACCATGAGAACTGTCACCATAAGAACTGTCTTCATGGGCACTGTCACCAAGGGCATGGCCAACACATGAACTGTAACCATTGTCAGTATCACTGTGAGAAGTGTCACCATGGGATTTACCAACATAGGCACTGTCAACATGAGCACTTTCAGAATGGGAACTGTCACCATTTGCACTATCACCGTGAGGACTCTCACCATGGGAATTATCGCCATGGGCACTAACACCTTGAGAATTATCACCATGAGTACTGTCACCATGGGTATTGTAACTACGGGCAGTATCAGCATTAGAACTGTCACCGAGGTCACTGTCACGATGGAATTTGTCACTGTGAGCACTCTCACGATAGGCAAAGTCACGGTTTGCACTGTCCCCTTGGGCCCTGTCACAGTGAGCACTATCACTTTGACGGTGGTGTCCATGGGCACTGCCACCATGGACACTACCAACTTGAGAATTATCACCATTTGTACTCTCAGTGTGGTCATGGTCAACAAGTGCACTATCACTATGCTCACTATGATTGTGAGCACTCTCACCATGGGCAACTTAACCATGGGCACTATCACCGTGAGCACTATCACCATCGGCACTATCACTGTGATCACTATCACCATGGACACTATCATGGTGAGCACAGTTAACATGAGCATTGTAACTGTGAGCACCGTCACAATGGGTAATGCAACCATGAGCCCAGTCACCGTGAGCACTGTCAGCATGGGTTGTCACCTTGTGCACTCTCAGCATGAGCACTGTCACCATGGGCAATAAAACTATTTTTCAGTGCCACCATGTGCATTATAACCATGTGCACTGTCACCTTGCACACTCTCACCATGAGCACTGTCACCATGAGTACTGTCATCATGGGCAATGGCACAGCCACCATCTGCAATCTTACCATGGTCACTATCACTGTGAGCCCAGTCACCAAAGAACTACCATCATGGGCACTGTCATCATGAGCACTTTCACCATACGAACTGTCACCATGGGCACTATGAACGTGAGAACGGTCACCATGGGCACTGTCACCATGAGCATTGTCATCATAGGCAATGTCACCGTGAGAACTATCACCATGCACACTGTCCACAAGGGCACTATCACATTGAGCTGTATCACCATGTGTCCTGTCATCTTGGGCACAGTCACCATGGGCACACTCACCAAGTACACTATCACTATGCTCACTATTACTCCGAACACTGTCACCATGGGCACCGTAACCATGGGCACTATCTCCGGGAGCATTATCAGCATCGGCACAACAGGCGTGATTACTGTCACCATGGGTCATATCACCGTGAGCACGGTTGCCATGGTCCCTGTCACGATGTGCAATGCCCCATTGGTACGCTCACCATGGGAACTGCCACCATGAGCACTGTCACCATGAGAACTGACACCACAAGCACTGCCACCGAGGGCACTGCAACCATGAGCACTGTCACCATGAGAACTGTTACTATGAGAAATGTAACCATGGGCAACTTCTCGATGAGTACTCTCACCATGGGTATTTTCACCTTGGGCACTCTCAACGTAAACACTATTACCATGAGCACTGTCACCAAGAGCACTGTCACCATGGGTACTATCACAATGAGAACTGTCAGCGTGGGCACTGTCACTGTTGGCAAGGGCACCGTGGGCACTTCCACAATGGGCAATGTCACCATGGGCACTATCACTGTGAGCACTGTCAACATGAGCACGTCACCATGGACACTGTCAACATGGGTATTATCTCGAAGGGCAATGTCACCATGAGCATTGTCAGGATGGGCAATTTCACCATGAGCACTGTCACCAAAGGCACTATCACCATGAGCAATGTCACTGTGGGCCGTGTCACCAGGGGCACTATCACCATGGTTAATATTATCATTGGCACTTTCCCCATGAGCACTGTCACCTTGGACACTCTAATCACGGGCACGGTCACCGTGAGCACTATCTCTATGAGCACAGCCACTGTGAACACCATCACCATAATCACTGGCCTCATCGGTACTGTCACCATGAGCACTGCCACAATGAGCACTGTCAGCATGGGCACTTCCCCCATGAGCACTGTCACTATGAGAACTGCTACCATGGGTATTTTCACCATGAGTACTGTCACCCTGTGTATTGTCCCCATTTGCACTGTCACCATGAAGACTATTACCGTGAGCGCTATCACCGTGAGATCTCTCACCATGGTCACTGTCACCATGGCACCTTGCACAATGGGGGCTGTCAACATGAGTGCTGTCACCATTGGCACTATCACTGTGAGCATTCTCACTGGGGTCAGTGTCACCATGGGCACTGTCACCATGAGCACTGTCACCATAGGCAATGTCAACGTGGTCAGTGTCCCCATGAGCACTGTCAACATGGGCACACATACAGTGGGCACTGTCACTGTGAGCACTGTCACCATGGGTACTGTCACCATGAGCAGTGTCTCTGAGAGTAGTGTCAGCATGGGTTTTTACCGTAAGCACTGTCAACATGAGCCCTGTCACAATTTTTCAGTGCCACCATGTGCACTACCACCATGTGCACACTCACCATGGGCACTATCACTGAGAAAACTGTCACCATAAGTACTGTCTTCATGGGCACTGTCACCAAGGGCACGGCCAACATGTGATGTGTAACCATTGTCAGTATCACTGTGAGAAGTGTCACCATGGGAATTACCAACATAGGGACTGTCATCATGAGCACTTTCAGAATGGGAACTGTCACCATGGGCACTATCACCGTGAGGACTCTCACCATGGGAATTATCGCCATGGGCACTACCACCTTGAGAATTATCACCATGAGTACTGTCACCATGGGTATTGTCACTATGGGCACTATCAGCATTAGAACTGTCACCGAGGTCACTGACACGATGGAATTTGTCACTGTGAGCACTGTCACGATAGGCAAAGTTACGGTTTGCACTGTCCCCTTGGGCCCTGTCACAGTGAGCACTATCTCTTTGACGGTGGTGTCCATGGGCACTGCCACCATGGACACTACCAACTTGAGAATTATCACCATTTGTACTCTCAGCGTGGTCACGGTCAACAAGTGCACTCTCACTATGCTCACTATGACCATGAGCACTGTCACCATGGGCAACTTAACCATGAGCACTATCACCGTGAGCACTATCACTATCGGCACTATCACTGTGATCACTATCACCATGGACACTATCATGGTGAGCACAGTTAACATGAGCATTGTAACTGTGAGCACTGTCACAATGGGTAATGCAACCATGAGCCCAGTCAGCGTGAGCACTGTCAGCATGGGTTGTCAACTTGTGCACTGTCAGCATGAGCACTGTCACCATGGGCACTATAACTATTTTTCAGTGCCACCATGTGCATTACAACCATGTGCACTGTCACCTTGCACACTATCACCATGAGCACTGTCACCATGAGTACTGTCATCATGGGCAATGGCACAGCCACCATCTGCAATCTTACCATGGTCACTATCACTGTGAGCACTGTCACCAATGGAACGACCAACATGGGCACTGTCATCATGAGTACTTTCACCATACGAACTGTCACCATGGGCACTATGAACGTGAGAACGGTCACCATGGGCACTGTCACCATAGCATTGTCATCATAGGCAATGTCACCGTGAGAACTATCACCATGAGCACTGTCCACAAGGGCACTATCACATTGAGCTGTATCACCATGTGTACTGTCATCTTGGGCACAGTCACCATGGGCACACTCACCAAGTACACTATCACTATGCTCACTATTACTCTGAACACTGTCACCATGGGCATCGTAACCATGGGCACTATAACCGCGAGCATTATCAGCATCGACACAACAGGCGTGATAACTGTCACCATGGGTCATATCACCGTGAGCACGGTTGCCATGGTCCCTGTCAAGATGTGCAATGCCCCATTGGTACGCTCACCATGGGAACTGCCACCATGAGCACTGTCACCATGAGCACTGACGCCACGAGCACTGCCACCGAGGGCACTGCAACCTTGAGCAATGGCACCATGAGAACTGTTACTATGAGAAATGCAACCATGGGCAGTTACTCGATGAGTGCTCTCACCATGAGTAATTTCACCTTGGGCAGTCTCAACGTAAACAGTATTACCATGAGCACTTTCACTGTGAGCACTGTCACCATGGGCAATGTCACAATGTGGAGTGTCACCATGAGCCATGTCACCATAGGAAATGTCACCGTGAGAAGTGTCACCATAGGCAATGTCACCATGGGCAATGTCACCATGGGAAATGCCATTTTGAGCACTGTCACCATGGGTACTGCCACCATGAGTACTGCCACCATGAGTACTGTCACCATTGGCAGTATCACCAGGCGCAATGTCACCATGGACACTATCACCATGACAACTCTCAGCATGAGCACTGTAACTGTGGGAACTGGCATTGTGTGCAATTCCACCATGGGCAATGTCACCATGGGCACTATCACTGTGAGCACTGTCAACCTGAGCACGTTAACATGAGCCCTGTCACCATGGGCAAAGTCACTGTGAGAAGTGTCACTATAGGCAATGTCACCGTGGGCACTGTCACCATGGACACTGCCACCACTGTCACTGTCATTTTGAGCACTGTCACCATGGGTACTGCAACCATGAGCACTGTCACCATGAGCACTGTCACCATTGCGAGTATCACCGTGTGCACTGTCACCATGGGCACTATCACAATGAGAACTGTCAGCGTGGGAACTCTCACTATTGGCAAGGGCACCGTGGGCACTTCCACCATGGGCAATGTCACCATGGGCACTATCACTGTGAGCACTGTCAACATGAGCACGTCACCATGGGCACTGTGAACATGGGTACTCTCACCATGGGAACTGCAACCATGAGCACTGTCACCATGAGCACTGACAGCACAAGCACTGCCACCCAGGGCAGTACCACCATGAGCACTGTCACCATAACTGTGGCTATGAGAATTGTAACCAGGGGCAATTTCTCAATGAGTAATGTCACCATGGGTATTTTCTCCTTGGGCACTCTCAACGTAAACAGTATTACCATGAGCACTTTCACTGTGAGCACTGTCACCATGGGCACTGTCACAATGCGGAGTGCCACCATGAGCCGTGTCACCATGGGGAATGTCACCGTGAGAAGTGTCACCATAGGCAATGTCACCATGGGCAATGTCAACATGGGAAATGCCATTTTGAGCACTGTCAACATGAGTACTGCCACCATGAGTACAATCGCCATGAGTACTGTCACCATTGGCAGTATCACCATGCGCACTGTCACCATGGGCACTATCACCATGACAAATCTCAGCGTGAGCACTGTCACTGTGGGCACTGGCATCGTGAGCAATTCCACCATGGGCAATGTCACCATGGGCACTACCACTGTGAGCACTCTCAACATGAGCACGTCACCATGAGCCGTGTCACCATGGGCAATGTAACCGTGAGAAATGTCACCATAGGCAATGTCACCGTGGGCACTGTCACCATGGTCACTGCCACCACTGTCACTGTCATTTTGAGCACTGTTACCATGGGTACTGCAACCATGTGCAATGTCACCATGAGCACTGTCTCCATTGCGAGTATCATCATGTGCACTGTCACCATGGGCACTATCACAATGAGAACTGTCAGCGTGGGCACGGTCACTGTTGGCAAGGGCTCTGTAGGCACTTCCACCTTGGGCAATGTCACCATGGGCACTATCACTGTGAGCACTGTCAACATGAGCACGCCACCATTGGCACTGTCAACATGGGTACTATCTCGAAGGGTAATGGCACCATGACCATTGTCAGGATGGCAATTTCACCATGAGCACTGTCACCAAAGGCACTAACACCATGAGCAATGTCACTGTGGGCCGTGTCACCAGGGGCACTATCACCATGGTTAATGTTATCATTGGCACTTTCCCCGTGAGCACTGTCACCCTGGGCATTGTCATCATGGGCACGGTCACCGTGAGCACTATCTCCATGAGCCCAGCCACTGTGAACACCATTATCATATTCACTGGCCTCATCGGTACTGTTACCATGAGCACTGCCACAATGAGCACTGTCAGCATGGGCACTTCCCCCATGAGCACTGTCACTATGAGAACTGCTACCATGGGTATTTTCACCATGAGTACTGTCACCCTGTGTATTGTCACCATTTGCACTGTCACCATGAGGACTATTACCGTGAGCGCTATCACCGTGAGATCTCTCACCATGGTCACTGTCACCATGACACCGTGCACAATGGGGGCTGTCAACATGAGTGATGTCACCATTGACACTATCACCGTGAGCATGCTCACTGTGGTCAATGTCACCATGGGCACTGTCACCATGAGCACTGTCACCATAGGCAATGTCACCGTGGTCAATGTCACCATGAGCACTGTCAACATTGGCACTCATACAGTGGGCACTGTCACTGTGAGCACCATCACCATGGGTACTGCCACCATGAGCAGTGTCTCTGTGAGTACTGTCAGCATGGGTTTTTACCATGAGCACTGTCACCATGAGCCCAGTCACAATTTTTCAGTGACACCATGTGCACTACCACCAAGCGCACTCTCACCATGACCACTGTCACCGAGAAAACTGTCACCATAAGTACTGTCTTCATGGGCACTGTCACCAAGGGCACGGCCAACATGTGAACTGTAACCATTGTCAGTATCACTGTGAGAAGTGTCACCATGTGAATTACCAACATAGGGACTGTCATCATGAGCACTTTCAGAATGGGAACTGTCACCATGGGCACTATCACCGTGAGGACTCTCACCATGGGAATTATCGCCATGGGCTCTAGCAGCATTAGAACTGTCACCGTGGTCACTGTCACGATGGAATTTGTCACTGATAGCACTGTCACGATAGGCAAAGTCACAGTTTGCACTGTCCCTTTGGGCCCTGTCACAGTGAGCACTATCACTTTGACGGTGGTGTCCATGGGCACTGCCTCCATGGACACTACCAACTTGAGAATTATCACCATTTGTACTCTCAGCGTGGTCACGGTCAACAAGTGCACTACCACCATTCTCACTATGACCGTGAGCACTGTCACCATGGGCACCTTAATCATGGGCACTATCACCGTGAGCACTATCACCATCGGCACTATCACTGTGATCACTGTCACCATACACACTATCATGGTGAGCACAGTTAACATGAGCATTGTAACTGTGAGCACTGTCACAATGGGTAATGCAACCATGAGCCCAGTCACTGTGAGCACTGTCAGCATGGGTTGTCACCTTGTGCACTGTCACCCTGAGCACTGTCGACATGGGAACTATAACTATTTTTCAGTGCCACCATGTGCACTGTCACCTTGGACACTACCAACGTGAGCACTGTCACCATGAGTACTGTCATCATGGGCAATGGCACAGCCACCATCTGCAATCTTACCATGGTCACTATCACTGTGAGCACTGTCACCAATGGAACTACCAACATGGGCACTGTCATCATGAGCACTTTCACCATACGAACTCTCACCATGGGAATTATGAACGTGAGAACGGTCACCATGGGCACTGTCACCATGAGCATTGTCATCATAGGCAATGTCACCGTGAGAACTATCACCATGCGCACTGTCCACAAGGGCACTATCACATTGAGCTGTATCACCATATGTACTATCATCTTGGGCACAGTCACCATGGGCACACTCACCAAGTACACTATCACTATGCTCACTATTACTCTGAACAATGTCACCATGGGTACCATAACCATGGGCACTATCACTGGGAGCATTATCAGCATTGGGAAAACAGGCGTGATAACTCTCACCGAGGGTCATATCACCGTGAGCACGGTTGCCATGGGCAATGTCACGATGTGCAATTCCCCAATGGTACGCTCACCATGGGAACTCCCACCATGAGCACTGTCACCATGAGCACTGACACCACGAGCACTGCCACCGAGGGCACTGCAACCATGAGCACTGTCACCATGAGAACTGTTACTATGAGAAATGTAACCATGGGCAATTTCTCGATGAGTACTCTCACCATGGGTATTTTCACCTTGGGCACTCTCAACGTAAAAAGCATTACCATGAGCACATTCACTCTGAGCACTGTCACCATGGGCACTGTCACAATGCGGAATGTCACCATGAGCCATGTCACCATGGGAAATGTCACCGTGAGAAGTGTCAACATAGGCAATGTCACCATGGGAAATGTCACCATGGGAAATGCCATTTTGAGCACTGTCACCATGGGTACTGCCACCATGAGTACTGCCACCATGAGTACTGTCACCATTGGCAGTATCACCATGCACACTGTCACCATGGGCACTATCACTGAGAAAACTGTCACCATAAGTACTGTCTTCATGGGCACTGTCACCAAGGGCACGGCCAACATGTGAACTGTAACCATTGTCAGTATTACTGTGAGAAGTGTCACCATGGGAATTACCAACATAGGCACTGTCATCATAAGCACTTTCAGAATGGGAACTGTCACCATGTGCACTATCATCATGAGGACTCTCACCATGGGAATTATCACCATGGACACTATCAGCATTAGTACTGTCACCGTGGTCAATGTCACGATGGAATTTGTCACTGTGAGCACTGTCATGATAGGCAAAGTCACGGTTTGCACTGTCCCCTTGGGCCCTGTCACAGTGAGCACTATCACTTTGACGGTGGTGTCCATGGGCACTGCCACCATGGACACTACCAACTTGAGAATTATCACCATTTGTACTCTCAGCGTGGTCACGGTCAACAAGTGCACTCTCACTATGCTCACTATGACCGTGAGCTCAGTCACCATGGGCACCTTAATCATGGGCCCTATCACCGTTTGCACTATCACCATCAGCACTATCACTGTGATCACTGTCACCATAGACACTATCATGTTGAGCACAGTTAACATGAGCATTCTAACTGTGAACACTGTTACAATGGGTAATGCAAACATGAGCCCAGTCACCGTGAGCACTGTCAGCATGGGTTGTCACCTTGCGCACTGTCAGCATGAGCAATGTCACCATAGGCACTATAACTATTTTTCAGTGCCACCATGTGCATTACAACCATGTGCACTGTCACCTTGCACACTTTCACCATGAGCACTGTCACCATGAATACTGTCATCATGGGCAATGGCACAGCCACCATCTGCAATCTTACCATGGTCACTATCACTGTGAGCACTGTCACCAATGGAACTACCAACATGGGCACTTTCATCATGAGCACTTTCACCATACGAACTGTCACCATGGGCACTATGAACGTGAGAACGGTCACCATGGGCACTGTCACCATGAGCATTGTCATCATAGGCAATGTCACCGTGAGAACTATCACCATGTGCACTGTCCACAAGGGCACTATCACATTGAGCTGTATCACCATGTGTACTGTCATCTTGGGCACAGTCACCATGGGCACACTCACCAAGTACACTATTACTATGCTCACTATTACTCCGAACACTTTCACCATGGACACCGTAACCATGCGCACTATCTCTGGGAGCATTATCAGCATCGGCACAACAGGCGTAATTACTGTCACCATGGGTCATATCACCGTGAGCACGGTTGCCATGGTCACTGTCACGATGTGCAATGCTGCATTGGTACGCTCACCATGGGAACTGCCACCATGAGCATTGTCACCATGAGCACTGACACCACAAGCACTGCCACCGAGGGCACTGCAACCATGAGCACTGTCACCATAACTGTTTCTATGAGAACTGTAACAATGGGCAATTTCTCAATGAGTAATGTCACCATGGGTATATTCACCTTGGGCACTCTCAACGTAAACATTATTACCATTAGCACTTTCACTGTGAGCACTGTCACCATGGGCACTGGCACAATGTGGTGTGTCACCATGAGCCATGTCACCATGGGAAATGTCACTGTGAGAAGTGTCACCATAGGCAATGTCACCATGGGAAATGTCACCATGGGAAATGCCATTTTGAGCACTGTCACCATGGGTACTGCAACCTTGAGTACTGTCACCATGAGTACTGTCACCATTGGCAGTATGACCGTGTGCACTGTCACCATGGACACTATCACCATGACAACTCTCTGCATGAGCACTGTAACTGTGGGAACTGGCATTGTGTGCAATTCCACCATGGGCAATGTCACCATGGGCACTATCACTGTGAGCACTGTCAACCTGAGCACGTCAACCTGAGCCCTGTCACCATGGGCAAAGTCACTGTGAGAAGTGTCACTATAGGCAATGTCACCGTGGGCACTGTCACCATGGTCACTGCCACCACTGTCACTGTCATTTTGAGCACTGTCACCATGGGTACTGCAACCATGAGCACTGTCACCATGAGCACTGTCACCATTGCGAGTATCACCGTGTGCACTGTCACCATGGACACTATCACAATGAGAACTGTCAGCGTGGGAACTCTCACTATTGGCAAGGGCACCGTGGGCACTTCCACCATGGGCAATGTCACCATGGGCACTATTACTGTGAGCACTGTCAACATGAGCACATCACCATGGGCACTGTCAACATGGGTACTCTCACCATGGGAACTGCCACCATGAGCACTGTCACCATGAGCACTGACAGCACGAGCACTGCCACCCAGGGCAGTACCACCATGAGCACTGTCACCATAACTGTGTCTATGAGAATTGTAACCAGGGGCAATTTCTCAATGAGTAATGTCACCATGGGTACTTTCACCTTGGGCACTCTCAACGTAAACAGTATTACCATGAGCACTTTCACTGTGAGCACTGTCACCATGGGCACTGTCACAATGCGGAGTGCCACCATGAGCCGTGTCACCATGGGAAATGTCACCGTGAGAAGTGTCACCATAGGCAATGTCACCATGGGCAATGTCAACATGAGAAATGCCATTTTGAGCACTGTCAACATGAGTACTGCCACCATGAGTACAATCGCCATGAGTACTGTCACCATTGGCAGTATCACCATGCACACTGTCACCATGGGCACTATCACCATGACAACTCTCAGCGTAAGCACTGTCACTGTGGGCACTGGCATCGTGAGCAATTCCACCATGGGCTATGTCACCATGGGCACTACCACTGTGAGCACTCTCAACATGAGCACGTCACCATGAGCCGTGTCACCATGGGCAATGTAACCGTGAGAAATGTCACCATAGGCAATGTCACCGTGGGCACTGTCACCACGGTCACTGCCACCACTGTCACTGTCATTTTGAGCACTGTTACCATGGGTACTGCAACCATGTGCAATGTCACCATGAGCACTGTCTCCATTGCGAGTATCATCATGTGCACTGTCACCATGGGCACTATCACAATGAGAACTGTCAGCGTGGGCATGGTCACTGTTGGCAAGGGCTCTGTAGGCACTTCCACCATGGGCAATGTCACCATGGGCACTATCACTGTGAGCACTGTCAACATGAGCACGCCACCATGGGCACTGTCAACATGGGTACTATCTCGAAGGGTAATGGCACCATGAGCATTGTCAGGATGGCAATTTCACCATGAGCACTGTCACCAAAGGCACTATCACCATGAGCAATGTCACTGTGGGCCGTGTCACCAGGGGCACTATCACCATGGTTAATGTTATCATTGGCACTTTCCCCGTGAGCACTGTCACCCTGGGCATTGTCATCGTGGGCACGGTCACCGTGAGCACTATCTCCATGAGCCCAGCCACTGTGAACACCATTATCATATTCACTGGCCTCATCGGTACTGTTACCATGAGCACTGCCACAATGAGCACTGTCAGCATGGGCACTTCCCCCATGAGCACTGTCACTATGAGAACTGCTACCATGGGTATTTTCACCATGAGTACTGTCACCCTGTGTATTGTCACCATTTGCACTGTCACCATGAGGACTATTACCGTGAGCGCTATCACCGTGAGATCTCTCACCATGGTCACTGTCACCATGACACCTTGCACAATGGGGGCTGTCAACATGAGTGCTGTCACCATTGGCACTATCACTGTGAGCATTCTCACTGTGGTCAATGTCACCATGGGCACTGTCACCATGAGAACTGTCACCATAGGCAATGTCACCGTGGTCAGTGTCACCATGAGCACTGTCAACATGGGCACTCCTACAGTGGGCACTGTCACTGTGAGCACTGTCACCATGGGTACTGCCACCATGAGCAGTGTCTCTGTGAGTACTGTCAGCATGGGTTTTTACCATGAGCACTGTCACCATGAGCCCAGTCACAATTTTTCAGTGATACCATGTGCACTACCACCAAGCGCACTCTCACCATGACCACTGTCACCGAGAAAACTGTCACCATAAGTACTGTCTTCATGGGCACTGTCACCAAGGGCACGGCCAACATGTGAACTGTAACCATTGTCAGTATCACTGTGAGAAGTGTCACCATGGGAATTACCAACATAGGAACTGTCATCATGAGCACTTTCAGAATGGGAACTGTCACCATGGGCACTATCACCGTGAGGACTCTCACCATGGGAATTATCGCCATGGGCTCTATCAGCATTAGAACTGTCACCGTGGTCACTGTCACGATGGAATTTGTCACTGATAGCACTGTCACGATAGGCAAAGTCACGGTTTGCACTGTCCCTTTGGGCCCTGTCACAGTGAGCACTATCACTTTGATGGTGGTGTCCATGGGCACTGCCACCATGGACACTACCAACTTGAGAATTATCACCATTTGTACTCTCAGCGTGGTCACGGTCAACAAGTGCACTATCACCATTCTCACTATGACCGTGAGCACTGTCACCATGGGCACCTTAATCATGGGCACTATCACCGTGAGCACTATCACCATCGGCACTATCACTGTGATCACTGTCACCATACACACTATCATGGTGAGCACAGTTAACATGAGCATTGTAACTGTGAGCACTGTCACAATGGGTAATGCAACCATGAGCCCAGTCACTGTGAGCACTGTCAGCATGGGTTGTCACCTTGTGCACTGTCACCCTGAGCACTGTTGACATGGGAACTATAACTATTTTTCAGTGCCACCATGTGCACTGTCACCTTGGACACTACCA
Source organism: Mesoplodon mirus (assembly GCF_964341445.2). Lineage (NCBI taxonomy): Eukaryota > Metazoa > Chordata > Mammalia > Artiodactyla > Ziphiidae > Mesoplodon > Mesoplodon mirus. Next base: position 203,351,070 of record NC_138976.1, on the reverse strand, counting down.
ACGTGAGCACTGTCACCATGAGTACTGTCATCATGGGCAATGGCACAGCCACCATCTGCAATCTTACCATGGTCACTATCACTGTGAGCACTGTCACCAATGGAACTACCAACATGGGCACTGTCATCATGAGCACTTTCACCATACGAACTCTCACCATGGGAACTATGAACGTGAGAACGGTCACCATGGGCACTGTCACCATGAGCATTGTCATCATAGGCAATGTCACCGTGAGAACTATCACCATGGGAATTATCACTATGGGTACTATCAGCATTAGAACTGTCACTGTGGACACTGTCACCATGGAATTTGTCACTGTAAGCACTGTCACGATAGGCAAAGTCACGGTTTGCACTGTCCCCTTGGGCCCTGTCACAGTGAGCACTATCACTTTGATGGTGGTGTCCATGGGCACTGCCACCATGGACACTACCAACTTGAGAATTATCAACATTTGTACTCTCAGCGTGGTCACGGTCAACAAGTGCACTCTCACTATGCTCACTATGACTGTGAGCACTGTCACCATGGGCACCTTAATCATGGGCACTCTCACCATGAGCACTATCACCATCGGCACTATCACTGTGATCACTGTCACCATAGACACTATCATGGTGAGCACAGTTAACATGAGCATTGTAACTGTGAGCACTGTCACAATGGGTAATGCAACCATGAGCCCAGTCACTGTGAGCACTGTCAGCATGGGTTGTCACCTTGTGCACTGTCACCCTGAGCACTGTCGTCATGGGAACTATAACTATTTTTCAGTGCCACCATGTGCACTGTCACCTTGGACACTATCACCGTGAGCACTGTCACCATGAGTACTGTCATCATGGGCAATGGCACAGCCACCATCTGCAATCTTACCATGGTCACTATCACTGTGAGCACTGTCACCAATGGAACTACCAACATGGGCACTGTCATCATGAGCACTTTCACCATACGAACTGTCACCATGGGCACTATGAACGTGAGAACGGTCACCATGGGCACTGTCACCATGAGCATTGTCATCATAGGCAATGTCACCGTGAGAACTATCACCATGCGCACTGTCCACAAGGGCACTATCCCATTGAGCTGTATCACCATGTGTACTCTCATCTTGGGCACAGTCACCATGGGCACACTCACCAAGTACACTATCACTATGCTCACTATTACTCTGAACACTCTCACCATGGGCAACTTAACCATGGGCACTATCACCGGGAGCATTATCAGCATCGGCACAACATGCGTGATAACGTTCAGCATGGGTCATATCACCGTGAGCACGGTTGCCATGGACACTGTCACGATGTGCAATGCCCCATTGGTACTCTCACCATGGAAACTGCCACCGTGAGCACTATCACCATGAGCACTGACACCACAAGAACTGCCACCGAGGGCACTGCAACCATGAGCACTGTCACCATAACTCTTACTATGAGAAATGTAACCATGGGCAGTTTCTCGATGAGTAGTCTCACCATGGGTATTTTCACCTTGGGCACTTTCAACATAAACAGTATTACCATGAGCACTTTCACTGTGCGCACTTTCACCATGGGTACTGTCACATTGCGGAGTGTCACCATGAGCCATGTCACCATGGGAAATGTCACCGTGAGAAGTGTCACCATAGGCAATGTCACCATGGGCAATGTCACCATGGGAAATGCCATTTTGAGCACTATAACCATGGGTAATGCCACCATGAGTACTGTCACCATTGGCAGTATCACCATGCGCACTGTCACCATGGGCACTATCACCATGACACCTCTCTGTGTGAGCACTATCACTGTGGGCACTGGCATCGTGAGCAATTCCACCATGGGCAATGTCACCATGGGCACTATCACTGTGAGCACTCTCAACATGAGCACGTCACCATGAGCCCTGTCACAATGGGCAATATCACCGTGAGAAGTGTCACCATAGGCAATGTCACCGTGGGCACTGTCACCATGGTCACTGCCACCACTGTCACTGTCATTTTGAGCACTGTCACCAAGGGTACTGCAACCATGAGCACTGTCACCATGAGCACTGTCACCATTGCGAGTATCACCATGTGCACTGTCACCATGGGCATTATCACAATGAGAACTGTCAGCGTGGGCACGGTCACAAATGGCAAGGGCACCGTGGGCCCTTCCAACATGGGCAATGTCACCATGGGCACTATCACTGTGAGCACTCTCAATATGAGCACGTCACCATGGGCACTGTCAACATGGGTACTATCTCGAAGGGCAATGTCACCATGAGCATTGTCAGGATGGGCAATTTCACCATGAGCACTGTCACCAAAGGCAGTATCACCATGAGCAATGTCACTGTGGGCCGTGTCACCAGGGGCACTATCACCATGGTTAATGTTATCATTGGCACTTTCCCCGTGAGCACTGTCACCCTGGGCACTGTCATCATGGGCACGGTCACCGTGAGCACTATCTCCATGAGCACAGCCACTGTGAACACCATCACAATAATCACTGGCCTCATCAGTACTGTCACCATGAGCACTGCCACAATGAGCACTATCAGCATGGGCACTTCCCCCATGAGCACTGTCACTATGGGAATTGCTACCATGGGTCTTTTCACCATGAGTACTGTCACCCTGTGTATTGTCACCATTTGCACTGTCACCATGAGGACTATTACCGTGAGCGCTATCACCGTGAGATCTCTCACCATGGTCACTGTGACTTGCACAATGGGGGCTGTCAACATGAGTGCTGTCACCATTGGCACTATCACCGTGAGCATTCTCACTGTGGTCAGTGTCACCATGGGAACTGTCACCATGAGCACTGTCACTATAGGCAATGTCACCGTGGTCAGTGTCACCATGAGCACTGTCAACATGGGCACTCATACAGTGGGCACTGTCACTGTGAGCACTGTCACCATGGGTACTGCCATCATGAGCAGTGTCTCTGTGAGTACTGTTAGCATGGGTTTTTACCATGAGCAATATCACCATGAGCCCTGTCACAATTTTTCAGTGACACCATGTGCACTACCACCAAGCGCACTCTCACCATGGGCACTGTCACCGAGAAAACTGTCACCATAAGTACTGTCTTCATGGGCACTGTCACCAAGGGCATGGCCAACATGTGAACTGTAACCATTGTCAGTATCACTGTGAGAAGTGTCACCATGGGAATTACCAACATAGGCACTGTCATCATGAGCACTTTCAGAATGGGAACTGTCACCATGGGCAGTATCACCGTGAGGACTCTCACCATGGGAATTATCGCCATGGGCACTATCAGCATTAGAAATGTCACAGTGGTCACTGTCACGATGGAATTTGTCACTGTGGGCACTGTCACGATAGGCAAAGTCACGGTTTTCACTGTCCCTTTGGGCCCTGTCACAGTGAGCACTATCAGTTTGATGGTGGTGTCCATGGGCACTGCCACCTTGGGCACTACCAACTTGAGAACTATCACCATTTGGACTCTCAGCGTGGCCATGTTCAACAAGTGCACTGTCACTATGCTCACTATGACCATGAGCACTGTCACCATGGGCACTCTCACCGTGAGCACTATCACCATCGGCACTATCACTGTGATCACTCTCACCATAGACACTATCATAGTGAGTACAGTTAACATGATCATTGTAACTGTGAGCACTGTCACAATGGGTAATGCAACCAAGAGCCCAGTCACTGTGAGCACTGTCAGCATGGGTTGTCACCTTGTGCACTGTCAGCATGAGCACTGTCACAATGGGCACTATAACTATTTTTCAGTGCCACCATGTGCATTATAACCATGTGCACTGTCACCTTGGACACTATCACCATGAGCACTGTCACCATGAGTACTGTCATCATGGGCAATGGCACAGCCACCATCTGCAATCTTACCATGGTCACTATCACTGTGAGCACTGTCACCAATGGAACTCCCAACATGGGCACTGTCATCATGAGAACTTTCACCATACGAACTGTCACCATGGGCACTATGAATGTGAGAACGGTCACCATGGGCACTGTCACCATGAGCATTGTCATCATAGGCAATGTCAACGTGAGAACTATCACCATGCGCACTGTCCACAAGGGCACTATCACATTGAGCTGTATCACCATGTGTGCTGTCATCTTGGGCACAGTCACCATGGGCACACTCACCAAGTACACTATCACTATGCTCACTATTACTCTGAACACTGTCACCATGGGCACCGTAACCATGGACACTATCACCGCGAGCATTATCAGCCTTGGCACAAGAGGCGTGATAACTGTCACCATGGGTCATATCACCGTGAGCACGGTTGCCATGGGCACTGTCACGATGTGCAATGCCCCAATGGTACGCTCACCATGGGAACTGCCACCATGAGCATTGTCACCATGAGCACTGACACCACGAGCACTGCCACTGAGGGCACTGCAACCATGAGCACTGTCACCATGAGAACTGTTACTATGAGAAATGTAACCATGGGCAATATCTCAGTGAGTACTCTCCCCATGGGTATTTTCACCTTGGGCACTCTCAACATAAACAATATTACCATGAGCACTTCACTGTGAGCACTGTCACCATGGGCACTGTCACACTGCAGAGTGTCACCATGAGCTATGTCACCATGGGAAATGTCACCGTGAGAAGTGTCACCATAGGCAATGTCACCATGGGCAATGTCACCATGAGAAATGCCATTTTGAGCACTGTCACCATGGGTACTGCCACCATGAGTACTGTCACCACGAGTACTGTCACCATTGGCAGTATCACCATGCGCACTGTCACCATGGGCACTATCACCATGACAACTCTCAGCGTGAGCACTGTCACTGTGGGCACTGGCATCGTGAGCAATTCCACCATGGGCAATGTCACCATGGGCACTATCACTGTGAGCACTCTCAACATGAGCACGTCACCATCAGCCCTGTCACCATGGGCAATGTCACCGTGAGAAGTGTCACCATAGGCAATGTCACCGTGGGCACTATGACTGTGAGCACTGTCAACATGAGCACGTCACCATGGGCACTGTCAATTTGGGTACTCTCTCGAAGGGCAACGTCACTATGAGCATTGTCAGGATGGGCAATTTCACCATGAGCACTGTCACCTAAGGCAATATCACCATGAGCAATATCACCGTGGGCCGTGTCACCAGGGGCACTATCATCATTGTTAATGTTATCATGGACAGTTTCCCCATGAGCACTGTCACCCTGGGCACTGTCATCATAGGCAGTGTCACCGTGAGCACTATCTCCATAAGCATAGCCCCTGTGAACACCATCACCATAAGCACTGGCATCATCGTCACTGTCACCATGAGCACTGCTACAATGAGCACTGTCACCATGGGCAGTTCCACCACGAGCACTCTCACTATAAGAACTGCCACCATGGGTATTTTCACCATGAGTACTGTCACCCTGGGTATTGTCACTATTGGCACTTTCACCATGAGCACTATTACCGTGAGCACTATAACCATGAGACGTCTCACTGTGGTCACTGTCACCATGGGCAGTGGCACAATGGGGACTGTCACCATGAGTGTTTTCGCCATGGGCACTATCACCGAGAGCATTCTCACTGTGGTCAGTGTCACCATGTGCACTGTCTCCGTGAGCAATGTCAACATATGCAATGTCACCATGGGCACTGTCACCATGGGCACTCTCATCATGGGCAGTGTCAGCATGAGCACTGTCACCATGGGTACTCATACCGTGGGCACTGTCATAGTGAGCACTGTCACCATGGGTACTGCAACCATGAGCAGTGTCACTGTGAGTACTGTCAGCATTGGTTTTCACCGTGTGCACTATCACCTTGAGCATTGTCACCATTTTTCACTGCCAGCATGTGCACTCCCACCATGTGCTCTCTCACCATGGGCACTATCATCGTGAGCACTGTCACCATGAGTACTGTCATCATGGGAACTGTCACCAAGGGCACGGCCACCATGTGAACTGTTACCACCGTCAGTATCACCGTGAGCACTGTCACCATTGGAATTGTCAACATAGGCACTGTCGTCATGAGCACATTCAGAATGGGAACTGTCAGCATTGGCACTATTACCGTGAGGACTCTCACCATGGGCACTATCCCCATGGGCACTATCACCTTGAGCATTATCACCATGAGTACTGTCACCATGGGTATTGTCACTATGGGTACTATCAGCATTAGAACTGTCACCGTGGTCACTGTCACCATGGGCTTTGTCACTGTGATCACACTCTCGATAGGCAAAGTCACAGTTTGCACTGTCCCCATCGGCCCTGTCACAGTGAGCACTATCACCTTGCTGGTGGTGTCCATGGGCACTGCCACCATGGGCACTACCAACCTGAGAATTATCACCATGTGTACTGTCAGCATGGGCACGGTCAACAAGTGCACTATCACTATGCTCACTATTACCGTGAGCACTGTCACCATGGGCAACTTAACCATGGGCACTATCACTCTGAACACTGTCACCATCGGCACTATCACTGTGATCACTGTCACCATGGATACTATCATAGTGAGCACGGTTACAATGGGCACTGCAAATGTGAGCACTGTCACAATGTGTAATGCAACCATAAGCCCTGTCACCGTGTGCACTGTCACCATGAGCACTGTCACCATGGGCTCTTTCACCATTTTTCACTGCCACCATGTGCATTACAACAATGTGCACTGTCACTATGGACACTATCACCGTGAGAACTGTCATCATGAGGACTGTCATCATGGGCAATGTCACCAATGTCACGGCCATCATCTGCAGTTTTGCCATGGTCACTATCACTGTGAGCACTGTCACCAATGGTACTACCAACATGGGCACTCTCATCAGGAGAATTTTCATCAAGCGAACTGTCACCAGGGGCACTATCAATGTGAGAATGGTCACCATGGGAACTCTCACCATAAGTATTGTCACAATAGGCACTGTCACTGTGAGAACTATCACCATGTGCACTGTCACCAAGGGCAGTATAACCTTGAGCACAGACACTGTGAACACTATCAACCTAAGCACTGTCATCATCGGCACTGCCCCTTTAGCACTGCCACAATGAGCAATGTCACCATGGTCATTTCTAGCATGAGCACTGTAACTATGAGCACTGTCACAGTGAGGATGGTCTCCATTGGCAATGTCACAGTGGGCACTATCACCATTTGAACTATTACCATGAGCATGCTTACAATGGGCACTCTCATCTTGTGCACTACACCATCGGTACTCTCACCATGGGATCTGCCACCATCAGCACTGTCACCATGAGCACTTCCACCTAGGGCACTTGCACCATGACCTTTGTCACCATGAGAACTATCATTATGAGAATTGCCTCAATGGGCATTATCTCGATGAGTACTGTCACCATGGGAAATTTCACATTGGGCACTGTCACAGTGAGCAGGATTACCATGAGCACTTTCACTATGAGCACTGTCACCATGGGCATTGGCACAATGCGGACTGTCCCCATGAGCCCAGGCACCATGGGCACTATCACCGTGAGCACTCTCACGTTGGTCACTGTCACCATGGACACTGTCACCGTTAGCACTGTCACCTTCGGCACCAGCACAATGCAGGCTGTCACCATGAGCCCTGACACCATGTGCAATGTCACCATGAGATGTGTCTCCATAGGAAATGTCAACGTGGGCACTGTTCACCATGAGCACTGTCATCATGGGCAATGTCACCAATGGCATTGCCATCATCGGCAATCTTACCATGGTCACTATCACTCTGAGCACTGTCACCAATGGAACTACCAACATGGGCACTCTCATCATGAGCACTTTCACCTCACAATGCTCAATGCCCTTGTCATTACAATCCTTCATGACCATGAATCACAGGGTTCTGTGCCCTTGTCATCACAATGCTCATTGCCCACTCTCATCACAATAATCCATGGAAGATTTCAGACCAATGCTGCATGCACTTGTCATAACAATGCTCCTTTATCTTTGTCATCACAAACCTCCATGACACTTGGCATCACAATGCTCCATGCCATTGTCATCACAATGGACCATGACATATGTCATCACAATGCTCCCTGACACCAGTCTTCACAATTGTCCATGAACTTGTCATTACAATGCACCATGCCTTTGTCATCACAATGCTCCATGACCCCTGTCAACACAATGCTCCGTGACTCCAGTCATCACAATGCTTCATGACCTTTGTCATCAGAATGGTCCATGCCCTCGTCATCAGAAGGCTCTGTGACATTTGTCACCACAATGCTCCATGAACTTTTCATCAGAATGCTCTATGACAATTGTCATCACAATTCTTCATGCACTTGTCAGAACCATGCTCCATGAACCATGTCATCACACAGCGACATGCACTTGTCATCACAATGCTACTCAAACTTGTCATCACAATGCTCCATAAACCTTGTCATCACAATGCTCCATGCACTTCTCATCAAAATTCTCTCTCACCTCTGACATCACAATGTTCCATCACTACTCATCACAATACTCCCTCAGCCCTGTAATCACAATGTTCCATGAACCCTGTCATCACAATGCTACATCCACTTATCATCACAATGCTCCATGACCCCTGACATCACAATGTTCCATAATGCCTGTCCTCAAAATGCTCCATGACCCTTTTCATCACAATGCTCCATAACCCCTGATATCACAATGTTCCATATCCCCTGTCATCAAGATATTCCATGACACTTTTCATCAAAGTGCTCCATGACCCTGTCATCACAATGCTCCCTGCCCTTCTCATCACAATGCACCACGCCCTTGTCATCAAAATGCTCCATGACCATTGTCATCACAAAGCTCCATAGCCATTGGCATCAAAATGCTCCATGCCATTGTCATCACAATGCTCCATGAACCCTCTCATCGCATTGCTCCATGCACTTGGCATCACAAAGCTCCATGACGCTTGTCATCACAATGCTTGATTCCTTTCTCATCTCAATGCTCCATGCCCTTGTCATTTCAATCCTCCATGACCCATGTATCACAGTATTCCGTGACTTTGTTATCACAATGCTCCATGCCCAATCTCATCACAATAATCCATGAAACATTTCAGACCAATGTTTCATTCCCTTGTCCTCACAATGCTCCATTACCCCTGTCATAACAATGCTCCATGAACACTGCCATCACAATGTTCCACGGCCTTGTCATCACAAGACTCCTTAACCCTTGTCATCACAATGCTTAATGAACTTCTCATCACAATGCTACATTCCCTTCTCATCACAATGCTCCAAGATGGCTGTAATCAGAATGCTCCATGCCCCTTTTCATCTCAGTGCTCCATGAACCCTGTCATCACAATGCTCCAAACCCTTGTGACCACAATGTTCCATAACACTTGTCATCACAATGCCCCTTGACTCTCGTCATCACAATTTTCCACGTCCTTCTCATCACAATGCTGCATGACACTTCTATTCACAATGTTACATGCTCTTGTCATCACAATTCTCCATGAACTTTTCATCACAATGCTCCATGACCCCTGTCATAGCAAGCTCCATGTGCTTGTCATCACAATGCTTCACGAACTTGTCATCAAAATTCTCAAAGGCACTTGTCATTACAATGCTCCATGACCATTGTCATCACAATGCTCCAACCCCTTGTCATCACAATGCTCCATTTCCTTTGTCACCACAATCCTCCATGACACTAGGCATCACAATGTTCCGTGCCATTGTCATCATAATGGACCATGACATATGTCATCACAATGCTCCCTGACAACTGTCTTCACAATACTCCATGACTGTGACACCACAATGCTCCATGAACCTGTCATCACAATGCTCCGTGACTCCAGTCATCACAATACTTCATGACCTTGTCATCACAATGGTCAATGCCCTCGTCATCACAAGGTTCTGTGCCCTCTGTCACCACAATGCTCCATGAACATTTCCTCACAATGCTCCGTGACCCTTGTCATCACAATGCTCCATGCATTTGTCAGCACAATTGTCCATGACCCATATCATCAAATGCTCCATGCACTTGTCTGTGCAATGCTCCATGATCCATGTCATCACAATGTGCCATGAGCTTGTGATCACAATTCTCCACAACCTTCTCATCACAATTCTCCATAAACCTTGTAATCACAATGCTCCATGCACTTCTCATCAAAATGCTCACTCACCACTGATATCACGATGTTCCATCACTAGTCATCACAATACTCCCTCTCCCATGTCATCACAATCTTCTATGACCCCTGTCATCACAGTGCTACATGGCCTTATCATCACAATGCTCCATGAACACTGACATCACAATGCTCCATAACAACTGTCATCAAAGTGTCCCATGACCATTTTCATCACAATGCTCCATGACCCCTGACATCACAATGTTCCATAAACATTGCCATCACAGTTTTCCATAACCAATGTCATCAAAATGTTCCATGACCATTTTCATCAAATTGCTTCATGACCATGTCATCTCAATGCTCACTGCCCTTCTCAACACAATGCACCACGCACTTCTCATCAAAATGCTCCATGACCATTGTCATCACAAAGCTCCATGACACTAGGCCTCACAATGCTCCATTCCATTGTCATCACAATGCTCCATGAACAATCTCATCACATTGCTCCATGCCCTTGTCATCAGAAAGCTCCATGACACTTGTCATCACAATGCTCCATGCCCTTGTCATTACAATCCTTCACGACCCATGTATCACAGTGTTCTGTGCCCTTGTCATCAGAATGCTCCATACCCAATCTCATCACAATAATCTGTGAAACTTTTCAGACCAATGCTCCATGTACCTGTCATCACAATGCTCCATTACCCCTGTCATAACAATGCTCCATGACACCTGCCATCACAATGTTCCATGGCCTTGGCATCACAAGGCTCCATGACCCTTGTCATCACAATGCTCCAAGACCCCTGTAATCACAATACTCCATGCACTTGTCATCACATAACTCCTTGATGCATGTCATCAGAATGCTCCATGGCCTTCTCATCTCAATGCTCCATGCCCTTGTCATCACAATGCTCCAAGACCCCTGTAATCACAATGCTCCATGCCCCTTTTCATCAGAATGCTCCATGAGACTTGTCATCAGAATGCTCCATGGTCTTCTCATCATAATGCTCCAGGAAGTTATCTATCACAATGCTCCATTCCCTTGTCATCACAATGCTCCATGCCCCCTGTCATCACAATACTACATGAACATTTTCAGCGCAATGCTCCATGACCTTCTCATCACAATGCCCCATGACACCTGTCATCACAATGCTCCATGACCACTCTTATCACAACGCTCCATGAACCCTGAACAAATCAAAGATCCGGGACTCCTGTCATCACAATACTCCATGAACATTTTAAGCCCAATGCTTCATGAAATTCTCATCACAATGCTCCACGGCCTTGCCATCACAATGCTCCATAGCCTGGTCAACAAAATGCTCCATATCCCTTGTCATCACAATTCTCCACGTCTTTGTCATCACAATGCTCCATGACACTTCTCATCACAATGTTACATGCTCTTGTCATCACAATTCTCCATGCACTTGTCATCGCAATGCTCCATGACCCCTGTCATAGCAAGCTCCATGTGCTTGTCATCACAATGCTTCAGGAACTTGTCATCAAAATTCTCATTGGTCCTTGTCATCACAATGCTCCATGCCCCTTGTCATCACAATGCTCCATGACCCATGTCATCACAATGCTCAAAGCCCTTGTCAACACAGTGTTAAACTACCTTTGTCATCACAATCCTCCATGACACTTGGCATCACAATACTCCATGCCATTGTCATCAAAATGGACCATGACATATGTCATCACAATGCTCCCTGTCACCAGTCTTCACAATACTCCATGACTTTGTCATCACAATGCTCCGTGCCCCTGTCATCACAATGAGCCATGCCCACTGTCAACACAATAATCCATGAAACTTGTCAGACCAATGCTACATGCCCCTGTCATCACAATTCTCCCTGCCCTTGTCATCAAAATGCTCCATGACCACTGTTATAACAATGCTCTGTGACTCCAGTCATCATAATGCTTCATGAACATTGTCATCACAATGGTCCATGCCCTCGTCATCACAAGGCTCTGTGACATTTGTCACCACAATGCTCCATGAACTTCTCATCACAATGCTCCATGACCCTTGTCATCACAATGCTCCATGCGCTTCTCAGCACAATGCTCCATGACCCATGTCATCATAATGCACCATGCACTTGTCATCACAACGCTCCACAAACTTCTCATCACAATGCTCCATAAATTTGTGATCAAAATGCTCCATGCCCTTCTCATCAAAATGCTCTCTCACCACTGATATCACAATGTTCCATCACTAGTCATCACAATACTCCCTCAGCCCTGTCATCACAATGTTCCATGACACCGTCAACAAAATGCTACATGCCCTTATCATCACAATGCTCCATGACCCCTGACATCACAATGTTCCATAACCCCTGTCATCAAAATGCTCCATGACGCTTTTCAACACAATGCTCCATGACCCCTGACATCACAATGTACCATAACAACTGTCATCAAAAGTTTCCATGACCCTTTTCATCAAATTGCTCCATGACCTTGTCATCACAATGCTCCCTGCCCTTCTCATCACAATGCACCATGCCCTTGTCATCCCAATGCTCCCTGACACTTGCCAACAGTATGCTCCTTGAACACTGTCATGACGAGGCTCCATGCCTTTTTCATCACGATGATCCATGCCCTTTTCATCACAATGCTGCAAGACCCATGTAATCACAATGCTCCATGCCCTTTTCATCACAAATCTCCGTGACGCATGTCATCAGAATGCCCCATGTCCTTCACATCAAAATGCTCCATGCCCTTGTCATCACAATGCTCCAAGACCTCTGTAATCACAATGCTCCATGCCCCTTTTCATCAGAATGCTCCATGAGACTTCTCATTACAAGGCTCCATGGTCTTCTCATCACAATGCTCCAGGACCTTGTTATCACAATGCTCCATTCCCTTGTCATCACAATGATCCATGACCCCTTTCATCACAATACTACATGAATATTTTCAGCCCAATGCTCCATGACCTTCTCAGCACAATGCTCCCTGACCACTGTCATCACAATGCTCCATGACCACATTCATCACAACGCTCCATGACCCCTGACATCACAATGATCCGGGACTCTTGTCATCAAACTGCTCCATGACCCTTGTCATCACAATGATCCATGCCCTTGTCATCCCAATGCTCCATGACGCCTGTAATCACGATGCTTCGTGATGCTTGTCATCACATTACTCCATTACCATTGTCATCACAATCCTCCGTGAACGTTGGGATCACATTGTTTCATTCCCTTTTCATCACAAAGCGCCATGCTCCTTGAAATCAAAATGATCCATGACCTATGTGATCACAATGCTCCAAACCCTTGTGATCACAATGTTCCATAACACTTGTCATCACAACACGCCATGATGCCTGTCATCACAATATTCCATGCACTTGTCATCACAATGCTCCATGACCTTTGTCATCACAATGCTGAATACACTTGTCATCACAATGCTCCCTGACATTTGTCATCAGAATGCTCCTTGAACACTGTCATGAAAAGGCTCCATGCCTTTTTCATCACAATGTTCCATGCACTTTTCATCACAATGCTCCATGCTATTGTCATCACAATACTCCACAAGCTTGTCATCAGAATGCTCCCTAACCTTTGTCATCACAATGATCCATGACACCTGCCAACACAATGCTCCATGACATCTGTCATCACAATGCTCCATGCCCATTGTCATTACAGTTCTCCATGATACTCGTCATCACAATTATCCATGGTCTTCTCATCACAGTGCTCCACGGTCTTGCCATCACAATGCTCTATGGCCTGGTCATCACAATGCTTCATATCACTTGTCATCACAATTCCCCACGTCCTTGTTATCACAATGCTCCATGACATTTCTCATCACAATGTTACATGCTCTTGTCATCACAATTCTCCATGCACTTGGCATCGTGATGCTCCATGACCCCTGTCATAGCAAGCTCTAGGCACTTGTCATCACAATGCTTCATGACCTTGTCATGAAAATTCTCAATGGCTCTTGTCATCACAATGCTCCATGACCCTTATCATCACAATGCTCCAAGCCCTTGTCATCACAATGCTCCATGCTCTTCTCTTCACAATGCTCCATGACCCCTTTCATCACAATGCTCCAGGACACCTGACATCACAATGCTCCATGACCGTGGTAATTACAGTGCTCCATGATGATCGTTATCACAATTATCACAGTCTTCTCATCACAATCCCCCACGGTCTTGCCATCACTTTGCTCCATGCCCTGGTCATCACAATGCTCCATATCCCTTGTCATCAGCATTCTCCACGTCCTTGTCATCAAAATACTCCATGACACTTCTCATCACAATGTTCCATGCTCTTGTCATCACAATTCTCCATGCACTTGTCATCGCAATGCTCCATGACCCCTGTCATAGCAAGCTCCATGCGCCTGTCATCACAGTGTTTCACGAACGTGTCATCAAAATCCTCAATGGCTATTATCATCACAATGCTCCTTGCCATTGTCATCACAATGCTCCCTGACCGTTGTCATCACAATGCTCCAAGCCCTTGTAATCACAATGCCCCATCACCTTTGTCATCACAATACTCCATGACACTTGGCAACACAATGATCCATGACATTGTCATCACAATGGACCATGACATATGTCATAACAATGCTCCCAAAAACGTGTCTTCACAATACTCCATGACCTTGTCATCACAATGTTCCATGCCTTTGTCATCACAATGTGCCATGCACACTGTCATCACAATAATCCTTGAAACTTGTCAAACCAATGCTCCATGCCCATGTCCTCACAAAGCTCCATGACCGCTGTCATCAGAATGCTCCGTGCCTCCAGTCATCATAATGCTTCCTGATCTTTATCATCACAATGGCCCATGCCCAAGTCGTCAGAAGGCTCTGTGACCTTTGTCACAACAATGATCCATGAACTTTTCATCACAATGCTCCATGACCCTTGTCATCACAATGATCCATGCCTTTCTCAGCACAATGCTCCATGACACTTGTCATCACAATGCTCCATGCGCTTGTCAGCACAATGCTGCATGACACGTCATCACAATGTACCATGTGCTTGTCATCACAGTACTCCCCAACATTGTCATCACAATGCTCCATGCACTTCTCATCAAAATGCTCTCTCACCACTGATATCACAATGTTCAATCACAAGTCATCACAATAGTCCCTCATACATTTCATCACTATGTTCCATGAACACTGTCATCAAAATGCTACATGCCCTTATCACCACAATGCTCCATGACCCTTTTCATCACAATGCTCCATCAGCCCTGACTTCACAATGTTCCATAATACCTGTCATCAAAATGTTCCAAGACACTTTTCATCAAATTGCTCCATGACACTGTCATCACAATGTTCCCTGCCCTTCTCATCACAGTGCACCATGCCCTTGTCATCACAATGTTCCATGACCTTTGTCATCAAAAGCGCCATGACCCTTGGCATCACAGTGCTTCATGCCATTGTCATCAGAAGGCAACATGAATCCTCTCATCACATTGCTCCATGCCCTTGTCATCACAAAGCTCCTGATGCTCGTCATCACAATGCTCGGTGCCCTTCTCATCACAATGCTCGATGCCCTTGTCGTTACAATCTTCCATGTCCCATGTATCACAGAGTTCTATGCCCTTTTCACCACAATACTCCATGCCCACTCTAATCACAATAATACATGATTTTTTTCAGATCAATGCTCCATGCCCTTCTCATCACAATGCTCCATTACACCTGTCATAACAATGCTCCATGACCACTGTCATCTCAATGTTCCACGGCCTTGTCATCAAAAGCCTCCATGACCCTTGTCATCACAATGATCCAAGACCCCTGTAAGCACAATGCTCCATGCCCTTGCCATTACAATGCTCCAAGACCCCTGTAATCACAATGCTCCATGCCCCTTTTCATCTCAATGCTCCATGAACCCTGTCATTACAATGCACCATGCCCATTATTATAATGCTTCATGCTATTGTCATCACAATGAAATCAAAATGCTCCATGACCTCTGTCATCACAATGCTCCAAACCCTTGTGATCAGAATGTTCCATAACACTTGTCATCACAACGCCCCATGACGTTCATCATCATAATTATCCCCGGTCTTCTCATCACAATGCTCCATGACGTTTGTCATCACAATGCTCAATACACATGTCATCACAATACTCCCTGACACTTGCCGTCAGTATGCTCCTTGAACCCTGTTATCACAAGGCTCCATGCCTTTTTCATCACAATGATCCATGCCCTTTTCATCACAATGCTCCAATACCCCTGTAATCACAAGGCTCCATGCCCCTGTCATCACAAACCTCCATGCTGCATGTCATCAGAATGTTCCATGGCCTTCTCATCACAATGCTCCATGCCCTTGTCATCACAATGCTCCAAGACCCCTGTAATCACAATGCTCCATGCCTCTTTTCATCAGAATGCTCCATGAGACTTGTCATCAAATGGCTCCATGGTCTTCTCATCACAATGCTCCAGGAAATTGTCTTCACAATGCTCCATTCCCCGGTCATCACAATGCTCCATGACCCCTGTCATCACAATACTCCATGAACATTTTCAGCCCAATGCTCCATGACCTTCTCATCACAATGCTCCATGACTCCTGTCATCACAATGCTCCATGACCCCTGTAAGCACAATGCTTCCTGATGCTTGTCATCACAGTGCTCCATGACCCTTGTCATCACAATGCTCCATGTTTTATCAGCAAAATGCAACATGACCTTGTCATCACAATGCTCCATGCGCTTGTCATCAGAATATTCCATTACCATTGTCATCACAATCCACCGTGAACCTTGTCAGCACAATGCTCCATGCCGTTTTCATAACAAAGCTCCATGCTCCATGAACTCAAAATGTTCTATGACCTCTGTCATCACAATGCTCCAAACCTTTGTGATCACGAAGTTCCATAACACTTGTCATCACATCGCGCCATGATGCCTGTCATCACCAGGCTCCCTGACACCTGTCATCACAATGCTCCATGACCCTTGTAATTACAGTGCTCCATGATGCTCGTCATCACACATATCCACGGTCTTCTCATCACAATGTTCCACGGTCTTGCCATCACAATGCTCCATGCCCTGGTCATCACAAAGCTCCATATCCTTTGTCATCACAATTCTCCATGTCCTGGTCATCACAATGGTTCATGACACTACTCATCAAAATGTTACATGCTCTTGGCATCACAATTCTCCATGCACTTGTCATTGCAATGCTCCATGACCCCTGTCATAGCAAGCTCCATGCGCTTGTCATCACAAAGTTTCACGACCATGTCATCAAAATTCTCAATGACACTTATCAGCACAATTCTCCATGCCCTTGTCCTCACAATGCTCCAAGCCCTTGTCATCACAATTCTCCATTACCTTTGTCATCATATTCCTCCATGACACTTCACATCACAATGCTCAATGCCATTGTCATCACAATGGACCATGACATATGTCATCACAATTCTCCCTGACATCTGTCTTCACAATACTCCATGACCATGTCATCACAATGCTCCATGCCCTTGTCATCACAATGCGCCATACCCACTCTCCTCACAATAATCCTTGAAACTTGTCAGACCAATGCTCCATGCCCCTGTCATGACAATGCTCCATGCCCTTGTCATCACAATGTTCCATGATAGGTGTCATCACAATGCTCCAAGACCGCTGTAATCACAATGCTCCCTGACTCCAGTCATCATAATGCTTCATGACCTTTGTCATCACAATGGTCCATGCCCTCGTCATCACAAGGCTCAGTGACCTTTGTCACCACAATGCTCCATGAACTTTTCATCACAATGCTCTGTGACCCTTGTCATCACAATGCTCCATGCCTTTCTCAGCAAAATTCTCCATGACAATTGTCATTACAAAGCTCCATGCGCTTATCAGCACAATGCTCCATGACATATGTCATCACAATTCTCCCTGACATCTGTCT
Source organism: Mesoplodon mirus (assembly GCF_964341445.2). Taxonomy (NCBI): domain Eukaryota; kingdom Metazoa; phylum Chordata; class Mammalia; order Artiodactyla; family Ziphiidae; genus Mesoplodon; species Mesoplodon mirus. Next base: position 203,332,877 of record NC_138976.1, on the reverse strand, counting down.
TCACAATACTCCATGCCCTTGTCATCACAATGCTCCAAGCCCTTGTCATCACAATTCTCCATTACCTTTGTCATCACAATCCTCCATGACACTTGGCATCACAATTTTCCAAGACCGTTGTCATCACAATGCTGCATGCAGTTGTCAGCACAATGATCCATGGCCCATGTCATCATAATGCACCAGGCGATTCTCATCACAATGCTCCACAACATTTTCATCACAATGCTCCATAAATCATGTCATAACAATGCTCCATGCACTTATCATCTAAATGCTCTCTCACCACTGATATCACAATGTTCCATCACTAGTCATCACAAAACTCCACCACCGCTGTCATCACAATATTCCATGACCACTGTCATCACAATGCTACATGCACTTCTCATCAAAATGCTCCATGAACCCTCTCATCACATTGCGCCATGACGTTTGTCATCACAATGCTCGATGCCATTCTCATCGCAATGCTCCATGCCCTTGTCATTACACTCTTCCATGACCCATGTATCACAGTGTTCCGTGCCCTTGTCATCACAATGCTCCATTCCGAATCTCATAACAATAATCCATGAAACTTTTCAGACCAATGCTCCAAGCCCTTGTCATCACAATGCTCCATGACCCCTGTCATAACAATGATCCATGACCGCTGCCATCACAATGTTCCACGGCCTTGTCATCACAATGCTCCCTGCACTTCTCATCATATTGCACCAAGCCCTTGTCATCAAAATGCTCAATGACCTTTGTCATCACAAAGCTCCATGACCCTTGGCATCAAAATGCTCCATGCCATTGTCATCACAATGCTCCAAGAGGCCTCTCATCACATTGCTCCATGCCCTTCTCAACACAACGCTCCATGACGCTTGTCATCACAATGCTCGATGCCCTTCTCATTACAATGCTCCATGCCCTTGTCATTACAATCCTCCATGACCCATGTATCACAGTGTTCCATGCCCTTGTCATCACAATGCTCCATTCCCACTCTCATCACAATAATCCATGAAACTTTTCAAACCAATGCTCCATTCCCTTCTCATAACAATGCTCCATGACACATGCCATCACAATGTTCAACGGCCTTGTCATCACAAGGCTCCATCACACTTGTCATCACAATGCTCCAAGACCCCTGTAATCACAATGCTCCATGGCCTTGTCATCAAAAAGCTCAATGACGCATGTCATCAGAATGCTCCATGGTCTTCTCATCACAATGCTCCATGTCCTTGTCATCACAATGCTCCAAGACCCATGTAATCACAATGCCCAATGCCCCATTTCATCTCAATGCTCCATGAAACCTGTCATCACAGTGCACCACGCCCATCATCATAGTGCTTCATGCTATTGTCATCACAATGAAATCAAAATGCTCCATGACCTCTGCCATCACAATGCTCCAAACCCTTGTGGTCACAATGTTCCATAACACTTGTCATCACAATGCCCCATGAAGCTCGTCATCACAATTATCCATGGTCTTCTCATCACAATGTTCCATGACCTTTGTCATCACAATGCTCAATACACTTGTCATCACAATGCTCCCTTACACTTGTCATCAGTATGCTCCTTGAACCCTGTCATGACAAGGCTCCATGCCTTTTTCATCAAAATGATCCAAGACCCCTGTAATCACAATGCTCCATTCCTTGTCATCACAGAGCTCCATGACACATGTCATCAGAATGCTCCATGGCATTCTCACCACAATGCTCCTTGCCCTTTTCATCACAATGCTCCAAGACCCCTGTAATCACAATGCTCCATGCCCCTTTTCATCAGAATGCTCCATGAGACTTGTCATCACAAGGCTCCATGGTCCTCTCATCACAATGCTCCAGGACCTTGTCATCACAATGCTCCATTCCCTTGTTATCACAATGCTCCATGAACAATTTCAGCCCAATGATCCATGACCTTCTCATCACAATGCTCCATGACCCCTGTCATCACGATGCTCCATGACCACTGTCATCACAATGCTCCATGACCCCTGACAACACAATGAACCGGGACTCTTGTCATCAAAATGCTCCATTACCCTTGAAATCACAATGATCCATGTCCTTGTCATCCCAATGCTCCATGACCCATAATCACAATGCTCTGTGACGCTTGCATCACAGTGCTCCATTACACTTGTCCTCACAATGCTCCATTTCTTTATCAGTAAAATGCTACATGACCTTGAAATCACAATGTTCCATGCCCTTGTCATCAAAATGCTCAAATACCCATGTAATCACAATGCTCCATGCCCTTGTCATCTCAATGCTCCATGAACCCTGTCATCACAATGCACCATGCCCATCATCCTAGTGCTTCATGCTATTGTCATCACAATGAAATCAAAATGCTCCATGACCTCTGTCATCACAAAGCTCCAAACCCTTGTGATCACAATGTTCCAAAACTCTTGTTATAATGACGCCCCATGTCGCTCATCATCACAATTATCCATGGTTTTATCATCACAATGCTCCAAGACTTTGTCATCACAATGCTCAATACACTTGTCATCACAATGCTTCCTGACACTTGTCGTCAGTATGCTCCTTGAACCCTGTCATGACAAGGCTCCATGCCTTTTTCATCACAATGATCCATGCCCTTTTCATCACAATGCTCAAAGACCCCTGTAATCACAATGCTCCATGCCCTTGTCATCACAAAGCTCCATGACACATGTCAACAGAATGCTCCATGGCCTTCTCATCACAATGCTCCATGCCCTTGTCATCACAATGCTCCAAGACCCTTGTAATTACAATGCTCCATGCCCCTTTTCATCTCAATGCTCCATGAACCCTGTCATCACAGTGCACCACGCCCATCATCATAGTGCTTCATGCTATTGTCATCACAATGAAATCAAAGTGCTCCATGACGTCTGTCATCACAATGCTCCAAACCCATGTGATCACAATGTTCCATAACACTTATCATCACAATGCCCCATGATGTTCATCATTACAGTGCTCCCTACGCTTCTCATGACAATGCACCATGCCCTTGTCATCAAAATGCTCCATGAGCTTTTTCATCTCAAAGCTCCATGACCCTTGGCATCACAATGCTCCATGATCCCTCTCATCACATTGTTCCATGAAACCTGTCATCACATTGCTCCATTACGCTTGTCAACACAATGCTTGATGCCCTTCTAATCTCATTGCTCCATGACCTTGTCATTACAATCCTCCATTACCCATGTATCACAGTCTTCCATGCCCTTGTCATCACAATGCTCTATGCTCACTCTCATCACAATAATCCCTGAAACTTTTCAGACCAATATTCGATGGCCTTGTCATCACAATGCTAAATTACCCCTGTCATAACAATGCTCCATGACCCCTGCAATCACAATGTTCCACGGCCTTGTCATCACAATGCTCCATGACCTTTGTCATCACAATGCTCAATACACTTGTCATCACAATGCTCCCTGACACTTGTCATCTGTATGCTCCTTGAACCATGTCATGACAAGGCCCCATGCCTTTTTCATCACAATGCTCCATGCCCTTTTCATCACAAAACTCCATGACGCATGCCATCAGAATGCTCCATGGCCTTGTCATCACAATGTTCCATGCCCTTGTCATCACAATCCTCCAAGATCCCTGTAATCACAAAGCTTCTTGCACTTGTCATCACAAAGCTCCATGACGCATGTCATCAGAATGCTCCATGGCCTTCTCATCACAATGCTCCTTGCCCATGTCATCACAATGCTCTAAGACCCCTGTAATCACAATGCTCCTTGCCACTTTTCATCAGAATGCTCCATGAGACTTGTCATCACAAGGCTCCATGGTGTTCTCATCACAATGTTCCATGCACTTGTCATCACAGTCCTCCATGAACCTTGGGATCACATTGCTTCATGCCCTTGTCATCACAATGGTCCATGCTCCTTGAAATCAAAATGATACATGACCACTGTCATCACAATGCTCCAAACCTTTTGATCACAATGTTCCATAACATTTGTCATCACAACGCTCCATGATGCCTGTCATCACAATACTCCATGCCCTTCTCATCACAATGCTCCATGACATTTGTCATCACAATGCTCAATATACTTGTCATCACAGTGCTCCTTGACACTTGTCATTAGAATGCTCCTTGAAACCTGTCATCAAAAGGCTCCATTCCTTTTTTTTTTTTTTTTTTTTTTAATAAAAGGTAAATGCACCTGATAATTCAGAAATTACTAATAAATTTTAAGGCCAACTGTAGTATAAGTGCATGTTTTTTTTTTAAATTTATTTTATTTTATTTTTTTGCTTTATAACAAATTTAATCAGTTATACATATACATATGTTTCCATATCCCCTCCCTTTTGCGTCTCCCTCCCACCCTCCCTATCCCACCCCTCCAGGCGGTCACAAAGTACCGAGCTGATCTCCCTGTGCTATGCGGCTGCTTCCCACTAGCTATCTACCTCAAGTTTGGTAGTGTATATATGTCCATGCCGCTCTTTCACTTTGTCACAGCTTACCCTTCCCCCTCCCCATATCCTCAAGTCCATTCTCTAGTAGGTCTGTGTCTTTATTCCTGTCTTACCCCTATGTTCTTCATGACATTTTTTTTTTCTTAAATTCCATATATATGTGTTAGCATACGGTATTTGTCTTTCTCTTTCTGACTTACTTCACTCTGTATGACAGACTCTAGGTCTATCCATCTCATTACAAATAGCTCAATTTCATTTCTTTTTATGGCTGAGTAATATTCCATTTTATATATGTGCCACATCTTCTTTATCCATTCATCCGATGATGGACACTTAGGTTGTTTCCATCTCCGGGCTATTGTAAATAGGGCTGCTATGAACATTTTGGTACATGTCTCTTTTTGAATTATGGTTTTCTCAGGGTATATGCCCAGTAGTGGGATTGCTGGGTCATATGGTAGTTCTATTTGTAGTTTTTTAAGGAACCTCCATACCGTTCTCCATAGCGGCTGTACCAATTCACATTCCCACCAGCAGTGCAAGAGTGTTCCCTTTTTTCCACACCCTCTCCAGCATTTATTGTTTCTAGATTTTTTGATGATGGCCATTCTGACTGGTGTGAGATGATATCTCATTGTAGTTTTGATTTGCATTTCTCTAATGAGTAAAGATGTTGAGCATCCTTTCATGTGTTTGTTGGCAGTCTGTATATCTTCTGTGGAGAAATGTCTATTTAGGTCTTCTGCCCATTTTTGGATTGGGTTCTTTGTTTTTTTGTTATTGAGCTGCATGAGCTGCTTATAAATTTTGGAGATTAATCCTTTGTCAGTTGCTTCATTTGCAAATATTTTCTCCCATTCTGAGGGTTGTCTTTTGGTCTTGTTTATGGTTTCCTTTGCTGTGCAAAAGCTTTGAAGTTTCATTAGGTCCCATGTGTTTATTTTTGTCTTTATTTCCATTTCTCTAGGAGGTGGGTCAAAAAGGATCTTGCTGTGATTTATGTCATAGAGTGTTCTGCCTATGTTTTCCTCTAAGAGTTTGATAGTGTCTGGCCTTACATTTAGGTCTTTAATCCATTTTGAGCTTATTTTTGTGTATGGTGTTAGGGAGTGATCTAATCTCATACTTTTACATGTCCCTATCCAGTTTTCCCAGCACCACTTATTGAAGAGACTGTCCTTTCTCCACTGTACATTCCTGCCTCCTTTATCAAAGATAAGGTGACCATATGTCCGTGGGTTTAACTCTGGGCTTTCTATCCTGTTCCATTGATCTATCTTTCTGTTTTTGTGCCAGTACCATACTGTCTTGATTACTGTAGCTTTGTAGTATAGTCTGAAGTCAGGGAGCCTGATTCCTCCAGCTCCATTTTTCGTTCTCAAGATTGCTTTGGCTATTCGGGGTCTTTTGTGTTTCCATACAAATTGTGAAATTTTTTGCTCTAGCTCTGTGAAAAATGCCAGTGGTAGTTTGATAGGGATTGCATTGAACCTGTAGATTGCTTTGGGTAGTAGAGTCATTTTCACAATGTTGATTCTTCCAATCCAAGAACATGGTACATCTCTCCATCTATTTGTATCATCTTTAATTTCTTTCATCAGTGTCTTATAATTTTCTGCATACAGGTCTTTTGTCTCCTTAGGTAGGTTTATTCCTAGATATTTTATTCTTTTTGTTGCAATGGTAAATGGGAGTGTTTCCTTGATTTCACTTTCAGATTTTTCATCATCAGTATATAGGAATGCCAGAGATTTCTGTGCATTAATTTTGTATCCTGCAACTTGACCAAATTCATTGATTAACTCTAGTAGTTTTCTGGTAGCATCTTTAGGATTCTCTATGTATAGTATCATGTCATCTGCAAACAGTGACAGCTTTACTTCTTCTTTTCCAATTTGGATTCCTTTTATTTCCTTTTCTTCTCTGATTGCTGTGGCTAAAACTTCCAAAACTAGGTTGAATAAGAGTGGTGAAAGTGGGCAACCTTGTCTAGTTCCTGATCTTAGTGGAAATGGTTTCAGTTTTTCACCATTGAGGACGATGCTGGCTGTGGGTTTGTCATATATGGCCTTTATTATGTTGAGGAAAGTTCCCTCTATGCCTACTTTCTGCAGGGTTTTTATCATAAATGGGTGTTGAATTTTGTCGAAAGCTTTCTCTGCATCTATTGAGATGATCATATGGTTTTTCTCCTTCAATTTGTTAATATGGTGTATCACGTTGATTGATTTGCGTATATTGAAGAATCCTTGCATTCCTGGAATAAACCCCACTTGATCATGGTGTATGATCCTTTTAATGTGCTGTTGGATTCTGTTTGCTAGTATTTTGTTGAGGATTTTTGCATCTATGTTCATCAGTGATATTGGCCTGTAGTTTTCTTTCTTTGTGACATCCTTGCCTGGTTTTGGTATCAAGGTGATGGTGGCCTCGTAGAATGAGTTTGGGAGTGTTCCTCCCTCTGCTATATTTTGGAAGAGTTTCAGAAGGATAGGTGTTAGCTCTTCTCTAAATGCTTGATAGAATTCGCCTGTGAAGCCATCTGGTCCTGGGCTTTTGTTTGTTGGAAGACTTTTTATCACAGTTTCAATTTCAGTGCTTGTGATTGGTCTGTTCATATTTTCTATTTCTTCCTGATTCAGTCTTGGCAGGTTGTGCATTTCTAAGAATTTGTCCATTTCTTCCAGGTTGTCCATTTTATTGGCATAGAGTTGCTTATAGTAATCTCTCATGATCTTTTGTATTTCTGTAGTGTCAGTTGTTACTTCTCCTTTTTCATTTCTAATTCTATTGATTTGAGTCTTCTCCCTTTTTTTCTTGATGAGTCTGGCTAATGGTTTATCAATTTTGTTTATCTTCTCAAAGAACCAGCTTTTAGTTTTATTGATCTTTGCTATCGTTTCCTTCATTTCTTTTTCATTTATTTCTGATCTGATTTTTATGATTTCTTTCCTTCTGCTAACTTTGGGATGTTTTTGTTCTTCTTTCTCTAATTGCTTTAGGTGCAAGGTTAGGTTGTTTATTCGAGATGTTTCCTGTTTCTTAAGGTGGGATTGTATTGCTATAAACTTCCCTCTTAGAACTGCTTTTGCTGCATCCCATAGGTTTTGGGTCGTCGTGTCTCCATTGTCATTTGTTTCTAGGTATTTTTTAATTTCCTCTTTGATTTCTTCAGTGATCACTTCGTTATTAAGTAGTGTATTGTTTAGCCTCCATGTGTTTGTATTTTTTACAGCTCTTTTCCTGTAATTGATATCTAGTCTCATAGCATTGTGGTCGGAAAAGATACTTGATACAATTTCAATTTTCTTAAATTTACCGAGGCTTGATTTGTGACCCAAGATATGATCTATCCTGGAGAATGTTCCATGAGCACTTGAGAAAAATGTGTATTCTGTTGTTTTTGGATGGAATGTCCTATAAATATCAATTAAGTCCATCTTGTTTAATGTATCATTTAAAGCTTGTGTTTCCTTATTTATTTTCATTTTGGATGATCTGTCCATTGGTGAAAGTGGGGTGTTAAAGTCCCCTACTATGATTGTGTTACTGTCGATTTCTCCTTTTATGGCTGTTAGTATTTGCCTTATGTATTGAGGTGCTCCTATGTTTGGTGCATAAATATTTACAATTGTTATATCTTCTTCTTGGATCGATCCCTTGATCATTATGTAGTGTCCTTCTTTGTCTCTTCTAGTAGTCCTTATTTTAAAGTCTATTTTGTCTGATATGAGAATTGCTACTCCAGCTTTCTTTTGGTTTCCATTTGCATGGAATATCTTTTTCCATCCCCTTACTTTCAGTCTGTATGTGTCTCTAGGTCTGAAGTGGGTCTCTTGTAGACAGCATATAGATGGGTCTTGTTTTTGTATCCATTCAGCCACTCTGTGTCTTTTGGTGGGAGCATTTAGTCCATTTACATTTAAGGTAATTATCGATATGTATGTTCCTATTCCCATTTTCTTAATTGTTTTGGGTTCGTTATTGTAGGTCTTTTCCTTCTGTTGTGTTTCTTGCCTAGAGAAGTTCCTTTAGCATTTGTTGTAAAGCTGGTTTGGTGGTGCTGAACTCTCTCAGCTTTTGCTTGTCTGTAAACGTTTTAATTTCTCCATCAAATCTGAATGAGATCCTTGCTGGGTAGAGTAATCTTGGTTGCAGGTTTTTCTCCTTCATCACTTTAAGTATGTCCTGCCACTCCCTTCTGGCTTGTAGAGTTTCTGCTGAGAGATCAGCTGTTATCCTGATGGGGATTCCCTTGTGTGTTATTTGTTGTTTTTGCCTTGCTGCTTTTAATATGATTTCTTTGTGTTTAATTTTTGACAGTTTGATTAATATGTGTCTTGGCGTATTTCTCCTTGGATTTATTCTGTATGGGACTCTCTGTGCCTCCTGGACTTGATTAACTATTTCCTTTCCCATATTAGGGAAGTTTTCAACTATAATCTCTTCAAATATTTTCTCAGTCCCTTTCTTTTTCTCTTCTTCTTCTGGAACCCCTATAATTCGAATGTTGGTGCGTTTAATGTTGTCCCAGAGGTCTCTGAGACTGTCCTCTGTTCTTTTCATTCTTTTTTCTTTATTTTGCTCTGCAGCAGTTATTTCCACTATTTTATCTTCCACCTCACTTATCCGTTCTTCTGCCTCAGTTATTCTGCTATTGATCCCATCTAGAGTATTTTTTATTTCATGTATTGTGTTTTTAATCGATGCTTGATTCATCTTTAGTTCTTCTAGGTCCTTGTTAACTGTTTCTTGCATTTTGTCTATTCTATTTCCAAGATTTTGGATCTGGGAAATAGAATCTTGGATCATCTTTACCATCATTATTCTGAATTCTTTTTCAGGTAGACTGCCTATTACCTCTTCATTTGTTAGGTCTGGTGGGTTTTTATCTTGCTCCTTCTCCTGCTGTGTGTTTTTCTGTCTTCTCATTTTGCTTATGTTACTGTGTTTGGGGTCTCCTTTTTGCAGGCTGCAGGTTCGTAGTTCCTGTTGTTTTTGGTGTCTGTCCCCAGTGGCTAAGGTTGGTTTAGTGGGTTGTGTAGGCTTCCTGGTGGAGGGGACTAGTGCCTGTGTTCTGGTGGATGAGGCTGGATCTTGTCTTTCTGGTGGGCAGGTCCACGTCTGGTGGTGTGTTTTGGGGTGTCTGTGGACTTTTTATGATTTTAGGCCACCTCTCTGCTAATGGGTGGCGTTGTGTTCCTGTCTTGCTAGTTGTTTGGCTCAGGGTGTCCAGCACTGTAGCCTGCTGGTCGTTGAGTGAAGCTGGGTGCTGGTGTTGAGATGGAGATCTCTGGAAGATTTTCGCCGTTTGATATTATGTGGAGCTGGGAGGTCTCTTGTGGACCAGTGTCCTGAAGTTGGCTCTCCCACCTCAGAGGCACAGCACTGACTCCTGGCTCCTCAATTTGGGATGATGTGTTGTCTATTCATGTATTCCGCAGATGCAGGGTACATCAAGTTGATTGTGGAGCTTTAATCCGCTGCTTCTGAGGCTGCTGGGAGAGGTTTCCCTTTCTCTTCTTTGTTCTCACAGCTCCTGGGTCTTAGCTTTGGATTTGGCCCCGCCTCTGCGTGTAGGTCGCCGGAGGGCGTCTGTTCTTCGCTCAGATAGGACAGGGTTAAAGGAGCAGCCTCTTCGGGGACTCTGGCTCACTCAGGCCGGGAGGGAGGGAGGGGCGCGGAGTGCGGGGCAAGCCTGCAGCGGCAGAGGTCGGCGTGACGTTGCACCAGCTCGAGGCGCGCCGTGCGTTCTCCCAGGGAAGCCGCCCCTGGATCCCGGGACCCCGGCAGTGGCGGGCTGCACAGGCTCCCGGAAGGGCGGTGTGGGCAGTGACCTGCGCTCGCACACAGGCTTCTTGGAGGCGGCAGCAGCAGGCCCAGCGTCCCACGCCTGTCACTGGGCTCCGCGCTTTCATTCGCGACTCGCGCCCGTCCGTGGAGCCCCTTTAAGCAGCGCTCTTAATCCCCTCTCCTAGCGCACCAGGAAACCAAGAGGGAAGAAAAAGTCTCTTGCCTCTTCGGCAGCTCCAGAGTTTTCCCGGGCTCCCTCCCGGCTAGCTGTGGCACATTAGCCCCCTTCAGGCTGAGTTCTCGCCGCCAGCCCCAGTCCTCTCCCTGCGCTCTGACCGAAGCCCGAGCCTCAGCTTCCAGCGCTGCACGCCCCGGCGGGCGAGCAGACAAGCCTTTCGGGCTGGTGAGTGCCGCTCGGCACCGATCCTCTGTGTGCGGATCTCTCCGTTTTGCCCTACCCAGGTATGTGGGGAGTTTCTTGCCTTTTGGGAGGTCTGGGGTCTTCTGCCAGCGTTCAGTAGGTGTTCTGTAGGAGTTGTTCCACGTGTAGCTGTATTTCTGGTGTATCCGTGGGGAGGAAGGTGATCTCCGCGTCTTACTCTCTCCATTCCTTTTTAATCACAATGCTCCATGCCCTTTTCATCACAATGCTCCATGCCATGGTCATCACAATACTCCACAAGCTTGTCATCAGAATGCCCCATGACTCTTGTCATCACAATGCTCCATGCCCCTTGTCAAAACAGTGCTCCATGACGCTTGCCAACACAATTATCCATGGTCTTCTCATCAAAATGCTTCACGGTCTTGCCATCACAATGCTCCATGCCCTGGTCATCAATATGCTCCATGTCCCTTGTCATCACAATTCTCCACGTCCTTGTCATCACAATGTTCCTTGACACTGGTCATCACAATGTTACATGCTCTTGTCATCACAATTCTCCATGCACTTGTGATCACAATGATCCATGTCCCTGACATAGCAAGCTCCATGCCCTTGTCATCAAAATGCTCCATGAACTTGTCATCAAAATGCTCCATGACCCTTGTCATCACAATGCTCCAAGCCCTTGTCACCACAATGCTCCATTACCTTTGTATTCACCATCCTCCATGACACTTGGCCTCACAGTGCTCCATGCCATTGTCATCGCAATGGACCATGACATATGTCATCACAGTGTTCTCTGACACCTGTCTTCACAATATTCCATGACATTGTCATCACAATGTGCAATGCCCACTGTCATCACAATAATCCATCAAACTTTCAGACCAATGCTCCATGCCCCTCTCTTCACAATGCTCCATGACACCTGTCATCACAATGCTCCATGCACTTCTCATCAAAATTCTCTCTCACCAGTGACATCACAATGTTCCATCACTAGTCATCACAATACGCCCTCACCCCTGTCTTCACAATGTTCCATGACGCCTGTCATCACAATGCTATATGCCCTTATCATCGCAATGCTCCATGACCAATGACATCACAATGTTCCATAACCACTGTCATCAAAATGCTCCTTGAACCTTTTCATGAAAAGGCTCCATGACCCCTGACATCACAATGTTCCATAACCCCAGTTATCAATATGTTCCATGACACTTTTCATCAAATTGCTCCATGACACTCTCATCACAGAGATCCCTGCCCTTCACATCACAGTGCCCCACCCCCTTGTCATCAAAAAGCTCCATGACCTTTGTCATCACAAAGCTCCATGACACTCGGCATCACAATGCTCATTGCCATTGTCATCACAATGCTCTATGAACCCTCTCATCATACTGCTCCATGCCACTGTCATCACAGTTCTCCATGACCCTTGTCATCACAGTGCTTGAAGCCTTATCAAAACAATGCTCCCTGCGCTTGTCATTACAATCCTCCATGACCCATGTAACACAGTGTTCCATGCCCTTGTCATCACAATGCTCCATGCCCACTCTCATCACAATAATCCTTGAAACTTTTCAGACCAATGCTCCATACCCTTGTCATCACAATGCTCCATTATCCCTGTCATAACAATGCTCCATGACACCTGCTATTGCAATGTTCCACAGCCTTTTCATCATGTGGCTCCATGACTCTTGTCATCACAATGCTCCAAGACCCATGTAATCACAATGATCCATGACCCTTGTCATTAAAGTGCTCCATAATGCTCGTCATCACAATAATCCATGGTCTTCTCTTCACAATGCTCCATGGTCTTTCCATGACAATGCTCCATATCCTGGTCATCACAATGTTCCATGTCCTATGTCATCACAATTCTCCAAGTCCTTGCCATCACAATGCTCCATAACACTTCTCATCACAATGTTACATGCCCGTGTCATCACAATTCTCCATGCACTTGTCATCACAATGCTCCATGACCCCTGTCATTGCAAGCACCATGCACTTGTCATCACAATGCTTCAGTAACTTGTCATCAAAATTATCAATGGCCCTTGCCATCACAATGCTCCATGACACTTGTCATCACAATGCTCCATGATCCTTGTCATCACAATGCTCCATGACCTTTGTCATCACAATCCTCCATGACACTTGGCATCACAATGCTCCATGCCATATTCATCACAATGGACCATGACATATGTCATCACAATGCTCCCTGATACCTGTCTTCACAATAATCCATGACCTTTTCATCACAATGCTCCATGCCCTTGGCATCACAATGTGCCATGCCCACTATCATCACAACAATCCATGAAACTTGTAAGACCAATGCTCCATGCCCCTGTCATCACAATGCTCCATGCCCTTGTCATCACAATGCTCCATGACGCCTGTCATCACAATGCTCCGTGACTCCAGTCATCACAATGCTTCATGACATTTGTCATCACAATGGTCCATGCCCTAGTCATCACATGGCTATGTGACCTGTGACACCACAATGCTCCATGAACTTTTCATCACAATTCTCTGTGACACTTGTCATCACAATGCTCCATGACACTTGCCATCAGTATGATCTTTGAACCCTGTCATAACAAGGCTCCATGCCTTTTTCATCACAATGATCCATGTCATTTTATTCACAATACTCCAAGAGCCCTGTAATGACAATGCTCCATGCCCTTGTCATCAAAAAGCTCCATGGGGCATGTCATCAGAGTGCTCCATGGCCTTCTCATCACAATGCTCCAGGCCCTTGTCATCACAATGCTCCAAGACACCTGTAATCAAAATGCTCCATGCCCCTTTTCATCAGAATGCTCCATGAGATTTGTCATCACCAGCTCCATGGTGTTCTCATCACAATGCTGCAGGAATATGTCATCACCATACTCCATTCCCTTGTCATCACAATGTTCCATGACCCATGTCATCACAATACTCCATGAATATTCTCAGCCCAATTCTCTTTGACCTTCTCATCACAATGCTCCATGACCAATGTCATCACAATACTCCATGAATATATTCAGCCCAATGCTCAATGACCTTCTCATCACAATGCTCCAGGACCACTGTCATCACAATGCCCCATGACCACAGTCATCACAATGCTCCAAGACCCTGACAAGAAAATGATCCGGGACTCTTGTCATCAAAATGCTCCATGACACTTGTCATCACAATGATCCATGCCCTTGTCATCCCAATGCTCCATGACCCCTGGAATCAAAAGGCTCCATGACGCTTGTCATCACAGTGCTCCATGACCCTTGTCGTCACAATGCTCCATGCCTTTGTCAGCAAAATGCTACATGATCTTGTCATCACAATGCTCCAAGAGCTGGTTATCACCAATACTCCATTCCCATTGTCATCACAATCCTCCATGAAACTTGGGATCACATTTCTTCATGCCCTTGCGGTCACAATGCTCCCTGCCCTTCTCATCACAATGCACCATGCGCTTGTCATCAAAATGCTCCATGACCTTTGTCATCACACTGTTCCTTGACCCTTGGCATCACAATGCTCCATGTCATTGTCATCACAATGCTCCATGAACCCTGTCATCACATTGCTCCATGCTCTTGTCATCACAAAGTTCCATGACGCTTGTCATCACAATGTACAATGCCCTTCTCATCACAATGCTCCACGCCCTTGTCATTACAATCCTCCATGACCCATGTATCACAGTGTTCCTGGCCTTGTCATCACAATGCTCCATGCCCACTCTCATCACAATAATCCATGAAACTTTTCAGACCAATGCTCCATGCCTTTGTCATCACAATGCTCCATGACACCTGCCATTGCAATGTTCCACAGCCTTTTCATCACGTGGCTCCATGACCCTTGTAATCACGATGCTCCATGACCCCTGTAATCACAATTCACCATGCCCTGGTCACACAAAGCTCAATGACGCATGTAATCAGAATGCTCCATGGCCTTCTCATCAGAATGCTCCATGCCCTTGTCATCACAAGGCTCCATGACACTTGTCATCACAATGCTCCAAGAACCCTGTAATCACAATGATCCATGCCCCTGGTCATTAAAGTGCTCCATAATGCTCGTCATCACAATTATCCATGGACTTCTCATTACAATGCTCCACGGTCTTTCCATCAAAATGCTCCATGCCTGGTCATCACAATGCTCCATGTCCCTTGTCCTCACAAGTCTGCACGTCCTTGTCATCACAATGCTCCATGACATTTCTCATCACAATGTTACATGCTCTTGTCATCAAATTCTCCATGCACTTGGCATCGCAATGCTCCACGACCCCTGTCATAGCAAGCTCCATGTGCTTGTAATCACAATGCTTAACGACCTTGTCATCAAAATTCTCAATGACCCTTGTCATCACAATGCTCCATTCCCTTGTCATTACAATGTTCCATGACCCATGTCATCACAAGGATCCAAGACCTTGTCATCACAATGCTCCATGCTATTGTCAGCACAATGCTCCATGACACTTGTCATCACAATGCTCCATTCGCTTGTCAGCACAATGCTCCATGACCCATGTCATCATAATGCGCCATGCGCTTGTCATCACAGTGTTCCACAACCTTGTCATCACAATACTCCATAAAGCTTGTCATCACAATGCTCCATACACTTCTCATCACAATTCTCTCTCACCACTGATATCACAATGTTCCATCACTAGTCATCACAATACTCCCTCACCACTGACATCACAATGTTCCATGACCCCTGTCATCACAATGCTACATGCCCTTATCATCACAATGCTCCATTACACCTGACATCACAATGTTCCATAAACACTGTCATCAAAATGTTCCATGAATTTTTCATCAAATTGCTCCATGACTCTGTCTTCACAATGATCCTTGCCCATCTCATCACAGTGCACCATGCCCTTGGCATCAAGATGCTCCATGACATTTGTCATCACAAAGCTCCATGACCCTTAGCATCACAATGCTCCATGCTACTGTCATCACAATGCTCCATGAACCCTCTCATCACAATGCTCCATGCCCTTGTCATTACAATCCTCTATTACCCTTTGATCACATTGTTCCATGCCCTTGTCATAACATTACTGCATGCCCACTCTCATCACAATAATCCATGAAAGTTTTCAGACCAATGTCCCATGCCCTTGTCATCAAAATGCTCCTTTATCCCGTCATAACAATGCTCCATAACCACTGCCATCACAATGTTCCACAGCCTTGTCATCACAAGGCTCCATGAACCTTGTCATCACAATGCTCCAAGACCACTGTAATTACAATGCTCCATGCCCTTGTCATCACAAAGCTCCATGATGCATGTTATCAGAATGCTCCATGGCCTTCTCCTCACAATGCTCCATGCACTTGTCATCACAATGCTCCAAGCCCCCTGTAACCACAATGCACCATGCCCCTTTTCTTCAGAATGCTCCATGAGACTTGTCATCACAAGGCTCCATCGTCTTCTCATCAAAATGCTTCAGGACCTTGTCATCACAATGTTCCCTCACCGTTGTCGTCAGAATACTCCTTGAACCCTGTCATGAAAAGGCTCCATGCCTTTTTCAACACAATTCTCCATGCCCTTTTCATCTCAATGCTCCATGACATTCTCATCACAATACTCCACAAGCTTGTCATCAGAATTCTCCATGACCCTTGCCATCACAATGCTCCATAAACTTTGTCATAACAATTCTCCATGAATTTCTCATCAAAATGCTCTCTCACCACTGATATCACAATGTTCCATAAATAGTCATCACAATATTCCCTCACCCCTGTCATCAAAATGTTCCATGACCCCGTCATCATATTGCTACCTGCCCTTATCATCACAATGCTCCATGACTCCTGACATCACAATGTTCCATAACCCCTGTCATCAAAATGATCCATGACCCTTTTCATCACAATGCTCCATGACCCCTGACATCACAATGTTCCAAAACCCCTGTCATCAAAATGTGTCATGACCCTTTTCATCAAATTGCTCCATGGCCCTGTCATCACAATGTTCCCTGCCCTTCTCATTACAATGCACCACACCCTTGTCATCAAAATGCTCCATGACCGTTGTCATCACAAATCTTCATGATGCTTGTCAACACGATGCTCCATGACATTGTCATCACAATTCTCCAAGATACCTGTTATTAAAAGGCTCCGTGCCTTTATCATCACAAAGCTCCATGACGCATGTCATCAGAGTGGTCCATGGACTTCTCATCACAATGCTCCATGCCATTGTCATCACAATGCTCCAAGACACCTGTAATCACAATGCTCCATGCCCCTTTTCAACTCAATGCTCCATGAACCCTGTCATCACAATGCACCATGCCCATCATCATAAAGCTTCATGCTATTGTCATCACAATGAAATCAAAATGCTCCATGACCTCTGTCATCACAATGCTCCAAACCCTTGTGATCACAATGTTCCATAACACTTGTCATCACAACGCCCCATGACGCTTGTCATCACAAATATCCATGGTCTTCTCATCACAATGCTCCATGCTATTTGTCATCACAATGCTCAATACCCTTGCCATCACAATGCTCCATGACACTTGTCGTCAGTATGCTCCTTGAACCCTGTCATGACAAGGCTCCATGCATTTTTCATCACAATGATCCATGCCCTTTTCATCACAATGCTCCATGACCCTTGTAATGACAATGTTCCATGCCCTTGTCATCACAAAGCTCCATGACGCATGTCACCAGAATGTTCCATGGCCTTCTCATCACAATGCTCCATTCCCTTGTCATCACAATGCTCCACGCCCCTGTAATCACAATGCTCCATGCCCCTTTTCATCAGAATGTTCCATGAGACTTGTCATCACAAGGCTCCATGGTCTTCTCATCACAATGCTCCATGACGTTTGTCATCATAATGCTCAATACGCTTGTCATCACACTGCTCCCTGAGACTTGTTATCACAATGCTCCTTGAACCCTGTCATGAAAAGGCTCCTTGCCTTTTTCATCACAAGTATCCATGCCCTTTTCATCAAATGCTCCATGCCATTGTCATCACAATACTCCACAAGCTTGTCATCAGAATGTTCCATGAATATTGTCGTCTCAATGGTCCATGACCCCTGTCATCACAATGTACCATGACACCTGTCATCACAATGCTCCATGCCCCTTGCCATTACAATGCTCCATGACGCTCGTCATCACAATTATCCATGGACTTCTCATCACAATGCTCCACGGTCTTGCCATCACAATGCTGCATTCACTGGTCATCACAATGCTCCATGTCCCTTGTCATCAAAGTTCTCCACCTCCTTGTCATCGCAATGCTCCATGACTGCTGTCATAGCAAGCTCCATGCGCTTGTCAACAAAATGCTTCATGAATTTGACATCAAAATTCTCAATGGCCATTGTCCTCACAAGGCTCCTTGTCCTTGTCATCACAATGCTCCATGACCATTGTCATCACAATGCTCCATTCCCTTCTCATCACAATACTCCATGACCACTGTCATCACAATATTCCATGAATATTTTCATCCCAATGCTCCATGACCTTCCCATCACAATGCTCCATGACCCCTGTCATCACAATGCTCCATGACCCCTGTCATCACAATGCTCCATGACCCATAACAACACAATGATCCCGGAGTCTTGTCATCAAAATTCTCCATGAAACTTGTCATCAAAATGATCCATACACTTGTCATCCCAATGCTCCATGACAACTGTAATAACAATGCTCTGTGACGTTTCTCACCACAGTTCTCCATGACAATTGTCATCACAATACTCCATGCCTTTGTCAGCAAAATTCTACATGACCTTGTCATAACAATGCTCAATGCACTTGTCATCACAATACTCCCTTCCCATTATAATCACAATCCTCCATGAACCTTTGGATCACATTGCTTCATTTTTGTGTCATCACAATGCTCCATGCACCTTGAAATCAAAATATTCCATGACCTCTGTCATCACAATGCCTCAAAGCCTTATGATCACAATGTGCCATAACACTTGTCATCACAACGCTCCATGATGCCTGTCATCACAATACTCCATGCCCTTGTCATCACAATGCTCAATGACCTTTTCATCACAATGCTCAATACACTTGTCATCACAATGTTCCCTGACACTTGTCGTCAGAATGCTCCTTGTACCCTGTCAAGAAAAGGCTCCATACCTTTTTCATCACAATGCTCCATGCCCTTTTCATCATAATGCTCCATGCCATTGTCATCACAAATCTCCACGAGCTTGTCATCTGAATGCTCCATGACCACTGTCATCACAATGCTCCATGTCTCTGTCAGCAAAATACTACATGACCATGTCATCACAATGCTCCACTCTCTTGTCAGCACAATACTCCATTCCCATTATCATCACAATCCTCCATGAACCTTGGGATCACTTTGCTTCATGCCCTTTTCTTCACAATGCTCCATGCTCCATGAAATCAAAATGATCCATGACATCTCTCATCCCAATGCTCCAAATCCTTGTGATCACAATGTCCCATAACACTTGTCATCACAACGCTCCATGTTACCTGTCATCACAATACTCCATGCCCTTGTCATCAAAATGCTCCATGATCTTTTTCATAACAATGCTGAATACACTTGTCATCACAATTCTCCCTGACACTTGTCGTCAGAACACTGTCATGAAAAGGCTCCATGCCTTTTTCATCAAAATGCTCCATGCCCTTTTCATCTCAATGCTCCATGTCATTGTTATCACAATACTTCACAAGTTTGTCATCAGAATGCTCCATGACACTTATCATCACAATGCTCCAGGACACTGTCATCACAATGCTCCATGCCCCTTGTCATTACAGTGCTCCTTGAGGCTCATCAACACAATTATCCATGGTCTTCTCATCACAATGCTCCACGGTCTTGCCATCACAATGCTCCATGCCCTGGTCATCACAATGCTCCACGTCCTTTTTCAACACAATTCTCCACGTCCTTGTCATCACAATGCTCCATGACATTTCTCATCGCAATGTTACATGCTCCTGTCATCACAATTATCCATGCACTTGTCATCGCAATGCTCCATGACCGTGTCATAGCAACCTCCATGCGTGTGTCAGCACAATGCTTCACGAACTTGTCATCAAAATTCTCAATGGCACTTGTCATCACAATGCACAATGCCCTTGTCATTACAATGCTCAATGACCCTTGTCATCACAATGCTCCAAGCCCTTGTCATCACAATGCTCCATTACCTTTGCCATCACAATCCTCAATGACCTTTTCATCACAATGCTCCATGCCCTTGTCATCAAAATGCGCCATGCCCACTGTCATTGCAATGATCCATGAAACTTGTCAGACCAATGCTCCATGCTCCTGTCATCACAATGCTCTTGCCCTTGTCATCACAATGCTCCATGAACCCTGTCTTCACAATGCTCCATGACTCTACTCATCACAATGCTTCATGAAGTTTGTCATCACAATGTTCAATATACTTGTCCTCACAATGCTCCCTGACACTTGTCGTTAGTATGCCCTTTGAACCCAGTCATGACAAGGCTCCATGCCTTTTTCATCACAATGATCCATGCCTTTTCATCACAATGCTCCAAGACCCCTGTAATCACAATGCTCCATGCCCTTGTCATCACAAAGCTCCATGACACATGTCATCAGAATGCTCCATGGCCTTCTCACCACAGTGCTCCATGACCATGTCATCTCAGTGCTCCAAGCCCCTGTAATCACAATGCTCCACGCCCCTTTTCATAAGAATGCTCCATGAGACTTGTCATCACAAGGCTCCATAGTCTTCTCATCACAATGCTCCATGAACATGTCATCTCAATGCTCCAAGCCCCCTGTAATCACGATGCTCCAAGCCCCTTTTCATAAGAATGCTCCAAGAGACTTGTCATCACAAGGCTCCATGGTCTTCTCATCACAATGCTTCAGGACCTTGTCATCACAATGCTCCATTCCCTTGTCATCACAATGTTCCCCGACACTTGTCGTCAGAATGCTCCTTGAACCCTGTCCTGAAAAGGCTCCATGCCTTTTTCATCACAATGCTCCATGCACTTTTCATCTCAATGCTCCATGCCATTCTCATCACAATACTCCACAAGCTTGTCATCAGAATTCTCCATGATCCTTGTCATCAAAATGCTCCATGACCACTGTCATCACAATGCTCCATGCCCCTTGTCATTACAGTGCTCCATGACGCTCATCATCACAATTATCTATGGTCTTCTCATCACAATGCTATGCGGTCTTGCCATCACAATGCTCCATGCCCTGGTCATTACAATGCTCCATGTCCCTTGTCATCACAATTCTCCACGTCCTTCAATTCACAATGCTCCATGACACTTCTCATCACAATGTTACATGCTCTTGTCATCAAAATTATCCATGCACCTGTAATCACAATGCTCCATGACCCCTGTCATTGCAAGCACCATGCACTTGTCATCACAATATTTCACGACATTGTCATCAAAATTCTCAATGGCCCTTGTCATCAAAATGCTCCATGACCCTTGTCATCACAATGCTCCATTACCTTTGTCATCACAATCCTCCATGACACTTGGCATCACTATGCTCCATGCCATTGTCATCACAATGGACCATGACATATGTCTTCACAGTGCTCCCTGACACCTGTCTTCACAATACTCTATGACCTTGTCATCACCATGCTCCATGCCCTTGTCATCACAATGCGCCATGCCCACTGTCATCATAACAATCCATGAAACGTGTAAGACCAATGCTCCTTGCCCCTGTCATCACAATGCTCCATGCCCTTGTCAGCACAATGCTCCATGACGCCTGTCATCACAATGCTCTGTGACTCCAGTCATCACAGTGATTCATGACATTTGTCATCACAATGGTCCATGCCCTCGTCATCACATGGCTATGTGACCATTGTCACCACAATACTCCATGAACTTTGCATCACAATGCTCTGTGACCCTTGTTATCACAATGCTCCAAGCCTTTGTCAGCACAATGCTCCATGACACTTGCCATCAGTATCCTCCTTGAACCCTTTCAGGACAAGGCTCCATGCCTTTTTCATCACAATGATCCATGCCATTTTC
This sequence comes from Mesoplodon mirus, assembly GCF_964341445.2. NCBI lineage: Eukaryota > Metazoa > Chordata > Mammalia > Artiodactyla > Ziphiidae > Mesoplodon > Mesoplodon mirus. Next base: position 203,311,050 of record NC_138976.1, on the reverse strand, counting down.
TTCACAATACTCCAAGAGCCCATTAATGACAATGCTCCATGCCCTTGTCATCAAAAAGCTCCATGAGACATGTCATCAGAGTGCTCCATGGCCTTCTCATCACAATGCTCCATGCCATTGTCATCACAATGCTCCAAGACAACTGTAATCACAATGTTCCATGCCCCTTTTCATCAGAATGCTCCATGAGACTTGCCGTCACAAAGCTCCATGGTGTTCTCATCACAATGCTCCAGGAACTTGTCATCACCATACTCCACGCCCTTGTCATCACAATGTTCCATGACCCCTGTCATCACAATACTCCATGAACATTTTCAGCCCAATTCTTTTGACCTCCTCATCACAATGCTCCATGACCACTGTCATCACAATACTCCATGAATATTTTCAGCCCAATGCTCTATGACATTCTCATCACAATGCTCCAAGACCAATGTCATCACAATGCTCCATGACCCTGTAAACAAAATGATCCGGGGCTGTTGTCATCAAAATGCTCCATGACACTTGTCAACACAATGATCCATGCCCATGTTATCCCAATGCTCCATGACCCATGTAATCAAAATGCTCTGTGACGATTGTCATCACAGTGCACCATGACCCTTGTCATCACAATGCTCCATGATTTGTTATCACCAATACTCCATTCCCATTATCATCACAATCCTCCATGAAACTTGGGATCACATTGCTTCATGCCCTTGTCATCACAATGCTCCCTGCCCTTCTCATCACAATGCACCATGCTCTTGTCATCAAAATGATCCATGACCTTTGTCATCACACTGTTCCTTGACCCTTGGCATCACAATGCTCCATATCATTGTCATCACAATGCTCCATGAACCCTCTCATCACATTGCTCCATGCTCTTGTCATCACAAAGTTCCATGACGCTTGTCATCACAATGTTTGATGCCCTTCTCATCACCATGCTCCATTCCCTTGTCATTACAATCCTCCATGACCCATGTATCACAGAGTTCCTTGCCCTTGTCATCACAATGCTCCATGCCCACTCTCATCACAATAATCCATGAAACTTTTCAGACCAATGCTCCATGCCTTTGTCATCACAATGCTCCATTACCCCTGTCATCACAATGCTCCATGACACCTGCCATTGCAATGTTCCACAGCCTTTTCATCACATGGCTCCATGAACCTTGTCATCACTATGCTCCATGACCCCTTTAATCACAATTCACCATGCACTGGTCACACAAAGCTCAATGACGAATGTCATCAGAATGCTCCATGGCCTTCTCATCAGAATGCTCCATGCTCTTGTCATCACAAGGCTCCATGAAAATTGTCATCACAATGCTCCAAGAACCCTGTAATCACAATGATCCATACCCCTTGTCATTAAAGTGCTCCATAATGCTGATCATCACAATTATCCATGGTCTTCTCATCAGAATGCTCCACGGTCTTTCCATCAAAATGCTCCATGCCCTGGTCATCACAATACTCCATGTCCCTTGTCATCACAATTCTCCTCGTCCTTGTCATCACAATGCTCCATGACACTTCTCATCACAATATTACATGCTCTTGTCATCACAATTCTCCATGCAATTGTCATCGCAATGCTCCATGACCCCTGTCATAGCAAGCTCCATGCGCTTGTCATCACAATGCTTGACGACCTTGTCATCAAAGTACTCAATGGCCCTTGTCATCACAATGCTCCATGCCCTTGTCATCACAATGCTCCATCACCCATGTCATCACAATGCTGCAAGATCTTGTCATCACAATGCTCCATTCGCTTGTCAGCACAATGCTCCATGACCCATGCCATCACAATGCGCCATGCGCTTGTCATCACAATGCTCCACAACCATGTCATCACAATACTCCATAAAGCTTGTCATCACAATGCTCCAAGCACTTCTCATCAAAATGCTCTCTCACCACAGATATCACAATGTTCCATCACTACTTGTCACAATACACCCTCACCCCTGTCATCACAATGTTCCATGACCCCTGTCATCAAAATGTTCCATGACTTTGCATCAAATTGCTCCATGACCCTGTCTTCACAATGATCCCTGCCCGTCTCATCACAATGCACCACGCCCATGGCATCAAAATGCTCCATGACATTTGTCATCACAAAGCACCATGAGCCTTAGCATCACAATGCTCCATGCCACTGTCATCACAATGCTCCATGAACCCTCTCATCGCATTGCTCCATGCCCTTGTCATCACAAAGCTCCATGAGGCTTGTCATCACAATGCTTGATGCCCTTCTCATCACAATGCACAATGCCCTTGTCATTACAATGCTCAATGACCCTTGTCATCACAAAGCTCCATGACACATGTCATCAGAATGCTCCATGGCTTTCTCATCACAAGGCTCCATGCCCTTGTCATCTCAATGCTGCATGAACCCTGACATCACAATGCACCATGCCCATCATCATAATGCTTCATGCTATTGTCATCACAATGAAATCAACATGCTCCATGACCTCTGTCATCACAATGCTCCAAACCCTTGTGATCAAAATGTTCCATATCACTTGTCCTCACAATGCCCCATGACGCTCATCATCACAATTATCCATGGTCTTCTCATCACAATGCTCCATGACATTTGTCATCACAATGTTCCATAAACCCTCTAATCACAACGCTCTCTGACAATTGTCATCGCAGTGTACCATGACCCTTGTCATCACAATGCTCCATGCCTATGTCAGCAAAATGCTACATGACATATCATCACAATGCTCCGTGTGCTTGACATCACAATACTTCTTTACCATTGTCATTCACAATCCTCCATGAACGTTGGCATCACATTACTTCATGCCCTTGTCATCACAATGCTCCATGCTCCTTGACATCATAATGATCCAAGACCTCTGTCATCACAATGCTCCAAACCATTGTGATCACAATTTTCCATAACACTTTTCATCAAAACGCTCCATGATTCCTTTCATCACAATACTCCATGCACTTGTCATCACAATGCTCCATGAACTTTGTCATCACAAGGCTCAATACACATGTCATCACAATGCTCCCTGACACTTGTCGTCAAATGCTCCTTGAAACCTATCATGAAAAGTTTCCATGCTTTTTAAACACAATGCTCCATGCCCATTTCATCACAATGCTCCATGCCATTGTCATCACAATACTCCACAAGCTTCTCATCACAATGCTCCATAACCTTTGTCATCACAATCCTCCATGACACTTGGCATCACAATGCTCCATTCCATTGTCATCACAATGGAGCATGACATATGTCATCACAATTCTCCCTGACATCTGTCTTCACAATACTCCATGACCTTGTCATCACAATACTCCATGCCCTGGTCATCACAATGCTCCATGACCCATGTCATCAAAATGTTCCGTGATTCCAGTCATCACAATGCTTCATGACTCTTGTCATCACAATGGTCCATGCCCTCGTCATCACAAGGCTCTCTGACATTTGTCACCACAATGCTCCATGAACTTTTCATCACAAAGCTCCTTGACCCTTGCCATCACAATGCTCCATTCCTCTGTCAGCACAATGCTCCATGACCCTTGTCATCACAATGCTCCATGCCCATCTCAGCAAAATGCTCCATGGCCCATGTCATCACAATAAGCCATGCGCTTGTCAACACAGTGCTCTACAACATTGTCATCACAATGCTCCATAAAACTTGTCATCACAATGCTCCATTCACTTCTCATCAAAATGCTCTCTCACAACAGATATCACAAGGTTCCATCACTAGTCATCACAATTATCCCTCACCCCTGTCATCACAATGTTCCATGACCCCTGTCATCACAATGCTACATGCCCTTATCCTCACAATGCTCCATGACCCCTGACATCACAATGTTCCATAAACTCTGTCATCAAAATAATCCTGGACACTTTTCATCAAATTGCTCCTTGATCCTGTCATCACAATGCTTCCTGCCCTTCTCATCACAATGCACAACGCCCTTGTCATCAAAATGATCCATAACCTTTGTCATCACAAAGCTCCATAACCCTTGGCATCACAATGCTCCAGGACGCTTGTCATCACAATGCTCGATGCCCTTCTCATCAAAATACTCCATGGCTTTGTCATTACAATCCTCCATGACCCATGTATCACAGTGTTCCGGGGCCTTTTCATCACAATGTTCCATGTCCACGCTCATCATAATAATCCATGAAACATTTCAGACTTATGCTCCCTGACTCCTGACATCACAAGGTTCCACGGCCTTGTCATCACATGGCTCCATGACCCTTGTCATCACAATGCTCCAAGACCCCTGTTATCGCAATGCTCCATGCCCTTATCATCACAAAGCTCCATGACGCATGTCATCAGTATGCTCCATGGCTTTCTCATCACAATGCTCCATGCCCTTGTCAACACAATGCTTCAAGACCACTGTAATCACAAAGCTCCATGCCGCTTTTCATCTCAATGCTCCATGAAGCCTGTCATCACAATGCACCCTGTCCTTCATCATAATGCTTCATGCTATTGCCATCACAATGAAATCAAAATGCACCAAGACCTCTGTCATCATAATGCTCCAAAATATGTGATCATATTGTTCCATAACACTTGTCATCACAACGCCCCAAGATGCTCCTCATCACAATTATCCATGGTCTTCTCATAACAATGCTCCATGCCTTTGTCATCACAATGCTCAATACACTTGCCATCACAATGCTCCCTGACACTTGTCGTCAGTATGCTCCTTGAACCATGTCATGACAAGGCTCCGTGTTATTTCATCACAATGATCCATGTCCTTTTCAACACAATGCTCCAAGTCCCCACTAATGACAATGCTCAATGCCCTTGTGATCACAAATCTCCATGACCCCGGTCATCATAATGCTACATGCCCTTATCATCACAATGCTCCATCACTCCTGACATCACAATGTTCCATGACACTTGTCATCAAAATAATCCATGACCCTTTTCATCAAATTGCTCCATGACCCTGTCATCACAATGCTCCCTGCCCTTCTCATCACAGTGCACCACACACTTGTCATCAAAATGCTCCATGACCTTTGTCATCACAAACCTCCATGACCCTTGGCATCACAGTGCTCCATGCCATTGTCATCACAATGCTCCAGGAACCCTCTTATCACATTGCTCCATGCCCTTTTCATCACAAAGCTCCATGATGCTTGTCATCACAATGCTTGATGCAATTCTCATCACAATGCTTCATGCCCTTCTCATTACAATGCTCCATGACCCATGTATCACAGTGTTCCGTGCCCTTGTCATCACAGAGCTCCATGCCTACTCCCATCACAATAATCCATGAAACATTTCAGACCAATGTTCCATGCCCTTGTCATCACAATGCTCCATTGCCCCTGTCATAACAATGCTCCATGACCCCTGGCATCACAATATTCCATGGCCTTGTCATAACACTTCCCCATTACTCTTGTCATCACAAAGCTCCATGACACATGTCATCAGAATGCTCCATGGCTTTCTCATCACAATGCTCCATGCCCTTGTCATCTCAATGCTCCATGAACCCTGTCATCATAATGCACCTTGCCCATCATCATAATGCTTCATGCCTTTGTCATCAGAATAAAATCAACATGCTCCATGACCTCTGTCATCACAATGCTCCAAACCCTTGTGATCAAAATGTTCCATATCACTTGTCCTCACAACGCCCCATGACGCTCATCATCACAATTATCCATGGTCTTCTCATCACAATGCTCCATGACTCATGTCATCACAATGTTCCATAACCCCTCTAATCACAACGCTCTCTGACAATTGTCATCGCAGTGTACCATGACCCTTGTCATCACAATGCTCCATGCCTATGTCAGCAAAATGCTACATGACTTGTCATCACAATGCTCCATGCGCTTGTCATCACAATACTTCTTTACCATTGTCATTCACAATCCTCCATGAACATTGGCATCACATTACTTCATGCCCTTGTCATCACAATGCTCCATGTTCCTTGAAATCAAAATGATTCATGACCTCTGTCATCACAATGCTCCAAACCCTTGTGATCACAATTTTCCATAACACTTGTCATCAAAACGCTCCATGATTCCTTTCATCACAATACTCCATGCACTTGTCATCACATTGCTCCATGAACTTTGTCATCACAAGGCTCAATAGACATGTCATCAAAATGCTCCCTGACACTTGTTGTCAAAATGCTCCTTGAAACCTATCATGAAAAGTCTCCATGCCTTTTTCATCACAATGCTCCATGCCCTTTTCATCACAATGCTCCAGGCCATTGTCATCACAATACTCCACAAGCTTGTCATCACAATGCTCCATAACCTTTGTCATCACAATCCTCCATGACACTTGGCATCACAATGCTCCATTCCATTCTCATCACAATCGAGCATGACATATGTCATCACAATGCTCCCTGACACCTGTCTTCACAATAATCCATGACCTTGCCATCACAATACTCCATGCCCTTGTCATCACAATGCTCCATGACCGCTGTCATCACAATGTTCCGTGATTCCAGTCATCACAATGCTTCATGACTCTTGTCATCACAATGGTCCATGCCCTCGTCATCACAAGGCTCTCTGACATTTGTCAGCACAATGCTCCATGAACTTTTCATCACAAAGCTCCTTGACCCATGCCATCACAATGCTCCATTCCTTTGTCAGCACAATGCTCCATGACCCTTGTCATCACAATGCTCCATGCCCATGTCAGCAAAATGCTCCATGACCCATGTCATCACAATAAGCCATGCGCCTGTCAACACAATGCTCTACAACATTGTCATCACAATGCTCCATAAAACTTGTCATCACAATGCTCCATTCACTTCTCATCAAAATGCTCTCTCACAACTGATATCACAAGGTTCCATCACTAGTCATCACAATAAACCCTCACCCCTGTCATCACAATGTTCCATGACCCCTGTTATCACAATGCTACATGCCCTTATCCTCACAATGCTCCATGATCCCTGACATCACAATGTTCTATAATCTCTGTCATCAAAATATTCCTGGACACTTTTCATCAAATTGCTCCTTGATCCTCTCATCACAATGCTTCCTGCCCTTCTCATCACAATGCACAACGACCTTGTCATCAAAATGCTCCATAACCTTTGTCATCACAAAGCTCCATGACCCTTGGCATCACAATGCTCCATGACGCTTGTCATCACAATGCTCGATGCCCTTCTCATCAAAATACTCCATGGCTTTGTCATTACAATCCTCTATGCCCCATGAATCACAGTGTTCCGGGGCCTTTTCATCACAATGCTCCATGTCCACGCTCATCATAATAATCCATGAAACATTTCAGAATTATGCTCCATGAACCCTGACATCACAATATTCCACGGCCTTGACATCACAAGGCTCCATGACCCTTGTCATCACAATGCTCCAAGACCCCTGTTATCTCAATGCTCCATGCCCTTATCATCACAAAGCTCCATGACGCATGCCATCAGTATGCTCCATGGCTTTCTCATCACAATGTTCCATGCCCTTGTCATCACAATGCTGCAAGACCCCTGTAATCACAAAGCTCCATGCCGCTTTTCATCTCAATGCTCCATGAACCCTGTCATCACAATGCACCATGCCCTTCATCATCATGCTTCATGCTATTGCCATCAGAATGAAATCAAATGCACCAAGACCTCTGTCATCATAATGCTCCAAACCCTTGTGATCACATTGTTCCATAACACCTGTCATCACAACGCCCCATGATGCTCCTCATCACAATTATCCATGGTCTTCTCATCACAATGCTCAATGCCTTTGTCATCACAATGCTCAATACACTTGTCATCACAATGCTCCCTGACACTTGTCGTCAGTATGCTCCTTGAACCCTGTCATGACAAGGCTCCGTGTTATTTCATCACAATGATCCATGCCCTTTTCATCACAATGCTCCAAGAACCCTGTAATGACAATGCTCCATGTCCTTGTGATCACAAAGATCCATGACCCCTATCATCACAATGCTACATGCCCTTATCATCACAATGCTCCATCACTCCTGACATCACAATGTTCCATGACACTTGTCATCAAAATATTCCATGACCCTTTTCATCAAATTGTTCCATGACCCTGTCATCACAATGCTCCCTGCCCTTCTCATCACAGTGCACCACACACTTGTCATCAAAATGCTCCATGACCTTTGTCATCACAAACCTCCATGACCCTTGGCATCAAAGTGCTCCATGCCATTGTCATCACAATGCTCCAGGAACCCTCTTATCACATTGCTCCATGCCCTTTTCATCACAAAGCTCCATGACGCTTGTCATCACAATGCTTGATGCACTTCTCATCACAATGCTTCATGCCCTTCTCATTACAATGCTCTATGACCCATGTATCACAGTGTTCCGTGCCCTTGTCATCACAGTGCTCCATGCCCACTCTCATCACAATAATCCATGAAATTTTGCAGACCAATGTTCCATGCCCTTGTCATCACAATGCTCCATTGCCCCTGTCATAACAATGCTCCATGACCCCTGGCATCACAATATTCCATGGCCTTGTCATAACACTTCCCATGACCCTTGTCATCACAAAGCTCCATGACACATGTCATCAGAATGCTTCATGGATTTCTCATCACAATGCTCCATGCCCTTGTCATCTCAATGCTCCATGAACCCTGTCATCACAATGCACCATGCCCATCATCATAATGCTTCATGCTATTGTCATCACAATGAAATCAACATGCTCCATGACCTCTGTCATCACAATGCTCCAAACCCTTGTGATCAAAATGTTCCATATCACTTGTCCTCACAACGCCCCATGACGCTCATCATCACAATTATCCATGGTCTTCTCATCACAATGCTCCATGACATTTGTCATCACAATGTTCCATAACCCCTCTAATCACAACGCTCTCTGACAATTGTCATTGCAGTGTACCATGACCCTTGTCATCACAATGATCCATGCCTATGTCAGCAAAATGCTACATGACTTGTCATCACAATGCTCCATGCGCTTGTCATCACAATACTTCTTTACCATTGTCATTCACAATCCTCCATGAACGTTGGCATCACATTACTTCATGCCCTTGTCATCACAATGCTCCATGCTCCTTGAAATCAAAATGATCCATGACCTCTGTCATCACAATGCTCCAAAACCTTGTGATCACTATTTTCCATAACACTTGTCATCAAAATGCTCCATGATTCCTTTCATCACAATACTCCATGCACTTGTCATCACAATCCTCCATGAACTTTGTCATCACAAGGCTCAATACACATGTCATCACAATGCTCCATAACCCCTCTAATCACAACGCTCTCTGACAATTGTCATTGTAGTGTACCATGACCCTCGTCATCACAAGGCTCCATGCCTATGTCAGCAAAATGCTACATGACTTGTCATCACAATACTTCTTTACCATTGTCATTCACAATCCTCCATGAACATTGGCATCACATTACTTCATTCCCTTGTCATCACAATGCTCCATTCTCCTTGCAATCAAAATGATCCATGACCTATGTTATCACAATGCTCCAAATCATTGTGATCACAATTTTCCATAACACTTGTCATCAAAACGCTCCATGATTCCTTTCATCACAATATTCCATGCACTTGTCATAACAATGCTCCATGAACTTTGTCATCACAACGCTCAATACACGTCATCAAAATGCTCCCTGACACTTGTCGTCAAAATGCTCCTTGAAACCTATCATGAAAAGTCTCCATGCTTTTTCATCACAATGCTCCATGCCCTTTTCATCACAATGCTCCATGCCATTGTCATCACAATACTCAACAAGCTTGTCATCACAATGCTCCATAACCTTTGTCATCACAATCCTCCATGACACTTGGCATCACAATGCTCCATTCCATTGTCATCGCAATGGAGCATAACATATGTCATCACAATGCTCCCTGACACCTGTCTTCACAATACTCCATGAACTTGTCATCACTATACTCCATGCCCTTGTCATCACAAAGCTCAATGACCGCTGTCATCACAATGTTCCGTGACTCCAGTCATCACAAAGCTCCATGACCCTTGGCATCACAATGCTCCATGATGCTTGTCATCACAATGCTCGATGCACTTCTCATCAAAATACTCCATGGCTTTGTCATTACAATCCTCCATGACCCATGTATCACAGTGTTCCTTGGCCTTTTCATCACAATGCTCCATGTCCACGCTTATCATAATAATCCATGAAACATTTCTGACTTATGCTCCATGACCCCTGACATCACAATGTTCCACGGCCTTGTCATCACAAGGCTCCATGACCCTTGTCATCACAATGCTCCAATACCACTGCTATCGCAATGCTCCATGCCCTTATCTTCACAATCCTCCATGACGCATGTCATCAGTATGCTCCATGGATTTCTCATCACAATGCTCCATGCCCTTGTCATCACAATGCTTCAAGACCCCTGTAATCACAAAGCTCCATGCCGCTTTTCATCTCAATGCTCCATGAACCCTGTAATCACAATGCACCATGCCCTTCATCATAATGCTTCATGCTATTGCCATCACAATGAAATCAAAATGCACCAAGACCTCTGTCATCATAATGCTCCAAACCCTTGTGATCACATTGTTCCATAACACTTGTCATCACAACGCCCCATGATGCTCCTCATCACAATTATCCATGGTCTTCTCATCACAATGCTCCATGCCTTTGTCATCACAATGCTCCTTGACACTTGTCGTCAGTATGCTCCTTAAACCCTGTCATGACAAGGCTCCGTGTTATTTCATCACAATAATCCATGCCCTTTTCATCACAATGCTCCAAGACCCCTGTAATGACAATGCTCCATGCCCTTGTGATCACAAAGCTCCATGACCCCTGTCATCACAATGCTACATTCCTTTATCATCACAATGCTCGATCACTCCTGACATCACAATGTTCCATGACACTTGTCATCAAAATATTCCATGACCCTTTTCATCAAATTGCTCCATGACCCTGTCATCACAATGCTCCCTGCCCTTCTCATCACAGTGCACCACACACTTGTCATCAAAATGCTCCATGACCTTTGTCATCACAAACCTCCATGACCCTTGGCATCACATTGCTCCATGCCATTGTCATCACAATGCTCCAGGAACCCTCTTATCACATTGCTCCATGCCCTTTTCATCACAAAGCTCCATGACGCTTGTCATCACAATGCTTGATGCACTTCTCATCACAATGCTTCATGCCCTTCTCATTACAATGCTCCATGACCCATGTATCACAGTGTTCCGTGCCCTTGTCATCACAGTGCTCCATGCCCACTCTCATCACAATAATCCATGAAACTTTTCAGACCAATGTTCCATGCCCTTGTCATCACAATGCTCCATTGCCCCTGTCATAACAATGCTCCATGACCCCTGGCATCACAATATTCCATGGCCTTGTCATAACACTTCCCCATGACCCTTGTCATCGCAAAGCTCCATGACACATGTCATCAGAATGCTCCATGGCTTTCTCATCACAATGCTCCATGCCCTTGTCATCTCAATGCTCCATGAACCCTGTCATCACAATGCACCATGCCCATCATCATAATGCTTCATGCTATTGTCATCACAATGAAATCAACATGCTCCATGACCTCTGTCATCACAATGCTCCAAACCCTTGTGATCAAAATGTTCCATATCACTTGTCCTCACAACGCCCCATGATGCTCATCATCACAATTATCCATGGTCTTCTCATCACAATGCTCCATGACACTTGTCATCACAATGTTCCATAACCACTCTAATCACAACGCTCTCTGACAATTGTCATCGCAGTATACCATGACCCTTGTCATCACAATGCTCCATGCCTGTGTCAGCAAAATGCTACATGACTTGTCATCACAATGCTCCATGCGCTTGTCATCACAATACTTCTTTACCATTGTCATTCACAATCCTCCATGAACATTAGCATCACATTACTTCATGCCCTTGTCATCACAATGCTCCATGCTCCTTGAAATCAAAATGATCCATGACCTCTGTCATCACAATGCTCCAAACCCTTGTGATCACAATTTTCCATAACACTTGTCATCAAAACGCTCCATGATTCCTTTCATCACAATATTCCATGCACTTGTCATAACAATGCTCCATGAACTTTGTCATCACAACGCTCAATACACGTCATCAAAATGCTCCCTGACACTTGTCGTCAAAATGCTCCTTGAAACCTATCATGAAAAGTCTCCATGCTTTTTCATCACAATGCCCTTTTCATCACAATTCTCCATGCCATTGTCATCACAATACTCAACAAGCTTGTCATCACAATGCTCCATAACCTTTGTCATCACAATCCTCCATGACACTTGGCATCACAATGCTCCATTCCATTGTCATCGCAATGGAGCATAACATATGACATCACAATGCTCCCTGACACCTGTCTTCACAATACTCCATGAAGTTGTCATCACTATACTCCATGCCCTTGTCATCACAAAGCTCAATGACCGCTGTCATCACAATGTTCCGTGACTCCAGTCATCACAAAGCTCCATGACCCTTGGCATCACAATGCTCCATGATGCTTGTCATCACAATGCTCGATGCACTTCTCATCAAAATACTCCATGGCTTTGTCATTACAATCCTCCATGACCCATGTATCACAGTGTTCCTTGGCCTTTTCATCACAATGCTCCATGTCCACGCTTATCATAATAATCCATGAAACATTTCTGACTTATGCTCCATGACCCCTGACATCACAATGTTCCACGGCCTTGTCATCACAAGGCTCCATGACCCTTGTCATCACAATGCTCCAATACCACTGCTATCGCAATGCTCCATGCCCTTATCTTCACAATCCTCCATGACGCATGTCATCAGTATGCTCCATGGATTTCTCATCACAATGCTCCATGCCCTTGTCATCACAATGCTTCAAGACCCCTGTAATCACAAAGCTCCATGCCGCTTTTCATCTCAATGCTCCATGAACCCTGTAATCACAATGCACCATGCCCTTCATCATAATGCTTCATGCTATTGCCATCACAATGAAATCAAAATGCACCAAGACCTCTGTCATCATAATGCTCCAAACCCTTGTGATCACATTGTTCCATAACACTTGTCATCACAACGCCCCATGATGCTCCTCATCACAATTATCCATGGTCTTCTCATCACAATGCTCCATGCCTTTGTCATCACAATGCTCCTTGACACTTGTCGTCAGTATGCTCCTTGAACCCTGTCATGACAAGGCTCCGTGTTATTTCATCACAATAATCCATGCCCTTTTCATCACAATGCTCCAAGACCCCTGTAATGACAATGCTCCATGCCCTTGTGATCACAAAGCTCCATGACCCCTGTCATCACAATGCTACATTCCTTTATCATCACAATGCTCGATCACTCCTGACATCACAATGTTCCATGACACTTGTCATCAAAATATTCCATGACCCTTTTCATCAAATTGCTCCATGACCCTGTCATCACAATGCTCCCTGCCCTTCTCATCACAGTGCACCACACACTTGTCATCAAAATGCTCCATGACCTTTGTCATCACAAACCTCCATGACCCTTGGCATCACAGTGCTCCATGCCATTGTCATCACAATGCTCCAGGAACCCTCTTATCACATTGCTCCATGCCCTTTTCATCACAAAGCTCCATGACGCTTGTCATCACAATGCTTGATGCACTTCTCATCACAATGCTTCATGCCCTTCTCATTACAATGCTCCATGACCCATGTATCACAGTGTTCCGTGCCCTTGTCATCACAGTGCTCCATGCCCACTCTCATCACAATAATCCATGAAACTTTTCAGACCAATGTTCCATGCCCTTGTCATCACAATGCTCCATTGCCCCTGTCATAACAATGCTCCATGACGCCTGGCATCACAATATTCCATGGCCTTGTCATAACACTTCCCCATGACTCTTGTCATCACAAAGCTCCATGACACATGTCATCAGAATGCTCCATGGCTCTCTCATCACAATGCTCCATGCGCTTGTCATCTCAATGCTCCATGAACCCTGTCATCACAATGCACCATGCCCATCATCATAATGCTTCATGCCTTTGTCATCACAATAAAATAAACCTGCTCCATGACCTCTGTCATCACAATGCTCCAAACCCTTGTGATCAAAATGTTCCATATCACTTGTCCTCACAACGCCCCATGACGCTCATCATCACAATTATCCATGGTCTTCTCATCACCATGATCAATGACATTTGTCATCACAATGTTCCATAACCCATCTAATCACAATGCTCTCTGACAATTGTCATCGCAGTGTACCATGACACTTGTCATCACAATGCTCCATGCCTATGTCAGCAAAATGCTACATGACTTGTCATCACAGTGCTCCATGCGCTTGTCATCACAATACTTCTTTACCATTGTCATTCACAATCCTCCATGAACATTAGCATCACATTACTTCATGCCCTTGTCATCACAATGCTCCATGCTCCTTGAAATCAAAATGATCCATGACCTCTGTCATCAAAATGCTCCAAACTCTTGTGATCACAATTTTCCATAACATTTGTCTTCAAAACGCTCCATGATTCCTTTCATCACAATACTCCATGCACTTGTCATCACAATGCTCCATGAACTTTGTCATCACATGGCTCAATACACATGTCATCACAATGCTCCCTGACACTTGTCGTCAAAATGCTCCTTGAAACCTATCATGAAATGTCTCCATGCCTTTTCATCACAATACTCCATGCCCTTTTCATCACATTGCTCCATGCCATTGTCATCACAATACTCCACAAGCTTGTCATCACAATGCTCCATATCCTTTGTCATCACAATCCTCCATGACATTTGGCATCACAATGCTCCATTCCATTGTCATCACAATGGAGCATGACATATGTCATCACAATGCTCCCTGACACCTGTCTTCACAATACTCCATGACCTTTTCATCACAATACTCCATGCCCTTGTCATCACAATGCTCCATGACCGCTGTCATCACAATGTTCCGTGACTCCAGTCATCACAATGCTTCATGACTCTTGTCATCACAATGCTCCATGCCCTCGTCATCACAAGGCTCTCTGACATTTGTCACCACAATGCTCCATGTACGTTTCATCACAAAGCTCCTTGACCCATGCCATCACAACGCTCCATTCCTTTGTCAGCAAAATGCTCCATGACCCATGTCATCACAATAAGCTATGCGCTTGTCAACACAGTGCTCTACAACATTGTCCTCACAATGCTCTATAAAACATGTCATCACAATGCTCCATTCACTTCTCATCAAAATGCTCTCTCACAACTGATATCACAAGGTTCCATCACTAGTCATCACAATAATCCCTCACCCCTGTCATCACAATGTTCCATGACCCCTGTCATCACAATGCTACATGCTCTTATCCTCACACTGCTCCATGACTCCTGACATCACAATGTTCCATAACCTCTGTCATCAAAATATTCCTGGACACTTTTCATCAAATTGCTCCTTGATCCTGTCATCACAATGCTTCCTGCCCTTCTCATCACAATGCACAACGCCCTTGTCATCAAAATGCTCCATAACCTTTGTCATCACAAAGCTCCATGACCCTTGGCATCACAATGCTCCATGACGCTTGTCATCACAATGCTCGATGCCCTTCTCATCAAAATACTCCATGGCTTTGTCATTACAATCCTCCATGACCCATATATCACAGTGTTCCGGGGCCTTTTCATCACAATGCTCCATGTCCACGCTCATCATAATAATCCATGAAACATTTCAGACTTATGCTCCATGACTCCTGACATCACAATCTTCCACGGCCTAGTCATCACAAGGCTCCATGACCCTTGTCATCACAATGCTCCAAGACCCCTGTTATCGCAAAGCTCCATGCCCTTTTCATCACAAAGCTCCATGACGCATGTCATCAGTATGCTCCATGGCTTTCTCATCACAATGCTCCATGCCCTTGTCATCACAATGCTTCAAGTCCCCTGTAATCACAAAGCTCCATGCCGCTTTTCATCTCAATGCTCCATGAACCCTGTCATCACAATGCACCATGCCCTTCATCATAATGCTTCATGCTATTGCCATCAGAGTGAAATCAAAATGCACCAAGACCTCTGTCATCATAATGCTCCAAACCCTTGTGATCACATTGTTCCATAACATTTGTCATCACAACGCCCCATGATGCTCCTCATCACAATTATCCATGGTCTTCTCATCACAATGCTCCATGCCTTTGTCATCACAATGCTCAATACACTTGTCATCACAATGCTCCCTGACACTTGTCGTCAGTATGTTCCTTGAACCCTGTCATGACAAGGCTCCGTGTTATTTCATCACAATGATCCATGCCCTTTTCATCACAATGCTCCTAAACCCCTCTAATGACAGGGCTCCATGCCCTTGTGATCACAAAGCTCCATGACCCCTGTCATCACAATGCTACATGTCCTTATCATCAAAATGCTCCATCACTCCTGACATCACAATGTTCCATGACACTTGTCATCAAAATATTCCATGACCCTTTTCATCAAATTGCTCCATGACCCTGTCATCACAATGCTCCCTGCCCTTCTCATCACAGTGCACCACACACTTGTCATCAAAATGCTCCATGACCTTTGTCATCACAAACCTCCATGACCCTTGGCATCACAGTGCTCCATGCCATTGTCATCACAATGCTCCAGGAAACCTCTTATCACATTGCTCCATGCCCTTTTCATCACAAAGCTCCATGACGCTTGTCATCACAATGCTTCATGCACTTCTCATCACAATGCTTCATGCCCTTCTCATTACAATGCTCCATGACCCATGTATCACAGTGTTCCGTGCCCTTGTCATCACAGTGCTCCATGCCCACTCTCATCACAATAATCCATGAAATTTTGCAGACCAATGTTCCATGCCCTTTTCATCACAATGCTCCATTGCCCCTGTCATAAAAATGCTCCATGACGCCTGGCATCACAATATTCCATGGCCTTGTCATAACACTTCCCCATGACTCTTGTCATCACAAAGCTCCATGACACATGTCATCAGAATGCTCCATGGCTTTCTCATCACAATGCTCCATGCCGTTGTCATCTCAATGCTCCATGAATCCTGTCATCACAATGCACCATGCCCATCATCATAATGCTTCATGTCTTTGTCATCACAATGAAATCAACATGCTCCATGACCTCTGTCATCACAATGCTCCAAACCATTGTGATCAAAATGTTCCATATCACTTGTCATCACAACGCCCCATGATGCTCCTCATCACAATTATCCATGGTCTTCTCATCACAATGCTCCATTCCTTTGTCATCACAGTGCTCAATACACTTGTCATCACAATGCTCCCTGACACTTGTCGTCAGTATGCTCCTTGAACCCTGTCATGACAAGGCTCCGTGTTATTTCATCACAATGTTCCATGCCCTTTTCATCACAATGCTCCAAGTCCCCTGTAATGACAATGCTCCATGCCCTTGTGATCACAAAGCTCCATGACCCCTGTCATCACAATGCTACATGCCCTTATCATCACAATGCTTCATCACTCCTGACATCACAATGTTCCATGACACTTGTCATCAAAATATTCCATGACCCTTTTCATCAAATTGTTCCATGACCCTGTCATCACAATGTGCCCTGCCCTTCTCATCACAGTGAACCACACACTTGTCATCAAAATGCTCCATGACCTTTGTCATCACAAACCTCCATGGCCCTTGGCATCACAGTGCTCCATGCCATTGTCATCACAATGCTCCAAGAACCCTCTTATCACATTGCTCCATGCCCTTTTCATCACAAAGCTCCATGACGCTTGTCATCACAATGCTTGATGCACTTCTCATCACAATGCTTCATGCCCTTCTCATTACAATGCTCCATGACCCATGTATCACAGTGTTCCGTGCCCTTGTCATCACAGTGCTCCATGACCACACTCATCACAATAATCCATGAAACTTTTCAGACCAATGTTCCATGCCCTTGTCATCACCATGCTCCATTGCCCTTGTCATAACAATGCTCCATGACCCCTGGCATCACAATATTCCATGGCCTTGTCATAACACTTCCCCATGACCCTTGTCATCACAAAGCTCCATGACACATGTCATCAGAATGCTCCATGGCTTTCTCATCACAATGCTCCATGCCCTTGTCATCTCAATGCTCCATGAACCCTGTCATCACAATGCACCATGCCCATCATCATAATGCTTCATGCTATTGTCATCACAATGAAATCAACATGCTCCATGACCTCTGTCATCACAATGCTCCAAACCCTTGTGATCAAAATGTTCCATATCACTTGTCCTCACAACGCCCCATGACGCTCATCATCACAATTATCCATGGTCTTCTCATCACAATGCTCCATGACACTTGTCATCACAATGTTCCATAACCCCTCTAATCACAATGCTCTCTGACAATTGTCATCGCAGTGTACCATGACCCTTGTCATCACAATGCTCCATGCCTATGTCAGCAAAATGCTACATGACTTGTCATCACAATGCTCCATGCGCTTGTCATCACAATACTTCTTTACCATTGTCATTCACAATCCTCAATGAACATTGGCATCACTTTACTTCATGCCCTTGTCATCACAATGCTCCATGCCTTTGTCATCACAATGCTCCTTGACACTTGTCGTCAGTATGCTCCTTAAACCCTGTCATGACAAGGCTCCGTGTTATTTCATCACAATAATCCATGCCCTTTTCATCACAATGCTCCAAGACCCCTGTAATGACAATGCTCCATGCCCTTGTGATCACAAAGCTCCATGACCCCTGTCATCACAATGCTACATTCCTTTATCATCACAATGCTCGATCACTCCTGACATCACAATGTTCCATGACACTTGTCATCAAAATATTCCATGACCCTTTTCATCAAATTGCTCCATGACCCTGTCATCACAATGCTCCCTGCCCTTCTCATCACAGTGCACCACACACTTGTCATCAAAATGCTCCATGACCTTTGTCATCACAAACCTCCATGACCCTTGGCATCACAGTGCTCCATGCCATTGTCATCACAATGCTCCAGGAACCCTCTTATCACATTGCTCCATGCCCTTTTCATCACAAAGCTCCATGACGCTTGTCATCACAATGCTTGATGCACTTCTCATCACAATGCTTCATGCCCTTCTCATTACAATGCTCCATGACCCATGTATCACAGTGTTCCGTGCCCTTGTCATCACAGTGCTCCATGCCCACTCTCATCACAATAATCCATGAAACTTTTCAGACCAATGTTCCATGCCCTTGTCATCACCATGCTCCATTGCCCCTGTCATAACAATGCTCCATGACCCCTGGCATCACAATATTCCATGGCCTTGTCATAACACTTCCCCATGACCCTTGTCATCGCAAAGCTCCATGACACATGTCATCAGAATGCTCCATGGCTTTCTCATCACAATGCTCCATGCCCTTGTCATCTCAATGCTCCATGAACCCTGTCATCACAATGCACCATGCCCATCATCATAATGCTTCATGCTATTGTCATCACAATGAAATCAACATGCTCCATGACCTCTGTCATCACAATGCTCCAAACCCTTGTGATCAAAATGTTCCATATCACTTGTCCTCACAACGCCCCATGACGCTCATCATCACAATTATCCATGGTCTTCTCATCACAATGCTCCATGACACTTGTCATCACAATGTTCCATAACCCCTCTAATCACAATGCTCTCTGACAATTGTCATCGCAGTGTACCATGACCCTTGTCATCACAATGCTCCATGCCTATGTCAGCAAAATGCTACATGACTTGTCATCACAATGCTCCATGCGCTTGTCATCACAATACTTCTTTACCATTGTCATTCACAATCCTCAATGAACATTGGCATCACTTTACTTCATGCCCTTGTCATCACAATGCTCCATGCTCCTTGAAATCAAAATGATCCATGACCTCTGTCATCACAATGCTCCAAACCCTTGTGATCACAATTTTCCATAACACTTGTCATCAAAACGCTCCATGATTCCTTTCATCACAATACTCCATGCACTTGTCATCACAATGCTCCATGAACTTTGTCATCACAAGGCTCAATACACATGTCATCACAATGCTCCCTGACACTTGTCGTCAAAATGCTCCTTGAAACCTATCATGAAAAGTCTCCATGCCTTTTTCATCACAATGCTCCATGCCCTTTTCATCACAATGCTCCAGGCCATTGTCATCACAATACTCCACAAGCTTCTCATCACAATGCTCCATAACCTTTGTCATCACAATCCTCCATGACACTTGTCATCACAATGCTTGATGCACTTCTCATCACAATGCTTCATGCCCTTCTCATTACAATGCTCCATGACCCATGTATCACAGTGTTCCGTGCCCTTGTCATCACAGTGCTCCATGCCCACTCTCATCACAATAATCCATGAAACTTTTTAGACCAATGTTCCATGCCCTTGTCATCACCATGCTCCATTGCCCCTGTCATAACAATGCTCCATGACCCCTGGCATCACAATATTCCATGGCCTTGTCATAACACTTCCCCATGACCCTTGTCATCGCAAAGCTCCATGACACATGTCATCAGAATGCTCCATGGCTTTCTCATCACAATGCTCCATGCCCTTGTCATCTCAATGCTCCATGAACCCTGTCATCACAATGCACCATGCCCATCATCATAATGCTTCATGCTATTGTCATCACAATGAAATCAACATGCTCCATGACCTCTGTCATCACAATGCTCCAAACCCTTGTGATCAAAATGTTCCATATCACTTGTCCTCACAACGCCCCATGACGCTCATCATCACAATTATCCATGGTCTTCTCATCACAATGCTCCATGACACTTGTCATCACAATGTTCCATAACCCCTCTAATCACAACGCTCTCTGACAATTGTCATCGCAGTATACCATGACCCTTGTCATCACAATGCTCCATGCCTATGTCAGCAAAATGCTACATGACTTATCATCACAATGCTCCATGCGCTTGTCATCACAATACTTCTTTACAATTGTCATTCACAATCCTCTATGAACATTGGCATCACTTTACTTCATGCCCTTGTCATCACAATGCTCCATGCTCCTTGAAATCAAAATGATCCATGACCTCTGTCATCACAATGCTCCAAACCCTTGTGATCACAATTTTCCATAACACTTGTCATCAAAACGCTCCATGATTCCTTTCATCACAATACTCCATGCACTTGTCATCACAATGCTCCATGAACTTTGTCATCACAAGGCTCAATACACATGTCATCACAATGCTCCCTGACACTTGTCGTCAAAATGCTCCTTGAAACCTATCATGAAAAGTCTCCATGCCTTTTTCATCACTATGCTCCATGCCCTTTTCATCACAATGCTCCAGGCCATTGTCATCACAATACTCCACAAGCTTCTCATCACAATGCTCCATAACCTTTGTCATCAAAATCCTCCATGACACTTGGCATCACAATGCTCCATTCCATTATCATCACAATCGAGCATGACATATGTCATCACAATGCTCCCTGACACCTGACTTCACAATACTCCATGACCTTGTCATCACAATACTCCATGCCCTTGTCATCACAATGCTCCATGACCGCTGTCATCACAATGTTCCGTGACTCCAGTCATCACAATGCTTCATGACTCTTGTCATCACAATGGTCCATGCCCTCGTCATCACAAGGCTCTCTGACATTTGTCACCACAATGCTCTATGAAATTTTCATCAAAAAGCTCCTTGACCCATGCCATCACAATGCTCCATTCCTTTGTCAGCACAATGCTCCATGACCCTTGTCATCACAATGCTCCATGCCCATGTCAGCAAAATGCTCCATGACCCATGTCATCACAATAAGCCATGCGCTTGTCAACACAATGCTCTACAACATTGTGATCACAATGCTCTGTAAAACTTGTCATCACAATGCTCCAATCACTTCTCATCAAAATGCTCTCTCACAACTGATATCACAAGGTTCCATCACTAGTCATCACAATAATCCCTCACCCCTGTCATCACAATGTTCCATGACCCCTGTCATCACAATGCTACATACCCTTATCCTCACAATGCTCCATGACCCCTGACATCACAATGTTCCATAACCTCTGTCATCAAAATATTCCTGGACACTTTTCATCAAATTGCTCCTTGATCCTGTCATCACAATGCTTCCTGCCCTTCTCATCACAATGCACAACGCCCTTGTCATCAAAATGCTCCATAACCTTTGTCATCACAAAGCTCCATGACCCTTGGCATCACAATGCTCCATGACGCTTGTCATCACAATGCTCGATGCCCTTCTCATCAAAATACTCCATGGCTTTGTCATTACAATCCTCCATGACCCATGTATCACAGTGTTCCGGGGCCATTTCATCACAATGCTCCATGTCCACGCTCATCATAATAATCCATGAAACATTTCAGACTTATGCTCCATGACCCCTGACATCACAATCTTCCACGGCCTTGTCATCACAAGGCTCCATGACCCTTGTCATCACAATGCTCCAAGACTCCTGTTATCGCAATGCTCCATGCCCTTATCATCACAAAGCTCCATGACGCATGTCATCAGTATGCTCCATGGCTTTCTCATCACAATGTTCCATGCCCTTGTCATCACAATGCTTCAAGACCCCTGTAATCACAAAGCTCCATGCCGCTTTTCATCTCAATGCTCCATGAACCCTGTCATCACAATGCACCATGCCCTTCATCATCATGTTTCATGCTATTGCAATCAGAGTGAAATCAAATGCACAAAGACCTCTGTCATCATAATGCTCCAAACCCTTGTGATCACATTGTTCCATAACACCTGTCATCACAACGCCCCATGATGCTCATCATCACAATTATCCATGGTCTTCTCATCACAATGCTCCATGCCTTTGTCATCACAATGCTCAATACACTTGTCATCACAATGCTCCCTGAAACTTGTCGTCAGTATGCTCCTTGAACCCTGTCATGACATGGCTCCGTGTTATTTCATTACAATGATCCATGCCCTTTTCATCACAATGCTCCAAGGCCCCTGTAATGACAATGCTCCATGCCCTTGTGATCACAAAGATCCATGACCCCTGTCATCACAATGCTACATGCCCTTATCATCACAATGCTCCATCACTCCTGACATCACAATGTTCCATGACACTTGTCATCAAAATATTCCATGACCCTTTTCATCAAATTGCTCCATGACCCTGTCATCACAATGCTCCCTGCCCTTCTCATCACAGTGCACCACACACTTGTCATCAAAATGCTCCATGACCTTTGTCATCACAAACCTCCATGACCCTTGGCATCACAGTGCTCCATGCCATTGTCATCACAATGCTCCAGGAACCCTCTTATCACATTGCTCCATGCCCTTTTCATCACAAAGCTCCATGACGCTTGTCATCACAATGCTTGATGCACTTCTCATCACAATGCTTCATGCCCTTCTCATTACAATGCTCCATGACCCATGTATCACAGTGTTCCGTGCCCTTGTCATCACAGTGCTCCATGCCCACTCTCATCACAATAATCCATGAAACTTTTCAGACCAATGTTCCATGCCCTTGTCATCACCATGCTCCATTGCCCCTGTCATAACAATGCTCCATGACCCCTGGCATCACAATATTCCATGGCCTTGTCATAACACTTCCCCATGACCCTTGTCATCACAAAGCTCCATGACACATGTCATCAGAATGCTCCATGGCTTTCTCATCACAATGCTCCATGCCCTTGTCATCTCAATGCTCCATGAACCCTGTCATCACAATGCACCATGCCCATCATCATAATGCTTCATGCTATTGTCATCAGAATGAAATCAACATGCTCCATGACCTCTGTCATCACAATGCTCCAAACCCTTGTGATCAAAATGTTCCATATCACTTATCCTCACAACGCCCCATGACGCTCATCATCACAATTATCCATGGTCTTCTCATCACAATGCTCCATGACATTTGTCATCACAATGTTCCACAACCCCTCTAATCACAACGCTCTCTGACAATTGTCATCGCAGTGTACCATGACCCTTGTCATCACAATGCTCCATGCCTATGTCAGCAAAATGGTACATGACTTGTCATCACAATGCTCCATGCGCTTGTCATCACAATACTTCTTTACCATTGTCATTCACAATCCTCCATGAACATTGGCATCACATTACTTCATGCCCTTGTCATCACAATGCTCCATGCTCCTTGAAATCAAAATGATCCATGACCTCTGTCATCACAATGCTCCAAACCCTTGTGATCACAATTTTCCATAACACTTGTCATCAAAACGCTCCATGATTCCTTTCATCACAATACTCCATGCACTTGTCATCACAATGCTCCATGAACTTTGTCATCACAAGGCTCAATACACATGTCATCACAATGCTCCCTGACACTTGTCGTCAAAATACTCATTGAAACCTATCAAGAAAAGTCTCCATGCCTTTTTCATCACAATGCTCGATGCCCTTTTCATCACAATGCTCCATGCCATTGTCATCACAATACTCCACAAGCTTGGCATCACAATGCTCCATAACCTTTGTCATCACAATCCTCCATGACACTTGGCATCACAATGCACCATTCCATTCTCATCACAATGGAGCATGACATATGTCATCACAATGCTCCCTGACACCTGTCTTCACAATACTCCATGACCTTGTCATCACAATACTCCATGCCCTTGTCATCACAATGCTCCATGACCGCTGTCATCACAATGTTCCGTGACTCCAGTCATCACAATGCTTCATGACTCTTGTCATCACAATGGTCCATGCCCTCGTCATCACAAGGCTCTCTGATATTTGTCACCACGATGCTCCATGAAATTTTCATCACAAAGCTCCTTGACCCTTGCCATCACAATGCTCCATTCCTTTGTCTGCACAATGCTACATGACCCTTGTCATCACAATGCTCCATGCCCATGTCAGCAAAATGCTCCATGACACATGTCATCACAATAAGCCATGCGCTTGTCAACACAGTGCTCTACAACATTGTCATCACAATGCTCTATAAAACTTGTCATCACAATGCTCCATTCACTTCTCATCAAAATGCTCTCTCACAACTGATATCACAAGGTTCCATCACTAGTCATCACAATAAACCCTCACCCCTGTCATCACAATGTTCCATGATCCCTGTCATCACAATGCTACATGCCCTTATCCTCACAATGCTCCATGACCCCTGACATCACAATGTTCCATAACCTCTGTCATCAAAATATTCCTGGACACTTTTCATCAAATTGCTCCTTGATCCTGTCATCACAATGCTTCCTGCCCTTCTCATCACAATGCACAACGCCCTTGTCATCAAAATGCTCCATAACCTTTGTCATCACAAAGCTCCATTACCCTTGGCATCACAATGCTCCATGACGCTTGTCATCACAATGCTCGATGCACTTTTCATCAAAATACTCCATGGCTTTGTCATTACAATCCTCCATGACCCATGCATCACAGTGTTACGTGGCCTTTTCATCACAATGCTCCATGTCCACGCTCATCATAATAATCCATGAAACATTTCAGACTTATGCTCCATGACTCCTGACATCACAATGTTCCACGGCCTTGTCATCACAAGGATCCATGACCCTTGTCATCACAATGCTCCAAGACCACTGTTATTGCAATGCTCCATGCCCTTATCATCACAAAGCTCCATGACGCATGTCATCAGTATGCTCCATGGCTTTCTCATCACAATGTTCCATGCCCTTGTCATCACAATGTTGCAAGGCCCCTGTAATCACAAAGCTCCATGCCGCTTTTCATCTCAATGCTCCATGAACCCTGTCATCACAATGCACCATGCCCTTCATCATAATGCTTCATGCTATTGCCATCAGAGTGAAATCAAAATGCACCAAGACCTCTGTCATCATAATGCTCCAAACCCTTGTGATCACATTGTTCCATAACACTTGTCATCACAACGCCCCATGATGCTCCTCATCACAATTATCCATGGTCTTCTCATCACAATGCTCCATGCCTTTGTCATCACAATGCTCAATACACTTGCCATCACCATGCTCCCTGACACTTGTCGTCAGTATTGTATTGAACACTGTCATGACAGGGCTCCGTGTTATTTCATCACAATGATCCATGCCCTTTTCTTCACAATGCTCCAAGACCCCTGTAATGACAATGCTCAATGCCCTTGTGATCACAAAGATCCATGACCCCTGTCATCACAATGCTACATGCCCTTATCATCACAATGCTCCATCACTCCTGACATCACAATGTTCCATGACACTTGTCATCAAAATATTCCATGACCCTTTTCATCAAATTGCTCCATGACCCTGTCATCACAATGCTCCCTGCCCTTCTCATCACAGTGCACCACACACTTGTCATCAAAATGCTCCATGACCTTTGTCATCACAAACCTCCATGACCTTTGGCATCACAGTGCTCCATGCCATTGTCATCACAATGCTCCAGGAACCCTCTTATCACATTGCTCCATGCCCTTTTCATCACAAAGCTCCATGACGCTTGTCATCACAATGCTTGATGCACTTCTCATCACAATGCTTCATGCCCTTCTCATTACAATGCTCCATGACCCATGTATCACAGTGTTCTGTGCCCTTGTCATCACAGTGCTCCATGCCCACTCTCATCACAATAATCCATGAAACTTTTCAGACCAATGTTCCATGCCCTTGTCATCACCATGCTCCATTGCCCCTGTCATAACCATGCTCCATGACCCCTGGCATCACAATATTCCATGGCCTTGTCATAACACTTCCCCATGACCCTTGTCATCGCAAAGCTCCATGACACATGTCATCAGAATGCTCCATGGCTTTCTCATCACAATGCTCCATGCCCTTGTCATCTCAATGCTCCATGAACCCTGTCATCACAATGCACCATGCCCATCATCATAATGCTTCATGCTATTGTCATCACAATGAAATCAACATGCTCCATGACCTCTGTCATCACAATGCTCCAAACCCTTGTGATCAAAATGTTCCGTATCACTTGTCCTCACAACGCCCCATGACGCTCATCATCACAATTATCCATGGTCTTCTCATCACAATGCTCCATGACATTTGTCATCACAATGTTCCATAACCCCTCTAATCGCAACGCTCTCTGATAATTGTCATCGCAGTGTACCGTGACCCTTGTCATCACAATGCTCCATGCCTATGTCAGCAAAATGCTACATGACTTGTCATCACAATGCTCCATGCACTTGTCATCACAATACTTCTTTACCATTGTCATTCACAATCCTCCATGAACACTGGCATCACATTACTTCATGCACTTGTCATCACAATGCTCCATGCTCCTTGAAATCAAAATGATCCATGACCTCTGTCATCACAATGCTCCAAACCCTTGTGATCACAATTTTCCATAACACTTGTCATCAAAACGCTCCATGATTCCTTTCATCACAATACTCCATGCACTTGTTATCACAATGCTCCATGAACTTTGTCATCACAAGGCTCAATACACATGTCATCACAATGCTCCCTGACACTTGTCGTCAAAATGCTCATTGAAACCTATCAAGAAAAGTCTCCATGCCTTTTTCATCACAATGCTCGATGCCCTTTTCATCACAATGCTCCATGCCATTGTCATCACAATACTCCACAAGCTTGGCATCACAATGCTCCATAACCTTTGTCATCACAATCCTCCATGACACATGGCATCACAATGCACCATTCCATTCTCATCAAAATGGAGAATGACATGTCATCACAATGCTCCCTGACACCTGTCTTCACAATACTCCATGACCTTGTCATCACAATACTCCATGCCCTTGTCATCACAATGCTCCATGACCGCTGTCATCACAATGTTCCGTGACTCCAGTCATCACAATGCTTCATGACTCTTGTCATCACAATGGTCCATGCCCTCGTCATCACAAGGCTCTCTGATATTTGTCACCACGATGCTCCATGAAATTTTCATCACAAAGCTCCTTGACACTTGCCATCACAATGCTCCATTCCATTGTCTGCACAATTCTACATGACCCTTGTCATCACAATGCTCCATGCCCATGTCAGCAAAATGCTCCATGACACATGTCATCACAATAAGCCATGCGCTTGTCAACACAGTGCTCTACAACATTGTCATCACAATGCTCTATAAAACTTGTCATCACAATGCTCCATTCACTTCTCATCAAAATGCTCTCTCACAACTGATATCACAAGGTTCCATCACTAGTCATCACAATAATCCCTCACCCCTGTCATCACAATGTTCCATGACCCCTGTCATCACAATGCTACATGCCCTTATTCTCACAATGCTCCATGACCCTTGACGTCACAATGTTCCATAAACTCTGTCATCAAAATATTCCTGGACACTTTTCATCAAATTGCTCCTTGATCCTGTCATCACAATGCTTCCTGCCCTTCTCATCACAATGCACAACGCCCTTGTCATCAAAATGCTCCATAACCTTTGTCATCACAAAGTTCCATGACCGTTGGCATCACAATGCTCCATGACGCTTGTCATCACAATGCTCGATGCCCTTCTAATCAAAATACTCCATGGCTTGGTCAATACAATCCTCCATGACCCATGTATCACAGTGTTCCGTGGCCTTTTCATCACAATGTTCCATGTCCACGCTCATCATAATAATCCATGAAACATTTCAGACTTATGCTCCATGACTCCTGACATCACAATGTTCCACGGCCTTGTCATCACAAGGCTCCATGACCCTTGTCATCACAATGCTCCAAGACCCCTGTTATCGCAATGCTCCATGCCCATATCATCACAAAGCTCCATGACGCATGTCATCAGTATGCTCCATGGCTTTCTCATCACAATGCTCCATTTCCTTGTCATCACAATGCTGCAAGACCCCTGTAATCACAAAGCTCTATGCCGCTTTTCATCTCAATGCTCCATGAACCCTGTCATCACAATGCACCATGCCCTTCATCATAATGCTTCATGCTATTGCCATCACAATGAAATCAAAATGCACCAAGAGCTCTGTCATCATAATGCTCCAAACCCTTGTGATCACATTGTTCCATAACACTTGTCATCACAACGCCCCATGATGCTCCTCATCACAATTATCCATGGTCTTCTCATCACAATGCTCCATGCCTTTGTCATCACAATGCTCAATACACTTGTCATCACAATGCTCCCTGACACTTGTCGTCAGTATTGCATTGAACCCTGTCATGACAGGGCTCCGTGTTATTTCATCACAATGATCCATGCCCTTTTCATCACAATGCTCCAAGGCCCCTTTAATAACAATGCTCCATGCCCTTGTGATCACAAAGCTCCATGAACCCTGTCATCACAATGCACCATGCCCATCATCATAATGCTTCATGCTATTGTCATCACAATGAAATCAACATGCTCCATGACCTCTGTCATCACAATGCTCCAAACCCTTGTGATCAAAATGTTCCATATCACTTGTCCTCACAACGCCCCATGACGCTCATCATCACAATTATCCATGGTCTTCTCATCACAATGCTCCATGACACTTGTCATCACAATGTTCCATAACCCCTCTAATCACAACACTCTCTGACAATTGTCATCGAAGTATACCATGACACTTGTCATCACAATGCTCCATGCCTATGTCAGCAAAATGCTACATGACTTGTCATCACAGTGCTCCATGCGCTTGTCATCACAATACTTCTTTACCATTGTCATTCACAATCCTCCATGAACATTGGCATCATATTACTTCATGCCCTTGTCATCATAATGCTCCATGCACCTTGAAATCAAAATGATCCATGACCTCTGTCATCACAATGCTCCAAACCCTTGTGATCACAATTTTCCATAACACTTGTCATCAAAACGCTCCATGATTCCTTTCATCACAATACTCCATGCACTTGTCATCACAATGCTCCATGAACTTTGTCATCACAACGCTCAATACACGTCATCACAATGCTCCCTGACACTTGTCGTCAAAATGCTCCTTGAAACCTATCATGAAAAGTCTCCATGCCTTTTTCATCACAATGCTCCATGCTCTTTTCATCAAAATGCTCCAGGCCATTGTCATCACAATACTCCACAAGCTTGGCATCACAATGCTCCATAAACTTTGTAATCACAATCCTCCATGACACTTGACATCACAATGCTCCATTCCATTTTCATCACAATGGAGCATGACATATGTCATCACAATGCTCCCTGACACCTGTCTTCACAATACTCCATGACCTTGTCATCACAATACTCCATGCCCTTGTCATCACAATGCTCCATGACCGCTGTCATCACAATGTTCCGTGACTCCAGTCATCACAATGCTTCATGACTCTTGTCATCACAATGGTCCATGCCCTCGTCATCACAAGGCTCTCTGACATTTGTCACCACAATGCTCCATGAACATTTCATCACAAAGCTCCTTGACCCATGCCATCACAATGCTCCATTCCTTTGTCAGCACAATGGTCCATGACCCTTGTCGTCACAATGCTCCATGCCCATGTCAGCAAAATGCTCCATGACCCATGTCATCACAATAAGCCATGCGCTTGTCAACACAATGCTCTACAACATTGTCATCACAATGCTCTATAAAACTTGTCATCACAATGCTCCATTCACTTCTCATCAAAATGCTCTCTCACAACTGATATCACAAGGTTCCATCACTAGTCATCACAATAATCCCTCACCCCTGTCATCACAATGTTCCATGACCCCTGTCATCACAATGCTACATGCCCTTATCCTCACAATGCTCCATGACCCCTGACATCACAATGTTCCATAACCTCTGTCATCAAAATATTCCTGGACACTTTTCATCAAATTGCTCCTTGATCCTGTCATCACAATGCTTCCTGCCCTTCTCATCACAATGCACAACGCCCTTGTCAACAAAATGCTCCATAACCTTTGTCATCACAAAGCTCCATGACCCTTGGCATCACAATGCTCCATGACGCTTGTCATCACAATGCTCGATGCCCTTCTCATCAAAATACTCCATGGCTTTGTCATTACAATCCTCCATGACCCATGTATCACAGTGTTCCGTGGCCTTTTCATCACAATGCTCCATGTCCACGCTCATCATAATAATCCATGAAACATTTCAGACTTATGCTCCATGACCCCTGACATCACAATGTTCCACGGCCTTGTCATCACAAGGCTCCATGACCCTTGTCATCACAATGCTCCAATACCACTGTTATCACAATGCTCCATGACCTTATCATCACAAAGCTCCATGACGCATGTCATCAGTATGCTCCATGGCTTTCTCATCACAATGCTCCATGCCCTTGTCATCACAATGCTTCAAGACACCTGTAATCACAAAGCTCCATGCCGCTTCTCATCTCAATGCACCATGAAGCCTGTCATCACAATGCACCATGCCCTTCATCATTATTCTTCATGCTATTGCCATCAGAGTGAAATCAAAATGCACCAAGACCTCTGTCATCATAATGCTCCAAACACTTGTGATCACATTGTTCCATAACACGTCATCACAACGCCCCATGATGCTCCTCATCACAATTATCCATGGTCTTCTCATCACAATGCTCCATGCCTTTGTCATCACAATGCTCAATACACTTGCCATCACAATGCTCCCTGACACTTGTCGTCAGTATTGTATTTAACCCTGTCATGACAGGGCTCCGTGTTATTTCATCACAATGATCCATGCCCTTTTCATCACAATGCTCCAAGACCCCTCTAATGAAAATGCTCCATGCCCTTGTGATCACAAAGCTCCATGACCCCTGTCATCACAATGCTCATGCCCTTATCATCACAATGCTCCATCACTCCTGACATCACAATGTTCCATGACACTTGTCATCAAAATATTCCATGACCCTTTTCATCAAATTGCTCCATGACCCTGTCATCACAATGCTCCCTGCCCTTCTAATCACAGTGCACCACACACTTGTCATCAAAATGCTCCATGACCTTTGTCATCACAAACCTCCATGACCCTTGGCATCACAGTGCTCCATGCCATTGTCATCACAATGCTCCAGGAACCCTCTTATCACATTGCTCCATGCCCTTTTCATCACAAAGCTCCATGACGCTTGTCATCACAATGCTTGATGCACTTTTCATCACAATGCTTCATGCCCTTTTCATCACAATGCTCCAGGCCATTGTCATCACAATACTCCACAAGCTTCTCATCACAATGCTCCATAACCTTTGTCTTCACAATCCTCCATGACACTTGTCATCACAATGCTTGATGCACTTCTCATCACAATGCTTCATGCCCTTCTCATTACAATGCTCCATGACCCATGTATCACAGTGTTCCGTGCCCTTGTCATCACAGTGCTCCATGCCCACTCTCATCACAATAATGCATGAAAATTTGCAGACCAATGTTCCATGCCCTTGTCATCACCATGCTCCATTGCCCCTGTCATAACAATGCTCCATGACGCCTGGCATCACAATATTCCATGGCCTTGTCATAACACTTCCCCATGACCCTTGTCATCACAAAGCTCCATGACATATGTCATCAGAATGCTCCATGGCTTTCTCATCACAATGCTCCATGCCCTTGTCATCTCAATGCTCCATGAACCCTGTCATCACAATGCACCATGCCCATCATCATAATGCTTCATGCTATTGTCATCACAATGAAATCAACATGCTCCATGACCTCTGTCATCACAATGCTCCAAACCCTTGTGATCAAAATGTTCCATATCACTTGTCCTCACAACGCCCCATGACGCTCATCATCACAATTATCCATGGTCTTCTCATCACAATGCTCCATGACACCTGTCATCACAATGTTCCATAACCCATGTAATCACAACGCTCTCTGACAATTGTCATCGCAGTGTACCATGACCCTTGTCATCACAATGCTCCATGCCTATGTCAGCAAAATGCTACATGACTTGTCATCACAATGCTCCATGCGCTTGTCATCACAATACTTCTTTACCACTGTCATTCACAATCCTCCATGAACATTGGCATCACATTACTTCATGCCCTTGTCATCACAATGCTCCATGCTCCTTGAAATCAAAATGATCCATGACCTCTGTCATCACAATGCTCCAAACCCTTGTGATCACAATTTTCCATAACACTTGTCATCAAAACGCTCCATGATTCCTTTCATCACAATACTCCATGCACTTGTCATCACAATGCTCCATGAACTTTGTCATCACAAGGCTCAATACACATGTCATCACAATGCTCCCTGACACTTGTCGTCAAAATGCTCTTTGAAACCTATCATGAAAAGTCTCCATGCCTTTTTCATCACAATGCTCCATGCCCTTTTCATCACAATGCTCCATGTCATTGTCATCACAATACTCCACAAGCTTCTCATCACAATGCTCCATAACCTTTGTCATCACAATCCTCCATGACACTTGGCATCAAAATGCTCCATTCCATTGTCATTCACAATGGAGCATGACATATGTCATCACAATGCTCCCTGACACCTGTCTTCACAATACTCCATGACCTTGTCATCACAATACTCCATGCCCTTGTCATCACAATGCTCCATGACCGCTGTCATCACAATGTTCCATGACTCCAGTCATCACAATGCTTCATGAATCTTGTCATCACAATGGTCCATGCCCTCGTCATCAAAAGGCTCTCCGACATTTGTCACCACAATGCTCCATGAAATTTTCATCACAAAGCTCCTTGACCCTTGCCATTACAATGCTCCGTTCCTTTGTCAGCACAATGCTCCATGACCCTTGTCATCACAATGCTCCATGCCCATGTCAGCAAAATGCTCCATGACCCATGTCATCACAATAAGCCATGCGCTTGTCAACACAATGCTCTACAACATTGTCATCACAATGCTCCATAAAACTTGTCATCACAATGCTCCATTCACTTCTCATCAAAATGCTCTCTCACAACTGATATCACAAGGTTCCATCACTAGTCATCACAATAAACCCTCACCCCTGACAGCACAATGTTCCATGACCCCTCTCATCACAATGCTACATGCCCTTATCCTCACAATGCTCCATGACCCCTGACATCACCATGTTCCATAACCTCTGTCATCAAAATATTCCTGGACACTTTTCATTAAATTGCTCCTTGATCCTGTCATCACAATGCTTCCTGCCCTTCTCATCACAATGCACAACGCACTTGTCATCAAAATGCTCCATAACCTTTGTCATCACAATGCTCCATGACCCTTGGCATCACAATGCTCCATGACGCTTGTCATCACAATGTTCGATGCCCTTCTCATCAAAATACTCCATAGCTTTGTCATTACAATCCTCCATGACCCATGTATCACAGTGTTCCGTGGCCTTTTCATCACAATGCTCCATGTCCACGCTCATCATAATAATCCATGAAACATTTCAGACTTATGCTCCATGACCCCTGACATCACAATGTTCCACGGCCTTGTCATCTCAAGGCTCCATGACCCTTGTCATGACAATGCTCCAAGACCCCTGTTATCGCAATGCTCCATGCCCTTATCATCACAAAGCTCCATGACGCATGTCATCAGTATGCTCCATGGCTTTCTCATCACAATGCTCCATGCCCTTGTCATCACAATGGTTCAAGACACCTGTAATCACAAAGCTCCATGCCGCTTCTCATCTCAATGCTCCATGAACCCTGTCATCACAATGCTCCATGACCCCTGGCATCACAATATTCCATGGCCTTGTTATAACACTTCCCCTTGACCCTTGTCATCACAAAGCTCCATGACACATGTCATCAGAATGCTCCATGGCTTTCTCATCACAATGCTCCATGCCCTTGTCATCTCAATGCTCCATGAACCCTGTCATCACAATGCACCATGCCCATCATCATAATGCTTCATGCTATTGTCATCAGAATGAAATCAACATGCTCCATGACCTCTGTCATCACAATGCTCCAAACTCTTGTGATCAAAATGTTCCATATCACTTGTCCTCACAACGCCCCATGACGCTCATCATCACAATTATCCATGGTCTTCTCATCACAATGCTCCATGACATTTGTCATCACAATGTTCCACAACCCCTCTAATCACAACGCTCTCTGACAATTGTCATCGCAGTGTACCATGACCCTTGTCATCACAATGCTCCATGCCTATGTCAGCAAAATGCTACATGACTTGTCATCACAATGCTCCATGCGCTTGTCATCACAATACTTCTTTACCATTGTCATTCACAATCCTCCATGAACATTGGCATCACATTACTTCATGCCCTTGTCATCACAATGCTCTATGCTCCTTGAAATCAAAATGATCCATGACCTCTGTCATCACAATGCTCCAAACCCTTGTGATCACAATTTTCCATAACACTTGTCATCAAAACGCTCCATGATTCCTTTCATCACAATACTCCATGCACTTGTCATCACAATGCTCCATGAACTTTGTCATCACAAGGCTCAATACACATGTCATCACAATGCTCCCTGACACTTGTCGTCAAAATGCTCCTTGAAACCTATCATGAAAAGTCTCCATGCCTTTTTCATCACAATGCTCCATGCCATTTTCATCACAGTGCTCCATGCCATTGTCATCACAATACTCCACAAGCTTGTCATCACAATGCTCCATAACCTTTGTCATCACAATCCTCCATGACACTTGGCATCACAATGCTCCATTCCATTGTCATCACAATCGAGCATGACATATGTCATCACAATGCTCCCTGACACCTGTCTTCACAATACTCCATGACCTTGTCATCACAATACTCCATGCCCTTGTCATCACAATGCTCCATGACCGCTGTCATCACAATGTTCCGTGACTCCAGTCATCACAATGCTTCATGACTCTTGTCATCAAAATGGTCCATGCCCTCGTCATCACAAGGCTCTCTGACATTTGTCACCACAATGCTCCATGAACCTTTCATCACAAAGCTCCTTGACACATGCCATCACAATGCTCCATTCCTTTGTCAGCACAATGCTCCATGACCCTTGTCATCACAATGCTCCATGCCCATGTCAGCAAAATGCTCCATGACCCATGTCATCACAATAAGCCATGCGCTTGTCAACACAATGCTCTACAACATTGTCATCACAATGCTCTATAAAACTTGTCATCACAATGCTCCATTCACTTCTCATCAAAATGCTCTCTCACAACTGATATCACAAGGTTCCATCACTAGTCATCACAATAATCCCTCACCCCTGTCATCACAATGTTCCATGACCCCTGTCATCACAATGCTACATGCCCTTATCCTCACAATGCTCCATGACCCCTGACATCACAATGTTCCATAACCTCTGTCATCAAAATATTCCTGGACACTTTTCATCAAATTCCTCCTCGATCCTGTCATTACAATGCTTCCTGCCCTTCTCATCTCAATGCATAACGCCCTTGTCATCAAAATGCTCCATAACCTTTGTCATCACAAAGCTCCATGACCCTTGGCATCACAATGCTCCATGACGCTTGTCATCACAATGTTCGATGCCCTTCTCATCAAAATACTCCATGGCTTTGTCATTACAATCCTCCATGACCCATGTATCACAGTGTTCCGTGGCCTTTTCATCACAATGCTCCAAGTCCACGCTCATTATAATAATCTATGAAACATTTCAGATTTATGCTCCATGACTCCTGACATCACAATGTTCCACGGACATGTCATCACAAGGCTCCATGACCCTTGTCATCACAATGCTCCAAGACCCATGTTATCGCAATGCTCCATGCCCTTATCATCACAAAGCTCCATGACGCATGTCATCAGTATGCTCCATGGCTTTCTCATCACAATGCTCCATTTCCTTGTCATCACAATGCTGCAAGACCCCTGTAATCACAAAGCTCCATGCCGCTTTTCATCTCAAGGCTCCATGAACCTTGTCATCAAAATGCACCATGCCCTTCATCATAATGCTTCATGCTATTGCCATCACAGTGAAATCAAAATGCACCAAGACCTCTGTCATCATAATGCTCCAAACCCTTGTGATCACATTGTTCCATAACACTTGTCATCACAACGCCCCATGATGCTCCTCATCACAATTATCCATGGTCTTCTCATCACAATGCTCCATGCCTTTGTCATCACAATGCTCAATACACTTGCCATCACAATGCTCCCTGACACTTGTCGTCAGTATGCTCCTTGAACCCTGTCATGACAGGGCTCCATGTTATTTCATCACAATGATCCATGCCCTTTTCATCACAATGCTCCAAGACACCTGTAATGACAATGCTCCATGCCCTTGTGATCACAAAGCTCCATGACCCCGGTCATCATAATGCTACATGCCCTATCATCACAATGCTCCATCACTCCTGACATCACAATGTTCCATGACAATTGTCATCAAAATATTCCATGACCCTTTTCATCAAATTGCTCCATGACCCTGTCATCACAATGCTCCCTGCCCTTCTCATCACAGTGCACCACACACTTGTCATCAAAATGCTCCATGACCTATGTCATCACAAACCTCCATGACCCTTGGCTTTACAGTGCTCCATGCCATTGTCACCACAATGCTCCAGGAACCCTCTTATCACATTGCTCCATGCCCTTTTCATCACAAAGCTCCATCACGCTTGTCATCACAATGCTTGATGCACTTCTCATCACAATGCTTCATGCCCTTCTCATTACAATGCTCCATGACCCATGTATCACAGTGTTCCGTGCCCTTGTCATCACAGTGCTCCATGCCCACTCTCATCACAATAATCCATGAAACTTTTCAGACCAATGTTCCATGCCCTTGTCATCACCATGCTCCATTGCCCCTGTGATAACAATGCTCCATGACCCCTGGCATCACAATATTCCATGGCCTTATCATAACAATTCCCCATGACCCTTGTCATCACAAAGCTCCATGACACATGTCATCAGAATGCTCCATGGCTTTCTCATCACAATGCTCCATGCCCTTGTCATCTCAATGCTCCATGAACCCTGTCATCACAATGCACCATGCCCATCATCATAATGCTTCATGCTATTGTCATCACAATGAAATCAACATGCTCCATGACCTCTGTCATCACAATGCTCCAAACCCTTGTGATCAAAATGTTCCATATCACTTGTCCTCACAACGCCCCATGACGCTCATCATCACAATTATCCATGGTCTTCTCATCACAATGCTCCATGACACTTGTCATCACAATGTTCCATAACCCCTCTAATCACAACGCTCTCTGGCAATTGTCATCGCAGTGTACCTTGACCCTTGTCATCACAATGCTCCATGCCTATGTCAGCAAAATGCTACATGACTTGTCATCACAATGCTCCATGCGCTTGTCATCACAATACTTCTTTACCATTGTCATTCACAATCCTCCATGAACATTGGCATCATATTACTTCATGCCCTTGTCATCATAATGCTCCATGCTCCTTGAAATCAAAATGATCCATGACCTCTGTCATCACAATGCTCCAAACCCTTGTGATCACAATTTTCCATAACACTTGTCATCAAAACGCTCCATGATTCCTTTCATCACAATAATCCATGCACTTGTCATCACAATGCTCCATGAACTTTGTCATCACAAGGCTCAATACACATGTCATCACAATGCTCCCTGACACTTGTCGTCAAAATGCTCCTTGAAACCTATCATGAAAAGTCTCCATGCCTTTTTCATCACAATGCTCCATGCTCTTTTCATCAAAATGCTCCAGGCCATTGTCATCACAATACTCCACAAGCTTCTAATCACAATGCTCTATAACCTTTGTCATCACAATACTCCATGACACTTGGCATCACAATGCTCCATTCCATTGTCATCACAATGGAGCATGACATATGTCATCACAATGCTCCCTGACACCTGTCTTCACAATACTCCATGACCTTGTCATCACTATACTCCATGACCTTGTCATCACAATGCTCCATGACCGCTGTCATCACAATGTTCCGTGACTCCAGTCATCACAATGCTTCATGAGACTTGTCATCACAATGGTCCATGCCCTTGTCATCACAAGGCTCTCTGACATTTGTCACCACAATGTTCCATGAACATTTCATCAGAAAGCTCCTTGACCCATGCCATCACAATGCTCCATTCCTTTGTCAGCACAATGCTCCATGACCCTTGTCATCACAATGCTCCATGCCCATGTCAGCAAAATGCTCCATGACCCATGTCATCACAATAAGCCATGCGCTTGTCAACACTGTGCTCTACAACATTGTCATCACAATGCTCTATAAAACTTGTCATCACAATGCTCCATTCACTTCTCATCAAAATGCTCTCTCACAACTGATATCACAAGGTTCCATCACTAGTCATCACAATAATCCCTCACCCCTGTCATCACAATGTTCCATGAACCCTGTCATCACAATGCTACATGCCCTTATCCTCACAATGCTCCATGACCCCTGACATCACAATGTTCCATAACCTCTGTCATCAAAATATTCCTGGACACTTTTCATCAAATTGCTCCTAGATCCTGTCATCACAATGCTTCCTGCCCTTCTCATCAAAATGCACAACGCCCTTGTCATCAAAATGCTCCATAACCTTTGTCATCACAAAGCTCCATGACCCTTGGCATTACAATGCTCCAAGACGCTTGTCATCACAATGCTCGATGCCATTCTCATCAAAATACTCCATGGCTTTGTCATTACAATCCTCCATGACCCATGTATCACAGTGTTCCGGGGCCTTTTCATCACAATGCTCCATGTCCACGCTCATCATAATAATCCATGAAACATTTCAGATTTATGCTCCATGACTCCTGACATCACAATGTTCCACGGACATGTCATCACAAGGCTCCATGACCCTTGTCATCACAATGCTCCAAGACCCATGTTATCGCAATGCTCCATGCCCTTATCATCACAAAGCTCCATGACGCATGTCATCAGTATGCTCCATGGCTTTCTCATCACAATGCTCCATTTCCTTGTCATCACAATGCTGCAATATCCCTGTAATCACAAAGCTCCATGCCGCTTTTCATCTCAATGCTCCATGAACCTTGTCATCAAAATGCACCATGCCCTTCATCCTAATGCTTCATGCTATTGCCATCAGAGTGAAATCAAAATGCACCAAGACCTCTGTCATCATAATGCTCCAAACTCTTGTGATCACATTGTTCCATAACACTTGTCATCACAACGCCCCATGATGCTCCTCATCACAATTATCCATGGTCTCCTCATCACAATGCTCCATGCCTTTGTCATCACAATGCTCAATACACTTGCCATCACAATGCTCCCTGACACTTGTCGTCAGTATGCTCCTTGAACCATGACATGACAAGTCTCCGTGTTATTTCATCACAATGATCCATGCCCTTTTCATCACAATGCTCCAAGGCCCCTTTAATGACAATGCCCCATGCCCTTGTGATCACAAAGCTCCATGACCCCGGTCATCATAATGCTACATGCCCTATCATCACAATGCTCATTCACTCCTGACATCACAATGTTCCATGACACTTGTCATCAAAATATTCCATGACCCTTTTCATCAAATTGCTCCATGACCCTGTCATCACAATGCTCCCTGCCCTTCTCATCACAGTGCACCACACACTTGTCATCAAAATGCTCCATGACCTTTGTCATCACAAACCTCCATGACCCTTGGCTTCACAGTGCTCCATGCCATTGTCATCACAATGCTCCAGGAACCCTCTTATCACATTGCTCCATGCCCTTTTCATCACAAAGCTCCATGACGCTTGTCATCACAATGCTTGATGCACTTCTCATCACAATGCTTCATGCCCTTCTCATTACAATGCTCCATGACCCATGTATCACAGTGTTCCGTGCCCTTGTCATCACAGTGCTCCATGCCCACTCTCATCACAATAATCCATGAAACTTTTCAGACCATTGTTCCATGCCCTTGTCATCACCATGCTCCATTGCCCCTGTCATAACAATGCTCCATGACCCCTGGCATCACAATATTCCATGGCCTTGTCATAACAATTCCCCATGACCCTTGTCATCACAAAGCTCCATGACACATGTCATCAGAATGCTCCATGGCTTTCTCATCACAATGCTCCATGCCCTTGTCATCTGAATGCTCCATGAACCCTGTCATCACAATGCACCATGCCCATCATCATAATGCTTCATGCTATTGTCATCACAATGAAATCAACATGCTCCATGACCTCTGTCATCACAATGCTCCAAACCCTTGTGATCAAAATGTTCCATATCACTTGTCCTCACAACGCCCCATGACGCTCATCATCACAATTATCCATGGTCTTCTCATCACAATGCTCCATGACACTTGTCATCACAATGTTCCATAACCCTTCTAATCACAACGCTCTCTGACAATTGTCATCGCAGTGTACCATGACCCTTGTCATCACAATGCTCCATGCCTATGTCAGCAAAATGCTACATGACTTGTCATCACAATGCTCCATGCGCTTGTCATCACAATACTTCTTTACCATTGTCATTCACAATCCTCCATGAACATTGGCATCATATTACTTCATGCCCTTATAATCACAATGCTCCATGCTCCTTGAAATCAAAATGATCCATGACCTCTGTCATCACAATGCTCCAAACCCTTGTGATCACAATTTTCCATAACACTTGTCATCAAAACGCTCCAGGATTTCTTTCATCACAATACTCCATGCAATTGTCATCACAATGCTCCATGAACTTTGTCATCACAAGGCTCAATACACATGTCATCACAATGCTCCCTGACACTTGTCGTCAAAATGCTCCTTGAAACCTATCATGAAAAGTCTCCATGCCTTTTTCTTCACAATGCTCCATGCCATTTTCATCACAATGCTCCAGGCCATTGTCATCACAATACTCCACAAGTTTCTCATCACAATGCTCCATAACCTTTGTCATCACAATCCTCCATGACACTTGGCATCACAATGCTCCATTCCATTATCATCACAATCGAGCATGACATATGTCATCACAATGCTCCCTGACACCTGTCTTCACAATACTCCATGACCTTGTCATCACTATACTCCATGCTCTTGTCCTCACAATGCTCCATGACCGCTGTCATCACAATGTTCCGTGACTCCAGTCATCACAATGCTTCATGACTCTTGTCATCACAATGGTCCATGCCCTCGTCATCACAAGGCTCTCTGACATTTGTCACCACAATGCTCTATGAAATTTTCATCAAAAAGCTCCTTGACCCATGCCATCACAATGCTCCATTCCTTTGTCAGCACAATGCTCCATGACCCTTGTCATCACAATGCTCCATGCCCATGTCAGCAAAATGCTCCATGACCCATGTCATCACAATAAGCCATGCGCTTGTCAACACAATGCTCTACAACATTGTCATCACAATGCTCTATAAAACTTGTCATCACAATGCTCCAATCACTTCTCATCAAAATGCTCTCTCACAACTGATATCACAAGGTTCCATCACTAGTCATCACAATAATCCCTCACCCCTGTCATCACAATGTTCCATGACCCCTGTCATCACAATGCTACATACCCTTATCCTCACAATGCTCCATGACCCCTGACATCACAATGTTCCATAACCTCTGTCATCAAAATATTCCTGGACACTTTTCATCAAATTGCTCCTTGATCCTGTCATCACAATGCTTCCTGCCCTTCTCATCACAATGCACAACGCCCTTGTCATCAAAATGCTCCATAACCTTTGTCATCACAAAGCTCCATGACCCTTGGCATCACA
This sequence comes from Mesoplodon mirus, assembly GCF_964341445.2. Taxonomy (NCBI): domain Eukaryota; kingdom Metazoa; phylum Chordata; class Mammalia; order Artiodactyla; family Ziphiidae; genus Mesoplodon; species Mesoplodon mirus. The sequence continues at coordinate 203,267,969 of NC_138976.1, read as the reverse complement.
ATGCTCCATGACGCTTGTCATCACAATGCTCGATGCCCTTCTCATCAAAATACTCCATGGCTTTGTCATTACAATCCTCCATGACCCATGTATCACAGTGTTCCGGGGCCATTTCATCACAATGCTCCATGTCCACGCTCATCATAATAATCCATGAAACATTTCAGACTTATGCTCCATGACCCCTGACAGCACAATCTTCCACGGCCTAGTCATCACAAGGCTCCATGACCCTTGTCATCACAATGCTCCAAGACCCCTGTTATCGCAATGCTCCATGCCCTTATCATCACAAAGCTCCATGACGCATGTCATCAGTATGCTCCATGGCTTTCTCATCACAATGTTCCATGCCCTTGTCATCACAATGCTTCAAGACCCCTGTAATCACAAAGCTCCATGCCGCTTTTCATCTCAATGCTCCATGAACCCTGTCATCACAATGCACCATGCCCTTCATCATCATGTTTCATGCTATTGCAATCAGAGTGAAATCAAATGCACCAAGACCTCTGTCATCATAATGCTCCAAACCCTTGTGATCACATTGTTCCATAACACCTGTCATCACAACGCCCCATGATGCTCATCATCACAATTATCCATGGTCTTCTCATCACAATGCTCCATGCCATAGTCATCACAATGCTCAATACACTTGTCATCACAATGCTCCGACACTTGTCATCAGTATGCTCCTTGAACCCTGTCATGACATGGCTCCGTGTTATTTCATTACAATGATCCATGCCCTTTTCATCACAATGCTCCAAGACCCCTGTAATGACAATGCTCCATGCCCTTGTGATCACAAAGATCCATGACCCCTGTCATCACAATGCTGCATGCCCTTATCATCACAATGCTCCATCACTCCTGACATCACAATGTTCCATGACACTTGTCATCAAAATATTCCATGACCCTTTTCATCAAATTGCTCCATGACCCTGTCATCACAATGCTCCCTGCCCTTCTCATCACAGTGCACCACACACTTGTCATCAAAATGCTCCATGACCTTTGTCATCACAAACCTCCATGACCCTTGGCATCACAGTGCTCCATGCCATTGTCATCACAATGCTCCAGGAACCCTCTTATCACATTGCTCCATGCCCTTTTCATCACAAAGCTCCATGACGCTTGTCATCACAATGCTTGATGCACTTCTCATCACAATGCTTCATGCCCTTCTCATTACAATGCTCCATGACCCATGTATCACAGTGTTCCGTGCCCTTGTCATCACAGTGCTCCATGCCCACTCTCATCACAATAATCCATGAAACTTTTCAGACCAATGTTCCATGCCCTTGTCATCACCATGCTCCATTGCCCCTGTCATAACAATGCTCCATGACCCCTGGCATCACAATATTCCATGGCCTTGTCATAACACTTCCCCATGACCCTTGTCATCACAAAGCTCCATGACACATGTCATCAGAATGCTCCATGGCTTTCTCATCACAATGCTCCATGCCCTTGTCATCTCAATGCTCCATGAACCCTGTCATCACAATGCACCATGCCCATCATCATAATGCTTCATGCTATTGTCATCAGAATGAAATCAACATGCTCCATGACCTCTGTCATCACAATGCTCCAAACCCTTGTGATCAAAATGTTCCATATCACTTATCCTCACAACGCCCCATGACGCTCATCATCACAATTATCCATGGTCTTCTCATCACAATGCTCCATGACATTTGTCATCACAATGTTCCACAACCCCTCTAATCACAACGCTCTCTGACAATTGTCATCGCAGTGTACCATGACCCTTGTCATCACAATGCTCCATGCCTATGTCAGCAAAATGCTACATGACTTGTCATCACAATGCTCCATGCGCTTGTCATCACAATACTTCTTTACCATTGTCATTCACAATCCTCCATGAACATTGGCATCACATTACTTCATGCCCTTGTCATCACAATGCTCCATGCTCCTTGAAATCAAAATGATCCATGACCTCTGTCATCACAATGCTCCAAACCCTTGTGATCACAATTTTCCATAACACTTGTCATCAAAACGCTCCATGATTCCTTTCATCACAATACTCCATGCACTTGTCATCACAATGCTCCATGAACTTTGTCATCACAAGGCTCAATACACATGTCATCACAATGCTCCCTGACACTTGTCGTCAAAATACTCATTGAAACCTATCAAGAAAAGTCTCCATGCCTTTTTCATCACAATGCTCGATGCCCTTTTCATCACAATGCTCCATGCCATTGTCATCACAATACTCCACAAGCTTGGCATCACAATGCTCCATAACCTTTGTCATCACAATCCTCCATGACACTTGGCATCACAATGCACCATTCCATTCTCATCACAATGGAGCATGACATATGTCATCACAATGCTCCCTGACACCTGTCTTCACAATACTCCATGACCTTGTCATCACAATACTCCATGCCCTTGTCATCACAATGCTCCATGACCGCTGTCATCACAATGTTCCGTGACTCCAGTCATCACAAGGCTTCATGACTCTTGTCATCACAATGGTCCATGCCCTCGTCATCACAAGGCTCTCTGATATTTGTCACCACGATGCTCCATGAAATTTTCATCACAAAGCTCCTTGACCCTTGCCATCACAATGCTCCATTCCGTTGTCTGCACAATGCTACATGACCCTTGTCATCACAATGCTCCATGCCCATGTCAGCAAAATGCTCCATGACCCATGTCATCACAATAAGCCATGCGCTTGTCAACACAGTGCTCTACAACATTGTCATCACAATGCTCTATAAAACTTGTCATCACAATGCTCCATTCACTTCTCATCAAAATGCTCTCTCAAAACTGATATCACAAGGTTCCATCACTAGTCATCACAATAAACCCTCACCCCTGTCATCACAATGTTCCATGATCCCTGTCATCACAATGCTACATACCCTTATCCTCACAATGCTCCATGACCCCTGACATCACAATGTTCCATAACCTCTGTCATCAAAATATTCCTGGACACTTTTCATCAAATTGCTCCTTGATCCTGTCATCACAATGCTTCCTGACCTTCTCATCACAATGCACAACGCCCTTGTCATCAAAATGCTCCATAACCTTTGTCATCACAAAGTTCCATGACCCTTGGCATCACAATGCTCCATGACGCTTGTCATCACAATGCTCGATGCCCTTCTCATCAAAATACTCCATGGCTTGGTCAATACAATCCTCCATGACCCATGTATAACAGTGTTCCGTGGCCTTTTCATCACAATGTTCCATGTCCAAGCTCATCATAATGATCCATGAAACATTTCAGACTTATGCTCCATGACTCCTGACATCACAATGTTCCACGGACTTGTCATCACAAGGCTCCATGACCCTTGTCATCACAATGCTCCAAGACCCCTGTTATCGCAATGCTCCATGCCCATATCATCACAAAGCTCCATGATGCATGTCATCAGTATGCTCCATGGCTTTCTCATCACAATGCTCCATTTCCTTGTCATCACAATGCTGCAAGACCCCTGTAATCACAAAGCTCCATGCCGCTTTTCATCTCAATGTTCCATGAACCCTGTCATCACAATGCACCATGCCCTTCATCATAATGCTTCATGCTATTGCCATCACAATGAAATCAAAATGCACCAAGAGCTCTGTCATCATAATGCTCCAAACCCTTGTGATCACATTGTTCCATAACACTTGTCATCACAACGCCCCATGATGCTCCTCATCACAATTATCCATGGTCTTCTCATCACAATGCTCCATGCCTTTGTCATCACAATGCTCAATACACTTGTCATCACAATGCTCCCTGACACTTGTCGTCAGTATTGCATTGAACCCTGTCATGACAGGGCTCCGTGTTATTTCATCACAATGATCCATGCCCTTTTCATCACAATGCTCCAAGGCCCCTTTAATAACAATGCTCCATGCCCTTGTGATCACAAAGCTCCATGAACCCTGTCATCACAATGCACCATGCCCATCATCATAATGCTTCAGCTATTGTCATCACAATGAAATCAACATGCTCCATGACCTCTGTCATCACAATGCTCCAAACCCTTGTGATCAAAATGTTCCATATCACTTGTCCTCACAACGCCCCATGACGCTCATCATCACAATTATCCATGGTCTTCTCATCACAGTGCTCCATGACACTTGTCATCACAATGTTCCATAACCCCTCTAATCACAACGCTCTCTGACAATTGTCATCGAAGTATACCATGACACTTGTCATCACAATGCTCCATGCCTATGTCAGCAAAATGCTACATGACTTGTCATCACAATGCTCCATGCGCTTGTCATCACAATACTTCTTTACCACTGTCATTCACAATCCTCCATGAACATTGGCATCACATTACTTCATGCCCTTGTCATCACAATGCTCCATGCTCCTTGAAATCAAAATGATCCATGACCTCTGTCATCACAATGCTCCAAACCCTTGTGATCACAATTTTCCATAACACTTGTCATCAAAACGCTCCATGATTCCTTTCATCACAATACTCCATGCACTTGTCATCACAATGCTCCATGAACTTTGTCATCACAAGGCTCAATACACAGGTCATCACAATGCTCCCTGACACTTGTCGTCAAAATGCTCCTTGAAACCTATCATGAAAAGTCTCCATGCCATTTTCATCACAATGCTCCATGCCCTTTTCATCACAATGCTCCATGCCATTGTCATCACAATACTACACAAGCTTCTCATCACAATGCTCCATAACCTTTGTCATCACAATCCTCCATGACACTTGGCATCAAAATGCTCCATTCCATTGTCATTCACAATGGAGCATGACATATGTCATCACAATGCTCCCTGACACCTGTCTTCACAATACTCCATGACCTTGCCATCACAATACTCCATGCCCTTGTCATCACAATGCTCCATGACCGCTGTCATCACAATGTTCCATGACTCCAGTCATCACAATGCTTCATGAATCTTGTCATCACAATGGTCCATGCCCTCGTCATCAAAAGGCTCTCCGACATTTGTCACCACAATGCTCCATGAAATTTTCATCACAAAGCTCCTTGACCCTTGCCATTACAATGCTCCGTTCCTTTGTCAGCACAATGCTCCATGACCCTTGTCATCACAATAAGCCATGCGCTTGTCAACACAATGCTCTACAACATTGTCATCACAATGCTCTATAAAACTTGTCATCACAATGCTCCATTCACTTCTCATCAAAATGCTCTCTCACAACTGATATCACAAGGTTCCATCACTAGTCATCACAATAAACCCTCACCCCTGACAGCACAATGTTCCATGACCCCTCTCATCACAATGCTACATGCCCTTATCCTCACAATGCTCCATGACCCCTGACATCACAATGTTCCATAACCTCTGTCATCAAAATATTCCTGGACACTTTTCATCAAATTGCTCCTTGATCCTGTCATCACAATGCTTCCTGCCCTTCTCATCACAATGCACAACGCCCTTGTCATCAAAATGCTCCATAACCTTTGTCATCACAATGCTCCATGACCGTTGGCATCACAATGCTCCATGACGCTTGTCATCACAATGTTCGATGCCCTTCTCATCAAAATACTCCATAGCTTTGTCATTACAATCCTCCATGACCCATGTATCACAGTGTTCCGTGGCCTTTTCATCACAATGCTCCATGTCCACGCTCATCATAATAATCCATGAAACATTTCAGACTTATGCTCCATGACCCCTGACATCACAATGTTCCACGGCCTTGTCATCACAAGGCTCCATGACCCTTGTCATGACAATGCTCCAAGACCCCTGTTATCGCAATGCTCCATGCCCTTATCATCACAAAGCTCCATGACGCATGTCATCAGTATGCTCCATGGCTTTCTCATCACAATGCTCCATGCCCTTGTCATCACAATGGTTCAAGACACCTGTAATCACAAAGCTCCATGCCGCTTCTCATCTCAATGCGCCATGAACCCTGTCATCACAATGCTCCATGACCCCTGGCATCACAATATTCCATGGCCTTGTTATAACACTTCCCCATGACCCTTGTCATCACAAAGCTCCATGACACATGTCATCAGAATGCTCCATGGCTTTCTCATCACAATGCTCCATGCCCTTGTCATCTCAATGCTCCATGAACCCTGTCATCACAATGCACCATGCCCATCATCATAATGCTTCATGCTATTGTCATCAGAATGAAATCAACATGCTCCATGACCTCTGTCATCACAATGCTCCAAACCCTTGTGATCAAAATGTTCCATATCACTTATCCTCACAACGCCCCATGACGCTCATCATCACAATTATCCATGGTCTTCTCATCACAATGCTCCATGACATTTGTCATCACAATGTTCCACAACCCCTCTAATCACAACGCTCTCTGACAATTGTCATCGCAGTGTACCATGACCCTTGTCATCACAATGCTCCATGCCTATGTCAGCAAAATGCTACATGACTTGTCATCACAATGCTCCATGCGCTTGTCATCACAATACTTCTTTACCATTGTCATTCACAATCCTCCATGAACATTGGCATCACATTACTTCATGCCCTTGTCATCACAATGCTCCATGCTCCTTGAAATCAAAATGATCCATGACCTCTGTCATCACAATGCTCCAAACCCTTGTGATCACAATTTTCCATAACACTTGTCATCAAAACGCTCCATGATTCCTTTCATCACAATACTCCATGCACTTGTCATCACAATGCTCCATGAACTTTGTCATCACAAGGCTCAATACACATGTCATCACAATGCTCCCTGACACTTGTCGTCAAAATGCTCCTTGAAACCTATCATGAAAAGTCTCCATGCCTTTTTCATCACAATGTTCCATGCCATTTTCATCACAGTGCTCCATGCCATTGTCATCACAATACTCCACAAGCTTGTCATCACAATGCTCCATAACCTTTGTCATCACAATCCTCCATGACACTTGGCATCACAATGCTCCATTCCATTGTCATCACAATCGAGCATGACATATGTCATCACAATGCTCCCTGACACCTGTCTTCACAATACTCCATGACCTTGTCATAACAATACTCCATGCCCTTGTCATCACAATGCTCCATGACCGCTGTCATCACAATGTTCCGTGACTCCAGTCATCACAATGCTTCATGACTCTTGTCATCAAAATGGTCCATGCCCTCGTCATCACAAGGCTCTCTGACATTTGTCACCACAATGCTCCATGAACCTTTCATCACAAAGCTCCTTGACCCATGCCATCACAATGCTCCATTCCTTTGTCAGCACAATGCTCCATGACCCTTGTCATCACAATGCTCCATGCCCATGTCAGCAAAATGCTCCATGACCCATGTCATCACAATAAGCCATGCGCTTGTCAACACAATGCTCTACAACATTGTCATCACAATGCTCTATAAAACTTGTCATCACAATGCTCCATTCACTTCTCATCAAAATGCTCTCTCACAACTGATATCACAAGGTTCCATCACTAGTCATCACAATAATCCCTCACCCCTGTCATCACAATGTTCCATGACCCCTCTCATCACAATGCTACATGCCCTTATCCTCACAATGCTCCATGACCCCTGACATCACAATGTTCCATAACCTCTGTCATCAAAATATTCCTGGACACTTTTCATCAAATTGCTCCTTGATCCTGTCATCACAATGCTTCCTGCCCTTCTCATCAAAATGCACAACGCCCTTGTCATCAAAATGCTCCATAACCTTTGTCATCACAAAGCTCCATGACCCTTGGCATCACAATGCACCATGACGCTTGTCATCACAATGTTCGATGCCCTTCTCATCAAAATACTCCATGGCTTTGTCATTACAATCCTCCATGACCCATGTATCACAGTGTTGGTGGCCTTTTCATCACAATGCTCCATGTCCACGCTCATTATAATAATCCATGAAACATTTCAGATTTATGCTCCATGACTCCTGACATCACAATGTTCCACGGACATGTCATCACAAGGCTCCATGACCCTTGTCATCACAATGCTCCAAGACCCATGTTATCGCAATGCTCCATGCCCTTATCATCACAAAGCTCCATGACGCATGTCATCAGTATGCTCCATGGCTTTCTCATCACAATGCTCCATTTCCTTGTCATCACAATGCTGCAAGACCCCTGTAATCACAAAGCTCCATGCCGCTTTTCATCTCAAGGCTCCATGAACCTTGTCATCAAAATGCACCATGCCCTTCATCATAATGCTTCATGCTATTGCCATCACAGTGAAATCAAAATGAACCAAGACCTCTGTCATCATAATGCTCCAAACCCTTGTGATCACATTGTTCCATAACACTTGTCATCACAACGGCCCATGATGCTCCTCATCACAATTATCCATGGTCTTCTCATCACAATGCTCCATGCCTTTGTCATCACAATGCTCAATACACTTGCCATCACAATGCTCCCTGACACTTGTCGTCAGTATGCTCCTTGAACCCTGTCATGACAGGGCTCCGTGTTATTTCATCACAATGATCCATGCCCTTTTCATCACAATGCTCCAAGACACCTGTAATGACAATGCTCCATGCCCTTGTGATCACAAAGCTCCATGACCCCGGTCATCATAATGCTACATGCCCTATCATCACAATGCTCCATCACTCCTGACATCACAATGTTCCATGACACTTGTCATCAAAATATTCCATGACCCTTTTCATCAAATTGCTCCATGACCCTGTCATCACAATGCTCCCTGCCCTTCTCATCACTGTGCACCACACACTTGTCATCAAAATGCTCCATGACCTTTGTCATCACAAACCTCCATGACCCTTGGCTTTACAGTGCTCCATGCCATTGTCATCACAATGCTCCAGGAACCCTCTTATCACATTGCTCCATGCCCTTTTCATCACAAAGCTCCATGACGCTTGTCATCACAATGCTTGATGCACTTCTCATCACAATGCTTCATGCCCTTCTCATTACAATGCTCCATGACCCATGTATCACAGTGTTCCGTGCCCTTGTCATCACAGTGCTCCATGCCCACTCTCATCACAATAATCCATGAAACTTTTCAGACCAATGTTCCATGCCCTTGTCATCACCATGCTCCATTGCCCCTGTCATAACAATGCTCCATGACGCCTGGCATCACAATATTCCATGGCCTTATCATAACAATTCCCCATCACCCTTGTCATCACAAAGCTCCATGACACATGTCATCAGAATGCTCCATGGCTTTCTCATCACAATGCTCCATGCCCTTGTCATCTCAATGCTCCATGAACCCTGTCATCACAATGCACCATGCCCATCATCATAATGCTTCATGCTATTGTCATCACAATGAAATCAACATGCTCCATGACCTCTGTCATCACAATGCTCCAAACCCTTGTGATCAAAATGTTCCATATCACTTGTCCTCACAACGCCCCATGACGCTCATCATCACAATTATCCATGGTCTTCTCATCACAATGCTCCATGACACTTGTCATCACAATGTTCCATAACCCCTCTAATCACAACGCTCTCTGGCAATTGTCATCGCAGTGTACCATGACCCTTGTCATCACAATGCTCCATGCCTATGTCAGCAAAATGCTACATGACTTGTCATCACAATGCTCCATGCGCTTGTCATCACAATACTTCTTTACCACTGTCATTCACAATCCTCCATGAACATTGGCATCATATTACTTCATGCCCTTGTCATCATAATGCTCCATGCTCCTTGAAATCAAAATGATCCATGACCTCTGTCATCACAATGCTCCAAACCCTTGTGATCACAATTTTCCATAACACTTGTCATCAAAACGCTCCATGATTCCTTTCATCACAATAATCCATGCACTTGTCATCACAATGCTCCATGAACTTTGTCATCACAAGGCTCAATACACATGTCATCACAATGCTCCCTGACACTTGTCGTCAAAATGCTCCTTGAAACCTATCATGAAAAGTCTCCATGCCTTTTTCATCACAATGCTCCATGCTCTTTTCATCAAAATGCTCCAGGCCATTGTCATCACAATACTCCACAAGCTTCTAATCACAATGCTCTATAACCTTTGTCATCACAATCCTCCATGACACTTGGCATCACAATGCTCCATTCCATTGTCATCACAATGGAGCATGACATATGTCATCACAATGCTCCCTGACACCTGTCTTCACAATACTCCATGACCTTGTCATCACAATACTCCATGCCCTTGTCATCACAAAGCTCCATGACCGCTGTCATCACAATGTTCCGTGACTCCAGTCATCACAATGCTTCATGAGTCTTGTCATCACAATGGTCCATGCCCTCGTCATCACAAGGCTCTCTGACATTTGTCACCACAATGCTCCATGAACATTTCATCACAAAGCTCCTTGACCCATGCCATCACAATGCTCCATTCCTTTGTCAGCACAATGCTCCATGACCCTTGTCATCACAATGCTCCATGCCCATGTCAGCAAAATGCTCCATGACCCATGTCATCACAATAAGCCATGCGCTTGTCAACACTGTGCTCTACAACATTGTCATCACAATGCTCTATAAAACTTGTCATCACAATGCTCCATTCTCTTCTCATCAAAATGCTCTCTCACAACTGATATCACAAGGTTCCATCACTAGTCATCACAATAATCCCTCACCCCTGTCATCACAATGTTCCATGAACCCTGTCATCACAATGCTACATGCCCTTATCCTCACAATGCTCCATGACCCCTGACATCACAATGTTCCATAACCTCTGTCATCAAAATATTCCTGGACACTTTTCATCAAATTGCTCCTAGATCCTGTCATCACAATGCTTCCTGCCCTTCTCATCAAAATGCACAACGCCCTTGTCATCAAAATGCTCCATAACCTTTGTCATCACAAAGCTCCATGACCCTTGGCATTACAATGCTCCAAGACGCTTGTCATCACAATGCTCGATGCCATTCTCATCAAAATACTCCATGGCTTTGTCATTACAATCCTCCATGACCCATGTATCACAGTGTTCCGGGGCCTTTTCATCACAATGCTCCATGTCCACGCTCATCATAATAATCCATGAAACATTTCAGATTTATGCTCCATAACTCCTGACATCACAATGTTCCACGGAAATGTCATCACAAGGCTCCATGACCCTTGTCATCACAATGCTCCAAGACCCCTGTTATCCCAATGCTCCATGCCCTTATCATCACAAAGCTCCATGACGCATGTCATCAGTATGCTCCATGGCTTTCTCATCACAATGCTCCATTTCCTTGTCATCACAATGCTGCAATATCCCTGTAATCACAAAGCTCCATGCCGCTTTTCATCTCAATGCTCCATGAACCTTGTCATCAAAATGCACCATGCCCTTCATCATAATGCTTCATGCTATTGCCATCAGAGTGAAATCAAAATGCACCAAGACTTCTGTCATCATAATGCTCCAAACTCTTGTGATCACATTGTTCCATAACACTTGTCATCACAACGCCCCATGATGCTCCTCATCACAATTATCCATGGTCTCCTCATCACAATGCTCCATGCCTTTGTCATCACAATGCTCAATACACTTGTCATCACAATGCTCCCTGACACTTTTTGTCAGTATGCTCCTTGAACCCTGTCATGACAGGGCTCCGTGTTATTTCATCACAATGATCCATGCCCTTTTCATCACAATGCTCCAAGACCCCTGTAATGACAATGCTCCATGCCCTTGTGATCACAAAGCTCCATGACCCCGGTCATCACAATGCTACATGCCCTTATCATCACAATGCTCCAGCACTCCTGACATCACAATGTTCCATGACACTTGTCATCAAAATAATCCATGACACTTTTCATCAAATTGCTCCATGACCCTGTCATCACAATGCTCCCTGCCCTTCTCATCACAGTGCACCACACACTTGTCATCAAAATGCTCCATGACCTTTGTCATCACAAACCTCCATGACCCTTGGCATCACAGTGCTCCATGCCATTGTCATCACAATGCTCCAGGAACCCTCTTATCACATTGCTCCATGCCCTTTTCATCACAAAGCTCCATGACGCTTGTCATCACAATGCTTGATGCACTTCTCATCACAATGCTTCATGCCCTTCTCATTACAATGCTCCATGACCCATGTATCACAGTGTTCCGTGCCCTTGTCATCACAGTGCTCCATGCCCACTCTCATCACAATAATCCATGAAACTTTTCAGACCAATGTTCCATGCCCTTGTCATCACCATGCTCCATTGCCCCTGTCATAACAATGCTCCATGACCCCTGGCATCACAATATTCCATGGCCTTGTCATAACAATTCCCCATGACCCTTGTCATCACAAAGCTCCATGACACATGTCATCAGAATGCTCCATGGCTTTCTCATCACAATGCTCCATGCCCTTGTCATCTCAATGCTCCATGAACCCTGTCATCACAATGCACCATGCCCATCATCATAATGCTTCATGCTATTGTCATCACAATGAAATCAACATGCTCCATGACCTCTGTCATCACAATGCTCCAAACCCTTGTGATCAAAATGTTCCATATCACTTGTCCTCACAACGCCCCATGACGCTCATCATCACAATTATCCATGGTCTTCTCATCACAATGCTCCATGACACTTGTCATCACAATGTTCCATAACCCTTCTAATCACAACGCTCTCTGACAATTGTCATCGCAGTGTACCATGACCCTTGTCATCACAATGCTCCATGCCTATATCAGCAAAATGCTACATGACTTGTCATCACAATGCTCCATGCGCTTGTCATCACAATACTTCTTTACCATTGTCATTCACAATCCTCCATGAACATTGGCATCATATTACTTCATGCCCTTATAATCACAATGCTCCATGCTCCTTGAAATCAAAATGATCCATGACCTCTGTCATCACAATGCTCCAAACCCTTGTGATCACAATTTTCCATAACACTTGTCATCAAAACGCTCCAGGATTTCTTTCATCACAATACTCCATGCACTTGTCATCACAATGCTCCATGAACTTTGTCATCACAAGGCTCAATACACATGTCATCACAATGCTCCCTGACACTTGTCGTCAAAATGCTCCTTGAAACCTATCATGAAAAGTCTCCATGCCTTTTTCATCACAATGCTCCATGCCCTTTTCATCACAATGCTCCAGGCCATTGTCATCACAATACTCCACAAGCTTCTCATCACAATGCTCCATAACCTTTGTCATCACAATCCTCCATGACACTTGGCATCACAATGCTCCATTCCATTGTCATCACAATCGAGCATGACATATGTCATCACAATGCTCCCTGACACCTGTCTTCACAATACTCCATGACCTTGTCATCACAATACTCCATGCTCTTGTCCTCACAGTGCTCCATGACCGCTGTCATCACAATGTTCCGTGACTCCAGTCATCACAATGCTTCATGACTCTTGTCATCACAATGGTCCATGCCCTCGTCATCACAAGGCTCTCTGACATTTGTCACCACAATGCTCCATGTACGTTTCATCACAAAGCTCCTTGACCCATGCCATCACAATGCTCCATTCCTTTGTCAGCACAATGCTCCATGACCCTTGTCATCACAATGCTCCATGCCCATGTCAGCAAAATGCTCCATGACCCATGTCATCACAATAAGCCATGCGCTTGTCAACACAATGCTCTACAACATTGTCATCACAATGCTCTATAAAACTTGTCATCACAATGCTCCATTCACTTCTCATCAAAATGCTCTCTCACAACTGATATCACAAGGTTCCCTCACTAGTCATCACAATAATCCCTCACCCCTGTCATCACAATGTTCCATGACCCCTCTCATCACAATGCTACATGCCCTTATCCTCACAATGCTCCATGACCCCTGACATCACAATGTTCCATAACCTCTGTCATCAAAATATTCCTGGACACTTTTCATCAAATTGCTCCTTGATCCTGTCATCACAATGCTTCCTGCACTTCTCATCACAATGCACAAAGCCCTTGTCATCAAAATGCTCCATAACCTTTGTCATCACAAAGCTCCATGACCCTTGGCATCACAATGCTCCATGACGCTTTTCATCACAATGCTCGATGCCCTTCTCATCAAAATACTCCATGGCTTTGTCATTACAATCCTCCATGACCCATGTATCACAGTGTTCCGGGGCCTTTTCATCACAATGCTCCATGTCCACGCTCATCGTAATAATCCATGAAACATTTCAGACTTATGCTCCATGACCCCTGACATCACAATGTTCCACGGCCTTGTCATCACAAGGCTCCATGACCCTTGTCATCACAATGCTCCAAGACCCCTGTTATCGCAATGCTCCATGCCCTTATCATCACAAAGCTCCATGACGCATGTCATCAGTATGCTCCATGGCTTTCTCATCACAATGCTCCATGCCCATGTCATCACAATGCTTCAAGACACCTGTAATCACAAAGCTCCATGCCGCTTTTCATCTCAATGCTCCATGAACCCTGTCATCACAAGGCACCATGCCCTTCATCATTATTCTTCATGCTATTGCCATCAGAGTGAAATCAAAATGCACCAAGACCTCTGTCATCATAATGCTCCAAACACTTGTGATCACATTGTTCCATAACACTGGTCATCACAACGCCCCATGATGCTCCTCATCACAATTATCCATGGTCTTCTCATCACAATGCTCCATGCCTTTGTCATCACAATGCTCAGTACACTTGCCATCACATTGCTCCCTGACACTTCTCGTCAGTATGCTCCTTGAACCCTGTCATGACAGGGCTCCGTGTTATTTCATCACAATGATCCATGCCCTTTTCATCACAATGCTCCAAGACCCCTGTAATGACAATGCTCCATGCCCTTGTGATCACAAAGCTCCATGACCCCGGTCATCACAATGCTACATGCCCTTATCATCACAATGCTCCAGCACTCCTGACATCACAATGTTCCATGACACTTGTCATCAAAATAATCCATGACACTTTTCATCAAATTGCTCCATGACCCTGTCATCACAATGCTCCCTGCCCTTCTCATCACAGTGCACCACACACTTGTCATCAAAATGCTCCATGACCTTTGTCATCACAAACCTCCATGACCCTTGGCATCACAGTGCTCCATGCCATTGTCATCACAATGCTCCAGGAACCCTCTTATCACATTGCTCCATGCCCTTTTCATCACAAAGCTCCATGACGCTTGTCATCACAATGCTTGATGCACTTCTCATCACAATGCTTCATGCCCTTCTCATTACAATGCTCCATGACCCATGTATCACAGTGTTCCGTGCCCTTGTCATCACAGTGCTCCATGCCCACTCTCATCACAATAATCCATGAAACTTTTCAGACCAATGTTCCATGCCCTTGTCATCACCATGCTCCATTGCCCCTGTCATAACAATGCTCCATGACCCCTGGCATCACAATATTCCATGGCCTTGTCATAACAATTCCCCATGAACCTTGTCATCACAAAGCTCCATGACACATGTCATCAGAATGCTCCATGGCTTTCTCATCACAATGCTCCATGCCCTTGTCATCTCAATGCTCCATGAACCCTGTCATCACAATGCACCATGCCCATCATCATAATGCTTCATGCTATTGTCATCACAATGAAATCAACATGCTCCATGACCTCTGTCATCACAATGCTCCAAACCCTTGTGATCAAAATGTTCCATATCACTTGTCCTCACAACGCCCCATGACGCTCATCATCACAATTATCCATGGTCTTCTCATCACAATGCTCCATGACACTTGTCATCACAATGTTCCATAACCCTTCTAATCACAACGCTCTCTGACAATTGTCATCGCAGTGTACCATGACCCTTGTCATCACAATGCTCCATGCCTATATCAGCAAAATGCTACATGACTTGTCATCACAATGCTCCATGCGCTTGTCATCACAATACTTCTTTACCATTGTCATTCACAATCCTCCATGAACATTGGCATCATATTACTTCATGCCCTTATAATCGCAATGCTCCATGCTCCTTGAAATCAAAATGATCCATGACCTCTGTCATCACAATGCTCCAAACCCTTGTGATCACAATTTTCCATAACACTTGTCATCAAAACGCTCCAGGATTTCTTTCATCACAATACTCCATGCACTTGTCATCACAATGCTCCATGAACTTTGTCATCACAAGGCTCAATACACATGTCATCACAATGCTCCCTGACACTTGTCGTCAAAATGCTCCTTGAAACCTATCATGAAAAGTCTCCATGCCTTTTTCATCACAATGCTCCATGCCCTTTTCATCACAATGCTCCAGGCCATTGTCATCACAATACTCCACAAGCTTCTCATCACAATGCTCCATAACCTTTGTCATCACAATCCTCCATGACACTTGGCATCACAATGCTCCATTCCATTGTCATCACAATCGAGCATGACATATGTCATCACAATGCTCCCTGACACCTGTCTTCACAATACTCCATGACCTTGTCATCACAATACTCCATGCTCTTGTCCTCACAATGCTCCATGACCGCTGTCATCACAATGTTCCGTGACTCCAGTCATCACAATGCTTCATGACTCTTGTCATCACAATGGTCCATGCCCTCGTCATCACAAGGCTCTCTGACATTTGTCACCACAATGCTCCATGTACGTTTCATCACAAAGCTCCTTGACCCATGCCATCACAATGCTCCATTCCTTTGTCAGCACAATGCTCCATGACCCTTGTCATCACAATGCTCCATGCCCATGTCAGCAAAATGCTCCATGACCCATGTCATCACAATAAGCCATGCGCTTGTCAACACAATGCTCTACAACATTGTCATCACAATGCTCTATAAAACTTGTCATCACAATGCTCCATTCACTTCTCATCAAAATGCTCTCTCACAACTGATATCACAAGGTTCCCTCACTAGTCATCACAATAATCCCTCACCCCTGTCATCACAATGTTCCATGACCCCTCTCATCACAATGCTACATGCCCTTATCCTCACAATGCTCCATGACCCCTGACATCACAATGTTCCATAACCTCTGTCATCAAAATATTCCTGGACACTTTTCATCAAATTGCTCCTTGATCCTGTCATCACAATGCTTCCTGCACTTCTCATCACAATGCACAAAGCCCTTGTCATCAAAATGCTCCATAACCTTTGTCATCACAAAGCTCCATGACCCTTGGCATCACAATGCTCCATGACGCTTGTCATCACAATGCTCGATGCCCTTCTCATCAAAATACTCCATGGCTTTGTCATTACAATCCTCCATGACCCATGTATCACAGTGTTCCGGGGCCTTTTCATCACAATGCTCCATGTCCACGCTCATCGTAATAATCCATGAAACATTTCAGACTTATGCTCCATGACCCCTGACATCACAATGTTCCACGGCCTTGTCATCACAAGGCTCCATGACCCTTGTCATCACAATGCTCCAAGACCCCTGTTATCGCAATGCTCCATGCCCTTATCATCACAAAGCTCCATGACGCATGTCATCAGTATGCTCCATGGCTTTCTCATCACAATGCTCCATGCCCATGTCATCACAATGCTTCAAGACACCTGTAATCACAAAGCTCCATGCCGCTTTTCATCTCAATGCTCCATGAACCCTGTCATCACAAGGCACCATGCCCTTCATCATTATTCTTCATGCTATTGCCATCAGAGTGAAATCAAAATGCACCAAGACCTCTGTCATCATAATGCTCCAAACACTTGTGATCACATTGTTCCATAACACTGGTCATCACAACGCCCCATGATGCTCCTCATCACAATTATCCATGGTCTTCTCATCACAATGCTCCATGCCTTTGTCATCACAATGCTCAGTACACTTGCCATCACATTGCTCCCTGACACTTCTCGTCAGTATGCTCCTTGAACCCTGTCATGACAGGGCTCCGTGTTATTTCATCACAATGATCCATGCCCTTTTCATCACAATGCTCCAAGACCCCTGTAATGACAATGCTCCATGCCCTTGTGATCACAAAGCTCCATGACCCCGGTCATCACAATGCTACATGCCCTTATCATCACAATGCTCCAGCACTCCTGACATCACAATGTTCCATGACACTTGTCATCAAAATAATCCATGACACTTTTCATCAAATTGCTCCATGACCCTGTCATCACAATGCTCCCTGCCCTTCTCATCACAGTGCACCACACACTTGTCATCAAAATGCTCCATGACCTTTGTCATCACAAACCTCCATGACCCTTGGCATCACAGTGCTCCATGCCATTGTCATCACAATGCTCCAGGAACCCTCTTATCACATTGCTCCATGCCCTTTTCATCACAAAGCTCCATGACGCTTGTCATCACAATGCTTGATGCACATCTCATCACAATGCTTCATGCCCTTCTCATTACAATGCTCCATGACCCATGTATCACAGTGTTCCGTGCCCTTGTCATCACAGAGCTCCATGCCCACTCTCATCACAATAATCCATGAAACTTTTCAGACCAATGTTCCATGCCCTTGTCATCACAATGCTCCATTGCCCCTGTCATAACAATGCTCCATGACCCCTGGCATCACAATATTCCATGGCCTTGTCATAACACTTCCCCATGACCCTTGTCATCACAAAGCTCCATGACACATGTCATCAGAATGCTCCATGGCTTTCTCATCACAATGCTCCATGCCCTTGTCATCTCAATGCTCCATGAACCCTGTCATCACAATGCACCATGCCCATCATCATAATGCTTCATGCTATTGTCATCACAATGAAATCAACATGCTCCATGACCTCTGTCATCACAATGCTCCAAACCCTTGTGATCGAAATGTTCCATATCACTTGTCCTCACAAGGCCCCATGACGCTCATCATCACAATTATCCATGGTCTTCTCATCACAATGCTCCATGACACTTGTCATCACAATGTTCCATAACCCCTCTAATCACAACACTCTCTGACAATTCTCATCACAGTGTACCATGACCCTTGTCATCACAATGTTCCATGCCTATGTCAGCAAAATGCTACATGACTTGTCATAACAATGCTCCATGCGCTTGTCATCAGAATACTTCTTTACCATTGTCATTCACAATCCTCCATGAACATTGGCATCATATTACTTCATGCCCTTGTCATCATAATGCTCCATGCTCCTTGAAATCAAAATGGTCCATGACCTCTGTCATCACAATGCTCCAAACCCTTGTGATCACAATTTTCCATAACACTTGTCATCAAAACGCTCCATGATTCCTTTCATCACAATAATCCATGCACTTGTCATCACAATGCTCCATGAACTTTGTCATCACAAGGCTCAATACACATGTCATCACAATGCTCCCTGACACTTGTCGTCAAAATGCTCCTTGAAACCTATCATGAAAAGTCTCCATGCCTTTTTCATCACAATGCTCCATGCCCTTTTCATCACAATGCTCCAGGCCATTGTCATCACAATACTCCACAAGCTTCTCATCACAATGCTCCATAACCTTTGTCATCACACTCCTCCATGACACTTGGCATCACAATGCTCCATTCCATTGTCATCACAATGGAGCATGACATATGTCATCACAATGCTCCCTGACACCTGTCTTCACAATACTCCATGACCTTGTCATCACAATACTCCATGCCCTTGTCATCACAATGCTCCATGACCGCTGTCATCACAATGTTCTGTGACTCCAGTCATCACAATGCTTCATGACTCTTGTCATCACAATGGTCCATGCCCTCGTCATCACAAGGCTCTCTGACATTTGTCACAACAATTCTCCATGAACGTTTCATCACAATGCTCCTTGACCCATGCCATCACAATTCTCCATTCCTTTGTCAGCACAATGCTCCATGACCCTTGTCATCACAATGCTCCATGCCCATGTCAGCAAAATGCTCCATGACCCATGTCATCACAATAAGCCATGCGCTTGTCAACACAGTGCTCTACAACATTGTCATCACAATGCTCTATAAAACTTGTCATCACAATGCTCCATTCACTTCTCATCAAAATGCTCTCTCACAACTGATATCACAAGGTTCCATCACTAGTCATCACAATAATCCCTCACCCCTGTCATCACAATGTTCCATGACCCCTGTCATCACAATGCTACATGCCCTTATCCTCACAATGCTCCATGACCCCTGACATCACAATGTTCCATAAACTCTGTCATCAAAATATTCCTGGACACTTTTCATCAAATTGCTCCTAGATCCTGTCATCACAATGCTTCCTGCCCTTCTCATCACAATGCACAACGCCCTTGTCATCAAAATGCTCCATAACCTTTGTCAAAACAAAGCTCCATGACCCTTGGCATCACAATGCTCCATGACGCTTGTCATCACAATGTTCGATGCCCTTCTCATCAAAATACTCCATGGCTTTGTCATTACAATCCTCCATGACCCATATATCACAGTGTTACATGGCCTTTTCATCACAATGCTCCATGTCCACGATCATCATAATAATCCATGAAACATTTCAGATTTATGCTCCATGAGTCCTGACATCACAATGTTCCACGGACATGTCATCACAAGGCTCCATGACCCTTGTCATCACAATGCTCCAAGACCCATGTTATAGCAATGCTCCATGCCCTTATCATCACAAAGCTCCATGACGCATGTCATCAGTATGCTCCATGGCTTTCTCATCACAATGCTCCATTTCCTTGTCATCACAATGCTGCAAGACCCCTGTAATCACAAAGCTCCATGCCGCTTTTCATCTCAATGCTCCATGAATCCTGTCATCACAATGCACCATGCCCATCATCATAATGCTTCATGCCTTTGTCATCACAATGAAATCAACATGCTCCATGACCTCTGTCTTCACAATGCTCCAAACCCTTGTGATCAAAATGTTCCATATCTCTTGTCATCAAAACGCCCCATGATGCTCCTCATCACAATTATCCATGGTCTTCTCATCAAAATGCTCCATTCCTTTGTATTCACAGTGCTCAATACACTTGTCATCACAATGCTCCCTGACACTTGTCGTCAGTATGCTCCTTGAACCCTGTCATGACAAGGCTCCGTGTTATTTCATCACAATGATCCATGCCCTTTTCAGCACAATGCTCCAAGTCCCCTGTAATGACAATGCTCCATGCCCTTGTGATCACAAAGCTCCATGACCCCGGTCATCATAATGCTACATGCCCTATCATCACAATGCTCCATCACTCCTGACATCACAATGTTCCATGACACTTGTCATCAAAATATTCCATGACCCTTTTCATCAAATTGCTCCATGACCCTGTCATCACAATGCTCCCTGCCCTTCTCGTCACAGTGCACCACACACTTGTCATCAAAATGCTCCATGACCTTTGTCATCACAAAACTCCATGACCCTTGGCTTCACAGTGCTCCATGCCATTGTCATCACAATGCTCCAGGAACCCTCTTATCACATTGCTCCATGCCCTTTTCATCACAAAGCTCCATGACGCTTGTCATCACAATGCTTGATGCACTTCTCATCACAATGCTTCATGCCCTTCTCATTACAATGCTCCATGACCCATGTATGACAGTGTTCCGTGCCCTTGTCATCACAGTGCTCCATGCCCACTCTCATCACAATAATCCATGAAACTTTTCAGACCAATGTTCCATGCCCTTGTCATCACCATGCTCCTTTGCCCCTGTCATAACAATGCTCCATGACCCCTGGCATCACAATATTCGATGGCCTTGTCATAACACTTCCCCATGACCCTTGTAATCACAAAGCTCCATGACACATGTCATCAGAATGCTCCATGGCTTTCTCATCACAATGCTCCATGCCCTTGTCATCTCAATGCTCCATGAACCCTGTCATCACAATGCACCATGCCCATCATTATAATTCTTCATGCTATTGTCATCACAATGAAATCAACATGCTCCAGGACCACTGTCATCACAATGCTCCAAACCCTTGTGATCAAAATGTTCCATATCACTTGTCCTCACAACGCCCCATGAGGCTCATCATCACAATTATCCATGGTCTTCTCATCACAATGCTCCATGACATTTGTCATCACAATGTTCCATGCCTATCTCATCAAAATGTTACATGACTTGTCATCACAATGCTCCACGCGCTTGTCATCACAATACTTCTTTACCATTGTCATTCACAATCCTCCATGAACATTGGCATCACATTACTTCATGCCCTTGTCATCACTATGCTCCGTGCTCCTTGAAATCAAAATGATCCATGACCTCTGTCATCACAATGCTCCAAACCCTTGTGATCACAATTTTCCATAACACTTCTCATCAAAACGCTCCATGATTCCTTTCATCACAATATTCCATGCACTTGTCATCACAATGCTCCATGAACTTTGTCATCACAAGGCTCAATACACATGTCATCACAATGCTCCCAGACACTTGTCGTCAAAATGCTCCTTGAAATCTATCATGAAAAGTCTCCATGCTTTTTAAACACAATGCTCCATGCCCTTTTCATCACAATGCTCCATGCCATTGTCATCGCAATACTCCACAAGCTTCTCATCACAATGCTCCATAACCTTTGTCATCACAATCCTCCATGACACTTGGCATCACAATGCTCCATTCCATTCTCATCACAATGGAGCATGACATATGTCATCACAATGCTCCCTGACACCTGTCTTCACAATACTCCATGACCTTGTCATCACAATACTCCATGCCCTTGTCATCACAATGCTCCATGACCTCTGTCATCACAATGTTCCATGATTCCAGTCATCACAATGCTTCATGACTCTTGTCATCACAATGGTCCATGCCCTCGTCATCACAAGGCTCTCTGACATTTGTCACCACAATGCTCCATGAACTTTTCATCACAAAGCTCCTTGACCCTTACCATCACAATGCTCCGTTCCTTTATCAGCACAATGTTCCATGACCCTTGTCATCACAATGCTCCATGCCCATGTCAGCAAAATGCTCCATGACCCATGTCATCACAATAAGCCATGCGCTTGTCAACACAGTGCTCTACAACATTGTCATCACAATGCTCTATAAAACTTGTCATCACAATGCTCCAATCACTTCTCATCAAAATGCTCTCTCACAACTGATATCACAAGGTTCCATCACTAGTCATCACAATAATCCCTCACCACTGTCATCACAATGTTCCATGACCCCTGTCATCACAATGCTACATGCCCATATCCTCACAATGCTCCATGACCCCTGACATCACAATGTTCCATAACCTCTGTCATCAAAATATTCCTGGACACTTTTCATCAAATTGCTCCTTGATCCTCTCATCACAATGATTCCTGCCCTTCTCATCACAATGCACAACGCCCTTGTCATCAAAATTCTCCATAACCTTTGTCATCACAAAGCTCCATGACCCTTGGCATCACAATGCTCCATGACGCTTGTCATCACAATGTTCGATGCCCTTCTCATCAAAATACTCCATGGCTTTGTCATTACAATCCTCCATGACCCATGTATCACAGTGTTCCGGGGCCTTTTCATCACAATGTTCCATGTCCACGCTCATCATAATAATCCATGAAACATTTCAGACTTATGCTCCCTGACTCCTGACATCACAATGTTCCACGGCCTTGTCATGACAAGGCACCATGACCCTTGTCATCACAATGCTCCAAGACCCCTGTTATCGCAATGCTCCATGCCCTTATCATCACCAAGCTCCATGACGCATGTCATCAGTATGCTCCATGGCTTTCTCATCACAATGCTCCATTCCCTTGTCATCACAATGCTTCAAGACCCCAGTAATCACAAAGCTCCATGCCGCTTTTCATCTCAATGCTCCATGACCGCTGTCATCACAATGCACCATGTCCTTCATCATAATGCTTCATGCTATTGCCATCACAATGAAATCCAAATGCACCAAGACCTCTGTCATCATAATGCTCCAAACCCTTGTGATCACATTGTTCCATAACACTTGTCATCACAACGCCCCATGATGCTCATCACAATTATCCATGGTCTTCTCATCACAATGCTCCATGCCTTTGTCATCACAATGCTCAATACACTTGCCATCACAATGCTCCCTGACACTTGTCGTCAGTATGCTCCTTGAACCCTGTCATGACAAGGCTCCGTGTTATTTCATCACAATGATCCATGCCCTTTTCATCACAATGCTCCAAGACCCCTGTAATGACAATGCTCCATGCCCTTGTGATCACAAAGCTCCATGACCCCGGTCATCATAATGCTACATGCCCTTATCATCACAATGCTCCATCACTCCTGACATCACAATGTCCCATGACACTTGTCATTAAAATATTCCATGACCCTTTTCATCAAATTGCTCCATGACCCTGTCATCACAATGCTCCCTGCCCTTCTCATCATAGTGCACCACACACTTGTCATCAAAATGCTCCATGGCCTTTGTCATCACAAACCTCCATGACCCTTGGCATCAGAGTGCTCCATGCCATTGTCATCACAATGCTCCAGGAACCCTCTTATCACATTGCTCCATGCCCTTTTCATCACAAAGCTCCATGACGCTTGTCATCACAATGCTTGATGCACTTCTCATCACAATGCTTCATGCCCTTCTCATTACAATGCTCCATGACCCATGTATCACAGTGTTCCGTGCCCTTGTCATCACAGTGCTCCATGCCCACTCTCATCACAATAATCCATGAAACTTTTCAGACCAATGTTCCATGCCCTTGTCATCACAATGCTCCATTGCCCCTGTCATCACAATGCACCATGCCCTTCATCATAATGCTTCATGCCATTGGCATCACAATGAAATCAAAATGCACCTAGACCTCTGTCATCATAATGCTCCAAACCCTTGTGATCACATTGTTCCATAACACTTGTCATCACAACGCCCCATGATGCTCCTCATCACAATTATCCATGGTCTTCTCATCACAATGCCCCATGCCTTTGTCATCACAATGCTCAATACACTTGCCTTCACAATGTTCTTTGACACTTGTCGTCAGTATGCTCCTTGAACACTGTCATGACAGGGCTCCGTGTTATTTCATCACAATGATCCATGCCCTTTTCATCACAATGCTCCAAGACCCCTGTAATGACAATGCTCCATGCCCTTGTGATCACAAAGCTCCATGACCCCTGTCATCACAATGCTACATGCCCTTATCATCACAATGCTCCATCACTCCTGACATCACAATGTTCCATGACACTTGTCATCAAAATATTCCATGACCCTTTTCATCAAATTGCTCCATGACCCTGTCATCACAATGCTCCCTGCCCTTCTCATCACAGTGCACCACACACTTGTCATCAAAATGCTCCATGACTTTGTCATCACAAACCTCCATGACCCTTGGCATCACAGTGCTCCATGCCATTGTCATCACAATGCTCCAGGAACCCTCTTATCACATTGCTCCATGCCCATTTCATCACAAAGCTCCATGACGCTTGTCATCACAATGCTTGATGCACTTCTCATGACAATGCTTCATGCCCTTCTCATTACAATGCTCCATGACCCATGTATAACAGTGTTCCGTGCCCTTGTCATCACAGTGCTCCATTGCCCCTGTCATAACAATGCTCCATGACCCCTGGCATCACAATATTCCATGGCCTTTTCATAACACTTCCCCATGACCCTTGTCATCACAAAGCTCCATGACACATGTCACCAGAATGTTCCATGGCTTTCTCATCACAATGCTCCATGCCCTTGTCATCTCAATGCTCCATGAAACCTGTCATCACAATGCACCATGCCCATCATCATAATGCTTCATGCTATTGTCATCACAATGAAATCAACATGCTCCATGACCTCTGTCATCACAATGCTCCAAACCCTTGTGATCAAAATGTTCCGTATCACTTGTCCTCCCAATGCCCCATGACGCTCATCATCACAATTATCCATGGTTTTCACATCACAATGCTCCATGACATTTGTCATCACAATGTTCCATAACCCCTTTAAACACAATGCTCTCTGACAATTGTCATCGCAGTGTACCATGGCCCTTGTCATCACAATGCTCCATGCCTTTGTCAGCAAAATGCTACATGACTTGTCATCACAATGCTCCATGCATTGTGTGTCATCACAATACTTCTTTACCATTGTCATTCACAATCCTCCATGAACACTGGCATCACATTACTTCATGCCCTTGTCATCACAATGCTCCATGCTCCTTGAAATCAAAATGATCCATGACCTCTGTCATCACAATGCTCCAAACACTTGTGATCACAATGTTCCATAACACTTGTCATCAAAACGCTCCATGATTCCTTTCATCACAATACTCCATGCACTTGTCATCACAATGCTCCATGAACTTTGTCATCTCAAGGCTCAATACACATGTCATCACAATGCTCCCTGACACTTGTCGTCAAAATGCTCCTTGAAACCTATCGTGAAAAGTCTCCATGCCTTTTTCATCACAATGCTCCATGCCCTTTTCATCACAATGCTCCATAACATTTGTCATCACAATCCTCCATGACACTTGGCATCACAATGCTCCATTCCATTGTCATCACAATGGAGCATGACATATGTCATCACAATGCTCCCTGACACCTGTCTTCACAATACTCCATGACCTTGTCATCACAATACTCCAAGCCCTTGTCATCACAATGCTCCATGACCGCTGTCATCGCAATGTTCCGTGACTCCAGTCATCACAATGCTTCATGAATCTTGTCATCACAATGGTCCATGCCCCGTCATCACAAGGCTCTCCGACATTTGTCACCACAATGCTCCATGAACTTTTCATCACAAAGCTCCTTGACCCTTGCCATCACAATGCTCCATTCCTTTGTCAGCACAATGCTCCATGACGCTTGTCATCACAATAAGCCATGCGCTTGTCATCACAATGCTCTACAACATTGTCATCACAATGCTCCATAAAACATGTCATCACAATGCTCCATTCACTTCTCATCAAAATGCTCTCTGACAACTGATATCACAAGTTTCCATCACTAGTCATCACAATAATCCCTCACCCCTGTCATCACAATGTTCCATGACCCCTGTCATCACAACGCTACATGCCCTTATCCTCACAATGCTCCATGACCCCTGACATCACAATGTTCCATAACCTCTGTCATCAAAATATTCCTGGACACTTTTCATCAAATTGCTCCTTGATCCTGTCATCACAATGCTTCCTGCCCTTCTCATGTCCATGCACAACGCCCTTGTCATCAAAATGCTCCATAACCTTTGTCATCACAAAGCTCCATGACCCTTGGCATCACAATGCTCCATGACGCTTGTCAACACAATGCTCGATGCCCTTCTCATCAAAATACTCCATGGTTTGTCATTACAATCCTCCATGGCCCATGTATCACAGTGTTCCGTGGCCTTTTCATCACAATATTCCATGTCCACGCTCATCATAATAATCCATGAAACATTTCAGACTTATGCCCCATGACCAATGACATCACAATATTCCACGGCCCTGTCATCACAAGGCTCCATGACCCTTGTCATCACAATGCTCTAAGACCCCTGTTATCACAAAGCTCCATGCCCTTATCATCACAAACCTCCATGACGCATGTCATCAGTATACTCCATGGCTTTCTCATCACAATGTTCCATGCCCTTGTCATCACAATGCTTCAAGACCCCTGTAATCGCAAAGCTCCATGCCGCTTTTCATCTCAATGCTCCATGAACCCTGTCATCACAATGCACCATGCCCTTCATCATAATGCTTCATGCTATTGCCATCAGAGTGAAATCAAAATGCACCAAGACCTCTGTCATCATAATGCTCCAAACCCTTGTGATCACATTGTTCCATAACACTTGTCATCACAACGCCCCATGATGCTCCTCGTCACAATTATCCATGGACTTCTCATCACAATGCTCCATGCCTTTGTCATCACAATGCTCAATACACTTGTCATCACAATGCTCCCTGACACTTTTTGTCAGTATGCTCCTTGTACCCTATCATGACAAGGCTCCATGTTATTTCATCACAGTGATCCATGCCCTTTTCATCACAATGCTCCAAGACCCCTGTAATGACAATGCTCCATGACCTTGTGATCACAAAGCTCCATGACCCCTGTCATCACAATGCTACATGCCCTTATCATCACAAGGCTCCATCACTCTTGACATCACAATGTTCCATGACATTTGTCATCAAAATATTCCATGACCCTTTTCATCAAATTGCTCCATGACCCTGTCATCACAATGCTCCCTGCCCTTCTCATCACAGTGCACCACACACTTGTCATCAAAATGCTCCATGACTTTGTCTTCACAAACCTCCATGACCCTTGGCATCACAGTGCTCCATGCCATTGTCATCACAATGCTCCAGGAACCCTCTTATCACATTGCTCCATGCCCTTTTCATCACAAAGCTCCATGACGCTTGTCATCACAATGCTTCATGCCCTTCTCATTACAATGCTCCATGACCCATGTATCACAGTGTTCCGTGCCCTTGTCATCACAGTGCTCCATGCCCACTCTCATCACAATAATCCATGAAACTTTTCAGACCAATGTTCCATGCCCTTGTCATCACAATGCTCCATTGCCCCTGTCATAACAATGCTCCATGACGCCTGGCATCACAATATTCCATGGCCTTGTCATAACACTTCCCCATGACTCTTGTCATCACAAAGCTCCATGACACATGTCATCAGAATGCTCCATGGCTTTCTCATCACAATGCTCCATGCGCTTGTCATCTCAATGCTCCATGAACCCTGTCATCACAATGCACCATGCCCATCATCATAATGCTTCATGCCTTTGTCATCACAATAAAATAAACCTGCTCCATGACCTCTGTCATCACAATGCTCCAAACCCTTGTGATCAAATTGTTCCATATCACTTTTCCTCACAACGCCCCATGACGCTCATCATCACAATTATCCATGGTCTTCTCATCACAATGATCCATGACATTTGTCATCACAATGTTCCATAACCCATCTAATCACAATGCTCTCTGACAATTGTCATCGCAGTGTACCATGACACTTGTCATCACAATGCTCCATGCCTATGTCAGCAAAATGCTACATGACTTGTCATCACAATGCTCCATGCTCTTGTCATCACAATACTTCTTTACCATTGTCATTCACAATCCTCCATGAACATTGGCATCACATTACTTCATGCCCTTGTCATCACAATGCTCCATGCTCCTTGAAATCAAAATGATCCATGACCTCTGTCATCAAAATGCTCCAAACACTTGTGATCACAATTTTCCATAACACTTGTCTTCAAAACGCTCCATGATTCCTTTCATCACAATACTCCATGCACTTGTCATCACAATGCTCCATGAACTTTGTCATCACATGGCTCAATACACATGTCATCACAATGCTCCCTGACACTTGTCGTCAAAATGCTCCTTGAAACCTATCATGAAATGTCTCCATGTCTTTTCATCACAATACTCCATGCCCTTTTCATCACATTGCTCCATGCCATTGTCATCACAATACTCCACAAGCTTGTCATCACAATGCTCCATATCCTTTGTCATCACAATCCTCCATGACATTTGGCATCACAATGCTCCATTCCATTGTCATCACAATGGAGCATGACATATGTCATCACAATGCTCCCTGACACCTGTCTTCACAATACTCCATGACCTTTTCATCACAATACTCCATGCCCTTGTCATCACAATGCTCCATGACCGCTGTCATCACAATGTTCCGTGACTCCAGTCATCACAATGCTTCATGACTCTTGTTATCACAATGGTCCATGCCCTCATCATCACAAGGCTCTCTGACATTTGTCACCACAATGCTCCATGAACTTTTCATCACAAAGCTCCTTGACCCATGCCATCAAAATGCTCAATTCCTTTGTCAGCACAATGCTCCATGACCCTTGTCATCACAATGCTCCATGCCCATGTCAGCAAAATGCTCCATGACCCATGTCATCACAATATGCTATGCGCTTGTCAACACAGTGCTCTGCAACATTGTCCTCACAATGCTCTATAAAACATGTCATCACAATGCTCCATTCACTTCTCATCAAAATGCTCTCTCACAACTGATATCACAAGGTTCCATCACTAGTCATCACAATAATCCCTCACCCCTGTCATCACAATGTTCCATGACCCCTGTCATCACAATGCTACATGCCCTTATCCTCACACTGCTCCATGACCCCTGACATCACAATGTTCCATAACCTCTGTCATCAAAATATTCCTGGACACTTTTCATCAAATTGCTCCTTGATCCTGTCATCACAATGCTTCCTGCCCTTCTCATCACAATGCACAACGCCCTTGTCATCAAAATGCTCCATAACCTTTGTCATCACAAAGCTCCATGACCCTTGGCATCACAATGCTCCATGACGCTTGTCATCACAATGCTCGATGCCCTTCTCATCAAAATGCTCCATGGCTTTGTCATTACAATCCTCCATGACCCATATATCACAGTGTTCCGGGGCCTTTTCATCACAATGCTCCATGTCCACGCTCATCATAATAATCCATGAAACATTTCAGACTTATGCTCCATGACTCCTGACATCACAATCTTCCACGGCCTAGTCATCACAAGGCTCCATGACCCTTGTCATCACAATGCTCCAAGACCCCTGTTATCGCAAAGCTCCATGCCCTTTTCATCACAAAGCTCCATGACGCATGTCATCAGTATGCTCCATGGCTTTCTCATCACAATGCTCCATACCCTTGTCATCACAATGCTTCAAGTCCCCTGTAATCACAAAGCTCCATGCCGCTTTTCATCTCAATGCTCCATGAACCCTGTCATCACAATGCACCATGCCCTTCATCATAATGCTTCATGCTATTGCCATCAGAGTGAAATCAAAATGCACCAAGACCTCTGTCATCATAATGCTCCAAACCCTTGTGATCACATTGTTCCATAACACTTGTCATCACAACGCCCCATGATGCTCCTCATCACAATTATCCATGGTCTTCTCATCACAATGCTCCATGCCTTTGTCATCACAATGCTCAATACACTTGTCATCACAATGCTCCCTGACACTTGTCGTCAGTATGTTCCTTGAACCCTGTCATGACAAGGCTCCGTGTTATTTCATCACAATGATCCATGCCCTTTTCATCACAATGCTCCTAAACCCCTCTAATGACAGGGCTCCATGCCCTTGTGATCACAAAGCTCCATGACCCCTGTCATCACAATGCTACATGTCCTTATCATCAAAATGCTCCATCACTCCTGACATCACAATGTTCCATGACACTTGTCATCAAAATATTCCATGACCCTTTTCATCAAATTGCTCCATGACCCTGTCATCACAATGCTCCCTGCCCTTCTCATCACAGTGCACCACACACTTGTCATCAAAATGCTCCATGACCTTTGTCATCACAAACCTCCATGACCCTTGGCATCACAGTGCTCCATGCCATTGTCATCACAATGCTCCAAGAACCCTCTTATCACATTGCTCCATGCCCTTTTCATCACAAAGCTCCATGACGCTTGTCATCACAATGCTTGATGCACTTCTCATCACAATGCTTCATGCCCTTCTCATTACAATGCTCCATGACCCATGTATCACAGTGTTCCGTGCCCTTGTCATCACAGTGCTCCATGACCACACTCATCACAATAATCCATGAAACTTTTCAGACCAATGTTCCATGCCCTTGTCATCACCATGCTCCATTGCCCCTGTCATAACAATGCTCCATGACCCCTGGCATCACAATATTCCATGGCCTTGTCATAACACTTCCCCATGACCCTTGTCATCACAAAGCTCCATGACACATGTCATCAGAATGCTCCATGGCTTTCTCATCACAATGCTCCATGCCCTTGTCATCTCAATGCTCCATGAACCCTGTCATCACAATGCACCATGCCCATCATCATAATGCTTCATGCTATTGTCATCACAATGAAATCAACATGCTCCATGACCTCTGTCATCACAATGCTCCAAACCCTTGTGATCAAAATGTTCCATATCATTTGTCCTCACAATGCCCCATGACGCTCATCATCACAATTATCCATGGTCTTCTCATCACAATGCTCCATGACACTTGTCATCACAATGTTCCATAACCCCTCTAATCACAATGCTCTCTGACAATTGTCATCGCAGTGTACCATGACCCTTGTCATCACAATGCTCCATGCCTATGTCAGCAAAATGCTACATGACTTGTCATCACAATGCTCCATGCGCTTGTCATCACAATACTTCTTTACCATTGTCATTCACAATCCTCCATGAACATTGGCATCACATTACTTCATGCCCTTTTCATCACAATGCTCCATGCTCCTTGAAATCAAAATGATCCATGACCTCTGTCATCACAATGCTCCAAACCCTTGTGATCACAATTTTCCATAACACTTGTCATCAAAACGCTCCATGATTCCTTTCATCACAATACTCCATGCACTTGTCATCACAATGCTCCATGAACTTTGTCATCACAAGGCTCAATACACATGTCATCACAATGCTCCCTGACACTTGTCGTCAAAATGCTCCTTGAAACCTATCATGAAAAGTCTCCATGCCTTTTTCATCACAATGCTCCATGCCATTGTCATCACAATGCTCCACAAGCTTCTCATCACAATGCTCCATAACCTTTGTCATCACAATCCTCCATGACACTTATCATCACAATGCTCCATTCCATTGTCATCACAATGGAGCATGACATATGTCATCACAATGTTCCCTGACACCTTTCTTCAAAATTTTCCATGACCTTGTCATCACTATACTCCATGCCCTTGTCATCACAATGCTCCATGACCGCTGTCATCACAAAGTTCCGTGACTCCAGTCATCACAATGCTTCATGTCTCTTGTCATCACAATGGTCCATGCCCTCATCATCACAAGGCTCTCTGACATTTGTCACCACAATGCTCCATGAACTTTTCATCACAAAGCTCCTTGACCCATGCCATCAAAATGCTCAATTCCTTTGTCAGCACAATGCTCCATGACCCTTGTCATCACAATGCTCCATGCCCATGTCAGCAAAATGCTCCATGACCCATGTCATCACAATAAGCCATGCGCTTGTCAACACAATGCTCTACAACATTGTCATCACAATGTTCCATAAAACTTGTCATCACAATGCTCCATTCACTTCTCATCAAAATGCTCTCTCACAACTGATATCACAAGGTTCCATCACTATTCATCACAATAATCCCTCACCCCTGTCATCATATTGTTCCATGACCCCTGTCATCACAATGCTACACGCCCTTATCCTCACAATGCTCCATGACCCCTGACATCCCAATGTTACATAACCTCTCTCATCAAAATATTCCTTGACACTTTTCATCAAATTGCTCCATGATCCTGTCATCACAATGCTTCCTGACCTTCTCATCACAATGTACAAAGCCCTTGTCATCAAAATCCTCCATAACCTTTTTCATCACAAAGCTCCATGACCCTTGGCATCACAATGCTCCATGACGCTTGTCATCACAATGCTCGATGCCCTTCTCATCAAAATACTCCATGGCTTTGTCATTACAATCCCCCATGACCCATGTATCACACTGTTCCGGGGCCTTTTCATCACAATGCTCCATGTCCACGCTCATCATAATAATCCATGAAACATTTCAGACTTATGCTCCATGAACCCTGACATCACAATGTTCCACGGCCTTGTCATCACAAGGCTCCATGACCCTTGTCATCACAATGCTCCAAGACCCCTGTAATCGCAATACTCCATGCCCTTGTCATCACAATGCTCCATGACCGTTGTCATCACAATGTTCCGTGACTCCTGTCATCACAATGCTTCATGACTCTTGTTATCACAATGGTCCATGCCCTCGTCATCACAAGGCTCTCTGACATTTGTCACCACAATGCTCCATGAACTTTTCATCACAAAGCTCCTTGACCCATGCCATCACAATGCTCCATTCCTTTGTCAGCACAATGCTCCATGACCCTTGTCATCACAATGCTCCATGCCCATGTCAGCAAAATGCTCCATGACCCATGTCATCACAGTAAGCCATCCGGTTGTCAACACAATGCTCTACAACATTGTCATCACAATGCTCCTTAAAACTTGTCATCACAATGCTCCATTCACTTCTCATCAAAATGCTCTCTGACAACTGATATCACAAGGTTCCATCACTAGTCATCACAATAATCCCTAACCCCTGTCATCACAATATTCCATGACCCCGGTCATCACAATGCTACTTGCCCTTATCCTCACAATGCTTCTTGACCCCTGACATCACAATGTTCCGTAACCTCTGTCATCAAAATATTCCTTGACACTTTTCATCACATTGCTCCTTGATCCTGTCATCACAGTGCGTCCTGACCTTCTCATCACAATGTACAACGCCCTTGTCATCCAAATGCTCCATAACCTTTGTCATCACAAAGCTCCATGACCCTTGGCATCACAATGCTCCATGACGCTTGTCATCACAATGCTCGATGCCCTTCTCATCAAAATACTCCATGGCTTTGTCATTACAATCCTCCATGACCCATGTATCACAGTGTTACGTGGCCTTCTCATCACAATGTTCCATGTCCACGCTCATCATAATAATCCATGAAACATTTCAGACTTATGCTCCATGACTCCTGACATCACAATATTCCACGGCCTTGTCATCACAAGGCTGAATGACCCTTGTCATCACAATGCACCAAGACCCCTGTTATCGCAAAGCTCCATGCCCTTATCATCACAAAGCTCCATGACGCATGTCATCAGTATGCTCCATGGCTTTCTCATCACAATGCTCCATGCCCTTGTCATCACAATGCTTCAAGACCCCTGTAATCACAAAGCTCCATGCCGCTTTTCATCTCAATGCTCCATGAATCCTGTCATCACAATGCACCATGCCCTTCATCATAATGCTTCATGCTATTGCCATCAGAGTGAAATCAAAATGCACCAAGACCTCTGTCATCATAATGCTCCAAACCCTTGTGATCACATTGTTCCATAACACTTGTCATCACAACGCCCCATGATGCTCCTCATCACAATTATCCATGGTCTTCTCATCACAATGCTCCATGCCTTTCTCATCACAATGCTCAATACACTTGCCATCACAATGCTCCCTGACACTTGTCGTCAGTATGCTCCTTGAACCCTGTCATGACAAGGCTCCGTGTTATTTCATCACAATGATCCATGCCCTTTTCATCACAATGCTCCAAGACCCCTCTAATGACAATGCTCCATGCCCTTGTCATCACAAACCTCCATGACCCTTGGCATCACAGTGCTCCATGCCATTGTCATCACAATGCTCCAGGAACCCTCTTATCACATTGCTCCATGCCCTTTTCATCACAAAGCTCCATGACGCTTGTCATCACAATGCTTGATGCACTTCTCATCACAATGCTTCATGCCCTTCTCATTACAATGCTCCATGACCCATGTATCACAGTGTTCCGTGCCCTTGTCATCACAGTGCTCCATGCCCACTCTCATCACAATAATCCATGAAACTTTTCAGACCAATGTTCTATGCCCTTGTCATCACAATGCTCCATTGCCCCTGTCATAACAATTCTCCATGACCCCTGGCATCACAATATTCCATGGCATTGTCATAACCCTTCCCCATGACTCTTGTCATCACAAAGCTCCATGACACATGTCATCAGAATGCTCCATGGCTTTCTCATCACAATGCTCCATGCCCTTGTCATCTCAATGCTCCATGAACCCTGTCATCACAATGCACCATGCCCATCATCATAATGCTTCATGCTATTGTCATCACAATGAAATCAACATGCTCCATGACCTCTGTCATCACAATGCTCCAAACCCTTGTGATCAAAATGTTCCATATCACTTGTCCTCACAACGCCCCATGACGCTCATCATCACAATTATCCATGGTCTTCTCATCACAATGCTCCATGACACTTGTCATCACAATGTTCCATAACCCCTCTAATCGCAAAGCTCTCTGACTATTGTCATCGCAGTGTACCATGACCCTTGTCATCACAATGCTCCATGCGCTTGTCATCACAATACTTCTTTACCATTGTCATTCACAATCCTCCATGAACGTTGGCATCACATTACCTCATGCCTTTGTCATCACAATGCTCCATGCTCCTTGAAATCAAAATGATCCATGACCTCTGTCATCACAATGCTCCAAACCCTTGTGATCACAATTTTCCATAACACTTGTCATCAAAACGCTCCATGATTCCTTTCATCACAATACTCCATGCACTTGTCATCACAATGCTCCATGAACTTTGTCATCACAAGGCTCAATACACATGTCATCACAATGCTCCCTGACACTTGTCATCAAAATGCTCCTTGAAACCTATCATGAAAAGTCTCCATGCCTTTTTCATCACAATGCTCCATGCCCTTTTCATCACAATGCTCCAGGCCATTGTCATCACAATACTCCACAAGCTTCTCATCACAATGCTCCATAACCTGTGTCATCACAATCCTCCATGACACTTGGCATCACAATGCTCCATTCCATTGTCATCACAATGGAGCATGACATATGTCATCACAATGCTCCCTGACACCTGTCTTCACAATACTCCATGACCTTGCCATCACAATACTCCATGCCCTTGTCATCACAATGCTCCATGACCGCTGTCATCACAAAGTTCCGTGACTCCAGTCATCACAATGCTTCATGTCTCTTGTCATCACAATGGTCCATGCCCTCATCATCACAAGGCTCTCTGACATTTGTCACCACAATGCTCCATGAACTTTTCATCACAAAGCTCCTTGACCCATGCCATCACAATGCTCCATTCCTTTGTCAGCACAATGCTCCATGACCCTTGTCATCACAATGCTCCATGCCCATGTCAGCAAAATGCTCCATGACCCATGTCATCACAATAAGCCATGCGATTGTCAACACAATGCTCTACAACATTGTCATCACAATGCTCCATAAAACTTGTCATCACAATGCTCCATTCACTTCTCATCAACATGCTCTCTCACAACTGATATCACAAGGTTCCATCACTAGTCATCACAATAATCCCTCACCCCTGTCATCACAATGTTCCATGACCCCTCTCATCACAATGCTACATGCCCTTATCCTCACAATGCTCCATGACCCCTGACATCACAATGTTCCATAACCTCTGTCATCAAAATATTCCTGGACACTTTTCATCAAATTGCTCCTTGATCCTGTCATCACAATGCTTCCTGCCCTTCTCATCACAATGCACAACGCCCTTGTCATCAAAGTGCTCCATAACCTTTGTCATCACAAAGCTCCATGACCCTTGGCATCACAATGCTCCATGACGCTTGTCATCACAATGCTCGATGCCCTTCTCATCAAAATACTCCATGGCTTTGTCATTACAATCCTCCATGACCCATGTATCACAGTGTTCCGGGGCCTTTTCATCATAATGCTCCATGTCCACGCTCATCATAATAATCCATGAAACATTTCAGACTTATGCTCCATGACTCCTGACATCACAATCTTCCACGGCCTAGTCATCACAAGGCTCCATGACCCTTGTCATCACAATGCTCCAAGACCCCTGTTATCGCAAAGCTCCATGCCCTTTTCATCACAAAGCTCCATGACACATGTCATCAGTATGCTCCATGGCTTTCTCATCACAATGCTCCATGCCCTTTTCATCACAATGCTTCAAGTCCCCTGTAATCACAAAGCTCCATGCCGCTTTTCATCTCAATGCTCCATGAACCCTGTCATCACAATGCACCATGCCCTTCATCATAATGCTTCATGCTATTGCCATCAGAGTGAAATCAAAATGCACCAAGACCTCTGTCATCATAATGCTCCAAACCCTTGTGATCACATTGTTCCATAACACTTGTCATCACAACGCCCCATGATGCTCCTCATCACAATTATCCATGGTCTTCTCATCACAATGCTCCATGCCTTTGTCATCACAATGCTCAATACACTTGTCATCACAATGCTCCCTGACACTTGTCGTCAGTATGTTCCTTGAACCCTGTCATGACAAGGCTCCGTGTTATTTCATCACAATGATCCATGCCCTTTTCATCACAATGCTCCTAAACCCCTCTAATGACAGGGCTCCATGCCCTTGTGATCACAAAGCTCCATGACCCCTGTCATCACAATGCTACATGTCCTTATCATCAAAATGCTCCATCACTCCTGACATCACAATGTTCCATGACACTTGTCATCAAAATATTCCATGACACTTTTCATCAAATTGCTCCATGACCCTGTCATCACAATGCTCCCTGCCCTTCTCATCACAGTGCACCACATACTTGTCATCAAAATGCTCCATGACCTTTGTCATCACAAACCTCCATGACCCTTGGCATCACAGTGCTCCATGCCATTGTCATCACAATGCTCCAGGAAACCTCTTATCACATTGCTCCATGCCCTTTTCATCACAAAGCTCCATGACGCTTGTCATCACAATGCTTCATGCACTTCTCATCACAATGCTTCATGCCCTTCTCATTACAATGCTCCATGACCCATGTATCACAGTGTTCCGTGCCCTTGTCATCACAGTGCTCCATGCCCACTCTCATCACAATAATCCATGAAATTTTGCAGACCAATGTTCCATGCCCTTGTCATCACAATGCTCCATTGCCCCTGTCATAAAAATGCTCCACGACGCCTGGCATCACAATATTCCATGGCCTTGTCATAACACTTCCCCATGACTCTTGTCATCACAAAGCTCCATGACACATGTCATCAGAATGCTCCATGGCTTTCTCATCACAATGCTCCATGCCGTTGTCATCTCAATGCTCCATGAATCCTGTCATCACAATGCACCATGCCCATCATCATAATGCTTCATGTCTTTGTCATCACAATGAAATCAACATGCTCCATGACCTCTGTCATCACAATGCTCCAAACCCTTGTGATCAAAATGTTCCATATCACTTGTCATCACAACGCCCCATGATGCTCCTCATCACAATTATCCATGGTCTTCTCATCACAATGCTCCATTCCTTTGTCATCACAGTGCTCAATACACTTGTCATCACAATGCTCCCTGACACTTGTCGTCAGTATGCTCCTTGAACCCTGTCATGACAAGGCTCCGTGTTATTTCATCACAATGATCCATGCCCTTTTCATCACAATGCTCCAAGTCCCCTGTAATGACAATGCTCCATGCCCTTGTGATCACAAAGCTCCATGACCCCTGTCATCACAATGCTACATGCCCTTATCATCACAATGCTCCATCACTCCTGACATCACAATGTTCCATGACACTTGTCATAAAAATATTCCATGACCCTTTTCATCAAATTGCTCCATGACCCTGTCATCACAATGCGCCCTGCCCTTCTCATCACAGTGCACCACACACTTGTCATCAAAATGCTCCATGACCTTTGTCATCACAAACCTCCATGACCCTTGGCATCACAGTGCTCCATGCCATTGTCATCACAATGCTCCAAGAACCCTCTTATCACATTGCTCCATGCCCTTTTCATCACAAAGCTCCATGACGCTTGTCATCACAATGCTTGATGCACTTCTCATCACAATGCTTCATGCCCTTCTCATTACAATGCTCCATGACCCATGTATCACAGTGTTCCGTGCCCTTGTCATCACAGTGCTCCATGACCACACTCATCACAATAATCCATGAAACTTTTCAGACCAATGTTCCATGCCCTTGTCATCACCATGCTCCATTGCCCCTGTCATAACAATGCTCCATGACCCCTGGCATCACAATATTCCATGGCCTTGTCATAACACTTCCCCATGACCCTTGTCATCACAAAGCTCCATGACACATGTCATCAGAATGCTCCATGGCTTTCTCATCACAATGCTCCATGCCCTTGTCATCTCAATGCTCCATGAACCCTGTCATCACAATGCACCATGCCCATCATCATAATGCTTCATGCTATTGTCATCACAATGAAATCAACATGCTCCATGACC
The DNA here is from genome assembly GCF_964341445.2 of Mesoplodon mirus. Lineage (NCBI taxonomy): Eukaryota > Metazoa > Chordata > Mammalia > Artiodactyla > Ziphiidae > Mesoplodon > Mesoplodon mirus. The sequence continues at coordinate 203,227,756 of NC_138976.1, read as the reverse complement.
TCTGTCATCACAATGCTCCAAACCCTTGTGATCAAAATGTTCCATATCATTTGTCCTCACAACGCCCCATGACGCTCATCATCACAATTATCCATGGTCTTCTCATCACAATGCTCCATGACACTTGTCATCACAATGTTCCATAACCCCTCTAATCACAATGCTCTCTGACAATTGTCATCGCAGTGTACCATGACCCTTGTCATCACAATGCTCCATGCCTATGTCAGCAAAATGCTACATGACTTGTCATCACAATGCTCCATGCGCTTGTCATCACAATACTTCTTTACCATTGTCATTCACAATCCTCCATGAACATTGGCATCACATTACTTCATGCCCTTTTCATCACAATGCTCCATGCTCCTTGAAATCAAAATGATCCATGACCTCTGTCATCACAATGCTCCAAACCCTTGTGATCACAATTTTCCATAACACTTGTCATCAAAACGCTCCATGATTCCTTTCATCACAATACTCCATGCACTTGTCATCACAATGCTCCATGAACTTTGTCATCACAAGGCTCAATACACATGTCATCACAATGCTCCCTGACACTTGTCGTCAAAATGCTCCTTGAAACCTATCATGAAAAGTCTCCATGCCTTTTTCATCACAATGCTCCATGCCATTGTCATCACAATGCTCCACAAGCTTCTCATCACAATGCTCCATAACCTTTGTCATCACAATCCTCCATGACACTTATCATCACAATGCTCCATTCCATTGTCATCACAATGGAGCATGACATATGTCATCACAATGTTCCCTGACACCTTTCTTCAAAATTTTCCATGACCTTGTCATCACTATACTCCATGCCCTTGTCATCACAATGCTCCATGACCGCTGTCATCACAAAGTTCCGTGACTCCAGTCATCACAATGCTTCATGTCTCTTGTCATCACAATGGTCCATGCCCTCATCATCACAAGGCTCTCTGACATTTGTCACCACAATGCTCCATGAACTTTTCATCACAAAGCTCCTTGACCCATGCCATCAAAATGCTCAATTCCTTTGTCAGCACAATGCTCCATGACCCTTGTCATCACAATGCTCCATGCCCATGTCAGCAAAATGCTCCATGACCCATGTCATCACAATAAGCCATGCGCTTGTCAACACAATGCTCTACAACATTGTCATCACAATGCTCCATAAAACTTGTCATCACAATGCTCCATTCACTTCTCATCAAAATGCTCTCTCACAACTGATATCACAAGGTTCCATCACTATTCATCACAATAATCCCTCACCCCTGTCATCATATTGTTCCATGACCCCTGTCATCACAATGCTACACGCCCTTATCCTCACAATGCTCCATGACCCCTGACATCCCAATGTTACATAACCTCTCTCATCAAAATATTTCTTGACACTTTTCATCAAATTGCTCCATGATCCTGTCATCACAATGCTTCCTGACCTTCTCATCACAATGTACAAAGCCCTTGTCATCAAAATCCTCCATAACCTTTTTCATCACAAAGCTCCATGACCCTTGGCATCACAATGCTCCATGACGCTTGTCATCACAATGCTCGATGCCCTTCTCATCAAAATACTCCATGGCTTTGTCATTACAATCCCCCATGACCCATGTATCACACTGTTCCGGGGCCTTTTCATCACAATGCTCCATGTCCACGCTCATCATAATAATCCATGAAACATTTCAGACTTATGCTCCATGAACCCTGACATCACAATGTTCCACGGCCTTGTCATCACAAGGCTCCATGACCCTTGTCATCACAATGCTCCAAGACCCCTGTTATCGCAATACTCCATGCCCTTGTCATCACAATGCTCCATGACCGTTGTCATCACAATGTTCCGTGACTCCTGTCATCACAATGCTTCATGACTCTTGTTATCACAATGGTCCATGCCCTCGTCATCACAAGGCTCTCTGACATTTGTCACCACAATGCTCCATGAACTTTTCATCACAAAGCTCCTTGACCCATGCCATCACAATGCTCCATTCCTTTGTCAGCACAATGCTCCATGACCCTTGTCATCACAATGCTCCATGCCCATGTCAGCAAAATGCTCCATGACCCATGTCATCACAGTAAGCCATCCGGTTGTCAACACAATGCTCTACAACATTGTCATCACAATGCTCCTTAAAACTTGTCATCACAATGCTCCATTCACTTCTCATCAAAATGCTCTCTGACAACTGATATCACAAGGTTCCATCACTAGTCATCACAATAATCCCTCACCCCTGTCATCACAATATTCCATGACCCCGGTCATCACAATGCTACTTGCCCTTATCCTCACAATGCTTCTTGACCCCTGACATCACAATGTTCCGTAACCTCTGTCATCAAAATATTCCTTGACACTTTTCATCACATTGCTCCTTGATCCTGTCATCACAGTGCGTCCTGACCTTCTCATCACAATGTACAACGCCCTTGTCATCCAAATGCTCCATAACCTTTGTCATCACAAAGCTCCATGACCCTTGGCATCACAATGCTCCATGACGCTTGTCATCACAATGCTCGATGCCCTTCTCATCAAAATACTCCATGGCTTTGTCATTACAATCCTCCATGACCCATGTATCACAGTGTTACGTGGCCTTCTCATCACAATGTTCCATGTCCACGCTCATCATAATAATCCATGAAACATTTCAGACTTATGCTCCATGACTCCTGACATCACAATATTCCACGGCCTTGTCATCACAAGGCTGAATGACCCTTGTCATCACAATGCACCAAGACCCCTGTTATCGCAAAGCTCCATGCCCTTATCATCACAAAGCTCCATGACGCATGTCATCAGTATGCTCCATGGCTTTCTCATCACAATGCTCCATGCCCTTGTCATCACAATGCTTCAAGACCCCTGTAATCACAAAGCTCCATGCCGCTTTTCATCTCAATGCTCCATGAATCCTGTCATCACAATGCACCATGCCCTTCATCATAATGCTTCATGCTATTGCCATCAGAGTGAAATCAAAATGCACCAAGACCTCTGTCATCATAATGCTCCAAACCCTTGTGATCACATTGTTCCATAACACTTGTCATCACAACGCCCCATGATGCTCCTCATCACAATTATCCATGGTCTTCTCATCACAATGCTCCATGCCTTTCTCATCACAATGCTCAATACACTTGCCATCACAATGCTCCCTGACACTTGTCGTCAGTATGCTCCTTGAACCCTGTCATGACAAGGCTCCGTGTTATTTCATCACAATGATCCATGCCCTTTTCATCACAATGCTCCAAGACCCCTCTAATGACAATGCTCCATGCCCTTGTCATCACAAACCTCCATGACCCTTGGCATCACAGTGCTCCATGCCATTGTCATCACAATGCTCCAGGAACCCTCTTATCACATTGCTCCATGCCCTTTTCATCACAAAGCTCCATGACGCTTGTCATCACAATGCTTGATGCACTTCTCATCACAATGCTTCATGCCCTTCTCATTACAATGCTCCATGACCCATGTATCACAGTGTTCCGTGCCCTTGTCATCACAGTGCTCCATGCCCACTCTCATCACAATAATCCATGAAACTTTTCAGACCAATGTTCTATGCCCTTGTCATCACAATGCTCCATTGCCCCTGTCATAACAATTCTCCATGACCCCTGGCATCACAATATTCCATGGCATTGTCATAACCCTTCCCCATGACTCTTGTCATCACAAAGCTCCATGACACATGTCATCAGAATGCTCCATGGCTTTCTCATCACAATGCTCCATGCCCTTGTCATCTCAATGCTCCATGAACCCTGTCATCACAATGCACCATGCCCATCATCATAATGCTTCATGCTATTGTCATCACAATGAAATCAACATGCTCCATGACCTCTGTCATCACAATGCTCCAAACCCTTGTGATCAAAATGTTCCATATCACTTGTCCTCACGACGCCCCATGACGCTCATCATCACAATTATCCATGGTCTTCTCATCACAATGCTCCATGACACTTGTCATCACAATGTTCCATAACCCCTCTAATCGCAAAGCTCTCTGACTATTGTCATCGCAGTGTACCATGACCCTTGTCATCACAATGCTCCATGCGCTTGTCATCACAATACTTCTTTACCATTGACATTCACAATCCTCCATGAACGTTGGCATCACATTACCTCATGCCTTTGTCATCACAATGCTCCATGCTCCTTGAAATCAAAATGATCCATGACCTCTGTCATCACAATGCTCCAAACCCTTGTGATCACAATTTTCCATAACACTTGTCATCAAAACGCTCCATGATTCCTTTCATCACAATACTCCATGCACTTGTCATCACAATGCTCCATGAACTTTGTCATCACAAGGCTCAATACACATGTCATCACAATGCTCCCTGACACTTGTCATCAAAATGCTCCTTGAAACCTATCATGAAAAGTCTCCATGCCTTTTTCATCACAATGCTCCATGCCCTTTTCATCACAATGCTCCAGGCCATTGTCATCACAATACTCCACAAGCTTCTCATCACAATGCTCCATAACCTGTGTCATCACAATCCTCCATGACACTTGGCATCACAATGCTCCATTCCATTGTCATCACAATGGAGCATGACATATGTCATCACAATGCTCCCTGACACCTGTCTTCACAATACTCCATGACCTTGCCATCACAATACTCCATGCCCTTGTCATCACAATGCTCCATGACCGCTGTCATCACAAAGTTCCGTGACTCCAGTCATCACAATGCTTCATGTCTCTTGTCATCACAATGGTCCATGCCCTCATCATCACAAGGCTCTCTGACATTTGTCACCACAATGCTCCATGAACTTTTCATCACAAAGCTCCTTGACCCATGCCATCAAAATGCTCAATTCCTTTGTCAGCACAATGCTCCATGACCCTTGTCATCACAATGCTCCATGCCCATGTCAGCAAAATGCTCCATGACCCATGTCATCACAATAAGCCATGCGATTGTCAACACAATGCTCTACAACATTGTCATCACAATGCTCCATAAAACTTGTCATCACAATGCTCCATTCACTTCTCATCAACATGCTCTCTCACAACTGATATCACAAGGTTCCATCACTAGTCATCACAATAATCCCTCACCCCTGTCATCACAATGTTCCATGACCCCTGTCATCAAAATGCTACATGCCCTTATCCTCACAATGCTCCATGACCCCTGACATCACAATGTTCCATAACCTCTGTCATCAAAATATTCCTGGACACTTTTCATCAAATTGCTCCTTGATCCTGTCATCACAATGCTTCCTGCCCTTCTCATCACAATGCACAACGCCCTTGTCATCAAAGTGCTCCATAACCTTTGTCATCACAAAGCTCCATGACCCTTGGCATCACAATGCTCCATGACGCTTGTCATCACAATGCTCGATGCCCTTCTCATCAAAATACTCCATGGCTTTGTCATTACAATCCTCCATGACCCATGTATCACAGTGTTCCGGGGCCTTTTCATCATAATGCTCCATGTCCACGCTCATCATAATAATCCAGGAAACATTTCAGACTTATGCTCCATGACTCCTGACATCACAATCTTCCACGGCCTAGTCATCACAAGGCTCCATGACCCTTGTCATCACAATGCTCCAAGACCCCTGTTATCGCAAAGCTCCATGCCCTTTTCATCACAAAGCTCCATGACACATGTCATCAGTATGCTCCATGGCTTTCTCATCACAATGCTCCATGCCCTTTTCATCACAATGCTTCAAGTCCCCTGTAATCACAAAGCTCCATGCCGCTTTTCATCTCAATGCTCCATGAACCCTGTCATCACAATGCACCATGCCCTTCATCATAATGCTTCATGCTATTGCCATCAGAGTGAAATCAAAATGCACCAAGACCTCTGTCATCATAATGCTCCAAACCCTTGTGATCACATTGTTCCATAACACTTGTCATCACAACGCCCCATGATGCTCCTCATCACAATTATCCATGGTCTTCTCATCACAATGCTCCATGCCTTTGTCATCACAATGCTCAATACACTTGTCATCACAATGCTCCCTGACACTTGTCGTCAGTATGTTCCTTGAACCCTGTCATGACAAGGCTCCGTGTTATTTCATCACAATGATCCATGCCCTTTTCATCACAATGCTCCTAAACCCCTCTAATGACAGGGCTCCATGCCCTTGTGATCACAAAGCTCCATGACCCCTGTCATCACAATGCTACATGTCCTTATCATCAAAATGCTCCATCACTCCTGACATCACAATGTTCCATGACACTTGTCATCAAAATATTCCATGACCCTTTTCATCAAATTGCTCCATGACCCTGTCATCACAATGCTCCCTGCCCTTCTCATCACAGTGCACCACATACTTGTCATCAAAATGCTCCATGACCTTTGTCATCACAAACCTCCATGACCCTTGGCATCACAGTGCTCCATGCCATTGTCATCACAATGCTCCAGGAAACCTCTTATCACATTGCTCCATGCCCTTTTCATCACAAAGCTCCATGACGCTTGTCATCACAATGCTTGATGCACTTCTCATCACAATGCTTCATGCCCTTCTCATTACAATGCTCCATGACCCATGTATCACAGTGTTCCGTGCCCTTGTCATCACAGTGCTCCATGCCCACTCTCATCACAATAATCCATGAAATTTTGCAGACCAATGTTCCATGCCCTTGTCATCACAATGCTCCATTGCCCCTGTCATAAAAATGCTCCATGACGCCTGGCATCACAATATTCCATGGCCTTGTCATAACACTTCCCCATGACTCTTGTCATCACAAAGCTCCATGACACATGTCATCAGAATGCTCCATGGCTTTCTCATCACAATGCTCCATGCCGTTGTCATCTCAATGCTCCATAAATCCTGTCATCACAATGCACCATGCCCATCATCATAATGCTTCATGCCTTTGTCATCACAATGAAATCAACATGCTCCATGACCTCTGTCATCACAATGCTCCAAACCCTTGTGATCAAAATGTTCCATATCACTTGTCATCACAACGCCCCATGATGCTCCTCATCACAATTATCCATGGTCTTCTCATCACAATGCTCCATTCCTTTGTCATCACAGTGCTCAATACACTTGTCATCACAATGCTCCCTGACACTTGTCGTCAGTATGCTCCTTGAACCCTGTCATGACAAGGCTCCGTGTTATTTCATCACAATGATCCATGCCCTTTTCATCACAATGCTCCAAGTCCCCTGTAATGACAATGCTCCATGCCCTTGTGATCACAAAGCTCCATGACCCCTGTCATCACAATGTTACATGCCCTTATCATCACAATGCTCCATCACTCCTGACATCACAATGTTCCATGACACTTGTCATCAAAATATTCCATGACCCTTTTCATCAAATTGTTCCATGACCCTGTCATCACAATGCGCCCTGCCCTTCTCATCACAGTTCACCACACACTTGTCATCAAAATGCTCCATGACCTTTGTCATCACAAACCTCCATGACCCTTGGCATCACAGTGCTCCATGCCATTGTCATCACAATGCTCCAAGAACCCTCTTATCACATTGCTCCATGCCCTTTTCATCACAAAGCTCCATGACGCTTGTCATCACAATGCTTGATGCACTTCTCATCACAATGCTTCATGCCCTTCTCATTACAATGCTCCATGACCCATGTATCACAGTGTTCCGTGCCCTTGTCATCACAGTGCTCCATGACCACACTCATCACAATAATCCATGAAACTTTTCAGACCAATGTTCCATGCCCTTGTCATCACCATGCTCCATTGCCCCTGTCATAACAATGCTCCATGACCCCTGGCATCACAATATTCCATGGCCTTGTCATAACACTTCCCCATGACCCTTGTCATCACAAAGCTCCATGACACATGTCATCAGAATGCTCCATGGCTTTCTCATCACAATGCTCCATGCCCTTGTCATCTCAATGCTCCATGAACCCTGTCATCACAATGCACCATGCCCATCATCATAATGCTTCATGCTATTGTCATCACAATGAAATCAACATGCTCCATGACCTCTGTCATCACAATGCTCCAAACCCTTGTGATCAAAATGTTCCATATCACTTGTCCTCACAACGCCCCATGACGCTCATCATCACAATTATCCATGGTCTTCTCATCACAATGCTCCATGACACTTGTCATCACAATGTTCCATAACCCCTCTAATCACAATGCTCTCTGACAATTGTCATCGCAGTGTACCATGACCCTTGTCATCACAATGCTCCATGCCTATGTCAGCAAAATGCTACATGACTTGTCATCACAATGCTCCATGCGCTTGTCATCACAATACTTCTTTACCATTGTCATTCACAATCCTCCATGAACATTGGCATCACATTACTTCATGCCCTTTTCATCACAATGCTCCATGCTCCTTGAAATCAAAATGATCCATGACCTCTGTCATCACAATGCTCCAAACCCTTGTGATCACAATTTTCCATAACACTTGTCATCAAAACGCTCCATGATTCCTTTCATCACAATACTCCATGCACTTGTCATCACAATGCTCCATGAACTTTGTCATCACAAGGCTCAATACACATGTCATCACAATGCTCCCTGACACTTGTCGTCAAAATGCTCCTTGAAACCTATCATGAAAAGTCTCCATGCCTTTTTCATCACAATGCTCCATGCCATTGTCATCACAATGCTCCACAAGCTTCTCATCACAATGCTCCATAACCTTTGTCATCACAATCCTCCATGACACTTATCATCACAATGCTCCATTCCATTGTCATCACAATGGAGCATGACATATGTCATCACAATGTTCCCTGACACCTTTCTTCAAAATTTTCCATGACCTTGTCATCACTATACTCCATGCCCTTGTCATCACAATGCTCCATGACCGCTGTCATCACAAAGTTCCGTGACTCCAGTCATCACAATGCTTCATTTCTCTTGTCATCACAATGGTCCATGCCCTCATCATCACAAGGCTCTCTGACATTTGTCACCACAATGCTCCATGAACTTTTCATCACAAAGCTCCTTGACCCATGCCATCAAAATGCTCAATTCCTTTGTCAGCACAATGCTCCATGACCCTTGTCATCACAATGCTCCATGCCCATGTCAGCAAAATGCTCCATGACCCATGTCATCACAATAAGCCATGCGCTTGTCAACACAATGCTCTACAACATTGTCATCACAATGCTCCATAAAACTTGTCATCACAATGCTCCATTCACTTCTCATCAAAATGCTCTCTCACAACTGATATCACAAGGTTCCATCACTATTCATCACAATAATCCCTCACCCCTGTCATCATATTGTTCCATGACCCCTGTCATCACAATGCTACACGCCCTTATCCTCACAATGCTCCATGACCCCTGACATCCCAATGTTACATAACCTCTCTCATCAAAATATTCCTTGACACTTTTCATCAAATTGCTCCATGATCCTGTCATCACAATGCTTCCTGACCTTCTCATCACAATGTACAAAGCCCTTGTCATCAAAATCCTCCATAACCTTTTTCATCACAAAGCTCCATGACCCTTGGCATCACAATGCTCCATGACGCTTGTCATCACAATGCTCGATGCCCTTCTCATCAAAATACTCCATGGCTTTGTCATTACAATCCCCCATGACCCATGTATCACACTGTTCCGGGGCCTTTTCATCACAATGCTCCATGTCCACGCTCATCATAATAATCCATGAAACATTTCAGACTTATGCTCCATGAACCCTGACATCACAATGTTCCACGGCCTTGTCATCACAAGGCTCCATGACCCTTGTCATCACAATGCTCCAAGACCCCTGTTATCGCAATACTCCATGCCCTTGTCATCACAATGCTCCATGACCGTTGTCATCACAATGTTCCGTGACTCCTGTCATCACAATGCTTCATGACTCTTGTTATCACAATGGTCCATGCCCTCGTCATCACAAGGCTCTCTGACATTTGTCACCACAATGCTCCATGAACTTTTCATCACAAAGCTCCTTGACCCATGCCATCACAATGCTCCATTCCTTTGTCAGCACAATGCTCCATGACCCTTGTCATCACAATGCTCCATGCCCATGTCAGCAAAATGCTCCATGACCCATGTCATCACAGTAAGCCATCCGGTTGTCAACACAATGCTCTACAACATTGTCATCATAATGCTCCATAAAACTTGTCATCACAATGCTCCATTCACTTCTCATCAAAATGCTCTCTGACAACTGATATCACAAGGTTCCATCACTAGTCATCACAATAATCCCTAACCCCTGTCATCACAATATTCCATGACCCCGGTCATCACAATGCTACATGCCCTTATCCTCACAATGCTTCTTAACCCCTGACATCACAATGTTCCGTAACCTCTGTCATCAAAATATTCCTTGACACTTTTCATCACATTGCTCCTTGATCCTGTCATCACCGTGCGTCCTGACCTTCTCATCACAATGTACAACGCCCTTGTCATCCAAATGCTCCATAACCTTTGTCATCACAAAGCTCCATGACCCTTGGCATCACAATGCTCCATGATGCTTGTCATCACAATGCTCGATGCCCTTCTCATCAAAATACTCCATGGCTTTGTCATTACAATCCTCCATGACCCATGTATCACAGTGTTACGTGGCCTTCTCATCACAATGTTCCATGTCCACGCTCATCATAATAATCCATGAAACATTTCAGACTTATGCTCCATGACTCCTGACATCACAATATTCCACGGCCTTGTCATCACAAGGCTGAATGACCCTTGTCATCACAATGCACCAAGAACCCTGTTATCGAAAAGCCCCATGCCCTTATCATCACAAAGCTCCATGACGCATGTCATCAGTATGCTCCATGGCTTTCTCATCACAATGCTCCATGCCCTTGTCATCACAATGCTTCAAGACCCCTGTAATCACAAAGCTCCATGCCGCTTTTCATCTCAATGCTCCATGAACCCTGTCATCACAATGCACCATGCCCTTCATCATAATGCTTCATGCTATTGCCATCACAGTGAAATCAAAATGCACCAAGACCTCTGTCATCATAATGCTCCAAACCCTTGTGATCACATTGTTCCATAACACTTGTCATCACAACGCCCCATGATGCTCCTCATCACAATTATCCATGGTCTTCTCATCACAATGCTCCATGCCTTTGTCATCACAATGCTCAATACACTTGCCATCACAATGCTCCCTGACACTTGTCGTCAGTATGCTCATTGAACCCTGTCATGACAAGGCTCTGTGTTATTTCATCACAATGATCCATGCCCTTTTCATCACAATGCTCCAAGACCCCTCTAATGACAATGTTCCATGCCCTTGTCATCACAAACCTCCATGACCCTTGGCATCACAGTGCTCCATGCCATTGTCATCACAATGCTCCAGGAACCCTCTTATCACATTGCTCCATGCCCTTTTCATCACAAAGCTCCATGACGCTTGTCATCACAATGCTTGATGCACTTCTCATCACAATGCTTCATGCCCTTCTCATTACAATGCTCCATGACCCATGTATCACAGTGTTCCGTGCCCTTGTCATCACAGTGCTCCATGCCCACTCTCATCACCATAATCCATGAAACTTTTCAGACCAATGTTCTATGCCCTTGTCATCACAATGCTCCATTGCCCCTGTCATAACAATTCTCCATGACCCCTGGCATCACAATATTCCATGGCATTGTCATAACCCTTCCCCATGACTCTTGTCATCACAAAGCTCCATGACACATGTCATCAGAATGCTCCATGGCTTTCTCATCACAATGCTCCATGCCCTTGTCATCTCAATGCTCCATGAACCCTGTCATCACAATGCACCATGCCCATCATCATAATGCTTCATGCCTTTGTCATCACAATAAAATCAACATGCTCCATGACCTCTGTCATCACAATGCTCCAAATCCTTGTGATCAAAATGTTCCATATCACTTGTCCTCACAACGCCCCATGACGCTCATCATCACAATTATCCATGGTCTTCTCATCACAATGCTCCATGACACTTGTCATCACAATGTTCCATAACCCCTCTAATCGCAATGCTCTCTGACTATTGTCATCGCAGTGTACCATGACCCTTGTCATCACAATGCTCCATGCGCTTGTCATCACAATACTTCTTTACCATTGTCATTCACAATCCTCCATGAACGTTGGCATCACATTACCTCATGCCTTTGTCATCACAATGCCCCATGCTCCTTGAAATCAAAATGATCCATGACCTCTGTCATCACAATGCTCCAAACCCTTGTGATCACAATTTTCCATAACACTTGTCATCAAAACGCTCCATGATTCCTTTCATCACAATACTCCATGCACTTGTCATCACAATGCTCCATGAACTTTGTCATCACAAGGCTCAATACACATGTCATCACAATGCTCCCTGACACTTGTCATCAAAATGCTCCTTGAAACCTATCATGAAAAGTCTCCATGCCTTTTTCATCACAATGCTCCATGCCCTTTTCATCACAATGCTCCAGGCCATTGTCATCACAATACTCCACAAGCTTCTCATCACAATGCTCCATAACCTTTGTCATCACAATCCTCCATGACACTTGGCATCACAATGCTCCATTCCATTGTCATCACAATGGAGCATGACATATGTCATCACAATGCTCCCTGACACCTGTCTTCACAATACTCCATGACCTTGCCATCACAATACTCCATGCCCTTGTCATCACAATGCTCCATGGCCGCTGTCATCACAAAGTTCCGTGACTCCAGTCATCACAATGCTTCATGTCTCTTGTCAACACAATGGTCCATGCCCTCATCATCACAAGGCTCTCTGACATTTGTCACCACAATGCTCCATGAACTTTTCATCACAAAGCTCCTTGACCCATGCCATCAAAATGCTCAATTCCTTTGTCAGCACAATGCTCCATGACCCTTGTCATCACAATGCTCCATGCCCATGTCAGCAAAATGCTCCATGACCCATGTCATCACAATAAGCCATGCGATTGTCAACACAATGCTCTACAACATTGTCATCACAATGCTCCATAAAACTTGTCATCACAATGCTCCATTCACTTCTCATCAACATGCTCTCTCACAACTGATATCACAAGGTTCCATCACTAGTCATCACAATAATCCCTCACCCCTGTCATCACAATGTTCCATGACCCCTGTCATCAAAATGCTACATGCCCTTTTCCTCACAATGCTCCATGACCCCTGACATCACAATGTTCCATAACCTCTGTCATCAAAATATTCCTGGACACTTTTCATCAAATTGCTCCTTGATCCTGTCATCACAAAGCTTCCTGCCCTTCTCATCACAATGCACAACGCCCTTGTCATCAAAATGCTCCATAACCGTTGTCATCACAAAGCTCCATGACCCTTGGCATCAAAATGCTCCATGACGATTGTCATCACAATGCTCGATGCCCTTCTCATCAAAATACTCCATGGCTTTGTCATTACAATCCTCCATGACCCATGTATCACAGTGTTCCGGGGCCTTTTCATCACAATGCTCCATGTCCACGCTCATCATAATAATCCATGAAACATTTCAGACTTATGCTCCATGACCCCTGACAGCACAATGTTCCACGGCCTTGTCATCACAAGGCTCCATGACCCTTGTCATCACAATGCTCCAAGACCCCTGTTATCGCAATGCTCCATGCCCTTATCATCACAAAGCTCCATGACGCATGTCATCAGTATGCTCCATGGCTTTCTCATCACAATGCTCCATGCCCTTGTCATCACAATGCTTCAAGACCCCTGTAATCACAAAGCTCCATGCCGCTTTTCATCTCAATGCTCCATGAACCCTGTCATCACAATGCATCATGCCCTTCATCATAATGCTTCATGCTATAGCCATCACAATGAAATCAAAATTCACCAAGACCTCTGTCATCAAAATGCTCCAAACCCTTGTGATCACATTGTTCCATAACACTTGTCATCACAACGCCCCATGATGCTCCTCATCACAATTATCCATTGTCTCCTCATCACAATGCTCCATGCCTTTGTCATCACAATGCTCAATACACTTGCCATCACAATGCTCCCTGACACATGTCGTCAGTATGCTCCTTGAACCCTGTCATGACAAGGCTCCGTGTTATTTCATCACAATGATCCATGCCCTTTTCATCACAATGCTCCAAGGCCCCTGTAATGACAATGCTCCATGCCCTTGTGATCACAAAGCTCCATGACCCCAGTCATCACAATGCTACATGCCCTTATCATCACAATGCTCCATCACTCCTGACATCACAATGTTCCATGACACTTGTCATCAAAATATTCCATGACACTTTTCATCAAATTGCTCCATGACCCTGTCATCACAATGCTCCCTGCCCTTCTCATCACAGTGCACCACATACTTGTCATCAAAATGCTCCATGACCTTTGTCATCACAAACCTCCATGACCCTTGGCATCACAGTGCTCCATGCCATTGTCATCACAATGCTCCAGGAACCCTCTTATCACATTGCTCCATGCCCTTTTCATCACAAAGCTCCATGACGCTTGTCATCACAATGCTTGATGCACTTCTCATCACAATGCTTCATGCCCTTCTCATTACAATGCTCCATGACCCATGTATCACAGTGTTCTGTGCCCTTGTCATCACAGTGCTCCATGCCCACTCTCATCACAAAAATCCATGAAACTTTTCAGACCAATGTTCCATGCCCTTGTCATCACAATGCTCCATTGCCCCTGTCATAACAATGCTCCATGAACCCTGGCATCACAATATTCCATGGCCTTGTCATAACACTTCCCATGACCCTTCTCATCACAAAGCTCCATGACACATGTCATCAGAATGCTCCATGCCTTTCTCATCACAATGCTCCATGCCCTTGTCATCTCAATGCTCCATGAACCCTGTCATCACAATGCACCATGCCCATCATCATAATGCTTCATGCCTTTGTCATCACAATGAAATCAACATGCTCCATGACCTCTGTCATCACAATGCTCCAAACCCTTGTGATCAAAATGTTCCATATCACTTGTCCTCACAACGCCCCATGACGCTCATCATCACAATTATCCATGGTCTTCTCATCACAATGCTCCATGACATTTGTCATCACAATGTTCCATAACCCCTCTAATCACTATGCTCTCTGACAATTGTCATCGCAGTGTACCATGACCCTTGTCATCACAATGCTCCATGCCTAGGTCAGCAAAATGCTACATGACTTGTCATCACAATGCTCCATGCGCTTGTCATCACAATACTTCTTTACCATTGTCATTCACAATCCTCCATGAACATTGGCATCACATTACTTCATGCCCTTGTCATCACAATGCTCCATGCTCCTTGAAATCAAAATGATCCATGACCTCTGTCATCACAATGCTCCAAACCCTTGTGATCACAATTTTCCATAACACTTGTCATCAAAACGCTCCATGATTCCTTTCATCACAATACTCCATGCACTTGTCATCACAATGCTCCATGAACTTTGTCATCACAAGGCTCAATACACATGTCAACACAATGCTCCCTGACACTTGTCGTCAAAATGCTCCTTGAAACCTATCATGAAAAGTCTCCATGCCTTTTTCATCACAAT
Organism: Mesoplodon mirus; assembly: GCF_964341445.2. NCBI lineage: Eukaryota > Metazoa > Chordata > Mammalia > Artiodactyla > Ziphiidae > Mesoplodon > Mesoplodon mirus. The sequence continues at coordinate 203,212,045 of NC_138976.1, read as the reverse complement.
GCTCCATGCCCTTTTCATCACAATGCTCCAGGCCATTTTCATCACCATACTCCACAAGCTTCTCATCACAATGCTCCATAACCTTTGTCATCACACTCCTCCATGACACTTGGCATCACAATGCTCCATTCCATTCTCATCACAATGGAGCATGACATATGTCATCATAATGCTCCCTGACACCTGTCTTCACAATACAACATGAACTTGTCATCACAATACTCCATGCCCTTGTCATCACAATGCTCCATGACCGCTGTCATCACAAAGTTCCTTGACTCCAGTCATCACAATGCTTCATGTCTCTTGTCATCACAATGGTCCATGCCCTCGTCATCACAAGGCTCTCTGACATTTGTCACCAAAATGCTCCATGAACTTTTCATCACAAAGCTCCTTGACTCATGCCATCACAATGCTTCATTCCTTTGTCAGCACAATGCTCCATGACCCTTGTCATCACAATGCTCCATGCCAATGTCAGCAAAATGCTCCATGACCCATGTCATCACAATAAGCCATGCACTTGTCAACACAATGCCCTACAACATTGTCATCACTATGTTCCATAAAACTTGTCATCACAATGCTCCATTCACTTCTCATCAAAATGCTCTCTGACAACTGATATCACAAGGTTCCATCACGAGTCATCACAATAATCCCTCACCCCTGTCATCACAATGTTCCATGACCCCTGTCATCACAATGCTACATGCCCTTATCCTCACAATGCTCCATGACCCCTGACATCACAATGTTCCGTAACCTCTGTCATCAAAATATTCCTGGACACTTTTCATCAAATTGCTCCTTGATCCTGTCATCACAATGCTTCCTGCCCTTCTCATCACAATGCACAACGCCCTTGTCATCAAAATGCTCCATAACCTTTGTCATCACAAAGCTCCATGACCCTTGGCATCACAATGCTCCATGACGCTTGTCATCACAATGCTCGATGCACTTTTCATCAAAATACTCCATGGCTTTGTCATTACAATCCTCCATGGCCCGTGTATCAGTGTGTTACGTGGCCTTTTCATCACAATGCTCCATGTCCACGCTCATCATAATAATCCATGAAACATTTCAGACTTATGCTCCATGACCCCTGACATCACAATGTTCCACGGCCTTGTCATCACAAGGCTCCATGACCCTTGTCATCACAATGCTCCAATACCACTGTTATCGCAATGCTCCATGCCCTTATCATCACAAAGCTCCATGACGCATATCATCAGTATGCATCATGGATTTCTCATCACAATGCTCCATGCCCTTGTCATCACAATGCTTCAAGACCCCTGTAATCACAAAGCTCCATGCCGCTTTTCATCTCAATGCTCCATGAACCCTGTCATCACAATGCACCATGCCCTTCATCATAATGCTTCATGCTATTGCCATCACAGTGAAATCAAAATGCACCAAGACCTCTGTCATCATAATGCTCCAAACCCTTGTGATCACATTGTTCCATAACACTTGTCATCACAACGCCCCATGATGCTCCTCATCACAATTATCCATGGTCTTCTCATCACAATGCTCCATGCCATTTTCATCACAATGCTCAATACACTTGCCATCACAATGCTCCCTGACACTTGTCGTCAGTATGCTCCTTGAACCCTGTCATGACAAGGCTCCGTGTTATTTCATCACAATGATCCATGCCCTTTTCATCACAATGCTCCAAGACCCCTGTAATGACAATGCTTCATGCCCTTGTGATCACAAACTTCATGACCCCTGTCATCACAATGCTACATGCCCTTATCATCACAATGCTCCATCACTCCTGACATCACAATGTTCCATGACACTTGTCATCAAAATATTCCATGACCCTTTTCATCAAATTGCTCCATGACCCTGTCATCACAATGCTCCCTGCCCTTCTCATCACAGTGCACCACACACTTGTCATCAAAATGCTCCATGACCTTTGTCATCACAAACCTCCATGACCCTTGGCATCACAGTGCTCCATGCCATTGTCATCACAATGCTCCAGGAACCCTCTTATCACATTGCTCCATGCCCTTTTCATCACAAAGCTCCATGACGCTTGTCATCACAATGCTTGATGCACTTCTCATCACAATGCTTCATGCCCTTCTCATTACAATGCTCCATGACCCATGTATCACAGTGTTCCGTGCCCATGTCATCACAGTGCTCCATGCTCACTCTAATCACAATCCATGAAAATTTCAGACCAATGTTCCATGCCCTTGTCATCACCATGCTCCATTGCCCCTGTCATAACAATGCTCCATGACCCCTGGCATCACAATATTCAATGGCCTTGTCATAACACTTCCCCATGACCCTTGTCATCACAAAGCTGCATGGCACATGTCATCAGAATGCTCCATGGCTTTCTCATCACAATGCTCCATGCCCTTGTCATCTCAATGCTCCATGAACCTTGTCATCACAATGCACCATGCCCATCATCATAATGCTTCATGCTATTGTCATCACAATGAAATCAACATGCTCCAAACCCTTGTGATCAAAATGTTCCATATCACTTGTCCTCACAACGCCCCATGACGCTCATCATCACAATTATCCATGTTCTTCTCATCACAATTCTCCATGACATTTGTCATCACAATGTTCCATAACCCCTCTAATCACAATGCTCTCTGACAATTGTCATCGCAGTGTACCATGACCCTTGTCATCACAATGCTCCATGCCTAGGTCAGCAAAATGCTACATGACATGTCATCACAATGCTCCATGCGCTTGTCATCACAATACTTCTTTACCATTGTCATTCACAATCCTCCATGAACATTGGCATCACATTACTTCATGCCCTTGTCATCACAATGCTCCATGCTCCTTGAAATCAAAATGATCCATGACCTCTGTCATCACAATGCTCCAAACCCTTGTGATCACAATTTTCCATAACACTTGTCATCAAAACGCTCCATGATTCCTTTCATCACAATACTCCATGCACTTGTCATCACAATGCTCCATGAACTTTGTCATCACAAGGCTCAATACACATGTCATCACAATGCTCCCTGACACTTGTCGTCAAAATGCTCCTTGAAACCTATCATGAAAAGTCTCCATGCATTTTTCATCACAATGCTCCATGCCCTTTTCATCACAATGCTCCAGGCCATTGTCATCACAAAACTCCACATGCTTGTCATCACAATGCTCCATAACCTCTGTCATCACAATCCTCCATGACACTTGGCATCACAATGCTCCATTCCATTGTCATCACAATGGAGCATGACATATGTCATCACAATGCTCCCTGACACCTGTCTTCACAATACTCCATGACCTTGTCATCACAATACTCCATGCCCTTGTCATCACAATGCTCCATGACCGCTGTCATCACAATGTTCCGTGACTCCGTCATCACAATGCTTCATGACTCTTGTCATCACAATGGTCCATGCCCTCGTCCTCACAAGGCTCTCTGACATTTGTCACCAAAATGCTCCATGAAATTTTCATCACAAAGCTCCTTGACCCATGCCATCACAATGCTCCATTCCTTTGTCAGCACAATGCTCCATGACCCTTGTCATCACAATGCTCCATGCCCATGTCAGCAAAATGCTCCATGACCCATGTCATCACAATAAGCCATGCGCTTGTCAACACAATGCCCTACAACATTGTCATCACAATGCTCCATTCACTTCTCATCAAAATGCTCTCTGACAACTGATATCACAAGGTTCCATCACTAGTCATCACAATAATCCCTCACCCCTGTCATCACAATGTTCCATGACCCCTGTCATCACAATGCTACATGCCCTTATCCTCACAATGCTCCATGACCCCTGACATCACAATGTTCCATAACCTCTGTCATCAAAATATTCCTGGACACTTTTCATCAAATTGCTCCTTGATCCTGTCATCACAATGCTTCCTGCCCTTCTCATCAAAATGCACAACGCCCTTGTCATCAAAGTGCTCCATAACCTTTGTCATCACAAAGCTCCATGACCCTTGGCATCACAATGCTCCATGACGCTTGTCATCACAATGCTCGATGCCCTTCTCATCAAAATACTCCATGGCTTTGTCATTACAATCCTCCATTACCCACGTATCACAGTGTTCCGGGGCCTTTTCATCACAATGCTCCATGTCCACGCTCATCATAATAATCCATGAAACATTTCAGACTTATGCTCCATGACCCCTGACATCACAATGTTCCACGGCCTTGTCATCACAAGGCTCCATGACCATTGTCATCACAATGCTCCAAGACCCCGGTTATCGCAATGCTCCATGCCCTTATCATCACAAAGCTCCATGACGCATGTCATCAGTATGCTCCATGGCTTTCTCATCACAATGCTCCATGCCCTTGTCATCACAATGCTGCAAGACCCCTGTAATCACAAAGCTCCATGCCGCTTTTCATCTCAATGCTCCATGAACACTGTCATCACAATGCACCATGCCCTTCATCATAATGCTTCATGCTATTGCCATCACAATGAAATCAAAATGCACCAAGACCTCTGTCATCATAATGTTCCAAACCCTTGTGATCACATTGTTCCATAACACTTGTCATCACAACGCCCCATGATGCTCCTCATCACAATTATCCATGGTCTTCTCATCACAATGCTCCATGCCTTTGTCATCACAATGCTCAATACACTTGCCATCACAATGCTCCCTGACACTTGTCGTCAGTATGCTCCTTGAACCCTGTCATGACAAGGCTCCGTGTTATTTCATCACAATGATCCATGCCCTTTTCATCACAATGCTCCAAGACCCCTCTAATGACAATGTTCCATGCCCTTGTCATCACAAACCTCCATGACCCTTGGCATCACAGTGCTCCATGCCATTGTCATCACAATGCTCCAGGAACCCTCTTATCACATTGCTCCATGCCCTTTTCATCACAAAGCTCCATGACGCTTGTCATCACAATGCTTGATGCACTTCTCATCACAATGCTTCATGCCCTTCTCATTACAATGCTCCATGACCCATGTATCACAGTGTTCCGTGCCCTTGTCATCACAGTGCTCCATGCCCACTCTCATCACCATAATCCATGAAACTTTTCAGACCAATGTTCTATGCCCTTGTCATCACAATGCTCCATTGCCCCTGTCATAACAATTCTCCATGACCCCTGGCATCACAATATTCCATGGCATTGTCATAACCCTTCCCCATGACTCTTGTCATCACAAAGCTCCATGACACATGTCATCAGAATGCTCCATGGCTTTCTCATCACAATGCTCCATGCCCTTGTCATCTCAATGCTCCATGAACCCTGTCATCACAATGCACCATGCCCATCATCATAATGCTTCATGCCTTTGTCATCACAATAAAATCAACATGCTCCATGACCTCTGTCATCACAATGCTCCAAATCCTTGTGATCAAAATGTTCCATATCACTTGTCCTCACAACGCCCCATGACGCTCATCATCACAATTATCCATGGTCTTCTCATCACAATGCTCCATGACACTTGTCATCACAATGTTCCATAACCCCTCTAATCGCAATGCTCTCTGACTATTGTCATCGCAGTGTACCATGACCCTTGTCATCACAATGCTCCATGCGCTTGTCATCACAATACTTCTTTACCATTGTCATTCACAATCCTCCATGAACGTTGGCATCACATTACCTCATGCCTTTGTCATCACAATGCCCCATGCTCCTTGAAATCAAAATGATCCATGACCTCTGTCATCACAATGCTCCAAACCCTTGTGATCACAATTTTCCATAACACTTGTCATCAAAACGCTCCATGATTCCTTTCATCACAATACTCCATGCACTTGTCATCACAATGCTCCATGAACTTTGTCATCACAAGGCTCAATACACATGTCATCACAATGCTCCCTGACACTTGTCATCAAAATGCTCCTTGAAACCTATCATGAAAAGTCTCCATGCCTTTTTCATCACAATGCTCCATGCCCTTTTCATCACAATGCTCCAGGCCATTGTCATCACAATACTCCACAAGCTTCTCATCACAATGCTCCATAACCTTTGTCATCACAATCCTCCATGACACTTGGCATCACAATGCTCCATTCCATTGTCATCACAATGGAGCATGACATATGTCATCACAATGCTCCCTGACACCTGTCTTCACAATACTCCATGACCTTGCCATCACAATACTCCATGCCCTTGTCATCACAATGCTCCATGGCCGCTGTCATCACAAAGTTCCGTGACTCCAGTCATCACAATGCTTCATGTCTCTTGTCAACACAATGGTCCATGCCCTCATCATCACAAGGCTCTCTGACATTTGTCACCACAATGCTCCATGAACTTTTCATCACAAAGCTCCTTGACCCATGCCATCAAAATGCTCAATTCCTTTGTCAGCACAATGCTCCATGACCCTTGTCATCACAATGCTCCATGCCCATGTCAGCAAAATGCTCCATGACCCATGTCATCACAATAAGCCATGCGATTGTCAACACAATGCTCTACAACATTGTCATCACAATGCTCCATAAAACTTGTCATCACAATGCTCCATTCACTTCTCATCAACATGCTCTCTCACAACTGATATCACAAGGTTCCATCACTAGTCATCACAATAATCCCTCACCCCTGTCATCACAATGTTCCATGACCCCTGTCATCAAAATGCTACATGCCCTTTTCCTCACAATGCTCCATGACCCCTGACATCACAATGTTCCATAACCTCTGTCATCAAAATATTCCTGGACACTTTTCATCAAATTGCTCCTTGATCCTGTCATCACAAAGCTTCCTGCCCTTCTCATCACAATGCACAACGCCCTTGTCATCAAAATGCTCCATAACCGTTGTCATCACAAAGCTCCATGACCCTTGGCATCAAAATGCTCCATGACGATTGTCATCACAATGCTCGATGCCCTTCTCATCAAAATACTCCATGGCTTTGTCATTACAATCCTCCATGACCCATGTATCACAGTGTTCCGGGGCCTTTTCATCACAATGCTCCATGTCCACGCTCATCATAATAATCCATGAAACATTTCAGACTTATGCTCCATGACCCCTGACAGCACAATGTTCCACGGCCTTGTCATCACAAGGCTCCATGACCCTTGTCATCACAATGCTCCAAGACCCCTGTTATCGCAATGCTCCATGCCCTTATCATCACAAAGCTCCATGACGCATGTCATCAGTATGCTCCATGGCTTTCTCATCACAATGCTCCATGCCCTTGTCATCACAATGCTTCAAGACCCCTGTAATCACAAAGCTCCATGCCGCTTTTCATCTCAATGCTCCATGAACCCTGTCATCACAATGCATCATGCCCTTCATCATAATGCTTCATGCTATAGCCATCACAATGAAATCAAAATTCACCAAGACCTCTGTCATCAAAATGCTCCAAACCCTTGTGATCACATTGTTCCATAACACTTGTCATCACAACGCCCCATGATGCTCCTCATCACAATTATCCATTGTCTCCTCATCACAATGCTCCATGCCTTTGTCATCACAATGCTCAATACACTTGCCATCACAATGCTCCCTGACACATGTCGTCAGTATGCTCCTTGAACCCTGTCATGACAAGGCTCCGTGTTATTTCATCACAATGATCCATGCCCTTTTCATCACAATGCTCCAAGGCCCCTGTAATGACAATGCTCCATGCCCTTGTGATCACAAAGCTCCATGACCCCAGTCATCACAATGCTACATGCCCTTATCATCACAATGCTCCATCACTCCTGACATCACAATGTTCCATGACACTTGTCATCAAAATATTCCATGACACTTTTCATCAAATTGCTCCATGACCCTGTCATCACAATGCTCCCTGCCCTTCTCATCACAGTGCACCACATACTTGTCATCAAAATGCTCCATGACCTTTGTCATCACAAACCTCCATGACCCTTGGCATCACAGTGCTCCATGCCATTGTCATCACAATGCTCCAGGAACCCTCTTATCACATTGCTCCATGCCCTTTTCATCACAAAGCTCCATGACGCTTGTCATCACAATGCTTGATGCACTTCTCATCACAATGCTTCATGCCCTTCTCATTACAATGCTCCATGACCCATGTATCACAGTGTTCTGTGCCCTTGTCATCACAGTGCTCCATGCCCACTCTCATCACAAAAATCCATGAAACTTTTCAGACCAATGTTCCATGCCCTTGTCATCACAATGCTCCATTGCCCCTGTCATAACAATGCTCCATGAACCCTGGCATCACAATATTCCATGGCCTTGTCATAACACTTCCCATGACCCTTCTCATCACAAAGCTCCATGACACATGTCATCAGAATGCTCCATGCCTTTCTCATCACAATGCTCCATGCCCTTGTCATCTCAATGCTCCATGAACCCTGTCATCACAATGCACCATGCCCATCATCATAATGCTTCATGCCTTTGTCATCACAATGAAATCAACATGCTCCATGACCTCTGTCATCACAATGCTCCAAACCCTTGTGATCAAAATGTTCCATATCACTTGTCCTCACAACGCCCCATGACGCTCATCATCACAATTATCCATGGTCTTCTCATCACAATGCTCCATGACATTTGTCATCACAATGTTCCATAACCCCTCTAATCACTATGCTCTCTGACAATTGTCATCGCAGTGTACCATGACCCTTGTCATCACAATGCTCCATGCCTAGGTCAGCAAAATGCTACATGACTTGTCATCACAATGCTCCATGCGCTTGTCATCACAATACTTCTTTACCATTGTCATTCACAATCCTCCATGAACATTGGCATCACATTACTTCATGCCCTTGTCATCACAATGCTCCATGCTCCTTGAAATCAAAATGATCCATGACCTCTGTCATCACAATGCTCCAAACCCTTGTGATCACAATTTTCCATAACACTTGTCATCAAAACGCTCCATGATTCCTTTCATCACAATACTCCATGCACTTGTCATCACAATGCTCCATGAACTTTGTCATCACAAGGCTCAATACACATGTCAACACAATGCTCCCTGACACTTGTCGTCAAAATGCTCCTTGAAACCTATCATGAAAAGTCTCCATGCCTTTTTCATCACAATGCTCCATGCCCTTTTCATCACAATGCTCCAGGCCATTTTCATCACCATACTCCACAAGCTTCTCATCACAATGCTCCATAACCTTTGTCATCACACTCCTCCATGACACTTGGCATCACAATGCTCCATTCCATTCTCATCACAATGGAGCATGACATATGTCATCATAATGCTCCCTGACACCTGTCTTCACAATACAACATGAACTTGTCATCACAATACTCCATGCCCTTGTCATCACAATGCTCCATGACCGCTGTCATCACAAAGTTCCTTGACTCCAGTCATCACAATGCTTCATGTCTCTTGTCATCACAATGGTCCATGCCCTCGTCATCACAAGGCTCTCTGACATTTGTCACCAAAATGCTCCATGAACTTTTCATCACAAAGCTCCTTGACTCATGCCATCACAATGCTTCATTCCTTTGTCAGCACAATGCTCCATGACCCTTGTCATCACAATGCTCCATGCCAATGTCAGCAAAATGCTCCATGACCCATGTCATCACAATAAGCCATGCACTTGTCAACACAATGCCCTACAACATTGTCATCACTATGTTCCATAAAACTTGTCATCACAATGCTCCATTCACTTCTCATCAAAATGCTCTCTGACAACTGATATCACAAGGTTCCATCACGAGTCATCACAATAATCCCTCACCCCTGTCATCACAATGTTCCATGACCCCTGTCATCACAATGCTACATGCCCTTATCCTCACAATGCTCCATGACCCCTGACATCACAATGTTCCGTAACCTCTGTCATCAAAATATTCCTGGACACTTTTCATCAAATTGCTCCTTGATCCTGTCATCACAATGCTTCCTGCCCTTCTCATCACAATGCACAACGCCCTTGTCATCAAAATGCTCCATAACCTTTGTCATCACAAAGCTCCATGACCCTTGGCATCACAATGCTCCATGACGCTTGTCATCACAATGCTCGATGCACTTTTCATCAAAATACTCCATGGCTTTGTCATTACAATCCTCCATGGCCCGTGTATCAGTGTGTTACGTGGCCTTTTCATCACAATGCTCCATGTCCACGCTCATCATAATAATCCATGAAACATTTCAGACTTATGCTCCATGACCCCTGACATCACAATGTTCCACGGCCTTGTCATCACAAGGCTCCATGACCCTTGTCATCACAATGCTCCAATACCACTGTTATCGCAATGCTCCATGCCCTTATCATCACAAAGCTCCATGACGCATATCATCAGTATGCATCATGGATTTCTCATCACAATGCTCCATGCCCTTGTCATCACAATGCTTCAAGACCCCTGTAATCACAAAGCTCCATGCCGCTTTTCATCTCAATGCTCCATGAACCCTGTCATCACAATGCACCATGCCCTTCATCATAATGCTTCATGCTATTGCCATCACAGTGAAATCAAAATGCACCAAGACCTCTGTCATCATAATGCTCCAAACCCTTGTGATCACATTGTTCCATAACACTTGTCATCACAACGCCCCATGATGCTCCTCATCACAATTATCCATGGTCTTCTCATCACAATGCTCCATGCCATTTTCATCACAATGCTCAATACACTTGCCATCACAATGCTCCCTGACACTTGTCGTCAGTATGCTCCTTGAACCCTGTCATGACAAGGCTCCGTGTTATTTCATCACAATGATCCATGCCCTTTTCATCACAATGCTCCAAGACCCCTGTAATGACAATGCTTCATGCCCTTGTGATCACAAACTTCATGACCCCTGTCATCACAATGCTACATGCCCTTATCATCACAATGCTCCATCACTCCTGACATCACAATGTTCCATGACACTTGTCATCAAAATATTCCATGACCCTTTTCATCAAATTGCTCCATGACCCTGTCATCACAATGCTCCCTGCCCTTCTCATCACAGTGCACCACACACTTGTCATCAAAATGCTCCATGACCTTTGTCATCACAAACCTCCATGACCCTTGGCATCACAGTGCTCCATGCCATTGTCATCACAATGCTCCAGGAACCCTCTTATCACATTGCTCCATGCCCTTTTCATCACAAAGCTCCATGACGCTTGTCATCACAATGCTTGATGCACTTCTCATCACAATGCTTCATGCCCTTCTCATTACAATGCTCCATGACCCATGTATCACAGTGTTCCGTGCCCATGTCATCACAGTGCTCCATGCTCACTCTAATCACAATCCATGAAAATTTCAGACCAATGTTCCATGCCCTTGTCATCACCATGCTCCATTGCCCCTGTCATAACAATGCTCCATGACCCCTGGCATCACAATATTCAATGGCCTTGTCATAACACTTCCCCATGACCCTTGTCATCACAAAGCTGCATGGCACATGTCATCAGAATGCTCCATGGCTTTCTCATCACAATGCTCCATGCCCTTGTCATCTCAATGCTCCATGAACCTTGTCATCACAATGCACCATGCCCATCATCATAATGCTTCATGCTATTGTCATCACAATGAAATCAACATGCTCCAAACCCTTGTGATCAAAATGTTCCATATCACTTGTCCTCACAACGCCCCATGACGCTCATCATCACAATTATCCATGTTCTTCTCATCACAATTCTCCATGACATTTGTCATCACAATGTTCCATAACCCCTCTAATCACAATGCTCTCTGACAATTGTCATCGCAGTGTACCATGACCCTTGTCATCACAATGCTCCATGCCTAGGTCAGCAAAATGCTACATGACATGTCATCACAATGCTCCATGCGCTTGTCATCACAATACTTCTTTACCATTGTCATTCACAATCCTCCATGAACATTGGCATCACATTACTTCATGCCCTTGTCATCACAATGCTCCATGCTCCTTGAAATCAAAATGATCCATGACCTCTGTCATCACAATGCTCCAAACCCTTGTGATCACAATTTTCCATAACACTTGTCATCAAAACGCTCCATGATTCCTTTCATCACAATAATCCATGCACTTGTCATCACAATGCTCCATGAACTTTGTCATCACAAGGCTCAATACACATGTCATCACAATGCTCCCTGACACTTGTCGTCAAAATGCTCCTTGAAACCTATCATGAAAAGTCTCCATGCATTTTTCATCACAATGCTCCATGCCCTTTTCATCACAATGCTCCAGGCCATTGTCATCACAAAACTCCACATGCTTGTCATCACAATGCTCCATAACCTCTGTCATCACAATCCTCCATGACACTTGGCATCACAATGCTCCATTCCATTGTCATCACAATGGAGCATGACATATGTCATCACAATGCTCCCTGACACCTGTCTTCACAATACTCCATGACCTTGTCATCACAATACTCCATGCCCTTGTCATCACAATGCTCCATGACCGCTGTCATCACAATGTTCCGTGACTCCGTCATCACAATGCTTCATGACTCTTGTCATCACAATGGTCCATGCCCTCGTCCTCACAAGGCTCTCTGACATTTGTCACCAAAATGCTCCATGAAATTTTCATCACAAAGCTCCTTGACCCATGCCATCACAATGCTCCATTCCTTTGTCAGCACAATGCTCCATGACCCTTGTCATCACAATGCTCCATGCCCATGTCAGCAAAATGCTCCATGACCCATGTCATCACAATAAGCCATGCGCTTGTCAACACAATGCCCTACAACATTGTCATCACAATGCTCCATTCACTTCTCATCAAAATGCTCTCTGACAACTGATATCACAAGGTTCCATCACTAGTCATCACAATAATCCCTCACCCCTGTCATCACAATGTTCCATGACCCCTGTCATCACAATGCTACATGCCCTTATCCTCACAATGCTCCATGACCCCTGACATCACAATGTTCCATAACCTCTGTCATCAAAATATTCCTGGACACTTTTCATCAAATTGCTCCTTGATCCTGTCATCACAATGCTTCCTGCCCTTCTCATCAAAATGCACAACGCCCTTGTCATCAAAGTGCTCCATAACCTTTGTCATCACAAAGCTCCATGACCCTTGGCATCACAATGCTCCATGACGCTTGTCATCACAATGCTCGATGCCCTTCTCATCAAAATACTCCATGGCTTTGTCATTACAATCCTCCATTACCCACGTATCACAGTGTTCCGGGGCCTTTTCATCACAATGCTCCATGTCCACGCTCATCATAATAATCCATGAAACATTTCAGACTTATGCTCCATGACCCCTGACATCACAATGTTCCACGGCCTTGTCATCACAAGGCTCCATGACCATTGTCATCACAATGCTCCAAGACCCCGGTTATCGCAATGCTCCATGCCCTTATCATCACAAAGCTCCATGACGCATGTCATCAGTATGCTCCATGGCTTTCTCATCACAATGCTCCATGCCCTTGTCATCACAATGCTGCAAGACCCCTGTAATCACAAAGCTCCATGCCGCTTTTCATCTCAATGCTCCATGAACACTGTCATCACAATGCACCATGCCCTTCATCATAATGCTTCATGCTATTGCCATCACAATGAAATCAAAATGCACCAAGACCTCTGTCATCATAATGTTCCAAACCCTTGTGATCACATTGTTCCATAACACTTGTCATCACAACGCCCCATGATGCTCCTCATCACAATTATCCATGGTCTTCTCATCACAATGCTCCATGCCTTTGTCATCACAATGCTCAATACACTTGCCATCACAATGCTCCCTGACACTTGTCGTCAGTATGCTCCTTGAACCCTGTCATGACAAGGCTCCGTGTTATTTCATCACAATGATCCATGCCCTTTTCATCACCATGCTCCAAGACCCCTGTAATGACAATGCTCCATGCCCTTTTGATCACAAAGCTCCATGACCCCTGTCATCACAATGCTACATGCCCTTATCATCACAATGCTCCATCACTCCTGACATCACAATGTTCCATGACACTTGTCATCAAAATATTCCATGACCCTTTTCATCAAATTGCTCCATGACCCTGTCATCACAATGCTCCCTGCCCTTCTCATCACAGTGCACCACACACTTGTCATCAAAATGCTCCATGACCTTTGTCATCACAAACCTCCATGACCCTTGGCATCACAGTGCTCCATGCCATTGTCATCACAATGCTCCAGGAACCCTCTTATCACATTGCTCCATGCCCTTTTCATCACAAAGCTCCATGACGCTTGTCATCACAATGCTTGATGCACTTCTCATCACAATGCTTCATGCCCTTCTCATTACAATGCTCCATGACCCATGTATCACAGTGTTCCGTGCCCTTGTCATCACAGTGCTCCATGCCCACTCTCATCACAATAATCCATGAAACTTTTCAGACCAATGTTCCATGTCCTTGTCATCACAATGCTCCATTGCCCCTGTCATAACAATGCTCCATGACCCCTGGCATCACAATATTCCATGGCCTTGTCATAACACTTCCCCATGACCCTTGTCATCACAAAGCTCCATGACACATGTCATCAGAATGCTCCATGGCTTTCTCATCACAAAGCTCCATGACACATGTCATCAGAATGCTCCATGGCTTTCTCATCACAATGCTACATGCCCTTGTCATCTCAATGCTCCATGAACCCTGTCATCACAATGCACCATGCCCATCATCATAATGCTTCATGCTATTGTCATCACAATGAAATCAACATGCTCCATGACCTCTGTCATCACAATGCTCCAAACCCTTGTGATCAAAATGTTCCATATCACTTGTCCTCACAACGCCCCATGACGCTCATCATCACAATTATCCATGGTCTTTTCATCACAATGCTCCATGACATTTTTCATCACAATGTTCCATAACCCCTCTAATCACAATGCTCTCTGACAATTGTCATCGCAGTGTACCATGACCCTTGTCATCACAATGCTCCATGCCTAGGTCAGCAAAATGCTACATGACATGTCATCACATTGCTCCATGCGCTTGTCATCACAATACTTCTTTACCATTGTCATTCACAATCCTCCATGAACATTGGCATCACATTACTTCATGCCCTTGTCATCACAATGCTCCATGCTCCTTGAAATCAAAATGATCCATGACCTCTGTCATCACAATGCTCCAAACCCTTGTGATCACAATTTTCCATAACACTTGTCATCAAAACGCTCCATGATTCCTTTCATCACAATACTACATGCACTTGTCATCACAATGCTCCATGAACTTTGTCATCACAAGGCTCAATACACATGTCATCACAATGCTCCCTGACACTTGTCGTCAAAATGCTTCTTGAAACCTATCATGAAAAGTCTCCATGCCTTTTTCATCACAATGCTCCATGCCCTTTTCATCACAATGCTCCAGGCCATTGTCATCACAATACTCCACAAGCTTCTCATCACAATGCTCCATAACCTTTGTCATCACAATCCTCCATGACACTTGTCATCACAATGCTTGATGCACTTCTCATCACAATGCTTCATGCCCTTCTCATTACAATGCTCCATGACCCATGTATCACAGTGTTCCGTGCCCTTGTCATCACAGTGCTCCATGCCCACTCTCATCACAATAATCCATGAAACTTTTCAGACCAATGTTCTATGCCCTTGTCATCACAATGCTCCATTGCCCCTGTCATAACAATTCTCCATGACCCCTGGCATCACAATATACCATGGCATTGTCATAACCCTTCCCCATGACTCTTGTCATCACAAAGCTCCATGACACATGTCATCAGAATGCTCCATGGGTTTCTCATCACAATGCTCCATGCCCTTGTCATCTCAATGCTCCATGAAACCTGTCATCACAATGCACCATGCCCATCATCATGATGCTTCATGCCTTTGTCATCACAATAAAATCAACATGCTCCATGACCTCTGTCATCACAATGCTCCAAATCCTTGTGATCAAAATGTTCCATATCACTTGTCCTCACAACGCCCCATGACGCTCATCATCACAATTATCCATGGTCTTCTCATCACAATGCTCCATGACACTTGTCATCACAATGTTCCATAACCCCTCTAATCGCAAAGCTCTCTGACAATTGTCATCGCAGTGTACCATGACCCTTGTCATCACAATGCTCCATGCGCTTGTCATCACAATACTTCTTTACCACTGTCATTCACAATCCTCCATGAACGTTGGCATCACATTACCTCATGCCCTTGTCATCACAATGCTCCATGCTCCTTGAAATCAAAATGATCCATGACCTCTGTCATCACAATGCTCCAAACCCTTGTGATCACAATTTTCCATAACACTTGTCTTCAAAACGCTCCATGATTCCTTTCATCACAATACTCCATGCACTTGTCATCACAATGCTCCATGAACTTTGTCATCACAAGGCTCAATACACATGTCATCACAATGCTCCCTGACACTTGTCATCAAAATGCTCCTTGAAACCTATCATGAAAAGTCTCCATGCCTTTTTCATCACAATGCTCCATGCCCTTTTCATCACAATGCTCCAGGCCATTGTCATCACAATACTCCACAAGCTTCTCATCACAATGCTCCATAACCTGTGTCATCACAATCCTCCATGACACTTGGCATCACAATGCTCCATTCCATTGTCATCACAATGGAGCATGACATATGTCATCACAATGCTCCCTGACACCTGTCTTCACAATACTCCATGACATTGCCATCACAATACTCCATGCCCTTGTCATCACAATGCTCCATGACCGCTGTCATCACAAAGTTCCATGACTCCAGTCATCACAATGCTTCATGTCTCTTGTCATCACAATGGTCCATGCCCTCATCATCACAAGGCTCTCTGACATTTGTCACCACAATGCTCCATGAACTTTTCATCACAAAGCTCCTTGACCCATGCCATCAAAATGCTCAATTCCTTTGTCAGCACAATGCTCCATGACCCTTGTCATCACAATGCTCCATGCCCATGTCAGCAAAATGCTCCATGACCCATGTCATCACAATAAGCCATGCGATTGTCAACACAATGCTCTACAACATTGTCATCACAATGCTCCATAAAACTTGTCATCACAATGCTCCATTCACTTCTCATCAACATGCTCTCTCACAACTGATATCACAAGGTTCCATCACTAGTCATCACAATAATCCCTCACCCCTGTCATCACAATGTTCCATGACCCCTGTCATCAAAATGCTACATGCCCTTATCCTCACAATGCTCCATGACCCCTGACATCACAATGTTCCATAACCTCTGTCATCAAAATATTCCTGGACACTTTTCATCAAATTGCTCCTTGATCCTGTCATCACAATGCTTCCTGCCCTTCTCATCACAATGCACAACGCCCTTGTCATCAAAGTGCTCCATAACCTTTGTCATCACAAAGCTCCATGACCCTTGGCATCACAATGCTCCATGACGCTTGTCATCACAATGCTCGATGCCCTTCTCATCACAATACTCCATGGCTTTGTCATTACAATCCTCCATTACCCACGTATCACAGTGTTCCGGGGCCTTTTCATCACAATGCTCCATGTCCACGCTCATCATAATAATCCATGAAACATTTCAGACTTATGCTCCATGACCCCTGACATCACAATGTTCCACGGCCTTGTCATCACAAGGCTCCATGACCCTTGTCATCACAATGCTCCAAGACCACTGTTATCGCAATGCTCCATGCCCTTATCATCACAAAGCTCCATGACGCATGTCATCAGTATGCTCCATGGCTTTCTCATCACAATGCTCCATGCCCTTGTCATCACAATGCTGCAAGACCCCTGTAATCACAAAGCTCCATGCCGCTTTTCATCTCAATGCTCCATGAACACTGTCATCACAATGCACCATGCCCTTCATCATAATGCTTCATGCTATTGCCATCACAATGAAATCAAAATGCACCAAGACCTCTGTCATCATAATATTCCAAACCCTTGTGATCACATTGTTCCATAACACTTGTCATCACAACGCCCCATGATGCTCCTCATCACAATTATCCATGGTCTTCTCATCACAATGCTCCATGCCTTTGTCATCACAATGCTCAATACACTTGCCATCACAATGCTCCCTGACACTTGTCGTCAGTATGCTCCTTGAACCCTGTCATGACAAGGCCCCGTGTTATTTCATCGCAATGATCCATGCCCTTTTCATCACCATGCTCCAAGACCCCTGTAATGACAATGCTCCATGCCCTTTTGATCACAAAGCTCCATGACCCCTGTCATCACAATGCTACATGCCCTTATCATCACAATGCTCCATCACTCCTGACATCACAATGTTCCATGACACTTGTCATCAAAATATTCCATGACCCTTTTCATCAAATTGCTCCATGACCCTGTCATCACAATGCTCCCTGCCCTTCTCATCACAGTGCACCACACACTTGTCATCAAAATGCTCCATGACCTTTGTCATCACAAACCTCCATGACCCTTGGCATCACAGTGCTCCATGCCATTGTCATCACAATGCTCCATGAACCCTCTTATCACATTGCTCCATGCCCTTTTCATCACAAAGCTCCATGACGCTTGTCATCACAATGCTTGATGCACTTCTCATCACAATGCTTCATGCCCTTCTCATTACAATGCTCCATGACCCATGTATCACAGTGTTCCGTGCCCTTGTCATCACAGTGCTCCATACCCACTCTCATCACAATAATCCATGAAACTTTTCAGACCAATGTTCCATGTCCTTGTCATCACAATGCTCCATTGCCCCTGTCATAACAATGCTCCATGACCCCTGGCATCACAATATTCCATGGCCTTGTCATAACACTTCCCCATGACCCTTGTCATCACAAAGCTCCATGACACATGTCATCAGAATGCTCCATGGCTTTCTCATCACAAAGCTCCATGACACATGTCATCAGAATGCTCCATGGCTTTCTCATCACAATGCTACATGCCCTTGTCATCTCAATGCTCCATGAACCCTGTCATCACAATGCTCCATGCCATTGTCATCACAATGCTCAATACACTTGCCATCACAATGCTCCCTGACACTTGTCGTCAGTATGCTCCTTGAACCCTGTCATGACAAGGCTCCGTGTTATTTCATCACAATGATCCATGCCCTTTTCATCACAATGCTCCAAGACCCCTGTAATGACAATGCTCCATGCCCTTGTGATCACAAAGCTCCATGACCCCGGTCATCACAATGCTACATGCCCTTATCATCACAATGCTCCATCACTCCTGCCATCACAATGTTCCATGACACTTGTCATCAAAATAATACATGACACTTTTCATCAAATTGCTCCATGACCCTGTCATCACAATGCTCCCTGCCCTTCTCATCACAGTGAACCACACACTTGTCATCAAAATGCTCCATGACCTTTGTCATCACAAACCTCCATGACCCTTGGCATCACAGTGCTCCATGCCATTGTCATCACAATGCTCCAGGAACCCTCTTATCACATTGCTCCATGCCCTTTTCATCACAAAGCTCCATGACGCTTGTCATCACAATGCTTGATGCACTTCTCATCACAATGCTTCATGCCCTTCTCATTACAATGCTCCATGACCCATGTATCACAGTGTTCCGTGCCCTTGTCATCACAGTGCTCCATGCCCACTCTCATCACAATAATCCATGAAACATTTCAGACCAATGTTCCATGCCCTTGTCATCACAATGCTCCATTGCCGCTGTCATAAAAATGCTCCATGACCCCTGGCATCAAAATATTCCATGGCCTTGTCATAACACTTCCCCATGACCCTTGTCGTCACAAAGCTCCATGACACATGTCATCAGAATGCTCCATGGCTTTCTCATCACAATGCTCCATGCCCTTGTCATCTCAATGCTCCATGAACCCTGTCATCACAATGCACCATGCCCATCATCATAATGCTTCATGCTATTGTCATCACAATGAAATCAACATGCTCCATGACCTCTGTCATCACAATGCTCCAAACCCTTGTGATCAAAATGTTCCATATCACTTGTCCTCACAACGCCCCATGACGCTCATCATCACAATTATCCATGGTCTTCTCATCACAATGCTCCATGACACTTGTCATCACAATGTTCCATAACCCCTCTAATCACAATGCTCTCTGACAATTTTCATCGCAGTGTACCATGACCCTTGTCATCACAATGCCCCATGCCTATGTCAGCAAAATGCTACATGACTTGTCATCACAATGCTCCATGCGCTTGTCATCACAATATTTCTTTACCATTGTCATTCACAATCCTCCATGAACATTAGCATCACATTCCTTCATGCCCTTGTCATCACAATGCTCCATGCTCCTTGAAATCAAAATGATCCATGACCTCTGTCATCACAATGCTCCAAACCCTTGTGATCACAATTTTCCATAACACTTGTCATCAAAACGCTCCATGATTCCTTTCATCACAATACTCCATGCACTTGTCATCACAATGCTCCATGAACTTTGTCATCACAAGGCTCAATACACATGTCATCACAATGCTCCCTGACACTTGTCGTCAAAATGCTCCTTGAAACCTACCATGAAAAGTCTCCATGCATTTTTCATCACAATGCTCCATGCCCTTTTCATCACAATGCTCCATGCCATTGACATCACAAAACTCCACAAGCTTGTCATCACAATGCTCCATAACCTTTGTCATCACACTCCTCCATGACACTTCGCATCACAATGCTCCATTCCATTGTCATCACAATGGAGCATGACATATGTCATCACAATGCTCTCTGGCACTTGTCTTCACAATACTCCATGACCTTGTCATCACAATACTCCATGCCCTTGTCATCACAATGCTCCATGACCGCTGTCATCACAATGTTCCGTGACTCCAGTCATCACAATGCTTCATGACTCTTGTCATCACAATGGTCCATGCCCTCGTCATCACAAGGCTCTCTGACATTTGTCACCACAATGCTCCATGAACATTTCATCATAAAGCTCCTTGACCCATGCCATCACAATGTTCAATTCCTTTGTCATCACAATGCTCCATTACCCTTGTCATCACAATGCTCCATGCCCATGTCAGCAAATTGCTCCATGACCCATGTCATCACAATAAGCCATGTGCTTGTCAACACAATGCCCTACAACATTGTCATCACAGTGCTCCATAAAATTGTCATCACAATGCTCCATTCACTTCTCATAAAAATGCTCTCTCACAACTGATATCACAAGGTTCCATCGCTAGTCATCACAATAAACCCTCACCCCTGTCATCACAATGTTCCATGACCCCTGTCATCACAATGCTACATGCCCTTATCCTCACAATGCTCCATGACCCCTGACATCACAATGTTCCATAACCTCTGTCATCAAAATATTCCTGGACAATTTTCATCAAATTGCTCCTTGATCCTGTCATCTCAGTGCTTCCTTCCCTTCTCATCACAATGCACAACGCCCTTGTCATCAAAATGCTCCATAACCTTTGTCATCACAAAGCTCCATGACCCTTGGCATCACAAGGCTCCATGACGCTTGTCATCACCATGCTCGATGCCCTTCTCATCAAAATACTCCATGGCTTTGTCATTACAATCCTTCATGACCCATGTATCACAGTGTTCCGGGGCCTTTTCATCACAATGCTCCATGTCCACGCTCATCATAATAATCCATGAAACATTTCAGACTTATGCCCCATGACCAATGACATCACAATATTCCACGGCCCTGTCATCACAAGGCTCCATGACCCTTGTCATCACAATGCTCTAAGACCCCTGTTATCACAAAGCTCCATGCCCTTATCATCACAAACCTCCATGACGCATGTCATCAGTATGCTCCATGGCTTTCTCATCACAATGTTCCATGCCCTTGTCATCACAATGCTTCAAGACCCCTGTAATCGCAAAGCTCCATGCCGCTTTTCATCTCAATGCTCCATGAACCCTGTCATCACAATGCACCATGCCCTTCATCATAATGCTTCATGCTATTGCCATCAGAGTGACATCAAAATGCACCAAGACCTCTGTCATCATAATGCTCCAAACCCTTGTGATCACATTGTTCCATAACACTTGTCATCACAACGCCCCATGATGCTCCTCGTCACAATTATCCATGGTCTTCTCATCACAATGCTCCATGCCTTTGTCATCACAATGCTCAATACACTTGTCATCACAATGCTCCCTGACACTTTTTGTCAGTATGCTCCTTGTACCCTATCATGACAAGGCTCCATGTTATTTCATCACAGTGATCCATGCCCTTTTCATCACAATGCTCCAAGACCCCTGTAATGACAATGCTCCATGCCCTTGTGATCACAAAGCTCCATGACCCCTGTCATCACAATGCTACATGCCCTTATCATCACAATGCTCCATCACTCCTGCCATCACAATGTTCCATGACACTTGTCATCAAAATAATACATGACACTTTTCATCAAATTGCTCCATGACCCTGTCATCACAATGCTCCCTGCCCTTCTCATCACAGTGAACCACACACTTGTCATCAAAATGCTCCATGACCTTTGTCATCACAAACCTCCATGACCCTTGGCATCACAGTGCTCCATGCCATTGTCATCACAATGCTCCAGGAACCCTCTTATCACATTGCTCCATGCCCTTTTCATCACAAAGCTCCATGACGCTTGTCATCACAATGCTTGATGCACTTCTCATCACAATGCTTCATGCCCTTCTCATTACAATGCTCCATGACCCATGTATCACAGTGTTCCGTGCCCTTGTCATCACAGTGCTCCATGCCCACTCTCATCACAATAATCCATGAAACATTTCAGACCAATGTTCCATGCCCTTGTCATCACAATGCTCCATTGCCCCTGTCATAACAATGCTCCATAACGCCTGGCATCACAATATTCCATGTCCTTGTCATAACACTTCCCCATGACTCTTGTCATCACAAAGCTCCATGACACATGTCATCAGAATGCTCCATGGCTTTCTCATCGCAATGCTCCATGCGCTTGTCATCTCAATGCTCCATGAACCCTGTCATCACAATGCACCATGCCCATCATCATAATGCTTCATGCCTTTGTCATCACAATAAAATCAACATGCTCCATGACCTCTGTCATCACAATGCTCCAAACCCTTGTGATCAAAATGTTCCATATCACTTGTCCTCACAACGCCCCATGACGCTCATCATCACAATTATCCATGGTCTTCTCATCACAATGATCCATGACATTTGTCATCACAATGTTCCATAACCCATCTAATCACAATGCTCTCTGACAATTGTCATCGCAGTGTACCATGACCCTTGTCATCACAATGCTCCATGCCTATGTCAGCAAAATGCTACATGACTTGTCATCACAATGCTCCATGCACTTGTCATCACAATACTTCTTTACCATTGTCATTCACAATCCTCCATGAACATTAGCATCACATTACTTCATGCCCTTGTCATCACAATGCTCCATGCTCCTTGAAATCAAAATGATCCATGACCTCTGTCATGAAAATGCTCCAAACACTTGTGATCACAATTTTCCATAACACTTGTCTTCAAAACGCTCCAGAATTCCTTTCATCACAATACTCCATGCACTTGTCATCACAATGCTCCATGAACTTTGTCATCACATGGCTCAATACACATGTCATCACAATGCTCCCTGACACTTGTCGTCAAAATGCTCCTTGAAACCTATCATGAAATGTCTCCATGCCTTTTCATCACAATACTCCATGCCCTTTTCATCACATTGCTCCATGCCATTGTCATCACAATACTCCATAAGCTTGTCATCACAATGCTCCATATCCTTTGTCATCACAATCCTCCATGACACTTGGCATCACAATGCTCCATTCCATTGTCATCACAATGCAGCATGACATATGTCATCACAATGCTCCCTGACACCTGTCTTCACAATACTCCATGACCTTTTCATCACAATACTCCATGCCCTTGTCATCACAATGCTCCATGACCGCAGTCATCACAATGTTCCGTGACTCCAGTCATCACAATGCTTCATGACTCTTGTCATCACAATGGTCCATGCCCTCGTCATCACAAGGCTCTCTGACATTTGTCACCACAATGCTCCATGTACGTTTCATCACAAAGCTCCTTGACCCATGCCATCACAACGCTCCATTCCTTTGTCAGCACAATGCTCCATGACCCTTGTCATCACAATGCTCCATGCCCATGTCAGCAAAATGCTCCATGACCCATGTCATCACAATATGCTATGCGCTTGTCAACACAGTGCTCTACAACATTGTCCTCACAATGCTCTATAAAACATGTCATCACAATGCTCCATTCACTTCTCATCAACATGCTCTCTCACAACAGATATCACAAGGTTCCATCACTAGTCATCACAATAATCCCTCACCCCCGTCATCACAATGTTCCATGACCCCTGTCATCACAATGCTACATGCCCTTATCCTCACAATGCTCCATGACCCCTGACATCACAATGTTCCATAACCTCTGTCATCAAAATATTCCTGGACACTTTTCATCAAATTGCTCCTTGATCCTGTCATCACAATGCTTCCTGCCCTTCTCATCACAATGCACAACGCCCTTGTCATCAAAATGCTCCATAACCTTTGTCATCACAAAGCTCCATGACCCTTGGCATCACAATGCTCCATGACGCTTGTCATCACAATGCTCGATGCCCTTCTCATCAAAATACTCCATGGCTTTGTCATTACAATCCTCCATGACCCATATATCACAGTGTTCCGGGGCCTTTTCATCACAATGCTCCATGTCCATGCTCATCATAATAATCCATGAAACATTTCAGACTTATGCTCCATGAACCCTGACATCACAATGTTCCACGGCCTTGTCATCACAAGGCTCCATGACCCTTGTCATCACAATGCTCCAAGACCCCTGTTATCGCAATACTCCATGCCCTTGTCATCACAATGCTCCATGACCGTTGTCATCACAATGTTCCGTGACTCCAGTCATCACAATGCTTCATGACTCTTGTTATCACAATGGTCCATGCCCTCGTCATCACAAGGCTCTCTGACATTTGTCACAACAATGCTCCATGAACTTTTCATCACAAAGCTCCTTGACCCATGCCATCACAATGCTCCATTCCTTTGTCAGCACAATGCTCCATGACCCTTGTCATCACAATGCTCCATGCCCATGTCAGCAAAATGCTCCATGACGCATGTCATCACAGTAAGCCATCCGGTTGTCAACACAATGCTCTACAACATTGTCATCACAATGCTCCATAAAACTTGTCATCACAATGCTCCATTCACTTCTCATCAAAATGCTCTCTGACAACTGATATCACAAGGTTCCATCACTAGTCATCACAATAATCCCTAACCCCTGTCATCACAATATTCCATGACCCCGGTCATCACAATGCTACTTGCCCTTATCCTCACAATGCTTCTTGACCCCTGACATCACAATGTTCCGTAACCTCTGTCATCAAAATATTCCTTGACACTTTTCATCACATTGCTCCTTGATCCTGTCATCACAGTGCGTCCTGACCTTCTCATCACAATGTACAACGCCCTTGTCATCCAAATGCTCCATAACCTTTGTCATCACAAAGCTCCATGACCCTTGGCATCACAATGCTCCATGACGCTTGTCATCACAATGCTCGATGCCCTTCTCATCAAAATACTCCATGGCTTTGTCATTACAATCCTCCATGACCCATGTATCACAGTGTTACGTGGCCTTCTCATCACAATGTTCCATGTCCACGCTCATCATAATAATCCATGAAACATTTCAGACTTATGCTCCATGACTCCTGACATCACAATATTCCACGGCCTTGTCATCACAAGTCTGAATGACCCTTGTCATCACAATGCACCAAGACCCCTGTTATCGCAAAGCTCCATGCCCTTATCATCACAAAGCTCCATGACGCATGTCATCAGTATGCTCCATGGCTTTCTCATCACAATGCTCCATGCCCTTGTCATCACAATGCTTCAAGACCCCTGTAATCACAAAGCTCCATGCCGCTTTTCATCTCAATGCTCCATGAACCCTGTCATCACAATGCACCATGCCCTTCATCATAATGCTTCATGCTATTGCCATCACAGTGAAATCAAAATGCACCAAGACCTCTGTCATCATAATGCTCCAAACCCTTGTGATCAAATTGTTCCATAACACTTGTCATCACAACGCCCCATGATGCTCCTCATCACAATTATCCATGGTCTTCTCATCACAATGCTCCATGCCTTTGTCATCACAATGCTCAATACACTTGCCATCACAATGCTCCCTGACACTTGTCGTCAGTATGCTCCTTGAACCCTGTCATGACAAGGCTCCGTGTTATTTCATCACAATGATCCATGCCCTTTTCATCACAATGCTCCAAGACCCCTCTAATGACAATGCTCCATGCCCTTGTCATCACAAACCTCCATGACCCTTGGCATCACAGTGCTCCATGCCATTGTCATCACAATGCTCCAGGAACCCTCTTATCACATTGCTCCATGCCCTTTTCATCACAAAGCTCCATGACGCTTGTCATCACAATGCTTGATGCACTTCTCATCACAATGCTTCATGCCCTTCTCATTACAATGCTCCATGACCCATGTATCACAGTGTTCCGTGCCCTTGTCATCACAGTGCTCCATGCCCACTCTCATCACAATAATCCATGAAACTTTTCAGACCAATGTTCTATGCCCTTGTCATCACAATGCTCCAAGACCCCTGTTATCGCAATACTCCATGCCCTTGTCATCACAATGCTCCATGACCGTTGTCATCACAATGTTCCGTGACTCCAGTCATCACAATGCTTCATGACTCTTGTTATCACAATGGTCCATGCCCTCATCATCACAAGGCTCTCTGACATTTGTCACCACAATGCTCCATGAACTTTTCATCACAAAGCTCCTTGACCCATGCCATCAAAATGCTCAATTCCTTTGTCAGCACAATGCTCCATGACCCTTGTCATCACAATGCTCCATGCCCATGTCAGCAAAATGCTCCATGACCCATGTCATCACAATAAGCCATGCGCTTGTCAACACAGTGCTCTACAACATTGTCATCACAATGCTCTATAAAACTTGTCATCACAATGCTCCATTCACTTCTCTTCAAAATGCTCTCTCACAACTGATATCACAAGGTTCCATCACTAGTCATCACAATAATCCCTCACCCCTGTCATCACAATGTTCCATGACCCCTGTCATCACAACGCTACATGCCCTTATCCTCACAATGCTCCATGACCCCTGACATCACAATGTTCCATAACCTCTGTCATCAAAATATTCCTGGACACTTTTCATCAAATTGCTCCTTGATCCTGTCATCACAATGCTTCCTGCCCTTCTCATCTCCATGCACAACGCCCTTGTCATCAAAATGCTCCATAACCTTTGTCATCACAAAGCTCCATGACCCTTGGCATCACAATGCTCCATGACGCTTGTCAACACAATGCTCGATGCCCTTCTCATCAAAATACTCCATGGCTTTGTCATTACAATCCTCCATGACCCATGTATCACAGTGTTCCGTGGCCTTTTCATCACAATATTCCATGTCCACGCTCATCATAATAATCCATGAAACATTTCAGACTTATGCCCCATGACCAATGACATCACAATATTCCACGGCCCTGTCATCACAAGGCTCCATGACCCTTGTCATCACAATGCTCTAAGACCCCTGTTATCACAAAGCTCCATGCCCTTATCATCACAAACCTCCATGACGCATGTCATCAGTATGCTCCATGGCTTTCTCATCACAATGTTCCATGCCCTTGTCATCACAATGCTTCAAGACCCCTGTAATCGCAAAGCTCCATGCCGCTTTTCATCTCAATGCTCCATGAACCCTGTCATCACAATGCACCATGCCCTTCATCATAATGCTTCATGCTATTGCCATCAGAGTGAAATCAAAATGCACCAAGACCTCTGTCATCATAATGCTCCAAACCCTTGTGATCACATTGTTCCATAACACTTGTCATCACAACGCCCCATGATGCTCCTCGTCACAATTATCCATGGTCTTCTCATCACAATGCTCCATGCCTTTGTCATCACAATGCTCAATACACTTGTCATCACAATGCTCCCTGACACTTTTTGTCAGTATGCTCCTTGTACCCTATCATGACAAGGCTCCGTGTTATTTCATCACAGTGATCCATGCCCTTTTCATCACAATGCTCCAAGACCCCTGTAATGACAATGCTCCATGCCCTTGTGATCACAAAGCTCCATGACCCCTGTCATCACAATGCTACATGCCCTTATCATCACAAGGCTCCATCACTCCTGACATCACAATGTTCCATGACATTTGTCATCAAAATATTCCATGACCCTTTTCATCAAATTGCTCCATGACCCTGTCATCACAATGCTCCCTGCCCTTCTCATCACAGTGCACCACACACTTGTCATCAAAATGCTCCATGACTTTGTCATCACAAACCTCCATGACCCTTGGCATCACAGTGCTCCATGCCATTGTCATCACAATGCTCCAGGAACCCTCTTATCACATTGCTCCATGCCCTTTTCATCACAAAGCTCCATGACGCTTGTCATCACAATGCTTCATGCCCTTCTCATTACAATGCTCCATGACCCATGTATCACAGTGTTCCGTGCCCTTGTCATCACAGTGCTCCATGCCCACTCTCATCACAATAATCCATGAAACTTTTCAGACCAATGTTCCATGCCCTTGTCATCACAATGCTCCATTGCCCCTGTCATAACAATGCTCCATGACGCCTGGCATCACAATATTCCATGGCCTTGTCATAACACTTCCCCATGACTCTTGTCATCACAAAGCTCCATGACACATGTCATCAGAATGCTCCATGGCTTTCTCATCACAATGCTCCATGCGCTTGTCATCTCAATGCTCCATGAACCCTGTCATCACAATGCACCATGCCCATCATCATAATGCTTCATGCCTTTGTCATCACAATAAAATCAACATGCTCCATGACCTCTGTCATCACAATGCTCCAAACCCTTGTGATCAAAATGTTCCATATCACTTGTCCTCACAACGCCCCATGACGCTCATCATCACAATTATCCATGGTCTTCTCATCACAATGATCCATGACATTTGTCATCACAATGTTCCATAACCCATCTAATCACAATGCTCTCTGACAATTGTCATCGTAGTGTACCATGACACTTGTCATCACAATGCTCCATGCCTATGTCAGCAAAATGCTACATGACTTGTCATCACAATGCTCCATGCACTTGTCATCACAATACTTCTTTACCATTGTCATTCACACTCCTCCATGAACATTAGCATCACATTACTTCATGCCCTTGTCATCACAATGCTCCATGCTCCTTGAAATCAAAATGATCCATGACCTCTGTCATCACAATGCTCCAAACCCTTGTGATCACAATTTTCCATAACACTTGTCTTCAAAACGCTCCATGATTCCTTTCATCACAATATTCCATGCACTTGTCATCACAATGCTCCATGAACTTTGTCATCACATGGCTCAATACACATGTCATCACAATGCTCCCTGACACTTGTCGTCAAAATGCTCCTTGAAACCTATCATGAAATGTCTCCATGCCTTTTCATCACAATACTCCATGCCCTTTTCATCACATTGCTCCATGCCATTGTCATCACAATACTCCACAAGCTTGTCATCACAATGCTCCATATCCTTTGTCATCACAATCCTCCATGACATTTGGCATCACAATGCTCCATTCCATTGTCATCACAATGGAGCATGACATATGTCATCACAATGCTCCCTGACACCTGTCTTCACAATACTCCATGACCTTTTCATCACAATACTCCATGCCCTTCTCATCACAATGCTCCATGACCGCTGTCATCACAATGTTCCGTGACTCCAGTCATCACAATGCTTCATGACTCTTGTCATCACAATGGTCCATGCCCTCGTCATCACAAGGCTCTCTGACATTTGTCACCACAATGCTCCATGTACGTTTCATCACAAAGCTCCTTGACCCATGCCATCACAACGCTCCATTCCTTTGTCAGCAAAATGCTCCATGACCCTTGTCATCACAGTGCTCCATGCCCATGTCAGCAAAATGCTCCATGACCCATGTCATCACAATAAGCCATGCACTTGTCAACACAATGCCCTACAACATTGTCATCACTATGCTCCATAAAACTTGTCATCACAATGCTCCATTCACTTCTCATCAAAATGCTCTCTGACAACTGATATCACAAGGTTCCATCACGAGTCATCACAATAATCCCTCACCCCTGTCATCACAATGTTCCATGACCCCTGTCATCACAATGCTACATGCCCTTATCCTCACAATGCTCCATGACCCCTGACATCACAATGATCCGTAACCTCTGTCATCAAAATATTCCTTGACACTTTTCATCAAATTGCTCCTTGATCCTGTCATCACAAAGCTTCCTGCCCTTCTCATCACAATGCACAACGCCCTTGTCATCAAAATGCTCCATAACCTTTGTCATCACAAAGCTCCATGACCCTTGGCATCACAATGCTCCATGACGCTTGTCATCACAATGCTCGATGCACTTTTCATCAAAATACTCCATGGCTTTGTCATTACAATCCTCCATGGCCCGTGTATCAGTGTGTTACGTGGCCTTTTCATCACAATGCTCCATGTCCACGCTCATCATAATAATCCATGAAACATTTCAGACTTATGCTCCATGACCCCTTACATCACAATGTTCCACGGCCTTGTCATCACAAGGCTCCATGACCCTTGTCATCACAATGCTCCAATACCACTGTTATCGCAATGCTCCATGCCTTTATCATCACAAAGCTCCATGACGCATATCATCAGTATGCATCATGGATTTCTCATCACAATGCTCCATGCCCTTGTCATCACAATGCTTCAAGACCCCTGTAATCACAAAGCTCCATGCCGCTTTTCATCTCAATGCTCCATGAACCCTGTCATCAAAATGCACCATGCCCTTCATCATAATGCTTCATGCTATTGCCATCACAGTGAAATCAAAATGCACCAAGACCTCTGTCATCATAATGCTCCAAACCCTTGTGATCACATTGTTCCATAACACTTGTCATCACAACGCCCCATGATGCTCCTCATCACAATTATCCATGGTCTTCTCATCACAATGCTCCATGCCATTGTCATCACAATGCTCAATACACTTGCCATCACAATGCTCCCTGACACTTGTCGTCAGTATGCTCCTTGAACCCTGTCATGACAAGGCTCCGTGTTATTTCATCACAATGATCCATGCCCTTTTCATCACAATGCTCCAAGACCCCTATAATGACAATGCTTCATGCCCTTGTGATCACAAACTTCATGACCCCTGTCACCACAATGCTACATGCCCTTATCATCACAATGCTCCATCACTCCTGACATCACAATGTTCCATGACACTTGTCATCAAAATATTCCATGACCCTTTTCATCAAATTGCTCCATGACCCTGTCATCACAATGCGCCCTGCCCTTCTCATCACAGTGCACCACACACTTGTCATCAAAATGCTCCATGACCTTTGTCATCACAAACCTCCATGACCCTTGGCATCACAGTGCTCCATGCCATTGTCATCACAATGCTCCAGGAACCCTCTTATCACATTGCTCCATGCCCTTTTCATCACAAAGCTCCATGACGCTTGTCATCACAATGCTTGATGCACTTCTCATCACAATGCTTCATGCCCTTCTCATTACAATGCTCCATGACCCATGTATCACAGTGTTCCGTGCCCATTTCATCACAGTGCTCCATGCTCACTCTAATCACAATAATCCATGAAAATTTCAGACCAATGTTCCATGCCCTTGTCATGACAATGCTCCATTGCCCCTGTCATAACAATGCTGCATGACCCCTGGCATCACAATATTCCATGGCCTTGTCATAACACTTCCCCATGACCCTTGTCATCACAAAGCTCCATGGCACATGTCATCAGAATGCTCCATGGCTTTCTCATCACAATGCTCCATGCCCTTGTCATCTCAATGCTCCATGAACCTTGTCATCACAATGCACCATGCCCATCATCATAATGCTTCATGCTATTGTCATCACAATGAAATCAACATGCTCCAAACCCTTGTGATCAAAATGTTCCATATCACTTGTCCTCACAACGCCCCATGACGCTCATCATCACAATTATCCATGTTCTTCTCATCACAATTCTCCATGACATTTGTCATCATAATGTTCCATAACCCCTCTAATCACAATGCTCTCTGACAATTGTCATCGCAGTGTACCATGACCCTTGTCATCACAATGCTCCATGCCTAGGTCAGCAAAATGCTACATGACATGTCATCACAATGCTCCATGCGCTTGTCATCACAATACTTCTTTACCATTGTCATTCACAATCCTCCATGAACATTGGCATCACATTACTTCATGCCCTTGTCATCACAATGCTCCATGCTCCTTGAAATCAAAATGATCCATGACCTCTGTCATCACAGTGCTCCAAACCCTTGTGATCACAATTTTCCATAACACTTGTCATCAAAACGCTCCATGATTCCTTTCATCACAATACTCCATGCACTTGTCATCACAATGCTCCATGAACTTTGTCATCACAAGGCTCAATACACATGTCATCACAATGCTCCCTGACACTTGTCGTCAAAATGCTCCTTGAAACCTATCATGAAAAGTCTCCATGCCTTTTTCATCACAATGCTCCATGCCCTTTTCATCACAATGCTCCAGGCCATTGTCATCACAAAACTCCACAAGCTTCTCATCACAATGCTCCATAACCTTTGTCATCACAATCCTCCATGACACTTGGCATCACAATGCTCCATTCCATTGTCATCACAATGGAGCATGACATATGTCATCACAATGCTCCCTGACACCTGTCTTCACAATACTCCATGACATTGTCATCACAATACTCCATGCCCTTGTCATCACAATGCTCCATGACCGCTGTCATCACAATGTTCCGTGACTCCGTCATCACAATGCTTCATGACTCTTGTCATCACAATGGTCCATGCCCTCGTCCTCACAAGGCTCTCTGACATTTGTCACCAAAATGCTCCATGAAATTTTCATCACAAAGCTCCTTGACCCATGCCATCACAATGCTCCATTCCTTTGTCAGCACGATGCTCCATGACCCTTGTCATCACAATGCTCCATGCCCATGTCAGCAAAATGCTCCATGACCCATGTCATCACAATAAGCCATGCGCTTGTCAACACAATGCCCTACAACATTGTCATCACAATGCTCCATAAAACTTGTCATCACAATGCTCCATTCACTTCTCATCAACATGCTCTCTCACAACTGATATCACAAGGTTCCATCACTAGTCATCACAATAATCCCTCACCCCTGTCATCACAATGTTCCATGACCCCTGTCATCAAAATGCTACATGCCCTTATCCTCACAATGCTCCATGACCCCTGACATCACAATGTTCCATAACCTCTGTCATCAAAATATTCCTGGACACTTTTCATCAAATTGCTCCTTGATCCTGTCATCACAATGCTTCCTGCCCTTCTCATCACAATGCACAACGCCCTTGTCATCAAAGTGCTCCATAACCTTTGTCATCACAAAGCTCCATGACCCTTGGCATCACAATGCTCCATGACGCTTGTCATCACAATGCTCGATGCCCTTCTCATCAAAATACTCCATGGCTTTGTCATTACAATCCTCCATTACCCACGTATCACAGTGTTCCGGGGCCTTTTCATCACAATGCTCCATGTCCACGCTCATCATAATAATCCATGAAACATTTCAGACTTATGCTCCATGACCCCTGACATCACAATGTTCCACAGCCTTGTCATCACAAGGCTCCATGACCCTTGTCATCACAATGCTCCAAGACCCCGGTTATCGCAATGCTCCATGCCCTTATCATCACAAAGCTCCATGACGCATGTCATCAGTATGCTCCATGGCTTTCTCATCACAATGCTCCATGCCCTTGTCATCACAATGCTGCAAGACCCCTGTAATCACAAAGCTCCATGCCGCTTTTCATCTCAATGCTCCATGAACACTGTCATCACAATGCACCATGCCCTTCATCATAATGCTTCATGCTATTGCCATCACAATGAAATCAAAATGCACCAAGACCTCTGTCATCATAATGTTCCAAACCCTTGTGATCACATTGTTCCATAACACTTGTCATCACAACGCCCCATGATGCTCCTCATCACAATTATCCATGGTCTTCTCATCACAATGCTCCATGCCTTTGTCATCACAATGCTCAATACACTTGCCATCACAATGCTCCCTGACACTTGTCGTCAGTATGCTCCTTGAACCCTGTCATGACAAGGCTCCGTGTTATTTCATCGCAATGATCCATGCCCTTTTCATCACCATGCTCCAAGACCCCTGTAATGACAATGCTCCATGCCCTTTTGATCACAAAGCTCCATGACCCCTGTCATCACAATGCTACATGCCCTTATCATCACAATGCTCCATCACTCCTGACATCACAATGTTCCATGACACTTGTCATCAAAATATTCCATGACCCTTTTCATCAAAATGCTCCATGACCCTGTCATCACAATGCTCCCTGCCCTTCTCATCACAGTGCACCACACACTTGTCATCAAAATGCTCCATGACCTTTGTCATCACAAACCTCCATGACCCTTGGCATCACAGTGCTCCATGCCATTGTCATCACAATGCTCCAGGAACCCTCTTATCACATTGCTCCATGCCCTTTTCATCACAAAGCTCCATGACGCTTGTCATCACAATGCTTGATGCACTTCTCATCACAATGCTTCATGCCCTTCTCATTACAATGCTCCATGACCCATGTATCACAGTGTTCCGTGCCCTTGTCATCACAGTGCTCCATGCCCACTCTCATCACAATAATCCATGAAACTTTTCAGACCAATCTTCCATGACCTTGTCATCACAATGCTCCATTGCCCCTGTCATAACAATGCTCCATGACCCCTGGCATCACAATATTCCATGGCCTTGTCATAACACTTCCCCATGACCCTTGTCATCACAAAGCTCCATGACACATGTCATCAGAATGCTCCATGGCTTTCTCATCACAAAGCTCCATGACACATGTCATCAGAATTCTCCATGGCTTTCTCATCACAATGCTACATGCCCTTGTCATCTCAATGCTCCATGAACCCTGTCATCACAATGCACCATGCCCATCATCATAATGCTTCATGCTATTGTCATCACAATGAAATCAACATGCTCCATGACCTCTGTCATCACAATGCTCCAAACCCTTGTGATCAAAATGTTCCATATCACTTGTCCTCACAACGCCCCATGACGCTCATCATCACAATTATCCATGGTCTTTTCATCACAATGCTCCATGACATTTTTTATCACAATGTTCCATAACCCCTCTAATCACAATGCTCTCTGACAATTGTCATCGCAGTGTACCATGACCCTTGTCATCACAATGCTCCATGCCTAGGTCAGCAAAATGCTACATGACATGTCATCACATTGCTCCATGCGCTTGTCATCACAATACTTCTTTACCATTGTCATTCACAATCCTCCATGAACATTGGCATCACATTACTTCATGCCCTTGTCATCACAATGCTCCATGCTCCTTGAAATCAAAATGATCCATGACCTCTGTCATCACAATGCTCCAAACCCTTGTGATCACAATTTTCCATAACACTTGTCATCAAAACGCTCCATGATTCCTTTCATCACAATACTCCATGCACTTGTCATCACAATGCTCCATGAACTTTGTCATCACAAGGCTCAATACACATGTCATCACAATGCTCCCTGACACTTGTCGTCAAAATGCTTCTTGAAACCTATCATGAAAAGTCTCCATGCCTTTTTCATCACAATGCTCCATGCCCTTTTCATCACAATGCTCCAGGCCATTGTCATCACAATACTCCACAAGCTTCTCATCACAATGCTCCATAACCTTTGTCATCACAATCCTCCATGACACTTGTCATCACAATGCTTGATGCACTTCTCATCACAATGCTTCATGCCCTTCTCATTACAATGCTCCATGACCCATGTATCACAGTGTTCCGTGCCCTTGTCATCACAGTGCTCCATGCCCACTCTCATCACAATAATCCATGAAACTTTTCAGACCAATGTTCTATGCCCTTGTCATCACAATGCTCCATTGCCCCTGTCATAACAATTCTCCATGACCCCTGGCATCACAATATACCATGGCATTGTCATAACCCTTCCCCATGACTCTTGTCATCACAAAGCTCCATGACACATGTCATCAGAATGCTCCATGGGTTTCTCATCACAATGCTCCATGCCCTTGTCATCTCAATGCTCCATGAAACCTGTCATCACAATGCACCATGCCCATCATCATAATGCTTCATGCCTTTGTCATCACAATAAAATCAACATGCTCCATGACCTCTGTCATCACAATGCTCCAAATCCTTGTGATCAAAATGTTCCATATCACTTGTCCTCACAACGCCCCATGACGCTCATCATCACAATTATCCATGGTCTTCTCATCACAATGCTCCATGACACTTGTCATCACAATGTTCCATAACCCCTCTAATCGCAAAGCTCTCTGACAATTGTCATCGCAGTGTACCATGACCCTTGTCATCACAATGCTCCATGCGCTTGTCATCACAATACTTCTTTACCATTGTCATTCACAATCCTCCATGAACGTTGGCATCACATTACCTCATGCCCTTGTCATCACAATGCTCCATGCTCCTTGAAATCAAAATGATCCATGACCTCTGTCATCACAATGCTCCAAACCCTTGTGATCACAATTTTCCATAACACTTGTCATCAAAACGCTCCATGATTCCTTTCATCACAATACTCCATGCACTTGTCATCACAATGCTCCATGAACTTTGTCATCACAAGGCTCAATACACATGTCATCACAATGCTCCCTGACACTTGTCATCAAAATGCTCCTTGAAACCTATCATGAAAAGTCTCCATGCCTTTTTCATCACAATGCTCCATGCCCTTTTCATCACAATGCTCCAGGCCATTGTCATCACAATACTCCACAAGCTTCTCATCACAATGCTCCATAACCTTTGTCATCACAATCCTCCATGACACTTGGCATCACAATGCTCCATTCCATTGTCATCACAATGGAGCATGACATATGTCATCACAATGCTCCCTGACACCTGTCTTCACAATACTCCATGACCTTGCCATCACAATACTCCATGCCCTTGTCATCACAATGCTCCATGGCCGCTGTCATCACAAAGTTACGTGACTCCAGTCATCACAATGCTTCATGTCTCTTGTCATCACAATGGTCCATGCCCTCATCATCACAAGGCTCTCTGACATTTGTCACCACAATGCTCCATGAACTTTTCATCACAAAGCTCCTTGACCCATGCCATCAAAATGCTCAATTCCTTTGTCAGCACAATGCTCCATGACCCTTGTCATCACAATGCTCCATGCCCATGTCAGCAAAATGCTCCATGACCCATGTCATCACAATAAGCCATGCGATTGTCAACACAATGCTCTACAACATTGTCATCACAATGCTCCATAAAACTTGTCATCACAATGCTCCATTCACTTCTCATCAACATGCTCTCTCACAACTGATATCACAAGGTTCCATCACTAGTCATCACAACAATCCCTCACCCCTGTCATCACAATGTTCCATGACCCCTGTCATCAAAATGCTACATGCCCTTATCCTCACAATGCTCCATGACCCCTGACATCACAATGTTCCATAACCTCTGTCATCAAAATATTCCTGGACACTTTTCATCAAATTGCTCCTTGATCCTGTCATCACAATGCTTCCTGCCCTTCTCATCACAATGCACAACGCCCTTGTCATCAAAGTGCTCCATAACCTTTGTCATCACAAAGCTCCATGACCCTTGGCATCACAATGCTCCATGACGCTTGTCATCACAATGCTCGATGCCCTTCTCATCAAAATACTCCATGGCTTTGTCATTACAATCCTCCATTACCCACGTATCACAGTGTTCCGGGGCCTTTTCATCACAATGCTCCATGTCCACGCTCATCATAATAATCCATGAAACATTTCAGACTTATGCTCCATGACCCCTGACATCACAATGTTCCACGGCCTTGTCATCACAAGGCTCCATGACCCTTGTCATCACAATGCTCCAAGACCCCGGTTATCGCAATGTTCCATGCCCTTATCATCACAAAGCTCCATGACGCATGTCATCAGTATGCTCCATGGCTTTCTCATCACAATGCTCCATGCCCTTGTCATCACAATGCTGCAAGACCCCTGTAATCACAAAGCTCCATGCCGCTTTTCATCTCAATGCTCCATGAACACTGTCATCACAATGCACCATGCCCTTCATCATAATGCTTCATGCTATTGCCATCACAGTGAAATCAAAATGCACCAAGACCTCTGTCATCATAATGCTCCAAACCCTTGTGATCACATTGTTCCATAACACTTGTCATCACAACGCCCCATGATGCTCCTCATCACAATTATCCATGGTCTTCTCATCACAATGCTCCATGCCTTTGTCATCACAATGCTCAATACACTTGCCATCACAATGCTCCCTGACACTTGTCGTCAGTATGCTCCTTGAACCCTGTCATGACAAGGCTCCGTGTTATTTCATCGCAATGATCCATGCCCTTTTCATCACCATGCTCCAAGACCCCTGTAATGACAATGCTCCATGCCCTTTTGATCACAAAGCTCCATGACCCCTGTCATCACAATGCTACATGCCCTTATCATCACAATGCTCCATCACTCCTGACATCACAATGTTCCATGACACTTGTCATCAAAATATTCCATGACCCTTTTCATCAAATTGCTCCATGACCCTGTCATCACAATGCTCCCTGCCCTTCTCATCACAGTGCACCACACACTTGTCATCAAAATGCTCCATGACCTTTGTCATCACAAACCTCCATGACCCTTGGCATCACAGTGCTCCATGCCATTGTCATCACAATGCTCCAGGAACCCTCTTATCACATTGCTCCATGCCCTTTTCATCACAAAGCTCCATGACGCTTGTCATCACAATGCTTGATGCACTTCTCATCACAATGCTTCATGCCCTTCTCATTACAATGCTCCATGACCCATGTATCACAGTGTTCCGTGCCCTTGTCATCACAGTGCTCCATGCCCACTCTCATCACAATAATCCATGAAACTTTTCAGACCAATGTTCCATGACCTTGTCATCACAATGCTCCATTGCCCCTGTCATAACAATGCTCCATGACCCCTGGCATCACAATATTCCATGGCCTTGTCATAACACTTCCCCATGACCCTTGTCATCACAAAGCTCCATGACACATGTCATCAGAATGCTCCATGGCTTTCTCATCACAAAGCTCCATGACACATGTCATCAGAATGCTCCATGGCTTTCTCATCACAATGCTACATGCCCTTGTCATCTCAATGCTCCATGAACCCTGTCATCACAATGCACCATGCCCATCATCATAATGCTTCATGCTATTGTCATCACAATGAAATCAACATGCTCCATGACCTCTGTCATCACAATGCTCCAAACCCTTGTGATCAAAATGTTCCATATCACTTGTCCTCACAACGCCCCATGACGCTCATCATCACAATTATCCATGGTCTTTTCATCACAATGCTCCATGACATTTTTCATCACAATGTTCCATAACCCCTCTAATCACAATGCTCTCTGACAATTGTCATCGCAGTGTACCATGACCCTTGTCATCACAATGCTCCATGCCTAGGTCAGCAAAATGCTACATGACATGTCATCACATTGCTCCATGCGCTTGTCATCACAATACTTCTTTACCATTGTCATTCACAATCCTCCATGAACATTGGCATCACATTACTTCATGCCCTTGTCATCACAATGCTCCATGCTCCTTGAAATCAAAATGATCCATGACCTCTGTCATCACAATGCTCCAAACCCTTGTGATCACAATTTTCCATAACACTTGTCATCAAAACGCTCCATGATTCCTTTCATCACAATACTCCATGCACTTGTCATCACAATGCTCCATGAACTTTGTCATCACAAGGCTCAATACACATGTCATCACAATGCTCCCTGACACTTGTCGTCAAAATGCTTCTTGAAACCTATCATGAAAAGTCTCCATGCCTTTTTCATCACAATGCTCCATGCCCTTTTCATCACAATGCTCCAGGCCATTGTCATCACAATACTCCACAAGCTTCTCATCACAATGCTCCATAACCTTTGTCATCACAATCCTCCATGACACTTGTCATCACAATGCTTGATGCACTTCTCATCACAATGCTTCATGCCCTTCTCATTACAATGCTCCATGACCCATGTATCACAGTGTTCCGTGCCCTTGTCATCACAGTGCTCCATGCCCACTCTCATCACAATAATCCATGAAACTTTTCAGACCAATGTTCTATGCCCTTGTCATCACAATGCTCCATTGCCCCTGTCATAACAATTCTCCATGACCCCTGGCATCACAATATACCATGGCATTGTCATAACCCTTCCCCATGACTCTTGTCATCACAAAGCTCCATGACACATGTCATCAGAATGCTCCATGGGTTTCTCATCACAATGCTCCATGCCCTTGTCATCTCAATGCTCCATGAAACCTGTCATCACAATGCACCATGCCCATCATCATAATGCTTCATGCCTTTGTCATCACAATAAAATCAACATGCTCCATGACCTCTGTCATCACAATGCTCCAAATCCTTGTGATCAAAATGTTCCATATCACTTGTCCTCACAACGCCCCATGACGCTCATCATCACAATTATCCATGGTCTTCTCATCACAATGCTCCATGACACTTGTCATCACAATGTTCCATAACCCCTCTAATCGCAAAGCTCTCTGACAATTGTCATCGCAGTGTACCATGACCCTTGTCATCACAATGCTCCATGCGCTTGTCATCACAATACTTCTTTACCATTGTCATTCACAATCCTCCATGAACGTTGGCATCACATTACCTCATGCCCTTGTCATCACAATGCTCCATGCTCCTTGAAATCAAAATGATCCATGACCTCTGTCATCACAATGCTCCAAACCCTTGTGATCACAATTTTCCATAACACTTGTCATCAAAACGCTCCATGATTCCTTTCATCACAATACTCCATGCACTTGTCATCACAATGCTCCATGAACTTTGTCATCACAAGGCTCAATACACATGTCATCACAATGCTCCCTGACACTTGTCATCAAAATGCTCCTTGAAACCTATCATGAAAAGTCTCCATGCCTTTTTCATCACAATGCTCCATGCCCTTTTCATCACAATGCTCCAGGCCATTGTCATCACAATACTCCACAAGCTTCTCATCACAATGCTCCATAACCTTTGTCATCACAATCCTCCATGACACTTGGCATCACAATGCTCCATTCCATTGTCATCACAATGGAGCATGACATATGTCATCACAATGCTCCCTGACACCTGTCTTCACAATACTCCATGACCTTGCCATCACAATACTCCATGCCCTTGTCATCACAATGCTCCATGACCGCTGTCATCACAAAGTTCCGTGACTCCAGTCATCACAATGCTTCATGTCTCTTGTCATCACAATGGTCCATGCCCTCATCATCACAAGGCTCTCTGACATTTGTCACCACAATGCTCCATGAACTTTTCATCACAAAGCTCCTTGACCCATGCCATCAAAATGCTCAATTCCTTTGTCAGCACAATGCTCCATGACCCTTGTCATCACAATGCTCCATGCCCATGTCAGCAAAATGCTCCATGACCCATGTCATCACAATAAGCCATGCGATTGTCAACACAATGCTCTACAACATTGTCATCACAATGCTCCATAAAACTTGTCATCACAATGCTCCATTCACTTCTCATCAACATGCTCTCTCACAACTGATATCACAAGGTTCCATCACTAGTCATCACAACAATCCCTCACCCCTGTCATCACAATGTTCCATGACCCCTGTCATCAAAATGCTACATGCCCTTATCCTCACAATGCTCCATGACCCCTGACATCACAATGTTCCATAACCTCTGTCATCAAAATATTCCTGGACACTTTTCATCAAATTGCTCCTTGATCCTGTCATCACAATGCTTCCTGCCCTTCTCATCACAATGCACAACGCCCTTGTCATCAAAGTGCTCCATAACCTTTGTCATCACAAAGCTCCATGACCCTTGGCATCACAATGCTCCATGACGCTTGTCATCACAATGCTCGATGCCCTTCTCATCAAAATACTCCATGGCTTTGTCATTACAATCCTCCATTACCCACGTATCACAGTGTTCCGGGGCCTTTTCATCACAATGCTCCATGTCCACGCTCATCATAATAATCCATGAAACATTTCAGACTTATGCTCCATGACCCCTGACATCACAATGTTCCACGGCCTTGTCATCACAAGGCTCCATGACCCTTGTCATCACAATGCTCCAAGACCCCGGTTATCGCAATGTTCCATGCCCTTATCATCACAAAGCTCCATGACGCATGTCATCAGTATGCTCCATGGCTTTCTCATCACAATGCTCCATGCCCTTGTCATCACAATGCTGCAAGACCCCTGTAATCACAAAGCTCCATGCCGCTTTTCATCTCAATGCTCCATGAACACTGTCATCACAATGCACCATGCCCTTCATCATAAT
Source organism: Mesoplodon mirus (assembly GCF_964341445.2). Taxonomy (NCBI): domain Eukaryota; kingdom Metazoa; phylum Chordata; class Mammalia; order Artiodactyla; family Ziphiidae; genus Mesoplodon; species Mesoplodon mirus. The sequence goes on along the minus strand of NC_138976.1, from coordinate 203,169,038 downwards.
GCTTCATGCTATTGCCATCACAGTGAAATCAAAATGCACCAAGACCTCTGTCATCATAATGCTCCAAACCCTTGTGATCACATTGTTCCATAACACTTGTCATCACAACGCCCCATGATGCTCCTCATCACAATTATCCATGGTCTTCTCATCACAATGCTCCATGCCTTTGTCATCACAATGCTCAATACACTTGCCATCACAATGCTCCCTGACACTTGTCGTCAGTATGCTCCTTGAACCCTGTCATGACAAGGCTCCGTGTTATTTCATCGCAATGATCCATGCCCTTTTCATCACCATGCTCCAAGACCCCTGTAATGACAATGCTCCATGCCCTTTTGATCACAAAGCTCCATGACCCCTGTCATCACAATGCTACATGCCCTTATCATCACAATGCTCCATCACTCCTGACATCACAATGTTCCATGACACTTGTCATCAAAATATTCCATGACCCTTTTCATCAAATTGCTCCATGACCCTGTCATCACAATGCTCCCTGCCCTTCTCATCACAGTGCACCACACACTTGTCATCAAAATGCTCCATGACCTTTGTCATCACAAACCTCCATGACCCTTGGCATCACAGTGCTCCATGCCATTGTCATCACAATGCTCCAGGAACCCTCTTATCACATTGCTCCATGCCCTTTTCATCACAAAGCTCCATGACGCTTGTCATCACAATGCTTGATGCACTTCTCATCACAATGCTTCATGCCCTTCTCATTACAATGCTCCATGACCCATGTATCACAGTGTTCCGTGCCCTTGTCATCACAGTGCTCCATGCCCACTCTCATCACAATAATCCATGAAACTTTTCAGACCAATGTTCCATGACCTTGTCATCACAATGCTCCATTGCCCCTGTCATAACAATGCTCCATGACCCCTGGCATCACAATATTCCATGGCCTTGTCATAACACTTCCCCATGACCCTTGTCATCACAAAGCTCCATGACACATGTCATCAGAATGCTCCATGGCTTTCTCATCACAAAGCTCCATGACACATGTCATCAGAATGCTCCATGGCTTTCTCATCACAATGCTACATGCCCTTGTCATCTCAATGCTCCATGAACCCTGTCATCACAATGCACCATGCCCATCATCATAATGCTTCATGCTATTGTCATCACAATGAAATCAACATGCTCCATGACCTCTGTCATCACAATGCTCCAAACCCTTGTGATCAAAATGTTCCATATCACTTGTCCTCACAACGCCCCATGACGCTCATCATCACAATTATCCATGGTCTTTTCATCACAATGCTCCATGACATTTTTCATCACAATGTTCCATAACCCCTCTAATCACAATGCTCTCTGACAATTGTCATCGCAGTGTACCATGACCCTTGTCATCACAATGCTCCATGCCTAGGTCAGCAAAATGCTACATGACATGTCATCACATTGCTCCATGCGCTTGTCATCACAATACTTCTTTACCATTGTCATTCACAATCCTCCATGAACATTGGCATCACATTACTTCATGCCCTTGTCATCACAATGCTCCATGCTCCTTGAAATCAAAATGATCCATGACCTCTGTCATCACAATGCTCCAAACCCTTGTGATCACAATTTTCCATAACACTTGTCATCAAAACGCTCCATGATTCCTTTCATCACAATACTCCATGCACTTGTCATCACAATGCTCCATGAACTTTGTCATCACAAGGCTCAATACACATGTCATCACAATGCTCCCTGACACTTGTCGTCAAAATGCTTCTTGAAACCTATCATGAAAAGTCTCCATGCCTTTTTCATCACAATGCTCCATGCCCTTTTCATCACAATGCTCCAGGCCATTGTCATCACAATACTCCACAAGCTTCTCATCACAATGCTCCATAACCTTTGTCATCACAATCCTCCATGACACTTGTCATCACAATGCTTGATGCACTTCTCATCACAATGCTTCATGCCCTTCTCATTACAATGCTCCATGACCCATGTATCACAGTGTTCCGTGCCCTTGTCATCACAGTGCTCCATGCCCACTCTCATCACAATAATCCATGAAACTTTTCAGACCAATGTTCTATGCCCTTGTCATCACAATGCTCCATTGCCCCTGTCATAACAATTCTCCATGACCCCTGGCATCACAATATACCATGGCATTGTCATAACCCTTCCCCATGACTCTTGTCATCACAAAGCTCCATGACACATGTCATCAGAATGCTCCATGGGTTTCTCATCACAATGCTCCATGCCCTTGTCATCTCAATGCTCCATGAAACCTGTCATCACAATGCACCATGCCCATCATCATAATGCTTCATGCCTTTGTCATCACAATAAAATCAACATGCTCCATGACCTCTGTCATCACAATGCTCCAAATCCTTGTGATCAAAATGTTCCATATCACTTGTCCTCACAACGCCCCATGACGCTCATCATCACAATTATCCATGGTCTTCTCATCACAATGCTCCATGACACTTGTCATCACAATGTTCCATAACCCCTCTAATCGCAAAGCTCTCTGACAATTGTCATCGCAGTGTACCATGACCCTTGTCATCACAATGCTCCATGCGCTTGTCATCACAATACTTCTTTACCATTGTCATTCACAATCCTCCATGAACGTTGGCATCACATTACCTCATGCCCTTGTCATCACAATGCTCCATGCTCCTTGAAATCAAAATGATCCATGACCTCTGTCATCACAATGCTCCAAACCCTTGTGATCACAATTTTCCATAACACTTGTCATCAAAACGCTCCATGATTCCTTTCATCACAATACTCCATGCACTTGTCATCACAATGCTCCATGAACTTTGTCATCACAAGGCTCAATACACATGTCATCACAATGCTCCCTGACACTTGTCATCAAAATGCTCCTTGAAACCTATCATGAAAAGTCTCCATGCCTTTTTCATCACAATGCTCCATGCCCTTTTCATCACAATGCTCCAGGCCATTGTCATCACAATACTCCACAAGCTTCTCATCACAATGCTCCATAACCTTTGTCATCACAATCCTCCATGACACTTGGCATCACAATGCTCCATTCCATTGTCATCACAATGGAGCATGACATATGTCATCACAATGCTCCCTGACACCTGTCTTCACAATACTCCATGACCTTGCCATCACAATACTCCATGCCCTTGTCATCACAATGCTCCATGACCGCTGTCATCACAAAGTTCCGTGACTCCAGTCATCACAATGCTTCATGTCTCTTGTCATCACAATGGTCCATGCCCTCATCATCACAAGGCTCTCTGACATTTGTCACCACAATGCTCCATGAACTTTTCATCACAAAGCTCCTTGACCCATGCCATCAAAATGCTCAATTCCTTTGTCAGCACAATGCTCCATGACCCTTGTCATCACAATGCTCCATGCCCATGTCAGCAAAATGCTCCATGACCCATGTCATCACAATAAGCCATGCGATTGTCAACACAATGCTCTACAACATTGTCATCACAATGCTCCATAAAACTTGTCATCACAATGCTCCATTCACTTCTCATCAACATGCTCTCTCACAACTGATATCACAAGGTTCCATCACTAGTCATCACAACAATCCCTCACCCCTGTCATCACAATGTTCCATGACCCCTGTCATCAAAATGCTACATGCCCTTATCCTCACAATGCTCCATGACCCCTGACATCACAATGTTCCATAACCTCTGTCATCAAAATATTCCTGGACACTTTTCATCAAATTGCTCCTTGATCCTGTCATCACAATGCTTCCTGCCCTTCTCATCACAATGCACAACGCCCTTGTCATCAAAGTGCTCCATAACCTTTGTCATCACAAAGCTCCATGACCCTTGGCATCACAATGCTCCATGACGCTTGTCATCACAATGCTCGATGCCCTTCTCATCAAAATACTCCATGGCTTTGTCATTACAATCCTCCATTACCCACGTATCACAGTGTTCCGGGGCCTTTTCATCACAATGCTCCATGTCCACGCTCATCATAATAATCCATGAAACATTTCAGACTTATGCTCCATGACCCCTGACATCACAATGTTCCACGGCCTTGTCATCACAAGGCTCCATGACCCTTGTCATCACAATGCTCCAAGACCCCGGTTATCGCAATGTTCCATGCCCTTATCATCACAAAGCTCCATGACGCATGTCATCAGTATGCTCCATGGCTTTCTCATCACAATGCTCCATGCCCTTGTCATCACAATGCTGCAAGACCCCTGTAATCACAAAGCTCCATGCCGCTTTTCATCTCAATGCTCCATGAACACTGTCATCACAATGCACCATGCCCTTCATCATAATGCTTCATGCTATTGCCATCACAGTGAAATCAAAATGCACCAAGACCTCTGTCATCATAATGCTCCAAACCCTTGTGATCACATTGTTCCATAACACTTGTCATCACAACGCCCCATGATGCTCCTCGTCACAATTATCCATGGTCTTCTCATCACAATGCTCCATGCCTTTGTCATCACAATGCTCAATACACTTGCCATCACAATGCTCCCTGACACTTGTCGTCAGTATGCTCCTTGAACCCTGTCATGACAAGGCTCCGTGTTATTTCATCGCAATGATCCATGCCCTTTTCATCACCATGCTCCAAGACCCCTGTAATGACAATGCTCCATGCCCTTTTGATCACAAAGCTCCATGACCCCTGTCATCACAATGCTACATGCCCTTATCATCACAATGCTCCATCACTCCTGACATCACAATGTTCCATGACACTTGTCATCAAAATATTCCATGACCCTTTTCATCAAATTGCTCCATGACCCTGTCATCACAATGCTCCCTGCCCTTCTCATCACAGTGCACCACACACTTGTCATCAAAATGCTCCATGACCTTTGTCATCACAAACCTCCATGACCCTTGGCATCACAGTGCTCCATGCCATTGTCATCACAATGCTCCAGGAACCCTCTTATCACATTGCTCCATGCCCTTTTCATCACAAAGCTCCATGACGCTTGTCATCACAATGCTTGATGCACTTCTCATCACAATGCTTCATGCCCTTCTCATTACAATGCTCCATGACCCATGTATCACAGTGTTCCGTGCCCTTGTCATCACAGTGCTCCATGCCCACTCTCATCACAATAATCCATGAAACTTTTCAGACCAATGTTCCATGACCTTGTCATCACAATGCTCCATTGCCCCTGTCATAACAATGCTCCATGACCCCTGGCATCACAATATTCCATGGCCTTGTCATAACACTTCCCCATGACCCTTGTCATCACAAAGCTCCATGACACATGTCATCAGAATGCTCCATGGCTTTCTCATCACAAAGCTCCATGACACATGTCATCAGAATGCTCCATGGCTTTCTCATCACAATGCTACATGCCCTTGTCATCTCAATGCTCCATGAACCCTGTCATCACAATGCACCATGCCCATCATCATAATGCTTCATGCTATTGTCATCACAATGAAATCAACATGCTCCATGACCTCTGTCATCACAATGCTCCAAACCCTTGTGATCAAAATGTTCCATATCACTTGTCCTCACAACGCCCCATGACGCTCATCATCACAATTATCCATGGTCTTTTCATCACAATGCTCCATGACATTTTTCATCACAATGTTCCATAACCCCTCTAATCACAATGCTCTCTGACAATTGTCATCGCAGTGTACCATGACCCTTGTCATCACAATGCTCCATGCCTAGGTCAGCAAAATGCTACATGACATGTCATCACATTGCTCCATGCGCTTGTCATCACAATACTTCTTTACCATTGTCATTCACAATCCTCCATGAACATTGGCATCACATTACTTCATGCCCTTGTCATCACAATGCTCCATGCTCCTTGAAATCAAAATGATCCATGACCTCTGTCATCACAATGCTCCAAACCCTTGTGATCACAATTTTCCATAACACTTGTCATCAAAACGCTCCATGATTCCTTTCATCACAATACTCCATGCACTTGTCATCACAATGCTCCATGAACTTTGTCATCACAAGGCTCAATACACATGTCATCACAATGCTCCCTGACACTTGTCGTCAAAATGCTTCTTGAAACCTATCATGAAAAGTCTCCATGCCTTTTTCATCACAATGCTCCATGCCCTTTTCATCACAATGCTCCAGGCCATTGTCATCACAATACTCCACAAGCTTCTCATCACAATGCTCCATAACCTTTGTCATCACAATCCTCCATGACACTTGTCATCACAATGCTTGATGCACTTCTCATCACAATGCTTCATGCCCTTCTCATTACAATGCTCCATGACCCATGTATCACAGTGTTCCGTGCCCTTGTCATCACAGTGCTCCATGCCCACTCTCATCACAATAATCCATGAAACTTTTCAGACCAATGTTCTATGCCCTTGTCATCACAATGCTCCATTGCCCCTGTCATAACAATTCTCCATGACCCCTGGCATCACAATATACCATGGCATTGTCATAACCCTTCCCCATGACTCTTGTCATCACAAAGCTCCATGACACATGTCATCAGAATGCTCCATGGGTTTCTCATCACAATGCTCCATGCCCTTGTCATCTCAATGCTCCATGAAACCTGTCATCACAATGCACCATGCCCATCATCATAATGCTTCATGCCTTTGTCATCACAATAAAATCAACATGCTCCATGACCTCTGTCATCACAATGCTCCAAATCCTTGTGATCAAAATGTTCCATATCACTTGTCCTCACAACGCCCCATGACGCTCATCATCACAATTATCCATGGTCTTCTCATCACAATGCTCCATGACACTTGTCATCACAATGTTCCATAACCCCTCTAATCGCAAAGCTCTCTGACAATTGTCATCGCAGTGTACCATGACCCTTGTCATCACAATGCTCCATGCGCTTGTCATCACAATACTTCTTTACCATTGTCATTCACAATCCTCCATGAACGTTGGCATCACATTACCTCATGCCCTTGTCATCACAATGCTCCATGCTCCTTGAAATCAAAATGATCCATGACCTCTGTCATCACAATGCTCCAAACCCTTGTGATCACAATTTTCCATAACACTTGTCATCAAAACGCTCCATGATTCCTTTCATCACAATACTCCATGCACTTGTCATCACAATGCTCCATGAACTTTGTCATCACAAGGCTCAATACACATGTCATCACAATGCTCCCTGACACTTGTCATCAAAATGCTCCTTGAAACCTATCATGAAAAGTCTCCATGCCTTTTTCATCACAATGCTCCATGCCCTTTTCATCACAATGCTCCAGGCCATTGTCATCACAATACTCCACAAGCTTCTCATCACAATGCTCCATAACCTTTGTCATCACAATCCTCCATGACACTTGGCATCACAATGCTCCATTCCATTGTCATCACAATGGAGCATGGCATATGTCATCACAATGCTCCCTGACACCTGTCTTCACAATACTCCATGACCTTGCCATCACAATACTCCATGCCCTTGTCATCACAATGCTCCATGACCGCTGTCATCACAAAGTTCCGTGACTCCAGTCATCACAATGCTTCATGTCTCTTGTCATCACAATGGTCCATGCCCTCATCATCACAAGGCTCTCTGACATTTGTCACCACAATGCTCCATGAACATTTCATCATAAAGCTCCTTGACCCATGCCATCACAATGCTCAATTCCTTTGTCATCACAATGCTCCATTACCCTTGTCATCACAATGCTCCATGCCCATGTCAGCAAATTGCTCCATGACCCGTCATCACAATAAGCCATGTGCTTGTCAACACAATGCTCTACAACATTGTCATCACAATGCTCCATAAAATTGTCATCACAATGCTCCATTCACTTCTCATCAAAATGCTCTCTCACAACTGATATCACAAGGTTCCATCACTAGTCATCACAATAATCCCTCACCCCTGTCATCACAATGTTCCATGACCCCTGTCATCACAATGCTACATGCCCTTATCCTCACAATGCTCCATGACCCCTGACATCACAATGTTCCATAACCTCTGTCATCAAAATATTCCTGGACACTTTTCATCAAATTGCTCCTTGATCCTGTCATCTCAGTGCTTCCTTCCCTTCTCATCACAATGCACAACGCCCTTGTCATCAAAATGCTCCATAACCTTTGTCATCACAAAGCTCCATGACCCTTGGCATCACAAGGCTCCATGACGCTTGTCATCACCATGCTCGATGCCCTTCTCATCAAAATACTCCATGGCTTTGTCATTACAATCCTCCATGACCCATGTATCACAGTGTTCCGGGGCCTTTTCATCACAATGCTCCATGTCCACGCTCATCATAATAATCCATGAAACATTTCAGACTTATGCCCCATGACCAATGACATCACAATATTCCACGGCCCTGTCATCACAAGGCTCCATGACCCTTGTCATCACAATGCTCTAAGACCCCTGTTATCACAAAGCTCCATGCCCTTATCATCACAAACCTCCATGACGCATGTCATCAGTATGCTCCATGGCTTTCTCATCACAATGTTCCATGCCCTTGTCATCACAATGCTTCAAGACCCCTGTAATCGCAAAGCTCCATGCCGCTTTTCATCTCAATGCTCCATGAACCCTGTCATCACAATGCACCATGCCCTTCATCATAATGCTTCATGCTATTGCCATCAGAGTGAAATCAAAATGCACCAAGACCTCTGTCATCATAATGCTCCAAACCCTTGTGATCACATTGTTCCATAACACTTGTCATCACAACGCCCCATGATGCTCCTCGTCACAATTATCCATGGTCTTCTCATCACAATGCTCCATGCCTTTGTCATCACAATGCTCAATACACTTGTCATCACAATGCTCCCTGACACTTTTTGTCAGTATGCTCCTTGTACCCTATCATGACAAGGCTCCATGTTATTTCATCACAGTGATCCATGCCCTTTTCATCACAATGCTCCAAGACCCCTGTAATGACAATGCTCCATGCCCTTGTGATCACAAAGCTCCATGACCCCTGTCATCACAATGCTACATGCCCTTATCATCACAAGGCTCCATCACTCCTGACATCACAATGTTCCATGACATTTGTCATCAAAATATTCCATGACCCTTTTCATCAAATTGCTCCATGACCCTGTCATCACAATGCTCCCTGCCCTTCTCATCACAGTGCACCACACACTTGTCATCAAAATGCTCCATGACCTTTGTCATCACAAACCTCCATGACCCTTGGCATCACAGTGCTCCATGCCATTGTCATCACAATGCTCCAGGAACCCTCTTATCACATTGCTCCATGCCCTTTTCATCACAAAGCTCCATGACGCTTGTCATCACAATGCTTCATGCCCTTCTCATTACAATGCTCCATGACCCATGTATCACAGTGTTCCGTGCCCTTGTCATCACAGTGCTCCATGCCCACTCTCATCACAATAATCCATGAAACTTTTCAGACCAATGTTCCATGCCCTTGTCATCACAATGCTCCATTGCCCCTGTCATAACAATGCTCCATGACGCCTGGCATCACAATATTCCATGGCCTTGTCATAACACTTCCCCATGACTCTTGTCATCACAAAGCTCCATGACACATGTCATCAGAATGCTCCATGGCTTTCTCATCACAATGCTCCATGTGCTTGTCATCTCAATGCTCCATGAACCCTGTCATCACAATGCACCATGCCCATCATCATAATGCTTCATGCCTTTGTCATCACAATAAAGTAAACCTGCTCCATGACCTCTGTCATCACAATGCTCCAAACCCTAGTGATCAAAATGTTCCATATCACTTGCCCTCACAACGCCCCATGACGCTCATCATCACAATTATCCATGGTCTTCTCATCACAATGATCCATGACATTTGTCATCACAATGTTACATAACCCATCTAATCACAATGCTCTCTGACAATTGTCATCGCAGTGTACCATGACACTTGTCATCACAATGCTCCATGCCTATGTCAGCAAAATGCTACATGACTTGTCATCACAATGCTCCATGCACTTGTCATCACAATACTTCTTTACCATTGTCATTCACAATCCTCCATGAACATTAGCATCACATTACTTCATGCCCTTGTCATCACAATGCTCCATGCTCCTTGAAATCAAAATGATCCATGACCTCTGTCATCAAAATGCTCCAAACACTTGTGATCACAATTTTCCATAACACTTGTCTTCAAAACGCTCCAGAATTCCTTTCATCACAATACTCCATGCACTTGTCATCACAATGCTCCATGAACTTTGTCATCACATGGCTCAATACACATGTCATCACAATGCTCCCTGACACTTGTCGTCAAAATGCTCCTTGAAACCTATCATGAAATGTCTCCATGCCTTTTCATCACAATACTCCATGCCCTTTTCATCACATTGCTCCATGCCATTGTCATCACAATACTCCACAAGCTTGTCATCACAATGCTCCATATCCTTTGTCATCACAATCCTCCATGACACTTGGCATCACAATGCTCCATTCCATTGTCATCACAATGGAGCATGACATATGTCATCACAATGCTCCCTGACACCTGTCTTCACAATACTCCATGACCTTTTCATCACAATACTCCATGCCCTTGTCATCACAATGCTCCATGACCGCTGTCATCACAATGTTCCGTGACTCCAGTCATCACAATGCTTCATGACTCTTGTCATCACAATGGTCCATGCCCTCGTCATCACAAGGCTCTCTGACATTTGTCACCACAATGCTCCATGTACGTTTCATCACAAAGCTCCTTGACCCATGCCATCACAACGCTCCATTCCTTTGTCAGCAAAATGCTCCATGACCCATGTCATCACAATAAGCTATGCGCTTGTCAACACAGTGCTCTACAACATTGTCCTCACAATGCTCTATAAAACATGTCATCACAATGCTCCATTCACTTCTCATCAAAATGCTCTCTCACAACTGATATCACAAAGTTCCATCACTAGTCATCACAATAATCCCTCACCCCTGTCATCACAATGTTCCATGACCCCTGTCATCACAATGCTACATGCCCTTATCCTCACAATGCTCCATGACCCCTGACATCACAATGTTCCATAACCTCTGTCATCAAAATATTCCTGGACACTTTTCATCAAATTGCTCCTTGATCCTGTCATCACAATGCTTCCTGCCCTTCTCATCACAATGCACAACGCCCTTGTCATCAAAATGCTCCATAACCTTTGTCATCACAAAGCTCCATGACCCTTGGCATCACAATGCTCCATGACGCTTGTCATCACAATGCTCGATGCCCTTCTCATCAAAATACTCCATGGCTTTGTCATTACAATCCTCCATGACCCATATATCACAGTGTTCCGGGGCCTTTTCATCACAATGCTCCATGTCCACGCTCATCATAATAATCCATGAAACATTTCAGACTTATGCTCCATGACTCCTGACATCACAATCTTCCACGGCCTAGTCATCACAAGGCTCCATGACCCTTGTCATCACAATGCTCCAAGACCCCTGTTATCGCAAAGCTCCATGCCCTTTTCATCACAAAGCTCCATGACGCATGTCATCAGTATGCTCCATGGCTTTCTCATCACAATGCTCCATGCCCTTGTCATCACAATGCTTCAAGTCCCCTGTAATCACAAAGCTCCATGCCGCTTTTCATCTCAATGCTCCATGAACCCTGTCATCACAATGCACCATGCCCTTCATCATAATGCTTCATGCTATTGCCATCAGAGTGAAATCAAAATGCACCAAGACCTCTGTCATCATAATGCTCCAAACCCTTGTGATCACATTGTTCCATAACACTTGTCATCACAACGCCCCATGATGCTCCTCATCACAATTATCCATGGTCTTCTCATCACAATGCTCCATGCCTTTGTCATCACAATGCTCAATACACTTGTCATCACAATGCTCCCTGACACTTGTCGTCAGTATGTTCCTTGAACCCTGTCATGACAAGGCTCCGTGTTATTTCATCACAATGATCCATGCCCTTTTCATCACAATGCTCCTAAACCCCTCTAATGACAGGGCTCCATGCCCTTGTGATCACAAAGCTCCATGACCCCTGTCATCACAATGCTACATGTCCTTATCATCAAAATGCTCCATCACTCCTGACATCACAATGTTCCATGAAACTTGTCATCAAAATATTCCATGACCCTTTTCATCAAATTGCTCCATGACCCTGTCATCACAATGCTCCCTGCCCTTCTCATCACAGTGCACCACACACTTGTCATCAAAATGCTCCATGACCTTTGTCATCACAAACCTCCATGACCCTTGGCATCACAGTGCTCCATGCCATTGTCATCACAATGCTCCAGGAACCCTCTTATCACATTGCTCCATGCCCTTTTCATCACAAAGCTCCATGACGCTTGTCATCACAATGCTTGATGCACTTCTCATCACAATGCTTCATGCCCTTCTCATTACAATGCTCCATGACCCATGTATCACAGTGTTCCGTGCCCTTGTCATCACAGTGCTCCATGCCCACTCTCATCACAATAATCCATGAAATTTTGCAGACCAATGTTCCATGCCCTTGTCATCACAATGCTCCATTGCCCCTGTCATAAAAATGCTCCATGACGCCTGGCATCACAATATTCCATGGCCTTGTCATAACACTTCCCCATGACTCTTGTCATCACAAAGCTCCATGACACATGTCATCAGAATGCTCCATGGCTTTCTCATCACAATGCTCCATGCCGTTGTCATCTCAATGCTCCATGAATCCTGTCATCACAATGCACCATGCCCATCATCATAATGCTTCATGCCTTTGTCATCACAATGAAATCAACATGCTCCATGACCTCTGTCATCACAATGTTCCAAACCCTTGTGATCAAAATGTTCCATATCACTTGTCCTCACAACGCCCCATGACGCTCATCATCACAATTATCCATGGTCTTCTCATCACAATGCTCCATGACACTTGTCATCACAATGTTCCATAACCCCTCTAATCACAATGCTCTCTGACAATTGTCATCGCAGTGTACCATGACCCTTGTCATCACAATGCCCCATGCCTATGTCAGCAAAATGCTACATGACTTGTCATCACAATGCTCCATGCGCTTGTCATCACAATACTTCTTTACCATTGTCATTCACAATCCTCCATGAACATTAGCATCACATTACTTCATGCCCTTGTCATCACAATGCTCCATGCTCCTTGAAATCAAAATGATCCATGACCTCTGTCATCACAATGCTCCAAACCCTTGTGATCACAATTTTCCATAACACTTGTCATCAAAACGCTCCATGATTCCTTTCATCACAATACTCCATGCACTTGTCATCACAATGCTCCATGAAATTTGTCATCACAAGGCTCAATACACATGTCATCACAATGCTCCCTGACACTTGTCGTCAAAATGCTCCTTGAAACCTATCATGAAAAGTCTCCATGCATTTTTCATCACAATGCTCCATGCCCTATTCATCACAATGCTCCATGCCATTGACATCACAAAACTCCACAAGCTTGTCATCACAATGCTCCATAACCTTTGTCATCACACTCCTCCATGACACTTCGCATCACAATGCTCCATTCCATTGTCATCACAATGGAGCATGACATATGTCATCACAATGCTCTCTGGCACTTGTCTTCACAATACTCCATGACCTTGTCATCACAATACTCCATGCCCTTGTCATCACAATGCTGCATGACCGCTGTCATCACAATGTTCCGTGACTCCAGTCATCACAATGCTTCATGACTCTTGTCATCACAATGGTCCATGCCCTCGTCATCACAAGGCTCTCTGACATTTGTCACCACAATGCTCCATGTACGTTTCATCACAAAGCTCCTTGACCCATGCCATCACAACGCTCCATTCCTTTGTCAGCACAATGCTCCATGACCCTTGTCATCACAATGCTCCATGCCCATGTCAGCAAAATGCTCCATGACCCATGTCATCACAATAAGCTATGCGCTTGTCAACACAGTGCTCTACAACATTGTCCTCACAATGCTCTATAAAACATGTCATCACAATGCTCCATTAACTTCTCATCAAAATGCTCTCTCACAACTGATATCACAAGGTTCCATCACTAGTCATCACAATAATCCCTCACCCCTGTCATCACAATGTTCCATGACCCCTGTCATCACAATGCTACATGCCCTTATCCTCACAATGCTCCATGACCCCTGACATCACAATGTTCCATAACCTCTGTCATCAAAATATTCCTGGACACTTTTCATCAAATTGCTCCTTGATCCTGTCATCACAATGCTTCCTGCCCTTCTCATCACAATGCACAACGCCCTTGTCATCAAAATGCTCCATAACCTTTGTCATCACAAAGCTCCATGACCCTTGGCATCACAATGCTCCATGACGCTTGTCATCACAATGCTCGATGCCCTTCTCATCAAAATACTCCATGGCTTTGTCATTACAATCCTCCATGACCCATATATCACAGTGTTCCGGGGCCTTTTCATCACAATGCTCCATGTCCACGCTCATCATAATAATCAATGAAACATTTCAGACTTATGCTCCATGACTCCTGACATCACAATCTTCCACGGCCTAGTCATCACAAGGCTCCATGACCCTTGTCATCACAATGCTCCAAGACCCCTGTTATCGCAAAGCTCCATGCCCTTTTCATCACAAAGCTCCATGACGCATGTCATCAGTAAGCTCCATGGCTTTCTCATCACAATGCTCCATGCCCTTGTCATCACAATGCTTCAAGTCCCCTGTAATCACAAAGCTCCATGCCGCTTTTCATCTCAATGCTCCATGAACCCTGTCATCACAATGCACCATGCCCTTCATCATAATGCTTCATGCTATTGCCATCAGAGTGAAATCAAAATGCACCAAGACCTCTGTCATCATAATGCTCCAAACCCTTGTGATCACATTGTTCCATAACACTTGTCATCACAACGCCCCATGATGCTCCTCATCACAATTATCCATGGTCTTCTCATCACAATGCTCCATGCCTTTGTCATCACAATGCTCAATACACTTGTCATCACAATGCTCCCTGACACTTGTCGTCAGTATGTTCCTTGAACCCTGTCATGACAAGGCTCCGTGTTATTTCATCACAATGATCCATGCCCTTTTCATCACAATGCTCCTAAACCCCTCTAATGACAGGGCTCCATGCCCTTGTGATCACAAAGCTCCATGACCCCTGTCATCACAATGCTACATGTCCTTATCATCAAAATGCTCCATCACTCCTGACATCACAATGTTCCATGACACTTGTCATCAAAATATTCCATGACCCTTTTCATCAAATTGCTCCATGACCCTGTCATCACAATGCTCCCTGCCCTTCTCATCACAGTGCACCACACACTTGTCATCAAAATGCTCCATGACCTTTGTCATCACAAACCTCCATGACCCTTGGCATCACAGTGCTCCATGCCATTGTCATCACAATGCTCCAGGAAACCTCTTATCACATTGCTCCATGCCCTTTTCATCACAAAGCTCCATGACGCTTGTCATCACAATGCTTCATGCACTTCTCATCACAATGCTTCATGCCCTTCTCATTACAATGCTCCATGACCCATGTATCACAGTGTTCCGTGCCCTTGTCATCACAGTGCTCCATGCCCACTCTCATCACAATAATCCATGAAATTTTGCAGACCAATGTTCCATGCCCTTGTCATCACAATGCTCCATTGCCCCTGTCATAAAAATGCTCCATGACGCCTGGCATCACAATATTCCATGGCCTTGTCATAACACTTCCCCATGACTCTTGTCATCACAAAGCTCCATGACACATGTCATCAGAATGCTCCATGGCTTTCTCATCACAATGCTCCATGCCGTTGTCATCTCAATGCTCCATGAATCCTGTCATCACAATGCACCATGCCCATCATCATAATGCTTCATGCCTTTGTCATCACAATGAAATCAACATGCTCCATGACCTCTGTCATCACAATGCTCCAAACCCTTGTGATCAAAATGTTCCTTATCACTTGTCATCACAACGCCCCATGATGCTCCTCATCACAATTATCCATGGTCTTCTCATCACAATGCTCCATTCCTTTGTCATCACAGTGCTCAATACACTTGTCATCACAATGCTCCCTGACACTTGTCGTCAGTATGCTCCTTGAACCCTGTCATGACAAGGCTCCGTGTTATTTCATCACAATGTTCCATGCCCTTTTCATCACAATGCTCCAAGTCCCCTCTAATGACAATGCTCCATGCCCTTGTGATCACAAAGCTCCATGACCCCTGTCATCACAATGCTACATGCCCTTATCATCACAATGCTCCATCACTCCTGACATCACAATGTTCCATGACACTTGTCATAAAAATATTCCATGACCCTTTTCATCAAATTGTTCCATGACCCTGTCATCACAATGCGCCCTGCCCTTCTCATCACAGTGCACCACACACTTGTCATCAAAATGCTCCATGACCTTTGTCATCACAAACCTCCATGACCCTTGGCATCACAGTGCTCCATGCCATTGTCATCACAATGCTCCAAGAACCCTCTTATCACATTGCTCCATGCCCTTTTCATCACAAAGCTCCATGACGCTTGTCATCACAATGCTTGATGCACTTCTCATCACAATGCTTCATGCCCTTCTCATTACAATGCTCCATGACCCATGTATCACAGTGTTCCGTGCCCTTGTCATCACAGTGCTCCATGCCCACTCTCATCACAATAATCCATGAAACTTTTCAGACCAATGTTCCATGCCCTTGTCATCACCATGCTCCATTGCCCCTGTCATAACAATGCTCCATGACCCCTGGCATCACAATATTCCATGACCTTGTCATAACACTTCCCCATGACCCTTGTCATCACAAAGCTCCATGACACACGTCATCAGAATGCTCCATGGCTTTCTCATCACAATGCTCCATGCCCTTGTCATCTCAATGCTCCATGAACCCTGTCATCACAATGCACCATGCCCATCATCATAATGCTTCATGCTATTGTCATCACAATGAAATCAACATGCTCCATGACCTCTGTCATCACAATGCTCCAAACCCTTGTGATCAAAATGTTCCATATCACTTGTCCTCACAACGCCCCATGACGCTCATCATCACAATTATCCATGGTCTTCTCATCACAATGCTCCATGACACTTGTCATCACAATGTTCCATAACCCCTCTAATCACAATGCTCTCTGACAATTGTCATCGCAGTGTACCATGACCCTTGTCATCACAATGCTCCATGCCTATGTCAGCAAAATGCTACATGACTTGTCATCACAATGCTCCATGCGCTTGTCATCACAATACTTCTTTACCATTGTCATTCACAATCCTCCATGAACATTGGCATCACATTACTTCATGCCCTTGTCATCACAATGCTCCATGCTCCTTGAAATCAAAATGATCCATGACCTCTGTCATCACAATGCTCCAAACCCTTGTGATCACAATTTTCCATAACACTTGTCATCAAAACGCTCCATGATTCCTTTCATCACAATACTCCATGCACTTGTCATCACAATGCTGCATGAACTTTGTCATCACAAGGCTCAATACACATGTCATCACAATGCTCCCTGACACTTGTCGTCAAAATGCTCCTTGAAACCTATCATGAAAAGTCCCCATGCCTTTTTCATCACAATGCTCCATGCCCTTTTCATCACAATGCTCCATGCCATTGACATCACAATACTCCACAAGCTTCTCATCACAATGCTCCATAACCTTTGTCATCACAATCCTCCATGACACTTGGCATCAAAATGCTCCATTCCATTGTCATCACAATGGAGCATGACATATGTCATCACAATGCTCCCTGACACCTGTCTTCACAATACTCCATGACCTGTCATCACAATACTCCATGCCCTTGTCATCACAATGCTCCATGACCGCTGTCATCACAAAGTTCCTTGACTCCAGTCATCACAATGCTTCATGTCTCTTGTCATCACAATGGTCCATGCCCTCATCATCACAAGGCTCTCTGACATTTGTCACCACAATGCTCCATGAACTTTTCATCACAAAGCTCCTTGACCCATGCCATCACAATGCTCCATTCCTTTGTCAGCACAATGCTCCATGACCCATGTCATCACAATGCTCCATGACCCATGTCATCACAATAAGCCATGCGCTTGTCAACACAATGCTCTACAACATTGTCATCACAATGCTCCATAAAACTTGTCATCACAATGCTCCATTCACTTCTCATCAAAATGCTCTCTCACAACTGATATCACAAGGTTCCATCACTAGTCATCACAATAATCCCTCACCCCTGTCATCATATTGTTCCATGACCCCTGTCATCACAATGCTACACGCCCTTATCCTCACAATGCTCCATGACCCCTGACATCCCAATGTTACATAACCTCTGTCATCAAAATATTCCTTGACACTTTTCATCAAATTGCTCCATGATCCTGTCATCACAATGCTTCCTGACCTTCTCATCACAATGTACAAAGCCCTGGTCATCAAAATCCTCCATAACCTTTTTCATCACAAAGCTCCATGACCCTTGGCATCACAATGCTCCATGACGCTTGTCATCACAAAGCTCGATGCCCTTCTC
Source organism: Mesoplodon mirus (assembly GCF_964341445.2). Taxonomy (NCBI): domain Eukaryota; kingdom Metazoa; phylum Chordata; class Mammalia; order Artiodactyla; family Ziphiidae; genus Mesoplodon; species Mesoplodon mirus. The sequence goes on along the minus strand of NC_138976.1, from coordinate 203,150,327 downwards.
ATCAAAATACTCCATGGCTTTGTCATTACAATCCCCCATGACCCATGTATCACAGTGTTCCGGGGCCTTTTCATCACAATGCTCCATGTCCACGCTCATCATAATAATCCATGAAACATTTCAGACTTATGCTCCATGAACCCTGACATCACAATGTTCCACGGCCTTGTCATCACAAGGCTCCATGACCCTTGTCATCACAATGCTCCAAGACCCCTGTTATCGCAATACTCCATGCCCTTGTCATCACAATGCTCCATGACCGTTGTCATCACAATGTTCCGTGACTCCAGTCATCACAATGCTTCATGACTCTTGTTATCACAATGGTCCATGCCCTCGTCATCACAAGGCTCTCTGACATTTGTCACCACAATGCTCCATGAACTTTTCATCACAAAGCTCCTTGACCCATGCCATCACAATGCTCCATTCCTTTGTCAGCACAATGCTCCATGACCCTTGTCATCACAATGCTCCATGCCCATGTCAGCAAAATGCTCCATGACCCATGTCATCACAGTAAGCCATCCGGTTGTCAACACAATGCTCTACAACATTGTCATCACAATGCTCCATAAAACTTGTCATCACAAAGCTCCATTCACTTCTCATCAAAATGCTCTCTGACAACTGATATCACAAGGTTCCATCACTAGTCATCACAATAATCCCTAACCCCTGTCATCACAATATTCCATGACCCCGGTCATCACAATGCTACTTGCCCTTATCCTCACAATGCTTCTTGACCCCTGACATCACAATGTTCCGTAACCTCTGTCATCAAAATATTCCTTGACACTTTTCATCACATTGCTCCTTGATCCTGTCATCACAGTGCGTCCTGACCTTCTCATCACAATGTACAACGCCCTTGTCATCCAAATGCTCCATAACCTTTGTCATCACAAAGCTCCATGACCCTTGGCATCACAATGCTCCATGACGCTTGTCATCACAATGCTCGATGCCCTTCTCATCAAAATACTCCATGGCTTTGTCATTACAATCCTCCATGTCCCATGTATCACAGTGTTACGTGGCCTTCTCATCACAATGTTCCATGTCCACGCTCATCATAATAATCCATGAAACATTTCAGACTTATGCTCCATGACTCCTGACATCACAATATTCCACGGCCTTGTCATCACAAGGCTGAATGACCCTTGTCATCACAATGCACCAAGACCCCTGTTATCGCAAAGCTCCATGCCCTTATCATCACAAAGCTCCATGACGCATGTCATCAGTATGCTCCATGGCTTTCTCATCACAATGCTCCATGCCCTTGTCATCACAATGCTTCAAGACCCCTGTAATCACAAAGCTCCATGCCGCTTTTCATCTCAATGCTCCATGAACCTTGTCATCACAATGCACCATGCCCTTCATCATAATGCTTCATGCTATTGCCATCACAGTGAAATCAAAATGCACCAAGACCTCTGTCATCATAATGCTCCAAACCCTTGTGATCACATTGTTCCATAACACTTGTCATCACAACGCCCCATGATGCTCCTCATCACAATTATCCATGGTCTTCTCATCACAATGCTCCATGCCTTTGTCATCACAATGCTCAATACACTTGCCATCACAGTGCTCCCTGACACTTGTCGTCAGTATGCTCCTTGAACCCTGTCATGACAAGGCTCCGTGTTATTTCATCACAATGATCCATGCCCTTTTCATCACAATGCTCCAAGACCCCTCTAATGACAATGCTCCATGCCCTTGTCATCACAAACCTCCATGACCCTTGGCATCACAGTGCTCCATGCCATTGTCATCACAATGCTCCAGGAAACCTCTTATCACATTGCTCCATGCCCTTTTCATCACAAAGCTCCATGACGCTTGTCATCACAATGCTTGATGCACTTCTCATCACAATGCTTCATGCCCTTCTCATTACAATGCTCCATGACCCATGTATCACAGTGTTCCGTGCCCTTGTCATCACAGTGCTCCATGCCCACTCTCATCACAATAATCCATGAAACTTTTCAGACCAATGTTCTATGCCCTTGTCATCACAATGCTCCAAGACCCCTGTTATCGCAATACTCCATGCCCTTGTCATCACAATGCTCCATGACCGTTGTCATCACAATGTTCCGTGACTCCAGTCATCACAATGCTTCATGACTCTTGTTATCACAATGGTCCATGCCCTCATCATCACAAGGCTCTCTGACATTTGTCACCACAATGCTCCATGAACTTTTCATCACAAAGCTCCTTGACCCATGCCATCACAACGCTCTATTCCTTTGTCAGCAAAATGCTCCATGACCCATGTCATCACAATAAGCTATGCGCTTGTCAACACAGTGCTCTACAACATTGTCCTCACAATGCTCTATAAAACATGTCATCACAATGCTCCATTCACTTCTCATCAAAATGCTCTCTCACAACTGATATCACAAGGTTCCATCACTAGTCATCACAATAATCCCTCACCCCTGTCATCACAATATTCCATGACCCCTGTCATCACAACGCTACATGCCCTTATCCTCACAATGCTCCATGACCCCTGACATCACAATGATCCATAACATCTGTCATCAAAATATTCCTGGACACTTTTCATCAAATTGCTCCTTGATCCTGTCATCACAATGCTTCCTGCCCTTCTCATCTCCAGGCACAACGCCCTTGTCATCAAAATGCTCCATAACCTTTGTCATCACAAAGCTCCATGACCCTTGGCATCACAATGCTCAATGACGCTTGTCAACACAATGCTCGATGCCCTTCTCATCAAAATACTCCATGGCTTTGTCATTACAATCCTCCATGACCCATGTATCACAGTGTTCCGTGGCCTTTTCATCACAATATTCCATGTCCACGCTCATCATAATAATCCATGAAACATTTCAGACTTATGCCCCATGACCAATGACATCACAATATTCCACGGCCCTGTCATCACAAGGCTCCATGACCCTTGTCATCACAATGCTCTAAGACCCCTGTTATCACAAAGCTCCATGCCCTTATCATCACAAACCTCCATGACGCATGTCATCAGTATGCTCCATGGCTTTCTCATCACAATGTTCCATGCCCTTGTCATCACAATGCTTCAAGACCCCATTATCGCAAAGCTCCATGCCGCTTTTCATCTCAATGCTCCATGAACCCTGTCATCACAATGCACCATGCCCTTCATCATAATGCTTCATGCTATTGCCATCAGAGTGAAATCAAAATGCACCAAGACCTCTGTCATCATAATGCTCCAAACCCTTGTGATCACATTGTTCCATAACACTTGTCATCACAACGCCCCATGATGCTCCTCGTCACAATTATCCATGGTCTTCTCATCACAATGCTCCATGCCTTTGTCATCACAATGCTCAATACACTTGTCATCACAATGCTCCCTGACACTTTTTGTCAGTATGCTCCTTGTACCCTATCATGACAAGGCTCCATGTTATTTCATCACAGTGATCCATGCCCTTTTCATCACAATGCTCCAAGACCCCTGTAATGACAATGCTCCATGCCCTTGTGATCACAAAACTCCATGACCCCTGTCATCACAATGCTACATGCCCTTATCATCACAAGGCTCCATCACTCCTGACATCACAATGTTCCATGACATTTGTCATCAAAATATTCCATGACCCTTTTCATCAAATTGCTCCATGACCCTGTCATCACAATGCTCCCTGCCCTTCTCATCACAGTGCACCACAAACTTGTCATCAAAATGCTCCATGACTTTGTCATCACAAACCTCCATGACCCTTGCCATCACAGTGCTCCATGCCATTGTCATCACAATGCTCCAGGAACCCTCTTATCACATTGCTCCATGCCCTTTTCATCACAAAGCTCCATGACGCTTGTCATCACAATGCTTCATGCCCTTCTCATTACAATGCTCCATGACCCATGTATCACAGTGTTCCGTGCCCTTGTCATCACAGTGCTCCATGCCCACTCTCATCACAATAATCCATGAAACTTTTCAGACCAATGTTCCATGCCCTTGTCATCACAATGCTCCATTGCCCCTGTCATAACAATGCTGCATGACGCCTGGCATCACAATATTCCATGGCCTTGTCATAACACTTCCCCATGACTCTTGTCATCACAAAGCTCCATGACACATGTCATCAGAATGCTCCATGGCTTTCTCATCACAATGCTCCATGTGCTTGTCATCTCAATGCTCCATGAACCCTGTCATCACAATGCACCATGCCCATCATCATAATGCTTCATGCCTTTGTCATCACAATAAAATAAACCTGCTCCATGACCTCTGTCATCACAATGCTCCAAACCCTTGTGATCAAAATGTTCCATATCACTTGTCCTCACAACGCCCCATGACGCTCATCATCACAATTATCCATGGTCTTCTCATCACAATGATCCATGACATTTGTCATCACAATGTTCCATAACCCATCTAATCACAATGCTCTCAGACAATTGTCATCGCAGTGTACCATGACACTTGTCATCATAATGCTCCATGCCTATGTCAGCAAAATGCTACATGACTTGTCATCACAATGCTCCATGCACTTGTCATCACAATACTTCTTTACCATTGTCATTCACAATCCTCCATGAACATTAGCATCACATTACTTCATGCCCTTGTCATCACAATGCTCCATGCTCCTTGAAATCAAAATGATCCATGACCTCTGTCATCAAAATGCTCCAAACACTTGTGATCACAATTTTCCATAACACTTGTCTTCAAAACGCTCCATGATTCCTTTCATCACAATACTCCATGCACTTGTCATCACAATGCTCCATGAACTTTGTCATCACATGGCTCAATACACATGTCATCACAATGCTCCCTGACACTTGTCGTCAAAATGCTCCTTGAAACCTATCATGAAATGTCTCCATGCCTTTTCATCACAAGACTCCATGCCCTTTTCATCACATTGCTCCATGCCATTGTCATCACAATACTCCACAAGCTTGTCATCACAATGCTCCATATCCTTTGTCATCACAATCCTCCATGACATTTGGCATCACAATGCTCCATTCCATTGTCATCACAATGGAGCATGACATATGTCATCACAATGCTCCCTGACACCTGTCTTCACAATACTCCATGACCTTGTCATCACAATACTCCATGCCCTTGTCATCACAATGCTCCATGACCGCTGTCATCACAATGTTCCGTGACTCCAGTCATCACAATGCTTCATGACTCTTGTCATCACAATGGTCCATGCCCTCGTCATCACAAGGCTCTCTGACATTTGTCACCACAATGCTCCATGTACGTTTCATCACAAAGCTCCTTGACCCATGCCATCACAACGCTCTATTCCTTTGTCAGCAAAATGCTCCATGACCCATGTCATCACAATAAGCTATGCGCTTGTCAACACAGTGCTCTACAACATTGTCCTCACAATGCTCTATAAAACATGTCATCACAATGCTCCATTCACTTCTCATCAAAATGCTCTCTCACAACTGATATCACAAGGTTCCATCACTAGTCATCACAATAATCCCTCACCCCTGTCATCACAATGTTCCATGACCCCTGTCATCACAATGCTACATGCCCTTATCCTCACAATGCTCCATGACCCCTGATATCACAATGTTCCATAACCTCTGTCATCAAAATATTCCTGGACACTTTTCATCAAATTGCTCCTTGATCCTGTCATCACAATGCTTCCTGCCCTTCTCATCACAAGGCACAACGCCCTTGTCATCAAAATGCTCCACAACCTTTGTCATCACAAAGCTCCATGACCCTTGGCATCACAATGCTCCATGACGCTTGTCATCACAATGCTCGATGCCCTTCTCATCAAAATACTCCATGGCTTTGTCATTACAATCCTCCATGACCCATATATCACAGTGTTCCGGGGCCTTTTCATCACAATGCTCCATGTCCACGCTCATCATAATAATCCATGAAACATTTCAGACTTATGCTCCATGACTCCTGACATCACAATCTTCCACGGCCTAGTCATCACAAGGCTCCATGACCCTTGTCATCACAATGCTCCAAGACCCCTGTTATCGCAAAGCTCCATGCCCTTTTCATCACAAAGCTCCATGACGCATGTCATCAGTATGCTCCATGGCTTTCTCATCACAATGCTCCATGCCCTTGTCATCACAATGCTTCAAGTCCCCTGTAATCACAAAGCTCCATGCCGCTTTTCATCTCAATGCTCCATGAACCCTGTCATCACAATGCACCATGCCCTTCATCATAATGCTTCATGCTATTGCCATCAGAGTGAAATCAAAATGCACCAAGACCTCTGTCATCATAATGCTCCAAACCCTTGTGATCACATTGTTCCATAACACTTGTCATCACAACGCCCCATGATGCTCCTCATCACAATTATCCATGGTCTTCTCATCACAATGCTCCATGCCTTTGTCATCACAATGCTCAATACACTTGTCATCACAATGCTCCCTGACACTTGTCGTCAGTATGTTCCTTGAACCCTGTCATGACAAGGCTCCGTGTTATTTCATCACAATGATCCATGCCCTTTTCATCACAATGCTCCTAAACCCCTCTAATGACAGGGCTCCATGCCCTTGTGATCACAAAGCTCCATGACCCCTGTCATCACAATGCTACATGTCCTTATCATCAAAATGCTCCATCACTCCTGACATCACAATGTTCCATGACACTTGTCATCAAAATATTCCATGACCCTTTTCATCAAATTGCTCCATGACCCTGTCATCACAATGCTCCCTGCCCTTCTCATCACAGTGCACCACACACTTGTCATCAAAATGCTCCATGACCTTTGTCATCACAAACCTCCATGACCCTTGGCATCACAGTGCTCCATGCCATTGTCATCACAATGCTCCAGGAACCCTCTTATCACATTGCTCCATGCCCTTTTCATCACAAAGCTCCATGACGCTTGTCATCACAATGCTTGATGCACTTCTCATCACAATGCTTCATGCCCTTCTCATTACAATGCTCCATGACCCATGTATCACAGTGTTCCGTGCCCTTGTCATCACAGTGCTCCATGCCCACTCTCATCACAATAATCCATGAAATTTTGCAGACCAATGTTCCATGCCCTTGTCATCACAATGCTCCATTGCCCCTGTCATAAAAATGCTCCATGACGCCTGGCATCACAATATTCCATGGCCTTGTCATAACACTTCCCCATGACTCTTGTCATCACAAAGCTCCATGACACATGTCATCAGAATGCTCCATGGCTTTCTCATCACAATGCTCCATGCCGTTGTCATCTCAATGCTCCATGAATCCTGTCATCACAATGCACCATGCCCATCATCATAATGCTTCATGTCTTTGTCATCACAATGAAATCAACATGCTCCATGACCTCTGTCATCACAATGCTCCAAACCCTTGTGATCAAAATGTTCCATATCACTTGTCATCACAACGCCCCATGATGCTCCTCATCACAATTATCCATGGTCTACTCATCACAATGCTCCATTCCTTTGTCATCACAGTGCTCAATACACTTGTCATCACAATGCTCCCTGACACTTGTCGTCAGTATGCTCCTTGAACCCTGTCATGACAAGGCTCCGTGTTATTTCATCACAATGTTCCATGCCCTTTTCATCACAATGCTCCAAGTCCCTGTAATGACAATGCTCCATGCCCTTGTGATCACAAAGCTCCATGACCCCTGTCATCACAATGCTACATGCCCTTATCATCACAATGCTCCATCACTCCTGACATTACAATGTTCCATGACACTTGTCATCATAATATTCCATGACCCTTTTCATCAAATTGTTCCATGACCCTGTCATCACAATGCGCCCTGCCCTTCTCATCACAGTGCACCACACACTTGTCATCAAAATGCTCCATGACCTTTGTCATCACAAACCTCCATGACCCTTGGCATCACAGTGCTCCATGCCATTGTCATCACAATGCTCCAAGAACCCTCTTAACACATTGCTCCATGCCCTTTTCATCACAAAGCTCCATGACGCTTGTCATCACAATGCTTGATGCACTTCTCATCACAATGCTTCATGCCCTTCTCATTACAATGCTCCATGACCCATGTATCACAGTGTTCCGTGCCCTTGTCATCACAGTGCTCCATGACCACACTCATCACAATAATCCATGAAACTTTTCAGACCAATGTTCCATGCACTTGTCATCACAATGCTCCATTGCCCCTGTCATAACAATGCTCCATGACCCCTGGCATCAAAATATTCCATGGCCTTGTCATAACACTTCCCCATGACCCTTGTCATCACAAAGCTCCATGACACATGTCATCAGAATGTTCCATGGCTTTCTCATCACAATGCTCCATGCCCTTGTCATCTCAATGCTCCATGAACCCTGTCATCACAATGCACCATGCCCATCATCATAATGCTTCATGCTATTGTCATCACAATGAAATCAACATGCTCCATGACCTCTGTCATCACAATGCTCCAAACCCTTGTGATCAAAATGTTCCATATCACTTGTCCTCACAACGCCCCATGACGCTCATCATCACAATTATCCATGGTCTTCTCATCACAATGCTCTCTGACAATTGTCATCGCAGTGTACCATGACCCTTGTCATCACAATGCTCCATGCCTATGTCAGCAAAATGCTACATGACTTGTCATCACAATGCTCCATGTGCTTGTCATCACAATACTTCTTTACCATTGTCATTCACAATCCTCCATGAACATTGGCATCACATTACTTCATGCCCTTTTCATCACAATGCTCCATGCTCCTTGAAATCAAAATGATCCATGACCTCTGTCATCACAATGCTCCAAACCCTTGTGATCACAATTTTCCATAACACTTGTCATCAAAACGCTCCATGATTCCTTTCATCACAATACTCCATGCACTTGTGATCACAATGCTGCATGAACTTTGTCATCACAAGGCTCAATACACATGTCATCACAATGCTCCCTGACACTTGTCGTCAAAATGCTCCTTGAAACCTATCATGAAAAGTCCCCATGCCTTTTTCATCACAATGCTCCATGCCCTTTTCATCACAATGCTCCATGCCATTGTCATCACAATACTCCACAAGCTTCTCATCACAATGCTCCATAACCTTTGTCATCACAATCCTCCATGACACTTGGCATCAAAATGCTCCATTCCATTGTCATCACAATGGAGCATGACATATATCATCACAATGCTCCCTGACACCTGTCTTCACAATACTCCATGACCTGTCATCACAATACTCCATGTCCTTGTCATCACAATGCTCCATGACCGCTGTCATCACAATGTTCCGTGACTCCAGTCATCACAATGCTTCATGTCTCTTGTCATCACAATGGTCCATGCCCTCATCATCACAAGGCTCTCTGACATTTGTCACCACAATGCTCCATGAACTTTTCATCACAAAGCTCCTTGACCCATGCCATCACAATGCTCCATTCCTTTGTCAGCACAATGCTCCATGACCCATGTCATCACAATGCTCCATGACCCATGTCATCACAATAAGCCATGCGCTTGTCAACACAATGCTCTACAACATTGTCATCACAATGCTCCATAAAACTTGTCATCACAATGCTCCATTCACTTCTCATCAAAATGCTCTCTCACAACTGATATCACAAGGTTCCATCACTAGTCATCACAATAATCCCTCACCCCTGTCATCATATTGTTCCATGACCCCTGTCATCACAATGCTACACGCCCTTATCCTCACAATGCTCCATGACCCCTGACATCCCAATGTTACATAACCTCTGTCATCAAAATATTCCTTGATACTTTTCATCAAATTGCTCCATGATCCTGTCATCACAATGCTTCCTGACCTTCTCATCACAATGTACAAAGCCCTGGTCATCAAAATCCTCCATAACCTTTTTCATCACAAAGCTCCATGACCCTTGGCATCACAATGCTCCATGACGCTTGTCATCACAATGCTCGATGCCCTTCTCATCAAAATACTCCATGGCTTTGTCATTACAATCCCCAATGACCCATGTATCACAGTGTTCCGGGGCCTTTTCATCACAATGCTCCATGTCCACGCTCATCATAATAATCCATGAAACATTTCAGACTTATGCTCCATGAACCCTGACATCACAATGTTCCACGGCCTTGTCATCACAAGGCTCCATGACCCATGTCATCACAATGCTCCAAGACCCCTGTTATCGCAATACTCCATGCCCTTGTCATCACAATGCTCCATGACCGTTGTCATCACAATGTTCCGTGACTCCAGTCATCACAATGCTTCATGACTCTTGTTATCACAATGGTCCATGCCCTCGTCATCACAAGGCTCTCTGACATTTGTCACCACAATGCTCCATGAACTTTTCATCACAAAGCTCCTTGACCCATGCCATCACAATGCTCCATTCCTTTGTCAGCACAATGCTCCATGACCCTTGTCATCACAATGCTCCATGCCCATGTCAGCAAAATGCTCCATGACCCATGTCATCACAGTAAGCCATCCGGTTGTCAACACAATGCTCTACAACATTGTCATCACAATGCTCCATAAAACTTGTCATCACAAAGCTCCATTCACTTCTCATCAAAATGCTCTCTGACAACTGATATCACAAGGTTCCATCACTAGTCATCACAATAATCCCTAAACCCTGTCATCACAATATTCCATGACCCCGGTCATCACAATGCTACTTGCCCTTATCCTCACAATGCTTCTTGACCCCTGACATCACAATGTTCCGTAACCTCTGTCATCAAAATATTCCTTGACACTTTTCATCACATTGCTCCTTGATCCTGTCATCACAGTGCGTCCTGACCTTCTCATCACAATGTACAACGCCCTTGTCATCCAAATGCTCCATAACCTTTGTCATCACAAAGCTCCATGACCCTTGGCATCACAATGCTCCATGACGCTTGTCATCACAATGCTCGATGCCCTTCTCATCAAAATACTCCATGGCTTTGTCATTACAATCCTCCATGACCCATGTATCACAGTGTTACGTGGCCTTCTCATCACAATGTTCCATGTCCACGCTCATCATAATAATCCATGAAACATTTCAGACTTATGCTCCATGACTCCTGACATCACAATATTCCACGGCCTTGTCATCACAAGGCTGAATGACCCTTGTCATCACAATGCACCAAGACCCCTGTTATCGCAAAGCTCCATGCCCTTATCATCACAAAGCTCCATGACGCATGTCATCAGTATGCTCCATGGCTTTCTCATCACAATGCTCCATGCCCTTGTCATCACAATGATTCAAGACCCCTGTAATCACAAAGCTCCATGCCGCTTTTCATCTCAATGCTCCATGAACCCTGTCATCACAATGCACCATGCCCTTCATCATAATGCTTCATGCTATTGCCATCACAGTGAAATCAAAATGCACCAAGACCTCTGTCATCATAATGCTCCAAACCCTTGTGATCACATTGTTCCATAACACTTGTCATCACAACGCCCCATGATGCTCCTCATCACAATTATCCATGGTCTTCTCATCACAATGCTCCATGCCTTTGTCATCACAATGCTCAATACACTTGCCATCACAATGCTCCCTGACACTTGTCGTCAGTATGCTCCTTGAACCCTGTCATGACAAGGCTCCGTGTTATTTCATCACAATGATCCATGCCCTTTTCATCACAATGCTCCAAGACCCCTCTAATGACAATGCTCCATGCCCTTGTCATCACAAACCTCCATGACCCTTGGCATCACAGTGCTCCATGCCATTGTCATCACAATGCTCCAGGAACCCTCTTATCACATTGCTCCATGCCCTTTTCATCACAATGCTCCATGACGCTTGTCATCACAATGCTTGATGCACTTCTCATCACAATGCTTCATGCCCTTCTCATTACAATGCTCCATGACCCATGTATCACAGTGTTCCGTGCCCTTGTCATCACAGTGCTCCATGCCCACTCTCATCACAATAATCCATGAAACTTTGCAGACCAATGTTCCGTGCCCTTGTCATCACCATGCTCCATTGCCCCTGTCATAACAATGCTCCATGACGCCTGGCATCACAATATTCCATGGCCTTGTCATAACACTTCCCCATGACCCTTGTCATCACAAAGCTCCATGACATATGTCATCAGAATGCTCCAAGGCTTTCTCATCACAATGCTCCATGCCCTTGTCATCTCAATGCTCCATGAACCCTGTCATCACAATGCACCATGCCCATCATCATAATGCTTCATGCCTTTGTCATCACAATAAAATCAACATGCTCCATGACCTCTGTCATCACAATGCTCCAAATCCTTGTGATCAAAATGTTCCATATCACTTGTCCTCACAACGCCCCATGACGCTCATCATCACAATTATCCATGGTCTTCTCATCACAATGCTCCATGACACTTGTCATCACAATGTTCCATAACCCCTCTAATCGCAAAGCTCTCTGACAATTGTCATCGCAGTGTACCATGACCCTTGTCATTACATTGCTCCATGCGCTTGTCATCACAATACTTCTTTACCATTGTCATTCACAATCCTCCATGAACGTTGGCATCACATTACCTCATGCCCTTGTCATCACAATGCTCCATGCTCCTTGAAATCAAAATGATCCATGACCTCTGTCATCACAATGCTCCAAACCCTTGTGATCACAATTTTCCATAACACTTGTCATCAAAACGCTCCATGATTCCTTTCATCACAATACTCCATGCACTTGTCATCACAATGCTCCATGAACTTTGTCATCACAAGGCTCAATACACATGTCATCACAATGCTCCCTGACACTTGTCATCAAAATGCTCCTTGAAACCTATCATGAAAAGTCTCCATGCCTTTTTCATCACAATGCTCCATGCCCTTTTCATCACAATGCTCCAGGCCATTGTCATCACAATACTCCACAAGCTTCTCATCACAATGCTCCATAACCTTTGTCATCACAATCCTCCATGACACTTGGCATCACAATGCTCCATTCCATTTTCATCACAATGGAGCATGACATATGTCATCACAATGCTCCCTGACACCTGTCTTCACAATACTCCATGACCTTGCCATCACAATACTCCATGCCCTTGTCATCACAATGCTCCATGACCGCTGTCATCACAAAGTTCCGTGACTCCAGTCATCACAATGCTTCATGTCTCTTGTCATCACAATGGTCCATGCCCTCATCATCACAAGGCTCTCTGACATTTGTCACCACAATGCTCCATGAACTTTTCATCACAAAGCTCCTTGACCCATGCCATCAAAATGCTCAATTCCTTTGTCAGCACAATGCTCCATGACCCTTGTCATCACAATGCTCCATGCCCATGTCAGCAAAATGCTCCATGACCCATGTCATCACAATAAGCCATGCGATTGTCAACACAATGCTCTACAACATTGTCATCACAATGCTCCATAAAACTTGTCATCACAATGCTCCATTCACTTCTCATCAACATGCTCTCTGACAACTGATATCACAAGGTTCCATCACTAGTCATCACAATAATCCCTCACCCCTGTCATCACAATGTTCCATGACCCCTGTCATCAAAATGCTACATGCCCTTATCCTCACAATGCTCCATGACCCCTGACATCACAATGTTCCATAACCTCTGTCATCAAAATATTCCTGGACACTTTTCATCAAATTGCTCCTTGATCCTGTCATCACAATGCTTCCTGCCCTTCTCATCACAATGCACAACGCCCTTGTCATCAAAATGCTCCATAACCTTTGTCATCACAAAGCTCCATGACCCTTGGCATCACAATGCTCCATGACGCTTGTCATCACAATGCTCGATGCCCTTCTCATCAAAATACTCCATGGCTTTGTCATTACAATCCTCCATGACCCATGTATCACAGTGTTCCGGGGCCTTTTCATCACAATGCTCCATGTCCACGCTCATCATAATAATCCATGAAACATTTCAGACTTATGCTCCATGACCCCTGACATCACAATGTTCCACGGCCTTGTCATCACAAGGCTCCATGACCCTTGTCATCACAATGCTCCAAGACCCCTGTTATCGCAATGCTCCATGCCCTTATCATCACCAAGCTCCATGACGCATGTCATCAGTATGCTCCACGGCTTTCTCATCACAATGCTCCATGCCCTTGTCATCACAATGCTTCAAGACCCCTGTAATCACAAAGCTCCATGCCGCTTTTCATCTCAATGCTCCATGAACCCTGTCATCACAATGCACCATGCCCTTCATCATAATGCTTCATGCTATTGCCATCACAGTGAAATCAAAATGCACCAAGACCTCTGTCATCATAATGCTCCAAACCCTTGTGATCACATTGTTCCATAACACTTGTCATCACAACGCCCCATGATGCTCCTCATCACAATTATCCATGGTCTTCTCATCACAATGCTCCATGCCTTTGTCATCACAATGCTCAATACACTTGCCATCACAATGCTCCCTGACACTTGTCGTCAGTATGCTCATTGAACCCTGTCATGACAAGGCTCCGTGTTATTTCATCACAATGATCCATGCCCTTTTCATCACAATGCTCCAAGACCCCTCTAATGACAATGCTCCATGCCCTTGTCATCACAAACCTCCATGACCCTTGGCATCACAGTGCTCCATGCCATTGTCATCACAATGCTCCAGGAACCCTCTTATCACATTGCTCCATGCCCTTTTCATCACAAAGCTCCATGACGCTTGTCATCACAATGCTTGATGCACTTCTCATCACAATGCTTCATGCCCTTCTCATTACAATGCTCCATGACCCATGTATCACAGTGTTCCGTGCCCTTGTCATCACAGTGCTCCATGCCCACTCTCATCACAATAATCCATGAAACTTTTCAGACCAATGTTCTATGCCCTTGTCATCACAATGCTCCATTGCCCCTGTCATAACAATTCTCCATGACCCCTGGCATCACAATATTCCATGGCATTGTCATAACCCTTCCCCATGACTCTTGTCATCACAAAGCTCCATGACACATGTCATCAAAATGCTCCATGGCTTTCTCATCACAATGCTCCATGCCCTTGTCATCTCAATGCTCCATGAACCCTGTCATCACAATGCACCATGCCCATCATCATAATGCTTCATGCCTTTGTCATCACAATAAAATCAACATGCTCCATGACCTCTGTCATCACAATGCTCCAAATCCTTGTGATCAAAATGTTACATATCACTTGTCCTCACAACGCCCCATGACGCTCATCATCACAATTATCCATGGTCTTCTCATCACAATGCTCCATGACACTTGTCATCACAATGTTCCATAACCCCTCTAATCGCAAAGCTCTCTGACTATTGTCATCGCAGTGTACCATGACCCTTGTCATCACAATGCTCCATGCGCTTGTCATCACAATACTTCTTTACCATTGTCATTCACAATCCTCCATGAACGTTGGCATCACATTACCTCATGCCTTTGTCATCACAATGCTCCATGCTCCTTGAAATCAAAATGATCCATGACCTCTGTCATCACAATGCTCCAAACCCTTGTGATCACAATTTTCCATAACACTTGTCATCAAAACGCTCCATAATTCCTTTCATCACAATACTCCATGCACTTGTCATCACAATGCTCCATGAACTTTGTCATCACAAGGCTCAATACACATGTCACCACAATGCTCCCTGACACTTGTCACCAAAATGCTCCTTGAAACCTATCATGAAAAGTCTCCATGCCTTTTTCATCACAATGCTCCATGCCCTTTTCATCACAATGCTCCAGGCCATTGTCATCACAATACTCCACAAGCTTCTCATCACAATGCTCCATAACCTTTGTCATCACAATCCTCCATGACACTTGGCATCACAATGCTCCATTCCATTGTCATCACAATGGAGCATGACATATGTCATCACAATGCTCCCTGACACATGTCTTCACAATACTCCATGACCTTGCCATCACAATACTCCATGCCCTTGTCATCACAATGCTCCATGACCGCTGTCATCACAAAGTTCCGTGACTCCAGTCATCACAATGCTTCATGTCTCTTGTCATCACAATGGTCCATGCCCTCATCATCACAAGGCTCTCTGACATTTGTCACCACAATGCTCCATGAACTTTTCATCACAAAGCTCCTTGACCCATGCCATCAAAATGCTCAATTCCTTTGTCAGCACAATGCTCCATGACCCTTGTCATCACAATGCTCCATGCCCATGTCAGCAAAATGCTCCATGTCCCATGTCATCACAATAAGCCATGCGATTGTCAACACAATGCTCTACAACATTGTCATCACAATGCTCCATAAAACTTGTCATCACAATGCTCCATTCACTTCTCATCAAAATGCTCTCTCACAACTGATATCACAAGGTTCCATCACTAGTCATCACAATAATCCCTCACCCCTGTCATCACAATGTTCCATGACCCCTGTCATCAAAATGCTACATGCCCTTATCCTCACAATGCTCCATGACCCCTGACATCACAATGTTCCATAACCTCTGTCATCAAAATATTCCTGGACACTTTTCATCAAATTGCTCCTTGATCCTGTCATCACAATGCTTCCTGCCCTTCTCATCACAATGCACAACGCCCTTGTCATCAAAATGCTCCATAACCTTTGTCATCACAAAGCTCCATGACCCTTGGCATCACAATGCTCCATGACGATTGTCATCACAATGCTCGATGCCCTTCTCATCAAAATACTCCATGGCTTTGTCATTACAATCCCCAATGACCCATGTATCACAGTGTTCCGGGGCCTTTTCATCACAATGCTCCATGTCCACGCTCATCATAATAATCCATGAAACATTTCAGACTTATGCTCCATGACCCCTGACAGCACAATGTTCCACGGCCTTGTCATCACAAGGCTCCATGACCCTTGTCATCACAATGCTCCAAGACCCCTGTTATCGCAATGCTCCATGCCCTTATCATCACAAAGCTCCATGACGCATGTCATCAGTATGCTCCATGGCTTTCTCATCACAATGCTCCATGCCCTTGTCATCACAATGCTTCAAGATCCCTGTAATCACAAAGCTCCATGCCGCTTTTCATCTCAATGCTCCATGAACCCTGTCATCACAATGCATCATGCCCTTCATCATAATGCTTCATGCTATTGCCATCACAATGAAATCAAAATGCACCAAGACCTCTGTCATCATAATGCTCCAAACCCTTGTGATCACATTGTTCCATAACACTTGTCATCACAACGCCCCATGATGCTCCTCATCACAATTATCCATGGTCTTCTCATCACAATGCTCCATGCCTTTGTCATCACAATGCTCAATACACTTGCCATCACAATGCTCCCTGACACTTGTCGTCAGTATGCTCCTTGAACCCTGTCATGACAAGGCTCCGTGTTATTTCATCACAATGATCCATGCCCTTTTCATCACAATGCTCCAAGGCCCCTGTAATGACAATGCTCCATGCCCTTGTGATCACAAAGCTCCATGACCCCGGTCATCACAATGCTACATGCCCTTATCATCACAATGCTCCATCACTCCTGACATCACAATGTTCCATGACACTTGTCATCAAAATATTCCATGACACTTTTCATCAAATTGCTCCATGACCCTGTCATCACAATGCTCCCTGCCCTTCTCATCACAGTGCACCACATACTTGTCATCAAAATGCTCCATGACCTTTGTCATCACAAACCTCCATGACCCTTGGCATCACAGTGCTCCATGCCATTGTCATCACAATGCTCCAGGAACCCTCTTATCACATTGCTCCATGCCCTTTTCATCACAAAGCTCCATGACGCTTGTCATCACAATGCTTGATGCACTTCTCATCACAATGCTTCATGCCCTTCTCATTACAATGCTCCATGACCCATGTATCACAGTGTTCTGTGCCCTTGTCATCACAGTGCTCCATGCCCACTCTCATCACAATAATCCATGAAACTTTTCAGACCAATGTTCCATGCCCTTGTCATCACAATGCTCCATTGCCCCTGTCATAACAATGCTCCATGACCCCTGGCATCACAATATTCCATGGCCTTGTCATAACACTTCCCCATGACCCTTCTCATCACAAAGCTCCATGACACATGTCATCAGAATGCTCCATGCCTTTCTCATCACAATGCTCCATGCCCTTGTCATCTCAATGCTCCATGAACCCTGTCATCACAATGCACCATGCCCATCATCATAATGCTTCATGCTATTGTCATCACAATGAAATCAACATGCTCCATGACCTCTGTCATCACAATGCTCCAAACCCTTGTGATCAAAATGTTCCATATCACTTGTCCTCACAACGCCCCATGACGCTCATCATTACAATTATCCATGGTATTCTCATCACAATGCTCCATGACATTTGTCATCACAATGTTCCATAACCCCTCTAATCACTATGCTCTCTGACAATTGTCATCGCAGTGTACCATGACCCTTGTCATCACAATGCTCCATGCCTAGGTCAGCAAAATGCTACATGACTTGTCATCACAATGCTCCATGCGCTTGTCATCACAATACTTCTTTACCATTGTCATTCACAATCCTCCATGAACGTTGGCATCACATTACTTCATGCCCTTGTCATCACAATGCTCCATGCTCCTTGAAATCAAAATGATCCATGACCTCTGTCATCACAATGCTCCAAACCCTTGTGATCACAATTTTCCATAACACTTGTCATCAAAACGCTCCATGATTCCTTTCATCACAATACTCCATGCACTTGTCATCACAATGCTCCATGAACTTTGTCATCACAAGGCTCAATACACATGTCATCACAATGCTCCCTGACACTTGTCGTCAAAATGCTCCTTGAAACCTATCATGAAAAGTCTCCATGCCTTTTTCATCACAATGCTCCATGCCCTTTTCATCACAATGCTCCAGGCCATTTTCATCACAATACTCCACAAGCTTCTCATCACAATGCTCCATAACCTTTGTCATCACACTCCTCCATGACACTTGGCATCACAATGCTCCATTCCATTGTCATCACAATGGAGCATGACATATGTCATCACAATGCTCCCTGACACCTGTCTTCACAATACTCCATGACCTTGTCATCACAATACTCCATGCCCTTGTCATCACAATGCTCCATGACCGCTGTCATCACAAAGTTCCTTGACTCCAGTCATCACAATGCTTCATGTCTCTTGTCATCACAATGGTCCACGCCCTCGTCATCACAAGGCTCTCTGACATTTGTCAGCAAAATGCTCCATGAACTTTTCATCACAAATCTCCTTGACCCATGCCATCACAATGCTCCATTCCTTTGTCAGCACAATGCTCCATGACCCTTGTCATCACAATGCTCCATGCCCATGTCAGCAAAATGCTCCATGACCCATGTCATCACAGTAAGCCATCCGGTTGTCAACACAATGCTCTACAACATTGTCATCACAATGCTCCATAAAACTTGTCATCACAAAGCTCCATTCACTTCTCATCAAAATGATCTCTGACAACTGATATCACAAGGTTCCATCACTAGTCATCACAATAATCCCTAAACCCTGTCATCACAATATTCCATGACCCCGGTCATCACAATGCTACTTGCCCTTATCCTCACAATGCTCCATGACCCCTGACATCACAATGTTCCGTAACCTCTGTCATCAAAATATTCCTTGACACTTTTCATCAAATTGCTCCTTGATCCTGTAATCACAATGCTTCCTGCCCTTCTCATCACAATGCACAACGCCCTTGTCATCAAAATGCTCCATAACCTTTGTCATCACAAAGCTCCATGACCCTTGGCATCACAATGCTCCATGACGCTTGTCATCACAATGCTCGATGCACTTTTCATCAAAATACTCCATGGCTTTGTCATTACAATCCTCCATGGCCCGTGTATCAGTGTGTTACGTGGCCTTTTCATCACAATGCTCCATGTCCACACTCATCATAATAATCCATGAAACATTTCAGACTTATGCTCCATGACCCCTGACATCACAATGTTCCACGGCCTTGTCATCACAAGGCTCCATGACCCTTGTCATCACAATGCTCCAATACCACTGTTATCGCAATGCTCCATGCCCTTATCATCACAAAGCTCCATGACGCATGTCATCAGTATGCTCCATGGCTTTCTCATCACAATGCTCCATGCCCTTGTCATCACAATGCTTCAAGACCCCTGTAATCACAAAGCTCCATGCCGCTTTTCATCTCAATGCTCCATGAACCCTGTCATCAAAATGCACCATGCCCTTCATCATAATGTTTCATGCTATTGCCATCACAGTGAAATCAAAATGCACCAAGACCTCTGTCATCATAATGCTCCAAACCCTTGTGATCACATTGTTCCATAACACTTGTCATCACAACGCCCCATGATGCTCCTCATCACAATTATCCATGGTCTTCTCATCACAATGCTCCATGCCATTGTCATCACAATGCTCAATACACTTGCCATCACAATGCTCCCTGACACTTGTCGTCAGTATGCTCCTTGAACCCTGTCATGACAAGGCTCCGTGTTATTTCATCACAATGATCCATGCCCTTTTCATCACAATGCTCCAAGACCCCTGTAATGACAATGCTTCATGCCCTTGTGATCACAAACTTCATGACCCCTGTCACCACAATGCTACATGCCCTTATCATCACAATGCTCCATCACTCCTGACATCACAATGTTCCATGACACTTGTCATCAAAATATTCCATGACCCTTTTCATCAAATTGCTCCATGACCCTGTCATCACAATGCTCCCTGCCCTTCTCATCACAGTGCACCACACACTTGTCATCAAAATGCTCCATGACCTTTGTCATCACAAACCTCCATGACCCTTGGCATCACAGTGCTCCATGCCATTGTCATCACAATGCTCCAGGAACCCTCTTATCACATTGCTCCATGCCCTTTTCATCACAAAGCTCCATGACGCTTGTCATCACAATGCTCGATGCACTTCTCATCACAATGCTTCATGCCCTTCTCATTACAATGCTCCATGACCCATGTATCACAGTGTTCCGTGCCCATGTCATCACAGTGCTCCATGCTCACTCTAATCACAATAATCCATGAAAATTTCAGACCAATGTTCCATGCCCTTGTCATCACAATGCTCCATTGCCCCTGTCATAACAATGCTCCATGACCCCTGGCATCACAATATTCAATGGCCTTGTCATAACACTTCCCCATGACCCTTGTCATCACAAAGCTCCATGGCACATGTCATCAGAATGCTCCATGGCTTTCTCATCACAATGCTCCATGCCCTTGTCATCTCAATGCTCCATGAAACTTGTAATCACAATGCACCATGCCCATCATCATAATGCTTCATGCTATTGTCATCACAATGAAATCAACATGCTCCAAACCCTTGTGATCAAAATGTTCCATATCACTTGTCCTCACAACGCCCCATGACGCTCATCATCACAATTATCCATGTTCTTCTCATCACAATTCTCCATGACATTTGTCATCACAATGTTCCATAACCCCTCTAATCACAATGCTCTCTGACAATTGTCATCGCAGTGTACCATGACCCTTGTCATCACAATGCTCCATGCCTAGGTCAGCAAAATGCTACATGACATGTCATCACAATGCTCCATGCGCTTGTCATCACAATACTTCTTTACCATTGTCATTCACAATCCTCCATGAACATTGGCATCACATTACTTCATGCCCTTGTCATCACAATGCTCCATGCTCCTTGAAATCAAAATGATCCATGACCTCTGTCATCACAATGCTCCAAACCCTTGTGATCACAATTTTCCATAACACTTGTCATCAAAACGCTCCATGATTCCTTTCATCACAATACTCCATGCACTTGTCATCACAATGCTCCATGAACTTTGTCATCACAAGGCTCAATACACATGTCATCACAATGCTCCCTGACACTTGTCGTCAAAATGCTCCTTGAAACCTATCATGAAAAGTCTCCATGCCTTTTTCATCACAATGCTCCATGCCCTTTTCATCACAATGCTCCAGGCCATTGTCATCACAAAACTCCACAAGCTTGTCATCACAATGCTCCATAACCTTTGTCATCACAATCCTCCATGACACTTGGCATCACAATGCTCCATTCCATTGTCATCACAATGGAGCATGACATATGTCATCACAATGCTCCCTGACACCTGTCTTCACAATACTCCATGACCTTGTCATCACAATACTCCATGCCCTTGTCATCACAATGCTCCATGACCGCTGTCATCACAATGTTCCGTGACTCCGTCATCACAATGCTTCATGACTCTTGTCATCACAATGGTCCATGCCTTCGTCCTCACAAGGCTCTCTGACATTTGTCACCAAAATGCTCCATGAAATTTTCATCACAAAGCTCCTTGACCCATGCCATCACAATGCTCCATTCCTTTGTCAGCACAATGCTCCATGACCCTTGTCATCACAATGCTCCATGCCCATGTCAGCAAAATGTTCCATGACCCATGTCATCACAATAAGCCACGCGCTTGTCAACACAATGCTCTACAACATTGTCATCACAATGCTCCATAAAACTTGTCATCACAATGCTCCATTCACTTCTCATCAAAATGCTCTCTGACAACTGATATCACAAGGTTCCATCACTAGTCATCACAATAATCCCTCACCCCTGTCATCACAATGTTCCATGACCCCTGTCATCACAATGCTACATGCCCTTATCCTCACAATGCTCCATGACCCCTGACATCACAATGTTCCATAACCTCTGTCATCTAAATATTCCTGGACACTTTTCATCAAATTGCTCCTTGATCCTGTAATCACAATGCTTCCTGCCCTTCTCATCACAATGCACAACTCCCTTGTCATCAAAATGCTCCATAACCTTTGTCATCACAAAGCTCCATGACCCTTGGCATCACAATGCTCCATGACGCTTGTCATCACAAAGCTCGATGCCCTTCTCATCAAAATACTCCATGGCTTTGTCATTACAATCCTCCATTACCCACGTATCACAGTGTTCCGGGGCCTTTTCATCACAATGCTCCATGTCCACGCTCATCATAATAATCCATGAAACATTTCAGACTTATGCTCCATGACCCCTGACATCACAATATTCCACGGCCTTGTCATCACAAGGCTCCATGACCCTTGTCATCACAATGCTCCAAGACCCCGGTTATCGCAATGCTCCATGCCCTTATCATCACAAAGCTCCATGACGCATGTCATCAGTATGCTCCATGGCTTTCTCATCACAATGCTCCATGCCCTTGTCATCACAATGCTGCAAGACCCCTGTAATCACAAAGCTCCATGCCGCTTTTCATCTCAATGCTCCATGAACACTGTCATCACAATGCACCATGCCCTTCATCATAATGCTTCATGCTATTGCCATCACAGTGAAATCAAAATGCACCAAGACCTCTGTCATCATAATGTTCCAAACCCTTGTGATCACATTGTTCCATAACACTTGTCATCACAACGCCCCATGATGCTCCTCATCACAATTATCCATGGTCTTCTCATCACAATGCTCCATGCCATTGTCATCACAATGCTCAATACACTTGCCATCACAATGCTCCCTGACACTTGTCGTCAGTATGCTCCTTGAACCCTGTCATGACAAGGCTCCGTGTTATTTCATCACAATGATCCATGCCCTTTTCATCACCATGCTCCAAGACCCCTGTAATGACAATGCTCCATGCCCTTTTGATCACAAAGATCCATGACCCCTGTCATCACAATGCTACATGCCCTTATCATCACAATGCTCCATCACTCCTGACATCACAATGTTCCATGACACTTGTCATCAAAATATTCCATGACCCTTTTCATCAAATTGCTCCATGACCCTGTCATCACAATGCTCCCTGCCCTTCTCATCACAGTGCACCACACACTTGTCATCAAAATGCTCCATGACCTTTGTCATCACAAACCTCCATGACCCTTGGCATCACAGTGCTCCATGCCATTGTCATCACAATGCTCCAGGAACCCTCTTATCACATTGCTCCATGCCCTTTTCATCACAAAGCTCCATGACGCTTGTCATCACAATGCTTGATGCACTTCTCATCACAATGCTTCCTGCCCTTCTCATTACAATGCTCCATGACCCATGTATCACAGTGTTCCGTGCCCTTGTCATCACAGTGCTCCATGCCCACTCTCATCACAATAATCCATGAAACTTTTCAGACCAATGTTCCATGTCCTTGTCATCACAATGCTCCATTGCCCCTGTCATAACAATGCTCCATGACCCCTGGCATCACAATATTCCATGGCCTTGTCATAACACTTCCCCATGACCCTTGTCATCACAAAGCTCCATGACACATGTCATCAGAATGCTCCATGGCTTTCTCATCACAAAGCTCCATGACACATGTCATCAGAATGCTCCATGGCTTTCTCATCACAATGCTACATGCCCTTGTCATCTCAATGCTCCATGAACCCTGTCATCACAATGCACCATGCCCATCATCATAATGCTTCATGCTATTGTCATCACAATGAAATCAACATGCTCCATGACCTCTGTCATCACAATGCTCCAAACCCTTGTGATCACAATTTTCCATAACACTTGTCATCAAAACGCTCCATGATTCTTTTCATCACAATACTCCATGCACTTGTCATCACAATGCTCCATGAACTTTGTCATCACAAGGCTCAATACACATGTCATCACAATGCTCCCTGACACTTGTCATCAAAATGCTCCTTGAAACCTATCATGAAAAGTCTCCATGCCTTTTTCATCACAATGCTCCATGCCCTTTTCATTACAATGCTCCAGGCCATTGTCATCACAATACTCCACAAGCTTCTCATCACAATGCTCCATAACCTTTGTCATCACAATCCTCCATGACACTTGGCATCAAAATGCTCCATTCCATTGTCATCACAATGGAGCATGACATATGTCATCACAATGCTCCCTGACACCTGTCTTCACAATACTCCATGACCTTGCCATCACAATACTCCATGCCCTTGTCATCACAATGCTCCATGACCGCTGTCATCACAAGGCTCTCTGACATTTGTCACCACAATGCTCCATGAACTTTTCATCACAAAGCTCCTTGACCCATGCCATCAAAATGCTCAATTCCTTTGTCAGCACAATGCTCCATGACCCTTGTCATCACAATGCTCCATGCCCATGTCTGCAAAATGCTCCATGACCCATGTCATCACAATAAGCCATGCAATTGTCAACACAATGCTCTACAACATTGTCATCACAATGCTCCATAAAACTTGTCATCACAATGCTCCATTCACTTCTCATCAACATGCTCTCTCACAACTGATATCACAAGGTTCCATCACTAGTCATCACAATAATCCCTCACCCCTGTCATCACAATGTTCCATGACCCCTGTCATCACAATGCTACATGCCCTTATCCTCACAATGCTCCATGACCCCTGACATCACAATGTTCCATAACCTCTGTCATCAAAATATTCCTGGACACTTTTCATCAAATTGCTCCTTGATCCTGTCATCACAATGCTTCCTGCCCTTCTCATCACAAGGCACAACGCCCTTGTCATCAAAATGCTCCACAACCTTTGTCATCACAAAGCTCCATGACCCTTGGCATCACAATGCTCCATGACGCTTGTCATCACAATGCTCGATGCCCTTCTCATCAAAATACTCCATGGCTTTGTCATTACAATCCTCCATGACCCATATATCACAGTGTTCCGGGGCCTTTTCATCACAATGCTCCATGTCCACGCTCATCATAATAATCCAGGAAACATTTCAGACTTATGCTCCATGACTCCTGACATCACAATATTCCACGGCCTAGTCATCACAAGGCTCCATGACCCTTGTCATCACAATGCACCAAGAACCCTGTTATCGCAAAGCTCCATGCCCTTTTCATCACAAAGCTCCATGACGCATGTCATCAGTATGCTCCATGGCTTTCTCATCACAATGCTCCATGCCCTTGTCATCACAATGCTTCAAGTCCCCTGTAATCACAAAGCTCCATGCCGCTTTTCATCTCAATGCTCCATGAACACTGTCATCACAATGCACCATGCCCTTCATCATAATGCTTCATGCTATTGCCATCAGAGTGAAATCAAAATGCACCAAGACCTCTGTCATCATAATGCTCCAAACCCTTGTGATCACATTGTTCCATAACACTTGTCATCACAACGCCCCATGATGCTCCTCATCACAATTATCCATGGTCTTCTCATCACAATGCTCCATGCCTTTGTCATCACAATGCTCAATACACTTGTCATCACAATGCTCCCTGACACTTGTCGTCAGTATGTTCCTTGAACCCTGTCATGACAAGGCTCCGTGTTATTTCATCACAATGATCCATGCCCTTTTCATCACAATGCTCCTAAACACCTCTAATGACAGGGCTCCATGCCCTTGTGATCACAAAGCTCCATGACCCCTGTCATCACAATGCTACATGTCCTTATCATCAAAATGCTCCATCACTCCTGACATCACAATGTTCCATGACATTTGTCATCAAAATATTCCATGACACTTTTCATCAAATTGCTCCATGACCCTGTCATCACAATGCTCCCTGCCCTTCTCATCACAGTGCACCACACACTTGTCATCAAAATGCTCCATGACCTTTGTCATCACAAACCTCCATGACCCTTGGCATCACAGTGCTCCATGCCATTGTCATCACAATGCTCCAGGAAACCTCTTATCATATTGCTCCATGCCCTTTTCATCACAAAGCTCCATGACGCTTGTCATCACAATGCTTCATGCACTTCTCATCACAATGCTTCATGCCCTTCTCATTACAATGCTCCATGACCCATGTATCACAGTGTTCCGTGCCCTTGTCATCACAGTGCTCCATGCCCACTCTCATCACAATAATCCATGAAATTTTGCAGACCAATGTTCCATGCCCTTGTCATCACAATGCTCCATTGCCCCTGTCATAAAAATGCTCCATGACGCCTGGCATCACAATATTCCATGGCCTTGTCATAACACTTCCCCATGACTCTTGTCATCACAAAGCTCCATGACACATGTCATCAGAATGCTCCATGGCTTTCTCATCACAATGCTCCATGCCGTTGTCATCTCAATGCTCCATGAATCCTGTCATCACAATGCACCATGCCCATCATCATAATGCTTCATGCCTTTGTCATCACAATGAAATCAACATGCTCCATGACCTCTGTCATCACAATGCTCCAAACCCTTGTGATCAAAATGTTCCTTATCACTTGTCATCACAACGCCCCATGATGCTCCTCATCACAATTATCCATGGTCTTCTCATCACAATGCTCCATTCCTTTGTCATCACAGTGCTCAATACACTTGTCATCACAATGCTCCCTGACACTTGTCGTCAGTATGCTCCTTGAACCCTGTCATGACAAGGCTCCGTGTTATTTCATCTCAATGTTCCATGCCCTTTTCATCACAATGCTCCAAGTCCCTTGTAATGACAATGCTCCATGCCCTTGTGATCACAAAGCTCCATGACCCCTGTCATCACAATGCTACATGCCCTTATCATCACAATGCTCCATCACTCCTGACATCACAATGTTCCATGACACTTGTCATCAAAATATTCCATGACCCTTTTCATCAAATTGTTCCATGACCCTGTCATCACAATGCGCCCTGCCCTTCTCATCACAGTGCACCACACACTTGTCATCAAAATGCTCCATGACCTTTGTCATCACAAACATCCATGACCCTTGGCATCACAGTGCTCCATGCCATTGTCATCACAATGCTCCAAGAACCCTCTTATCACATTGCTCCATGCCCTTTTCATCACAAAGCTCCATGACGCTTGTCATCACAATGCTTGATGCACTTCTCATCACAATGCTTCATGCCCTTCTCATTACAATGCTCCATGACCCATGTATCACAGTGTTCCGTGCCCTTGTCATCACAGTGCTCCATGACCACACTCATCACAATAATCCATGAAACTTTTCAGACCAATGTTCCATGCCCTTGTCATCACCATGCTCCATTGCCCCTGTCATAACAATGCTCCATGACCCCTGGCATCACAATATTCCATGGCCTTGTCATAACACTTCCCGATGACCCTTGTCATCACAAAGCTCCATGACACATGTCATCAGAATGCTCCATGGCTTTCTCATCACAATGCTCCATGCCCTTGTCATCTCAATGCTCCATGAACCCTGCCATCACAATGCACCATGCCCATCATCATAATGCTTCATGCTATTGTCATCACAATGAAATCAACATGCTCCATGACCTCTGTCATCACAATGCTCCAAACCCTTGTGATCAAAATGTTCCATATCACTTGTCCTCACAACGCCCCATGACGCTCATCATCACAATTATCCATGGTCTTCTCATCACAATGCTCCATGACACTTGTCATCACAATGTTCCATAACCCCTCTAATCACAATGCTCTCTGACAATTGTCATCGCAGTGTACCATGACCCTTGTCATCACAATGCTCCATGCCTATGTCAGCAAAATGCTACATGACTTGTCATCACAATGCTCCATGCGCTTGTCATCACAATACTTCTTTACCATTGTCATTCACAATCCTCCATGAACATTGGCATCACATTACTTCATGCCCTTTTCATCACAATGCTCCATGCTCCTTGAAATCAAAATGATCCATGACCTCTGTCATCACAATGCTCCAAACCCTTGTGATCACAATTTTCCATAACACTTGTCATCAAAACGCTCCATGATTCCTTTCATCACAATACTCCATGCACTTGTCATCACAATGCTGCATGAACTTTGTCATCACAAGGCTCAATACACATGTCATCACAATGCTCCCTGACACTTGTCGTCAAAATGCTCCTTGAAACCTATCATGAAAAGTCCCCATGCCTTTTTCATCACAATGCTCCATGCCCTTTTCATCACAATGCTCCATGCCATTGTCATCACAATACTCCACAAGCTTCTCATCACAATGCTCCATAACCTTTGTCATCACAATCCTCCATGACACTTGGCATCAAAATGCTCCATTCCATTGTCATCACAATGGAGCATGACATATGTCATCACAATGCTCCCTGACACCTGTCTTCACAATACTCCATGACCTGTCATCACAATACTCCATGCCCTTGTCATCACAATGCTCCATGACCGCTGTCATCACAAAGTTCCTTGACTCCAGTCATCACAATGCTTCATGTCTCTTGTCATCACAATGGTCCATGCCCTCATCATCACAAGGCTCTCTGACATTTGTCACCACAATGCTCCATGAACTTTTCATCACAAAGCTCCTTGACCCTTGCCATCACAATGCTCCATTCCTTTGTCAGCACAATGCTCCATGACCCATGTCACCACAATGCTCCATGAACTTTTCATCACAAAGCTCCTTGACCCATGCCATCACAATGCTCCATTCCTTTGTCAGCACAATGCTCCATGACCCATGTCATCACAATGCTCCATGACCCATGTCATCACAATAAGCCATGCGCTTGTCAACACAATGCTCTACAACATTGTCATCACAATGCTCCATAAAACTTGTCATCACAATGCTCCATTCACTTCTCATCAAAATGTTCTCTCACAACTGATATCACAAGGTTCCATCACTATTCATCACAATAATCCCTCACCCCTGTCATCATATTGTTCCATGACCCCTGTCATCACAATGCTACACGCCCTTATCCTCACAATGCTCCATGACCCCTGACATCCCAATGTTACATAACCTCTGTCATCAAAATATTCCTTGACACTTTTCATCAAATTGCTCCATGATCCTGTCATCACAATGCTTCCTGACCATCTCATCACAATGTACAAAGCCCTTGTCATCAAAATCCTCCATAACCTTTTTCATCACAAAGCTCCATGACCCTTGTCATCACAATGCTCGATGCCCTTCTCATCAAAATACTCCATGGCTTTGTCATTACAATCCCCCATGACCCATGTATCACAGTGTTCCGGGGCCTTTTCATCACAATGCTCCATGTCCACGCTCATCATAATAATCCATGAAACATTTCAGACTTATGCTCCATGAACCCTGACATCACAATGTTCCACGGCCTTGTCATCACAAGGCTCCATGACCCTTGTCATCACAATGCTCCAAGACCCCTCTTATCGCAATACTCCATGCCCTTCTCATCACAATGTTCCATGACCGTTGTCATCACAATGTTCCGTGACTCCTGTCATCACAATGCTTCATGACTCTTGTTATCACAATGGTCCATGCCCTCGTCATCACAAGGCTCTCTGACATTTGTCACCACAATGCTCCATGAACTTTTCATCACAAAGCTCCTTGACCCATGCCATCACAATGCTCCATTCCTTTGTCAGCACAATGCTCCATGACCCTAGTCATCACAATGCTCCATGCCCATGTCAGCAAAATGCTCCATGACCCATGTCATCACAGTAAGCCATC
The DNA here is from genome assembly GCF_964341445.2 of Mesoplodon mirus. Taxonomy (NCBI): domain Eukaryota; kingdom Metazoa; phylum Chordata; class Mammalia; order Artiodactyla; family Ziphiidae; genus Mesoplodon; species Mesoplodon mirus. The sequence continues at coordinate 203,119,714 of NC_138976.1, read as the reverse complement.
CGGTTGTCAACACAATGCTCTACAACATTGTCATCACAATGCTCCATAAAACTTGTCATCACAATGCTCCATTCACTTCTCATCAAAATGCTCTCTGACAACTGATATCACAAGGTTCCATCACTAGTCATCACAATAATCCCTAACCCCTGTCATCACAATATTCCATGACCCCGGTCATCACAATGCTACATGCCCTTATCCTCACAATGCTTCTTGACCCCTGACATCACAATGTTCCGTAACCTCTGTCATCAAAATATTCCTTGACACTTTTCATCACATTGCTCCTTGATCCTGTCATCACAGTGCGTCCTGACCTTCTCATCACAATGTACAACGCCCTTGTCATCCAAATGCTCCATAACCTTTGTCATCACAAAGCTGCATGACCCTTGGCATCACAATGCTCCATGACGCTTGTCATCACAATGCTCGATGCCCTTCTCATCAAAATACTCCATGGCTTTTTCATTACAATCCTCCATGACCCATGTATCACAGTGTTACGTGGCCTTCTCTTCACAATGTTCCATGTCCACGCTCATCATAATAATCCATGAAACATTTCAGACTTATGCTCCATGACTCCTGACATCACAATATTCCACGGCCTTGTCATCACAAGGCTGAATGACCCTTGTCATCACAATGCACCAAGACCCCTGTTATTGCAAAGCTCCATGCCCTTATCATCACAAAGCTCCATGACGCATGTCATCAGTATGCTCCATGGCTTTCTCATCACAATGCTCCATGCCCTTGTCATCACAATGCTTCAAGACCCCTGTAATCACAAAGCTCCATGCCGCTTTTCATCTCAATGCTCCATGAACCCTGTCATCACAATGCACCATGCCCTTCATCATAATGCTTCATGCTATTGCCATCACAGTGAAATCAAAATGCATCAAGACCTCTGTCATCATAATGCTCCAAACCCTTGTGATCACATTGTTCCATAACACTTGTCATCACAACGCCCCATGATGCTCCTCATCACAATTATCCATGGTCTTCTCATCACAATGCTCCATGCCTTTGTCATCACAATGCTCAATACACTTGCCATCACAATGCTCCCTGACACTTGTCGTCAGTATGCTCCTTGAACCCTGTCATGACAAGGCTCCGTGTTATTTCATCACAATGATCCATGCCCTTTTCATCACAATGCTCCAAGAACCCTCTAATGACAATGCTCCATGCCCTTGTCATCACAAACCTCCATGACCATTGGCATCACAGTGCTCCATGCCATTGTCATCACAATGCTCCAGGAACCCTCTTATCACATTGCTCCATGCCCTTTTCATCACAAAGCTCCATGACGCTTGTCATCACAATGCTTGATGCACTTCTCATCACAATGCTTCATGCCCTTCTCATTACAATGCTCCATGACCCATGTATCACAGTGTTCCGTGCCCTTGTCATCACAGTGCTCCATGCCCACTCTCATCACAATAATCCATGAAACTTTTCAGACCAATGTTCTATGCCCTTGTCATCACAATGCTCCATTGCCCCTGTCATAACAATTCTCCATGACCCCTGGCATCACAATATTCCATGGCATTGTCATAACCCTTCCCCATGACTCTTGTCATCACAAAGCTCCATGACACATGTCATCAGAATGCTCCATGGCTTTCTCCTCACAATGCTCCATGCCCTTGTCATCTCAATGCTCCATGAACCCTGTCATCACAATGCACCATGCCCATCATCATAATGCTTCATGCCTTTGTCATCACAATAAAATCAACATGCTCCATGACCTCTGTCATCACAATGCTCCAAATCCTTGTGATCAAAATGTTCCATATCACTTCTCCTCACAACGCCCCACGACGCTCATCATCACAATTATCCATGGTCTTCTCATCACAATGCTCCATGACACTTGTCATCACAATGTTCCATAACCCCTCTAATCGCAAAGCTCTCTGACTATTGTCATCGCAGTGTACCATGACCCTTGTCATCACAATGCTCCATGCGCTTGTCATCACAATACTTCTTTACCATTGTCATTCACAATCCTCCATGAACGTTGGCATCACATTACCTCATGCCCTTGTCATCACAATGCTCCATGCTCCTTGAAATCAAAATGATCCATGACCTCTGTCATCACAATGCTCCAAACCCTTGTGATCACAATTTTCCATAACACTTGTCATCAAAACGCTCCATGATTCCTTTCATCACAATACTCCATGCACTTGTCATCACAATGCTCCATGAAATTTGTCATCACAAGGCTCAATACACATGTCATCACAATGCTCCCTGACACTTGTCATCAAAATGCTCCTTGCAACCTATCATGAAATGTCTCCATGCCTTTTTCATCACAATGCTCCATGCCCTTTTCATCACAATGCTCCAGGCCATTGTCATCACAATACTCCACAAGCTTCTCATCACAATGCTCCATAACCTTTGTCATCACAATCCTCCATGACACTTGGCATCACAATGCTCCATTCCATTTTCATCACAATGGAGCATGACATATGTCATCACAATGCTCCCTGACACCTGTCTTCACAATACTCCATGAACTTGCCATCACATTACTCCATGCCCTTGTCATCACAATGCTCCATGACCGCTGTCATCACAAAGTTCCGTTACTCCAGTCATCACAATGCTTCATGTCTCTTGTCATCACAATGGTCCATGCCCTCATCATCACAAGGCTCTCTGGCATTTGTCACCACAATGCTCCATGAACTTTTCATCACAAAGCTCCTTGACCCATGCCATCAAAATGCTCCATTCCTTGGTCAGCACAATGCTCCATGACCCTTGTCATCACAATGCTCCATGCCCATGTCAGCAAAATGCTCCATGACCCATGTCATCACAATAAGCCATGCGATTGTCAACACAATGCTCTACAACATTGTCATCACAATGCTCCATAAAACTTGTCATCACAATGCTCCATTCACTTCTCATCAACATGCTCTCTCACAACTGATATCACAAGGTTCCATCACTAGTCATCACAATAATCCCTCACCCCTGTCATCACAATGTTCCATGACCCCTGTCATCAAAATGCTACATGCCCTTATCCTCACAATGCTCCATGACCCCTGACATCACAATGTTCCATAACCTCTGTCATCAAAATATTCCTGGACACTTTTCATCAAATTGCTCCTTGATCCTGTCATCACAATGCTTCCTGCCCTTCTCATCACAATGCACAACGCCCTTGTCATCAAAATGCTCCATAACCTTTGTCATCACAAAGCTCCATGTCCCTTGGCATCACAATGCTCCATGACGCTTGTCATCACAATGCTCGATGCCCTTCTCATCAAAATACTCCATGGCTTTGTCATTACAATCCTCCATGACCCATGTATCACAGTGTTCCGGGGCCTTTTCATCACAATGCTCCATGTCCACGCTCATCATAATAATCCATGAAACATTTCAGACTTATGCTCCATGAACCCTGACAGCACAATGTTCCACGGCCTTGTCATCACAAGGCTCCATGACCCTTGTCATCACAATGCTCCAAGACCCCTGTTATCGCAATGCTCCATGCCCTTATCATCACAAAGCTCCATGACGCATGTCATCAGTATGCTCCATGGCTTTCTCATCACAATGCTCCATGCCCTTGTCATCACAATGCTTCAAGACCCCTGTAATCACAAAGCTCCATGCCGCTTTTCATCTCAATGCTCCATGAATCCTGTCATCACAATGCACCATGCCCTTCATCATAATGCTTCATGCTATTGCCACCACAATGAAATCAAAATGCACCAAGACCTCTGTCATCATAATGCTCCAAACCCTTGTGATCACATTGTTCCATAACACTTGTCATCACAACGCCCCATGATGCTCCTCATCACAATTATCCATGGTCTCCTCATCACAATGCTCCATGCCTTTGTCATCACAATGCTCAATACACTTGCCATCACAATGCTCCCTGACACTTGTCGTCAGTATGCTCCTTGAACCCTGTCATGACAAGGCTCCGTGTTATTTCATCACAATGATCCATGCCCTTTTCATCACAATGCTCCAAGGCCCCTGTAATGACAATGCTCCATGCCCTTGTGATCACAAAGCTCCATGACCCCGGTCATCACAATGCTACATGCCCTTATCATCACAATGCTCCATCACTCCTGACATCACAATGTTCCATGACACTTGTCATCAAAATATTCCATGACACTTTTCATCAAATTGCTCCATGACCCTGTCATCACAATGCTCCCTGCCCTTCTCATCACAGTGCACCACACACTTGTCATCAAAATGCTCCATGACCTTTGTCATCACAAACCTCCATGACCCTTGGCATCACAGTGCTCCATGCCATTGTCATCACAATGCTCCAGGAACCCTCTTATCACATTGCTCCATGCCCTTTTCATCACAAAGCTCCATGACGCTTGTCATCACAATGCTTGATGCACTTCTCATCACAATGCTTCATGCCCTTCTCATTACAATGCTCCATGACCCATGTATCACAGTGTTCCGTGCCCTTGTCATCACAGTGCTCCATGCCCACTCTCATCACAATAATCCATGAAACTTTTCAGAACAATGTTCCATGTCCTTGTCATCACAATGCTCCATTGCCTCTGTCATAACAATGCTCCATGACCCCTGGCATCACAATATTCCATGGCCTTGTCATAACACTTCCCCATGACCCTTGTCATCACAAAGCTCCATGACACATGTCATCAGAATGCTCCATGGCTTTCTCATCACAAAGCTCCATGACACATGTCATCAGAATGCTCCATGGCTTTCTCATCACAATGCTACATGCCCTTGTCATCTCAATGCTCCATGAACCCTGTCATCACAATGCACCATGCCCATCATCATAATGCTTCATGCTATTGTCATCACAATGAAATCAACATGCTCCATGACCTCTGTCATCACAATGCTCCAAACCCTTGTGATCAAAATGTTCCATATCACTTGTCCTCACAACGCCCCATGACGCTCCTCATCACAATTATCCATGGTCTTTTCATCACAATGCTCCATGACATTTTTCATCACAATGTTCCATAACCCCTCTAATCACAATGCTCTCTGACAATTGTCATCGCAGTGTACCATGACCCTTGTCATCACAATGCTCCATGCCTAGGTCAGCAAAATGCTACATGACATGTCATCACAATGCTCCATGCGCTTGTCATCACAATACTTCTTTACCATTGTCATTCACAATCCTCCATGAACATTGGCATCACATTACTTCATGCCCTTGTCATCACAATGCTCCATGCTCCTTGAAATCAAAATGATCCATGACCTCTGTCATCACAATGCTCCAAACCCTTGTGATCACAATTTTCCATAACACTTGTCATCAAAATGCTCCATGATTCCTTTCATCACAATACTCCATGCACTTGTCATCACAATGCTCCATGAACCCTGTCATCACAATGCACCATGCCCATCATCATAATGCTTCATGCTATTGTCATCACAATGAAATCAACATGCTCCATGACCTCTGTCATCACAATGCTCCAAACCCTTGTGATCAAAATGTTCCATATCACTTGTCCTCACAACGCCCCATGACGCTCATCATTACAATTTTCCATGGTCTTCTCATCACAATGCTCCATGACACTTGTCATCACAATGTTCCATAACCCCTCTAATCACAACGCTCTCTGACAATTGTCATCGCAGTGTACCATGACCCTTGTCATCACAATGCTCCATGCCTATGTCAGCAAAATGCTACATGACTTGTCATCACAATGCTCCATGCGCTTGTCATCACAATACTTCTTTACCATTGTCATTCACAATCCTCCATGAACATTGGCATCATATTACTTCATGCCCTTGTCATCATAATGCTCCATGCTCCTTGAAATCAAAATGATCCATGACCTCTGTCATCACAATGCTCCAAACCCTTGTGATCACAATTTTCCATAACACTTGTCATCAAAACGCTCCATGATTCCTTTCATCACAATAATCCATGCACTTGTCATCACAATGCTCCATGAACTTTGTCATCACAAGGCTCAATACACATGTCATCACAATGCTCCCTGACACTTGTCGTCAAAATGCTCCTTGAAACCTATCATGAAAAGTCTCCATGCCTTTTTCATCACAATGCTCCATGCCCTTTTCATCACAATGCTCCAGGCCATTGTCATCACAATACTCCACAAGCTTCTCATCACAATGCTCCATAACCTTTGTCATCACAATCCTCCATGACACTTGGCATCACAATGCTCCATTCCATTGCCATCACAATGGAGCATGACATATGTCATCACAATGCTCCCTGACACATGTCTTCACAATACTCCATGACCTTGCCATCACAATACTCCATGCCCTTGTCATCACAATGCTCCATGACCGCTGTCATCACAAAGTTCCGTGACTCCAGTCATCACAATGCTTCATGTCTCTTGTCATCACAATGGTCCATGCCCTCATCATCACAAGGCTCTCTGGCATTTGTCACCACAATGCTCCATGAACTTTTCATCACAAAGCTCCTTGACCCATGCCATCACAATGCTCCATTCCTTTGTCAGCACAATGCTCCATGACCCTTGTCATCACAATGCTCCATGCCCATGTCAGCAAAATGCTCCATGACCCATGTCATCACAGTAAGCCATCCGGTTGTCAACACAATGCTCTACAACATTGTCATCACAATGCTCCATAAAACTTGTCATCACAATGCTCCATTCACTTCTCATCAAAATGCTCTCTGACAACTGATATCACAAGGTTCCATCACTAGTCATCACAATAATCCCTAACCCCTGTCATCACAATATTCCATGACCCCGGTCATCACAATGCTACATGCCCTTATCCTCACAATGCTTCTTGACCCCTGACATCACAATGTTCCGTAACCTCTGTCATCAAAATATTCCTTGACACTTTTCATCACATTGCTCCTTGATCCTGTCATCACAGTGCGTCCTGACCTTCTCATCACAATGTACAACGCCCTTGTCATCCAAATGCTCCATAACCTTTGTCATCACAAAGCTGCATGACCCTTGGCATCACAATGCTCCATGACGCTTGTCATCACAATGCTCGATGCCCTTCTCATCAAAATACTCCATGGCTTTTTCATTACAATCCTCCATGACCCATGTATCACAGTGTTACGTGGCCTTCTCTTCACAATGTTCCATGTCCACGCTCATCATAATAATCCATGAAACATTTCAGACTTATGCTCCATGACTCCTGACATCACAATATTCCACGGCCTTGTCATCACAAGGCTGAATGACCCTTGTCATCACAATGCACCAAGACCCCTGTTATCGCAAAGCTCCATGCCCTTATCATCACAAAGCTCCATGACGCATGTCATCAGTATGCTCCATGGCTTTCTCATCACAATGCTCCATGCCCTTGTCATCACAATGCTTCAAGACCCCTGTAATCACAAAGCTCCATGCCGCTTTTCATCTCAATGCTCCATGAACCCTGTCATCACAATGCACCATGCCCTTCATCATAATGCTTCATGCTATTGCCATCACAGTGAAATCAAAATGCACCAAGACCTCTGTCATCATAATGCTCCAAACCCTTGTGATCACATTGTTCCATAACACTTGTCATCACAACGCCCCATGATGCTCCTCATCACAATTATCCATGGTCTTCTCATCACAATGCTCCATGCCTTTGTCATCACAATGCTCAATACACTTGCCATCACAATGCTCCCTGACACTTGTCGTCAGTATGCTCCTTGAACCCTGTCATGACAAGGCTCCGTGTTATTTCATCACAATGATCCATGCCCTTTTCATCACAATGCTCCAAGAACCCTCTAATGACAATGCTCCATGCCCTTGTCATCACAAACCTCCATGACCATTGGCATCACAGTGCTCCATGCCATTGTCATCACAATGCTCCAGGAACCCACTTATCACATTGCTCCATGCCCTTTTCATCACAAAGCTCCATGACGCTTGTCATCACAATGCTTGATGCACTTCTCATCACAATGCTTCATGCCCTTCTCATTACAATGCTCCATGACCCATGTATCACAGTGTTCCGTGCCCTTGTCATCACAGTGCTCCATGCCCACTCTCATCACAATAATCCATGAAACTTTTCAGACCAATGTTCTATGCCCTTGTCATCACAATGCTCCATTGCCCCTGTCATAACAATTCTCCATGACCCCTGGCATCACAATATTCCATGGCATTGTCATAACCCTTCCCCATGACTCTTGTCATCACAAAGCTCCATGACACATGTCATCAGAATGCTCCATGGCTTTCTCATCACAATGCTCCATGCCCTTGTCATCTCAATGCTCCATGAACCCTGTCATCACAATGCACCATGCCCATCATCATAATGCTTCATGCCTTTGTCATCACAATAAAATCAACATGCTCCATGACCTCTGTCATCACAATGCTCCAAATCCTTGTGATCAAAATGTTCCATATCACTTCTCCTCACAACGCCCCACGACGCTCATCATCACAATTATCCATGGTCTTCTCATCACAATGCTCCATGACACTTGTCATCACAATGTTCCATAACCCCTCTAATCGCAAAGCTCTCTGACTATTGTCATCGCAGTGTACCATGACCCTTGTCATCACAATGCTCCATGCGCTTGTCATCACAATACTTCTTTACCATTGTCATTCACAATCCTCCATGAACGTTGGCATCACATTACCTCATGCCCTTGTCATCACAATGCTCCATGCTCCTTGAAATCAAAATGATCCATGACCTCTGTCATCACAATGCTCCAAACCCTTGTGATCACAATTTTCCATAACACTTGTCATCAAAACGCTCCATGATTCCTTTCATCACAATACTCCATGCACTTGTCATCACAATGCTCCATGAAATTTGTCATCACAAGGCTCAATACACATGTCATCACAATGCTCCCTGACACTTGTCATCAAAATGCTCCTTGAAACCTATCATGAAATGTCTCCATGCCTTTTTCATCACAATGCTCCATGCCCTTTTCATCACAATGCTCCAGGCCATTGTCATCACAATACTCCACAAGCTTCTCATCACAATGCTCCATAACCTTTGTCATCACAATCCTCCATGACACTTGGCATCACAATGCTCCATTCCATTGTCATCACAATGGAGCATGACATATGTCATCACAATGCTCCCTGACACCTGTCTTCACAATACTCCATGACCTTGCCATCACATTACTCCATGCCCTTGTCATCACAATGCTCCATGACCGCTGTCATCACAAAGTTCCATGACTCCAGTCATCACAATGCTTCATGTCTCTTGTCATCACAATGGTCCATGCCCTCATCATCACAAGGCTCTCTGGCATTTGTCACCACAATGCTCCATGAACTTTTCATCACAAAGCTCCTTGACCCATGCCATCAAAATGCTCAATTCCTTTGTCAGCACAATGCTCCATGACCCTTGTCATCACAATGCTCCATGCCCATGTCAGCAAAATGCTCCATGACCCATGTCATCACAATAAGCCATGCGATTGTCAACACAATGCTCTACAACATTGTCATCACAATGCTCCATAAAACTTGTCATCACAATGCTCCATTCACTTCTCATCAACATGCTCTCTCACAACTGATATCACAAGGTTCCATCACTAGTCATCACAATAATCCCTCACCCCTGTCATCACAATGTTCCATGACCCCTGTCATCAAAATGCTACATGCCCTTATCCTCACAATGCTCCATGACCCCTGACATCACAATGTTCCATAACCTCTGTCATCAAAATATTCCTGGACACTTTTCATCAAATTGCTCCTTGATCCTGTCATCACAATGCTTCCTGCCCTTCTCATCACAATGCACAACGCCCTTGTCATCAAAATGCTCCATAACCTTTGTCATCACAAAGCTCCATGTCCCTTGGCATCACAATGCTCCATGACGCTTGTCATCACAATGCTCGATGCCCTTCTCATCAAAATACTCCATGGCTTTGTCATTACAATCCTCCATGACCCATGTATCACAGTGTTCCGGGGCCTTTTCATCACAATGCTCCATGTCCACGCTCATCATAATAATCCATGAAACATTTCAGACTTATGCTCCATGAACCCTGACAGCACAATGTTCCACGGCCTTGTCATCACAAGGCTCCATGACCCTTGTCATCACAATGCTCCAAGACCCCTGTTATCGCAATGCTCCATGCCCTTATCATCACAAAGCTCCATGACGCATGTCATCAGTATGCTCCATGGCTTTCTCATCACAATGCTCCATGCCCTTGTCATCACAATGCTTCAAGACCCCTGTAATCACAAAGCTCCATGCCGCTTTTCATCTCAATGCTCCATGAACCCTGTCATCACAATGCATCATGCCCTTCATCATAATGCTTCATGCTATTGCCACCACAATGAAATCAAAATGCACCAAGACCTCTGTCATCATAATGCTCCAAACCCTTGTGATCACATTGTTCCATAACACTTGTCATCACAACGCCCCATGATGCTCCTCATCACAATTATCCATGGTCTCCTCATCACAATGCTCCATGCCTTTGTCATCACAATGCTCAATACACTTGCCATCACAATGCTCCCTGACACTTGTCGTCAGTATGCTCCTTGAACCCTGTCATGACAAGGCTCCGTGTTATTTCATCACAATGATCCATGCCCTTTTCATCACAATGCTCCAAGGCCCCTGTAATGACAATGCTCCATGCCCTTGTGATCACAAAGCTCCATGACCCCGGTCATCACAATGCTACATGCCCTTATCATCACAATGCTCCATCACTCCTGACATCACAATGTTCCATGACACTTGTCATCAAAATATTCCATGACACTTTTCATCAAATTGCTCCATGACCCTGTCATCACAATGCTCCCTGCCCTTCTCATCACAGTGCACCACACACTTGTCATCAAAATGCTCCATGACCTTTGTCATCACAAACCTCCATGACCCTTGGCATCACAGTGCTCCATGCCATTGTCATCACAATGCTCCAGGAACCCTCTTATCACATTGCTCCATGCCCTTTTCATCACAAAGCTCCATGACGCTTGTCATCACAATGCTTGATGCACTTCTCATCACAATGCTTCATGCCCTTCTCATTACAATGCTCCATGACCCATGTATCACAGTGTTCCGTGCCCTTGTCATCACAGTGCTCCATGCCCACTCTCATCACAATAATCCATGAAACTTTTCAGACCAATGTTCCATGTCCTTGTCATCACAATGCTCCATTGCCTCTGTCATAACAATGCTCCATGACCCCTGGCATCACAATATTCCATGGCCTTGTCATAACACTTCCCCATGACCCTTGTCATCACAAAGCTCCATGACACATGTCATCAGAATGCTCCATGGCTTTCTCATCACAAAGCTCCATGACACATGTCATCAGAATGCTCCATGGCTTTCTCATCACAATGCTACATGCCCTTGTCATCTCAATGCTCCATGAACCCTGTCATCACAATGCACCATGCCCATCATCATAATGCTTCATGCTATTGTCATCACAATGAAATCAACATGCTCCATGACCTCTGTCATCACAATGCTCCAAACCCTTGTGATCAAAATGTTCCATATCACTTGTCCTCACAACGCCCCATGACGCTCCTCATCACAATTATCCATGGTCTTTTCATCACAATGCTCCATGACATTTTTCATCACAATGTTCCATAACCCCTCTAATCACAATGCTCTCTGACAATTGTCATCGCAGTGTACCATGACCCTTGTCATCACAATGCTCCATGCCTAGGTCAGCAAAATGCTACATGACATGTCATCACAATGCTCCATGCGCTTGTCATCACAATACTTCTTTACCATTGTCATTCACAATCCTCCATGAACATTGGCATCACATTACTTCATGCCCTTGTCATCACAATGCTCCATGCTCCTTGAAATCAAAATGATCCATGACCTCTGTCATCACAATGCTCCAAACCCTTGTGATCACAATTTTCCATAACACTTGTCATCAAAATGCTCCATGATTCCTTTCATCACAATACTCCATGCACTTGTCATCACAATGCTCCATGAACCCTGTCATCACAATGCACCATGCCCATCATCATAATGCTTCATGCTATTGTCATCACAATGAAATCAACATGCTCCATGACCTCTGTCATCACAATGCTCCAAACCCTTGTGATCAAAATGTTCCATATCACTTGTCCTCACAACGCCCCATGACGCTCATCATTACAATTTTCCATGGTCTTCTCATCACAATGCTCCATGACACTTGTCATCACAATGTTCCATAACCCCTCTAATCACAACGCTCTCTGACAATTGTCATCGCAGTGTACCATGACCCTTGTCATCACAATGCTCCATGCCTATGTCAGCAAAATGCTACATGACTTGTCATCACAATGCTCCATGCGCTTGTCATCACAATACTTCTTTACCATTGTCATTCACAATCCTCCATGAACATTGGCATCATATTACTTCATGCCCTTGTCATCATAATGCTCCATGCTCCTTGAAATCAAAATGATCCATGACCTCTGTCATCACAATGCTCCAAACCCTTGTGATCACAATTTTCCATAACACTTGTCATCAAAACGCTCCATGATTCCTTTCATCACAATAATCCATGCACTTGTCATCACAATGCTCCATGAACTTTGTCATCACAAGGCTCAATACACATGTCATCACAATGCTCCCTGACACTTGTCGTCAAAATGCTCCTTGAAACCTATCATGAAAAGTCTCCATGCCTTTTTCATCACAATGCTCCATGCCCTTTTCATCACAATGCTCCAGGCCATTGTCATCACAATACTCCACAAGCTTCTCATCACAATGCTCCATAACCTTTGTCATCACAATCCTCCATGACACTTGGCATCACAATGCTCCATTCCATTGCCATCACAATGGAGCATGACATATGTCATCACAATGCTCCCTGACACATGTCTTCACAATACTCCATGACCTTGCCATCACAATACTCCATGCCCTTGTCATCACAATGCTCCATGACCGCTGTCATCACAAAGTTCCGTGACTCCAGTCATCACAATGCTTCATGTCTCTTGTCATCACAATGGTCCATGCCCTCATCATCACAAGGCTCTCTGACATTTGTCACCACAATGCTCCATGAACTTTTCATCACAAAGCTCCTTGACCCATGCCATCACAATGCTCCATTCCTTTGTCAGCACAATGCTCCATGACCCTTGTCATCACAATGCTCCATGCCCATGTCAGCAAAATGCTCCATGACCCATGTCATCACAGTAAGCCATCCGGTTGTCAACACAATGCTCTACAACATTGTCATCACAATGCTCCATAAAACTTGTCATCACAATGCTCCATTCACTTCTCATCAAAATGCTCTCTGACAACTGATATCACAAGGTTCCATCACTAGTCATCACAATAATCCCTAACCCCTGTCATCACAATATTCCATGACCCCGGTCATCACAATGCTACATGCCCTTATCCTCACAATGCTTCTTGACCCCTGACATCACAATGTTCCGTAACCTCTGTCATCAAAATATTCCTTGACACTTTTCATCACATTGCTCCTTGATCCTGTCATCACAGTGCGTCCTGACCTTCTCATCACAATGTACAATGCCCTTGTCATCCAAATGCTCCATAACCTTTGTCATCACAAAGCTGCATGACCCTTGGCATCACAATGCTCCATGACGCTTGTCATCACAATGCTCGATGCCCTTCTCATCAAAATACTCCATGGCTTTTTCATTACAATCCTCCATGACCCATGTATCACAGTGTTACGTGGCCTTCTCTTCACAATGTTCCATGTCCACGCTCATCATAATAATCCATGAAACATTTCAGACTTATGCTCCATGACTCCTGACATCACAATATTCCACGGCCTTGTCATCACAAGGCTGAATGACCCTTGTCATCACAATGCACCAAGAGCCCTGTTATCGCAAAGCTCCATGCCCTTATCATCACAAAGCTACATGACGCATGTCATCAGTATGCTCCATGGCTTTCTCATCACAATGCTCCATGCCCTTGTCATCACAATGCTTCAAGACCCCTGTAATCACAAAGCTCCATGCCGCTTTTCATCTCAATGCTCCATGAACCCTGTCATCACAATGCACCATGCCCTTCATCATAATGCTTCATGCTATTGCCATCACAGTGAAATCAAAATGCACCAAGACCTCTGTCATCATAATGCTCCAAACCCTTGTGATCACATTGTTCCATAACACTTGTCATCACAACGCCCCATGATGCTCCTCATCACAATTATCCATGGTCTTCTCATCACAATGCTCCATGCCTTTGTCATCACAATGCTCAATACACTTGCCATCACAATGCTCCCTGACACTTGTCGTCAGTATGCTCCTTGAACCCTGTCATGACAAGGCTCCGTGTTATTTCATCACAATGATCCATGCCCTTTTCATCACAATGCTCCAAGAACCCTCTAATGACAATGCTCCATGCCCTTGTCATCACAAACCTCCATGACCATTGGCATCACAGTGCTCCATGCCATTGTCATCACAATGCTCCAGGAACCCACTTATCACATTGCTCCATGCCCTTTTCATCACAAAGCTCCATGACGCTTGTCATCACAATGCTTGATGCACTTCTCATCACAATGCTTCATGCCCTTCTCATTACAATGCTCCATGACCCATGTATCACAGTGTTCCGTGCCCTTGTCATCACAGTGCTCCATGCCCACTCTCATCACAATAATCCATGAAACTTTTCAGACCAATGTTCTATGCCCTTGTCATCACAATGCTCCATTGCCCCTGTCATAACAATTCTCCATGACCCCTGGCATCACAATATTCCATGGCATTGTCATAACCCTTCCCCATGACTCTTGTCATCACAAAGCTCCATGACACATGTCATCAGAATGCTCCATGGCTTTCTCATCACAATGCTCCATGCCCTTGTCATCTCAATGCTCCATGAACCCTGTCATCACAATGCACCATGCCCATCATCATAATGCTTCATGCCTTTGTCATCACAATAAAATCAACATGCTCCATGACCTCTGTCATCACAATGCTCCAAATCCTTGTGATCAAAATGTTCCATATCACTTCTCCTCACAACGCCCCACGACGCTCATCATCACAATTATCCATGGTCTTCTCATCACAATGCTCCATGACACTTGTCATCACAATGTTCCATAACCCCTCTAATCGCAAAGCTCTCTGACTATTGTCATCGCAGTGTACCATGACCCTTGTCATCACAATGCTCCATGCGCTAGTCATCACAATACTTCTTTACCATTGTCATTCACAATCCTCCATGAACGTTGGCATCACATTACCTCATGCCCTTGTCATCACAATGCTCCATGCTCCTTGAAATCAAAATGATCCATGACCTCTGTCATCACAATGCTCCAAACCCTTGTGATCACAATTTTCCATAACACTTGTCATCAAAACGCTCCATGATTCCTTTCATCACAATACTCCATGCACTTGTCATCACAATGCTCCATGAAATTTGTCATCACAAGGCTCAATACACATGTCATCACAATGCTCCCTGACACTTGTCATCAAAATGCTCCTTGCAACCTATCATGAAATGTCTCCATGCCTTTTTCATCACAATGCTCCATGCCCTTTTCATCACAATGCTCCAGGCCATTGTCATCACAATACTCCACAAGCTTCTCATCACAATGCTCCATAACCTTTGTCATCACAATCCTCCATGACACTTGGCATCACAATGCTCCATTCCATTGTCATCACAATGGAGCATGACATATGTCATCACAATGCTCCCTGACACCTGTCTTCACAATACTCCATGACCTTGCCATCACATTACTCCATGCCCTTGTCATCACAATGCTCCATGACCGCTGACATCACAAAGTTCCGTGACTCCAGTCATCACAATGCTTCATGTCTCTTGTCATCACAATGGTCCATGCCCTCATCATCACAAGGCTCTCTGGCATTTGTCACCACAATGCTCCATGAACTTTTCATCACAAAGCTCCTTGACCCATGCCATCAAAATGCTCAATTCCTTTGTCAGCACAATGCTCCATGACCCTTGTCATCACAATGCTCCATGCCCATGTCAGCAAAATGCTCCATGACCCATGTCATCACAATAAGCCATGCGATTGTCAACACAATGCTCTACAACATTGTCATCACAATGCTCCATAAAACTTGTCATCACAATGCTCCATTCACTTCTCATCAACATGCTCTCTCACAACTGATATCACAAGGTTCCATCACTAGTCATCACAATAATCCCTCACCCCTGTCATCACAATGTTCCATGACCCCTGTCATCAAAATGCTACATGCCCTTATCCTCACAATGCTCCATGACCCCTGACATCACAATGTTCCATAACCTCTGTCATCAAAATATTCCTGGACACTTTTCATCAAATTGCTCCTTGATCCTGTCATCACAATGCTTCCTGCCCTTCTCATCACAATGCACAACGCCCTTGTCATCAAAATGCTCCATAACCTTTGTCATCACAAAGCTCCATGTCCCTTGGCATCACAATGCTCCATGACGCTTGTCATCACAATGCTCGATGCCCTTCTCATCAAAATACTCCATGGCTTTGTCATTACAATCCTCCATGACCCATGTATCACAGTGTTCCGGGGCCTTTTCATCACAATGCTCCATGTCCACGCTCATCATAATAATCCATGAAACATTTCAGACTTATGCTCCATGAACCCTGACAGCACAATGTTCCACGGCCTTGTCATCACAAGGCTCCATGACCCTTGTCATCACAATGCTCCAAGACCCCTGTTATCGCAATGCTCCATGCCCTTATCATCACAAAGCTCCATGACGCATGTCATCAGTATGCTCCATGGCTTTCTCATCACAATGCTCCATGCCCTTGTCATCACAATGCTTCAAGACCCCTGTAATCACAAAGCTCCATGCCGCTTTTCATCTCAATGCTCCATGAACCCTGTCATCACAATGCATCATGCCCTTCATCATAATGCTTCATGCTATTGCCACCACAATGAAATCAAAATGCACCAAGACCTCTGTCATCATAATGCTCCAAACCCTTGTGATCACATTGTTCCATAACACTTGTCATCACAACGCCCCATGATGCTCCTCATCACAATTATCCATGGTCTCCTCATCACAATGCTCCATGCCTTTGTCATCACAATGCTCAATACACTTGCCATCACAATGCTCCCTGACACTTGTCGTCAGTATGCTCCTTGAACCCTGTCATGACAAGGCTCCGTGTTATTTCATCACAATGATCCATGCCCTTTTCATCACAATGCTCCAAGGCCCCTGTAATGACAATGCTCCATGCCCTTGTGATCACAAAGCTCCATGACCCCGGTCATCACAATGCTACATGCCCTTATCATCACAATGCTCCATCACTCCTGACATCACAATGTTCCATGACACTTGTCATCAAAATATTCCATGACACTTTTCATCAAATTGCTCCATGACCCTGTCATCACAATGCTCCCTGCCCTTCTCATCACAGTGCACCACACACTTGTCATCAAAATGCTCCATGACCTTTGTCATCACAAACCTCCATGACCCTTGGCATCACAGTGCTCCATGCCATTGTCATCACAATGCTCCAGGAACCCTCTTATCACATTGCTCCATGCCCTTTTCATCACAAAGCTCCATGACGCTTGTCATCACAATGCTTGATGCACTTCTCATCACAATGCTTCATGCCCTTCTCATTACAATGCTCCATGACCCATGTATCACAGTGTTCCGTGCCCTTGTCATCACAGTGCTCCATGCCCACTCTCATCACAATAATCCATGAAACTTTTCAGACCAATGTTCCATGTCCTTGTCATCACAATGCTCCATTGCCTCTGTCATAACAATGCTCCATGACCCCTGGCATCACAATATTCCATGGCCTTGTCATAACACTTCCCCATGACCCTTGTCATCACAAAGCTCCATGACACATGTCATCAGAATGCTCCATGGCTTTCTCATCACAAAGCTCCATGACACATGTCATCAGAATGCTCCATGGCTTTCTCATCACAATGCTACATGCCCTTGTCATCTCAATGCTCCATGAACCCTGTCATCACAATGCACCATGCCCATCATCATAATGCTTCATGCTATTGTCATCACAATGAAATCAACATGCTCCATGACCTCTGTCATCACAATGCTCCAAACCCTTGTGATCAAAATGTTCCATATCACTTGTCCTCACAACGCCCCATGACGCTCCTCATCACAATTATCCATGGTCTTTTCATCACAATGCTCCATGACATTTTTCATCACAATGTTCCATAACCCCTCTAATCACAATGCTCTCTGACAATTGTCATCGCAGTGTACCATGACCCTTGTCATCACAATGCTCCATGCCTAGGTCAGCAAAATGCTACATGACATGTCATCACAATGCTCCATGCGCTTGTCATCACAATACTTCTTTACCATTGTCATTCACAATCCTCCATGAACATTGGCATCACATTACTTCATGCCCTTGTCATCACAATGCTCCATGCTCCTTGAAATCAAAATGATCCATGACCTCTGTCATCACAATGCTCCAAACCCTTGTGATCACAATTTTCCATAACACTTGTCATCAAAATGCTCCATGATTCCTTTCATCACAATACTCCATGCACTTGTCATCACAATGCTCCATGAACCCTGTCATCACAATGCACCATGCCCATCATCATAATGCTTCATGCTATTGTCATCACAATGAAATCAACATGCTCCATGACCTCTGTCATCACAATGCTCCAAACCCTTGTGATCAAAATGTTCCATATCACTTGTCCTCACAACGCCCCATGACGCTCATCATTACAATTTTCCATGGTCTTCTCATCACAATGCTCCATGACACTTGTCATCACAATGTTCCATAACCCCTCTAATCACAACGCTCTCTGACAATTGTCATCGCAGTGTACCATGACCCTTGTCATCACAATGCTCCATGCCTATGTCAGCAAAATGCTACATGACTTGTCATCACAATGCTCCATGCGCTTGTCATCACAATACTTCTTTACCATTGTCATTCACAATCCTCCATGAACATTGGCATCATATTACTTCATGCCCTTGTCATCATAATGCTCCATGCTCCTTGAAATCAAAATGATCCATGACCTCTGTCATCACAATGCTCCAAACCCTTGTGATCACAATTTTCCATAACACTTGTCATCAAAACGCTCCATGATTCCTTTCATCACAATAATCCATGCACTTGTCATCACAATGCTCCATGAACTTTGTCATCACAAGGCTCAATACACATGTCATCACAATGCTCCCTGACACTTGTCGTCAAAATGCTCCTTGAAACCTATCATGAAAAGTCTCCATGCCTTTTTCATCACAATGCTCCATGCCCTTTTCATCACAATGCTCCAGGCCATTGTCATCACAATACTCCACAAGCTTCTCATCACAATGCTCCATAACCTTTGTCATCACAATCCTCCATGACACTTGGCATCACAATGCTCCATTCCATTGCCATCACAATGGAGCATGACATATGTCATCACAATGCTCCCTGACACATGTCTTCACAATACTCCATGACCTTGCCATCACAATACTCCATGCCCTTGTCATCACAATGCTCCATGACCGCTGTCATCACAAAGTTCCGTGACTCCAGTCATCACAATGCTTCATGTCTCTTGTCATCACAATGGTCCATGCCCTCATCATCACAAGGCTCTCTGACATTTGTCACCACAATGCTCCATGAACTTTTCATCACAAAGCTCCTTGACCCATGCCATCACAATGCTCCATTCCTTTGTCAGCACAATGCTCCATGACCCTTGTCATCACAATGCTCCATGCCCATGTCAGCAAAATGCTCCATGACCCATGTCATCACAGTAAGCCATCCGGTTGTCAACACAATGCTCTACAACATTGTCATCACAATGCTCCATAAAACTTGTCATCACAATGCTCCATTCACTTCTCATCAAAATGCTCTCTGACAACTGATATCACAAGGTTCCATCACTAGTCATCACAATAATCCCTAACCCCTGTCATCACAATATTCCATGACCCCGGTCATCACAATGCTACATGCCCTTATCCTCACAATGCTTCTTGACCCCTGACATCACAATGTTCCGTAACCTCTGTCATCAAAATATTCCTTGACACTTTTCATCACATTGCTCCTTGATCCTGTCATCACAGTGCGTCCTGACCTTCTCATCACAATGTACAATGCCCTTGTCATCCAAATGCTCCATAACCTTTGTCATCACAAAGCTGCATGACCCTTGGCATCACAATGCTCCATGACGCTTGTCATCACAATGCTCGATGCCCTTCTCATCAAAATACTCCATGGCTTTTTCATTACAATCCTCCATGACCCATGTATCACAGTGTTACGTGGCCTTCTCTTCACAATGTTCCATGTCCACGCTCATCATAATAATCCATGAAACATTTCAGACTTATGCTCCATGACTCCTGACATCACAATATTCCACGGCCTTGTCATCACAAGGCTGAATGACCCTTGTCATCACAATGCACCAAGAGCCCTGTTATCGCAAAGCTCCATGCCCTTATCATCACAAAGCTCCATGACGCATGTCATCAGTATGCTCCATGGCTTTCTCATCACAATGCTCCATGCCCTTGTCATCACAATGCTTCAAGACCCCTGTAATCACAAAGCTCCATGCCGCTTTTCATCTCAATGCTCCATGAACCCTGTCATCACAATGCACCATGCCCTTCATCATAATGCTTCATGCTATTGCCATCACAGTGAAATCAAAATGCACCAAGACCTCTGTCATCATAATGCTCCAAACCCTTGTGATCACATTGTTCCATAACACTTGTCATCACAACGCCCCATGATGCTCCTCATCACAATTATCCATGGTCTTCTCATCACAATGCTCCATGCCTTTGTCATCACAATGCTCAATACACTTGCCATCACAATGCTCCCTGACACTTGTCGTCAGTATGCTCCTTGAACCCTGTCATGACAAGGCTCCGTGTTATTTCATCACAATGATCCATGCCCTTTTCATCACAATGCTCCAAGAACCCTCTAATGACAATGCTCCATGCCCTTGTCATCACAAACCTCCATGACCATTGGCATCACAGTGCTCCATGCCATTGTCATCACAATGCTCCAGGAACCCACTTATCACATTGCTCCATGCCCTTTTCATCACAAAGCTCCATGACGCTTGTCATCACAATGCTTGATGCACTTCTCATCACAATGCTTCATGCCCTTCTCATTACAATGCTCCATGACCCATGTATCACAGTGTTCCGTGCCCTTGTCATCACAGTGCTCCATGCCCACTCTCATCACAATAATCCATGAAACTTTTCAGACCAATGTTCTATGCCCTTGTCATCACAATGCTCCATTGCCCCTGTCATAACAATTCTCCATGACCCCTGGCATCACAATATTCCATGGCATTGTCATAACCCTTCCCCATGACTCTTGTCATCACAAAGCTCCATGACACATGTCATCAGAATGCTCCATGGCTTTCTCATCACAATGCTCCATGCCCTTGTCATCTCAATGCTCCATGAACCCTGTCATCACAATGCACCATGCCCATCATCATAATGCTTCATGCCTTTGTCATCACAATAAAATCAACATGCTCCATGACCTCTGTCATCACAATGCTCCAAATCCTTGTGATCAAAATGTTCCATATCACTTCTCCTCACAACGCCCCACGACGCTCATCATCACAATTATCCATGGTCTTCTCATCACAATGCTCCATGACACTTGTCATCACAATGTTCCATAACCCCTCTAATCGCAAAGCTCTCTGACTATTGTCATCGCAGTGTACCATGACCCTTGTCATCACAATGCTCCATGCGCTTGTCATCACAATACTTCTTTACCATTGTCATTCACAATCCTCCATGAACGTTGGCATCACATTACCTCATGCCCTTGTCATCACAATGCTCCATGCTCCTTGAAATCAAAATGATCCATGACCTCTGTCATCACAATGCTCCAAACCCTTGTGATCACAATTTTCCATAACACTTGTCATCAAAACGCTCCATGATTCCTTTCATCACAATACTCCATGCACTTGTCATCACAATGCTCCATGAAATTTGTCATCACAAGGCTCAATACACATGTCATCACAATGCTCCCTGACACTTGTCATCAAAATGCTCCTTGAAACCTATCATGAAATGTCTCCATGCCTTTTTCATCACAATGCTCCATGCCCTTTTCATCACAATGCTCCAGGCCATTGTCATCACAATACTCCACAAGCTTCTCATCACAATGCTCCATAACCTTTGTCATCACAATCCTCCATGACACTTGGCATCACAATGCTCCATTCCATTGTCATCACAATGGAGCATGACATATGTCATCACAATGCTCCCTGACACCTGTCTTCACAATACTCCATGACCTTGCCATCACATTACTCCATGCCCTTGTCATCACAATGCTCCATGACCGCTGTCATCACAAAGTTCCGTGACTCCAGTCATCACAATGCTTCATGTCTCTTGTCATCACAATGGTCCATGCCCTCATCATCACAAGGCTCTCTGGCATTTGTCACCACAATGCTCCATGAACTTTTCATCACAAAGCTCCTTGACCCATGTCATCAAAATGCTCAATTCCTTTGTCAGCACAATGCTCCATGACCCTTGTCATCACAATGCTCCATGCCCATGTCAGCAAAATGCTCCATGACCCATGTCATCACAATAAGCCATGCGATTGTCAACACAATGCTCTACAACATTGTCATCACAATGCTCCATAAAACTTGTCATCACAATGCTCCATTCACTTCTCATCAACATGCTCTCTCACAACTGATATCACAAGGTTCCATCACTAGTCATCACAATAATCCCTCACCCCTGTCATCACAATGTTCCATGACCCCTGTCATCAAAATGCTACATGCCCTTATCCTCACAATGCTCCATGACCCCTGACATCACAATGTTCCATAACCTCTGTCATCAAAATATTCCTGGACACTTTTCATCAAATTGCTCCTTGATCCTGTCATCACAATGCTTCCTGCCCTTCTCATCACAATGCACAACGCCCTTGTCATCAAAATGCTCCATAACCTTTGTCATCACAAAGCTCCATGTCCCTTGGCATCACAATGCTCCATGACGCTTGTCATCACAATGCTCGATGCCCTTCTCATCAAAATACTCCATGGCTTTGTCATTACAATCCTCCATGACCCATGTATCACAGTGTTCCGGGGCCTTTTCATCACAATGCTCCATGTCCACGCTCATCATAATAATCCATGAAACATTTCAGACTTATGCTCCATGAACCCTGACAGCACAATGTTCCACGGCCTTGTCATCACAAGGCTCCATGACCCTTGTCATCACAATGCTCCAAGACCCCTGTTATCGCAATGCTCCATGCCCTTATCATCACAAAGCTCCATGACGCATGTCATCAGTATGCTCCATGGCTTTCTCATCACAATGCTCCATGCCCTTGTCATCACAATGCTTCAAGACCCCTGTAATCACAAAGCTCCATGCCGCTTTTCATCTCAATGCTCCATGAACCCTGTCATCACAATGCATCATGCCCTTCATCATAATGCTTCATGCTATTGCCACCACAATGAAATCAAAATGCACCAAGACCTCTGTCATCATAATGCTCCAAACCCTTGTGATCACATTGTTCCATAACACTTGTAATCACAACGCCCCATGATGCTCCTCATCACAATTATCCATGGTCTCCTCATCACAATGCTCCATGCCTTTGTCATCACAATGCTCAATACACTTGCCATCACAATGCTCCCTGACACTTGTCGTCAGTATGCTCCTTGAACCCTGTCATGACAAGGCTCCGTGTTATTTCATCACAATGATCCATGCCCTTTTCATCACAATGCTCCAAGGCCCCTGTAATGACAATGCTCCATGCCCTTGTGATCACAAAGCTCCATGACCCCGGTCATCACAATGCTACATGCCCTTATCATCACAATGCTCCATCACTCCTGACATCACAATGTTCCATGACACTTGTCATCAAAATATTCCATGACACTTTTCATCAAATTGCTCCATGACCCTGTCATCACAATGCTCCCTGCCCTTCTCATCACAGTGCACCACACACTTGTCATCAAAATGCTCCATGACCTTTGTCATCACAAACCTCCATGACCCTTGGCATCACAGTGCTCCATGCCATTGTCATCACAATGCTCCAGGAACCCTCTTATCACATTGCTCCATGCCCTTTTCATCACAAAGCTCCATGACGCTTGTCATCACAATGCTTGATGCACTTCTCATCACAATGCTTCATGCCCTTCTCATTACAATGCTCCATGACCCATGTATCACAGTGTTCCGTGCCCTTGTCATCACAGTGCTCCATGCCCACTCTCATCACAATAATCCATGAAACTTTTCAGACCAATGTTCCATGTCCTTGTCATCACAATGCTCCATTGCCTCTGTCATAACAATGCTCCATGACCCCTGGCATCACAATATTCCATGGCCTTGTCATAACACTTCCCCATGACCCTTGTCATCACAAAGCTCCATGACACATGTCATCAGAATGCTCCATGGCTTTCTCATCACAAAGCTCCATGACACATGTCATCAGAATGCTCCATGGCTTTCTCATCACAATGCTACATGCCCTTGTCATCTCAATGCTCCATGAACCCTGTCATCACAATGCACCATGCCCATCATCATAATGCTTCATGCTATTGTCATCACAATGAAATCAACATGCTCCATGACCTCTGTCATCACAATGCTCCAAACCCTTGTGATCAAAATGTTCCATATCACTTGTCCTCACAACGCCCCATGACGCTCCTCATCACAATTATCCATGGTCTTTTCATCACAATGCTCCATGACATTTTTCATCACAATGTTCCATAACCCCTCTAATCACAATGCTCTCTGACAATTGTCATCGCAGTGTACCATGACCCTTGTCATCACAATGCTCCATGCCTAGGTCAGCAAAATGCTACATGACATGTCATCACAATGCTCCATGCGCTTGTCATCACAATACTTCTTTACCATTGTCATTCACAATCCTCCATGAACATTGGCATCACATTACTTCATGCCCTTGTCATCACAATGCTCCATGCTCCTTGAAATCAAAATGATCCATGACCTCTGTCATCACAATGCTCCAAACCCTTGTGATCACAATTTTCCATAACACTTGTCATCAAAATGCTCCATGATTCCTTTCATCACAATACTCCATGCACTTGTCATCACAATGCTCCATGAACCCTGTCATCACAATGCACCATGCCCATCATCATAATGCTTCATGCTATTGTCATCACAATGAAATCAACATGCTCCATGACCTCTGTCATCACAATGCTCCAAACCCTTGTGATCAAAATGTTCCATATCACTTGTCCTCACAACGCCCCATGACGCTCATCATTACAATTTTCCATGGTCTTCTCATCACAATGCTCCATGACACTTGTCATCACAATGTTCCATAACCCCTCTAATCACAACGCTCTCTGACAATTGTCATCGCAGTGTACCATGACCCTTGTCATCACAATGCTCCATGCCTATGTCAGCAAAATGCTACATGACTTGTCATCACAATGCTCCATGCGCTTGTCATCACAATACTTCTTTACCATTGTCATTCACAATCCTCCATGAACATTGGCATCATATTACTTCATGCCCTTGTCATCATAATGCTCCATGCTCCTTGAAATCAAAATGATCCATGACCTCTGTCATCACAATGCTCCAAACCCTTGTGATCACAATTTTCCATAACACTTGTCATCAAAACGCTCCATGATTCCTTTCATCACAATAATCCATGCACTTGTCATCACAATGCTCCATGAACTTTGTCATCACAAGGCTCAATACACATGTCATCACAATGCTCCCTGACACTTGTCGTCAAAATGCTCCTTGAAACCTATCATGAAAAGTCTCCATGCCTTTTTCATCACAATGCTCCATGCCCTTTTCATCACAATGCTCCAGGCCATTGTCATCACAATACTCCACAAGCTTCTCATCACAATGCTCCATAACCTTTGTCATCACAATCCTCCATGACACTTGGCATCACAATGCTCCATTCCATTGCCATCACAATGGAGCATGACATATGTCATCACAATGCTCCCTGACACATGTCTTCACAATACTCCATGACCTTGCCATCACATTACTCCATGCCCTTGTCATCACAATGCTCCATGACCGCTGTCATCACAAAGTTCCGTGACTCCAGTCATCACAATGCTTCATGTCTCTTGTCATCACAATGGTCCATGCCCTCATCATCACAAGGCTCTCTGACATTTGTCACCACAATGCTCCATGAACTTTTCATCACAAAGCTCCTTGACCCATGCCATCAAAATGCTCAATTCCTTTGTCAGCACAATGCTCCATGACCCTTGTCATCACAATGCTCCATGCCCATGTCAGCAAAATGCTCCATGACCCATGTCATCACAATAAGCCATGCGATTGTCAACACAATGCTCTACAACATTGTCATCACAATGCTCCATAAAACTTGTCATCACAATGCTCCATTCACTTCTCATCAAAATGCTCTCTCACAACTGATATCACAAGGTTCCATCACTAGTCATCACAATAATCCCTCACCCCTGTCATCACAATGTTCCATGACCCCTGTCATCAAAATGCTACATGCCCTTATCCTCACAATGCTCCATGACCCCTGACATCACAATGTTCCATAACCTCTGTCATCAAAATATTCCTGGACACTTTTCATCAAATTGCTCCTTGATCCTGTCATCACAATGCTTCCTGCCCTTCTCATCACAATGCACAACGCCCTTGTCATCAAAATGCTCCATAACCTTTGTCATCACAAAGCTGCATGACCCTTGGCATCACAATGCTCCATGACGATTGTCATCACAATGCTCGATGCCCTTCTCATCAAAATACTCCATGGCTTTGTCATTACAATCCTCCATGACCCATGTATCACAGTGTTCCGGGGCCTTTTCATCACAATGCTCCATGTCCACGCTCATCATAATAATCCATGAAACATTTCAGACTTATGCTCCATGAACCCTGACAGCACAATGTTCCACGGCCTTGTCATCACAAGGCTCCATGACCCTTGTCATCACAATGCTCCAAGACCCCTGTTATCGCAATGCTCCATGCCCTTATCATCACAAAGCTCCATGACGCATGTCATCAGTATGCTCCATGGCTTTCTCATCACAATGCTCCATGCCCTTGTCATCACAATGCTTCAAGACCCCTGTAATCACAAAGCTCCATGCCGCTTTTCATCTCAATGCTCCATGAACCCTGTCATCACAATGCATCATGCCCTTCATCATAATGCTTCATGCTATTGCCATCACAATGAAATCAAAATGCACCAAGACCTCTGTCATCATAATGCTCCAAACCCTTGTGATCACATTGTTCCATAACACTTGTCATCACAACGCCCCATGATGCTCCTCATCACAATTATCCATGGTCTCCTCATCACAATGCTCCATGCCTTTGTCATCACAATGCTCAATACACTTGCCATCACAATGCTCCCTGACACTTGTCGTCAGTATGCTCCTTGAACCCTGTCATGACAAGGCTCCGTGTTATTTCATCACAATGATCCATGCCCTTTTCATCACAATGCTCCAAGGCCCCTGTAATGACAATGCTCCATGCCCTTGTGATCACAAAGCTCCATGACTCCGGTCATCACAATGCTACATGCCCTTATCATCACAATGCTCCATCACTCCTGACATCACAATGTTCCATGACACTTGTCATCAAAATATTCCATGACACTTTTCATCAAATTGCTCCATGACCCTGTCATCACAATGCTCCCTGCCCTTCTCATCACAGTGCACCACACACTTGTCATCAAAATGCTCCATGACCTTTGTCATCACAAACCTCCATGACCCTTGGCATCACAGTGCTCCATGCCATTGTCATCACAATGCTCCAGGAACCCTCTTATCACATTGCTCCATGCCCTTTTCATCACAAAGCTCCATGACGCTTGTCATCACAATGCTTGATGCACTTCTCATCACAATGCTTCATGCCCTTCTCATTACAATGCTCCATGACCCATGTATCACAGTGTTCTGTGTCCTTGGCATCACAGTGCTCCATGCCCACTCTCATCACAATAATCCATGAAACTTTTCAGACCAATGTTCCATGCCCTTGTCATCACAATGCTCCATTGCCCCTGTCATAACAATGCTCCATGACCCCTGGCATCACAATATTCCATGGCCTTGTCATAACACTTCCCCATGACCCTTCTCATCACAAAGCTCCATGACACATGTCATCAGAATGCTCCATGGCTTTCTCATCACAATGCTCCATGCCCTTGTCATCTCAATGCTCCATGAACCCTGTCATCACAATGCACCATGCCCATCATCATAATGCTTCATGCTATTGTCATCACAATGAAATCAACATGCTCCAAACCCTTGTGATCAAAATGTTCCATATCACTTGTCCTCACAACGCCCCATGACGCTCATCATCACAATTATCCATGTTCTTCTCATCACAATGCTCCATGACATTTGTCATCACAATGTTCCATAACCCCTCTAATCACAATGCTCTCTGACAATTGTCATCGCAGTGTACCATGACCCTTGTCATCACAATGCTCCATGCCTAGGTCAGCAAAATGCTACATGACATGTCATCACAATGCTCCATGCGCTTGTCATCACAATACTTCTTTACCATTGTCATTCACAATCCTCCATGAACATTGGCATCACATTACTTCATGCCCTTGTCATCACAATGCTCCATGCTCCTTGAAATCAAAATGATCCATGACCTCTGTCATCACAATGCTCCAAACCCTTGTGATCACAATTTTCCATAACACTTGTCATCAAAACGCTCCATGATTCCTTTCATCACAATACTCCATGCACTTGTCATCACAATGCTCCATGAACTTTGTCATCACAAGGCTCAATACACATGTCATCACAATGCTCCCTGACACTTGTCGTCAAAATGCTCCTTGAAACCTATCATGAAAAGTCTCCATGCCTTTTTCATCACAATGCTCCATGCCCTTTTCATCACAATGCTCCAGGCCATTGTCATCACAATACTCCACAAGCTTCTCATCACAATGCTCCATAACCTTTGTCATCACAATCCTCCATGACACTTGGCATCACAATGCTCCATTCCATTGTCATCACAATGGAGCATGACATATGTCATCACAATGCTCCCTGGCACTTGTCTTCACAATACTCCTTGACCTTGTCATCACAATACTCCATGCCCTTGTCATCACAATGCTCCATGACCGCTGTCATCACAATGTTCCGTGACTCCGTCATCACAATGCTTCATGACTATTGTCATCACAATGGTCCATGCCCTCATCATCACAAGGCTCTCTGACATTTGTCACCAAAATGCTCCATGAAATTTTCATCACAAAGCTCCTTGACCCATGCCATCACAATGCTCCATTCCTTTGTCAGCACAATGCTCCATGACCCTTGTCATCACAATGCTCCATGCCCATGTCAGCAAAATGCTCCATGACCCATGTCATCACAATAAGCCATGCGCTTGTCAACACAATGCCCTACAACATTGTCATCACAATGCTCCATAAAACTTGTCATCACAATGCTCCATTCACTTCTCATCAAAATGCTCTCTGACAACTGATATCACAAGGTTCCATCACTAGTCATCACAATAATCCCTCACCCCTGTCATCACAATGTTCCATGACCCCTGTCATCACAATGCTACATGCCCTTATCCTCACAATGCTCCATGACCCCTGACATCACAATGTTCCGTAACCTCTGTCATCAAAATATTCCTGGACACTTTTCATCAAATTGCTCCTTGATCCTGTCATCACAATGCTTCCTGCCCTTCTCATCACAATGCACAACGCCCTTGTCATCAAAATGCTCCATAACCTTTGTCATCACAAAGCTCCATGACCCTTGGCATCACAATGCTCCATGACGCTTGTCATCACAATGCTCGATGCCCTTCTCATCAAAATACTCCATGGCTTTGTCATTACAATCCTCCATGACCCATGTATCACAGTGTTCCGGGGCCTTCTCTTCACAATGTTCCATGTCCACGCTCATCATAATAATCCATGAAACATTTCAGACTTATGCTCCATGACTCCTGACATCACAATATTCCACGGCCTTGTCATCACAAGGCTGAATGACCCTTGTCATCACAATGCACCAAGAGCCCTGTTATCGCAAAGCTCCATGCCCTTATCATCACAAAGCTCCATGACGCATGTCATCAGTATGCTCCATGGCTTTCTCATCACAATGCTCCATGCCCTTGTCATCACAATGCTTCAAGACCCCTGTAATCACAAAGCTCCATGCCGCTTTTCATCTCAATGCTCCATGAACCCTGTCATCACAATGCACCATGCCCTTCATCATAATGCTTCATGCTATTGCCATCACAGTGAAATCAAAATGCACCAAGACCTCTGTCATCATAATGCTCCAAACCCTTGTGATCACATTGTTCCATAACACTTGTCATCACAACGCCCCATGATGCTCCTCATCACAATTATCCATGGTCTTCTCATCACAATGCTCCATGCCTTTGTCATCACAATGCTCAATACACTTGCCATCACAATGCTCCCTGACACTTGTCGTCAGTATGCTCCTTGAACCCTGTCATGACAAGGCTCCGTGTTATTTCATCACAATGATCCATGCCCTTTTCATCACAATGCTCCAAGAACCCTCTAATGACAATGCTCCATGCCCTTGTCATCACAAACCTCCATGACCATTGGCATCACAGTGCTCCATGCCATTGTCATCACAATGCTCCAGGAACCCACTTATCACATTGCTCCATGCCCTTTTCATCACAAAGCTCCATGACGCTTGTCATCACAATGCTTGATGCACTTCTCATCACAATGCTTCATGCCCTTCTCATTACAATGCTCCATGACCCATGTATCACAGTGTTCCGTGCCCTTGTCATCACAGTGCTCCATGCCCACTCTCATCACAATAATCCATGAAACTTTTCAGACCAATGTTCTATGCCCTTGTCATCACAATGCTCCATTGCCCCTGTCATAACAATTCTCCATGACCCCTGGCATCACAATATTCCATGGCATTGTCATAACCCTTCCCCATGACTCTTGTCATCACAAAGCTCCATGACACATGTCATCAGAATGCTCCATGGCTTTCTCATCACAATGCTCCATGCCCTTGTCATCTCAATGCTCCATGAACCCTGTCATCACAATGCACCATGCCCATCATCATAATGCTTCATGCCTTTGTCATCACAATAAAATCAACATGCTCCATGACCTCTGTCATCACAATGCTCCAAATCCTTGTGATCAAAATGTTCCATATCACTTCTCCTCACAACGCCCCACGACGCTCATCATCACAATTATCCATGGTCTTCTCATCACAATGCTCCATGACACTTGTCATCACAATGTTCCATAACCCCTCTAATCGCAAAGCTCTCTGACTATTGTCATCGCAGTGTACCATGACCCTTGTCATCACAATGCTCCATGCGCTTGTCATCACAATACTTCTTTACCATTGTCATTCACAATCCTCCATGAACGTTGGCATCACATTACCTCATGCCCTTGTCATCACAATGCTCCATGCTCCTTGAAATCAAAATGATCCATGACCTCTGTCATCACAATGCTCCAAACCCTTGTGATCACAATTTTCCATAACACTTGTCATCAAAACGCTCCATGATTCCTTTCATCACAATACTCCATGCACTTGTCATCACAATGCTCCATGAAATTTGTCATCACAAGGCTCAATACACATGTCATCACAATGCTCCCTGACACTTGTCATCAAAATGCTCCTTGAAACCTATCATGAAATGTCTCCATGCCTTTTTCATCACAATGCTCCATGCCCTTTTCATCACAATGCTCCAGGCCATTGTCATCACAATACTCCACAAGCTTCTCATCACAATGCTCCATAACCTTTGTCATCACAATCCTCCATGACACTTGGCATCACAATGCTCCATTCCATTGTCATCACAATGGAGCATGACATATGTCATCACAATGCTCCCTGACACCTGTCTTCACAATACTCCATGACCTTGCCATCACATTACTCCATGCCCTTGTCATCACAATGCTCCATGACCGCTGTCATCACAAAGTTCCGTGACTCCAGTCATCACAATGCTTCATGTCTCTTGTCATCACAATGGTCCATGCCCTCATCATCACAAGGCTCTCTGGCATTTGTCACCACAATGCTCCATGAACTTTTCATCACAAAGCTCCTTGACCCATGCCATCAAAATGCTCAATTCCTTTGTCAGCACAATGCTCCATGACCCTTGTCATCACAATGCTCCATGCCCATGTCAGCAAAATGCTCCATGACCCATGTCATCACAATAAGCCATGCGATTGTCAACACAATGCTCTACAACATTGTCATCACAATGCTCCATAAAACTTGTCATCACAATGCTCCATTCACTTCTCATCAACATGCTCTCTCACAACTGATATCACAAGGTTCCATCACTAGTCATCACAATAATCCCTCACCCCTGTCATCACAATGTTCCATGACCCCTGTCATCAAAATGCTACATGCCCTTATCCTCACAATGCTCCATGACCCCTGACATCACAATGTTCCATAACCTCTGTCATCAAAATATTCCTGGACACTTTTCATCAAATTGCTCCTTGATCCTGTCATCACAATGCTTCCTGCCCTTCTCATCACAATGCACAACGCCCTTGTCATCAAAATGCTCCATAACCTTTGTCATCACAAAGCTCCATGTCCCTTGGCATCACAATGCTCCATGACGCTTGTCATCACAATGCTCGATGCCCTTCTCATCAAAATACTCCATGGCTTTGTCATTACAATCCTCCATGACCCATGTATCACAGTGTTCCGGGGCCTTTTCATCACAATGCTCCATGTCCACGCTCATCATAATAATCCATGAAACATTTCAGACTTATGCTCCATGAACCCTGACAGCACAATGTTCCACGGCCTTGTCATCACAAGGCTCCATGACCCTTGTCATCACAATGCTCCAAGACCCCTGTTATCGCAATGCTCCATGCCCTTATCATCACAAAGCTCCATGACGCATGTCATCAGTATGCTCCATGGCTTTCTCATCACAATGCTCCATGCCCTTGTCATCACAATGCTTCAAGACCCCTGTAATCACAAAGCTCCATGCCGCTTTTCATCTCAATGCTCCATGAACCCTGTCATCACAATGCATCATGCCCTTCATCATAATGCTTCATGCTATTGCCACCACAATGAAATCAAAATGCACCAAGACCTCTGTCATCATAATGCTCCAAACCCTTGTGATCACATTGTTCCATAACACTTGTCATCACAACGCCCCATGATGCTCCTCATCACAATTATCCATGGTCTCCTCATCACAATGCTCCATGCCTTTGTCATCACAATGCTCAATACACTTGCCATCACAATGCTCCCTGACACTTGTCGTCAGTATGCTCCTTGAACCCTGTCATGACAAGGCTCCGTGTTATTTCATCACAATGATCCATGCCCTTTTCATCACAATGCTCCAAGGCCCCTGTAATGACAATGCTCCATGCCCTTGTGATCACAAAGCTCCATGACCCCGGTCATCACAATGCTACATGCCCTTATCATCACAATGCTCCATCACTCCTGACATCACAATGTTCCATGACACTTGTCATCAAAATATTCCATGACACTTTTCATCAAATTGCTCCATGACCCTGTCATCACAATGCTCCCTGCCCTTCTCATCACAGTGCACCACACACTTGTCATCAAAATGCTCCATGACCTTTGTCATCACAAACCTCCATGACCCTTGGCATCACAGTGCTCCATGCCATTGTCATCACAATGCTCCAGGAACCCTCTTATCACATTGCTCCATGCCCTTTTCATCACAAAGCTCCATGACGCTTGTCATCACAATGCTTGATGCACTTCTCATCACAATGCTTCATGCCCTTCTCATTACAATGCTCCATGACCCATGTATCACAGTGTTCCGTGCCCTTGTCATCACAGTGCTCCATGCCCACTCTCATCACAATAATCCATGAAACTTTTCAGACCAATGTTCCATGTCCTTGTCATCACAATGCTCCATTGCCTCTGTCATAACAATGCTCCATGACCCCTGGCATCACAATATTCCATGGCCTTGTCATAACACTTCCCCATGACCCTTGTCATCACAAAGCTCCATGACACATGTCATCAGAATGCTCCATGGCTTTCTCATCACAAAGCTCCATGACACATGTCATCAGAATGCTCCATGGCTTTCTCATCACAATGCTACATGCCCTTGTCATCTCAATGCTCCATGAACCCTGTCATCACAATGCACCATGCCCATCATCATAATGCTTCATGCTATTGTCATCACAATGAAATCAACATGCTCCATGACCTCTGTCATCACAATGCTCCAAACCCTTGTGATCAAAATGTTCCATATCACTTGTCCTCACAACGCCCCATGACGCTCCTCATCACAATTATCCATGGTCTTTTCATCACAATGCTCCATGACATTTTTCATCACAATGTTCCATAACCCCTCTAATCACAATGCTCTCTGACAATTGTCATCGCAGTGTACCATGACCCTTGTCATCACAATGCTCCATGCCTAGGTCAGCAAAATGCTACATGACATGTCATCACAATGCTCCATGCGCTTGTCATCACAATACTTCTTTACCATTGTCATTCACAATCCTCCATGAACATTGGCATCACATTACTTCATGCCCTTGTCATCACAATGCTCCATGCTCCTTGAAATCAAAATGATCCATGACCTCTGTCATCACAATGCTCCAAACCCTTGTGATCACAATTTTCCATAACACTTGTCATCAAAATGCTCCATGATTCCTTTCATCACAATACTCCATGCACTTGTCATCACAATGCTCCATGAACCCTGTCATCACAATGCACCATGCCCATCATCATAATGCTTCATGCTATTGTCATCACAATGAAATCAACATGCTCCATGACCTCTGTCATCACAATGCTCCAAACCCTTGTGATCAAAATGTTCCATATCACTTGTCCTCACAACGCCCCATGACGCTCATCATTACAATTTTCCATGGTCTTCTCATCACAATGCTCCATGACACTTGTCATCACAATGTTCCATAACCCCTCTAATCACAACGCTCTCTGACAATTGTCATCGCAGTGTACCATGACCCTTGTCATCACAATGCTCCATGCCTATGTCAGCAAAATGCTACATGACTTGTCATCACAATGCTCCATGCGCTTGTCATCACAATACTTCTTTACCATTGTCATTCACAATCCTCCATGAACATTGGCATCATATTACTTCATGCCCTTGTCATCATAATGCTCCATGCTCCTTGAAATCAAAATGATCCATGACCTCTGTCATCACAATGCTCCAAACCCTTGTGATCACAATTTTCCATAACACTTGTCATCAAAACGCTCCATGATTCCTTTCATCACAATAATCCATGCACTTGTCATCACAATGCTCCATGAACTTTGTCATCACAAGGCTCAATACACATGTCATCACAATGCTCCCTGACACTTGTCGTCAAAATGCTCCTTGAAACCTATCATGAAAAGTCTCCATGCCTTTTTCATCACAATGCTCCATGCCCTTTTCATCACAATGCTCCAGGCCATTGTCATCACAATACTCCACAAGCTTCTCATCACAATGCTCCATAACCTTTGTCATCACAATCCTCCATGACACTTGGCATCACAATGCTCCATTCCATTGCCATCACAATGGAGCATGACATATGTCATCACAATGCTCCCTGACACATGTCTTCACAATACTCCATGACCTTGCCATCACAATACTCCATGCCCTTGTCATCACAATGCTCCATGACCGCTGTCATCACAAAGTTCCGTGACTCCAGTCATCACAATGCTTCATGTCTCTTGTCATCACAATGGTCCATGCCCTCATCATCACAAGGCTCTCTGACATTTGTCACCACAATGCTCCATGAACTTTTCATCACAAAGCTCCTTGACCCATGCCATCAAAATGCTCAATTCCTTTGTCAGCACAATGCTCCATGACCCTTGTCATCACAATGCTCCATGCCCATGTCAGCAAAATGCTCCATGACCCATGTCATCACAATAAGCCATGCGATTGTCAACACAATGCTCTACAACATTGTCATCACAATGCTCCATAAAACTTGTCATCACAATGCTCCATTCACTTCTCATCAAAATGCTCTCTCACAACTGATATCACAAGGTTCCATCACTAGTCATCACAATAATCCCTCACCCCTGTCATCACAATGTTCCATGACCCCTGTCATCAAAATGCTACATGCCCTTATCCTCACAATGCTCCATGACCCCTGACATCACAATGTTCCATAACCTCTGTCATCAAAATATTCCTGGACACTTTTCATCAAATTGCTCCTTGATCCTGTCATCACAATGCTTCCTGCCCTTCTCATCACAATGCACAACGCCCTTGTCATCAAAATGCTCCATAACCTTTGTCATCACAAAGCTGCATGACCCTTGGCATCACAATGCTCCATGACGATTGTCATCACAATGCTCGATGCCCTTCTCATCAAAATACTCCATGGCTTTGTCATTACAATCCTCCATGACCCATGTATCACAGTGTTCCGGGGCCTTTTCATCACAATGCTCCATGTCCACGCTCATCATAATAATCCATGAAACATTTCAGACTTATGCTCCATGAACCCTGACAGCACAATGTTCCACGGCCTTGTCATCACAAGGCTCCATGAACCTTGTCATCACAATGCTCCAAGACCCCTGTTATCGCAATGCTCCATGCCCTTATCATCACAAAGCTCCATGACGCATGTCATCAGTATGCTCCATGGCTTTCTCATCACAATGCTCCATGCCCTTGTCATCACAATGCTTCAAGACCCCTGTAATCACAAAGCTCCATGCCGCTTTTCATCTCAATGCTCCATGAACCCTGTCATCACAATGCATCATGCCCTTCATCATAATGCTTCATGCTATTGCCATCACAATGAAATCAAAATGCACCAAGACCTCTGTCATCATAATGCTCCAAACCCTTGTGATCACATTGTTCCATAACACTTGTCATCACAACGCCCCATGATGCTCCTCATCACAATTATCCATGGTCTCCTCATCACAATGCTCCATGCCTTTGTCATCACAATGCTCAATACACTTGCCATCACAATGCTCCCTGACACTTGTCGTCAGTATGCTCCTTGAACCCTGTCATGACAAGGCTCCGTGTTATTTCATCACAATGATCCATGCCCTTTTCATCACAATGCTCCAAGGCCCCTGTAATGACAATGCTCCATGCCCTTGTGATCACAAAGCTCCATGACTCCGGTCATCACAATGCTACATGCCCTTATCATCACAATGCTCCATCACTCCTGACATCACAATGTTCCATGACACTTGTCATCAAAATATTCCATGACACTTTTCATCAAATTGCTCCATGACCCTGTCATCACAATGCTCCCTGCCCTTCTCATCACAGTGCACCACACACTTGTCATCAAAATGCTCCATGACCTTTGTCATCACAAACCTCCATGACCCTTGGCATCACAGTGCTCCATGCCATTGTCATCACAATGCTCCAGGAACCCTCTTATCACATTGCTCCATGCCCTTTTCATCACAAAGCTCCATGACGCTTGTCATCACAATGCTTGATGCACTTCTCATCACAATGCTTCATGCCCTTCTCATTACAATGCTCCATGACCCATGTATCACAGTGTTCTGTGTCCTTGTCATCACAGTGCTCCATGCCCACTCTCATCACAATAATCCATGAAACTTTTCAGACCAATGTTCCATGCCCTTGTCATCACAATGCTCCATTGCCCCTGTCATAACAATGCTCCATGACCCCTGGCATCACAATATTCCATGGCCTTGTCATAACACTTCCCCATGACCCTTCTCATCACAAAGCTCCATGACACATGTCATCAGAATGCTCCATGGCTTTCTCATCACAATGCTCCATGCCCTTGTCATCTCAATGCTCCATGAACCCTGTCATCACAATGCACCATGCCCATCATCATAATGCTTCATGCTATTGTCATCACAATGAAATCAACATGCTCCAAACCCTTGTGATCAAAATGTTCCATATCACTTGTCCTCACAACGCCCCATGACGCTCATCATCACAATTATCCATGTTCTTCTCATCACAATGCTCCATGACATTTGTCATCACAATGTTCCATAACCCCTCTAATCACAATGCTCTCTGACAATTGTCATCGCAGTGTACCATGACCCTTGTCATCACAATGCTCCATGCCTAGGTCAGCAAAATGCTACATGACATGTCATCACAATGCTCCATGCGCTTGTCATCACAATACTTCTTTACCATTGTCATTCACAATCCTCCATGAACATTGGCATCACATTACTTCATGCCCTTGTCATCACAATGCTCCATGCTCCTTGAAATCAAAATGATCCATGACCTCTGTCATCACAATGCTCCAAACCCTTGTGATCACAATTTTCCATAACACTTGTCATCAAAACGCTCCATGATTCCTTTCATCACAATACTCCATGCACTTGTCATCACAATGCTCCATGAACTTTGTCATCACAAGGCTCAATACACATGTCATCACAATGCTCCCTGACACTTGTCGTCAAAATGCTCCTTGAAACCTATCATGAAAAGTCTCCATGCCTTTTTCATCACAATGCTCCATGCCCTTTTCATCACAATGCTCCAGGCCATTGTCATCACAATACTCCACAAGCTTCTCATCACAATGCTCCATAACCTTTGTCATCACAATCCTCCATGACACTTGGCATCACAATGCTCCATTCCATTGTCATCACAATGGAGCATGACATATGTCATCACAATGCTCCCTGGCACTTGTCTTCACAATACTCCTTGACCTTGTCATCACAATACTCCATGCCCTTGTCATCACAATGCTCCATGACCGCTGTCATCACAATGTTCCGTGACTCCGTCATCACAATGCTTCATGACTATTGTCATCACAATGGTCCATGCCCTCATCATCACAAGGCTCTCTGACATTTGTCACCAAAATGCTCCATGAAATTTTCATCACAAAGCTCCTTGACCCATGCCATCACAATGCTCCATTCCTTTGTCAGCACAATGCTCCATGACCCTTGTCATCACAATGCTCCATGCCCATGTCAGCAAAATGCTCCATGACCCATGTCATCACAATAAGCCATGCGCTTGTCAACACAATGCCCTACAACATTGTCATCACAATGCTCCATAAAACTTGTCATCACAATGCTCCATTCACTTCTCATCAAAATGCTCTCTGACAACTGATATCACAAGGTTCCATCACTAGTCATCACAATAATCCCTCACCCCTGTCATCACAATGTTCCATGACCCCTGTCATCACAATGCTACATGCCCTTATCCTCACAATGCTCCATGACCCCTGACATCACAATGTTCCGTAACCTCTGTCATCAAAATATTCCTGGACACTTTTCATCAAATTGCTCCTTGATCCTGTCATCACAATGCTTCCTGCCCTTCTCATCACAATGCACAACGCCCTTGTCATCAAAATGCTCCATAACCTTTGTCATCACAAAGCTCCATGACCCTTGGCATCACAATGCTCCATGACGCTTGTCATCACAATGCTCGATGCCCTTCTCATCAAAATACTCCATGGCTTTGTCATTACAATCCTCCATGACCCATGTATCACAGTGTTCCGGGGCCTTTTCATCACAATGCTCCATGTCCACGCTCATCATAATAATCCATGAAACATTTCAGACTTATGCTCCATGACCCCTGACATCACAATGTTCCACGGCCTTGTCATCACAAGGCTCCATGAACCTTGTCATCACAATGCTCCAAGACCCCTGTTATCGCAATGCTCCATGCCCTTATCATCACAAAGCTCCATGACGCATGTCATCAGTATGCTCCATGGCTTTCTCATCACAATGCTCCATGCCCTTGTCATCACAATGCTGCAAGACCCCTGTAATCACAAAGCTCCATGCCGCGTTTCATCTCAATGCTCCATGAACCCTGTCATCACAATGCACCATGCCCTTCATCATAATGCTTCATGCTATTGCCATCACAATGAAATCAAAATGCACCAAGACCTCTGTCATCATAATGCTCCAAACCCTTGTGATCACATTGTTCCATAACACTTGTCATCACAACGCCCCATGATGCTCCTCATCACAATTATCCATGGTCTCCTCATGACAATGCTCCATGCCTTTGTCATCACAATGCTCAATACACTTGCCATCACAATGCTCCCTGACACTTGTCGTCAGTATGCTCCTTGAACCCTGTCATGACAAGGCTCCGTGTTATTTCATCACAATGATCCATGCCCTTTTCATCACAATGCTCCAAGGCCCCTGTAATGACAATGCTCCATGCCCTTGTGATCACAAAGCTCCATGACTCCGGTCATCACAATGCTACATGCCCTTATCATCACAATGCTCCATCACTCCTGACATCACAATGTTCCATGACACTTGTCATCTAAAATATTCCATGACTCTTTTCATCAAATTGCTCCATGACCCTGTCATCACAATGCTCCCTGCCCTTCTCATCACAGTGCACCACACACTTGTCATCAAAATGCTCCATGACCTTTGTCATCACAAACCTCCATGACCCTTGGCATCACAGTGCTCCATGCCATTGTCATCACAATGCTCCAGGAAACCTCTTATCACATTGCTCCATGCCCTTTTCATCACAAAGCTCCATGACGCTTGTCATCACAATGCTTGATGCACTTCTCATCACAATGCTTCATGCCCTTCTCATTACAATGCTTCATGACCCATGTATCACAGTGTTCTGTGCCCTTGTCATCACAGTGCTCCATGCCCACTCTCATCACAATAATCCCTGAAACTTTTCAGACCAATGTTCCATGCCCTTGTCATCACAATGCTCCATTGCCCCTGTCATAACAATGCTCCATGACCCCTGGCATCACAATATTCCATGGCCTTGTCATAACACTTCCCCATGACCCTTCTCATCACAAAGCTCCATGACACATGTCATCAGAATGCTCCATGCCTTTCTCATCACAATGCTCCATGCCCTTGTCATCTCAATGCTCCATGAACCCTGTCATCACAATGCACCATGCCCATCATCATAATGCTTCATGCCTTTGTCGTAACAATGAAATCAACATGCTCCATGACCTCTGTCATCACAATGCTCCAAACCCTTGTGATCAAAATGTTCCATATCACTTGTCCTCACAACGCCCCATGACGCTCATCATTACAATTATCCATGGTATTCTCATCACAATGCTCCATGACATTTGTCATCACAATGTTCCATAACCCCTCTAATCACTATGCTCTCTGACAATTGTCATCGCAGTGTACCATGACCCTTGTCATCACAATGCTCCATGCCTAGGTCAGCAAAATGCTACATGACTTGTCAACACAGTGCTCCATGCGCTTGTCATCACAATACTTCTTTACCATTGTCATTCACAATCCTCCATGAACATTGGCATCACATTACTTCATGCCCTTGTCATCACAATGCTCCATGCTCCTTGAAATCAAAATGATCCATGACCTCTGTCATCACAATGCTCCAAACCCTTGTGATCACAATTTTCCATAACACTTGTCATCAAAACGCTCCATGATTCCTTTCATCACAATACTCCATGCACTTGTCATCACAATGCTCCATGAACTTTGTCATCACAAGGCTCAATACACATGTCATCACAATGCTCCCTGACACTTGTTGTCAAAATGCTCCTTGAAACCTATCATGAAAAGTCTCCATGCCTTTTTCATCACAATGCTCCATGCCCTTTTCATCACAATGCTCCATGCCATTGCCATCACAATACTCCACAAGCTTCTCTTCACAATGCTCCATAACCTTTGTCATCACAATCCTCCATGACACTTGGCATCACAATGCTCCATTCCATTGTCATCACAATGGAGCATGACATATGTCATCACAATGCTCCCTGACACCTGTCTTCACAATACTCCATGACCTTGTCATCACAATACTCCATGCCCTTGTCATCACAATGCTCCATGACCGCTGTCATCACAATGTTCCGTGACTCCAGTCATCACAATGCTTCATGACTCTTGTCATCACAATGGTCCATGCCCTCGTCATCACAAGGCTCTCTGACATTTGTCACCACAATGCTCCATGAACTTTTCATCACAAAGCTCCTTGACCCATGCCGTCACAATGCTCCATTCCTTTGTCAGCACAATGCTCCATGACCCTTGTCATCACAATGCTCCGTTCCCATGTCAGCATATTGCTCCATGACCCTTGTCATCACAATAATCCATGCCCTTGTCATCCCAATGGTCCATGAACCCTGTAATCACAATGCTCCTTGACCCTTGTCATCACAGTGCTCCATGACCCCTGTAATCACAATGCTCCGTGATGCTTTTCATCACAGTGCTCCATGACCCTTGTCAACACAATGCTCCATGTCTTTGTCAGCAAAATGCTACATGACATTGTCATCACAATGCTCCATGCACTTGTCATCACAATACTCCATTCCCATTGGCATCACAATCCTCCATGTACCTTGGGATCACATTGCTTCATACCCTTGTCATCACAATGTTCCATGCTCCTTGAAATCAAAATGATACATGACCTCCGTCATCACAATGCTCCAAACCCTTGTGATCACAAAGTTCCATAACACTTGTCATCACAAATCCCCATGACGCTCGTCATCACAATTACCCATGGTCTTCTTATCACATTGCTCCATGAACTTTGTCATCACAATGCTCTATACACTTGTCATCACCATGCTCCCTGACACTTGTCGCCACAATGCTACTTGAACCCTGTCATGACAAGGCTCCATGCCTTTTTCATCACAATGCTCCATGCCCTTGTCATCACAATGCTCCAAGACTCCTGTAATCACAATGCTCCATGCCCTTTTTCATCAGATTCCTCCATGAGACTTGTCATCACAAGGCTCCAAGGTCTTCTCATCACAATGCTCCAGGACTTTGTCACCACAATGCTCCATTCCTTTGTCATCACAATGCTCCATGACCACTGGCATCACAGTATTCCATGAATATTTTCACCCAATGCTCCATGACCTTCTCATCACAATGCTCCATGACCCCTCTCATCACAATGCTCCATTACACCTGTCATCAAAATCCTCCTTGACCATTTTCATCACAATAATCCATGCAGTTGTCATAACAATGCTCCATGAAACCTGTAATGACAATGCTCCGTGATGCATGTCATCACTGTGCTACATTACACTTGTCTTTACTATGCTCCATGACTTTGTCAGCAAAATGCTACATGACCTTGTCATCACAATGCTCCATTCCCAATGTCATCACAATCCTCCTTGAACCTTGGGATCACATTGCTTCATACCCTTGTCATCACAATGCTCCTTGCTCCTTGAAACCAAAATGATCCATGGCCTGTCATCACATTGCTCCAAACACATGTGATCACAATGTTCCATAACACTTGTCATCACAATGCTCCATGATGCGTGTCATCACAATACTCCATGCCCTTGTCATCACAATGCTCCATGAACGTTTTCATCACAATGCTCAATACACTTTTCATCACAATGCTCCCTGACACTTGTCGTCAGAATGCTCCTTGAACACTGTCATGAAAAGGCTCCATGCCATTTTCATTACAATGATCCATGCCCTTTTCATCACAATG
The DNA here is from genome assembly GCF_964341445.2 of Mesoplodon mirus. Classification (NCBI taxonomy): domain Eukaryota; kingdom Metazoa; phylum Chordata; class Mammalia; order Artiodactyla; family Ziphiidae; genus Mesoplodon; species Mesoplodon mirus. Next base: position 203,075,458 of record NC_138976.1, on the reverse strand, counting down.
CTCCATGCCATTGTCATCACAATACTCCACAAGCTTGTCATCAGAATTCTCCATGACACTTGTCATCACAAAGCTCCATGACCCCTGTCATCACAATGCTCCATGCCCCTTGTCATTACAGTGCTCCATGATGCTCGTCATCACAATTATCCACAGTCTACTCATCACAGTGCTCCACGTTCTTGCCATCACAATGCTCCATGCCTTTGTCAGCAAAATGCTACATGACCACATCATCACAATGATCCATGTGCTTGTTATCACCAATACTCCATTCCCATTGTCATAACAATCCTCCATGCCCATCTCATCATGCTCCATGCCCTTTTGGTCACAGTGCTCAGTGACCCCTGTCATCACAATGCTCCGTGACTCCAGTCATCACAATGCTTCGTGACGTTTGTCATCACAATGGTCCATGACCTCGTCATCACAAGGCTCTGTGACCTTTGTTACTACAATCCATGAACATTTCATCACAATGCTCCATGAAACTTGTCATCACAATGCTCCATGCGCTTGTCAGCACAATGCTCCATGACATTTCATCACAATGTGCCATGCGCTTGTCATCACAATGCTCCACAACCTTGTCATCACAATGCTCCATCAACCTTGTCATCACAATGCTCCATGCACTTCTCATCAAAATGCTCTCTCACCACTGATATCACAATGTTCCATCACTAGTCATCAAAATACTCCCTCACCCCTGTCATCACAATGTTCCATTACCCGTGTCATCACAATGCTACATGCCCTTATCGTCACAATGCTCCATGATCCCTGACATCACAATGTTCCATAATCCCTGTCATCAAAATTCTCCATGACCATTTTCATCAAATTACCACATGACCCTGTCATCACAATGCTCCCTGCCCTTCTCATCACAATACACCCTGCCTTTGTCATCAAAATGCTCCATGACCTTGACATCAGAAAGCTCCATGACCCTTGGCATCACAATGCTCTATGTCATTGTCATCACAATGCTCCATGAACCCTCTCATTACATTGCTCCAAGCCCTTGTCATCACAAAGCTCCATGACGCTTGTCATCTCAATGCTCTATGCCCACTCTCATCACAATAATCCATGAAACTTTTCAGACCAATGATCCATGCCCCTGTCATCACAATGCTTCATTACACCTGTCATAACAATGCTCCATAACCGCGGCCATCACAATGTTCCACGGCCTAGTCATCTCATGTCTCCATGACCCTTGTCATCACAATGCTCCAAGACCCCTCTAATCACAATGCTTCATGCCCTTGTCATCACAAAGCTTCATGAGGCCTGTCATCAGAATGCTCCATGGCCTTCTCATCACAATGCTCCATTCTCTTGTCATCACAATGCTCCAAGACCCCTGTAAATCCAATGCTCCATGCCCCTTTTCATCTCAATGCTCCATGAACCCTGTCATCACAATGCAGTATGCCCGTCAACATAATGCTTCATGTAATTGACATCAAAATGAAATCTAAATGCTCCATGACCTCTGTCATCAAAATGCTCCAAATCATTGTGATCACAATGTTCCATTACACTTGTCATCACAACGCCCCATGACGCTCGTCATCACAATTATCCACGGACTTCTCAACACAATGCTGCATGACCTTTGTCATCACAATTATCAATACACTTCTCATCACAGTGCTCCCTGACACTTGTCATCACTATGCTCCTTCAACTCTGTCATGAAGAGGCTCCAGGCCGTTTTCATCACAAAGATCCATGCCCTTTTCATCACAATGCTCCAAGACCCCTGTAATCACAATGCTCCATGCCCTTGTCATCACAAAGCTCCATGACACATGTCATCACAATGTTCCATGGCCTTATCATCAAAATGCTCCATACCTTTTTCATCACAATGCTCCAAGACCCCTGTAATCACAATGCATCATGCCCCTTTTCATCAGAATGCTCCATGAGACTTGTCATCACAAGGCTCCATGGTCTTCTCATCACAATGCTCCAGGACCTTGTCATCACAATGTTCCATTCCCTTGTCATCACAATGCTCCATAACACCTGTCATCACAATACTCCATGAATATTTTCAGCCCAATGCTCCATGACCTTCTCATCACAATGCTGCATTACCCCTGTCATCACAATGCTCCATGGCCACAGTCATCACAATGCTCCATGACCCCTGACAACGCAATGATCCGGGACTCTTGTCATCAAAATGCTCCATGACAATTGTCATCACAATGATCCATGCCCTTGTCATCCCAATGGTCCATGACCCCTGTAATCACAATGCTCCATGACTCTTGTCGTCACAGTGCTCCAAAACACTTGTCATCACAATGCTCCATGCCTTTGTCAACAAAATGCTACATGACCTTGTCATCACAATGCTCCATGCGCTTGTCATCACAATACTTTATTCCCATTGTGATCACAACCCTCCATGAACATTGGATTCACATTGCTTCATGCCATTGTCATCACAATGCTCCATGCTCCTTGAAATCAAAATGATCCATGACCTCTGTCATCCCAATGATCCAAACGCTTGTGATCACAATGTTACTTAACACTTGTCATCACAACGATTCATGAGGCCTGTCATCACAATACTCCATGCCCTTGTCATCACAATGCTCCATGACCTTTGTCATCACTATGCTCAATACACTTTTCATCACAATGCTCCCTGACACTTGTCGTGAGAATGCATCTTGAACCCTGTCATGAAAAGTCTCCATGCCGTATTCATCACAATGCTCCATGCCATTGTCATCATAATACTCCACAAGCTTGTAATCAGAATGCTCCATGACAATTGGCATCACAGTGCTCCATCATCCCTATCATCACAATGCTCCATGACACCTGTCATCACAATGCTCCATGCCCCTTGTCATTACAGTGCTCCATGACGATCATTATCAAAATTATACATGGTCTTTTCATCACAATGCTCCACGGACCTGCCATCACAATGCTCCATGCCCTGGACATCACCATGCTCCATGTCCCTTGTCATCACAATTATCCACGTCCATGTCATCACAATGCTCCATGACACTTCTCATCAAAATGTTACATGCTCTTGTCATCACAATGCTCCATGCACTTGTCATTGCAATGCTCCATGACACCTGTCATAGCAAGCTCCATGCACTTGTCATCACAATGCTTCATGACCTTGTCATCAAAATTCTCAGTGGCCCTTCTCATCACAATGCTCCATACCCTTGTCATCACATTGCTCAATGACCCTTGTCATCACAATGCTCAAAGCCCTTGTCATCACAATGCTCCATTACCTTTGTCATCAAAATCCTCCATGACAGTTGGCATCACAATGCTCCATGCCATTGTCATCACAATGGACGATAACATGTGTCATCACAATATTCCCTGACAACTTTCTTCACAATACTCCATGACCTTGTCATCACAATGCTCCATGACCTTGTCATCACAATGCGCAATGCCAACTGTCATCACAATAATCCATGAAACTTGTCAGACAAATGTTCCATGTGCCTGTCATCACAATGCTCCATGTCCTTGTCATCACAATACTCCATGACCCCTGTCATCACAATGCTACATTCCCTTATCCTCACAATGCTCCATGACCCCTGACATCACAATGTTCCATAACCCATGTCATCAAAATGCTCCATGACTTTTTTCATCACAATGCTCCATGACCCCTGACATCACAATGTTCCATAATCACTGTCATCAAAATATTCCATGACACTTTTCATCAAATTGCTCCATGACCCTGTCATCACAATTCTTCCTGCCCTTCTCATCACAATGCTCCATGCCCTTGTCATTACAGTCCTCCATGACCCATGTATCACAGTGTTCCTTGCACTTGTCATCACAATGCTCCATTCCCACTCCCATCACAATAATTCAAGAAACTTTTCAGACCAATGATCCATGCCCTTGTCATCACAATGCTCCATTAACCCTGTCATAAGAATGCTCTATGACCGCTACCATCACAATGTTCCACGTCCTTGTCATCACAGGGCTCCATGACCCTTGTCATCACAATGCTCCAAGAACCCTGTAATCACAATGCTCCATGACCTTGTCATCACAAAGCTCCATGACGGATGTCATCAGAATGCTCCATGGCCTTCTCATCACAATGATCCATGCCCTTGTCATCACAATGATCCAAGACCCATTTAATCACAATGTTCCATGCCCTTTTCATCTCAATGCTCCATGAACCGTCATCACAATTCACCATGCCCATCATCATAATGCTTCATGCTATTGTCATCACAATGAAATCAAAATGTTCCATTACCTCTGTCATCACAATGCTCTAAACCCTTGTGATTACAATGTTCCATAACATTGTCATCACAATGCCCCAGGATGCTCGTCATCACAATTATCCATGATCTTCTCATCACAATGCTCCAAGACCCCTGTAATCACAATGCTCCATCCCCATTTTCATCAGGATGCTCCATGAGACTTGCAATCACAAGTTCCCATGGTCTTATCATCACAGTGCTCCTGGACATTGTCATCACAATGCTCCATTCCCTTGTCATCACAATGCTCCATGCCTTTGTCTGCAAAATGCTACATGACCATGTCATCACAATGCTCCATGCACTTGTCATCACAATCCTCCATGAACCTTGGGATCACATTGCTTCATGCCCTTGTCATCACAATGCTCCATGCTCCTTGAAATCAAAATGATCCATGACCTCTGTCATCACAATGCTCCAAACCCTTGTGATACCAATGTTCCATAACACTTGTCACCACAACGCTCCATGATGCCTGTCATCACAATACTCCATGCCCTTGTCATCACAATGCTCCATTACCTTTGTCATCACAATGCTCATTACACTTGTCATCACAATGCTCCCTGACACTTGGTGTCAGAATGCTCCTTGAACCCTGTCATGAAAAGTCTCCATACCTTTTTCATCACAATGCTTCATGCCGTATTCATCACAATGCTCCATGCCATTGTCATCACAATACTCCACAAGCTTGTCATCAGAATGCTCCATGACCCTTGTCATCACAATGCTCCATGGCCCCTTGTCATTACAGTGCTCCATGTCCTTTCTCATCACAATTCTCCACATCCTTGTCATCACAATGTTCCATGACACTTCTCTTCACAATGTTACATGCATTTGTCATCACAATTCTCCATGCACTTGTCATTGCAATGCTCCATGACACCTGTCATAGCAAGCTCCATGAGCTTGTCATCACAATGCTTCACGACCTTGTCATCAAAGTTCTCAATGACCCTTGTCATCACAATGCTTCATGCCTTTATCAGAACTATGCTCCATAACCCTTGTTATTACAATGCTCTATTACCCCTGTCATAACAATGCTCCATGACCCCTTCCATCACAATGCTACAAGCACTTGTCATCACAATGTTCCATTACCTTTGTCATCACAATCCTCCATGACACTTGGCATCACAATGCTCCATGCCATTGTCATCACAATGGACCATGACATATGTCATCACAATGCTCCTTGACACCTGTCTTCACGATATTCCATGAACTTGTCATCACAATGCAACATGCCCTTGTCATCACAATGCTCAATGCCCTTGTCATCACAATGTGCAATGCCCACTGTCATCGCAATAGTCCATGAAACTTGTCAGACCTATGCTCCATGCCCCTATCATCACAATGCTCCATGCCCTTGTCATCAAAATGCTCCATGTCCCCTGTAAACACAATGCTCCGTGTTTCCAGTCATTACGATGCTTCATGACTTTGGCATCAAAATTGTCCATGCCCTATTCATCACAAGGCTCTGTGACCGTTGTCACCACAATGCTCCATGAACTTTTCATCACAATGCTCTCTGACCCTTCTCATCACAATGCCCCATTCCTTTATCAGCACAATGCTCCATGACATGTCATCACAATGCTCCATGCGGTTGTCAGCACAATGCTCCATGACCCATGTTATCACAATGTGCCATCCGCTTGTCATCACAATGCTCCATTACATTAGTCACCACAATGGACCCTGACATATGTCATCACACTGTTCCATCATTAGTCATTACAATATTCCATCACACCTGTCATCACAATGTTCCATGACCCCAGTCATCACAGTGCTATATGCTCTTATCATCACAATGCTCCTTGACCCCTGCCATCACCGTGTTCCACAGCCTTGTCATCACAAGGCTCGTTGACCCTTATCATCTCAATGCTCCAAGACCTCTGTAATCACAATGCACCATGCCCATCAGCATAATGCTTCATGCTATTGTCATCACAATAAAATCAAAATGCTCCATGACCTCTGTCATCACATTGCTCCAAACCCTTGTGATCACAATGTTCCATAACATTTGTCATCACACGCCCCATGACGCTCATCATCAAATTTATCCATGGTCTTCTCATCACAATGCTCCATGAACTTTGTCATCAAAATGCTTAATACACTTGTCATCACAATGCTCCCGGACACTTGCCATCAGTATGCTCCTTGAAACCTGTCATGAAAAGGCTCCATACCATTTTCATCACAATGATCCATGCCCTTTTCATCACAATTCTCCAAGACCCCTGTAACAACAATGAGCCATGCCCTTGTCATCACAAAGCTTCATGACGCATGTCATCAGAATGCTCCATGGCCTTCTGATTACAATGCTTCATGCCCTTGTCATCACAATGTTACAAGACCCCTGTAATCACAATTCTCCATGCACCTTTCATCAGAATGCTCCATGAGACTTGTCATCACAAGGCTCCATGCTCTTCTCATCACAATGCTCCATGACCTTGTCATCACAATGCTCCATTCCCTTGTCATCAAAATGCTCCATGCCCTTGTCATCACAAAGCTACATAACGGATGTCATCAGAATGCTCCATGGCCTTCTCATAACAATGATCCATGCTCTTGTCATCACAATGACCCAAGACCCTTGTAATCACAATGCTCCATGCCCCTTTTCATCTCAATGCTTCATGAACCCTGTCATCACAATGCACCATGCCCATCATCATAATGATTCATGCTATTGTCATCAAAATAAAATCAAAATGCTCCATGACCTCTGTCATCACAATGCTCCAAACCCTAGTGATCACAATGTTCCAAAACACTTGTCATCACAACGCCCCATGACGCTCGGCATCACAATTATCCATGGTCTTCTCATCACAATGCTCCATGACCTTTTTCATCACAATGCTCAACACACTTGTCATCACGATGCTCACTGACACTTGCCGTCAGTATGCTCCTTGAACTGTGTCATGACAAGGCTCCATGCCATTTTCATCACAATTATCCATGCCCTTTTGATCACAGTGTTCCAAGAACCCTGTAATCACAAATCTCCATGCACTTGTCATCACGAAGCTCCATGACGCATGTCATCAGAAGGCTCCATGGCCTTCTCATCACAATGCTCCATGCCCTTGTCATCACAATGCTCCAAGACCCCTGTAATCACAATGCTCCATGCCCCTTTTCATTAGAATGCTCCATGAGACGTGTAATCACAAGGTTCCATGGTCTTATCATCACAATGCTCCTGGACATTGTCATCACAATGCTCCATTCCCTTGTCATCACAATTCTCCATGCCTTTGTCAGCAAAATGCAACATGACCTTGTCATCACTATGCTCCATGCGCTTGTCATCACAATCCTCCATGAACCTTGGGATCACATTGCTTCATGGCCTTGTCATCACAGTGCTCCATGCTCCTTGAAATCAAAATGATCAATGACATCTGTCATCACAATGCCTCAAACCCTTGTGATCACAATTTTCCATAATACTTGTCATTACAACACTCCATGAATCCTGTCATCACAATACTCCATGCCCTTGTCATCACAATACTCAATGACCTTTGCCATCACAATGCTCAATACACTTGTCATCACAATGCTCCCTGACATTTGGCGTCAGAATGCTCCTTGAACCCTGTCATGAAAAGGCTCCATCCCTTTTTCATCACAATGCTTCATGCCGTATTCATCACAATGCTCCATGCCATTGTCATCACAATACTCCACAAACTTTTCATCAGAATGTTCCATGAGCCTTTTGATCACAATTCTCCATGGCCCCTGGCATCACAATGCTCCATGACACCCTTCATTACAATGCTCCATGCCTCGTGTCATTACAGTGCTCCTTGACGCTCTTCATCACAATAATCCATGGTCTTCTAATCACAAAACTCCACGGTCTTGCCATCACAATGCTCCATGCCCTGGTAATCACAATGCTCCATGTCCTTTGTCATCACAATTCTCCACATCCTTGTCATCACAATGCTCCATGACACTTCTCATCACAGTGATCCATGCCCTTGTCATCACAATGTTCCATGACCACTGTCAACACAGTGCTACATGACCCCTGACCACATAATGATCCGGGATTCTTGTCATGAAAATGCTCCATGACCCTTGTCATCACAATGATCCATGCCCTTGTCATCCCAGTGCTCCATGACCCCTGTAATCACAATGCTCCATGACACTTGTCATCACAGTGCTTCATGACATTTGTCATCACAATGCTCCATGCCTTTCTCAGCAAAATGCTACATGACCTTGTCATCACAATGCTCCATGCGCTTGTCATAACAATCCTCCATGAACCTTAGGATCACATTGTTTCCTGCCCTTGTCATCAAAATGCTCCATGCTCCTTGAAATCAAAATGATCCATGACATTTGTCATCACAATTCTCCAAACCCTTGTGATCACAATGTTCCATAACACTTTTCATCACAACGCTCCATGATGCCTGTCATCACAATACTCCTTGACCTTGTCATCACAATGCTCCATGACCTTTGTCATCACAATGCTCAATACACTTGTCATCACAATGCTACCTGACAATTTTCGTCAGAATGCTCCTTGAACCCTGTCATGAAAAGGCTCCATGACTTTTTCATCACCATGCTCCATGCCGCCCTTTTCATCACAATGCTCCATGCCCACTGTCATCACTGTAATCCATGAAACTTGTCAGACCAATGCTCCATGCCCGTGCCATCACATTGCTCCATACCCTTGTCATCACAATGCTCTGTGACTCCAGTCATCACAATGCTTCATGACCTTTCTCATCACAATGCTCCAAGACACTTGTCATCACAATGCTCCAAACCCTTGTCATCACAATGCTCCATTACCCCTGTCATAACAATGCTCCATGACCCCTGCCATCACAATGTTCCAAGGCCTTGTCATCACAAGGCTCCATGACCCTTGTCATCACAATGCTCCAAGACCCCTGTAATCACAATGCACCATGCACTTGTCATCACAATGCTCCACAACTTTGTCATTGCAATGCTCCATAAATCTCGTCATCACAATGCTCCATGCACTTCTCATCAAAATGCTCTCTCACCACTGATATCACAATGTTCCACCACTAGTCATCACAATACTCCCTCACCCCTGTCATCACAATGTTCCATGACCCCTGTCATCACAATGCTCCATGACCTTGTCATCACAGTGCTCCATGCCCACTCTCATCACAATAATCCATGCAAATTCTCAGACCAATGGTTCTTGGCCTTGTCCTCACAATGCTCCATTACAACTGTCATAACAATGCTCCATGACCCCTGCGATCAGAATGTTCCACGGCCTTGTCATCACAAGGCTCCATGACCCTTGTCATCACAATTCTCCAAGACTACTATAATTACAATGCTCCATGACCTTGTCATCACAAAGCTCAATGACCCCTGTCATCACAATACTCCATGAACGCTTTCAGCCAAATTCTCCATGACCTTCTCATCACAATGCTCCATAACACCTGTCATCACAACACTCCATGAGCCCTGACAACACAATGATCCGGGACTCTTGTCAGCAAAATGCTCCATGACACTTGTCATCACAATGATCCATGCCCTTCTCATCCCAATGCTCGATGAACCCTGTAATCACAATGCTCCATGACGCTTGCCATCACAGTTCTCCATGACCCTTGTCATCACAATGCTCTATGCCTTTGTCAGTAAAATGCTACATGACCTTGTCATCACAATGCTCCATGCGCTTGTCATCACAGTCCTCCATGAACCTTGGGATCACATTGCTTCAGGCCCTTGTCATCACAATGCTCCATTCTTTTGTCAGTACAATGCTCCATGACCCTTGTCATCACAATGCTCCATGCGCTTGTCAGCACAATGTTCCTTGACACATGTCATCACAATGTGCCATGCACTAGTCATCACAATGCTCCACAACATTGTCATCACAATGCTCCATAAACCTTTTCATCACAATGCTCCATGCACTTCTCATCAAAATGCTCTCTCACCACTGATACCACAGTGTTCCATCACTAGTCATCACAATACTCCCTCACCCCTGTCATCACAATGTTCCATGACACCTGTCATCAGAATGATACATGCCCTTATCATCACAATGCTCTATGACCCCTGACATCACAATGTTCCATAACCCCTGTCATCAAAGGCTCCATGACCCTTTTCATCACAATGTTACATAACCACTGTCATCAACATGTTCCATGACACTTTTCATCAAATTGCTCCAAGACCCTGTCATCACAATGCTCCCTGCCATTCTCATCACATTGCACCACGACCTTCTCATCAAAATGCTCCATGATCTTTGTCATCACAAACTCCATGACCCTTGGCATCACAATGCTCCATGCCATTGTAATCACAATGCTCCATGAACCCTCTCATCACATTGCTCCATGCCCTTGTCATCACAAAGCTCCATGACTCTTGTCATCACAGTGCTCGATGACCTGCTCATCACAATGCTCAACGCCCTTGTCATTACAATCCTCCGTGACCCATGTATCACAGTGTTCCGTGACCTTGTCATCACAATGCTCCATGCCGACTCTCAGCAAAATAATCCATGAAAATTTTCATAACTATGCTCCATGCCCTTGTCATCACGATGCTCCATTACCCCTGTCATAACAATGCTCCATGACCACTGCCATCACAATTTTCCACGGCCTTCTCATCACAAGGCTCCATGACACTTTTAATCACAATGCTCCAAGACCCCTGTAATCACAATGCTCCATGCCCTTGTCATCAAAAAGTTCCATGACTAATGTCATCAGAATGCTCCATGGCCTTCTATCACAATGCTCCATGCCCCTTTCATCACCATGCTCCATGACCCCTGTAATCAAAATTCTCCATGCCCATTTTCATCAGAATGCTCTATGAGCCTTGTCATCACAAGGCTCCAGGACCTTGTCATCACAATGCTCCATTCCGTTGTCATCACTATGCTCCATGACCCCTGTCATCACAATGCTCCATGACCACTGTCATCACAACACTCCATGACCCCAGACAACACAATGATCCGGGACTCTTGTCATCAAAATGCTCCATGACCCTTGTCATCACAATGATCCATCCCCTTGTCATCCCAAAGCTCCATGACTCCTGTAAACAAAATGCTCTGTGACGCTGTTCATCACATTGCTCCATGGACCTTGTCAGCACAATGCTCCATGCCTTTGTCAGCAAAATGCTACATGACCTTGTCATCACAATGCTCGATGCACTTGTCATCACAATCCTCCCTGAACCTTGGGATCATATTGCTTCATGCCCTTGTCATCACAATTTTCCATGCTCCCTGAAATCAAAATGATCCATGACTTCTGTCATCACAATGCTCCAAACGCTTGTGATCGCAATGTTCCATCACACTTGTCATCACAATGCTCCATGATGACTTTCATCACAATGCTCCATGACCTTTGTCATCACAATGCTCAATACACTTTTCATCACAATGCTCCCTGACACTTGTCGCAGAATGATCCATGAAACCTGTCATGAAAAGGCTCCATGACTTTTTCATCACAATGCTCCATGCCCCTTTCATCACAATGCTCCATGCCATTGTCATCACAATACTCCACAAGATTGGCATCACAATGCTCCATGACCCTTGTCATCACAATGCTCCATGTCCCCTGTCATAACAATGTTCCATGAACCCTGTCATCACAATGCTCCATGCCCATTGTCATTACAGTTCTCCATGATGCTCATCATCACAATTATCCATGGCCTTCTCACAACAATGCTCCACGGTCTTGCCATCACAATGCTCCATGCCCTGATCAGCACAATGCTCCATGCCCTGATCAACACAATGCTCCATGTCCATTGTCATCACAATTCTCCACGTCCTTGTCATCACAATGCTCCATGACATTTCTCATCACAATGTTACATGCCCTTGTCATCACAATTCTCCATGCAATTGTCATCGCAATGCTCCATGACCGCTGTCTTAGCAAGCTCCATGCGCTTGTCATCACAATGCTTCACAAAAGTGTCATCAAAATTCTCAATGGCCCTTGTCATCACAATGCTCCATGCCCTTGTCATCACAATGCTCCATGACCCTTGTCAACACAATGCTCCAAGCCCTTGAAATCACAATGCTCCATTAAGTTTGTCATCACAATCCTACATGACACTTGGCATCACATTGCTACATGCCATTGTCCTCACAATGGACCATGACATATGTCATCACAATGCTCCCTGACACCTGTCTTCACAATACTCCATGATCTTGTCATCACAATGCTCCATGTCCTTGTCATCACAATGCACCATGCCCACTGTCATCACAATACTCCATGAAACTTGTCAAACCTATGCTCCATGCCCTTGTCATCACAATGCTCCATGACCCCTGTCATCACAGTGTTCCATGGCCTTGTCATCACAAGGCTCCATGACCCTTGTATTCACCATGCTCCAAGAACCCTGTAATCACAATGCTCCATGCCCTTCTCATCACTAAGCTCCAAGACGGATGTCATCAGAATGCTCCATGGCCTTCTCATCACAATGCTCCATGCCCTTGCCATCACAATGCACCTAGACCCCTGTAATCACAATGCTCCATGCCCCTTTTCATCTCAATGCTCCATGAACCCTGTCATCACAGTGCACCATGCCCATCATCATAATGCTTCATGCCATTGTCATCACAATGAAATCAAAATGCTCCATGACCTCTGTCATCACAATGCTCCAAACCCTTGTGATCACAATGTTCCCAAACACTTGTCATCACAACGCCCCATGACGCTCGTCATCACAGTTATCCATGGTCTTCTCATCACAATGGTCCATGACCTTTGTCATCACAATGCTCAGTACACTTGTCATCACAATGCTCCCTGACACTTGTCGTCAGTATGCTTCTTGAACACTGTCATGACAAGGCTTCATGTCTTTTTCATCACAATGATCCATGCCCTTTTCACCTCAAAGCTCCAAGAAACCTGTAATCACAATGCTCCATGCATTTGTCATCACAAAGCTCCATGACGCATGTCATCAGAATGCTCCATGGCCTTCTCATCACAATGCTCCATGCCCTTGTCATCACAATGCTCCATGACCCCTGTAATCAAAATCTTCCATGCCCATTTTCATCAGAATGCTCCATGAGACTTTTCTTCACAAGGCTCCATGGTTTTCTCATCACTATGCTCCAGGACCTTGTCATCACAAAGCTCCTTTCCCTTGTCATCAAAATGCTCCATGACTACTGTCATCACCATACTCCATGAATATTTTCAACCCAATGCTCCATGATTTCTCATCACAATGCTCCATGACCCCGTCATCACAACGCTCCATGACCCCTGACAACACAATGACCCGGGACTCTTGTCATCAAAATGCTACATGAAAATTGTCATCACAATGATCCATGCCCTTTTCATCCCAATGCTCCAGGAACATGAGGTTTAAGGCTAGGGCTCAGTGCTTGGTTCAGGATTAGAGGTCAGAGCAATATGGTTGGGGGGCTCCCTCTTTCCCAGGTTTCTCCTTACTCCCACCTCTTCTCTGTGGTCCTAAGTCTACTGGAGTGGGAAAGATAGGACACAGCTGGTCCCCCAGATTCCCTGAGGACAATGGCAAGTAGCAGGGTAAGACTGGGGAAGATCTCACCAAGGTCTCCATAGGACTATCACAGTGACGGCATATCCCTCATCTGAGACCTATGCCTCTCTTCGACAAGCAGGGCTAGAGGGAAAGTTCTTTGAAAGCAGGTCCATCTCCATATCACCCATCTCAGGACTCTAGGGGCTTCAACCTCCTGGCCCAGCCAGTACTGTCCCTCTCCCCCATTATTTTCCTGTGCCCCAAACTGAGTCAGAGAATTATCGATAGCATGAGGGGAACCTGGCTTAGAACAACCCCTTCTGCCATGCCTTCCCTATCCTGGGAATTGAGAGGGGATTTCTGAGGAGAGGGGCTGGTGAGCTCCCAGGGACACAAGGAAACTAGAGCTGAGGGAGGGGAGCAAGTGTTTCCCACACCTGATGAGAGGGATCCAAGAGACAGAGAGCAGAGGAGGAGACCTCTCAGGAGACACCAATTGTAGAGTGCTGTCCCTTTAACTTAATTCTGTGGCGCCCTCCCCGGTGCTGGGGCCAGTCCCTAACTGAAAGCAGACCCACTAGGAGTCCCTGACCCTTCATCACTTCAGTTGCTAGTCGATTTCAGCCCAACTCGGTGACAAGACAGAAAGGAAAGGTAGGGAGCAGTGGCCCTTGGGTTCTCCTAGGGAGGTTACACTTCGGGGGGCTGATGCCAAGTATCTATGTACCTTTTTATTTTTATCTTTTGGCTGCGCCGCGCGGCATGCGGTATCTTAATTCCCCAGCCAGGGATAGAACACATACCCCCTGCAGTGGGAGCATGGAGTCTTATCCACTGGGCCATCAGGGAAGTCCCTGATGCCCAGTATCTTTCAACTCGGGATCCAACTGAAGGAGCCAGAAGCTGGGGTGTTAACTGTAGGAAAGACCTCCAACAGTTCTCAGTCATTCCCCTATGGCAGGCCAAGGGTGGCAGCTTCTAGGAATCTTTTCCTCCTCTCACAGCCTACTTCCTACAACTATGGGCTTGAAATATTTTCGATCCACTCCCAGGAGGAGAAGATGCTTCAGGCACCAGGCAAAGTCCTGTCTAGGAGGAAGGTGGCAGCAGAGTGCTGGGATTGTGAGGATTTATGGACGTGGGGACAAGGCTGGGAGGAAGATAAAGCCAGGATTATTGAGCTCCCTCCATACAGGCCACTCACAGAGACGAGTGTGTGTGTGGTGGGGCGGGGGGCTTAGGTGGTGGAAGGCAATCACTGGTAGTAAGGGGAGACCTGACTCTGATGAGGGGCCCTTAGGAATAATGGGAGCCTGGACACGGATGGACACCTTATCAGGGAGAGAGGCCCTGTCGATATGGAAACAGCCGGCATGGAGAATGGCTCCCAGCCCGAATGGCAGCAGCGGCGGCAGAATCAGGAGGGCAGGACGGTGGCTTCGGTTTAAATCTTTAACTCACCAGCTGGCTAGGCAGCGGCAGCAGGGGTGCGGTGGGGGATGTTGCGACCGGAGCCCTGGAGAGCAGTGCCCAGTCCGCTTGACAAACAGCTCATCAGGCCCCGCAGAAGCTCCAGCTTCTGCTCCTGAGGGTGCGCTGAGCTGTGTGGGGACCCGACACAGGCATGAGGCAGGGCGGGGGCTCCCGGCTTCCCCGCGACCGGTTCTCCCGGACTTAGCCTCGTCCATGCCCTGGGCGGGTGCGCGGTATCCCAAGCCCTTCGCCTCCGCTCCCTCCACCACATGTGCAGCCAGGGGAAAAAGTAGAAACAGCCCCTGCAGATCCTGGAAAGAGAAGGCAGAGCAGGGCGGGGCGGGGCGGGGCGGGGCTGACTCCACTGACACCGCCCCTTGGACGCTTCTACCCTCTCGTGGAAGGCTCCGCCCTTTTAGAGGCGGTTAGAGGCGGTTTACAGGCGGTTTACAGGCGGTCTTTAGAGGCTCCGCCCTTTCAGAGGCGGTTAGAGGCGGTTAGAGGCGGTTTACAGGCGCTTTACAGGCGGTTTTTAGAGGCGGTTCCTCCAGTCCACGCCCCCTAAGAGGCCCCTCCCCTCCCGCTTCTCCCGCCCCAGAGAACTCGCGCCCTCCCCGCCCCTTCCCCACCAACCGGGAGCGGCTAGGTTCCTCCTCCGCAGAACCCCGCCTCCACTCACGCCTCCTCCTCCTCCTCCTCAGCTTCCTGCATCCCCTTGTATCTCCTCAATCCCGACATGTCCTGGGTTCCCAACGTCTCCTGGTGAGCGGCATGATTGGATCAAGGATTCCCCAAATCCTTGGGAGGATCCCCTTCTCTGTCATTCTCCGGACCAGTCTGACTTGTTCTCAGATAATATGAGACAGGTGCCCCCGGGAAGACTCAGTTGCCACATTGGGACAGGGTTGGATTGAAGATTTGGGAGGCACTAGTCGTTAAGGGATTGGGTGGTAGGGCCTCTCGGGGGCATGGGGCATTTAGGGGGTTAGAGCCAAAGGCCTTCGAGGCCATGGGGCTGGGATATTTGGGGTCCCGCGTGAGGATTTTCGGGGATTGTGGTCACCCGGATGGGGGTTGAGGGTTCGGCACAGCCTAAATGCCCACCCTCTCTGGCTCCACCCTGGAAACACGCCGGTGCATTAGGTCACAAAGACAGCATCACGCACTAGGGGTGGGGCTTACCTATTACCAGGAAGGGGCGGAGCCAGGGCATTTCTTCAGAGGAGGGATAGTCCAGAAGGTGGAGCCAGAGCCTATCAATAAAGAGGTGGAGTTAGGGTTTGTTACAAAGAGGCAGGGCACGGACCCTCTTTTATAAGGGTGGAGTCAGATTTCAGAGCTGCACCCTGGGAAGACGGAGACCTCAGCACCGGGCAGCAAGAAAAGAGCTTTGGGACGCTGTCCAGTACTGTTTTGCCAATCCCCTCTCCTCTGTCTTCCTGGCTTCTGCTCCGACAATTACCTTTCTTGTCTGCCCCATTCTGTTTGTACGATTCTGGGCAGAGGAGGAATAGGGCTCCAGAGAGGGCCCAGTCTAGACAGGCCAGGCTATGGGAACACTTGTTGGCTGAGTGGCCTTGGCCAAGTCACTTCATGGTTAGAGGGTCACAGCCCTTCCTCTCTGAGCTGAGACCTCCTTTCATGTGATTTTTGTTCCTGCAGTCACTAATCAACAAATATTTATCGAGTGACTACTAGGTGCCGGGTGATGTGCTTGGGCATGAGGATACAGCAGAGAAGACAGGCACAGACTCTGCCCTCAGAGAGCTTGTCATCTGGGTTGGACAGGGCAGGGGAATCAAAAGAGACAATAAGATCACTACAATAGACGAAGCTGACTGGCTGGGGGCCGTGGAGGGTGCTTTGGCAAAGCCAAGAAAGAGCAATTAACCCAGTGTGGGAGGTTGGAAATAGCTGCCCTATTTGGTCTGGGGAGGGGGGAAGGGAGCCTTGTGGCTGGACGGTATGGGAGAGAATGACCAGAAATGAGTGAAATAAAAGTTCCCTCAGGCTGAAGTGTGGAGAATGGATTCACCTATCCTCTTCCCACCAGTCCACACTCTTTTCCCCTCTCATACCTATCGTCCCCTGCCTGGGCTACATACAGACAGGTGACAGACAGATCCACGGATGCCAGTGGGAAGCATTGCAGTCTGGGCATGGAGAAGCTGTGCTTCCACCGCACTCACCCTCACTTACACTCACACTCACAGTGACACTCCTGCCCTGCTGCAGCTGGGTCAAGTCTGGTGCACGGGAAGAGGAGGCCTGGTCCCCAGGGCTTCAGTAATTCACATCCCTTCACTCAGATGCAGGGCTCTGTCTGTTGTATACTAAACAATTTGGCTTTTGTCCCTGGTTCCTGAGAGGGAGACTAAATCTTTGGAATACCTCAAGTAATACGAGTGTCTTTGTTATCTATGAGTCCCTCGGCTCACACCTGAGTTGATGCTAAGAGATGAGGTGACTTGGGCTGAGGCCTGGTCAGCAGAAAGACCAACCATATCATTGCAGAATTGGGGTTTTGAGCCAATCCGTCAGAGGAGATCGAGTCATGTTGCCAACAATTCATTCCTGCCTATGTATGAAATCTCAGTAAAAACTCTGTACACCAAAGCTCATGGAACTTCCTGGTTGGTGAACATATTGATGTACTGGGAGGGTGACATGCCCTTTGTGTCTCCATGGGGAGAGAGCATGGGAGCTCTGCACTGAGACCCTCCTTGTGTGTCTTTTCATTTGGATGTTCCTGATATATGTACTTTATAAAAAACTAGTTGTCAGGATAGCACTTCCGAGTTGTGTGAGTCATTCTAGTGAACCATTGGACCTGAGGGGGGTTTGAAGACCTCTGGACTTGTAGCTAGTTAGGCAGAAATGCAGGTGTCCTGGGGACCCCACTTGTGACTGGCAGCTCAAGTGGAGGCAGGCTTGTTGGGACTGTGCCCTTAAACCTGTGGAGTCTAACACTAGCTCTGGGTAGTTAGTGTCTGCATTGAATTGCAGTACATGAGTTGGCAGCAGAATACCTTTCCACTGAGTGCACTCCCCACTGTCTCCATCTATCTGGAACCTTTTCTCCCTTTCATAACTCCTTAGTAGCCTCCCTGTCCCCATTTCCCACTCTTTGTCTTTAGCTCTGAGAACCTCAGCACTCAACATTTTGGACAAGGGAAGTGGGTTGCATTGTCCCTGTTAGGGGAAGGTTTGCAGTGTCGTCCCCTTGAAGGCATTTGAACATCAGTTTTAAGGCTAGGGGTCAGAGTTTGGTTCTGGGTTAGAGGTCAGAGCAATATGGTGGGGGGAGGGCTCCCTCTTTCCCAGGTTTCTCCTAACTCCCACCTCTTCTCTGTGGTCCTAAGACTACTGGAGTGGGAAAGATGGGACCCAGCTGGTCCCCCAGATTCCCTGAGGACAATGGCAAGTAGCAGGGTAAGACTGGGGAAGATCTCCTCCCAGGTCTCCATAGGCCTATCACAGTGACTACACATCCCTCATCTGAGACCTACTCCTCTCTTCGACAAGCAGGGCTAAAGGGAAAGATCTTTGGAAGCAGGTCCAGCTCCCATATCTCACATCTCAGGACTCTTGGGCTTCACTCTCCTGGCCCAGCCGGCACTGTCCCTCTCCCCCATTATTTTCCTGTGCCCCAAACTGAGTCAGAGAATTATCGATAGCATGAGGGGAACCTGGCTTAGAACACCCCCTTCTGCCATGCCTTCCCTATCCTGGGGATTGAGAGGGGATTTCTGAGGAGAGGGGCTGGTTAGTTCCCAGGGACACAAGGAAACTAGAGATGAGGGAGGGGAGCAAGTGTTTAACCCACCTGATGAGAGGGACCCAAGAGACAGAGACCAGAGCAGGAGACCTCTCAGTAGTCACCAATTGTAGAGTGCTGTCCCTTTCCCGTTACCAGCCCTAGAGCATATGATGTGACAAACTTAACTGTGACCCCTTTTTTTTCTGCCTTATCTTTCCATCATCCATCCATCCATTTATCAATTGATCGATCCGTCCATCTATGTGTCCATATGTCTCCCCATCTTTGTCTCTTCATTGGTCCATTCTCCCATCTTTACTTTCATCTGTGTTTTCACATCTTTCTTTTCATTTATTCATCTGTATGTTTAACCATTAGCTGTGTATTTAATGCATCCATTCATCTATTTATCAGTTACGGTAATAATGAACATTTGTTGATACTTAAGTGCCATGCACCATGCTAAGAGCTCTAAAATCATTTTCTCATGACAAATATATGAAGTAGAATGCTGTGAGTGATGTTTTTGTTCATGCAGACACTTTTTTATACTCCTTTTCCTGCTTCCTTTAGGGAAGTTCTCTCTCACTTCACGTGGTCTCTGTGGCTATGTTCACAGTAGTGATCTGATCAGAGTACTCCATTCCCTGGGCACTGTAATATATTGAAGAACTGAGTGTGTGTCACAAGCACAGTTCAAAGCTTTTCATGAGCTTTGATGTTAGGAGAAAGAGGCCCTGCGTTTTGGATCACTCACTATACAAATGTGGACTTGAGGCTTCCAGTGGTCATATTTTCTGCTGCTAGAAGATCACCTGTCTATAACCGGAATGAAGCCTCCACATAAAAAAAAAAATAGAGATAATTTGGGGCTTCCCTGGTGGTGCAGTGGTTGAGAGTCCACCTGACGATGCAGGGGACGCGGGTTCGTGCCCCGGTCCGGGAAGATCCCACATGCCGCAGAGCAGCTGGGCCCAAGAGCCCTGGCCACTGAGCCTGGGCGTCCGGAGCCTGTGCGCCACAACGGGAGAGGCCACAGCAGTGAGAGTCCTGCTTGCCACAAAAAAAAATTAGAGAGAAGTCAAGTTAAAAGATGGAGATAACATAATTTGATTCCCTGAGTCCAACCAGTGCTGAAGTAGACCAAATCTTAATCTAGTTATGTGATATGACAAATTTAACTTTTTGCTTAAGCTACTTTAAGTTGGGTTTTTTTCACTCGCAATAGAAAGAGCCCTAGATAATGATCATTGTATTATTATCCCCATTTTACAGATGAGGAAACTAATATCCAGAAAGATTAATTTACCCCATGTTTCACCGCTTATAAATGGCAGAACATTGGTACATATTTGGAGCAAAACTCTGACATATTACCCATATATGTCTGTCCATCTGTTGGTTCAGTCCATCCATCTATCCATCCATCCCAGTTATTTATTTATCTGACCATCCTTCAATGCCAAGGCACCAAAGGCAATAAGACTTGCCAACTCCAATTTGAGGCTGGGTTTGGATCAGAGGTTAGCAAACTTTTGTGTTAAAGGTTCAGCTAGGAAATAAGGTTTTGCAGGCCATACTGTCTCTGTAGTCACTTGTCAGCTTTGCTGTTGTAGCCCCAAAGCAGCCATAGACAATATGTAAATGAACAGGCATGGCTATAGTCCAATAAAGTTTTATTTACAAAAACAGGCAGCAGGCTGGCTGGGCCATAGTTTGCCAATCACTGATCTGGATCAGTGGGGAAATCATATACGTTCTGTCATTGTTGGGAACATGAGTAGGGAATGGAAATGTATATTCCTTGCATTTGCCATTACTAATGTAGTGGAAACAACAGGGTTTTTATACTCAAAGTCTTGTATTTGAATCCGGTTTTAGAACCCTGGACAGTCGAGGGAACAGGATCTGTAAAATGGGAATAATATGTATCTTGTGAGGTGGTCCATGTGCCTGACACACAGTGGGTGCATTCAGTGGTGGTTAGGTCCATCCCCATTTCTCATTCATCGCCTCCCATATATTACCAGCATCAGGAGGCCTCTCTCTTTTTAGGGTGTCCTGGGATGCAGTGAGGATAGTTCAATCTGGCTTTCTGAGTTCAGGAGCCCAACTTCTAAGAATGTGCTTTCATACAAGTTATATAGATTAAGCTCTTGCAAACTCCAAATTTCTCTTTTTAGTAGCTCTACCCCAACTCTTGTCCATACTGTTCCACAACTGTAACCACTCCAGTGCCCAGCAAAACAAAAGGCTCTCTAGTCAACAGGCCCCATTAGACTGAGAGGCAGTTTAGGTACCTTCTTTTATCAAGTCCACCATTCATGATATTACCCTGTTCCCCAGGTGGCTTTTTAACCTATTTATTCCAAACAAATACTCTTCTCTGGGAGGAAGGATTGTGTCCATATGTGTCTTTGTGTCTGTGTGCCCATGACGGTTTGTGTGTAATTGTGTATGTGTGTCTATATGTCTCCTTGTGTCCGTACTGTGATTATATGCTTAACTGTCTGTGGTGTGTCCTTGGTAGATGCGAGTGATTGGCTGTGTGATTGATTATATGCCTGTGTATGTGTGCGTGGGTATGGACGTATGTAAGTGGGTAAGGGTGTCCCCACTTTTGTGCTTGTGTGTATATGTGTGTTCTGTTTAATCCATCCCATTGTGGCTCTCAACCTCAGAAGGCCTGCAGGGGGCATCCAGTGCACAGGGAAAGCGGATGCGAGTCCCCTGGCCTGTGCTCCAACCTCATGGGGCCTGCAGAGGGCATATAGTGTCTAGAGAAAAATAGATTGTGTGGCCTGTGGAAGTGGGGCTCTGGTCTGAGGAGCCTGGGCTCTCTTATTCCAGAAAGGAGCTGGAAATGAGCAAGAAGCCTGATGACTCAGCTTCTGAAAGTCCCTGATCCTAGGAGGGGGTCTGCTTCACCCCGCAAATCCTTCTCCAAACCCTCTGTCCACATCCAGAGGTTCCTGACCCAGCCTGCAGGGCAGAGCTTGTCCCTTTAGTCCAAGTGTGGGTAGGATATTGCACAGCACTTCTGGAGGTGACTGGACATCAGGATGGGGGGAAGTCTTGAGCAATAGTACACCCTCCTTCTCTGCCTCCTGCCCTCAGCATCTTGAAGGACTGCCTCAGTCACTGCCAGGATTTCCTGAACACCCCCTCTCTTTCATTTTCTGCAGTTTGGGCCACTCTGGGCCCCAGGATTTCTGGGCCTGGACTGAGCCTTCTCAGGAGACGTGCAGGAAACAAGGGCCTCTGAAACCAAGCAGAAGGTGACCTGTGTCACTGGTGATGAGCCTGGTGGGTAGGGTGGCCAGAGGGAAGGCAAGGGAGGCTCCATGTAACAGGGAGCTCTGCAGAGCCTTGAGGATGGGTGAGGCAGGAAGTAGGACATTCCAGGTGGAATGAACAGCAAGCACAGAGGCTCAGGAGGGACAGGGCTTTGTGATTAATCCTGATGTGGGTGAGGCAGCGGAAGGCAAGTGGTGTGAGAAGCTATGTATGTGGGGGTAATCCCTGGGTACTTGGGGCACCTCCTAGTGATGCCATGCCCAGTGGTCAAAGTTCATGGAAGACCCCTGTAACCTTAATCAGGCAGGACCATCAGGGACCAGTATTCCCTAGGCATGAAGGTTTGGGTCCCTTAGCAGGCATAGAATGTCAACCAGCTGAAGTGCCAGTTGGAGGTAAAGGGAATGAATCATAGAGGAAGTGTGGCAAACAGAATTTAAGATTCCTCCCTCCTGGTGTGCATATCCTGTATAATCTCGCTTTGAGGGGATCCCCTTGGCCTCCTGGCCTGTGAATATGATGGGATATCAGTGATGTGGTTAGGTTATGCTATATGGCAAAAATGAAGGGGCTTTGCAGATGTAATTAAGGACGCAAAATCAGTTGACTTTGAGTTAGTTGAAAGGGAGATTACCCTGGGTGGGCCTGACCTAATCAGGCGAGCCTTTTAAAAAAGTGTCTAGGGCTAAGAAGTAAAAAGCAGCAGCAGGGAGGAAGATGGTGGAAGAGTAAGACACGGAGATCACCTTCCTCCCCACAGATACATCAGAAATTCATCTACACGTGGAACAACTCCTACAGAACACCTACTGAACGATGACAGAAGACCTCAGACCCCCCAAAAGGCAAGAAACTCCCCACATACCTGGGTAGGGCAAAAGAAAAAAGAATAAACAGAAACAAAAGGATAGGGAAGGGACCTGCACCAGTGGGAGGGAGCCGTGAAGGAGGAAAGGTTCCACACACTAGAAGCCCCTTCACGGGCGGAGACTGCGGGTGGCGGAGGGGGAAAGCTTCGGAGTAGTGGAGGAGATCACAGCAACAGGGGTGTGGAGGGCAAAGCGGAGAGATTCCGGCACAGAGGATCGGTGCCCTCAGTCACACACCAGCCCGAGAGGCTTGTCTGCTTGGCCGCCGGGGCGGGTGGGGCTGGGAGCTGAGGCTCGGGTATCGGGTTTCAGTCGGAGTGCAGGGAGAGGACTGGGGCTGACGAAGAGGCAAGAGACTTTTTCTGCCCTTTTGTTTCCTGGTGCACAAGGAGAGGGCATTAAGAGCACTGCTTAAAGAAGCTCCAGAGACGGACGTGAGCCACGGCTAAAGGCACGGACAACGGAGATGGGCGTGGGATGCTGGGGTTCCTGCTGCCGCAGCCACAGGCCTGTGTGCGAGCGTAGGTCACTATCCACCCCGCCTTCCGGGGAGGCTGTGCACCCCGCCACTGCTGGGGTTCCGGGACCCAGGGATGGCTTCCCCGGGAAAGCGCACGGAGCACCTTGGGCTGGTGCAACATCACGCCGGCCTCTGCCGCCGCAGGCCCACCCCGCACAGCGTGCCCCTCCCTCCCCTCTACCTGAGTGAGCCAGAGCCCCCGAATCAGCGGCTCCTTTAAACCCGTCCTGTCTGAGCGAAGCTTTTTTCATTCACTTTTTCTCCCTTTTATTCTGAGCTGTGTGGATGAAAGGCACTTGATGCTCCAGCCAGGCGCAAGTGCTGTGCCTCTACGGTAGGAGAGCCAAATTCAGGACACTGTTCCACAAGAGACCTCCCAGCTCCATGTAATATCAAATGGCGAAAATCTCCCAGAGATCTCCATCTCAACACCAAGACCCAGCTTCATTCAACGACCAGCAAGCTACAGTGCTGGACACCCAATGCCAGGGTCAACAATATGATGACAGTTGACAACTAACCTTTTGGTGGTGAACACACTGTAGTTTATATAAATGTCAAAATATAATATTATACACATGAACCTTATGTGTTATAAACCCATGAAAATATAAATAAATAAAAATTTAATAAATAAATTTACTTTCATTAACTTATGAAACAGCAACATACTTTGCCCAATTTACTTAGCTTCAGAATTTTCATTTGTACAGTTTGAACCAGAAGAAGTACCTTTATTGGTTTATTTTTTTTCTAAAATTCTAAGACTAAATTGTTATTACAATGTCTTCAAAAAATTATTAATAGAATGCTTTCATAATTATCTCACGTAAATATTTAGGTAAATAGCTATGTAATAGCTGAATTTTCTCAAACTGTTAAAATATTATTTCTAAAGGTATATTTCAGGTTAAGAAGGATTAAGCTGCAGAGATATAACGTTTAATGATATTTCTCAAGTGATAAGAACTTACTATCAGAAGCATGTAATATATTAGTACCCTCATTATGAAGTTCAGATTCTCCAGCAGAAAATGCTCAGGGCATATGTGAGTGATGATAATTTTTTTTCTATGTCTATATTCCTATAGCATTTCTTATCATGATGTCATTGTGTAACTGCATTTAAAGTGGGCTCTTAGGGACTTCCCTGGTGGCACAGTGGTTAAGAATCTGCCTGTCAATGCGGAGGACACAGGTTCGAGCCCTGGTCTGGGAGGATCCCACATGCCGTGGAGCAACTAAGCCCATGCACCACAACTACTGAGCCCGTGTGCCACAACTAGTGATGCCCACGTGCCTAGAGCCCGTGCTCTGCAACAAGAGAAGGCACCGCAATGAGAAGCCCACGCACCGCAACGAAGAGTAGCCCCCACTCCCCGCAACTAGAGAAACTCCGCGTGCAGCAATGAAGACCCAACACAGCCAAAAATAAATAAATTTTAAAAAAGATGATTCTTTAATCAATCAATCAATCAATCAATAAAGTGTGCTCTTAAGCATTTGCCAATTAAAGAAACTCAACCTAAAGACCAAAGACCCCATCTGAGTTTGCTAAGTGATGCAGTGTTAATAAAACTGTGGCTCATTGGAATCTAGTGTGTTACAGGATTTTTTGCACACTTAGCTCTTCAACTGATTTGGTTTGGATTCTAGTCAAATTACTTGGTACCTTGGCTAAGTGGGCTTGTGAAAAATACCTGATGTATACACCCACTTCCTGTGGAGCTAATAGCTATGTGTTTGCTAAGTATTTTGTGAGAAGAAAAGATCAGTGAGCAAAGAAAAGTGGATTTCCTTAAAAGCACTGAACTGTAACATGTATGTAAAGACTGGGTAATTACTGGGCAGAAACAGGCCTGCCAGTAAAAGCCAACTATATGCAGCTCCCTTCTTTTGCTGAAAATCTGTCCTAGTTGCATGTTAAATTATATATTAACAGGATACTACATTTATCTATAATGATGTTTTTATAATATAGAGGGTATGTGTCTGACCAAAGACTCTACATCCACGATATACGATAAAAGCAAAGGTATAATGATAAAGTATCATACTCAACTCATTTAAGTAGTAAAGTATATTCTAAACCTCATAATGGACAAATATAGTCACTGTGAGGTGGTTCTATAAGTCTCTAATATATTTTAAAAAGGTATATATCATGTTCAAACGAATTTCTACTATATCTTAAATTATAACTATATAAAATGAACACATTAACTTTAAGGACCACTTATTTACACTAATATAAGTCTGTTCCCCAACAAGAAAGTTGTACATATGTATATGGGTGTTTGTATGAGTTAGGTAACTGGCATCTTTTAAAAAAACTGTTCAAGAAAGTTTGAAGTAATGAATTTTCATGTAGCATGAGGAGGTAATCAAAATCATTCTCCCATATTTCCTTAATTCTAAGGTACCTTATGTTGTATATGTCCTTAAGTTAGGGAAACTTTTTTTTGGAAATAAAAAGCAAGTACACCAAATGCGCACATTAGAAGGAAAATTCTGGTTTTATAAATTTTATAATGAAGAAAGAAAATGGAATACCTAGTTTTATTTACCTTAGAATTAAATTTGAATTTAAGCTTAATTTCTACAGTAACCTTTAGAAATTTTTATTATGCAGTCTTTCTTGATGATAATTTGTAATTTGCTATGATTGATTTAGAATTTCCAAATTTCCATCCATTTTTAGAATTCAAAATTTTGGCTAAAACCATCAATTATTTGAAATCCTCTCTCAATCTAGACTGTGCCTGAGGCCAGTACCTGAGCTGATCCTCTAGAGAGCTTCATGGAGAGTATAATAAGGGGAGCCCTTGTTGAGTAATTTATAATTGATTAACATCATCATGAATTGCTCCCAACTTTATTCATGATTCTGAACACTTGAGATAATTGAAATACCAAAAGAATGAGTATAAAGCTATTAGAACAAGTGGATACTTGAGCCTACTCACAGTCTCTTTGAGGCAGAGGCTCATTTTGTGCATAAGTGTAAAGAAATATATTTTTGGAAAAATAATTCTAGTTCCAGTTAGAAGATGGTGAACTCAGAGATTTCATTTATCACTGCTCAAAGTGTTTAGAGCCATTGAAAATGTTTCCCCCTAGACATTGACATGATGGACTTAATTAAATCAGCAATTACAAAAGTTGACCAAGTGCCAGGCATCAGTGAGTAGATTACTGGGCAAAAATCCGTTTTTTCCCCTTGTACAAAACATGGATGCATCCTGTTCAAGGACAGACTTAAACAGGCAAGGGAAAGTTTATTGAAAACTATTGCAGTTGGAGAGAGAGATTGGACTAAACTCTGCTGAAACAAAAGGTGGGACAGTTTATCAATTCTGGAGTGAGCTAGTGGACTGGTACTGGAGGACATTAGGAGGAGACTGGTTAATGTGATTAGGCCATCTGTGTTTGCTAATCAGCACTTATTGAAGTTAGACTCTTTCCCTCCCACAGAGAATGCGGTGCTATCTTTCTTGATGATTACATTTCGAAAAATGGCTCCCATGTCCGTGAGAAAGACATTCCTGGGTTGTAAATCTGGCAAGATGACTAGAAGAAGATTTACGAGTCAAAGGGGTGAAAAAAGAATTTGCATGTTTTTTTAGAGTAAATGTTCTAAATAAGGGGAGGTCAAGGGCCTATAAGTCAGGAAGAAACCTGTCTAAAGTTTTATTAAGCTGAAAGGAATATTAAGGCTGTCTTGGTCAATCTAAACCTTGAACACAGGTACAGATGTTTGCCAACTCTAGAGAAATGCCTACAAGTATGGCAAGCTCCTTTATCTTTAATCTCCCATCCTCCCTAATCTGATTTAGATATTACACTTGTGTTGTCACAGGCTTACCAATATCACAGAATTTATCAGGTCAAATTGCAATTTTTTGTCTGTTTACTACTCTTGACATTGGACTGTAAGGTACCTGAAAACAGGGATCCTGTTTACATTTGTAACCATAGGACCTACTGTAATTCCCCTTACCTCAATTAACGCCTGCTAGAATAAACTGAATTCTAAATAATTAACAGAAAAGTAGCTGAGATAGGAAATAAGAATGTGGGAATTACAAAAAAATTAAGAGCCTTTAGTTTAGTAAAATGAAGATGGTAAGGGAATATGATCAGAAGCCATATATTCCTAGAAGGTATGAAATTTTCTAGTAAATCCTAGAAAACTAGAAGTTGGCCACACCCAGTGGAGATAGGAAACAGGGCTAACATTTATTTATTTTTTATTTATTTTTTTTTTTTGCTGTACGTGGGCCTCTCACTGCTGCGGCCTCTCCCGTTGCGGAGCACAGGCTCCGGACACACAGGCCCCGCGGCCATGGCTCGCGGGCCCAGCCGCTCCGTGGCATGTGGGATCCTCCGGGATCGGGGCACGAACCCGCGTCCCCTGCATCAGCAGGCGGACTCCCAACCACTGCGCCACCAGGGAAGCCCAGGGCTCACATTTAATGTACACTATATGGTAGACACTATGTTAGCATATCAAATTTAATCGTTTCTCTGTGAAGAAAGCACTGCAAACCCTATTTTATAAGTAAGAAAACTGATACCTGGAGTGGCCATATACCACCTACAGAACAGTGAACCAAGATTTAAACACTCACCTTTATGGCCCCAAGTCATAAAGCTATTAAACTTGGCTGCCTTAAACATAAATTATAATAGTTTAAGTTTAGGAGAGAAAAATGATCAATACTTTTAACTTTGCATATGAGATGATATCCCTAAGAAGGGATCACCCTCAAAATATAAATAGAATCAATAAGTATCAGATGTATCTTTAAATACTAGAGACAAGCAAGCGTGTAAAGAAAACTGGTGATGTTTGGGGGTACCTTCCAAAACTTTTGAAGGTGGTGTCCCCACAAGGAGACTCTGTCTCTTGGTAGCACCATCAGCTCTGCTTCTGGATTGGATGGATATTGAGATGACATTAGAAGTGCTCTTCTCTTAGAGTTAGGACATTCTCTGATTCTTTAGTAATGAAATACCTTTGATTCTTTGCTTTATCACCAAAAACGATTGTTTAAAGGAACAACCTTTTTGTTTTTCCAGATACACACTGGGAATGCTATTTACCAACTCCCACTACATGCTAGAGATATGATGGTAGTCCCCTTATATATCCCAGTATACCGTACAGAAAATATTAAGGCTACTGGCATCAGTCCCATATGGTTAAATAAGCTGTTTAAAGGAGGATATTCCTGAACTGGAGAGGGATGTCTGGGACAAGAGCAAGCAGGATGGAGAGGATTTAATCAACAATTTAGATTTATCTGGAAGCCTGATAAAATTCAAATACCCATGTCTCGCTTACATGGGGCTTATTTTTCAACATAATATGGCTTGTCAATTTTTCTTAAGAATTTGGGATGAGAAGGAAAAACATAATAATTTAATCTAGTCAATAAAAGGAATATTGACGTTCCTCTTATTTCTTTGAAATCCTTTGGTAAATTTCTTGACTTGTCATCTGACTGACTTTTACCCTTTTCTAGAAAAACAGCATACCGGGAGGAAGTGAGACCTAGTGCTCTTTAGTGTACTCTTGGCATTCTTCCAACTCTTCTGGAAAACATCATTCTATCACTTATATTCCTGTAGAACTGTAAGTTGAAATGAAGAACCCTCTTACCCAGCCTCTTACACAAAAGTATCACGATATTCTTTAAAAGACCCTATTCAAACAGACACATTTTAAATAATCATTAGTTCACCGTCATGAACCAACAAGACTGCAAGGTTGCTTAGCAACAGAATCAGGCACTCTTAACAGGAACATGCATGGGAACAATGGTGAAAAGTGATGGAGATCTTACAAAGGCAAATTCTTTGAATTAAATCTTTGTGAAAAGACATCATAGGGAAAATGAGTTTTTTAACCTAAGAATTGTTTCCTGAGATTGATACATTATTTCATAGCTAAACATTAACCACTTTCCATAGAATAGATAGAACAATGGAACTTTTAGTCTTTACATAATTTAGGGCACTTACAAAACATTATTTATCAGTGTTAGCTTGAAAATGAATAATATTTCTGTGTCGTCCCATTATCTTTAAAACTGTATAGATATATAAAGAAAGGAAGTTACTTACAAAAATAAATACTGCAAATGTATTTGATTAACGATGTTTTATTTTTATGTCATACGTAATTAGACTATAAAAATTGTATTCTTTTAAATTTGAAAAAGATATAAGTGTGTATATATATATATATATATATATATATATATATATATATATATCATACATACACACAAACATGCATTATCTATGTAGTTCCCATTTCCAGTGGAAAAGAAAAGAAAAGAAAAGAAAAAGCCTGCAAAGCATTGTCTCTTTGGGACTCCTAGATTGACTAATTTTTGGCTGAATGGGCTGATTTTATACTACAATACCTGTAAAGGCACTAACTTGCTTCTATTAGTAAATGGAAGAAAATCCAGTACATATAAGCTCTGTTGATGCAATATGTAAACACCCAGCAAGTTCAAAGAGTAAGCTCAACATCCTGGCAGAAGACCTCAACTTTGACCCTAGTCCCATCTCTGGAATGGACAATTCGCTTAACCACCATAGACCTCATATTCCTCATCTCTAAAAGGAGGTCTCCAAGATTATTTTCAGCTCTAAAATTCCTAAAGTTCATGTCCATCAACTCTAAGTAGCATCATTCTTTTTTCTCACAGAAGAATTGTTTGTTTTAGTGCATTGGTTATTTGACTACTGTCTTTATGTAAATACTAGAAGTAGCAGGCTTGTTCACCAATACATTCACGTATCAGGCAGAAAATTTTCAATACTGGGTTTTTGTTTGTTTCTTTCTTTCTTCATGGCTGATTGCATGTTGCAGAGATGATTTTTAGTTTCTGGAAGTTAAAAACATGCAGGTGTAGATATAATATGCTGCAGCCATTTATATCACCAGCCATAATGTTTTAAAACAACTGGCTTTTTTGCATAGTCTTTTTAATCCCACTAGTTGATGCCAGGCCAGGTTTTTGATTATACAACTGAGGATGTAGCTCTATAGTCCTGACAGCTGAGTAGTAGAGAAGATGCAGTTTTCTTCCCACAAAAATACCACTTCTCCTACTAACAATTCTAAAGGGAGAGAAAGCCTTTAACAGAGAACACATTAAAGGAGAGTCACAGTTATTTAAAACCAGAAACTTAAATATTGATGGAAGAAGCAAGTAGGTTTAGGAAGAGAGCAAGCTACAGATATTGATAAAAGCTTTGCACTTTTAGTTGAAATTTTTAAAATTATCAACAGAAATGGAGAATTCTCTGCAATTTGTATTTTATCCAGTATTCAACTAAGTGGCCTATTAGTTTAGTAGGATGAAAAGTATCATGCTGGCAAATGTGGAAACTAATACTGAAACAAAAAGATAAGGCAGAGACATATTTTTGTAGCAAAGGATTTCACCAGCTTTGTCAAGGTTGACACAAGAATCATATTATAGTTATACTTAATATAAATGTTAGATTATGTAATACATAAATGTATATTCAGTAGAAATAGTCAATAAATTGTACATAATGTATTACAGTAGTAAATGTTAGGTTCTTTTCAATGAATACTTTATAGTGTTTTTGCGACCTTTATAAAGAGCCTAGTTTTTAAATAAATACTATTTCAAATTTGAGGAATGAGAAGTTTAAAATAAGATGAACCAGATTTCTACAATCCATTTTCTGATGCTCAAAGTGGGCAGACTACAAAATGGAGCATGGCTGAGGCCATGTGGTAATCTGTGTGTTCCTTGCACTGTTTGAATTATATTATACATCCGTAATATGCAGGGGCACAAATCACTCATAGGTTATACTTTTTAGGCAAACTTTTACACACAAATAACAACTAATTAGAATAGACCTTAGCAAAACCGTGATGTTTGCTTGTTTCATCAAGCTCCACTTTCTGAGTTTCCCCTGTGAGTTTATTTATTGCTCTGTCTTCTCTATTCCCTAATACCCTCTGCAGAACACTTATGCCCTCAAGTTCTCTTCCCTCTTTCACATCATCAAAACTTGCTTTTGGATCATTCAGGCTGAGGTAAAAATGACTACGATCTTAAAGCACAACCAGTATTTGAATTTTAATGGGAAAAAAAGATTTAAGGTAAAGGGATGAGATTCTGAGAAAAAGGGATGAGAGTTGAGTGCCAACCATCAGTTAGTAGATGAGAAGACATTTTTAGGCAGCAAAACTTTTCTGCATCTCTAGTCATAATACTAATTCTGCAAGCTATATAGTTGGAGAGATGCAATCATATGAAAGGCTCAAGATATCAGAAAATAGAAACCAAAACTATTTCTTCTTAGTTCATAAATAGGGTGTAGGTTTACTAAAGAGGACATAAAAATTGCTCCCTGTTTCCTGAATCCAATCCAACCAGCAAGGGAAAGGAGTTGAATAATGTGGCATTTGAGTTGGTTAATGGCAGGGAGAATTCAGAGTGGAATTACAGATGTAAAATGGATATCAGGATGTTATTTGTGTGTATGTGTCCATTGTGTATGTGTATAGAAGCCACCTCTGTCATCTAGGAAAAGACATTTAAATCTTCCAGAGTTACAAATTCACTGAGAAGAAACGATAAACTTCAGCATCATTTTGTTGCTCAATTGGGTCCTATTTGAGGGATGAATCAATAACAATGATTTCCTTGAATGGTCTCTCAAGGCTATTGTTTTTTTATGGCCCTGGTGTACAAAGGGGTTGTTCTGAAAGGACACAAACAGGTAATTCTCTCTTTCAAGGATTTTGGTCGTAGGAGTTGAGCAAAAACTACAGTATGATAGAAAGCAGTTCATTTTCTTTGTCTCATATACAGAGTTAAAATTAAAAAGTGAAAAGACCCTACGTTTTATCATTTTATATACAACACTTATCTACATAAGTGTTAAAACAAATTGATCTTACTACCCATTATGATTATTAAGGTACCAAAAAAAATTCACTTTGAAAACGATTCCTGAATATGGATACATTTTGTATTCAGAATCACATGGAAAAAGAAGCCTCTTAATTTACATGGGCCAGTGTCCCATAGTTATTGATCATTATTCATGGGAAATAAATTAATTTTCTAACATCCATCATTTGCTATTTTTTTTAACAAAAGAGGGATTTTATTGTTCAGCACAGGGAAATATAGCCATCATTTTATAATAATTAAATGTAGTATAATCTATAAAAATATTGAATCACTATGTTGTACACCTGAAACTAATATAACATCGTAAATCATCTATACATCAATAAAAAGAGGTATTTTACTTTTCTTATCAGCTGTTCTGTTCTTTGTTAAGAAGTGAGGAAAAAAACACTTACTGATTCTAAGGAAGTCAGATCCTTGATTTGCCTGATGATTATGAATATGAAAAAAGTGTTCTCTACAGAACAGTAGCTCTTAATCAAAAAAAGGCCGGCTCTAACATATTCTACAAATAAGAGTGTCCCAAGATATAGCAAACCTTTTTGATTCTTTTGAAGTTTAAACAAATAGTGTACTCTGCATGAATTTTATCTTTCAACTAAATCATTCTACTGGAATCTATGATGCTATAGTACTAGTTTACGAAGAAAGTGTAGTAGGCTTCACATATCCCCATATCTTATATGGATGGCATTTAAATTCTAATACCAAACTGTTATTGTTTCATAAACTAGGAGAAAATTACGCTTATAACAAGCAGGAGAAGCTGGCAGAAACAATAGATTTTCCATTCTTTGCTTTCTATTGTTTGTAAGCCGAATTACCCTAGTTGACCAATTAATGACAACACATGATGAAATTTTCCTGACTGCTAATTAATGAGCTCTAATTTCACTAGCTTTGTTACTGCTAAGGCTTCCACTAATTCTACGTGTGAATGTCTTCTTACCCTACTCCTCCTACTTTCCCCTTTGAACTTCCTCATATGTAGAGAACCCATTTGATTGACTTAAGCGTCAGAAGATACTTATAATCACAGAAAAAGCAAAAAAGAATGACTGTAATGCCAATTAGTATAACTATTAATTAGAAATTATGTTTTGAGGATTTTCAGACAGAAGAGGAGTAGAAATGATAATAGTTTAGTTTTAGGAAGGCTGTAGTACACAAATAGAACCACAAATCACACCACAGAGAATTTTGCAGGAATTTACTATATCTGATATACACTCAATTTGTGCCCATGAATGGTGAGCAACTAGAAGTAAAGGAGAATCACATAGTTACATTTCTGGACAAATCAGGTTATCAGAATGATGTAATAATGGCAGTTTACCTCAATCACTTCTTAGGCTTTCTTATTTATTATGCTAAATGTTAAATGAGATTTCTGAGTAAAAGCATTACAATGACTTCAGCATTGTGGGACATGAAACACAGTGAGAACTCAGAGCAAGGAAGGAAATAAGTCCGGTAAGAAGGAAAAAGAAATGAAAGAGCTGAAAGCTGGATTACTTGGCTGTCAGGTGTTAGGAGAGTTTATTTGTGCTTTTTCTTAATCTTCATAACGCACTTGTCAGAATGGTAGTAACATACCCATTTTTTTAGATGAGTGACCTTTAACTGTAGGTTGCACTTGATTGTCTGCCAGGTTTTCAAGTCTGTGATGGGGACAGTAATGTCAGAAATTTCAATCCCAGTCAAATCAAGACCTGGTAGAACCATCATTATGGAAGTGCATAATTTTGACCCAAATTTGACCACATTAAAACGTTGTTCTTTCTTCTCCAGGATGATAGTCTGTATTTCAAGAAGAATTCTAATTCTTGCCCCATAACAATTTATCTGAGTTATTTGTGCCAACTAAAGCCTTTGATTGATTTTCATATTAGCAAAGCCCTGGAATTCTATGCAAAATGCTATGAATAGTTAACAAATAGCGAAAGGATGCAGAGCCGTTATCAGATTCTCAAAACTCAATCAGATTATCTAACATTTTACATTAAATGAGGTAATGAATGCCCTTTCTGGATCCAAACATTATAATATTTTTAATCCTTACCGTGGTCCCTGAAATGTCTATGACCTCTAATTATCAGTAAGGGAACTGAGGCGTCGTAAAGTCTAAGTAAGTGAGAGGTCTGGAATTCAAATCCAGGTCAGTTTCAGTGTTGAACACCACTAATTCTATAGCCTACACTGCATTCTATACTCTCACTGTAGATAATCAATAAATGTTCATTTATTTCCTTTACCCCAGTTGGGGACAAAGAACAGGGGTGTGTGAAAGAAAGTACAGATTAGTTTTAATGTAAATGATATAATAATAATGCTAGTCAGCAGTTACAGAATATTCATATTGTGCTAGGAGTTGAGCATTAAGTACTTTACAGGCATTCTTTTATTTAAAATCTCATATATATAATACCTACATTAGGAAGTAGGTAATATAAATGTGCCAAGGTGATTGAAATAACATGGTCACGTACAGTCAATGAAACTGGGAAGGAGTTTTCTGGGCTGATGGTTCAATTTTGGCCAAGGCATTAAGGGGAGAAGGGATGAGCACTGGTGGGGAGACTGAAAACTTATTCATCATAGGGAGAAAGCACTGGTGGTAGCATTGTACTGCTTACTTAAGAACTGTTACCCTCATAACCCAAAAACTGAGGTTTTGCTGAAAGCTGAAGGCAGATTTCTTGCAGTGTGAAAAAGAATTTACTGATATCTCTTCATGTTTGAACATGACTGTTTTGCAGATTTGTTTAAATCACTCAATTTCTCTTTCAGATCTGGACTAAATGTCTGTATCATAGCATTAGGGCCCATGAAGCAGCATCTGCAAGCCCATACTCACCTCCCCCCTTTTTAGTGTTTTGCACTCTGGAAAAGCAAACAACAGCAACAACAATATCTTATTTCCTTTTATCTATAGTTATTATTCATCTTGTCAAGAAACACTTTGATATATTTATGCTAAAATATAAATGAGATTTTTCCAGTTTTATTGAGATTGAATTGATATATAATATTGTATCTGTCCAAGGTGTGCAATGTGATGATATATATATATATATATATATATATATATATATATATATATATATATATATATATATAGTGTGAAGTGACTACCACAATAAGTTTAGTTAACCTTAATTCACATAATTACAAATTTTATTTTTGTGATGAGAACTTTCAAGATCTACTCTCTTAGCAACTTTCAAACAGAAAATACGGTATTGTTAACTGTAGCGACCAAGCTGTACATGATATCACCATTACTCACTTATCTTATAACTAGAAGTTTTTATCTTTTGATCATCTTCACTCATTTTCCTCACCTCCAACTCCCAGCTCTGGCAACCATCATTCCATTCTTTCTATCATGAGTTCAGTAGTTTAGATTTCACATATGAGATCCTAAAGTATTTATCTTTCTCTGTCTGACATTTCATTTAGCATAATGCCCCCCAAATCCACCCATGTGGTCACAAATAGCCAGATTACCTTCTTTCTCATGGCTGAATAATAGTAGGTTGTATGCACCCCATTTTCTTCATCCATTCATCCACAAAAATCACTGAGGTTGTTTCCATGTCTTGGCTACTGTATTGGGTTGGCCACAAAGTTCATACAGGTAATGAATACACTGTTCAGTAAAACTTGGTGAAAATGAAAAATGTGTCTTTTATTTTTACTTAAAATAAATCTTTGACAAAGCCAGCTAGACATCCCTTTGAGTAATGACTTTTATCACATTGAAATATTTTAAAAATATGAACAATAATAGCTTAAATGACAAATGTTACTAATATTGACACAATTGATCAAGGAGAATATGTTAGAATATGTTAAAATGCAGATGGACAGTGAAAGAACAAATATAACTTTTAACTAAATATTGTCTTGATATTTAGACCATTGGTTAAGAACATGATAACAGGTTTCATCCATTTCAAGAAAGCAGAATATTTGCAGATCACTTAACATTTACTAGGTATGTTCTCAGTCTGGAAGGATATATTTCATTTACATGTGTCATTTAATTTAACCACATCCCTCTGTAATAGATAGTGTTATCCCTATTTGCAGATAGGAAACAGGCTCAGAAAGATTAAGAACGTTACCTAATTCTAGTAAGTTGTCAAACCTAAACTGATCTAATTCCAGGGCACAGCTCTTTCTGACACGTCAGTGTGGGTCTTTATCTCTTTGAGAATTGTTGAACATTAAAAGCCTTCTTCCAGGTAAATGCGTAAAGAAACAACATGAGCAATGATATAACAATACAAGTCTCACTAAATAATTGGTGTGTTTGGCCTTGCTTTTGCTGACAGATCTTTTGCAAAATTGCTTTTCTCTGAGATAGTGGACTTTAAACATTTTCTTTGAAGACTTTCCTAAACTATACCTATCAGAAAGCTACTTTGCTTTCAGCCTAAAGAAAAATGAAAGTCTACTTAACTACACTTAGGTGCCAGGGTCATACTATGAACTCTACACCTGCCAGGATTCACGCGAAGATAGGGTGGCTCCACAAACTGTCCATAGTACTGTGATTTCTTTCTGATATTTTGAAGTAGAAATAATTTAATAACTATTCACAAAAGAGAGAAACACTGTTTTTTGGTCCTCAATATCATACTGCTGTAGGCTAATTCTTTCTCTCTTTTTACCCCTTAGTATAGAGAGTGTGTTTTGGGGACCCTCCTTCACGATCTTCTCCATTCCAAGAGCATCTTACATAAATCCAGGACTTCTCAAGCAGCCAGTTTTGCCAGATGGTCTTAGGGTTGGTTGTACCCATATATGTATAATCCTGAACTTCTCAAGTAAGGTCCTTATAGAGCATAATGGCTAAGAGAATTGGTGCTGATACCAGACCTGAGTCCAAACACTGCCTATGCCCCTAACTAGCTGTGTAACCTTGGAGAAGTAACTTAAGCCCCTTAAAGGGATTAGATTTCTCACCTGGAAAATGGTATCATAAATGCATCTACCCTATATGGTTAGTGTGTAAATTAATGTAACTTGAGATGGTGCATGTTTAGCATTAGCACAGTGCCTGTCTCTTGTTAGTAATACCTGCTTTTATTATTAATTATTCTCTATATTCCCAGTTTCAGCAAGGTGCCTAACATATAATAGTTGTTCAGCAAATATTTACTGGATTGAACTAGCTCTGAAATTTAAGCATTGGGTCAACAGCAAAGTAGTCACCCCACCATCATTTCTCCCACAGGAAATGAGAATAGATGGAAGCCAGCCATCATACTTTCTTTTCTTATTCTAAACTTCCCATCCAGGCCCAGCAATAAAATAATCTTCCTGAACCCCAACAATTTCGAGAATTTTTCAAATCACACTATTTGAAAATAGTTGGGTTTCCCTAATCTAATATGTCCCAGGACCCCAAGGTCACCAAGCTTATATTAATGAAGTCTAGTTAAGATAAATGATTACACTTAGTAAACCAACTGCTTATGAGCTCATTGGGCTTTTTAAATTTTACTATCCGCACTTCATAGAGACACAAGTATTTTGCTTTTGTAGGACACTCAACAGTCAAAGTAGTCTTTCAAAAAGCACAAATCAGATGCTATTATTGCACTGCTTCTAACCTCTAAAGGCTATCTGTTGTAAAGAGATTAAATTTTCAACTACTTAGCCAGGCTCACAGGGACCATGTGCTCTGGTCACTTACTACATCTTTCCCTGACCTTCATGGGGTTCGAGGCACAGTTGTCTTTTTCAGTCCCTCAGATGCAACAAGCTCTACTTCTTGCTCTCCCAGCTTTAGATTGGCTAATCCTTCTACCCAGACCAATTTTCCTCTGATCATTAAGGTCTCGGTTCAAACGCCACCACTACTATCTTGACCAAAGAGACCTGCCTCCTCAGTGCCTCTCCGTCCCATTGTCCAGTCGTATTTATGTCGCTGTACAAAATTTATTTACATGTTTACTCTGTCTTTCTCCACCACTGGACATTTGCTTAAGAGCAAGGACTTTGTAATTTTTTGCTCACCACTGAATCTTCCAAGCCTTGCAGGAGACACTGGCACATAGAAGGAAATGTGTGGCTAATAAATGAATAAATATGTGAATAAAAAATCTGAAACACTAACAAAAGACTATTCTCCTTTCAAAAGAATAATGAAAAATAATTTCATTCAATAAGAGTCATTCTTAGTTACTGATACATGACTTAGTAGTTCCCAATCAATTTAAAATGTTCCATTTTTTTCTGATACTTCACAAGTCATTAATTAAATATTGCTCACATTTAGGGCCAATCTGTGAGACATTATTAACTTGTCTACGCTAAAGTTCCAGCATTAACTCAGGCGTAGATTCACCAAGTACTGATCATGTGACCTTGGCCTCTCATTGCCTCAGTTTTCTCATTTGTAACACGGATATAATAATAGGCTTATTTCATAGGCCTATGAGGAAAACCTCATATATATATATATATATATATATATATATATATATATATATATATATATATATATATGTGTGTGTGTGTCTATATATATGTATTTAAACAGTGTCTTAGAATAGTGTCTGGCACATGATAAGAATTACAGAATATTGACTGCTGCTACTAGTACTGTTATTATGAGAACTAACTGTTGAGAATAATCCTTCATATACTGGATTATTCCACTGAAGATAAAGGAAACTAATAGAATATTAGAAATCAGATTAAACACAGAAAGCCAATAAAATATACCAAGACAGAATATGATGAGAGTGTAAAAGCATAGAAGAAAAAAAATGGTTTTTGTTTTTCTTATTCTTTTTCTTTTTTAAAGAAGGAAAGAGCCTAGAAATAGGACAAAAACTATTCATTGGCTATACTGACATGGGAATCGCTGGTGACCTTCATAAGTAAAATTTCAGGACAGTGGGCAGTGAGATTACGGAGAGAGAAGTCAGATGGATGTAAATTATGGAGTAAATGGGACGTGAGGAAATGGAAACAATATATGAAAATAACAGTTTTGAAAAGTTCAGACATGAATTGACTAAAGAAGATATGCAGGGATTAGGGGAGGAGGGAGGCTTTCATGTTACACGTATAGATTTTAACATTTTAAGTTGGAGTTACTAGTCTAGAATGAGGTTGAATTGTGGCAAGAATCATTCATAAGGAGTAGATGGGCTATAGAAAATGCAGTGCTGTGAAGTACTTGAGAAGATGAGAGAAAATGAAATCCTATCATTGCACATGGCCTTTTAACTTTCACTCCTGTAGTAAAAGGGAACACAAAGATCAATGCAAATGCTAATGAATTAATGGATTTGGCAGTGGACTATTTACTGACTTCTGTGTTCTTAATGAGTTATGAAGCACCTCACCGGCTCAGAATGAAGGAAGTAGAGAGGACGGAGGAACATTTGAGGAGGGCAGGTAAAGCTTCTCAGAAAATAGTCCTTAAGGAGAATTAGAAAGAACGTACTGTAGGTCAGAGCAATATTTCCAGTCTTGAAAATCCATTTGAAGCTGGTGATTATTAATTTATTGGAATACCAATTTGCCCTGCCACATGATTTTTCTCCAGCTACCTGGATATAAGTTACACAGAGGCAGAAGAGAGTGAGAGATAACAATCGAGGGAAAATACAATTAGTATTTTTTTTTACCTTTTTCTACTTCCCCGCTCCAACTCTGGGGAGCCTTCATGGACATAGCTGCCCTCCCAGCCTCCAGCAGCACTCTGTTATCAAAGAATTCAAAGAAATGGAACATAGGTTTCCAACTTATTAATTTAGCAAAATCAAAAATTATATATAATGTCTTCTGTTGGCAAAGATTTTTGCAATATAATTTGGTTCCATCTTTTGACAAGTAATTTGGCAATGTCTAGCAAGATAAAAATGTTAATAGCTTTTTACACATTAATTCTAATTCTGGACACTTATGCCAATAAATACTTTATAATCCAGAAAATTATTATATAAAGATGCTCATTGTCATGTCATTTGTAATAACAAAAAATTAGAAACACCTTTAATTGTTAACAGTAGGAAAACAGTTTAGGAAATTATATCCACTTAGTAAAAAATTACACAGTTACTATAGTATAATTACAAGATGATGGAGCAAAATAGAATAATGCTTAATAAAGAAAGAATGAAGAAAGCTTACCTAAAATTGCGTCTTCCTTATAACTATTTATGTAAACATATAAATATTTATTAAAACTTAAAACCAAAATAAAGTTTTAAAAGCTCTGTACCAGTAATGGGGATTTTATGTTTGTTTCAATATATTTTTAACATAACTCTTATAATTTTGTTTTTTCTACTCCTTTTCTTAAGAATTTCTGATTATTACCTCATTTTTCATTTCATAGTTTCAAATAAAGTCAGCAATTTTATCATCAGAGAAGATTAGACTTATTTGACAGTTCATAATTCCAAGTTATTTGGTTTAAAAAGACCATATACCCTTGTAGGTGCTTTCAAAATAAAACTTCGAGAATTTTTTTTTTTTTTGCTTAATCTTTCCTAGTATGGAGATTCAGCAAACTACCTAAAATGTCTAGCCATTCTTTTTTCATTTTTCGCATTTTATTCAGTTATTCACAGAAATGATAACAAATGAGTCTGCAGTTGCTGTTGCCAATTTCTTAAATCCTCTATTATCCACAATGTGAAACCATACTAATATGAATGCTTCCAGTATTTTCAGAGCTCTTTAGTTATTATACTTGAGCATTCTGTATAAAGTATCTTATGTAAGTGTAAAATTTAGACTCAACTTCTGGAAGCTTTTCATTTCTTAGTTCAAAAGTGAGAGATGCTTAATCCAGCCATATGATTAACAATTACTTGTATAGTAAGAAGCTCCTAAATTATTGTTTTATGGATACCTGGTAGTTTCTTGCCATTTCTCAGAAGTTCTCTAGTAAACACATTCTCTCTCTCTCTCTCTCTCTCTCTCTCTCTCTCTCTCTCTCTCTCTCTCTATCTCACGCACACACACACACACACACATTGTGATTAAAAGCACAGAATTTGGCATTATGAAATGTAAGGTTCAATTTCCAGTTCTGTAGTTTGTGGGCCACTTCACTTTAGGCAAGTAACCTAATGTCTCTGATTGTTATTTTCATCTGTAAAATGGACATTATAATCATATCAGACAATCCTCAAAACATCCGTAATGATTTTAGAGTTTCAGAGTCAGGTACAAGCAGGCACTCAGTAAATGGCTAGTGCTTTTATTACTTTATTATTATTTAGGTCTTGATTTTCCTTGAGTCTGTGAGTCCCCATAATGAAACGTAATTTCCAGTAGATTAACACCTGTTTTCACCAAAAATTTTAACTGAGTTTATTACTTTCTGTGCAACCCAGATTAGTTTTCTGCCTTTTTTCCTGTGCCGTATGTAGGTGTTCAATAGATTTATTTAATAAATGTATGAATGCATAGATGAATTTTTGAATGCTTCTTTTTGAGAAGGTAGAACAAATGTGACACAGAACAGATAAGAAAATAGTCCATGGAAAAAATGGCAAAGTCACATATGTGCCCAGGGCCAGCCTAAGAAGAATTGCTTTTTTTTTTTTAAGGGAAAATATGTTGAATAGCTTATTTTACATATTTTTATAAGTTAAGTACAGGTACTTCCCTGGCGGTCCAGTGGTTAAGACTTCGCCTTCCAATGCAGGGGGTGTGTGTTCAATCCCTAGTCGGGGAGCCATGGTCCCACATTCCT
Organism: Mesoplodon mirus; assembly: GCF_964341445.2. Taxonomy (NCBI): domain Eukaryota; kingdom Metazoa; phylum Chordata; class Mammalia; order Artiodactyla; family Ziphiidae; genus Mesoplodon; species Mesoplodon mirus. The sequence continues at coordinate 203,032,852 of NC_138976.1, read as the reverse complement.
CGCAGCCAAAATACCAAAACATAAAACAGAAGGAGTATTGTAACAAATTCAATAAAGAGTTTAAAAAGTGGTCCACATGAAAAGAAAAGTTAAGTACAAAAATTTGCTGATGATTTACATATTTAGCACCAATAAAATAATGTGAGATTAGCTGTACTAAAACAGAAGGTTGAGCTACATTCACTTTAAGTGACATTATATAATCTAAATTTGTGGAAAACTTCTGAGATGGCTGATAAAAAGTAAGATGGTGAGTGACCTTTGAGCAGAAAAAGACAGAAAGAGAAATGGCCTTTTCTTCATTCTATTGTGCCTCTAAGTAAAATGCTTGGTAACCTAGCTACAAAGCTATATGTCATTTGGCTTTAGGCACCTACTTGTGAAGATCAGATTTTGCCATGGAGAGGATTTGTAAAAGTATCACACATTCCAGTACCATTGGCAACCACAGCTACCAAAAACACTAATATAACTTGATGAACCTAATGTCAGAAGATAGTATCATTTCTTGTGGGTATTTTGGGAAAACGTGGGTAGGAAATGTATAAAAGTGAATACTTTATTGACTGAAATAACAATTCATCATTTTGAAAACATTAAATATATTAAAGTTGTTATAGCATCAGGCATTAACATTTCACTGTACTTTAGACATTGCCTACAATCAATGTTTGCTGCCCTTTGAAACAGAATCATGCTTGTGGTATGCATTAATCATATAAAAGATTAAACACTGAAAAGAAATTCAGCCTTTAAAGACAATTTGCTTTGATTTATTCAGTGGGTTCTTCCAAAAAGTTAATACCAAGAATTATTGCTTGTTGAATTGGAGTTACAAATTCTTTCAGAGTTACTTAGTATTTTCTTTAATATCAGCATCAAGGAAGGTAAAGCAAATTTACATATTTATTAGGAAATACAGGCACATAATCCTAAAACAAGAAACATGATGTTTTTATAGACTTTATTTTTTAGAAATGTTTTAATTTTACAGAAAAATTGAGAAGATAGTATAAAGTGTTTCCATATACACTATACCCATTTCCCTCTATGATGATCCACTTATATTAGTATGTTACATTGTTACAATCAATTAACAAATATTGATACATTATCATTTATTATAGCCCATCCATTAGTCCAGTTCCTTAGTTTTTACCTAATGTCCTTTTTCTATTCCAGGATTTCATCAAAAACATCACATTACCTTTAGTTGCCATGTTTCCTTAGGCTCCTCTTGGGTTTGATAACTTCTCATATTTTCCTTGGATGACCTGGACAATTTTGAGTAGTTAGTTTTTTGTAGGATGCCCACTACTAGAATTTGTTTGATGCATTTTTCATGATAATATTGGGATTATGTGTTTTGGGGAGGAAGACCACAGAGTAGAAGGGTTATTCTGTCAGATCACATCAAGTGTACAAAGTATGAATATGCATTATGAATGCTGAGGTCGACTTTGATCACCAGGCTGAGGTAGTGTTTTTCAGGTTTCTCCATCGTACGATTACTGTTTTCCCATTTTCATACTGTACTTTTTGGAAGGAAGTCAATATGCTCAGCCCACAACTAAGGAATAGGGAGTTATGCTTAAGATGGAGTACTACATAAACTATTTGGAATTCCTTTGCACTGGAGATTTATCTATTCTCCTGCATTTATTTATGTATCCAATTATTTATTTATATCAGAAGAACTCATGGATTTTTATTTTATACTTTGGGTTATAATCTAATTCTGCTTTAGTTACTTTGTTCCTCAAATTGCTCTAGTCCTGACCCTTGTGGACTCTTTTCAGTTGGCTCTTGTGCCACTCTGAGGTATCCCCATCCCATATATTTTTTTGGAACTTTCTGACACTATAAGATGGTCTTGTCTATAAATCTTGTATATTTACTGCCCCAGTCCTAGAATCAGCTATTTCTTCAAGGATAACTAGGTCTTTTTAGTGGAGAACGGTATTAGACAGGAGGATCTGGGTGTGGGGTGTGCTAATTGCTGCTCGGATGTCATTGCTTCTAGATCTTCTCAGCTGACAGAGCAAAGAGATAATATGTGTGTACATGACCCATGTATACACACATATCTATATGTATCTCTCTACATAACCATGTGTATTAAGGTAATATGAAAGAATATTAAGCTAAACATGAATGTATATTGATGTTTCCAACTTTAATCTGTTACCACATAGATCATCTTAGCCTGATCTCTTGCTTATCTTTAAATTTCAACTCCAGCAAAACATTTGAATTTTAGAAGTATGAAAATCAAATTGTAGCAACTTTGGGAAGCCACATCATCTAGCAGAATAATTCTTAAAGGGCAAGGTGTTTATCATCAAATTTTAATTTACAATCAGCAGTACTTTTTAACATCAGTAGGACTCCAGACCTCTGCTTCCAAGAAGATGAAGTAGCCCATTTCTCCCAGGTTCTCCCACTTAAAACTAAAACCCTGAACATAACAACAAACAAACATAGGAAGACGCTGAAAGGTGGAAATGAGAAGGCAGACTTAACTAGGGACTTTGGGACTTGAGGAATAATATGGTGATAAGTCCCCTGTGTTTCCTGTTACTTCCCATACATCCTGGAGAGGGTATTACAGGAAGCCCCAATCAATAACCACCAACAGAACAACAGACAAAAAAGCTTCAGAAAAAAACACAAAACCCAGTTCCCCCTAGCCAAAGTATGAGGAAAGGGGTTGCTAAAGAGAGAAGACCATTTGGGCAATAATATACACACTACTCGAGCCAAGTGCCAGTGGAATATTGCACCCATCCCCTATGTCCTGTGGTTTCAGTTGGGCCAAGCTAGGATTTGATCTTCCACACCACCCCACTCCTACCCTCCAGAAGAGGCAGCGCTCTGAAACAACCCACCAGGGTTGTTTCAGTGTGGTCCAGTGGTGAGCTGATCCTCCACCCCTTTCCATTAGCAAACAGACTTTAAAAGGTGGTGCCTGACAGGCTAGTTAACACTGGGCTGCCCTCACACAGTCGTGGGGTCCAATGGTTGGACTTAGTCTCCGTCTCTCCCTGACATCAATAAGAATAGGATGTAACAGGTTGGAGGGAGTAGGCACTCCACTAACCCCCAACACATGGTGTCAGTGAGACCCAATGGGGTGCTGAATCCCCATAACCATCCTGAGGCAGTAAGACAGAATGAGATGGCACAAGCAGGGCTAGTTGGCAGTTCTCTTCCTCTTACCTTGGTGTCAGTGGGGCCAGCACGTAGCTGACCATCTACACACACCCGGCATCAACAAGAAGGAATGGAGTGGGAGGAAGGACAGCAAACACTTCACTTCTCCCCTCCCCTGGTGTCAAGAAATCTACTGGGGAGATGAACTTCCACTCCTACTAAAAGGCAACACAATGATATTAATGTTCCCAATTTTGGGGGAAGGTGTCAGAAGGGCCATAGGATAGCTGAACTTCTACTTGATCTGTCTGCAGTGAGGCAATGTAAGTGCCCACTTTTGCTGGGGTATTGTCAGTAGGGCCCAATGGAAATCTATACGTAACCCCCCAGTCCTCATACTACACCTCAAATAGGATGACTTCCTTCTAAAAAGTAATAATAAAATTAAATGGGATGCAGAGTCATATAATAACTCACAATGTTTAGAATACAATGGAAAAATACTCATGACACTAAGAACCAGAAAATCACAGAATAAATGAGAAAAGACAATAAACATACACCAACACTGAGATAAAACATCTATTGAAATGATCAGACAAGGATTTTAAATAAGCTGTCACATAAATGCTTCAATTAGCAATTATGTGTTCCTTGACAGAAATGGGAAAAATAGCAAATGGAAACAAAGAACTAGATGTTACAACAATAAAAACAAATGAGAACAGTAGAACTGAAAACTACAATAATCAAAAAGCTTTGCTCAAGAGTAGAGTGGAGATTACAAAGCATAGAATCATGAACTTAGAAGAGATCAATACAATCCACCACATGTACAGAGAAAAATAGAATGAGGGGTAGAGACGGGAGAAAGAACAGGATCTCAATAACGTGTAAACAGTAACAAAAGCACTAACATTCATATCATCAAAGTTCCAGAATGAAAACAGAGAGCAAGTAGGACTGACAAAGTATTCAAAGAAATCATGACTAAAAAGTTCCCAATTTTTTAGAAGACATAAACACAAATTCAAGAATCTGAGCAAACCCAAAGAGGAAAAACGCAAAGATATCCTTGCCAAGACATGTCATAATTAAACTTCTGAAAAGTAGAAACAAAAAAAATCTCAAAAGTGGACAGGCAGAGACAATGCATTACTTATTGAGAAACACCAATTCCAATGACAGCATATTTCTTGTCTAAAACTCTGGAGTCAGAAGCACTGACATAACATTTTTCAAGTGCTAAAAGAAAAGAACGCTCAGCCACAAATTCACACTTTCTATATCCACTTTCTTGTTTGACTTACGTTAATGGACTACTAACTCATCTTTCTATATCCGGGACTGCCATCACCCTTCTCCAAAAATCTAGTCACAGTATTTCCAGAGTGATCTTTCTGAAAATGAAACACATTTTTCTTATAAAAATACCTGATTGTGTTACGAAACTTTTCTCTCTTCTAAGTTACCAGTTAAAATCCTTCAATGGATTCCCATCTTTCTTGGAGTAAAATCTCACATGCAAACTCTCTTTGTCCTTTTTGGCTGCTGTAAGATTATGATGCAGGTTGGGTGGCTCATAAACAACAGGCATTTTTTTCTCACAGTTCTGGGGGCTGCAGGTGCAAGAATAGGGTGCCAGTATGGTCAGATGAGGGCCCTCTTTTGAGTTACAGACTTCTCATTGTAACCTCACATGGCAGAAGAGCTACAGGAGCTCTGTGGCATCTCTTTTATAAGAGCGCTAATACCTTTATCATTTCCCAAAGGCCTCACCTACTAACACTATCACCTCCGGCAATTAAGATTTCAACGTATAAATTTGGAGGGGAACACAAAGAATACACCATAGCACTTACTATACATACATGGACCATTCATGGTCTGGCTTCAACCACCCTCTCCATTGTCTTCTTTTCTTACACTCCAGTGAGCATTTCTTTTCTTTTCTTTTTTTTTTTTTTTTTTTTTTTTTTTGCGGTACGCTGGCCTCTCCCTGTTGTGGCCTCTCCCATTGCGGAGCACAGGCTCCGGACGCGCAGGCTCAGCAGCCATGGCTCATGGGCCCAGCTGCTCCGTGGCATGTGGGATCTTCCCGGACCGGGGCACGAACCCTTGTCCCCAGCATCGGCAGGCAGACTCTCAACCACTGCACCACCAGGGAAGCCCCAGTGACATTTCTTATACTGATTATGAAGGGAACTCCTTTCTGGACTGATCCTTAACCATTCATTTTCTGGCAAACATGAATTTATCTTCTCTTTTCCTCAAAAATTCACCCTTCCTTCATGTTACGTATCCATTTCAATTGCCTTCTACAGGAAGCCCTACTGATATCCCCCATATACTACTGTCCACGGCATGAATTAAGGTCTTACCGTGTCTTCCTATATCACTCTGTAATAATTTTTATGGTAACTATGGATTTTCTTATTTGAGTGTCACAATCCATTGACTTCTAGATGGCACGATAATGATTTTAGTAACAGTAACACTGGTGCCTAGTTTAACCCATGGCATACTTTAGGTGTTCAATAAATGTTTGTTGAATGAGTGAATGAATGAATGAATGAATGGTCAGTTTGAAATCTTAATCATGTTACTTTTCAAAAATCTGTTAAAAAGATCCCCACAGTTTTCCAGAAGATTAGGGACTTAGGATCTTCAACTTGATTTAATAGAGGAAATTTTTACTCATACATCATGCTTAAATACCTCAAAGTAAAACCATTAACCCAGGAATTTAAGGTTACCCATTTGGACTTGCAAGCCAATAATTAATATCGCCTGTCCCAACTGTATTAGATGGTTTCAATGTTCCAATCATATCTCCCCAGCACTCATCATTCCAGTATATGCTGATAGACTCATGCTACCACCTCCAATTATCCACCTTAGGGCAGGCCAGAAATGTACAGGAGTTAATGTATCTGGGTGTAGCTTTCAACCAAGGACAGAGGGGACTGGAAGATAAGTACTTCAAGTTTCTCACCAATTCTTGGGATAACTCTGAGACATGTTCTATAGAGTTTCACAGAACTCCCCTGAAGTACTGGCAGCAGTTCCCTGCAGGAGTAATTGATTCAGTAATGCACCTCTGTTGGCTTCCTTCCATGCCTCCATTCTCAATTCCCACTCCACTTCTGAGTCTTCTGGAAGCACCTCCCAGATGAACAGTTTGCATTGAAATTATTGCCTCAGGTTCTGCTTCTAGGGGAATTCAATTTATAGCCTCCTAACAATCCAGTGCTCCTTACAGAGCCATCACTGGTACAAGTACCAAGGCATGGCACATTATGTATCACCCCTCCTAAATCCTAATATTTTTAAACAGATAGGAAAGAGCACGACCTTGAAGAGAAAAATCATTTATATGAGAATAGCCAATGGATAAAGGGAAGGAGAGACAGTGCCATTTGTTTTCCATTAATGATAGTGTGAAATTTATGGGCAGATGGTCTAACAGGTGTGACTATAATTTGAGGAGCCTCTTCCCTTGGTTACAGAAGACTGCTATTGTTATTATTATGGAAGCACAACCTCATGACTTTATTGCTTCACTTGATGTAGCCTTTTCCTTTACCCTTAAATCTTTCTACATCACTGAATTGCAGCCAATAGATTTATTTTCTCCCTATGGCTCCATAACAAAAAAAAGACACACATGGGCACACACACACACACACACACAGAGTTTTTTGTATGCCAGTGCTAGAAAAGACAAGCTCATGGTGCATGTATGCAATGGATATTGTACATTACAGGTCTCTGTGAAATAGTTTTCTGCAGGTTCGTATGTTTATTTTATGAAAACTTTAGTAAAGTTAATTTCCTGAAGATCTTGATGAAGGCTGAAGAAAGGAAGTAAATTTTAAAGAAAAAGACTTAGAAACTTGCCCTTTTTGCCCTCTCTTTTTGTCTTAATGAACAAAGTATAACTGGGCCTTTTTGAAGTCTTTGCTTGAGTTGAAGACACAAAATGCAACCTGTACTTTTATCATAATATGTTCAGTTTATGAGTACACAAACTTATAAACTGTGAATTTCCCAAAGTTATTATACCATTTAGAAGATGTTTGCTGGGACGTTTACTTAAAACCAAACAATTGAGGTCTATATGTCCAAATAATTTCCTTCTCTCTTGCTGTCTCCATTTCAGTTTCCTGAGTTTCTGGGAAGGCCTGGTTTCCCCAAAGGAACGATTTCTGGTAGAATTCTGGAGGTCTGACCCAAGAAAAATAATCCAGTATAGCCAATGTATTGAGGACAAGAAGGTTTCCAATCAGGTAGGAACATTTAATCTCATACATTACAATCACCTTAAGTAAGGTGTGCTGATAGCTGGATATGATATAACTGCTTGGGAAAAGATGTATATCTAACCTACCCCAAAATGAAGCTGTTCTCAATTCCCTTAGAGGTTGTGGTGTTTATCAGAGAGTGCCTTGGGGGAAATGAATACAATAACAGTATGATGCTTTTTTTTTTCATTTTTAGCTCATTGTTGCCAAGTACACTTGGTGATCTTGGTGCCTGTGGTTTAATCCCAGGAGGTTAGACATATGGAACAGCACATTAACCCTTTTTAGTATTTTCTCCCAAGACAAATCATTTTTATAGGTTGTCTCCATGGTCTTCTAGTTGCTTATCAAAATTAAGCATCAAGTCTTCTAAGTGAGCAATAGCCCCTGTCAGTGTGAGGAAATCAGCTTGGTTCTTATTGGGGCACAAATTCTTGGTCTTGGCACAAAGTGGGTTCACATAGGCAGTTAGAAGGAGAAGAATGGGGCATGCGAAAGGGGAGTTCTGTGTTCTCATTTATCTATGCATGTTGAAACTCCACTAACAGTTTTATTTTCATTAGCAATTTTGATAAAAACTTAGGGTAAAGGGAATAATGAAGCTGTCCCATTATATGGCAGGACAAAAGATAGTAGTGACATCAAAATCAGGGCCTATCCATCTCATTTGCAGTTATATACTCAGTGTTTAGCATAGCATTTGACCCCTCATCAGTATTCAATAAGAAGATGCCTGTTGAATGATTTAGGGATGAATTAATGAATGAAAAAAGTTAATATGGTAGAAAATGTGTTTTATCCTTGTATTTTCGTGTGTTGACTTCTATATTTCAAGACCCAGCACTGTAACTGACACATAGAATATAAGCAATAAAATTTGCTGAAAGAATGAATGAGTCCCCACAATTCTAAGAATAATTTTAAGACCAACACAGACCCCATATCTACCAAGGTCTATGACAGAAGTATCCAGAGATGAAAGCCTGATCTCAGCTAGTGGTAGAGCTGACAGAATTTATCTAGTTTTAATAATTTACAGCTCATCCCATTACATCTAGGCATAGTACCTACGTGAGCCATACAATTAAATGTTGACTGAAAAAAAATACACAACCTAAAAGTTGAGAATTATGTTTTATTTGGAGGACATACTGAGGACTTAAATCAGGAGACAGCCTCTCAGATAGCTCTGAGGGACTGTTCCGAAGAGGTAAGGGAGAGCACAGGATATTTAGGGGTTCTTGCAAAAAAAAACCCAGGTATTTGGAACATCAAAAGATTACTGTTAAGTAAAGAAACTAGACATCTTAATTTAATAAATTTAGCAATTTTCTATATATGGTGAGATGCAAGAATCTGGTCTCATGGAAATCATTCCCTTGAAATGCACTTTAATTATCTAGCGCCACTATCCTGTTTTCTCCATCCTGAATCCCCTCAGGGTGCAGCATTTGGGGTGGCTTCAGTGGCTGATGGCTTGATGGCTATAACATCCTTTGTACTGATACCGCAGGCTACATTCTTTGTCCACGTAAATGACTTGAATATGGATAGTAAATCTGTGGATTTGCAAAACGTAATTCTTGGAGCATTTTTAGAAGGACAAAGTTAAGGGCAATTTCAGAATCACTAGCAGCTAAAATTACTATTTATACTTTTCCACCGGTAGGTAGTAATCTGTTGTTGCTATCTTCAGTATTCCCAAGGGATAACAAAAGCCATTTAATTCTAGAAAGAAATGTAAAATTTAGCACAATGCAACTTCCATAAAACCAAACACACAAACACACACCCAACTCTCGCAGATATGAAGTAATAATCTAAAATAGAATCCTGGAACTAATTGCAAAAAAAGAGCAAATGTACTCATATTGGATTTTATTCTTTTATTAATGTTTGATATATATATATATATATATATATATATATATATATATATATATGTGTGTGTGTTTATTAATAAAATTCAGAGTTGCTATATGGAGAAATAGCTTTGTACCAATATTGTCTTTGTATGTGTTTATCAATAATGTATGAGATTGCCTCCTATGCTCCTTTTCCTTTATTCTCTTGCAGGCAGTAGATGTAGTTATCAGTTGTTTTTAAAATTTCTAGGCAGCCAAAGAACTAGTATCACTTAAATAAAGAAGGCAAATTGTCCCAAAGTAGGAACAATTTTCCTTCATTATGGAACATAAAGTCCTCCTATGAAGGGGGAAGAATTTCATAGCTAAAAGCTTTCAACTACAGAAGATTTATGAGTAACTATGTATGCTGTTTCAAAATGGACTCTCTATAATTAATGTCTAGGGATTATCTTTGGTATATAATGGATTTTGATTTTTTAAATATTATTAGATAATATACAAAAGAATATATTTAATTGTATGTAAGTTATGAGAAATAATAAAAACTCCTGCAAACACACCACCAAAACTAAGAACTAGAATCAAAACTGCTGAGTCTTCTCTCTGTTCTCTACCCTGATCCCACCTTCCTGCTTACACCAAAGAAATCACTCTGATCTTGGCTTTATGTTGAACATCCACATAATTTTTATCTGATTTTGCTTATTATTGAGATTTATAAAATTGATATCATACTTTAGACTTCTGTGCTTGCTTTTTTTACTCAACATTATGTTTCTAAGGTTCATCCACTTTACTTTAACTAGTGTTCATTCATTTGTACTACTGTATAATATTTGATTGTATAAATACAAGAAAATGTGTTTATTCTATTAATGATATTTGGGTTGTTTGGGGCCTATTACGGACAGTACTTCCATGAACATTTATTTTAATGTTTCCTGGTACACATGTGCAAGATTTAACATAAGTAAAAGAGTAGACATACTAAGAGTAGAATTGCTGAGGTGTCGGGAATTCAAATATTCAACTTTAAAAATTCATGTCAAAATGTTTTGCAAAGTTATGGAATCAATTTTCAGCCCTTTTGCTCTATAGCTTCACCAGTTAGAATGGCCATTCTAGTCTTTTGTTCCTTGTATTAGTCTGCTCAGGTTGTCCTAGCAAAATACCTCAGATTCAGTGGCTTAAAAAACAAGAGATTTATCTTCTCACAGTTCTGGAGGCTGGAAGTCCAGGCTCAGGATGTTGGCAGTTTTGGGTCCTCCTGAGGCCTCTGTCCTTGACTTGCAGATGACCACTGCTTCCTTGCTATGTCCTCACATGGCCTTTTCTCTGTGTGTATACATCCCTCTTATCTCTTTCTCTTCTTACAAGGACACCAGTCATATCAGTTAGGGCCCCACCATTATGACCTCATTTAACCAAAATTATGTTTTTAAAGTCCCTGACTCCAAACAGCCACATTGGGAGATGGGGCATCAACATACGAATTTTAGGGAACACAATTCAGTCCATAACAATTTTAATTTGTATTTCTCTAATTACTGATAGGCTGAGAATCCTTTCATTTGTTTAACAGTTGCCTATGTTTCCTATTCTGTGAAGTCCAGAGAATATCTTTTGTCCATTTTTCTACTGTTTATCTTTTTCTTACTTATTTGTATTGTTTTTTAAATACAAGCAAATAATCTTTGGTCAGCTATATATGACACAAATAAGTTATTTCATACCTTCTACTTTTTTAATGTTGTCTTTTGATAAATAGCGGCTCTCAATTTTAATGAAATCAAATTTATCTTTTAGCTTAGTGTCTTTTTGTTCTACTTAAAATGCCCTTCCCTAGTTTAATGCTACCCAGATATAGTATATTTTCTTCTGAAAGTTCCAGTGTATCTTTGTTTTATATTCAAGCCATTAATGCACTTACAATCGACTTGTCTGTATTATCCAATTTCTTTGTTTTCTTATGAATAATTAAGTTTTCCAGGACCATTTTGGAATGAATGGATTTTTTAGGTGTGTCTGAGCTGTTCTTGACCATTCACATAAATTTCAGAATTGGCAATCCTGTAAAACCTCTATTAAGTATTTTTATTGTAATTGTATTGACTATATAAATTAAGTTGGGGAAAACTTACACCAATATGATGAGTCTTTTCAATCCATAAACAAGATGTACCTCTCCATTTTTTTAAGACTTCTTTAATATCTTTCAATAAGGTTTCATTTTCTCCATAAATGTCTTGCACATTTTTATTTAGATTTATTCCTAGGTAGATTTTTTTCCATTTTAAATAATTTTTAAGCTCTCTCTTTGTTCCTGGATTATAGAAATCCAATAGATTTTTGCATCTTGAGCTTATATCTAGCCATCTTGTTAATATTGTTTTTTAGTAAGAGAGAGGATTTTCTTAGCAAAGAGGAATAAATGTAAAATTAAGTAAAAAGGTTATGGGTCAGCTCTGGTCAATAGAACTTTCCATGATAATGGAAATGTTCTTAGTGCTGTCAAAAACTACAGCCATTAGTCACATGTGTTTTTAAATTTTTAAATGTAAGTTCAATAAAATTAAAATTTCAGTTCCTAAGTCAAACTTGCCCACATTTCAAGTATTTAATAGCCACTTGTGACTAATGGACACTATCCTGGACATTGTATCTCTAGACTATTAGACTGTGAAGCCATGGCGTCCCGGGATTTTATCTTTGTCAATGGCATAGTGAGATCTTTCATGTGACAGTTATTCTGTTATTAAAAAGAGAAGTTACTTAACCTAGTCATCCCTAACTTTTTGAAATAATCCAACATAGCTTTCACCATCCATGGATTTCTTGAATCATATTTATGTTTCTAAACTATTTCTTATGTCATGTGTTCACTTTGTAGCAAGTTCATTGTCCTGAAATGGCACATACCAAAGTATCAAGAGGTTCCCTTATTCCTGATAAGCTGTGATGGGATGAAGAAGACCTTGTTACCCTGCCGATCTGATTTTTATTATAATCAGATGTTAATCTGTATCAGTCTCCATATTCAAAATTCACCTTCAAAATTATATGTTATTCACATGATGGTTGTCTTTATATCATTTAGCTAGTATCATGACCTTATAAATGCAGTTTTGGTCATTTTCTACTAAAACCTCATATTTATCTGTGTGGAAATACATCTCCTACTTGTTTGCCCTCTTATAAACTCTTCCTGTAATTTAATCCTCATGAGCTTTATTTCCCCTAATTTTAATTACTTAATATTTTGTGAAACATTTAAGAGATCACTGGTATGCTCATTTTTCTATCATCTATACATTTAAACAGTGTGTTGCAATAAGAAATAGTACGGGTAATCAGAAGACCAGAGTCCTAGTTTTACCCGTAAAAATGAACTATATGTGCATTTAAATAAGTTTTATATAAGGTTTATTCTGATACTAAAATTGTTATGATTATTTAGAAAATTATGTTTGAAATATGACATTATTCAAAACCAATAGAGGTTTGAAATCTATTAAAAATCTACAAAGAATTCAACTATTTCACCTTTTTCCCTGATTTGATATTAAACTGTAATCCTTCATCTTTCAATTACAGCAGGCTGTAGCTGCTGTTGACACAAAGACAAAATATAATGTCTAAATATTGTGTACTTGTGTTTTAAATGAATACTTTTGTTTAAAATTGTCTTTTACATAGATTCTTGATTCCCTTTTCACAACGTTTCCATTCCCCATGCTACTGCAATCAATCACTCATGATAGAAAATTATTCTCTTTTCTGTTTGCTAAAGCTCTTTTTAAAATACCAAGTTTCAAATGATCATCAATTCAAGAAACTTTGGGAAATGAACCTCATAATTTCCAGAATGAATATTTTGTTTCACTGGCTACCAGGACACCATCCTCTCCTAGATTTCTCCCCTCCTCACTCACCATTCCTTGGCAGTCTCCCTTGGTGATGCCTCCCATCCCTCAACGTCTGTTAGAATGCCCTAAGGCTCATTCCTGGCCCCCTTCACTCTGCATCTACCTTAACTACTCATGAGTTTTAATCTAGTCCCATTACTTTAATGGGAAGATGACTTATGATTCCCCAATTCGTACTTCTAGCCCTAAGCACTCACCTAACCTCCAGACTCCTAATTCCAATTTCCCACTAAATATCTCCAGTCTATGCATAATAGACATTTCAAACTTAGCAAATAAAACTAAATATTTTGCTTTGATCCATCCATTGCACTCCCATTTTTCCTGGCTCCATAACTCATCCAGTTGCTCAGGCCAAAAATGTTAGATTCATCCTTAAACTCTCACTTTCCCACAATTCCTGTGTCCAGTCCATCAGAAATTCTTGCCAGTCTAACTTGAAAATACATCCTGAATGCACCTACCTCTCACCTTACTCTTGCCGTCTTTACTTACTCCAAGCCATCATTGCTTGCCTCATCTAATGCAATAGGCAGCCTCTTCCACAACCTCCTTGCTTCCTCCCCTCTTGCCCCAATCCTTAGAGTCTATAACCAATACAATAGCCAGAATAATCACAAAAAAACATGAATCATATCACATTATTTTCCAAAACCTGTTCCCATCACTTTAGAATAAAAATTAAACTTTTTACCTGTCCCACATGCTTTATTCAGTATTTCTTCTGCCCTACTCTCCAAGCTCGTTTACTACTACTATTCTCTCACACACACATCCAGATTTTCTTTCTTCAGTGGCTTTCCCAACGTCAGGGCCTTTGCACTTGCTATTCCCTAAAACCTGGAAGATTTTAAAAATCTGTAAGATTCCTCCAAGCAAGATCTTAGAAGGTATTTACATTTCATTTTGTAGAGACATTTGGTAGAAGACATTTTTGCAAAAGATAGATACATTTTACTTTGGCGGCTATTCACACATCTGGCAATTTCCAAGTTGGTTAAATAACAAATGTGAATTGATCAAGCTAAAATAAAAGAACTGTAGTTGGTGAGACCTATGTGTTTTAAACCGTGAACTTTGAGGAATTGTAGACATGCAAACTCCACCATGGTTTCAGTGTTAATGTGTGAGAATTAGCTAAGGTATTTTCCAAATACTCATTACTCTCTAAAGAGCTTCTGAGCAGGAAATCAGAACAGGGCCTGTGGACCTGAATCTTATCTAGTACCACAGTTGATTCTGTTGCAGGTGGTTTTCAGTCAGCCCTTTGAGAGACACCAAGCTGGGGTATTTGCCCAGATATGATTACCAATTGTTATGCAAGTCACCAATGAGATACAATCGAGAATCAACAAATGACTGAAAAGAGTGACAAAAGAAGAAGAAGATCCAGTAAGGACCAGTAGAGACGCTATCCCAAGCACTCTTGGCTATGAGTTTTACAAATCCATTCATATAAATGGATGATAGTTAACAGCCAAATGGCACTGCACATTTTTTTAAGTTGCTGAGAATTAAAGTGTATGGCTAAGCATCATAAGTTTTGTTAAATTATATTTTGGTTGCTATAAAATTAGGTGTACATTGTGTGTCATAGATGTAGGGATACAGATGTGTAAACATATGTCATTGTTTCAGTTCTTCAGCTGATACTTCATAATGTCTTTGCAATTTCTAAATGAAGGACCTCTTCAAATATTGTTTAGAAAGGAAAGATACCTGTTCATCCCTGTCCACCTCCCTTTCTTCATCCCCGCCTTGTCCCTTCCCTTCTATTTTTTTATATCTTTATTGGAGTATAACTGCTTTATAGTGTTGTGATCCCTTCCCTTCTTGAACAAATTAGTCCATTAAGTGAGGTAAAATAACACTTTGTCAGCATGGGGGAGGTGGGCATTCAAGGAACCACATGACTTGGCATTGGGTCTCAGAGTCTGAGAAAGGGGAGAGGATGTCTGCATAAGGGAGCCTGGAGTTGACTGCTGAAGTCTGATTCGTGTGAAAGGGCATCCACATGAGGAAGTGGCCTTGGCAACCACTCTGTACAGATTGTCCTAACCCGTGCCAGGTGGAGAAAATGTGTGGATGGGAAAGTGGCAGCTACAAGAATTTACTTAAATACAGGAAGATTGATCAAATAATTAAGGATATTAAGAATATGGTAATCAGTGTTATTTTAATATCTGTGGAGGGAGTTAAAATATGAAAAGGGCAAAAACTAGAATGAAAGGGTGTTGAAAGGGAATGGAGGATGTTAATGTGAGCACATGATTTTCAATATAGAGACATTATAGAAAAAAAATAGACTATATGTATGCATATGTTAATGAATGTGTTTGTGAATATGTGTAAATGGTTATGAATATGTGTTTTCATATGTGTGTATGTATATATGTACATAAATCCCCTAGCTCTGCCTATTGAGAGTTCCTGGGACCACTGCTTCCCAAGAGCAATGAATACACCTAGAATCCAGATCTTGGTTTCTAAATACAGCTCTCCAACTGAAGGAACTAAAGCTCTTTGGAGAAATGGCTGATTCTAGAACCACTACAGGGAAAATATAAGATGACCCTAGAACATATTATTGTTTCAAGAAGTAAGGGATCAGCCATAAAAAGAAGCAAAATTGAGTTATTTGTAGTGAGGTGGCTGGACCTAGAGTCTGTCATACAGAGTGAAGTAAGTCAGAAAGAGAAAGACAAATACCGTATGCTAACACATATATATGGAATCTAAAAAAAAAATGTCATGAAGAACCTAGGGGTAAGACGGGAATAAAGACACAGACCTACTAGAGAATGGACTTAAGGATATGGGGAGGGGGAAGTATAAGCTGTGACAAAGTGAGAGAGTGGCATGGACATGTATACACTAGCAAACGTAAAATAAATAGCTAGTGGGAAGCAGCTGCATAGCACAGGGAGATCAGTTCGGTGCTTTGTGACCTAGAGGGGTGGGATTGGGAGGGTGGGAAGGAGAGCGATGCAAGAGGGAAGAGATATGAGGATACATGTATAACTGATTCACTTTGTTATAAAGCAGAAACTAACACACCATTGTAAAACAAGTATACTCCAATAAAGATGTTAAAAAAAAAGAAGGGAGATATCACAGAATAATTGGGAAACATCAAAGGATATAGAAGCCAAACTGAAGGGGTTTCCACTGGACAAATCTTGAACAATCTCAGCCTCAAAATAAATAATGGCAGAAATGTATTATAGTCAACTGAATAAAATAGGAGTCTATGAGTTCATACTGATTTAAATAATTAAACTGAGTAAATTATGTTTGATGAGGAACAGGATATTTACATAATTACAAAGTGCCTTACTACAAAATTTATTAATAATGAAGGAGAAAAAATAACTTTACAATGGAGAAGACTGGGTGATACACCTTAATCAAATGAGTAACATGATATTCCAGTAAGGTTACAAGTTAAAAGTTTGCCAAAATTGTTTGATAGGAAGCAGTGAGAAGAACAGAGCTTCACCACTGTGTTATTCCTGCCAACTACACATATCCTGAATAATCATGAGACAAATACAAACAGCTAAATCCTACAAAATAACTGATCCATATTCTTTAAAACTTTCTAGTTCATGAGATTCTAGGGAAGCCTAAGAAAATTTTCCAGATTAAAAAACTAAAGAGACAGGACAGCTAGATGCAACATGTGACACTGGGCTGATCCTTTTATTATGAAGGACATGATGGGGATAATTGACAAAACTTGAAAGGGGTCTGAGGATTAGTAGCTCTGTGGTCATGTGTCAGTGTTAATTTCCTTATTTTCATGATTATATTTGGATATATGTTTGTAGGAAATACTAGAGGATTTGGGGGAGACATTGCATTGTGTTAGCAACTACTCTCAAATGGTTTGGGAAATAAACTATTTTTATTGTCATTTCAATCTTTCTTTAATTTTCGAGATTGTTAAAAGAAGGCAAAAAAAGAGGAGTAACCCTCCTTTTCCTGGCGACTGCCATAGTTAAAAGCTCAGTTTACAATGGTGGTCAGTTTTTCAGTCTATTTGTGCTAATTTCTGTTACTAACAACATAGCATCTTATTTTCTATTTGAGGTTTTTGGATTTTTCTGAATTATGCTTTTGCTTTTTATTCTATCAAATGTCTATGAATTTGACAAAGTCCTCGGTATTAAAACAAAATCTGTAAGATTCATAAAAATAAAAATAAGTTCTTGGAGGAATTTATAAATTTCTACCTGCATTCAAATTGGAGTAAGTTGGCAAGGAATTTATAAGGGGAAAATACTATAAGGAGCACTCCCATTCAGAAACTCAAAATGGTTGCACGTGTTTATCTTGTAAGAGGTCTGTGATGAAACAGCAGGATGAAGGCTATATGTCCAAACTTAAATGCAATCTTTTAAATCGCCTTTCATGTTAGGCCATGTAAGAACTGGGCAATTCAAGAAGTAAATTAGAACAATTCTTATTTTCAATAATTTCTTAGGTCAGCACTTAGAATAATGAAAAACTTATCTTTAACTCCAAGAAATCTGGACAGTTATTAAAGCAAATGTGTTGTCCTACTGGCCTACACCTGGTTACAAACAGCAGTACGACTTCAGAAAACCCTGGACACTGAGTGGGCTTTCTAAATATAGCTTTTTCTTTCTATAAAGGTGTTTTACAAGAATGCTATCTTTTGTGAAAATGTGGCCTTTATAAAGGGTACACTAAGGTCTGTGACTTTTAGACCTAGAAAAGATTTGAAATATTTTCTTAGCCTGGGAATCCACATTTTAGAGGCATAGAAAGAGAAACCCAATGAAATTAAATATTTTGCCCACCATCAAATGGCAAACAAGTAATAACGACAGCACTCAAGCCTCTGTCTTCTAAATCCATTGAATGCAGCATAAATAGATTGCAATAACTGCTGATTTTCATTGTCCCCAACACTACATTTCTTCTGTGCCTTATCCCTCTTCTTTTAAGAGGGATGACAACATTATCTGCCAACTTTATTTATAACTATTTTTTTTTTAATTTTGCTGTTTTGTAAACTTCTTGTTTCTATGTTGAAAATGTGTAAGGACATTTACCTTCTTTCTTGAAACACCTTTGCCTGCATTTATCACATTTTATTGTTGAACTATTGTGTAGCAATAAGTACAAAAGTGCCTCTAGTAAAGGAGATAATATCAGAGGCAACAAGGTGTGTGTATGGGGGGGCGGGGTTAGAGTTGACATACCTTAAGGGAGATGAGGAGAGAGGGAAGAGAATAGAAAGTTTATTTATTTGAAAAGATATGGCAAGTTAGAGAATTTTAGCTAAACTTTATACAATATAGCTTTCCTTAACTTAAATTCCGGCTTAACTTCCACTCTTTACATTGCCACAGACTAGGGAGTAAACAAAGCAAAAGGATTTTTGGTACCACCATTTTGTGTTAATTTCATAAAGATTTCTACAAGACTTTTAAAAAATAAATTGAAAAACGAAAGTCTTGTCTTTAGCTTATTTTCCCTGCATGCTTGCACTTTAATAAGTTGATAAATGGCATTTAAACGCAATAGTTATGATTAATTCTGTCCCACAATTTTTAAAAGCACTGGGGATTGTGTGCGTGTGCATGTGCCCACCTTTACAACCAGTAAAATAAAGTTCTTGATCCAAAAATTATTATCACTTAGACTATTGAATAAAATCAGATATGATAGAGGGGCCAGCTGTTGGTAGGTTTAAAAGTCACCCTAGGTGATGAATTCATGCAGCAGTGTTGCACGTCTCTCTTTAGATGAAGCACTTAGAAGTATAACCAAGCATGGATCTAATTTCTTATCTGAGATGTGTTTTATTTAGAGTTCTTTGGCAAGTGCTTGCTCTATGTGTTTTTATAGTCTTTGGTTGTGCTATAAAAATGTCAAAATTATGAATTAACAGATATGCAAAAGTGAAATCCTAGAAGATAGGATAAACATGAAGTCCTCTAATTATCACTCAAATAAGTTTGGTTGACACAGAACTGGGAATCAGATAAAGACATTAATAATTCATAATGCTGAAGTTAAAATCTTCTAGTTACAGTACAAAAGAAATCCTCATTTGTACCACAAGGTAATGAATTCAGTACTTTTCATTTGTTAAACATTTGCTTATCACCCTGCACCGTGCAAATAAAACTGTTCCCAAATTTGGAGGGCAAACAGGAAAAACAGACACTCTCTACCCTCAAGTTGTTTATACTGCAGTCAGTGAAATTTCTCTACTTTGAGATCTTTTAATTCCTCAGCTCATTGTAACATCTTCTTCAGATGAATTGTTTTTTATTTGTTAAAACCAATGTTTAGCCCTTTAAATAGTTTCTTCAATGTTCCTGATAGTGAAATAGAGTCATCATGGTAATTTCCAATACTAATTATAGAGTTGATAGGAGAAATGCTCAAGATTGATAGTAAAGTGATTTCGATAATCTACAAAATGTCTTGAGGTTTCCCAGATAACAACTTGTCTCCCAGGCAAAAATGCGCTTATTATTTATATTCCAAGCTTATAAAATTTTTTGTACTTTAATCATATAGAGATTTTACAACATCTTTTCATTCATATTTTAAGATATTTTGTTCAGTAGATTATCTCATTTAGAAACTATTGATTTATATATACATACTATGTAAATATTAGTATACATTTCTCAATGACTAGATTAGTGCTTTCTTAACTACTTAAATTTGTTTAATTCATATTGTTGTTCTTCAGCATTTCTTTTACTCACTGAAGCCTATCCTACTGACTTCAAAAAGCCTGAAAAATCTGAAAATCTCATTTAAAGTAACTGTATGGAAAATCTTTAAAATAACATATAATAATGGTAGAGAAGAAGTGTATTTAACATTGTGCTGAGATTATTCCATTAATAAAGAGATTAATCAATAATTCTAATATTCAGACATATAATAAAAATGAAAAACAATCATAATACTGAGCAATGACATTTTCAATAAAGGGAGATATTAAATATTGTATAGGAAACTAGAATCTGCAAAGCAGACAAGTTGGCAATGATTATACATATATTTAAAATATGTTGAAACAGTCATAGACAGTTTTTCTTTTTGGCTGAAAAGAGGCATATTGAAGTGTTTAAGCGCTACTTCAACTGGAATAGATATTTAGACACTATACAGAAAACACATGATTGCAGAAGAGCAGATATTAGCAGGTGTGTGAATGTGTGTGTCTTCTTTTTTTTTTTTTTTTTTTTTTTTTTTTTTGTGGTACACGGGCTTCTCACTGCTGTGGCCTCTCCCATTGCGGAGCACAGGCTCCGGATGCGCAGGCTCAGCAGCCATGGCGCACGGACCCAGCCGCTCCGCGGCATGTGGGATCTTCCCAAACCGGGGCACGAACCCGTGTCCCCTGCATCAGCAGGCGGACTCTCAACCACTGTGCCACCAGGGGAGCCCGTGTGTGTCTTTAATTAATGTATTTTCATTCATTCAAAAAGGAGAAGAATACCAAATTTACTTTAAAGGTGGCATTGTGATATGTTAAAGTTCCATTCTTAGACTTTTGCTGCTGTTGCTGTTCCTTTAGTATTCACCAAAGAGTACCGTCCTGTCATTTATCCAAGTTAGAAATCTAGGAGCAATCCTAGGATTCTCATTATAGGGTCCACTACCTTCATGCTCCCCCCTCAATAAGTAACAAATTCTTGGCTCTCCTATATAGGAAAGCTCTCTCCAATGTACGCCTGCTCTGTCACTCTCCGGGTCCAGCATCTCTGCCTCAGCCTCCCACTGAAGTCACTTCTAGTTCATTCTGTGCAGGGCCATTTTTAAACCTTCCTCAGTCCTAGGCAATTGCCCTTTTAGAAGCTTTACCCTAAATGTTATCAAATGCATTAAAATGTGCCCAAGTCACATATCCAATATAATTTATAGATAACTATATGAAAGCTGAGTAACATTGCTGTTGTAGTAATATTAGTTGAAAATATTAATTACACAGGTTTTCATCTCAATTTTGCAGATTTGTTTTCATATTCTGGAGCCATTTCTTTCAGGTTCCAAACAATTTTCTAAGTCCTTCTCAAACTCCTAGTCCCTAGTGAGTGTGCTTTTACTGTCACAGGGTTGAACAGCCCAGACAGCAAGATGTCTGAAGATGAAGACCATCACAGGGATGAGTAAATCAGATACGTGGAAGTTGGAATGCAAAGTGTTTGTAGAAAAAAATATACAAATCAAGGAAGAAATTGCAGTGTCAATTAATATGATGTATATCAGATGATAGCATTAAAAAGCCAGGTGAAAAGAAAATAACTTAATAATGTACATATTTGTCTGATTGTTTACTAGTGATATACTGCTCAGTGTAAGGTGAGAACCTCAGATATTATCTTCTGGAAAAAAACCCTTTAAGCCCTAACAGTTTCAGTTTATAAATTTCCTCTCTAATAAATGAGGAATAAAATAATTTACAATAAATTAATTATTTCCTCTTCTGAAGGTACCAATACCACAAATTCAGTCAGAAGATGGATCAAGTTTTTCGTACATTTCTCTCATTTCACATTTTTTAAATAAATGAGACTATATTTTGTCTAATGACTACCAGAACAACTATCTGGAAACTGTGACTTCATTATATGTGAGAGAGCATTTTAGGAGATATAGATGTATATTTAGATGGAGATATAAATACATAGCATATATACACAATATTTAATCAGACACAGGAAATGTAGGATAGCTCCAGAGTGGTTCACCCTATGTTCTGAGCTGCTCCGAAATGCAGTTCCTTTTTTTTTTTAACATCTTTATTGGAGTATACTTGCTTTACAATGGTGTGTTAGTTTCTGCTTTATAACAAAGTGAATCAGTTATACATATACACGTTCCCATATCACTTCCCTCTTGCATCTCCCTCCCTCCCACCCTCCCTATCCCACTCCTCTAGGTGGTCACAAAGCACCCAGCTGATCTCCCTGTGCTATGTGGCTGCTTCCCACTAGCTATCTGTTCTAATGGGAGTTCTCTGGGCACAAAGGGCACTATTTTCTGTAATGAGACTAGAAGAAAGGATTTGCTAATAATTGCTTCTATAGCAACTAAAAATCTTGGAATCCCACCTTTCAGCATTTTAAAAATCTTAAAGGGGATGTTGTCAGTAACAAAAAAATTGAAGACTGATTATGTATTTAAATTAATGATTCTTTAAATTCATCTGCCCTTTCATCTTTTAAATTGATTCATGCTTCTCAGAAAATAAAATATGCTAATCCGTATATCATTTTTCCACTGCGTAGGGCAACTATATCTAAAAACAAAAATACTATCATTTTACTTTCCTTTACTCTATTCCTCCACAACTTGTGTTGTACTTTCATATTTTCTTTTCATTCTGCTAGTGAGATATATATACATATATGTATGTATACATATATGTATATATACACATAATATTTAGATTTTAGATATTTGCATTATGCAGGGCAATCCATAAAATGGATAGATGCTTCATTTTAATACCATTGAATACAATTTTCATAATTTTATACTTTAATTATTTTTGGAAGCACAAACCAGAAAGGGTAAAGCAAACTTGAAATGGAAAAAGATGACCAAGCTGGCATTTTGCATTTCAGACTTTATATTTGGACTACTCAGTGGGACAGGTTATAATAACAAAATTTTGCTTTTGCAGGGAGGTCAATCTTTGCTTCTGCATTGCCTCATCTCTTTTAATCCCATCCAGTTGATTTTTCATCTCAGAAACTATATTTTTCATCTCTAGGAACTCAATTTGGGTTATTTTTATATCCTCTATATGTCTATTTAAGATGTTGATGCTTTCCTTTAAACTTTTTGAACCCATGAAAATTAGTTATAATAACTGTTTGAATGTCTTTGTTTACTGATTGTACCATTTTTCAGTCTGTTTTCATTAATTAATTTTTCTCCTTGTTATGGGTTATATTTTCCTTCGTCTTTGCATCCCTAGTAATTCTAGATTGCATGTCAGATATTGTGAATTTTACTTTACTGGTTGCAGGGCGTATTTGTATTTTTTTAAAATATTTGTAACTTTGCTCAGAGAGGTAGTTAAGAAATAGTTTGATCATTTTGAGGCTTCCTTGTAAGTCTTATTAGGCTGCAAGTGAAAGAATTTAGTCTAGGGCTAATTTGGTCCCACTACTAAGCCTATACCCATTGAATACTCTGTGTATTGAATACTCTAGTTGATGCTGCATGTATTAAATTATATCAAAACATATTTGTATAATCTTAAAGCAATAAATGCAACACATAAAAATATAAAAAAATTTAAAAATTAACTCTTATTAAATAAAACAAAAATGTTTTCTTCTAGTAATTGTAGCATTTTAACATATTTAAATACTGCATCCCTATGAAATTCATTTTGTTAATAAATATGAAAAGAGAATCCACCTTTATTTTTCACAGGTGACCAGGGACTTGTTCAAACACCAAATTTAACTGTATTACACAAAACATTATGCCACTGGTTTTTATGGGTTATCATTATAATTAACAGCTTTGTACAACCGTTGTCTTGTGCTGTTTGTTGTTCAATGTCTAAAAGTATTGTTTAATATATATATATATTTTTACTTTTAGCAGTTTAAGCCAGGAGAGTAAATCCAGTTCCTATTACTCCATCCTGTCCAGAAGCACAGGTCTTAAGTGAAATTTAATACCAAAGAAACAGTTCCAAATTTTACAACAGATCTATCACTGGTTGTTAGCATATCTTCCCACACCCAAGACACCAAGATACCTTCTACTCACTGTTAAAGCTTTATGATGAGCAAAACTTCCACCACTGTGCTTCCTTAGCATGTGAGTATATTTTTAATTTACTGGTTATATATATTCTCTAATTATCCATTATTTTGTCCTTCTTTTTGATTAGATATTGATATCCACATTTTTTTTTCTAATAGATCACAGAAATTTCTCTCATTAACAACACCAATAGAAATAACAATAAAAATCGCCTTGGGGGACCAAATTTATATCACATTATCAAGTTTTTATTTTGCTCCAATAAAACTTCGGCAAAATACAACCACTGTCTATCATCAGTATCATTAGAACAAAACCAAGTCATTCTAATCTCAAAAGCACAATATTTTATTTAACTTAATAAATTTCACATTATAAAAATTTTCTCATAGCATCATCCTTAATTCCTCAGTATTCACTAATATTGGGGGATTTTTCTTTCAGTTGAGATTAAGGATGATTTTATTCATCTCTACAACCTGGTATATATATGTACAATGTTTGTCAAAAGTGGATATTCAAAAAAATTCTTGACTAAATTACGGTAATTCATGTGATCAGTTCTGCAGTTCTTAAAACTTTAAATTACTTGTTAATTCTAAGAGAAAGTCAGATACTTTTTAGAAGGATTTCCAAACCATGCTAAAGTGTCAGCCTTCATTTCCTTGTCTGAGGGAAACAGGAGAGAAATAGATGGTTTTAAAGTTCTCCAAGCTTCTGTGTCCTTTATACATCCACAATTTTAATCCTTATCATTTTCAAGATTTGCTAAATTATTTGAGGTGATCCATTCTCTTATTAAAGTTACATATTTTATGTCACATACTGAGCATATTAACAAATAACTTACTGATAAATGACAATGCCCATAACATCAGGTTAATCTGATTTCCATGAAATGAGCTATAACTTCAAGAATATTAATTCATCTAATAAGGGTGATGATTTACATAATGTTGCCTAAACTATTTCTCTTGATTATTTAAGAGAGTTTTCCTAGGGGAAAATAGCTGGGAAGTCTATAGAAAAAAAATACAACCATGATTAATTTAATTCCAGTCTAAAGGACTCCATATATAATGTATTTGAGAAAACCAAGTCACTATTATAGATTCCGATAAATGGTTGTATATATGAGATATTTTTAATGTAACCCAAATTATAAGAAATAGTTTTTTGGTATAGAAGCAACCACTCTTTTACCTAAAGGAAAATATAAAATCTGAGTTCATTGAAAATTTGCCTCATTGCCCTCTGTTAGTTTGTGCCTGCCCCATCCTTAGGGGCCCAGTTAAGGGCTATTCTATCATCCATACATCAGAAGAGAATGTCTGTGTTCTATGTTGATAGTCAGTCTAAACAAATATTTATACAGTTGAGATCAGAGATATAAAAGGTCAGTTCCAAATCCACCCATGATGGCACATATACCAGACAGATGACAAAGGTTATAAAGGCCTGTGAAATACTTGAATCATATTTTGAAACCCTTGAAAGAATTCAAGTTGGAGATTAGCAGAAACCAGGCTCAGTTCTGTCCATAATCCCCTTTATCTGTCTTCTGGCCAACAATATGAAAACCTGAAGCAAAACTGACAAATAGAGTGTGAAGGGCCTTCTACTGCATTTAAGAAAAAACTGAGACTTGCTATAGGTAGAAATTATCTTTTCTATTACTATTATTGTTGATGTAGTTGTTATTCATAGAAATAATGGGAAAAAAACCCTAAATAACATTATTCTGCTGGATTCTTTACTATATGCAACACAATAAATTAACTCGCTTCATATTACACTGGGCATATAACATGAAAACATGTGCAGAGAACAGAAATCAGTATCTGTACAGACAAATGCCCCTGTGATAGAGAAATCTATTATTTTAAGTCCAGACAATTAGATCTATTAAGGTGTAAGAGTGTTTCAGTACAGTCTTGCTAAAAGTAAACCTTAAAAGTAAATCGAAAAAAAAAAGGAAAACTGATGCCAGTTAGATACTAAATATAAGATTATGCTATGTATATGGGACAGGATAGAACTCTGAATGCACTCACATGTAGGGAAAGCAATATTAGTGACAAATCAACTAATGTCCCTATTGAGCATAGACGTTCCAAGAAGGGTGAAGAGTACTGTATATTAGATGTAAGACTCATAATATTCAAGTTAGTTGTAAAAGAAACAAGGTAAATGCTTTCAGTCAATAGGATAGGCTGAACTGATATTGAGAATCCTTTCTTCCAACCTGAACACACAGTTTGTTATACTTGTGTTTTCTTTTATATGTTGCTTTTACATGTAGCAACACATAAAAAGAAAATGAACAAGCTTATAAAAAATGGGGGGATCCCCAGTCTCAGGATTTAAGGAGAAAAAACAAATTCAACATTAGAATAGTGAGGAGGAGTTGAAACCAAGAAATTCAAGGGGGCCCTGGAAATAATAAGCCTTGTTTTTGAGGGCTGGCTTTAAATATCTGTTGTCTTATCAGAAAACAGGTAGATGCTGTTGTCTTATCAGAAAACAGGTAGATGCTGGAAAACAATAGAATAATATCTTCAAAGTACTGAGCACATATAGCTGTCCAAATTAAAATTCTACACTTCATTTTCAAAAAACTACTCAAGAACAAGAAGTAAAGAAATTTTCATTCCTAGACAAAGAGGAATTACCACCCACAAACTGTAACAACAACAACAACAAAATGACTAAAGCAGTAGCAGCAGCTATTGGAATTGTCTGAAGGCATTAAAAAATATTCTGATGCCTGAAGCCAATACTTGGAGATTTTTTTTTTTTTAACCAAAGTGATCTAGGCGGTGTTTCAATAATGGGAGCTTTAAAAAGTTCTCACATAATTCTCATGTGTTTTAGGCAAGATTGGAGACCATTGTACAAAGAATGTTCTTCAGTAAGAAAGAAAATAAGCATAAAAAGAAGTAGGAAGGTGCACTGAACAGTGACCAGCAAAGAAATTTGTAATGTTGGAATGAATCTGAATAACGGTCGAGTGTAAAAAATAATAGCCAATGGGGGTGTGTACAAAGTAAAACTAAAACACTAGATAATATACTGAAATACTGGAGATCAGATTTAAAATTTGAGGGGTCCATGAACCGCTTAGGAGGAAGATGAGACAATTAGTTTTAGACTTTTTCAAGTTAGACATATATGTCAAATTTTTCAGAAAACACTAAAAATGAAGACTTCATATATGATTCATAAAAAGGTAGACCATAAAAAGAGAATGAAAAATGTGTTTAAACGAAGTTAGTACCGGGAGGGATAAAACATGGAAAAATAAAGGAGAAATAGATCAATAATCACCATACATTTGATCACAGAGACAATAAAAATAAATTTTAAAATTCCAGTTTATGCTGCTTACAAAAGACATATATAAACTATTTTTAAGATGCAATGTAATACTTCACTCGAAGTAATTAATTATATACATGATAAATGATTTTTAAGATTACATATTTGGCATGATGACATGTATATAAATTTTTAAAACTCAAAGCAGTCATGTGTTTTTCATGGATTCATTTGCATATAGTAAAAAGTTCAAGCATGGATTCAAAGTATTTATATTCAATTCATGATACCAATTATCTAAGAAGAGGAAAAATGGGACTGAAATGAGAATAGAGAGGAGAGAAAAGAAATGTGTGTGTATCTGTGTGTTTGTGTGTGTGTGTGTGAACACATGTACAACAAATATGTGCTTCTTTCACAGCATGATTCACTGTATTCCATCACAATATTAATAAGATTTCATACAATATGGGCATCTCTGCAGAAATTAAAATTGTCACATGCTTATGTGTATTGGGCAATGAGCTCACCTTACTATTTCCATCCATTCTTCAATTAAAATCTAGAAATGTGAATGGGCTGTTAGAATTTAGTTAGTGAGCCAATTATCTTTACAGAACATGCTAGTTATGCACAGCTTTTCCTTGGCTTAACTATGTTTTCAAATAGCAGGCATTCATTTTACGTCTTTAATTGATGGCTATCACACACAATTAGTTTGAAATTTCTTATCAATATGCTTGAAATATATTTGGTTGAATCATTGGAGTAATCTTTTTTGAACTTACCCAAAAGTATGTGTTTAGCCTTCCTAAACACAGTGGCACATTTCCAAATACAAAGTAGTTGCATTAGAATTATTCCTAATATGAAGTCATTCAATATTTGTGGCAACAAATTTTCTCTTGAAAACTTAGCTTCCAGATGGAAGAAAAGTAAGGGTAGAAATGTATTTAAAGGCAAATTTGAAGATGAGAAATCAAAATTCACATTCCATAGTGAAAGAAAAAGGGTTAGTAATTACAGAGAGAAAGGCAAATACAATGCAAAAATTATTGGAACATATTTTGCTCAATTACAAACAAACTTACGTGGTAAGTTGTAGCTTCCATTATTGCACCAATTTGTAGCATATTTTAATATTTTCATTTTGAAAGGAAAAATTTAAAAAGTCATCTATTTTTTTTAGAAAGTATCTAGAGTGGTTGAAATGAAATAACTTTCAGAAAATGTGTTAAAATGGGGCTACAAAAGACTTAGGAGGACATAAGCTTGGTTCTTATTATTGACAGTTTGCAAATCAGCCATGGGGATACACATTATTTCCAATTTAAAATGAATGATGATTCTATATACATATATATGCATCTTATCATATTGATTATAAACCAAGTAAAATCTCATGAAATCTAAGTATGTTTGAAAAACTTAAACCTATTTTTATGTTTTTCCAAACACTAGAAAATGAAAGCAATTTCTGTTGTTTGTCATTTTCTTTTGGACTCTCTTGGCTTCCTGAAAATGATTATGTCAAGATATTGGAGAAATATTCATAGGAAGCAACAGAGGCCATGAGAATAGAGACCTACACTGCTTCCTCATTAGAAAAAATAAAACAAAAATTCCTGTCTATCCATTTCAACTTACACTCAGGGATGCTTATAATATAGAATTTGAAAGTTGAATACATACTAGTTGTCAAGTAGTCAGCCCCGTTGATTATTCATGCATTCCCTCCTAAGTATGTTGTTCTTAGAATTCAGAGGGGTCCTTTAATCACACCCCCCATCTTGACCACTCACATCTCCAGATTTTCCTACTTCACGGCATATTGGTGTTTAACTTATTAAACAAATATTTGTTGAACAATTACTATGCATTCTAAGCAAAGGGGATCAAAGATGAATGAATATTCATTTGTCTTTAAGGAGACACAGTCTACTGGAGAGAGGCAGAACTGTGAGCAGATGACTGCATAAAGAGGCAAAGCCAAGTCTTATTTATTCAGAGGAAGAAGTCCCCGTGATCAAGCAACAAGTAAAATCATTTCAGTGTGCAAGACATGGATTTCTGATTGAAAATGCACAAGCATATTTATTATCCATCATAGATGATCACCTATTATAATCAGTGAGATTTCTTAATGGCACAGCATCTAGAGGAGGACGTCATGCATGAACCTGTCATATTCAGAAAGTAAGGAAGTGGCACAGTGGGAACAATTCAGGAAAGTACATAAACATGACAGTAGATTTAAAATCTACTTTAACTGTTCTTACTATTATTAATCTATTTGGGCAAGTAGTAGTTTTCATTGATGTTAGCATTTTTTCATCCACGACTTGAAATCAGACATTAAATATTAATATTATAAAAATGTTACTAATTGAATTCATTCACAAATTTATAAAAATAGATCAGCACCAGAGACCTATTTATTGGAAACAAAGTAGGTAGAACAATGAAACTCATTTATAGTTCCTCCTCAACCAAAGTGGACAGAAGTTTTATATGTAGAGGTCAATCCTGGGCCAGAGGCTATTTAATATTTTCATCAAGTCTAGGATGATAGAAAAGCATGTGGATTTAGTCATTTACAGTTCTCTTTAGTTGATAAGACTGATTAATACTTTGTCAAGATAAAAATTCAACATGACCGTAATATGACCTTGACAAATTGGAGAAGTGGTTTAAAACAGTGCAATTTAATAAGTCTAAGGGTCAGATATGGGCTTTAAAGGGATTGGGAAGGAAATGGAAATTATAATAATGTAGGTGATACCATGCCAGTGAGAATGCATTTGTGTGTGTAATATAATATGTAACAAATAATATTGAGTATGATTTGAGTCAAGAATATAGCAAAAGCTTCTAGTTTTTTTCTCTCTCTCACCATGGCATAGTGCTTACTCACTCACAAATATTTCTAATACATTTCATCAAAATTTCATCATTAAATCCTGTATCCCTGCTGATAAAATTAAAAGTAATTCTAAGATATATAAATGAAGAGAAGGGTATAAAGGTACAAATAAGTGGGTGAATATTAATGAAATTACTTTGTATTGTGCTTTACAAATACGATTTATGCATTTATCTTGTTACTAACACATTCATTCATTCATTCATTCAGCAATCATTACATATTTATAGAACTTCTACTATGTCCCAGGCACTGCATTAGGTGCTGGTAATACAAGGTGTGGAAAAGCAAGCATTGTCCATATTTCTTAGAGCCTGCAGTCTAAAGAATAATTACTAATTGTAGGAAATATAGACAGGGTACTATGAGCCATGGGACAGGGAATATTTCTCACCTGGAAGGATGAGGAAAGGCATCCCTTGTGAAATGTCTTCTTAACTGAAGTATGACGTAGGTAGCCTAAGGGGACAAGGGAGTAAAGGAGTAAGTATTTCTTGCAAAGGGGAAAGCAAGTGTTAAGAATTTGAGCTTCAAAAAAGGAATGCTTCACGTTGATATTACAGTCTCAACAAATACAATTAAATTTCTGGTTGTTAATACATTGCATAAAAGTGGAGGAGTGGATTTCTGCCAAAATTAGGGCATAGAGTTAGGATTAGAAATGTGCTCTGTGTTATCAGTGACTTTAACATTGCAGTGAGACTGGGAGAAAAAAACGTACAAAGAGGCTATCCTCTGGACCCAATGGCACTGATGTACATCAAGGCTTTTGCTGAAGTAGAAAACCTGCTATTGATATTGAGATGCTCTTGAATGAAACAATGACTTCAAATAAGAGTTCCAAACTGAAACTCAGAAAGACCACCAATCTGACATGACTTAAATTTGAACTGCTTCTCAGATAGGCAATTTATACTTTGGGGTAAATGGAAACTGGGCTTGGTTTCACTAATGATATCAATGACATTTTGCTATTACATTTGGTTTAATATTTTCATTTTACAAATCCCTAACTTCAAAAACTCTCTAAGGGAAAGTAAGGGGAAAAGGATAGGACTAACTTGTTTAGTTACATTACCTTGAATTTTACATTTAAATTGAGCTGCGCTATCTCCACCAATGCTTGACTAGAAGCCTGCACAGTGAGTAGTTGTAATGGAGGAAATTGGCTCATTTTAATGGCCACATCTGATGGATCTCAAAGAAATTCAGGTAAAACAACTCTCTGCATAGTTCATAGTCAATTATTTATACTTACAGAAAAATGCCAAAGCCTAGAAAACTTTAAATGGTGGATAATCAGCAACATTCACATTTTTCCTTGAGGTTTTCAGGATTGTACAAACACATTTAGGCTTTGAAAGACACGTTTTGGAACTTTACTGGAGGTATTCTAAGAAATACCTTCATGTTAAAACAGTCTCCAAATATTTTAGGAATAACTAGTATCTCTCCGTAAATAATTCATGCCTTAATTAATTATTATCATTGTTAGAAATTAATACTGAAGTATTTCAGAAAAAGATGACATATTAAGAATGTGACACTGCTTCCATGTCATATAAGAGCATGAGGATATCTCTATTATGAAACTTACTGCATTTTGCTACAACAATTTTGTCTATCTTCTCTTCCAGATTACAAGCTTCTTAAAAAATAGACTGTGCACAGATCTAACTTTCTGGCCTACATTTGCAGCACTGGAGACTACTATTGAAATATTAATTCAAAGGATATTTTAGAAAACATTATAGACAGAACTCTACCATAAAAGAGCATATATAAATATAGCATATTTTCTGATGTTATTGAATCATCTTAAATATTGGTTAATGCAAATTTCAATCTCTAAGGCACTTCTACAACATACCTGAAAAATGATCGTCATCTTGTACTTGAATGTCCTCACTGAGAAAGAAATTGCCAACTCAAAATAAGTTTATTTCATTTTTAGGAAGCTCTAATTGTTAGAAAACTCACTCTTAAAATAAGTTAAAATCTCTATTCCTCAACTTCTATGCATTTTCTTGGTTTTTAAATTAGGGGCAACTTGATCTTTTTTTGATTTTACAGCTCTAACATAACTAAAGCTGGCGTTCAGGTCCTTTGCCCACTTACCTACTCTTCATAATAATTTTATTAAAAGAAATATATTGTGGTATAATATAAAAAATATACTAACTTGAATGTCCACTTTAATGAATTTTGACAAATGTAAATATTTTGTAACTCTGTTTCCATCAAGGTAGACAATTTTCCTATTACCCCCCTTTGCAGTTTTCCCTTTCCTCTTTGCAGTCACTCTCTACTCCATATTTGATACAGGCAACTGCTGATATGTTTTCTGTCGCCATAGATTCATTTTTCCTTTTCTAGAAAGTCATATAAACAGAAACATAAAGTACATACTCTTGTGTGTCTAGCTTTTTTCTCAGCATAGTGTTTCTGAGATTCATCCTTGTTGCATTCCTCATAATTCTATCCTTCTACTGCTGTATGATATGACATTGTATGGATATACCACAACTGGTTCACCCATATAAATCTTGTTGGAGGTTTTCTGATGATGGCCATTCTGACCGGTGTGAGGTGATACCTCAACGTAGTTTTGATTTGCATTTCTCTAATGATTAGTGATGTTGAGCATCCTTTCATGTGTTTGCTGGCAATCTGTATATCTTCTTTGGAGAAATGTCTATTTAGGTCTTTTGCCCATTTTTAGATTGGGTTGCTTGTTTCTTTGATATGGAGCTGCATGAGCTGCTTCTAAATTTGGGAGATAAATCCTTTGTCAGTTGCTTCATTTGCAAATATTTTCTCCCATTCTGAGGCTTGTCTTTTCGTCTTGTTTATGGTTTCCTTTGCTGTGCAAAAGCTTTTAAGTTTCATTAGGTCCCATTTGTTTATTTTTGTTTTTATTTCTCTAGGAGGTGGGCCCAAAAGGATCTTGCTGTGATTTATGTCATAGAGTGTTCTGCATATGTTTTCCTCTAGGAGTTTGATAGTGTCTGGCTTTACATTTAGGACTTTAATCCATTTTGAGTTTATTTTTGTGTATGGTGTCAGGGAGTGTTCTAATTGCATACTTTTACATGTAGCTGTCCAGTTTTCCCAGCACCACTTATTGAAGAGGCTGTCTTTTCTCCACTGTATATTCTTGCCTCCTTTATCAAAGATAAGGTGACCATATGTGTGTGGGGTTATCTCTGGGCTTTCTATCCTGTTCCATTGATCTATATTTCTGTTTTTGTGCCAGTACCATATAAATGCTGGAGAGGGTGTGGAGAAAAGGGAACCCTATTGCACTGTTGGAGGGGATGTAAATTGATACAGCCACCATGGAGAACTGTATGGAGGTTCCTTGAAAAACTAAAAATAGAACTACCATACGACCCCACAATCCCAGTACTGGGCCTATACCCTGAGAAAACCATAATTCAAAAATAGTCATGTACCAAAATGTTCACTGCAGCTCTATTTACAATAGCCAGGACATGGAAGCAACCTAAGTGTCCATCATCGGATGAATGGATAAAGAAGATGTGGCACATATATACAATGGAATATTACTCAGCCATAAAAAGAAACAAAATTGATGTATTTGTAATGAGGTGGATGGACCTAGAGTCTGTCATACAGAGTGAAGTAAGCCAGAAAGAGAAAAACAAATACCGTATGCTAACACATATATATGGAATCTAAGGAAAAAAAAGGTCATGAACAACCTAGGGGTAACACGGGAATAAAGACACAGACCTACTAGAGAATGGACTTGAGGATATGGGGCGAGGGAAGGGTAAGCTGTGACAAAGTGAGAGAGTGACATGGACATATATACACTACCAAACGTTAAATAGATAGCTAGTGGGAAGCAGCCGCATAGCACAGGAAAATCAGCTCGGTGCTTTGTGACCACCTAGAGGGGTGGGATAAGGAGGGTGGGAGGGAGGGAGATGCAAGAGGGATGACATATGGGAACATATGTATATGTATAACTGATTCACTTTGTTATAAAGCAGAAACTAACACACCACTGTAAAGCAATTATACTCCAATAAAGATGTTTAAAAAAAAATCTTGGATATTTTGGTCATATCCAGTTTTACCTATTATGAATAATGGTGTTACACATTTTTGTGAACAAATTTGTGTGACCTAAGACTTCATATCTCTTGGATAAGTATGAACTATTAGGTAATTGCTTGGTCATATGCAAATGTATATTTAACTTTAAAGCTTTCATGCTACAAGCCCATTAACAATGTATTCATGTTTCTCTAGGTCCACACCAAAACTTGATATTAACAGTTTTTTAAATTTTAGACATTATAGTGGTATGTAGTGGTATCTCATCATAATTATAATTTGTACATCTTTGATGGAGCAATCTCTAAATATATATAAATTATACATACTTAATATATATGTTGTATACAATATATGTAAATATTTTAATTAATTTTTTTGGAGTATAGTTGATTTACAATGTTGTGTTAGTTTCTGCTGTACAGCAAAGTGAGTCTGTTATACATATACATATATCCACTCTTTTTAAGTTTCTATTCCCATATAGGTCATTACAGAGTACTGAATACAGTTCCCTGTGCTATACAGTAGGTTCTTATTAGTTATCTATTTTATATGTAATAGTGTGTATATATATATATATATATATATATATAAAATGTAATTAGGCACTTAAAAATAAAAGGAAGACATGCAAATAGCCAATAGGCATATATTCATGGATACATATACTTTACATTTATATATATAACATATCCATAAATATATTTTTGCCATTTTCTCCCATTGGATTGTCTTTTTATTTTTGAAGTGTAAAAATTCTTTCATCTGTATCTAAGTTCTTTGCCAGATATTGATATTGCAAACATTTTCCAAGTTTGATCTTTCCTGTTGATTTTCTTAATTTTGATTTTTATTCAGCAGAAAGTTCCCTTTCCTCTGTGGCTGTCACTGCCTTGTCAGGGTTGGGTTCTGATCCCTAGTCGTTGGAGCAGAGGCCCTCAGGTCTGTTTCTTGGCTGTGTTTCTGATCTGCGGTGTGAGGTCGGGAGGACTGGCGCACCCCCACTGGGATAGAAGCCGTTGAGTATTCCTCCTCTGGAGGTGTCCACCTGTGGGTGTGCTCTGTTTTGTCTCCTTTCCGCCCATTGTGTGGGTTTACAAAGTACACTGCTGTTGGTACTGCTCCCAGTCCCACCTTAACCATGGTTATGGCGGCAACTGGCCCTGGTGACTCAGGCATCATTTTCACCAGGCCACTGGCCCAGATCCACTGAGGTCAGGTCCCAGGACTGCAGTAATTATGTACCTGGACCCACTATGTTTGATACGGAGGCAGCTCAGACTCTGGCCTGGCCAAACCCCAGCATGTATGTGCCCACAAAACCCACAGCTGCTAAAGCCAGACCTGTCTCAGCTGCAGGAGCACTTGTCCATTGGGATGTTCCCAGGTGCTGAATTTAGGAAGCCATCAGAGGAAGTGTAATGCCATGATTTGCACAGCCATGAGGAGAGATTTCAGCTCTTCTTCCTTAGTTGCATGTCCCCTGGAACTCAGCTGTGGTTTCAGCCCCATCTCTGCATGTGGGCCACCCACTGGCGTCTGCTCCCAAGCCTGCTGGAGCACATGAGCTTGTCAGGCAGGAGGATGTAGAAGCGGCAATCAGGGCAGGCAGGCTGCCCAGGTGAGAGGGTGCTGGGTGGCTATGGGATGTACGAGCCTGTCAGGCAGGAGGGAGTCAAGGTGGCAAGCTGGGCAAATGGGCCACCCAAGCAGGAGAGTGCTGAGGTGATGATGGCTGGGGGCCCGTGAGCCACTCTGGCAGGAGCCCTTCCTAGTGCCTGTGGAGGCAGGGGCCAGTGCGTGAGGAGAGAGGCTGCAATGGGGGCCCCGCCCTTTTTGCATCACTCAGCAGTGGCACTTTGCTTCTCTGCTGGTCTGGGCTTCCTCCAGGAGCATTCCTTGTTGTGGAGCTCCTCACTCCTATCCCCTTGAGCTGTCCCCTCACAGCCAACATCATTCCCCTTCCTGGGTCTGCTCTTCAAACCCCACATTCCAACACTCAGCCCCCCGTGTGCACCAGTGGTCCCCAGTGGCTGGGGCATGCAGAGCTGTGGCCAG
The DNA here is from genome assembly GCF_964341445.2 of Mesoplodon mirus. Classification (NCBI taxonomy): domain Eukaryota; kingdom Metazoa; phylum Chordata; class Mammalia; order Artiodactyla; family Ziphiidae; genus Mesoplodon; species Mesoplodon mirus. The sequence goes on along the minus strand of NC_138976.1, from coordinate 202,996,422 downwards.
ACCACTTGTGTAGGCCTCACTCTCTCCTGCGTGCCACAGACTGGTTGCTGCACTGTTCTCTGAGTCACCAAATTTCTCCTTCTGCTGCAGCTTCTCTCCCCGCTGCTTCCCCAGATGCAGGAACCTCTTCTCACTTTCAGCTCCGCCCCCCCGCCCAGGGTCACAGGTCACGTCCCACTTCATCTGCTCTTCCTTTTCCCTTCTTCTTTCTTTCGTCCTACCTGCTTACGTGGGGATCGTTCTTGTCCTTTCAGGTGCCTGAGGTCCTCTGCTAGTGTTTATCAGGTGCTCTGGGAGAATTGTTCCATTTGTATATGTATTCTTGATGCATTTGTGGGGAGATATGAACTCCACATCTTCCTACTCCTCCGTCTTCTTGACTGACTAATCAGCAGTTTGAGTTTTAAAAGGCCACTTTTCCCCTTTTTTAACCTTGGTTTCAGGTTCTACCTAATTTAGCTAATTAGGCTCAGTCTCAGGTCATTGTGGTCTGTATTTACATTTCTGATTTGTACCGATTTGCAAGACAAAGACAGTTGCTTTTAATTCCCCAAAGAACTGGCCTGTCACCTAAATAATATTAAAAGATTGATTTGCCCAACTACGTTTTCTTTAACTTGCTTTTCTGTATCAGTGAGAAGATTTCCAACTAGACTGAAATTTCAGAATTCTATAGTCCAGAACTTTATGGTTTAATTGATCATACCTTCAAAACTTGCATAAGGCATTCAACAAAGACCCTCTTTCTGAGTGCACAGGTTAGACCCAGAGTAAAGTCTCCATTATTTACTTTTATTATCCCTTAAATATTAGCTGTCAGTTTTTACTTTATATTGTATAGGCTCAGGTAATCCCACTGGTTTCCTTTAGTATGTTTAATTAATATTTCTTTCATATGCCATCTTATAATATCAGGCAGGGGAAGAATTCCCCAGTGAAACATGTCTATCCCACACAATATAATTAGGCAAAAGAGAGGTAATTATCTTACACAATGCCCATTTAAACATACCAATTTTAAAAAGACTCTGGGGTCCCCAGAGAGTGGTTGAACCAAGGGACTCAGGCACTTTTGTCAATCTTTTAACTTGATTAATTGGTCTAACTTTTGCCCCAAGTAATTGTTGGTCAGGTATCTCAGTGTAATTTTACGTGTATAAAATTTACATGTAATAAAATATACGTATTTTAAACTGGGGTAAATAGGGCAGACTTGTTTGGGTCTGGCCCTTTAATGTTGATGACAAGTAGGAGATCCCTTTGGCCCATCCAATCTTAGGCAGTATTGTACCCAATCTTTGATTTATCTCATTAATGTCTGTTTTATTTATCCCACTTTAAAATAACCATCTAAAGATTTCTTATTCGTTTAGGAGAAGTCCCTTTAAAATTTCCACCTTGTTGGGAAAAAGTTTTTAGGCTTTTCCTTCAGTTTTTTTCCCTGTTACTTAACCTAATTAACAATAATTATTCTAATGTTTTTATTAGCATCTGTAAGACCCATTTAGGGGAAGCAGAGACCACAAATAAGGTTTCCCAAACCAATTTTTTGGGTTTGTTTGAAACTAAAGGAGTTTTTAGGTTAACCATTATATGACTAATTTCCAGCATTTCCGCCCCCCCATAGGAGCCAATGAAAGAGCTGTTTATAATGAGAGCTCTCTAAAAATTTACCAATTTAGAAGTTTCTCCAATTTGAAGGATCCATCATCTGGCCATAAATGAGGTATACCTTAATAGTGACTCAAACCAATAAGACGCAAGAGGCTTCCCCACAAAAGAGTGTAAAGGATGCTGTCTAAATAAGATCCAGAAAGTTTACTCCCAAAAGTAGTTTAAGAAAGTAATGGTCTTTGTTGTACAGGCTGACACAATGAAGGTTAAGATGGCAAAAAGCCCCTGAGAGTTGTACAGTCAGACAAAAGACTGCTCAGAATCCCAGTCTATTTGACTGGCTGCCAAATGTACACCATATAAGTACTTTTGGATGGTAGTGACCAAGTTCTCAAAACACACACACACACACACACACACACACACACAGAAGAATATCAGAACACTTACATTTCAAAGACACAGGAAGAGAAATGCAAGTTTCCCCTAGAAAGTCTTTTGTTTTTTTGAAGTCAGAATTCTGAAAATATGTTTTTATCGAGCCAGCTTTTTCTAACTTAACTGCATATGCAATAAAAGAGTCCTATCTTAGTCATTTTTAGGGCAAGATTTTCTTTAAGTCCCACGTAAGTAAGCACTTGTAAATGTAAATTTTGTATGGACATAAACCTGGCCAGGATATCCGTTGGAGGCTGGAAATCTGTTGTTCCTTTTTCTTTTGTATTGAAAGCTAAGTTCCCCATTCTGAGTTCAATTTGTGAAGATCACTTTTATTTTGACAAACTCTATTAAAGTAGCCAATTCAAGGAAGACAGGTTAGTCTTCCACCTAATTACCCAGTCCAACTTTTACTCAGTGTCCTTCACCTGAGCAAAGTCTCCCCAGTCTTTCAGCTGAGGATAAACCACACAGTGTCTACACTGAGCAAGATCTTCCCAGTCTCTTTTAAGTGAGGCTAACCCACTTGAGCAAAAGTCTTCCCAGTGTTTTTCTACTGAGGATAAGCTCTCAGTGTTTAAACTGAGTAAAAATCTTCCCAGTGTCTTTCACTGAGGATGGCCCAGGTACTTCTTCTTGAAACCAAGTTTCAAGGATAACCTACTACTCAAGAGAAGAGTTGAACACCACTGCATAAAACTTAGGATCATCAACCAAAACTGGAGATCCAAGAACCAGGAGATACCCACCCAAATTCGTCTGGACTCTCTGAGAAAGCGGACAGGCCCAAGAAGCCTCTGCTGGTGCCAGGACTCTGGATCCTCATAGAGTTCAGGCAAAGAAGAAAAGTCTGCTCTGGGCCCCTTCATTGGTTGCCAAGACTGCTGACTGAAAACTATGCACAACCCAAAAGGAGAATTATGTTTTATTTGGCAGATTTTCTGAGGACTTAAGCCCAGAACACAGCCTGTCAGATCACTCTGAGGAACTACTCAGAAGACCTAAGGGAGGAGTCAACCAAAACCAGGTAGTCAGAACATCAAAAGATTACTATTAATTAAAGAAAACTAGACATCTCAAGTTAAGGACTTTAGCACTTTTCTATGTATGAGAAGATGAAAGAATCTGGGCTCCGTGAAATCATTCCTTTGATGTGCACCTTAACTCTAGAATCAGTACCCTGTTTTTCTCCATCCCGAATCCCCTCAAGGTGCACAGTTGAGGGTTCCTGCTTTGACATCTGACTTGATGACTGCAACATCCTTTGTCTACTGATATGGCAGGGAACATTTTTCATCCACGGGTAAGAAATTGAGGAGAAAATTAACATAATTCAAGGTATAAAACCATTACAATATTAAAAATTCCCAAATGTCAAACAAACATAAGTACCCTTGACCTGTAAAATGGAAGATGCCAAAGAAGGGAAAAAAAAGAAACAATAAAGAAAATGTAGAAAATAAAGCATAAAATAAGATGGCAGAAATCAATAACAGTAGAACAATAATTAAATAAATCAAGGTAAATGTTATCATAAGATTTTTAAATTTCCAAAAAAAAACCCCATCAAACAAAACATATTGAAAATAAAGTAATAGAGAAAATTTAGAGAGCAAATATGAATGCAAAGAAGACCTGTTAGGTAGTTAGTCAGACATTAGCAGCAAGGAGGTGACAGTGGTGAGAAAGACAAGAAGAAGAAATTGAGTCACACGCAGCCATCTGGGGACTCTCCCTTGACTCCACCCAGAACGGGAGAAACTATGGTCTGGTGGTGGGCAGCTTATCCTGATAAAGAGAGGCACAGTAACACAAGGGGACTTCTCCAGGCTGTGCATGCCCAGACCAGACAGGCGTATAACCTATAGTAAATCCAAACTCATTATACCATAATTACAATAAATTACATGTGGTTTTGTCCCTCCCCCCACCCAGTAGGCATTTCTTGGGGATTCAAGGATGAGAGCATGCGCAGCAGAAAACTTGATCCATACCTCAGGACTGTCAATCAAATAATGATCCTTGTCACTCACCCCCGCCTCTCTGCAAAATGCTCCTTAAAAGCGCTCGTAAGGGGCTTCCCTGGTGGCGCAGTGGTTGAGAATCTGCCTGCTAATGCAGGGGACACGGGTTCGAGCCCTGGTCTGGGAGGATCCCACATGCCGCGGAGCAACTAGGCGCGTGAGCCACGACTACTGAGCCTGCGCGTCTGGAGCCTGTGCTCCGCAACAAGAGGCTGCGATAGTGAGAGGCCCGCGCACCGCGATGAAGAGTGGCCCCCGCTTGCCACAACTAGAGAAAGCCCTCACGCAGAAATGAAGACACAACACAGCAAAAATAAATAAATAAATTAATAAAAACTCCTACCCCCAAAATCTTCTTTAAAAAAAAAAAAAGCGCTCGTAAGCCTTTATAGGAATGCTGCTTTCAATTTGCAGAAACAGTACACCCATCCCCCCTGCCATCCCGAGAGTGTACCTTTGCTTCGATATACTTTGCTTTGGGCTTGCTTCACTTCGCTGAAATAGCCTGTTCTCAGAAACAGCCTGCTCTTTCTCTCTCCTTCTCTCTCTCCCTCTCTGAGAGTGTACCTATGCTTAAATCAACTTTGCTTTGTGCTTAAGCTTAACCTGGTAGTTTGCGATCCTTTGCTTACTATCATGGAACCAAGATAGCTGGTCCAGGCCTTCCACTGACCTCCTCGGTTGAAGCTATTTTGTTACAAAGCATGTCCACATGGTGACAGACCTAAGTCTAAATTTTGATAAAAGGTTGAATTAAGGTGAGAATATCATATGGGAGGAAAAGACTAGGAAAAATAGTAAATGTAGGAGATATGTTTGTGAAAGTGCACATTCATGGCAATATAGCCAAATAAACTCACATGCCCACGTTCCCACTAAAACTGTATAAAATTATGACCAACAAGCAGAGAATACACATTATTTTAAAGCCCTCATGGGGCATTAAGACATATTTACCATGTGAATCCTTCAGTGAATCTTGTGTTACTGCTAAGGGATGTCATAAGGGAATTTTGTGTAAGACTCAAAGCTCCCTTTCTATATGGTTCAGGCTGGACTTGAAGCTTCAGGGGCCTGGGAGGATGGGGCAGGAAAGTCAAGGCACACTCAGAAAAGAGAATACATCCATAACACACTAGGAATATCTGAAGAGGCTGCTCAAGACCTGGCTCAGCCCCAAGGGTTTGACCCCTAGTCCTACTCTTCACCCTACAGCCCTTTAGGGTCAGGACCTTGGCTCACCCTAACCCATTCCTAGCTTCCGGGTATAGAATGAGTGCACATGTCTGAATGTTAATGTTCTCTCAAAATTTACATGTTGAAATCCTACCTCTTAAGATAGGAGGCGGGGCCGTGCAAAAGTGCTTATGAGCTTTCATGAATGGGATTAGTGCCTTATGAAAGAGACTCCAGAGATATCTCTAGCCTCCTCCCATCATATGAGGATACAGAGAGAAGGCTCCAGCTGTGAACCAGGAAGAGAGCTCTCACTACAAGGTGGCCATACTGGTGACTTGATCTTGGGCTTCCCAGCCTCCAGAACTGTGATAATAAATGTCTGTTGTTTTTAATCTACCCAGTCTATGGTATATTGTTATAGCAGCCCTAATGGATTAAGACCACATATTTCAAAATTTATCTGGAGAGTGGGGACTGTCTTATCATTGTAAACTAAGAAGTTGGGTTCAGACAACATATGAAAGATTTTTTTTAAGTAGAAATGTATGGATTATTGGATTTGAAAGTACTAGATTGGTTAAGGAACATGAGTACGTGTGTGTGTGTGTGTTTGCAGTGTGTCCCAAAAGTTTTTGTGCAGTTTAAAGATTTACTAACTCCAGAATTATAAACACTACAAACTTACAAAAACATCATTTGAAGGTTTAACTGTTACCAGATGCAAGTCTGTGTGCCTGATGCACAGTGAGGCTAAATACTGAAACATCAGAGTTTGAAGCAGAGAAAGGTTTACACAGTGCCATGCAAGAAAACATGTGGCTCATGCCCAGGAAAAACCCCAAGCTCCCTGAAGGCTTTCAGCAAAGCCTTTTTAAAGGCAAGGTGAGGGAGGGGCATGACTAATTGTTGCAAATATCTTGGTGTTGGATCCTTTGTTCTAGAGGCTGGCCAGATGGGTCAGATCCTGGTCAGGTCATGTGTTCCTGTAAACGTCCAACAAAACAATTATTATTCTCTGTTCTGCAACTTTTTATCTCCATGAATGGGCTCTTAAAAGTCAGAGCCTTAGAAATAGTCTATCCTGTATATTTCAGGCTCTAGGCAACATTGTTTTACAAAAAGTGCAGAGCCAGCCTGGATCACAGGGATGGACAGAGTTAGCTCAGGCAACAAAGCATAAAGATTAAAGTAAAAAAGAGCTCATGTGGAGGCAGATTTGTTCTTCACTATTACATAACTATTTATAATTCTTTCATACTTATGAATTTTGAAAAATAAATTATTTTAATTTTTGTGTCTAGTTCCCTCTGATAGAAAATGAGGCAAAACATACACTATTCAAAATTCACAAAACTAAATAAGTGTAAAAGAAATTCAAGTTCTATCCCTGGGTTTACACAAGACACATACATGATGTGGGAAAGTTGGAGCTGAGGACAAAGGAAATCCTGAGTAAAAATGTCTGTGAAACAGCCAGTCTTCCAGGGTCAGCTTAAGATGTTCAAGAGTTATCAAGTTGGTGGGCCTCAAGTAAAGGTCTCTAATGGATGAAGGAACCAGGTTCCAGATGGAATGAAGAGAAAATTGGCTAAGGTCTCTCTGACAGGATGAGAGTAGTTGGAAGGAGGGATCTGGAAGCCCCAGGAGGGTGCAGGTGTCTGTGGGTGTGGATGGGAAGGGAAGGAGGGGCAGTGATTCAGCCTATTTCTCTTATTGCCCCTCCCCCACACTCAGGAGCCCTTTGTGACAAGGCCACAGCTCTGTGACGCAGGCCTGGGGTTCTGCCATCAAGTGAACTCCCAGTGCTCTGTTGCCTGAGGGCAGCAATGCAGTTCAGAAAATGGAGAATCTCTTTTCTTTGAAAGACATTGTTTCAATCTGGCTGAGATCCAGCCCAACTTCCTGGGTGATTGATATCATCCTTGGGTTCCTGTGTGGACTGGGGCTCTTCCTAATGTTACTCCACTGCTTCCAGAGTAATCTATTCTTAGCACCACCTAGGAAACATAGAAATATCAGGAAGGTAAGAAACCTTTGGCTTAATCCCAGCAGAGATTCTCTCTTTTTTCTTATTCTTATTTCCACTTTTCTAAACCACGTAGAGAGACTCCTGAGATGGGAACTCTCAGAAAAGTATAGAACATCATCCTTCTAGGGAAAAGCCAGGCCAGAGAGGGGTTAGAGTGGGCATGAGGATTTCTAGCCTAAGATCTTAGACCAGGAGTTCAGGTATGGTAGAGGGCTCCAGGGCAAGTCCCAAATGCAGTGACTAATGGTTAAGGACTGGATTACTAAGAGGTCAATCTCTGCAGGAAGGCTGACCCCTGAGCCCTGGTTCACCAGCCACCTTCCCACAGCGGGTGTCTCAAGTGAGACCTTCCTCTGTGTTGGGGCTGAGCCCCTGAGAGCCTGAGAGAAGAGGCTGGACTAGAGGTCTGGCCTTGGGAAGCAGAATCCTATCTGACAAAGCTCACGTGGGCATTTAGGTCTGAGAATGTGTGTGTTTCTTGATCAGAGGAACAGTGACAGAAGGAATCTATGGTGATTAAAACTTAAAAAATCCTTCTTGGGCTTCCCTGGTGGTGCAGTGGTTGAGAGTCCCCCTGCTAATGCAGGGGACGCAGGTTCGTGCCCCAGTCCGGGATGATCCCATGTGCCACGGAGTGGCTGGGCCTGTGAGCCATGGCCGCTGGGCCTGTGCGTCCAGAGCCTATGCTCCACAATGGGAGAGGCCACAACAGTGAGAGGCCCGAATACCCGCCCCCCCAAAAAAAAAAAAAACCAAAACCTTCTTTGTACTCTTCAAAGAAGAAAAACTGAAAATATTGTTATCCACTTTAAAAATAAGTAAAAGGGGAAAAAAACCCACAGAGTTTTAGTTAAAGTTAGAAAGTCATGTTGTTCATGAACACAGCTTGCCTAGATAGAAGACAGTGAGAGTTCGGTGTTAGCCCCTCACTTTTTCTTATCTCTCAGCATCAAGTAAAGCTGAAGGGGAGGAGCAGGAGTAGGAAGAAAAGTGGATCTTTGAAAGGTAAGCCTTTGCCATTCAGCCCTGCGCGACCCGAGAGTTAGCTTCCATCTCTCCTAGTCCTGAGGGCCCAGCTTCACGGTCTCTGAGGATGCCAGTGGCAGAGCTTATTCCTCAGGAAACAGAGCCTGAGCCTAATTAACAGAGCCTAATGAACGTGGAAGCACTTTGCAAAGGACAAACCCTTTTCAAGTGAGACTTACCATCACTGTCAGGGACATGTGGCCTTGGACACTGATACTTGGGCTCCAGAGTCTAATCCTCCAAAGATTTCCCTTAAAGGGCCATTGCACTCAGCCTCCTGAAAGACTCTTAGGCCTCTGCCTTCACCACCATGACCCAGTCTCCTGATTTCCAGCTTGCAGAGATTGTCTGGAAGAACTGGAGGGGACTCACAACCTGGTTTCACTTCTGCAAAGGTAAAGAATCTTTCCCCTGCTCTCCTGGGTCGTCCTTCCTCCCAGAGCCTCTAATGTGACCCCAGCCCTGGGAGGGGGAGCCATGGGAGGGCGTGGCTAAAGCCCTAGGGTGAAGGAGAGCAGGAGCATTATGAAGTCAGTGTGGGGGCAGAGGAGGGTTCTTGGGCTGCAGGTGCCCACCCCTGCCTGTCCTGTCCAGCCATCCTGGCCCCATCTGCTCTCCTACAGCTGCCTGGGGAGGCTTCCTGGCAAGGGCAACTTTCATCAGCTCTCATGTCAAGACCCTCCTGGTGAGACGTGCAAAGCAGTGCCTGCTGGAGCCTGTGGAAGATACTGCTTGAAGGGTTGGGAACCCTGCATGAACACCTCTTGTAGGGTTTCCTTCCTTGATCCAGACACTCGAGAGGTGCTGGAAGCACATATTATAAGGTTTTGGGTAAAGCACAGGTGGACCCTACCCCTCAAGGTCCTCAAGCCCATAAATCTCTTTAAGTCGAAAAAGTTCCAACCCTCCACCATTCTACAGTTTGCCACTTCCCCTTCAGCCACCTGTGTATCTGGGTCCCACTCAACAGTCAAGTGTGCTGAGTTCCTGGAGAAACCTCCTCAGGCTCATTCAGGAGAGAAGGTGATAAGAGAAGAGTCAGTTCCTACCCTGAAGAGGCCTCTCCTTGTCCCCTCCACTGTGTGTAAGGAAATCCAGAGTGCCCTGGGAGCGATTCCATCTGCTGACTACCATGGGCCCTCAAAGGCTTCTCTGACTGGACAGGAGGGCAGGCCACCTTCTCAGTCCCTCACACTCAGCCTTGTGGGCAGAACCTGGAAGAGTGAGACTGTGGAATGGGTCAAGAGGGACAGCCTAGAGCCAGGTCCAAGTTCAGCAATGGTCAGGAGTGAGCCAAGAGAGGAGAGTGGTGGTCAGGCCTCACGAGACCCCTGCCATAGGGTAACAGTGATGGAGGTGAACTTAGGATCCCAATCTTTGAGAGGTGAAGAGGCCAGGGAGGCTGTGGAGGCCAAGGAGTCTCCTGCTCTTCAACCACAGTCTAGTGTTATCTTGGAAACCAAAGTGTTGACAAAATCCCAAACCACAAATGTACATATGAGGAGTTTAGAGGTGCCAGGGGCCAGTAGAAGTTTCCTACTACCTAGACTGTCTGTTTTCCAACATCCAGGTGAGCCATGCCTTAACATGGAGGTTGCTAGTGAGTTTAACTCCAAAGTAAAGGTACAGTCAGACAACCAGCTTCAGGACTTTCCCAAACACAGGTTCCTTGCTGCAGACAACTTGGCTTCTCAGGTGCCTCAGTGCCATCCCCAGAGAGTCCCCACCAGAGACAGGTTAGCTTCCCAGGAGCCAAGTGGCCTTATGGAAGCCCAAAGGAGCCACCTAGGGCAGCAGGAGCCCAAAACTTCAAAACTCCAAGACTCATGCAAGAGCCAGAGCAAGATGATTGCCCCTACTTACAAAAGAGAGGACTGTAGGAGGCATAAACCAGGAGAGCATGAAGAAAGGTTTAAAGAATTAGGGACCTCTCAAGCTGGAAGTATGAGCCGCCCTGCCCAGGTCAGGGGAATAACAGACTCTATTGGGAGCAGATGTCTCAAGCTCATGCCAGAGAAGAAACATAACCCTCCAGAAAGCCTCTTCAGAAAAAGGATGAGGCTATTTTTAAAGTGGATTTTCCCCAAGAAAAATGTCAATGGTCGAGATGCTCTGCCAAAAAAAAAAAAAAGCCCATATCAGACACTGCCCAGAGTCACGGATCAGTCAAAAGCAGATCAACCTTGAAGAGTGAGACTGCTGAGGGTCGGGCACGCATGACAGCTGTTGGACAGATCCCAGAAGAAAAAAGAGCAATTCACCATGGACTTCATGCCACAAAGTTAAATGAACACAAAATGGAATTCCAAGTCCCAGTGTGATTCTGTGGGTGTTTCTGCTACCATAGGCTTACCTCCTACCCAGAGCAAGGGAGAATGATGGGTTATATAGCCTGCGGTCACAAAGCCACCTCCAAGGGCCAGAGTTGTTCTATCAGGGAAAGGGAAGTCAGACACCAACATAGTTTGAAAAGTGTAAGGTTCGACGATGAGCAGCTGGGCCTAAGGTGCCTCCCATCCTTGCCCCCCAAGAAGAGTTTGTTTCCAGTTAGTACCTGCCAGTATGGACCAAAGATTCCAGGTGTCCCAGCTCGCCATCAACACTGTCCAAGGCATTGTCATCTTTGGGGAGGTGTCTTGTCTGGTCAACAGTAAAATCCTTCTTTAGTCTTCCCTTTAGTAGGAAAACATGTCTCCAAGTAAAAATTCAGTCCATGTAGAGAAAATGATTTTCTCATTAGCACATCCAAGATATTTAATGTTCCCCAATACATATATATATATATATATATACATATATATATATTTTTTGCTAATAAAAGCATAGTGTAATGGCTGCTGTCTGTGCTGTGCACTTTGTCTTCTAGAAGGGAGGGGCATGGAGGGAGGTGGACAGTAGCATCACAAGCTTGCTCCTTGTCTCGTGTCCCTTCATTGCACCTTATGATACTGTCATTACACAAACCAAAATTACTCTAACAATGAGATGGGAAAAACCTATGAAACCCACACCCAAGGACCTGGTTCAACCAGTCTTTCTCCTTCTTCTATGCTACTTTGAACTTTATGCAACTGTAGTGGATAGGTTTACACGATAGGGCCGGACATTCCAATTCAGGCTCCAGGAAGTGCCAGAGCCAAGTGGATGGAAGTTTGGGGGGAATAGAGTATGGGCTCTGAGTTCAGAAACGGGAGAAATCTTGCCCCTGGATCTCTTGGTAGGGAATATACAACATCTGCTCTTAAGAGTTCCTTCTCTCTCTGATGAAGGCTGGGATTGAGATATGCCCTATGAACCCCTTTTTGCTTAGGCATAATAAAATGTACAGCATCACCCTCCCCCACCTCTGTTTTTCCTAGACTTTAGAGCAGCAGCAAGGATGGCATTTCCAGCTCTGTGTGTGTAGGTGGGGGGAGTATCAGGGAGGCTGCTGAGGGCTATGTTGAGTCCAGTCCCATATAAATGAATGGCTATGTTCATGGGTCACCTACCTTCCACTCTATGTTAACCCCAGAGAAGGAGTTTTGGATGAATGGAATAGGGGTGTGACTGTGGGTAGTAACTATCTGATGGTCAAACACTGTGAATTTAGGGTGGGATGTAGGTGTAGAAAAATCACTGGATCCAAGGAAGGAGGCAAAGTGGTACCAGATTCCCATAAATGTGCCGTTGCGAAAGAGCAGCCGCCTGACATACAACCACCATCTAAAGGCCTAAAGGGGAGGAAAAGTTAAGGGTCCAGTAGCTCATCATGGCCCCACCCCAGGGTCTCTACCCTATTCCAACTCTAAGATCACAGACCTAGAGAAACCACCTTTAGGTCAAAACAGAAGGTCAAACTTATAGAAGTAAAGCAAATCAGGGAAGGTTAATCTCTTAATACTATATTTAATAAGCTTACACATCATCACCTCTTGACTTTAAGGAAGGATAACTTAACAATAGGTGTAAAAGCCAGGACTAGGGAACTTGGGATGTGACTCCTAGTCTGGTGACCTTCACATAAACATATGGCCCAAGGACTGCTCCAGGGGAGAGGTGGGGACTGGCCTGTGATTGTGTAGTAAGCCTTGCCTGTCTCCCAGTCCTTGATCACCCCAGAGCCTGGCAGGTGAAGAAGCAATCAGACAGGATTTGTGGTGGTGTGGAGATGACCTGTGCAAAGTGGATGGGGCAGGGTGCAATCCAGGGGTGTTCCACTGATCTGCTTCTAGCACAGCTTTTCTTGTCTCCTGACCCCCATCCATATGGAAAAGCAGGGAGACGAGGAAGAATTTCTCTAGAGTGATTTGGTGCTTCCTGCCATGTGCAAGGCGCATGGTGGACACAGCTCCAGGTGGTGTGTTTCTCATTGTGGAGATTTCTGTTCCAGCTGATGCCCCTGATCCAGATGACAACAGAAATGGACCCCATCCCCCATCCCTGTCAGGCCCCTCAACACGTGGAAATGCTGTGACCTGGGGTGGAGGGGGCAGAGTGAGCACAGGACTGCTCACACCCCTTGTTTCTCCCTGGAGCCAGGCCCTACCTCTGGGCCCCAATTCCCAAGGCAGCCTCCAGAATAGGCAGAGCAGTGAGAGTGGAGCCAGGACTTGTGGGAGGGGTCGGTACCCAGAGGAAAGAGATGACAGGGCTGGGACCTGAGCCTGGCTGCTGCTGGGTGCTCTCAGGGGCACCCAGAAGTGAGTTCTGGGAATATGGGGAAGCTGGACTTGGACCCCCCTGGCTCCTGCTGGGAGAGTGCCACAGACAGGTGATGCTGATGGAACAGCAAGAAAACAGAAAGAAGCAAGACCCTTTGCCCTTCTCTTGCTGCTCCGTCTTCCATAAGGTACAGTAAGACAATAAATTGAGAGACCAAAAGAAAAAAGAAATGGAGAGACCCAGAGACAATACACAAAGACTTCACAGACACACCTCCCAAGAGAGACTTCTCACGCAAACACCTTTCTCAGAGATCACATAGTGAGACCTCACACAGGGACCTCATGTTGCTTCACAGACCCTCAGACAGCAATCTAGCACAGATTTAACAGATTTCCCAGAGATACCTTCCAAAGGGACCTCATACAGAGACTTCACACAGAGATCTCACCCAGAGACATCACACAGAGATTTGGCACAAAGGCCTCACAGAGACCTCACATCTATTCTTCAGTATCCATTGACAAGTCTTTCTTAGTGAATATGAAACCACTTAGCAAACTGGCAGCATGATAAATATATTATCAGTTGTGCCCCTCTGAGATCCACCAGACACTCATTGTCAGCATTACTCTAAATGGGGAAATGTTTGAGAAGTTTTGTTCTTTTGTAATGTCACTGCCTCTGAACAAAAGAATTATACATTCCAAATGTAGATTTTCAAATTTCATTCTTAGGTGTTCATTAGCTTGAAAATCACATATTACATTATTTTATTTTTATTTATTTTAGAAGAATGAAGAAAATAATGTTTATTTCTTAGAAATGCATGTAGTACTCTATTTTTTTATTTTAAGATTTTTAGTGGAGTATAGTTGAGTTACAAATTTGTGTTAGTTTCAGGTGTACAGCAAAGGGAGCCAGGTATACATATACATATGTCCACTTTTTTTAAAGATTCTTTTCCCATAGAGGCCATTACAGAGTATTGAGTAGAGCTCCCCGTGCTATACAGTAGGTTATTATTATCTATTTTGTATATAGTCGTGTGTATATGTCAATCCCAATCTCCCAATTTATCCTTCCCCCCTTATCTCCTGGTAACCATAAGTTTTCATTTGTACCCTTTTTTAGGAGAATCACAAATTTAAGCACAACTAAAACACTGTCAGTCTCCAGTGAGAGAAAATATTTGTCCAGTTTTAGTTATCATCCAGTCAAATGGTATCTGGCACATTTTTTACTTTATTGAGGACAAAACTTAAACTTGAGATGGCTTACTTGTTTTCTTTGGGAACATAAGAAAAACCTGCAACAAAGGTACTCTAGGAATGAAATAAACCAAGAAAGAAGCATCAGGACTCACATTCATTTCCCAGAGGGCTGTGTAACTAGCACATTATTTTGCACATAATAGCTTGCATTAGGTTTGTGAGGTTTGCTTTATTTTTGAACAGGCCAATAATCATGTGAGGATTTTTCACAAGTCAAATTTCTGGTTTTAAATTTTACATTCTGGCAAAATTATGCTTCTGAATATTATTTTATTTCTTAAAATGTGGTAATGCCCTAAAATGATATTACACAATCATAACGTTCAGCTAACATACTTAAAAAGATGGGCTATTAAGGATTCATTCTTAAATAATTCTATGAAATGCACATTTTGAAGACATGCAGTTAGGATCCATTTTATATTCATTATAGGGTTAACACATGGCTTTAAAAATTTTTGAAAGATTATAAAATATATGACTTAGCCTATGCTTGACATTCTACATGTTACCTCATAAAATTACTGAGGGAAGGATATCTTAATATCTGAATTGAAGGTAGTGTACATTTAATCTACATTTGGCTTATAACAATGACTAATGAAAGGCTTTCATTTATTATATATCTCACACTTTCCAAAGGGTACACTTCTAAAAGACTACTGATTTCTCACTGCTAATAAGCAACCTATTGTCCTTGCCTTGGTAAAATCTATTTTAATGACAGCTGGTTGTCTCCCAGATTATCCATTGGTATTACAGCGTCACGGTCTTTTAAGAGGAGCAGGGCTGACACGAGGACTCTTTGGGCTTATTTCTACAAGAAATTTAGTTTTTCTATTCTCCTAATTAAAAAATGTATAATTATTAATTTTTCACTTTACTCCCTTATGTCGTTGAAGCAGAAAACAATGGACTATGGTCATGTATGTCATCTAATACTCTATCAGATCACATTTTTTTAAATAGTGCAGCTTACTCAGGTAAGTTTACTGATCAGAACAAAATGGAATCAATTAGGAAAAAGTTCATACAGGAAAATATCCTTTTCAAAGTTGACTATTTTAACACAGTTAAATAAGCGATTATTTTTTAATCCTTTGAGTTAAAATTGTTCAGGGTGGCCAAGAAAGTCTGGAAACATGAAAAATGTCCATAAAAGCACTTTATTACTATAATACGTTGAATGTGTTGCTCCTCATTATTAATTCACAGTTCATTAAGCTGGGCAAAATTACAATGAACAATGTGCATTAAAGCAAAATTCCCATCAATCATTTTCCATCTGTCATACATTCTGTCAGATGATTTGTGTGTCTAATTTTCATGGAAAAACTTGTACCTTTACTCCAGAATAAGAACTCAAGGGGGATCAATCTATTAAAAAGATATTAATATTCCCAGACTCTGTGGCCTTCAGTATTTTCTTTTTAAGAAGATTCACCTAGTGCAAATCTTATAAATATTTTTACCATTTAATATGCCCAGACAAAATGGATACAAAAATTAGATAAAAGAGAAAACAACAAAAACAGATCCCCTTTGTTTTCAAACCATTTGATGTTTACATCAAAATATTTTGTTGAAAATGAAGTGATTTTTAATCTATAGTTAAAAGACACTACAATGATATTTAGAACATATTACAGATCTGGATTTTTACAAATAGATTTTTATTTAAAAGAGGTCTCACACTGATATCAAGAAACCAGGCACTCTAGAACAAAATGTGGAGAGATGGCAATTATGCGATGACTTCTTAATACTCCAAGGGAAAAAGATTTTTTCCAAAGTAGTCCATCTACAATAGTAACCCTTAAGATCTACTCCCCTTGATAGGTGTCAATATTATTTTCTCTTTTATACACATTTACTTTATAATTAACTCCTACAGGAGGACATTTCTGGAAATGTTCCCAGATATCTACAGCCACACTTTCTGTCATGATCACACCATGGAAAAAGTAGGGAACCTCCAGATCCTGATGATCCAGGGGTTTCATAATTACCCCTTTGAGGTCAGTCAGAATCATAATCATTCCCAGAACAGGGTCGGTCTTTACATTTGTGCCCCTAGACATGCAGATTGTAACACTACCCACCCAAAGGCAAGTTGTCTTCCTTACTCAGGTTTGCAGGGGCACCACTCACTGTGGTAGCTAGAAGAGTCCGTTGCCCCCAGCCCGGACCTGCATTCTCTACTCTCCACAGACACATCGTACTACAGATATACCATTGGTGCTGATGAAACTTCCAGAAAGCTATAAAATAATGCATGCCAGGCACGGTAGATGAGGATTTAGAAAATGCTAACATCTTCTCTAGGAAATAAAGGTGACATACCTATGTGGCTTTAAGCATTTTTGTGCATTAGCTGGCCCCCTGGATCTGGGAAAAAGCATCTGATTTTAAAGTTTCTCAGCCTCATTCTCTGCAATGAAATCTGAAGCTCTTCCTTCCTTCTCTGAGTCCAGAAGCTGGAATTGATACAGTCTGCTCTCTGTGATTTGTCTCTACCATTTGTTTCCAGTGACCACTTCAACTCAGATATCTCTCAATTCAGGGATCACTCCTAAACTTCAGGACGAAGGTCACTGCCCTTTTAATTGCCACCACAATTTTATGCTAGTAACCATTTACAGTGTCAATAAATTTATTTTGTAGAATGTGCCCCCTGGACTCCACCTGCTAAATCTGTTTTGTGGGCAAATCATTTGTTACTTAGCTAAACAAATTTTATAAAATCATATTTCATACAATTGTATTTTATAAAATGTTACTTTCTTATTTTATAAAATTGGTAAATCCAGGGATTTAGGCCCTAATTCTTATTTATAAAAATGTTGGTACTCATTTTGCCAATTTTTCTCTTTTTACATATATCAGAAAATACGTTAAGAACTCAACAGTGAAGATACCACTATTTTTATTTTTTCTCACTTTTTGTACTTAACTTTTATAACAAACCTTTATTATTGCACAGGAAACAAGAAAGTTTGTTCCTTGGAAAACATCAGTCCTAAGAACGTACTAAGTTAAAGCTTAGCATGTTAGATCTGCGAGTAGCCTTGTCTTTTTTTTTTTTTTTTCTTTTTTCGGTATGCAGGCCTCTCACTGTTGTGGCCTCTCCCGTTGCAGAGCACAGGCTCCGGACACGCTGGCTCAGCGGTCATGGCTCACGGGTCCAGCCACTCCACGGCATGTGGGATATTCCTGGACCGGGGCACGAACCCGTGTCCCCTGCATTGGCAGGCGGACTCTCAACCACTTCACCACCAGGGAAGCCCAACCTTGTCTTTTTTTTAATGATGCTTTTTTCTGAATTGGGAAAAAAAAATGCCTGAAGGCTTATGAACAGAAGCAAATTGAGAATTAAAATCCAAATCATTCCAATGAAGTTTGTCAGAACAGTTTGTGTGTGGAGAGGACAGCTTCTAGGCACTTCAGAGAAACCAGCAGGACAGAATTGAGAATAGCCAGCACCTTACAGGGCTTCTCACAGAAATGCTTTAATGCAAAGAGGTGACTAGATTTCACAGGGAGACCAGGGAGAGGATGCAGAGATAATTAAATTACATTCAAGCACCTGTTTACCTGGGAGGTAAGTTCCTTCATATTGTGGTCAGATGCTGTTTAGGGGGACACTGGTGCAGGGGAGGTGTTGGGAGGATGAACTCTTTTCTGAGTGATTTTGCAAGTGTGAAAATTCATCCAACAGAGATGTTAGAAAAATTTGCTCCTAGTAGCGAGCGTCCAACATGATATTTTGGGGCAAAAATGTGCATTTGGAAGAATTTTTCACAAAAGAGCAGTGATGGGAGGAAAAGATTCATATGGGCCAGGCTAGTAATATTCTTCCTTCACAATTTCCTTGTGGGTTCCTGAGGCCTGTTGTGACTGCTTGGAAACATGGTCCCCAACCAATGTCCTTCTTTGTCATACTCAGGGTAACCCAGGAAGTTGCTTGTCTGAAGCGGAAAAGGTTCTCCCTTCCACTCATGTCCTCTTGCTGATCAGATGAACACATGGCATCATCTACAGCTGAGAGGTGTTTGTTAACTACCTTTGTTTCATAGGAAACAACTCATATATACTCTACAGTAATGTTTATCACTGTCTTTTATAATCTCAAGGTAAGAAGTAATCAGTGTTAAAATCATTCTACTGGAATAACAAAGCACATGATTTTTTTTTCCCTAATAGTGATTGTATTTGTTTGCTAGGGCTGCCATAACAAAATACCACACTGGCTACTAGGTGGCTTAAACAACAAAAATATATTTTCTCATAGCTCTATAGGCTAGAAGTCCAAGATCAAAGTATCAAGTTTAGTTTCTTTGAGGTCTCTCTTCTTTGATGGCTACCTTCTCGCTGTGTCCTCACATGGTTGCCCCTCAGTCTGTGCATGTCTGTGTTCTAGTATTCCCCCCTTATAAAGATACAAGTCATATTGGATTAGAGTCCATCCATATGATCATTTTACCTTAATTTTCTCTTCCAAAGCAGTATTTCCAAGTAGAAGTTAAGCTTACTGTACAAGCAATCAGGTATTGAATAAGAGACATTGCTATGGAGACAAAAAAACTATGGTTAATAATGGAGGCAAATTTCATATCAGTTTTTGAGTTCTGAGGGTAGACAGTTGAGAAGATCTCTAAATGTCAGGGTTAAAGCATCTTTTGTAGTTTGAATGTCCATCAGATGTTCAGGTAAACTTTCTGAGTGGTCCATAGGGCAACAGGAATGAAGAAGACTGTCTAAACATGAGCTGCTGTGGAGATTTCTCTGAAGTTTAAATTAAGATATCTACCTTCAGTATGCAGAACTTCAGAAAAAAAGGCAGTTTTAGTTTCAATGATTCCAAGTTAAAAGGGTGGGAGAAAATTTGGAAACACTAGTTTGGAGAGTTGTAGTCAGGTAGTGCAGGAAACCAGAAAAATTCAGGAAACAGTCCAGTTTTCAGGTAATTAACAAAACTTCAAGGAAAATTAATAGCACTAGAATCTAATATCCACAATACGTATTTTGGTTTCTATCGAAAGATATTTTTTCTCTCTAAAATTACCCTCATTTCTATCAAAGATAACCAAATTAAGACAAATTTGTTTGCAAAATAAGTCTAGATTCAATAAACTTGGTCTTATTTATATAAGTATAGCAAGGATTGTGACTGACCATATAGGCTTATTTTTTATTTTTATTTTTTTGCTTTTATTAAGAGAATTTATTGCCTCTCTCTCCTCCCAATAGCTCAAACATGAAGAAGCAACATCAGAGGAAGACAGACAGAAAATGGCTCTTTGAGTTTGTCCTTCTTGGCATTGGTGAAGGAAGAGGCAGCTTTCTCAAAGTTTTTATCTGCTTAATAGGATGTAGTGGAGAAAGGGAACAAGGAAAGTCAGAGGATAAGTGAACAGGCTCTGCACCTACCAAGGATGTGTTATCCTCCTAATCGTCCCAGTAGGAATATTCCATTCATGTTCTTTGATCTGATCCTTGCATTGGAAGACACTTCTTTTGTTAATCTCTTTTTTTAATTTAATTTTTATTTTATATTGAAGTATAGTTGATTTACAATGTTGAATTAGTTTCAGGTGTACAGCAAAATGATTCAGTTATACATATACATATATCCAGTCTTTTTCAGATTCTTTTGCCATATAGGTTATTACAGAATAGTGAGTAGAGTTCCCTTTGCTATACAGTAGGGTCTTGTTGATTATCTATTTTATATATAGTAGTGTGTATATGTGAATCCAAACTCCTAATTTATCCCTCCCCATACCTTTTCCCTTTAGTAACCAGAAGTTTGGTTTTTAAGTCTGTGAGTCTGATTCTCTTTTGTAATTAAGTTCATTTTTATCATTTTTTCAGATTCCACAGATAAGTGATATCATATGATATTTGTCTTTCTCTGAATTACTTCACTTAGTATGATAATCTCTACGTCAATTCATGTTACTGCAAATGGCATTATTTCATTCATTTTTATGGCTGAGTAATATTCCATTGTATATATGTACCACATCTTCTTTATCCATTCATCTGTCAATGGACATTTAAATTGCTTTCATATCCTGGTTATTGTGAATAGTGCTGCACTGAACACTGGGGTGCATGTCTCTTTTGGAAGTATAATTTTCTCCAGATACATGCCTAAGAGTAGGATTGCTGGATCATATGGTACTTCTATTTTTAGTTTTTTAAGGAATCCCATAATATTCTCCATAGTGGTTGAACCAATTTACATTCCCACCAACAGTGCAGGAGGACTCCTTTTCTCCACACCCTCTCCAACATTTTGGTAGTCTACAGTTTGTAGACGTTTTGATTACGGTTACTCTGACTGGTGTGAGGTGATACCTCATTGTAGTTTTGATTTGCATTTCTCTAATAATTAGCGATGTTGAACAGATTTTCATGTGCTTTTTGCCCATCAGTATGTCTTCTTTGGAGAAAAGTCTATTTAGATCTTCTGTCCATTTTTTGATTGGGTTGTTTGCTTTTTTGATATTGAGCTGCATGAGCTATTTGTGTACTTTGGAGATTATTCCATTGTCAGTCTCATCATTTACAAGTATTTTCTCCCATTCTGTAGGTTGTCTTTTTGTTTTGTTTATGGTTTCCTTTGCTATGCAAAAGCTTTTGAGTTTGAATAGGTCCCATTTGTTTATTTTAGTTTTTGTTTTCTTTCCTCTAGGAGGTGGATCCAAAAAGATATTGCTGCTGTGAAAGAGTGTTCTGCCTGGATTTTCCTCTAAGAGTTTTATAATATCCAGTCTTACATTTAGGTCTTTAATGCATTTTGAGTTTATTTTTGTCTGTGGTGTTAGAAAATTGTTCTAATTTCATTTTTTTACATGTAGCTGTCCAGTTTTCCCTGCACCACTTATTGAAGAGACTGTCCTTTCTCCATTGTATATTCCTGCCTCCTTTGTCATAGATTATTTGACCCTAGTTTTGTGGGTTTATTTCTGGACTTTCTATTCTGTTCCATTGATCTATATTTCTGTTTTTGTGCAAGTACCATACTGATTACTGTAGCTTTGTAATATAGTCTGAAGACAGTGAGCCTGATTCCTCCAGCTCCATTTTGCTTTCATAGTATGCTTTGGCTATTTGGGGGTTTGTGTTTCTATACACATTTTAAAATTTTCTGTTCTAGTTCTGTGAAAAATGCCATTGGTGGGGGATACCCTGGCAGTCCATTGGTTGGGACTTCACCTTCCAATGAGGAGGATGCAGGTTCGATCCCTGGTCAGGGAGTTGGGATCCCACATACCATGCAACCAAAAAAACACACAAAAAAACAAAAACAAAAACATAAAACAGAAGCAATATTGTAACAAATTCAATAAAGACTTTAAAAATGGTCCACATGAAAAAAATCTAAAAAAAAAAATTCCAGTGGTAATTTAATAGGGATTGCATTGAATCTGTAGATTGCCTTAAGTAGTATAGTCATTTTGACAGTATTGATTCTTGCAATCCAAGCACATGGTATATTTCTCCATCTGTTTGTGTCACTTTTGATTTCTTTCATCAGCATCTTAGAGTTTTCAGAGTACAGGTCTTTTGTCTCCTTAGGTAGATTTATTTATAGGTATTTTTTCTTTTTAATGTGATGGTAAATGGGATTCCTTCCATAATTTCTCTTTCTGATCTTTTGTTTTTAGTGTATAGGAATGAAAGAGATTTCTGTGTATTAATTTTGTATTCTGTGACTTTACTGAATTCATTGATGTGGTGTATCACACTGATTGATATGTGGATAGTGAAATAGTGAAAAAGCCTTGCATCCTTGGGATAAATCCCACTTGATCATGGTGTCTGAGGCTTTTAATGCGTTGTTGGATTCACTTTGCTAGTATTTTGTAAATGAGTTTTCAGTCTATATTCATCAGTGATATTGACTTATTTTTTCCTTTTTTGTTGTACCTTTGTTTGGTTTTGGTATCAGGGTGATTATGGCCTCATAGGATGAGTTTGGGAATGTTTCTTCTTCTGAAATTTTATGGAATAGTTTCAGAAGAACAGGTGTTTAGTGTTCTCTAAATGCTTGATAGAATTCACCTGTGAAGCTATCTGATCTTGGACTTTTGTTTGTTGGGAGCTTCTTTTTTTAAAATAAATTTTAATAAAATTTAAAAATAAATTTATTTATTTATTTTATTTTTGCCTGCATTGGGTGTTTGTTGTTGTATGTAGGCTTTCTTTTTTTACTTGTGGCAAGCAGGGGCTACTCTTCATTGTGGTGCCTGGGCTACTCATTGTGGTGGCTTCTCTTGTTGCAGAGCATGGGATCTAGGCACGTGAGCTTCAGTAGTTGTGGCATGCAGGCTCAGCAGCTGTGGTTCGTGGGCTCTAGAGAGCAGGCTTAGTAGTTGTGACCCACGGGCTTAGTTGCTCTGTGACATGTGGGATCTTCCTGGACCAGGGTTCGAACCCGTGTCCCCTGCCTTGGCAGGTGGTTTCTTAACAACTGCGCCACCAGGGATGTCCTGTTGGAGTTTCTTAATCACAGTTTCAATTTCAGGACTTGTGATTTTTCTGTTCATATTTTCTATTTCTTCCTGGTTCAGTCTTCGAAGGTTGTACCTTTCTAAGAATTTGTCCATTTCTTCTAGGTTGTGCATTTTACAGGCATATAATTTCTGGTAGTAGTCTCTTATGAGCTTTTGTATTTCTGTGGTGTCCATTGTAACTTCTTTTGTATTTCTAATTTTATCGTTTGAGCTCTCCCCATTTTTTTCTTGATGATGCTGGCTAATGGTTTATCAATTTTGTTTATCTTTTTAAAGAACCAGCTTCTAGTTTCATTGATCTTTCCTACTGTTTTCTTTGTCTCTCATTTATTTCTGCTCTGATCTATATGATTTCTTTCCTTCTAATAAATTTGGGTTTTGTTTGTTCTCCTTTCTCTAGTTGCTTTACGTATAACGTTAGGCTGTTTATTTGAGATTTTTCTTGTTTCCTGAGGTAAGATTTTATCACTATAAACTTCCCTCTTAGAAATGCTTCTGCTGCATCCCATAGGTTTTGGATCTTCGTGTTTTTGTTTTCATTCGTAGGTATTTTTTAATTTTTGCTTTGATTTCTTCAGTGATACATTGGTTGCTTATAGCATATTGTTTAGCCTCCATGTATTTGTGTTTTTTACAGTTTTTTTTCTTGTAGTTGATTTCTAATCTCATAGCATTGTGTTTAGAATAGGTGCTTCATATGATTTCAATTTTCTTAAATTTACCAAGGCTCACTTTGTGGCGCAGTGTGTGATCTATCCTGGAGAATGTTTCGTGTGCACTTGAGGAGAATGTGTATTCTGTTGCTTTCAGATGGAATGCTCTATAAATATCAATTAAGTCCTTCTGGTCTAATGTATCATTCAAGGCCTGTGTTTTCATATTGATTTTGTCTGGATGATCTGTGCATTGATGAAAGTGGGGTGTTAACATCCCACAATACTATTGTGTTACTGTCAATTTCTCCTTTTATGGCTATTAGCATTTGCCTTATATATTGAGGCGTTCCTATGTTGGGTGAATATATATTTACAATTGTTGTATCTTCTTCTTGGATTGATTCCTTGATCATTATGCAGTGTCCTTCTTGGTCCTTGTTACAGTCTTTATTTTAGAGTCTATTTTGTCTGAAATGACTATTGCTACTCTGGCTTTCCTTTGATTTCCATTTGTATGGAATACCTTTCTTTTACCCTCTCACTTTCAGTCTGTGTGGGTGTCTAGATCTAAAGTGAGTTTCTAGTAGGCAGCATATATATGGTTCTTGCTTTTGTATCTGTTCAGCCAGTCTATGTCTTCTGGTTGGAGCATTTAGTCTATTTACTTTTAATGTAATTATCAATATGTATGTTCTTATTGTCATTTTGTTCATTGTTTTGGGTTTGTTTTTGTAGCTCTTTTTTCTTCCCTTCCTCTTTTGTTCTCTTCCCTTGTGGTTTGATGACCATCTTTAGTGTTGCATTTGGGTTGCTTTTTCTTTGTGTATCTATTGTAGATTTCTGGTTTGCATTTCCCATGAGGTTTTGATATAGCAGAGTGTATATATATATATATATATATATATATATATATATATATATATATATGAAAAGTTGCTTTAAGTTGCTGGTCTCTTAATTTCAAATGCATTTCCAATATCCTGCATTTGTACTCTCCTCTTCTCATGATTGCTTGTTTTGATATCATACTTGTGAGTGGATGATTTCCTACCTTTACTGTATGTTTGCCTTTAATGGTGAGCTTTCCCATTCATAATTTTCTTTTTTTCTAGTTGTGGCATTTTCTTTTTCATCTAGAGAAGTTCCTTTAGCATTTGTTGTAAAGATGGTTTGATGGTGCTGAATTCTCTTAGCTTTTGTTTGTCTATAAAGCTTTTGATTTCTCTGTCAGGTCTGAATAAGAGCCTTGCTGGGTAGAGTATTTTTGGTCGTAGGTTTTTGCCTTTCATCACTGTAAATATATTGGGCCACTCCCTTCTGGCCTGCAGAGTTTCTGCTGAAAAAAATCAGCTGATAACCTTACTGGGGTTTCCTTGTATGTTATTTGTTGTTTTTCTCTTGTTGCTTTTAATGTTTTCTTTGTCTTTCATTTTTGTCCATTTGATTCATGTGTGTTGGCATGTTCCTCTTTGGGTTTGTCCTGTATTTGACTCTCTGTGCTTCCTTGACTTGAGTGAAGGTTCCTTTTCCATGTTAGGGAAGTTTTTGGCTATTATCTCTTCAAATATTTTTTCAGCCCCTCTGTCTCTCTCTTCTCCTTCTGGGACACCAATAATGTGAATGTTGGCACATTTAATGTTGTCCCAGAGGTCTCTTAGACTGTCCTCATTTGTTTTCATTGTTTTTCTTTATTCGGTTCCAAAGCAGTGATTCTCACAAATCTGTCTACCAGCTCACTTATTTATTCTTCTGCCTCATTTATTCTGCTATTGATTACTTGTAGAGTATTTTTCATTTCAGTTATTGTTTGTCTCTCTTTGTTTTTTAAAACTTCAAGCTCTTTGTTAAAAATTTCATCTATGTTCTTGGTCTGTGCCTCCATTCTTTTTCCAGTTACTTGTATCATCTTTACTATCATTACTCTGAATTCTTTTTTCAGGAAGATTGCCTATCTCCACTTCACTTAGTTGTTCTTCTGGAGTTTGATGATGTTCCTTCATCTGGAACACATTTCTCTGCCTTCCGTGTTTGTAGCCTCCTTTCCTCAGGCTGCAGGATCATGGCTCCTCTAACTTCTGGTGCCTGCCCCCTGATGGGTGAGGTTGGTCCAGGAGCTTGTGCAATCTTCCTGGTGGTAGGGACTGGTGCCTGCCCACTGGTGGGTGGAGCTGGGTCTTCTCCCTCTGGTGGGCAGGGCTGTGTCAAGTGGTGTTTAGAGGCGGCTGTGGGATCAGAATAACTTTTGGCAGCCTGTCTGCTCATGGGAGTGTCTGTGTTCCCACCCTGTTGGTTGTTTGCCCTGAGGCATCCCAGAATGGAGACTGCAGGCTATTGGGTGGGGCCAGGTCTCAGTGCCCAAATGGTGACCTCCAGGAGAGCTCACACCAAAAAATATTCCCTGGGTTCTCTGCCACCAGTGTCCTTGCCCCCACAGTGAACCACAGACAACTTCTTCCTCCCCAGGAGACCCTCCAAGACCCTCAGATAGGTCTGGCCCAGGCTTTTATGGAGTTACTGGTTTGCCCTGGGTCCCAGTACACATGAAACCTTGTGTGCACCCTCCAAAAGTGGAGTCTCTTTCCCCCAATCCTGTGGAGCTCCTGCCCTCAAGTCCCACTGGCCTTCAAGATCAAATGCTCTGGAATCTCCTCCTCTCATTGCCATGTCCCCAGGCTGAGGAGCCTCACGTGGGTCTCAGAGCTCTCACTCCTGTGGGAGAACCTCTGTGATATGATGATTATTTTCCACTTTCTGGGTCGCCCACCCAGCAGGTATGAGATTTGATTATATCATGAAAGCACCCCTCCTACCATCTAGTTGTAGTTTCTTCTTTGTCTTTGGATGTAGAGTGTCTTTTTTGTATGTTCAAGTCTTTTTTGTTGATGGTTGTTCAGCAGTTCGTTGTGATTTGGGTGGTTTCATGAGAGGAGGTGAGCTCACGTCCTTCTACTCTGCCATCTTTGTCTCTACCCTCTCTCCTGAATGTCACTGTGAGGAGTTCTGGCTTCTTAAAGTTCAATTTTGATTGAAATTCATGAAGGACTTCAGGCTTTACCTCTGGTCAACCACTATCTCTGCAGAATATCTCCAGGGTTAGAGGGAAATCTCCCATATAGGCTCTTTTAAATCTGCTTTGCTGGAACTTTTTATAAGGAATCTCCAGATTAAACTTTCAATAGTCCCTTGAGGCTAAGAAGCCAAGCCAATCATTTGACATCTATAGATTTGGGTGAATTCTTCTCCTAAATATCCCCCAAATATTCTGAGGTTCTTGCATTTGCCAGGAAGTGACCTTCCTTACTCAGCTAGTAAGGCTGCTGGGAACTCTAAGCAAGGTACCACACTATTTTCCCAAGGGGCTTTATTGGCTCCATGAAGTCAACATTAGTTTCTTAAAGCTGTTTGGTCAAACCTAAGTTTATGTATATCTCTCTCAAATATGACATTCTAGGCAAAACTTTAGTAATATAATCAATGTTTGCAATTATGTGCTATTATAAGGAGAACAGATTCTTATTGAAATTATGCAAATAACTATATTGCCAAGAAAACAAGAATGTTCACTGAAAGCTTCTGAATTCTGGAGGAATCGGGTAGGGAGAAAAAGACAAATGATTCAATTTTGCTCACAAGGGTATAATTTTCCAAACTGCTCTAAGCTTAAGAGAGAAAAATAAATTTTCCTACATTTGGAGAAACAAAACTTAAAAAAAAAAACCAGCAATGTTTCAAATTTAAAAATCATAGGGCTTCCCTGGTGGTGCAGTGGTTGAGAGTCTGCCTGTGATGCAGGGGACACGGGTTCATGCCCCGAGCTGGGAGGATCCCACATGCCATGGAGCGGCTGGGCCTGTGAGCCATGGCCGCTGAGCCTGTGCATTCGGAGCCTGTGCTCCACAACGGGAGAGGCCACAACAGTGAGAGGCCCGCGTACCATAAAAAAAAAATCATAAAATGGGGCTTTCCTGGTGGCACAGTGTTTAAGAATCTGCCTGCCAGTGCAGGGGACATGGGTTCAAACCCTGGTCCAGGAAGATCCCACATGTCGCAGAGCAACTAAGCCCAGGTGCCACAACTTCTGAGCCTGTATTCTAGAGCCCATGAGCCACAACTACTAAAGCCCACGAGCCACAACTACTGAAGCCCATGCACCTAGAGCCCATGATCTACAAGAGAAGCCACTGCAATGAGAAGCCCACGCACCACAACGAAGAGTAGCTGCCATTCGCTGCAACTAGAGAAAGCCCACACACAGCAACAAAGACCCGATGCAGCCAAAAATAAATAAACTAAATCAATTTATTTTTAAAATCATAAAATATTATAACCATCTTCTTCAGTTTACTTAGTCCCATGTAATTAATTCTTGTTTTGTTTGATCTTTTGTTAGAAGTTTTATGAAACCGTCAATTTCTCCATTAGGGTTTTGTAAATCCTTACTCAGTTCAGTGTAATGATTTGAAATTCATCAGAAACTTGTGTTCTAGAATACTTGTTAGATCCTTTTCCATGAATTTCTCTGAACATGAAACACATTTTCAGGAAGCTTTTGTAAAAGCATCTGAGTAAAACCATTGTCTAAGTAATAAAAGACAAATATCCATTACTAAAAATTTGATTCATTCTAATGGAATTGACAAGAAAATTTATCTCTGTGGCACAAAACATTTAAGATAATAACTAGAATTATGACTGATAACATTATACTAGGACATATCCAATTTTAGGAATTTCATATACTTTCCAGAACATTTATATTAATAACATTCACCCTTATGATATAACCTAGAGTTTATGATCATTTATTTAGCAATGCTTCCCACGTAAGTAACATACCAAATAAGCCTAATGAGTTTCATAGCTCTCTTTTCTAATAAGATAAAACAAATCTTTGAGGGTGTTCCAAGGGGCCTCTGGAAAACCTGAACATTATTTCCAGGTCAATAAGACTTCATTTAGAATTTGACTTGGGGGAAAATCTACTTTTTCAAAAATAAAAATGTTTTAAAACACTTTGTCAAATATGATCATATGTCACTGTGAATTAATATTTAGTTATCAATTTAATCAAAGTGACAAAGATTCACATGTAAATACAGATAGTTAAATAGTGTAAAAAGACTTAGCTCTTTTAATGTTGAAAGCACTCAGTTTTTCTTCAAAATTATCAAAGACTCATCAAGACAAAATGTACAATATTTGTTTTGCTAGACAGATTACATTAAATGTAAAAAAAGTGTTTGTTTACAATTTCTCATTAAGAGCAGACCAATAATTAGAAAATTTTGCAAAAAGAGAGAAAAAACAAATTTTAATTTTCTACCAGCTTACTTTGGATATTAAAACTCAATCACTTTATTAAATTCATTCCAATCTTAGACCTGACTACACATAAAATTCCTTTCTAAAGATTCCTTTTTAACAAACCTCTTACAACTTTCTCTGCCCATTTTGATTTGTCCCTTGTTCTCTTTCCCATTTAGTAGTTACCAGCTTTAGGACAAAAATCACTTAACAAAGTTTTTACATGAACAAAAACATCTCCATAGCTTACACTTTTTCTTACCCCAAAACATATTTTAATTTCCTTATAATTCCTAGTAGCTTTAACCACATATATTATTTACAATTCTTAATCCTTTGAAGCTTTAATTTTTCGTAAGAATAAAGTTAAATATTATTAACTGTGTAAGTATTTTGTGGCTTGGCAAACTTATAAATACATTTCATAATTTCTCGAAACATATTCTACTTCATAGTGCAAGCTTTTAATGAAGCACAAGACATGTTTACTAATAGAACCAAACATATTTAGTGTGTAATAAGAGGTCAAAAGTAGGTAAACTTAGACTCGTTCAGAAATTAATATTTCAGTATTTTGTCTTAGTTGGAAATTATTTAGATATTCAATTCATTTAATTTAACTAAGCAAAACTCTAAGGGTACAATTTATCAAAGAAATTTAGAAAACTATTTAAGTTGACATAGCAAAAACAATTATTGCTAAAAAAAGTTTACCTAAAAGAATTCTTATCTTATGTCTATTTAATGAATTTGTCCTTAACAATCACTCAGATTACTCATGACAATTTCATAAGATGTTAAAGTAGTGTTAGCCATCATCTTAAATTATTATTATTATTACTGTTTTCTGAGAAATTTTGTAAAAGAGATAACATGAGCTTATTTGACTTTTAGTAAAACTACCTAGCATAAAGCTCTTATACTTAATGCTGATAACTCTTAAGATATGTCTGTATTAATTAAACCATTAAACCTGAACTAGATTTTACTTACCAAAAATTATCCAAGATCATGTGAATTTGAAAAATATCTGTACTCGTTTTTGTTATATTTTTGAGAATTTTTAGATTGCTTGTTGGAATAAATTAAGTTTACTCACTCAGATAGCTACAGTCTTTTACTAGTTATGGAGAAGACTTTTAAGTCTTCTTGCCCTTTAAGTGTACTTGCCCTTGATAAACAATTTTAAGGAGACTGTGATTTAGAGTTTGAGCAAGAGAGGGTTTTTTTGGTGGTTTTTGTTTAAAAAAAACCCTCTTTCCTTTTTTTTCTTTAAATTTTAGTTTCAGGTTCTAACAATTGAGATAATCTGGGCTCAGTCTCAGGCAATGTGGCTGTGTTTACATTTCAGAGACATGGTAAGATTTATAACTTTAAGGGACAGAGAAAAAAATGTAAATTTTCTTCTGTGAGTTTTGGAGTGTATTTTTCTATTATCATAAGTCTCAGGGTAATTATTATTTTAAAAACTTTTTCTTCTTAAGTACAGAACAATTTTGCTCCAATTATCCTCAACGTTTATAATATCTACAAGAATTTGAGAGGAATAGGTTTCAGGGTTGGTGAAGATAAATGGGCCTTGACTTGTTCCTAAGTTGCATTTTTGGTTTTGTAGAGATTTGGAAGACAAAGATAATTGTTTCTATTAGCTCTTGAATATTGGCTTCCAACTGATCTTTTCCTAATTATTTGTAGGAGGGCCTAAGGAATTGCTGAGGAGATGGGGCAATTTTTAAAATTTTTCTTAAAAAGGGGAATTCACGTTGGATCTTTATTTTAAGTCTAATTTCTGTTATTTCATCTTAATAACGATTCCCTAAGGCTAGCTATTATACATTATTTTCCTTTCAATTTGATCCTTCCATAAATACCAATATGACAGCTGTTTATGATGAGAGCTCTTAAAATGGTAATCTTTTAAATACAGCAAATTTAAAGGATCCATCATCTGGCCATTGAAGAGTAAGACCTTTCATTAATTTCAAATAGTGACTCAAATCAGTAAGGCTTTTTATGGAACGACCCAGAGGTAACTTTTCAGGCTTACTATAAATACTTACCATGGATGAAATAAGCATACTTTCAGATGGGGCGGGCACGGGTGTTATAGCCCCTATAATGTGAAAATTCATTTCCAAGGATAATCTAAGAAAGCAAAGGCCTTCATTGCACAGGCAGTAAGGGTGGTATAATGCAAACTGTGTCCCTGGTCTCTCCTGGGAATTTGAGGCACCTCTGATCCCAAACCTACTAATCTGTGACATCAGGCATATGCTGCTGGAATGGGACTTTTCCAACACTTACAAGGTAATGAAGGTTGAAACAACAAAGGCCCCTTATGGACTGGGTCCCCTTAGGACAAACTCCTCTGACAGCTGGCACAACAAGACTAGAGTGTGCTGTTTATGACTTTGTGTCTCAGAACCCCAGTCAATTCAACTGGTTACCAGATGCACCCCAGTAAATACACCATCCAGATGGTGGAGACCAGAGAGAATATTCTCACTGGACAAAAAGCCAAACTCTCAGGACAGAGAAAAATACAGAAGGAAAAATCTCATCCAGTTTTTATATAGAGGACTGACAGCAACGTTTGTCTTAATAGGCACTGGACTGGAGAGAACTGTTAACTCACCAGTCTGTGAGGCTGTCTCAAACAGAAGGCTTATAGGGCCTATGCCTGTACTCTGCCCTATGGTTCTTTCTTCTTATGAAACATGACTCAGGAGACAGAGACAAAGATAAACAGTGACTATCTCTGGGAGGAAAGGATTAAGAAAAACTGAGATGAGATTACTCCTTTCCAAAAACCAGATTTTCTATGTCACAAGGATCTTGCTCCATAAGTATTTTCTTCTGCTAATCTAAATTTAGAGATAGAGAAAAGGAGACTCTTAAGCACTTTCCCTCCCACCAGACCTTACAGGCCTGGGAAGTTGTGGAGATAAGAAATTTTACCTTCTGCTGGCCTTTGTCATGTGTCCTAGGATCTCTCAGCTGCAGCAGTCTTGTGGTGGGAAGCAGGGTTTAGCCAGCCTCCTGGTTGTCTTGTCAGCTGTTGAGGAGGAAGAAATGTCCCTGCCAACCTTCTTGAGTTAAAGAAGTAACAAGGTTTATACAGCCTTCTTGACCCTGCATTCCCTATCTCTGGTGCTAATGATGTCTTTCTACCTCCTGGTACAGGGAGGGCACCATTTACATGAGATATTAATTTCCTGCTTTCATGGAGACAGATAGGAAGGTCAGTGTGTCTCTCTTGCATCAGTCATTTCTTCAGTAACTTTAATTCAAAGTAATATTCCACTGAGGCATATTTTGGAGCATCCTGCCCTGGGCACCAACAAAGTCAAATGGTTTAGAGAGAAAGCAAGTCCCTTTGTCAGCAGTGACCTGTGCTCATGGTGATTGTTATTCCATCTCCACAATACCGTTGGGCTGGGTGCTCAAGAAACAGAGCTGTGAAAACATGGCTCCTGTCTCTTATAATTTATAGTACCAATGTTTCAAAGAAAAACTTTTATTTAGTGCCTCCTTTGTGTTAGACAATAATGCTGGTATATTTTCAAGATATACAAATAATAGAAAGAGACATGTATGGTACTTGAATTGTAGTGAGACATTAAAAATTTCCCCCCCAAAAAAAATCTTTTTTCTTTATACTTATAAGGAAAAAAAATGTAGATTCATTTTGGACAAGATAAAGAAAATTTATGAAGTGATAAATCTAACCTGAGAAAGTAGAAAAGAACACAGTACACAGGCTCTGAGCATTCTACTCACAGAAAATATTGTCCTGTTCTTTTGCAATATGGACTTGTTCCCCTGTCCCTATGTCTGTCTCTTCCCCTCTCTGTTTCTGCCCCTCTTCTCTCTCTCCCTCACACATACACACATTCACTCCCCTACAAAAAACCCATTGACTCAATGCTAATTGGCAGGCACTGTGCTCAAACTGAGGCTACAGTGGTGAGTTAAAAACAGAGATCATTTTTCCATCCTCATCAAACGTATATTCCAAGATGGAGAAAGTGAATACTAACCAAAGAGTCACACAACCATAATATTGCAACCACAACTAACAACCATAACCACGGAGTTAAGCTAAGCAAGCCACTATTGTCAGCTTTCTCTCAACCCTCAGTAGAGTGTGTTCCACTTAAAGGCCTTGAGTAAGTCAATATTCTGTTGAGAAAATCCAGTAAATTTCTCAGTCTTCCACATCTGAAATTATGCAGTTTGGAATGTCAGGAACAAGAGTGAGGGGAAAGGTCATTCAGAACTGCAGCTAACCAGTTTCTCTCTTTCTGACTGCTGCAATAACCTCCTAGTCTATCCTGTGTTTACTCCTGTTCCTCTGGCCTGTTCACAGAGCTGCCAAAGTGGTCCCTTAAAATTTAAGCCTGATTGTGCCACTCTATTCTCAAAATCATCCAGTGAATTCAATTTAATTACAATAAATCCAAAGTTCTCACCAAGGCCTCAAAGTCCTTTTTGATCTCTTCTCCCCTTCTCCCATGTCTCTCTTGGCCTCATTCCTACCACTCTCCCCCTTGTTTTCTATAATCCAGCCAAACTTGCTTCTTCTCCAGCTTTTACTAAAACACTACTTAGTAGAAAATCAATTTATTTTAAATTAGGCAAAAAATTTAATAAGACACTTAACCAAAGAAGATACATGAATGGTAAATAAGCAACATGTTAAAATGTTCAGCATTATTAGTCATCAGAGAAAAATTAAAACCACAATGCAAATAACTTCACATCTACTAGAATGACTAAAATTAAAAAGATTGATAGCATCAAATGTTAGTTAGGATGGAGAACAACCAGAAGTCTCATACATTCCTGAAGAAAATGTGAAATGATGTACTACATTGGAAAACAGTTTGGCATTAATACAACCCCCTAATTTCACCCCCTAGGAATTTAAATGAGAAAAATATGTCCACACAAAATTTGTACATGAACGTTCATAGAAACAACTTTATTCATGATTGTGAAACTGAGTAGAATCCTGTGGGGATTTCCCAGTGACAGACTCAAAGTGCTCCCTGCTTCTTGTTTGTAGAAAAAAGCTTTAGTCTCCTAGGCCTCCCTTGATTTCCAAAGAGCAGTTACTGATTATTGAACTGACAAAATTCAGAAACAAAGGAAAAGCAGTCAAGCAAGAAAAGGAACAATAGATTGAAAAACAGTGTTGTCTATATCCCTTTCTCCTCAAGGGATATAGATAACAGTCTGACACATATCCTTGATGTGGTGCTCCAAGGGCAATGGTGCTTCAAGGACAAAGGACAACCCTCTCTGAAAAAGTGTCAGTGTTTCACCCCTTATCAGACCCTTAATTGCCCTCCCCACGATGTTGTGATGGTTATGAAATTCCTGAGCCCAGCTGGGCGATGAGACCTGTCCCAAATAAGAAAAGGCATCTACCCTGTCCCACTGCCACTCTATAGAAGGAAAGTATATGTGCCTCGACCAATCAGTAAATGAAATTTTCACCATGAACCATTCCTTTGATTTCTGGCTATAAAAACTGATCAATAGCACATGTTTGGGGTCGACTCCCCCAGACTACTAGGAAGTCAGCCTGCTGTTCTGGTAGAGACTCTTTCCTCTAATAAATTCTATCTTCTCTACATTCTGCCTTGTGTCCGGAAATTGTTTTCCAACCCACGTATGGACCACGACACATGAGTGTTTTTTGTAGACACTAAGGCTCTCCACCTGATGGAGGATTTGACTACGTGCTGATCACAAGCATGTAGGTCACAGACTGGTTGGAAAAAAAAGGCTGATGATTAAGCTTCCCAAAACATCACCCTGTCACCTCTCCACCAACTAATCAAAAGAATGTCCATGAACTGATAATTCACCCTGAGACCCTCACTCCTAATATTGTCTTTAGAAACACTTGCCCAAAAGTCTTCAGGGAGTTTGGGTCTTTTGAGCATTAACTGCTTGTTATCCTTGCTTCGCATCCTGCAAATAAACACTGTACTTTCCTTCACCACAACTGGTATCAGTAGATTGGCTTTGCTCTGCATTGGGTGAGTGAATCTGTGTTTCGTTTGGCAATAATTTTGGCAACCATGAAGGGGCCACCATCCCCAGTGGGCATCTCAACCATAGCACACTGGCCACTGACCAGTGGCAGCTCATGGATACGACTCAGCAGCTGCTTGAGCACCTTTGTCTCAGAGATGGCCCTGAACACTTGCCTCTGACCAGGCATCATTGGCCCATGGCACTTTTGATTTCTGTGGTAAAGGGAAAAAGACACATGCTTTGCTGGTTGAGATTTCTCTAGTAAATAGTGGAACTAGTGTGTGATAATACCAGGGTATTCATTCTCTTAGCCATCTGGGTCTGTCAGTGGCTAAACATTTGTTGGGATTTTCCCTTTTGGGCTGAGGAGTTTGAAACCCTGAGAGACAACATTTGTTTGTTTGTTTGAGATTTTAAGATTACCAGCCATAAACAACTGAGAATGGGTAATCAGAACTCTGTTTCATCTTATATTCCCTACGGTGTATTTTGCAGAATTGGGAAATTCTTAGCTCTTAGTTTCGTGGGCTCATACCCATGAAAAGGAGAAGGTGATATTTTTCTAAAAATCATGTGGTCACAGTATTCTTTAGGCTCTGGAGAATAATGACCCAGATGGGTCACTTTTTGACATTCTAAATCTTGTTTTTGCATATGAAAAAGCTGGCTTGTTAAAAGTATCTCTTCACTCTTCTGACCAGAAGGAAACAAATCTTACTAGGAGGCACTTACATTTTTCTCCCTGTGCCTTTGAAATGTAAATGTTCTACCCTGGGCTCTAATGTACTCTCACTCACTCTTGTCTATACCATTGCCAATTCCTGAGACTGAGGGGGAAAAAGGGAGAAGAGTCCTTTTTAAACTCAGGCAGGAAAACTGTGAGATCTCTGTTTGTCTGGAATGTATGTATGTCCATGTGTACATTATGAATATATCTCTTTTCCTTTGGATGGTATTATCAAAGTTAGTTTGTAAATGAGCTCTATTTAATTGACTTAAAGGAAATTAAGCACTTACAGAAATTCTCAGAAATATAAAAGAAACTAACTTGAATGAATTTCAGATTCATGTGATCTGAAAAATATTCAATATTCAATTTGGGATAATGGCTGACTTGGTCTAATGTCTCATAAAGTTTTCTTGGGTAATCTAAACATAATTTTTGAGAACAAGTGAATAAAATAGAAGTAAATGAGACAAGAGTTTTTAGGTGAACTCTGGGAATAATTATGTTTTAGGAATGTCTACTTAAAAATAGCTTTTCTGGAAGTTTTAGTAACTTGAAATTTTAGAGTTTAACTAAATTAAGCTAAATGATGAGAATTCATTGAATATCGAGGTCTTTTCCAAATAAAATAATATACTGAAATATTAATTACTAAACATTGGCTTCCTTTCACAGAGAAAGTAAAGATATTTAAGACTATTAATAAATATGTTTGGTGTCACACTGAGACATTTTCCATAAGAAAGTACATATTTTTAGAAATTATAAATAGCATTTATTTATAAATTTGCCAATCTACAGAATGCTAATGTAAAGAACAGCTCATAATTGCTTACTTCTTAATTTTCACTAGGAATTTAGGTTTTTAAGACTTGAGAATTCTAATTAAATATGTAATTAAAGCCACTAGAAATAATGAGAACATTTTCGTATACAGGGTAATAGGATGTGTGTTTTCATTAAAAGAAGCTATGAAGAATAGGAATTTATTTTGTTAAAGAAAAAGGAAGTAATTTTGTCTTAAAGCTGGTTATTTCTAAAGAGGAAATAAAATAAAGGGCAAGTTAATATGAATATAGAAAGTTGTAGATTTCTGGGGAAAAAGTAATCTTTAGAAAGAAATTCTATGTGTTGTCAGGACTCACTAAGATTAGAATGAATTTAATTGAGTAAATGAATTTTAAGATTAAAAGTAAAGTGGTACAAAAACTTAAAATTTTTTTCTCTCTCTGTTAAGAGAAAAAAGTTTTCTTGGAATATTGATTTGCTTTTGATTACAGATTGTAAATTTTCTTTACCTTTTAAATAATCTGTTATAACTTTCTCTATTTGCTTTTAAAATCTTTCATTGTAACTTTGGTTAAATGGATACACATTGTTTCACAGTGATCTGTAATCCTATTTGACCAAGTGTCTTGAAACTTTTTAACATTTTGGATAAACTTCTCAAGGATAGAATCCTAATGAAAGATATTTTGACCTCTTGATAGTTTTGGGATGTTTCAGAGGACCCCTAAGTCATCTCAAAGAGAGATATCAAACTAATTAGGATTATTTGGTATGTTATGGGAGGCACTGTCAATTGATTAGAGATAAATGTATCTCCAACATTTTAGGTTATACATTTAGATTATACTAAATATCATTAATATAGATATTCTTATGTTATATGAAATTAAATAAAATTTCTAAAATTTGAATATGTCAAATTTGTATGTTACAGAAGTAAACAAATTTGTTTTGTCAATTGCATTTTAACCAGCTCTTTAACTGTGTCTTTTTAAGTCCTTTTATCATTCATAGATGCTTTTGCAAAAGTGCTTCATCTTCAGGAAGATTCATACTAAAGACTTTCTGACAAGTGCAGGCTTCTGATAACTTTCAAATCATACCGTTGAATTGGGTAAGAAATTAAAGAATTCTAATGGAAATCCCAATGGTTTCATAAAGGTTAAGGCTGCAAACTGTAAACAGCTCAAATGTTCATCATCAAGTGAATGAGTAATTCACATCAGCAATAAAGGGGAATGAAATATTAATATACATAACATGGATGAATCTCAAAACATGCTGAGTGAAAGAAAACAGGAACCAAATACACACTGTTAGATTCTATTTATGGAAATTTGAGAATGGGAAAACTATAGTCACTGAAAGCAAATCATCATATCACTTTTGTAGGAAGGTGAGGATTGACCACAAAGCAGCCTAAGGAAACTTTCTGGGTAATGGAAATTTTCTGTATCATGATTGTGGTAGTGATTACACAAATGTACATATTTGTCAAAATTTATCTAACTGTGCTATACACTTAACATGAGTGCTATTAGTTGTATGTAAATTGTACCCCAATAGGGGTGATTAAAAGGAAATATATATTATGTATGACATATAAATATATGTTTACATATATTACATATATATCATGACAATAGAATAAAATATGTTCTTAGTGATTAAATTGCCATTTAGCCAACATCCAGAATGCCAAACATCCTTATTTTTTTCTTGTTTTTCCTTTCTCTAACCTCTCAAAAAGCATCATTTTTAAGTCACATCAACATTGCTGATTAGATTTGTAGTAATTTGAAAACACAGAAGACATTCCTTTTACAAATATAAACAAAAGCTTCTTTCACCTGCTCTCTAGATCTTTTTATTCTTATGCCACATTCTTTACACCAGTTGACCAATTGAGTTAGGCACTCATTTCCTTTTTCACAAATCTTTGTTGTGTTTCTGCTAGTTCTGCATTAGGGACTATTAAGGAGGAAAACCACTGACACAAAATGGTTTCATTTGTGCTGAAGCTCACGATACCACGCATATATTTAATACCTAACCTACTTGCAATTTCGACCTTCACCAGAAATGTTATCTTAATTCTGAAATCTGGAATTTTCTGGCCGGCACCAATGTGGTAATCTCTCACAGGGGCCCTCTCCATCTCCCCCAAACCAAGAAGAAGAGGCAATCTGCAAGATAAAACTCAAGGCTTCCCTTCCCTACAAAGAGAAGATAGTACTGGTCCCAAATAACCCTTTTTTCTTTTGCTAATGATTTTCTTGCCCACCCTCCTTTCTATAAAAACCTTCCACTCTGTAAAACTTCTCAAAGTGCCCTTCTATTTACTAGATGAGATGCTGCCCAATTCATAAAGCATCAAATAAGGTCAATCAGATTTTCAAATTTACTCAGTTGAACTTTGTTTTTTGACAAGACATGATCTTAAACAAGATAAACATTGCCCCTGTTTTCATCTCAGGTGGCCTCAGCCTGCAGCTGCTTGAAGCAGGATTTTGGTTCCTGGCCAGAGATTGAAGTCTGGCCAGGGCGGTGAAAGCACTAAATCCTAGCCACTAGACCACCAGGGACTAGTGGCCAGTGACAAGTTCCTGGCCTGTCTGCTGTGTAGAAATGAATTTCCACAGACATGGAAAGTAGTGAAACAAGTAAAGTGTTTATTAGGAGGACAAAAAATACATGTGGCTAGACACATGGGTGGGCTCAGAGAGAGAGTTGCGCTCACTTGGTAGTTTGAATCACTTTTATGGGGAATTTCTTCCAGGTTTCCTTTGACCAATCATCTTGCTTTGCCTGGTTCTGAGTCCATATTTGGTATACCTCAGGTTCCTCCCGTGTTCATGTGCATCTCTTAGCCAAGATGGATTCTAGCGAAGAGGCCTATGGGTAGTTGACATCACTTACAATGGGGTGGTGCCCTCTCCCTTTTTGACCTCCAAGGAACCTTTCTGCACATGTGTAGCTGGGAAGGTCTCCTTGACTATGAGAATGAGGAACATCTAGTCTTTTATCTCTTATCTGGGCAGGGCACAGCCTCCTTTCTCGATTGCCCTGTTATTGATATTTTGGTGTTTCTGTCCAGAGGGAATGAACTCCTGCTGCTTACCCTGTGGCCCATCTATCTTCTGCATCACTTTCACAGAACTCACAATCTGATATTAGAGACAGTCAGAATATGAGCACACACACACAAATAATTTTAAAGCTCGATAGATTTGAAGTCAATAGAAAAGACATTGAGGGCTTCCCTGGTGGCACAGTGGTTAAGAATCTGCCTGCCAGTGCAGGGGACACGGGTTCAAGCCCTGGTCCAGGAAGATCCCACATGTCGTGGAGCAACTAAGTGCACGAGCCACAACTACTGAGCCTGCATGTTGCAACTACTGAAGCCCATGAGCCTAGAGCCCGTGTTGTGCAACAAGAGGAGCCACCACAATGAGAAGCCCTCACACAGCAAAGAAGAGAATCCCCCGCTTGCCGCAACTAGAGAAAACCCACGTGCAGCAACGGAAACCCAATACAGCCATAAATAAATTAATTAATTTAAAAAAAAATTAAAAAAAGACATTGAAAAAGAAATGGGCCTCCTTTTGATAAGGAAGTCAGAGGTTTCTCTGTAACTTCTTTTGAGAACAATAAGCCATGTCTTTTCCTTCTTCTACATTTTCTCTCCCCACTGCTGACCCCAACAAAATGCTGAAGACAGAATTTGCACTCAATAGATTACCTTTTAAATTGATGTAAAAGTATAAACTATATTTATGTGCCTTAAAGTATGGAAGGGCATATATTTGGAGCATAACATCTTAGTACCTGCTGGAAATATCACATAATTGATGAATATAAAACTAATTATATAATAGGGAAATTAAAAAGAAATTTCAGGCTGTGTAGAGACTAAATTAAGAGAACAATAACATATATAATAGCTGGATATTTTGGCATTTGAAATTGGAATTTAAAAAATAGATAAGAGAGGAAGAAATAGGAGTCTTAATTAATAACTGAAGGACAGAGGGGGGATAGGTAGCTTATTTAGCTTATTTCTGCCTTTTTAGTTGCAGAAAATGTCAGTTTTGAAACCTGATATGGTTGCAATGTATTAGTTCTGCACAAAGTGCTTGCTAGGATGAGTTTCCCCACACCCACAGTTTGGGGATAGTGCTTTACTCATAACTCATCTTTCATGCATTTGCCTAAATTCTCGTGGAATACAGCTGGACGTGCAGCTCATAAATATGACCTTTGGATGTGTTTTAAACACTACTGAACTCCATTTTAATTTTACATATTAAAGCCTCTGGGCTCTATTTACTCTTTCATTATATAACATTCATTTATCTTATGAAAAACCCTGTGATTCACTGTTGGTCTAGCTTTTTTTTTTCACTTATTTGGAAGACTTTTAGAATCCAAACTGTATTGTTATTTATCTTGGAAAAGAGAAACACTTTCGGGAGTCAATTCTCTGAGTCCCAAACCCCTCACCTGACACCCTCTTGTGGTGCTGTGCCCTGGGGGGAGGATACAGCAGGATCTGCAGGTGGAGAGGCCTAGGGAGCTGAGGGTATTATGTGTCTGGTTTATCTCCAAGATTAGTCAAGCCCTAAATTATAGTGTTGAGGGAGAAACTTTTCACGTAATGAGGTATGGGGAAGTCATTTAGGCTTATACATGGTTCAGTCTAAACTTTGTGTGAACTGAAAGAGCCTGTCAAACACACACAGCACATCTGCTTTAACCATTAAGGAAAAGAAATGTCTGATTCACAAAGAAGGATAAATGACTCCCTTCTTATGATGCCCATGTTAACACCCTCTCGAAGATGAGGTTCCTTTCCCACGTGCCAGGACCCTACTGTCTCACTAGATATGTCCTCAATCTGTCTCTTTTGAAATCTTTAAGGAATAGACCCCTGTCATGTTTGATGTATGTTCTTTGTTCTGATAAAGTATAAGACTACCAAGCTTCAGTGGAGAAGTTCCTTAGAGCCTTTTGAGGGGCTGCCTCCCAGATTATAGCCCTCAGCTTGGCTCAAATAAAACTATTTTCTGTTCCTATTATAAATTCTTTATTATTTCCCTCCACAGTGTGTTATTCCTTATGAAGTCCAGCTGTTCTAGGCTGACACCAAGCCACCCTGAAGCAGCCATCGTGTCTTCATTGCCTCTTTCTCACATCTGGGTCCTTGAAGGTTGCTGAGATCACACTTGCTTGTCTGTGTCCATGGAACCCAGGGCAGAGCCCAGGTCCTCCCACCAGGGCCCTGGATTCTGGTACCAAACCCAGGAGAAGGTGTGCTCTAGTGATATCAGCCTCACCTGGCACCGAGGCCAAGATCGTCATGTGTTTTTTTCCAGACTTCTTCTGTGGGAAAGGGTTTTGTGACGTTTTGTTTTCCCTAGTTCACCCTAGAGAGATGCAAGGAGGAAGTCTGATGCAGACTTTCCAGCTTACAAACATCTGAGGGCTGTGTCTCAGGTCAGGATCAATGTTCCCTTTTCCATGGGCATTCAAGTCAGTGAGGCAGCCTGACTTGAGGGCCAGGACTCTGCCTCTGTAGTCCTGGAGTTGATGGCTGAAAGCTGGGGACAGGGGTGCTGAAGTTCTTCCCAAAGGGAATTAAAGGCCAGAAAGCCCTGGTTTCTGCAGGAGTCTGATCATCGCCTGGAATGTATGCCAGTTAACATATAATTTCTTTATCCTATTTATTCATTATTGTTATTTCTCATTGTACTTTGGGACTCAATTTTTTATTGTTATAGAAATCCAATATTTGCAAAGATTCTCCCTCAAGGATTCTAATGTTAACATTTTTCATTAAGAGAAATGCCTGTTTATTCCAATCTTTTTTTCCCTCCATTATTGACTGTGTCTTTTCTAGGTCTTGTCCTTGTCTCCTGGGCCACAGTCAGTAATGTCTCCACTTATGTATTCTGAGTGTGTGATCATTTGGTCCAAGGGATTCTGCTGAATGAAGTATAAATTCTGATATCTTTCTCTTGCAAACTTTCAAAACCTACAAATAAAATGAAGATATGGGCAATATAAAATGAAAATATGATTTTCCATTCTTATTAATATCTATGTCTATACTTCAATAGAATTCAATTATTGGCCCCTGGTGACTATATTTTTCAAAAGAATTCCCTAAATAATTACCAGTAATTCACTACCCCAATGTTATGTAGAAGATATTCTTAGTGTATTCTTCAAATTCATGTTGATGGAATGCTCAAGTTCCCTATATCAAATTGAGCTCCTATATTCCCTCTGAATAATAAAACTAAGATATGTTTGCTAAAGGTTGTTGAAACACAACATTTTAGCTTGACATGGATGGTACAAATATAGTATCACTAAGGGTGAAAATTTAGTATATGTCCTGTGGGCTACCAGTTTCATGTTCCACAATCACAATCGAACCATTTAAATACAGAATTATTTCCTAATTCTGTTAAATAAACCTCATTATAAATAACAAGCATTTTGAAAGCTTTAAATTTTTAACTATAGCTAATTAATTTGTACCTTTTCTCCTCTATCAACAAAAATTGACTTTCATGGTTAACTCAGTTAAAAAATAAAACAGCACAATAGGAAAGAAGTAAAATATCTCCACTGCCTACAATATATAATAATATATATAAATATGCTGATGAAAAAACGTGGGTCTGCTCTCCCATGTGCAGTAAAGCAAATCTACTGACACCAGGTTATGGCGAAGGAAAGTGCAGCGTTTATTGCAGGTGCCAGGTAGGGAGTTCAGGTCAGATAGTGCTCAAAACACCTGAACCCCCTTTCCTGATGGGTTTTATGAAAGCATTTTTAAATACCAGGTGAGAGAGGGGAATCACAGGGTATGTGATCAGCTCCTGCACAATTCTTTGGTTGATGTGAGGTAACAGAGCAGTGTCACAGTGGTTAACATTATCAATCCTCAGGCTCCAGTAAAAGATCTCCTACTTAAAACAGTTTTAAAAGTTAAAAAAAATAAACATTAACTGAGTAGAGGGAAGGTATCCTCAATTTCAGAACAGTGTAAAGTCAGCAAATATCACAACTGGTGCACCCCTTGAAGATACTGATCTTGACTGGTTGCAATTTTTAAGAAAACACATTTGGGTAAAATTAACTCTGCACTTAAAACAATTGAGTCACAGGTTTTAGGTTTTCTAAATGCTCTAAAAGTACTTATTTTTCCTTTCCAAGAAGGGACTTTCAACCTCCCCCAAAGTAAAAGGGCAGTGCCTCTTGTATTGCTTCTCTCACTGAACACACCAAAGAAAAATTGATTCATGTTGGTGTCTATCTGAATAATGTGCTCAGGGCTCTCCCTGAGTCATTGCATGGTTCTCATTTGCACGTGGGAGCCAATGGGTCTAAGTGCAGGCCACCACAAGATGTGCCACTATGGCATGTGGATTATTTTGAGCTGAAAACAATCAAGGCCCAAAAGACTCAGGAAGAGCCTTTGAACTTCCCCCTTATTGCCTAAAATAATTTAAGACAGGAGGCCTGTCCCAGGAAGAAGCTATCACTAGAGATAAATGTAGTATAATACTAGGTGTGGTAGAACAGGAGGAACATTGAAAAGCCCATTTGATCAAAATCCTCTCTGTGGGGCTTCCCTGGTGGCGCAGTGGTTGAGAGTCCACCTGCCGATGCCGGGGACACGGGTTCGTGCCCCGGTCCTGGAAGATTCCACTTGCCGCGGAACAGCTGGGCCCATGAGCCATGGCTGCTGGGCCTGTGCGTCCGGAACCTGTGCTCTGCAAGGGGAGAGGCCAGAACAGTGAGAGGCACGCGTACCGCAAAAAAAAAAAATTCTCTCTCTGTCTCATTGTCTTTGGATAGATCAGCAAACATTTGTTTACCAAACATTAACTCTTTTTAACTTCCTGTGAATTACCTTACTTCCCCTTGAAATTTCAGACCCATACCTCCTTCTGATGCCAAAATTTGGCCTCTGTGCACTGGTATGGAATCGAATTCGGTGGCAGAGTTTGGGTGAAGTAGAAAAGAATAGGTTTATTGCATTGCCAGGCAAAGGGGGACACAGCAGGCTAATGCCCTCAAAACTGTGTGTCCCAACCTGGGGGGATTTGGTGAGGAGTTTTATAGCAATGGTTCAAGGTCAGGGTTG
This sequence comes from Mesoplodon mirus, assembly GCF_964341445.2. Classification (NCBI taxonomy): domain Eukaryota; kingdom Metazoa; phylum Chordata; class Mammalia; order Artiodactyla; family Ziphiidae; genus Mesoplodon; species Mesoplodon mirus. Next base: position 202,951,984 of record NC_138976.1, on the reverse strand, counting down.
CTGATAAGGATTATGGTGTGTTCAGGGCCTGCAATCCTTTAATCTGGCCTCAGGTGGTCTCCTGATGAGCTTCTATGCTTCTCAAAGTTATCAAACTGTGACCTTCGCTCTAGAATGAAAGATGCTTCATCAAGTAGTTAACATCTTCCATTTGTTGGGGGTTTGAGTTCTGTAGAAGAGCTCAAAGTTATTGTTATATGTTTCCCTTGAGGCAGAACCAGGATCTTGTCCCAAAGCTGCACTATTGTTTCTTGACAGTTCCTCCCTTGCCTCTGCAGCATCTCGCTTCCCTGATTAGCAACTATTTGACCCTACCCTTTGGAATTCAGGGAAGGTTGTGGAGGCTGAAGCCTAGTCCCTGCAAACAAGAAATGGGGGACACAGAAAGACTTTAGTGCCCAGGAGCGCCACAGGGTCCTGCTCAGTTTCACTTCTCTTTAGTCAAATATATATATATGTCACCTTGTCTTGCTGTCTTTGGAATTCTTCATACTTACGTGAATTCCCCATGTGCACATAATAATTTAATTTTCTCTTGTTAATCTGCCTTATGTCATTTTCATTGCCAGCCAAAGAGCTAATGTTACCCAAAAACCTGGGTTTGCCTCTTGGTGGGCGTCAAGCTGAAAGGCACAACAAAAACAAAGATTGGGAGAAGAAAGGATTTGTTACTTGCAGCAAGTAAAGAGAACACCGGGGGTCTTTCCCAAAGCAGTGTCTTCCTGAACAGCAAAATGGGGGAATTTTTAAGCTAAGGGTATATGCATATTCATGAAGGGGTTTGGGTGGTCCACAGAGTCCAAGCTTTAGTGGACTGAAGTCATGAGGGTCAGAAAAGGTCAATATCATCATTCCTTATGTTCCTAGTTGATCAGGCTAATCTTTACCATTGAAAGAGAACTGGGAGTCTTTACAATTATCTTTGTTATTGTTACTTCTTTGACCTGAAAACAGTCCTTTGATTCTGCATTATTTTGTTCCCTTAAGATCATTAATTACTGAGACCCTTTCAACGGCAAGCATCCTGGCCAGGCTTAGATTGCAAAACGGCTTAGGCCAAGAATGACTCCTAGATATACATATTATTAAACTTTTGTTTTATTTTCTCCTGTTAATCAGTCTCACGTCAATTTAATTCTTAGACCAGCTCAAAGTGTTACCTGAAACACTTCTTTTGTTGAGCCAAAAGACACAACCAAGCCAAAGGGCAGGAGAAGGAAGGGTTTATTACTGGCAGCAAGTACGGAGAACAGCAGGGATTTTCCCAAAACGGTGGCTCCTTGAACAGCCAAATTGGGAAAGTTTTAAACTGTCAACTGAAAAAAAAAAAAAGCACAAACTGAGAGTTGTGAGTTAAGTTTTATTTGGGGAAAAATGAGGACTATAGCCAAGGAAACAGCCTCTCAGATAGCTCTGAGGAACTGCTCGAAAGAGTTAGGGGGAAGGTCAGCATGTATGTGATTTTGGTGAAGGGGGACACATGTAATCAGGGACACATTTTGGCAGAAATTTGCTGCTAGTCACGAAATGGTGGCTGCTAGTCACAAGGAGCGGATGTCTCCATTAATGATTTTAGTGGTTTTCTAGATATGAGAAGATAAAAGAAACTGGGCTCATAAAATCTTCTGGAAATATCGAACTATCTGAAGGCCTGTTCTGCCGGGTTTTGTCAGAGCATAGACCGCCTCATTCCTGATCTCTGTCCTGAATTCCATTCGGGGTGTGTTGAAGGTTGTGAAACAAAATTTATATTTTATGGCAAGACAAGAGAAATTTAAACATGAATTCTTCTCTGCCCTTTGGTCTCCTCTCTCCCCACACTGTGCACTGTGCATCTGCATTATACATTGACCAAACCTCCCCCATAGGCAGGGACACTTGCTCAACCATAAAGAGCAACATTCTCCTAACATCAACAAGACAACTCCCTCCTTAAGAGCTAACATTTCTTCTTGACCTTGTAAGGGGTTACATGACCAGCAGGATGGCACTTAGATCTGAATTATGTAAACGTTCAATAAAATGTCATTTGATGTACAGCCCTCTGTCTCAAAAAAAACTTATACACCTCCCTGGTTTTCTAATGGGCAGAACAGTTTTCAGAGTTTTCTGAGATGCTCCTCGCAGGTTATAATCCTCAAATTTGGCTCAAAGAAAAATTTCCAGTTCTCTTTTAGATCAAGTGATTACTTTTTTGTCAAGGTCAAAGACTACAGTGGCCAGTGACTTCATTCTTATAGAACCAGATGGTAAGGGACAATTTTATTTCACAAGATCATTAATTACTGAGACCTGTTCAAGAGCAAGCATCATGACCAGGCTGAGATCACAAATGATTTAGGCTTAAACTGGCTTCTCTTATGTCAAAAAGTTATATTTGATTCTTTTTCTTTGGGGACCCCCTACTCCATTTGCCTACAGAAGGGCAGAGGAAAAGTTCTTCCTTTCTGACAGTCTTCATGACTGCCTGGAGAAACAATGATGGACTCAGGAGTTCTTCTCAGCCTCAATGTGCACAGAAATCTTTATGCCTATGGTAAAGGGGCATGGAAAGGAGGAGGTTCTCAATGTGTATAAGTTCAGATGCTTTCAAAGGCAGGCAATGTGTCCTGCACTATAATGGCTGCTGGGCAGGAAGAAAGTTTCCTGTACCCTTCTAGATTTTTCTGATTAGTCTAGGAATTAAATTGACATGAGACAGATTAAGATTAACAGGAGAAAATCAAACAAAATTTAATAATATGTATACATGGAAGAGACCCAGGAGAACTCAGTAAATCTCCCAAATGCCTGAAATCCTCACCTTAAATACCACTTTCAACTACAGACAAAGATGTTGGGTGTAGTGGTTTGGGACTTCAAAGGGGAGGAAGGCAATTCTTCCTCGGACCTCCTATGTGAAGTCACCATGCCTCAAGGGGAAATCCAGTTTGCAGTACAACTTCAACTAAAGAACAGTTCTTCGTGTAACACTGCCAGATATTGGAGGATACACAGGCCCCTCGGCCGACTGAAGGCATTCCTTCATTGAGGCAGTTCGCTAGCTGCGGAACACCCTGCTTTAAAAAGTTGATTCAGTTTAGGGCACAGTAGGTAGCTTGTGTCTCTTTTACTTGTTAGAAAACACACATATTTAGGCTGCGTGTCAATCTAGACATGGCGTCTATAGCAAAAAGCCTGGTTTTCCCATTTTGAAAGCTCCATTCTTGCAGCCGGAAAAAACCTGAAAAACACTGTTGTTGCTGTGTTTCTAGTCCCTGCAGGCATGGCTCTGAGAAAAAAAAAAGAGTTTTCTCGAAAGAAAGAGGGTGCTTCCAGGTCCTGGGTGGGAGCTCTTCCTGCCCTGCTCTAGAGCTAAGGGGAATCTCAACGGGGGCCCTAGCCTCGACGTAAGGTCTTGATTTGGCATCCAGAAGGGTAGGCGTGAAGCAGGTTCCCTGAGGCCTTAGTCGCAGTTCTGCATTCGTTTAACGGCAGTAAGTGTCTAGAGACTCGTGGCGTCGCGTCAGCGCCAGTTTCAGGACAAGAACTCTGAGGACCCGCCGGCTCCCCTGGGCTTGCTGGGCCACACTCAGACCCGTAGGCCTTTCAGGGTGCCCCAGGGTAGGCCGAGGGAAGGGGAACACACTGCAGTCTACCTTGGGGGAGCTGGATGTTGATGTTCCAACTACCGGGACTTTTTTTTTTTTGCAAGAACCCCTAGATATCCTGTGCCCTCCCTTACCTCTTCAGAATAGTCCCTCAGAGCTATCTGAGAGGCTGTCTCCTGACTTAAGTCCTCAGTATGTCCTCCAAATAAAACATAATTCTCAACTTTTAGGTTGTGCATTTTTTTCAGTCAACATTTAATTGTATGGCTCATGTAGGCACTATGCCTAAATGTAATGGGATGAGCTGTAAATTATTAAAACTAGATAAATTCTGTCAGCTCTACCACTAGCTGAGATCAGGCTTTCTTCTCTGGATACTTCTTTCATAGACCTTGGTAGATATGGGGTCTGTGTTGGTCTTAAAATTATTCTTAGAATTGTGGGGACTCATTCATTCTTTCAACAAATTTTACTGCTTATATTCTATGTGTCAGTTACAGTGCTGGGTCTTGAAATACAGAAGGCAACACATGAAAGTACAAGGATAAAACACATTTTCTACCATTTTAACTTTTTTCATTCATTAATTCATCCTTAAGTCATTCAACACACATCTTCTTATTGAATACTGATGAGGGATCAAATGCTAGGCTAAACACTGAGTATATAACTGCAAATGAGATGGGTAGGCCCTGATTTTGATGTCACTACTATCTTTTGTTGTGCCATATAGTGGGACAGCTTCATTATTCCCTTTACCATAAGTTTTGGTTTTTTTGCGGTACACGGGCCTCTCACTGTTGTGGCCTCTCCCCTTGCAGAGCACAGGCTCTGGATGCGCAGGATCAGCGGCCATGGCTCATGGGCCCAGCCGCTCCGCAGTATGTGGGATCTTCCCAGACGGGGGCACAAACCCATGTGCTCTGCATCAGCAGGCAGACTCTCAAACACTGCGCCACCAGGGAAGCCCTACCCTAAGTTTTTATCATAAATTGCTAATGAAAATAAAACTGTTAGAATCTCTTACAATTAACAAGTAATTTAAAGTTTTAAGAACTGCAGAACTGATCACATGAATTACCGTAATTTAGTCAAGAATTTTTTTGAATATCCACTTTTGACAAACATTGTACATATATATACCAGGTTGTAGAGATGAATAAAATCATCCTTAGTCTCAAATAACTGAAAGAAAAATCCCCCAATATTAGTGAATACTGAGGAATTAAGGATGATGCTATGAGAAAATTTTTATAATGTGAAATTTATTAAGTTAAATAAAATATTGTGCTTTTGAGATTAGAATGACTTGGTTTTGTTCTAATGATACTGATGATAGACAGTGGTTGTATTTTGCCGAAGTTTTATCGGAGCAAAATAAAAACTTGATAATGTGATATAAATTTGGTCCCCCAAGGCGATTTTCATTGTTATTTCTATTGGTGTTGTTAATGAGAGAAATTTCTGTGAGCTATTAGAAAAAAAATGTGGATATCAATATCTAATCAAAAAGAAGGACAAAATAATGGATAATTAGAGAATATATATAACCAGTAAATTAAAAATATACTCACATGCTAAGGAAGCACAGTGGTGGAAGTTTTGCTCATCATAAAGCTTTAACAGTGAGTAGAAGGTATCTTGGTGTCTTGGGTGTGGGAAGATATGATAACAACCAGTGATAGATCCGTTGTAAAATTTGGAACTGTTTCTTTGGTATTAAATTTCACTTAAGACCTGTGCTTCTGGACAGGATGGAGTAATAGGAACTGGATTTACTCTCCTGGCTTAAACTGCTAAAAGTAAAAAAATATATATATATATATTAAACAATACTTTTAGACATTGAACAACAAACAGCACAAGACAACGGTTGTATAAAGCTGTTAATTATAATGATAACCCATAAAAACCAGTGGCATAATGTTTTGTGCAATACAGTTAAATGTTGGTGTTTGAACAAGTCCCTGGTCACCTGTGAAAAATAAAGGTGGATTCTCTTTTCATATTTATTAACAAAATGAATTTCATAGGGATGCAGTATTTAAATATGTTAAAATACTACAATTACTAGAAGAAAACATTTTTGTTTTATTTAATAAGAGTTAATTTTTAAATTTTTTTATATTTTTATGTGTTGCATTTATTGCTTTAAGATTATACAAATATGTTTTGATATAATTTAATACATGCAGCATCAACTAGAGTATTCAATACACAGAGTATTCAATGGGTATAGGCTTAGTAGTGGGACCAAATTAGCCCTAGACTAAATTGTTTCACTTGCAGCCTAATAAGGCTTACAAGGAAGCCTCAAAATGATCAAACTATTTCTTAACTACCTCTTTGAGCAAAGTTACAAATATTTTAAAAAAATACAAATATGCCCTGCAACCAGAAAAGTAAAATTCACAATATCTGACATGCAATCTAGAATTACTAGGGATGCAAAGACGAAGGAAAATATAACCCATAACAAGGAGAAAAATTAATTAATGAAAACAGACTGAAAAATGGTACAATCAGTAAACAAAGACATTCAAACAGTTATTATAACTAATTTTCATGGGTTCAAAAAGTTTAAAGGAAAGCATCAACATCTTAAATAGATATATAGAGGATATAAAAATAACCCAAATTGAGTTCCTAGAGATGAAAAATATAGTTTCTGAGATGAAAAATAAACTGGATGGGATTAAAAGAGATGAGGCAATGCAGAAGCAAAGATTGACCTCCCTGCAAAAGCAAAATTTTGTTATTATAATCTGTCCCACTGAGTAGTCCAAATATAAAGTCTGAAATTCAAAATGCCAGCTTGGTCATCTTTTTCCATTTCAAGTTTGCTTTACCCTTTCTGGTTTGTGCTTCCAAAAATAATTAAAGTATAAAATTATGAAAATTGTATTCAATGGTATTAAAATGAAGCATCTATCCATTTTATGGATTGCCCTGCATAATGCAAATACCTAAAATCTAAATATTATGTGTATATATACATATATGTATACATACATATATGTATATATATCTCACTAGCAGAATGAAAAGAAAATATGAAAGTACAACACAAGTTGTGGAGGAATAGAGTAAAGGAAAGTAAAATGATAGTATTTTTGTTTTTAGATATAGTTGCCCTACGCAGTGGAAAAATGATATACAGATTAGCATATTTTATTTTCTGAGAAACATGAATCAATTTAAAAGATGAAAGGGCAGATGAATTTAAAGAATCATTAATTTAAATACATAATCAGTCTTCAATTTTTTTGTTACTGACAACATCCCCTTTAAGATTTTCAAAATGCTGAAAGGTGGGATTCCAAGATTTTTAGTTGCTATAGAAGCAATTATTAGCAAATCCTTTCTTCTAATCTCATTACAGAAAATAGTGCCCTTTGTGCCCAGAGAACTCCCATTAGAACAGATAGCTAGTGGGAAGCAGCCACATAGCACAGGGAGATCAGCTGGGTGCTTTGTGACCACCTAGAGGAGTGGGATAGGGAGGGTGGGAGGGAGGGAGACGCAAGAGGGAAGTGATATGGGAACATGTGTATATGTATAACTGATTCACTTTGTTATAAAGCAGAAAGTAACACACCATTGTAAAGCAAGTATACTCCAATAAAGATGTTTAAAAAAAAAAAAAGGAACTGCATTTCGGAGCAGCTCAGAACATAGGGTGTACCACTCTGGAGCTATCCTACATTTCCTGTGTCTGATTAAATATTGTGTATATATGCTATGTATTTATATCTCCATCTAAATATACATCTATATCTCCTAAAATACTCTCTCACATATAATGAAGTCACAGTTTCCAGATAGTTGTTCTGGTAGTCATTAGACAAAATATAGTCTCATTTATTTAAAAAATGTGAAATGAGAGAAATGTATGAAAAACTTGATCCATCTTCTGACTGAATTTGTGGTATTGGTACCTTCAGAAGAGGAAATAATTAATTTATTGTAAATTATTTTATTCCTCATTTATTAGAGAGGAAATTTATAAACTGAAACTGTTAGGGCTTAAAGGGTTTTTTTTTCCAGAAGATAATATCTGAGGTTCTCACCTTACACTGAGCAGTATATCACTAGTAAACAATCAGACAAATATGTACATTATTAAGTTATTTTATTTTCACCTGGCTTTTTAATACTATCATCTGATATACATCATATTAATTGACACTGCAATTTCTTCCTTGATTTGTATATTTTTTTCTACAAACACTTTGCATTCCAACTTCCACGTATCTGATTTACTCATCCCTGTGATGGTCTTCATCTTCAGACATCTTGCTGTCTGGGCTGTTCAACCCTGTGACAGTAAAAGCACACTCACTAGGGACTAGGAGTTTGAGAAGGACTTAGAAAATTGTTTGGAACCTGAAAAAAATGGCTCCAGAATATGAAAACAAATCTGCAAAATTGAGATGAAAACCTGTGTAATTAATATTTTCAACTAATATTACTACAACAGCAATGTTACTCAGCTTTCATATAGTTATCTATAAATTATATTGGATATGTGACTTGGGCACATTTTAATGCATTTGATAACATTTAGGGTAAAGCTTCTAAAAGGGCAATTGCCTAGGACTGAGGAAGGTTTAAAAATGGCCCTGCACAGAATGAACTAGAAGTGACTTCAATGGGAGGCTGAGGCAGAGATGCTGGACCCGGAGAGTGACAGAACAGGCGTACATTGGAGAGAGCTTTCCTATATATGAGAGCCAGGAATTTGTTACTTATTGAGGGGGGAGCATGAAGGTAGTGGACCCTATAATGAGAATCCTAGGATTGCTCCTAGATTTCTAACTTGGATAAATGACAGGACGGTACTCTTTGGTGAATACTAAAGGAACAGCAACAGCAGCAAAAGTCTAAGAATGGAACTTTAACATATCACAATGCCACCTTTAAAGTAAATTTGGTATTCTTCTCCTTTTTGAATGAATGAAAATACATTAATTAAAGACACACACGGGCTCCCCTGGTGGCACAGTGGTTGAGAGTCCGCCTGCCGATGCAGGGGACACGGGTTTGTGCCCCGGTTTGGGAAGATCCCACATGCCGCGGAGCGGCTGGGTCCGTGCGCCATGGCCGCTGAGCCTGCGCATCCGGAGCCTGTGCTCCGCAACGGTAGAGGCCACAGCAGTGAGAAGCCCGTGTACCACAAAAAAAAAAAAAAAAAAAAAAGAAGACACACACATTCACACACCTGCTAATATCTGCTCTTCTGCAATCATGTGTTTTCTGTATAGTGTCTAAATATCTATTCCAGTTGAAGTAGTGCTTAAACACTTCAATATGCCTCTTTTCAGCCAAAAAGAAAAACTGTCTATGACTGTTTCAACATATTTTAAATATATGTATAATCATTGCCAACTTGTCTGCTTTGCAGATTCTAGTTTCCTATACAATATTTAATATCTCCCTTTATTGAAAATGTCAGTGCTCAGTATTATGATTGTTTTTCATTTTTATTATATGTCTGAATATTAGAATTATTGATTAATCTCTTTATTAATGGAATAATCTCAGCACAATGTTAAATACACTTCTCTATCATTATTATATGTTATTTTAAAGATTTTCCATAGTTACTTTAAATGGGATTTTCAGATTTTTCAGGCTTTTTGAAGTCAGTAGGATAGGCTCCAGTGAGTAAAAGAAATGCTGAAGAACAACAATATGAATTAAACAAATTTAAGTAGTTAAGAAAGCACTAATCTAGTCATTGAGAAATGTATACTAATATTTACATAGTATGTATATATAAATCAATAGTTTCTAAATGAGATAATCTACTGAACAAAATATCTTAAAATATGAATGAAAAGATGTTGTAAAATCTCTATATGATTAAAGTACAAAAAATTTTATAAGCTTGGAATATAAATAATAAGCGCATTTTTGCCTGGGAGACAAGTTGTTATCTGGGAAACCTCAAGACATTTTGTAGATTATCGAAATCACTTTACTATCAATCTTGAGCATTTCTCCTATCAACTCTATAATTAGTATTGGAAATTACCATGATGACTCTATTTCACTATCAGGAACATTGAAGAAACTATTTAAAGTGCTAAACATTGGTTTTAACAAATAAAAAACAATTCATCTGAAGAAGATGTTACAATGAGCTGAGGAATTAAAAGATCTCAAAGTAGAGAAATTTCACTGACTGCAGTATAAACAACTTGAGGGTAGAGAGTGTCTGTTTTTCCTGTTTGCCCTCCAAATTTGGGAACAGTTTTATATGCACGGTGCAGGGTGATAAGCAAATGTTTAACAAATGAAAAGTACTGAATTCATTACCTTGTGGTACAAATGAGGATTTCTTTTGTACTGTAACTAGAAGATTTTAACTTCAGCATTATGAATTATTAATGTCTTTATCTGATTCCCAGTTCTGTGTCAACCAAACTTATTTGAGTGATAATTAGAGGACTTCATGTTTATCCTATCTTCTAGGATTTCACTTTTGCATATCTGTTAATTCATAATTTTGACATTTTTATAGCACAACCAAAGACTATAAAAACACATAGAGCAAGCACTTGCCAAAGAACTCTAAATAAAACACATCTCAGATATGAAATTAGATCCATGCTTGGTTATACTTCTAAGTGCTTCATCTAAAGAGAGACGTGCAACACTGCTGCATGAATTCATCACCTAGGGTGACTTTTAAACCTACCAACAGCTGGCCCCTCTATCATATCTGATTTTATTCAATAGTCTAAGTGATAATAATTTTTGGATCAAGAACTTTATTTTACTGGTTGTAAAGGTGGGCACATGCACACGCACACAATCCCCAGTGCTTTTAAAAATTGTGGGACAGAATTAATTATAACTATTGCGTTTAAATGCCATTTATCAACTTATTAAAGTGCAAGCATGCAGGGAAAATAAGCTAAAGACAAGACTTTCGTTTTTCAATTTATTTTTTAAAAGTCTTGTAGAAATCTTTATGAAATTAACACAAAATGGTGGTACCAAAAATCTTTTTGCTTTGTTTATTCCCTAGTCTGTGGCAATGTAAAGAGTGGAAGTTAAGCCGGAATTTAAGTTAAGGAAAGCTATATTGTATAAAGTTTAGCCAAAATTCTCTAACTTGCCATATTTTTTCAAATAAATAAACTTTCTATTCTCTTCCCTCTCTCCTCATCTCCCTTAAGGTATGTCAACTCTAACCCCGCCCCCCCATACACACACCTTGTTGCCTCTGATATTATCTCCTCTACTAGAGGCACTTTTGTACTTATTGCTACACAATAGTTCAACAATAAAATGTGATAAATGCAGGCAAAGGTGTTTCAAGAAAGAAGGTAAATGTCCTTACACATTTTCAACATAGAAACAAAAAGTTTACAAAACAGCAAAATTAAAAAAAAAATAGTTATAGATAAAGTTTGCAGATAATGTTGTCATCCCTCTGAAACGAAGAAGGATAAGGCACAGAAGAAATGTAGTGTTGGGGACAATGAAAATCAGCAGTTATTGCAATCTATGCTGCATTCAATGGATTTAGAAGACAGAGGCTTGAGTGCTGTCGTTATTACTTGTTTGCCATTTGATGGTGGGCAAAATATTTAATTTCATTGGGTTTCTCTTTCTATGCCTCTAAAATGTGGATTCCCAGGCTAAGAAAATATTTCAAATCTTTTCTAGGTCTAGAAGTCACAGACCTTAGTGTACCCTTTATAAAGGCCACATTTTCACAAAAGATAGCATTCTTGTAAAACACCTTTATAGAAAGAAAAAGCTATATTTAGAAAGCCCACTCAGTGTCCAGGGTTTTCTGAAGTCGTACTGCTGTTTGTAACCAGGTGTAGGCCAGTAGGACAACACATTTGCTTTAATAACTGTCCAGATTTCTTGGAATTAAAGATAAGTTTTTCATTATTCTAAGTGCTGACCTAAGAAATTATTGAAAATAAGAATTGTTCTAATTTACTTCTTGAACTGCCCAGTTCTTACATGGCCTGACATGAAAGGCAATTTAAAAGATTGCATTTAAGTTTGGACATATAGCCTTCATCCTGCTGTTTCATCACAGACCTCTTACAAGATAAACACGTGCAACCATTTTGAGTTTCTGAATGGGAGCGCTCCTTAGAGTATTTTCCCCTTATAAATTTCTTGCCAACGTACTCCAATTTGAATGCAGGTAGAAATTTATAAATTTCTCCAAGAACTTATTTTTATTTTTATGAATCTTACAGATTTTGTTTTAATACCGAGGACTTTGTCAAATTCATAGACATTTGATAGAATAAAAAGCAAAAGCATAATTCGGAAAAATCCAAAAACCTCAAATAGAAAATAAGATGCTATGTTGTTAGTAACAGAAATTAGCACAAATAGACTGAAAAACTGACCACCATTGTAAACTGAGCTTTTAACTATGGCAGTCGCCAGGAAAAGGAGGGTTACTCCTCTTTTTTTGCCTTCTTTTAACAATCTCAAAAATTAAAGAAAGATTGAAATGACAATAAAAATAATTTATTTCCCAAACCATTTGAGAGTAGTTGCTAACACAATGCAGTGTCTCCCCCAAATCCTCTAGTATTTCCTACAAACATATATCCAAATATAATCATGAAAATAAGGAAATTAACACTGACACATGACCACAGAGCTAATAATCCTCAGACCCCTTTCAAGTTTTGTCAATTATCCCCATCATGTCCTTCATAATAAAAGGATCAGCCCAGTGTCACATGTTGCATCTAGCTGTCCTGTCTCTTTAGTTTTTTAATCTGGAAAATTTTCTCAGGCTTCCGTTGAATCTCATGAACTAGAAAGTTTTAAAGAATATGGATCAGTTATTTTGTAGGATTTAGCTGTTTGTATTTGTCTCATGATTATTCAGGATATGTGTAGTTGGCAGGAATAACACAGTGGTGAAGCTCTGTTCTTCTCACTGCTTCCTATCAAACAATTTTGGCAAACTTTTAACTTGTAACCTTACTGGAATATCATGTTACTCATTTGATTAAGGTGTATCACCCAGTCTTCTCCATTGTAAAGTTATTTTTTCTCCTTCATTATTAATAAATTTTGTAGTAAGGCACTTTGTAATTATGTAAATATCCTGTTCCTCATCAAACATAATTTACTCAGTTTAATTATTTAAATCAGTATGAACTCATAGACTCCTATTTTATTCAATTGACTATAATACATTTCTGCCATTATTTATTTTGAGGCTGAGATTGTTCAAGATTTGTCCAGTGGAAACCCCTTCAGTTTGGCTTCTATATCCTTTGATGTTTCCCAATTATTCTGTGATATCTCCCTTCTTTTTTTTTAACATCTTTATTGGAGTATACTTGTTTTACAATGGTGTGTTAGTCTCTGCTTTATAACAAAGTGAATCAGTTATACATGTATCCTCATATCTCTTCCCTCTTGCATCGCTCTCCTTCCCACCCTCCCAATCCCACCCCTCTAGGTCACAAAGCACCGAACTGATCTCCCTGTGCTATGCGGCTGCTTCCCACTAGCTATTTATTTTACGTTTGCTAGTGTATACATGTCCATGCCACTCTCTCACTTTGTCACAGCTTATCCTTCCCCCTCCCCATATCCTTAAGTCCATTCTCTAGTAGGTCTGTGTCTTTATTCCCATCTTACCCCTAGGTTCTTCATGACATTTTTTTTTAGATTCCATATATATGTGTTAGCATATGGTATTTGTCTTTCTCTTTCTGACTTACTTCACTCTGTATGACAGACTCTATGTCCAGCCACCTCACTACAAATAACTCAATTTCGCTTCTTTTTATGGCTGATCCCTTACTTCCTGAAACAATAATATGTTCTAGGGTCATCTTATATTTTCCCTGTAGTGGTTCTAGAATCAGCCATTTCTCCAAAGAGCTTTAGTTCCTTCAGTTGGAGAGCTGTATTTAGAAACCAAGATCTGGACACTAGGTGTATTCATTGCTCTTGGGAAGCAGTGGTCCCAGGTACTCTCAATAGGCAGAGCTAGGGGATTTATGTACATATATACATACACACATATGAAAACACACATTCATAACCATTTACACATATTCACAAACACATTCATTAACATATGCATACATATAGTCTATGTTTTTTTTTTCTATAATGTCTCTATATTGAAAATCATGTGCTCACATTAACATCCTCCATTCCCTTTCAACACCCTTTCATTCTAGTTTTTGCCCTTTTCATATTTTAACTCCCTCCACAGATATTAAAATAACACTGATTACCATATTCTTAATATCCTTAATTATTTGATCAATCTTCCTGTATTTAAGTAAATTCTTGTAGCTGCCACTTTCCCATCCACACATTTTCTCCACCTGGCACGGGTTAGGACAATCTGTACAGAGTGGTTGCCAAGGCCACTTCCTCATGTGGATGCCCTTTCACACGAATCAGACTTCAGCAGTCAGCTCCAGGCTCCCTTATGCAGACATCCTCTCCCCTTTCTCAGACTCTGAGACCCAATGCCAAGTCATGTGGTTCCTTGAATGCCCACCTCCCCCATGCTGACAAAGTGTTATTTTACCTCACTTAATGGACTAATTTGTTCAAGAAGGGAAAGGATCACAACACTATAAAGCAGTTATACTCCAATAAAGATATAAAAAAAAAAAGAAGGGAAGGGACAAGAGCAGGGATGAAGAAAGGGAGGTGGACAGGGATGAACAGGTATCTTTCCTTTCTAAACAATATTTGAAGAGGTCCTTCATTTAGAAGTTGCAAAGACATTATGAAGTATCAGCTGAAGAACTGAAACAACGACATATATTTTCACATCTGTATCCCTACATCTATGACACACAACGTACACCTAATTTTATAGCAACCAAAATATAATTTAACAAAACTTATGATGCTTAGCCATACACTTTAATACTCAGCAACTTAAAAAAAGTGCAGTGCCATTTGGCTGTTAACTATCATCCATTTATATGAATGGATTTGTAAAACTCCTAGCCAAGAGTGCTTGGGATAGCATCTCTACTGGTCCTTACTGGATCTTCTTCTTCTTTTGTCACTCTTTTCAGTCATTTGTTGATTCTCGATTGTATCTCATTGGTGACTTCCATAACCATTGGTAATCATATCTGGGCAAATACCCCAGCTTGGTGTCTCTCAAAGGGCTGACTGAAAACCACCTGCAACAGAATCAACTGTGGTACTAGATAAGATTCAGGTCCACAGGCCCTGTTCTGATTTCCTGCTCAGAAGCTCTTTAGAGAGTAATGAGTATTTGGAAAATACCTTAGCTAATTCTCACACATTAACACTGAAACCATGGTGGAGTTTGCATGTCTACAATTCCTCAAAGTTCACGGTTTAAAACACATAGGTCTCACCAACTACAGTTCTTTTATTTTAGCTTGATCAATTCACATTTGTTATTTAACCAACTTGGAAATTGCCAGATGTGTGAATAGCCGCCAAAGTAAAATGTATCTATCTTTTGCAAAAATGTCTTCTACCAAATGTCTCTACAAAATGAAATGTAAATACCTTCTAAGATCTTGCTTGGAGGAATCTTACAGATTTTTAAAATCTTCCAGGTTTTAGGGAATAGCAAGTGCAAAGGCCTTGACGTTGGGAAAGCCACTGCAGAAAGAAAATCTGGATGTGTGTGTGAGAGAATAGTAGTAGTAAACGATCTTGGAGAGTAGGGCAGAAGAAATACTGAATAAAGTATGTGGGACAGGTAAAGAGTTTAATTTTTATTCTAAAGTGATGGGACCAGGTTTTGGAAAATAATGTGATATGATTCATGGTTTTTTGTGATTATTATGGCTATTGTATTGGTTATAGACTATAAGGATTTGGGCAAGAGGGGAGGAAGCAAGGAGGTTGTGGAAGAGGCTGCCTATTGCATTAGATGAGGCAAGCAATGATGGCTTGGAGTAAGTAAAGACGGCAAGAGTAAGGTGAGAGGTAGGTGCATTCAGGATGTATTTTCAAGTTAGACTGGCAAGAATTTCTGATGGACTGGACACAGGAATTGTGGGAAAGTGAGAGTTTAAGGATGAATCTAACATTTTTGGCCTGAGCAACTGGATGAGTTATGGAGCCAGGAAAAACGGGAGTGCAATGGATGGATCAAAGCAAAATATTTAGTTTTATTTGCTAAGTTTGAAATGTCTATTATGCATAGACTGGAGATATTTAGTGGGAAATTGGAATTAGGAGTCTGGAGGTTAGGTGAGTGCTTAGGGCTAGAAGTACGAATTGGGAAATCATAAGTCATCTTCCCATTAAAGTAATGGGACTAGATTAAAACTCATGAGTAGTTAAGGTAGATGCAGAGTGAAGGGGGCCAGGAATGAGCCTTAGGGCATTCTAACAGACGTTGAGGGATGGGAGGCATCACCAAGGGAGACTGCCAAGGAATGGTGAGTGAGGAGGGGAGAAATCTAGGAGAGGATGGTGTCCTGGTAGCCAGTGAGACAAAATATTCATTCTGGAAATTATGAGGTTCATTTCCCAAAGTTTCTTGAATTGATGATCATTTGAAACTTGGTATTTTAAAAAGAGCTTTAGCAAACAGAAAAGAGAATAATTTTCTATCATGAGTGATTGATTGCAGTAGCATGGGGAATGGAAACGTTGTGAAAAGGGAATCAAGAATCTATGTAAAAGACAATTTTAAACAAAAGTATTCATTTAAAAAACAAGTACACAATATTTAGACATTATATTTTGTCTTTGTGTCAACAGCAGCTACAGCATTCTGTAAGTGAAAGATGAAGGATTACAGTTTAATATCAAATCAGGGAAAAAGGTGAAATAGTTGAATTCTTTGTAGATTTTTAATAGATTTCAAACCTCTATTGGTTTAAAATAATGTCATATTTCAAACATAATTTTCTAAATAATCATAGCAATTTTAGAATCAGGATAAACCTTATATAACCTTACATAAAATTTATTTAAATGCACATATAGTTCATTTTTACGGGTAAAACTAGGACTCTGGTCTTCTGATTACCAGTACTATTTCTTATTGCAACACACTGTTTACATGTATAGATGATTGAAAAAAAGAGCATACCAGTGATCTCTTAAATGTTTTACAAAATATTAAGTAATTAAAATTAGGGGAAATAAAGCTCATGAGGATTAAATTACAGGAAGAGTTTATAAGAGGGCAAACAAGTAGGAGATGTATTTCCACACAGATAAATATGAGGTTTTAGTAGAAAATGACCAAAACTGCATTTATAAGGTCATGATACTAGCTAAATGATATAAAGACAACCATCATGTGAATAACATATAATTTTGAAGGTGAATTTTGAATATGGAGACTGATACAGATTAACATCTGATTATAATAAAAATCAGATCGGCAGGGTAACAAGGTCTTCTTCATCCCATCACAGCTTATCAGGAATAAGGGAACCTCTTGATACTTTGGTATGTGCCATTTCAGGACAATGAACTTGCTACAAAGTGAACACATGACATAAGAAATAGTTTAGAAACATAAATATGATTCAAGAAATCCATGGATGGTGAAAGCTATGTTGGATTATTTCAAAAAGTTAGGGATGACTAGGTTAAGTAACTTCTCTTTTTAATAACAGAATAACTGTCACATGAAAGATCTCACTATGCCATTGACAAAGATAAAATCCCGGGACGCCATGGCTTCACAGTCTAATAGTCTAGAGATACAATGTCCAGGATAGTGTCCATTAGTCACAAGTGGCTATTAAATACTTGAAATGTGGGCAAGTTTGACTTAGGAACTGAAATTTTAATTTTTTTGAACTTACATTTAAAAATTTAAAAACACATGTGACTAATGGCTGTAGTTTTTGACAGCACTAAGAACATTTCCATTATCATGGAAAGTTCTATTGACCAGAGCTGACCCATAACCTTTTTACTTAATTTTACATTTATTTCTCTTTGCTAAGAAAATCCTCTCTCTTACTGAAAAACAATATTAGCAAGATGGCTAGATATAAGCTCAAGATGCAAAAATCTATTGGATTTCTATAATCCAGGAACAAAGAGAGAGCTTAAAAATTATTTAAAATGGAAAAAAAACTACCTAGGAATAAATCTAAATAAAAATGTGCAAGACATTTATGGAGAAAATGAAACCTTATTGAAAGATATTAAAGAAGTCTTAAATAAATGGAGAGGTACATCTTGTTTATGGATTGAAAAGACTCATCATATTGGTGTAAGTTTTCCCCAACTTAATTTATATAGTCAATACAATTACAATAAAAATACTTAATAGAGGTTTTACAGGATTGCCAATTCTGAAATTTATGTGAATGGTCAAGAACAGCTCAGACACACCTAAAAAATCCATTCATTCCAAAATGGTCCTGGAAGACTTAATTATTCATAAGAAAACAAAGAAATTGGATAATACAGACAAGTCAATTGTAAGTGCATTAATGGCTTGAATATAAAACAAAGATACACTGGAACTTTCAGAAGAAAATATACTATATCTGGGTAGCATTAAACTAGGGAAGGACATTTTAAGTAGAACAAAAAGACACTAAGCTAAAAGATAAATTTGATTTCATTAAAATTGAGAGCCGCTATTTATCAAAAGACAACATTAAAAAAGTTAGAAGGTATGAAATAACTCATTTGTGTCATATATAGCTGACCAAAGATTATTTGCTTGTATTTAAAAAACAATACATATAAGTAAGAAAAAGATAAACAGTAGAAAAATGGACAAAAGATATTCTCTGGACTTCACAGAATAGGAAACATAGGCAACTGTTAAACAAATGAAAGGATTCTCAGCCTATCAGTAATTAGAGAAATACAAATTAAAATTGTTATGGACTGAATTGTGTTCCCTAAAATACGTATGTTGATGCCCCATCTCCCAATGTGGCTGTTTGGAGACAGGGACTTTAAAAACATAATTATGGTTAAATGAGGTCATAATGGTGGGGCCCTAACGGATATGACTGGTGTCCTTGTAAGAAGAGAAAGAGATAAGAGGGATGTATACACACAGAGAAAAGGCCATGTGAGGACATAGCAAGGAAGCAGTGGTCATCTGCAAGTCAAGGACAGAGACCTCAGGAGGACCCAAAACTGCCAACATCCTGAGCCTGGACTTCCAGCCTCCAGAACTGTGAGAAGATAAATCTCTTGTTTTTTAAGCCACTGAATCTGAGGTATTTTGCTAGGACAACCTGAGCAGACTAATACAATGAACAAAAGACTAGAATGGCCATTCTAACTGGTGAAGCTATAGAGCAAAAGGGCTGAAAATTGATTCCATAACTTTGGAAAACATTTTGACATGAATTTTTAGAGTTGAATATTTGAATTCCCGACACCTCAGCAATTCTACTCTTAGTATGTCTACTCTTTTACTTATGTTAAATCTTGCACATGTGTACCAGGAAACATTAAAATAAATGTTCATGGAAGTACTGTCCGTAATAGGCCCCAAACAACCCAAATATCATTAATAGAATAAACACATTTTCTTGTATTTATACAATCAAATATTATACAGTAGTACAAATGAATGAACACTAGTTAAAGTAAAGTGGATGAACCTTAGAAACATAATGTTGAGTAAAAAAAGCAAGCACAGAAGACTAAAGTATGATATCAATTTTATAAATCTCAATAATAAGCAAAATCAGATAAAAATTATGTGGATGTTCAACATAAAGCCAAGATCAGAGTGATTTCTTTGGTGAAAGCAGGAAGGTGGGATCAGGGTAGAGAACAGAGAGAAGACTCAGCAGTTTTGATTCTAGTTCTTAGTTTTGGTGGTGTGTTTGCAGGAGTTTTTATTATTTCTCATAACTTACATACAATTAAATATATTCTTTTGTATATTATCTAATAATATTAAAAAATCAAAATCCATTATATACCAAAGATAATCCCTAGACATTAATTATAGAGAGTCCATTTTGAAACAACATACATAGTTACTCATAAATCTTCTGTAGTTGAAAGCTTTTAGCTATGAAATTCTTCCCCCTTCATAGGAGGACTTTATGTTCCATAATGAAGGAAAATTGTTCCTACTTTAGGACAATTTGCCTTCTTTATTTAAGTGATACTAGTTCTTTGGCTGCCTAGAAATTTTAAAAACAACTGATAACTACATCTACTGCCTGCAAGAGAATAAAGGAAAAGGAGCATAGGAGGCAATCTCATACATTATTGATAAACACATACAAAGACAATATTGGTACAAAGCTATTTCTCCATATAGCAACTCTGAATTTTATTAATAAACACACACATATATATATATATATATATCAAACATTAATAAAAGAATAAAATCCAATATGAGTACATTTGCTCTTTTTTTGCAATTAGTTCCAGGATTCTATTTTAGATTATTACTTCATATCTGCGAGAGTTGGGTGTGTGTTTGTATGTTTGGTTTTATGGAAGTTGCATTGTGCTAAATTTTACATTTCTTTCTAGAATTAAATGGCTTTTGTTATCCCTTGGGAATACTGAAGATAGCAACAACAGATTACTACCTACCGGTGGAAAAGTATAAATAGTAATTTTAGCTGCTAGTGATTCTGAAATTGCCCTTAACTTTGTCCTTCTAAAAATGCTCCAAGAATTACGTTTTGCAAATCCACAGATTTACTATCCATATTCAAGTCATTTACGTGGACAAAGAATGTAGCCTGCGGTATCAGTACAAAGGATGTTATAGCCATCAAGCCATCAGCCACTGAAGCCACCCCCAATTCTGCACCCTGAGGGGATTCAGGATGGAGAAAACAGGATACTGGCGCCAGATAATTAAAGTGCACTTCAAGGGAATGATTTCCATGAGACCAGATTCTTGCATCTCACCATATATAGAAAATTGCTAAATTTATTAAATTAAGATGTCTAGTTTCTTTAATTAAGAGTAATCTTTTGATGTTCCAAATACCTGGGGTTTTTTTTTGCAAGAACCCCTAAATATCCTGTGCTCTCCCTTACCTCTTCGGAACAGTCCCTCAGAGCTATCTGAGAGGCTGTCTCCTGATTTAAGTCCTCAGTATGTCCTCCAAATAAAACATAATTCTCAACTTTTAGGTTGTGCATTTTTTTTTCAGTCAACATTTAATTGTATGGCTCACGTTGGTACTATGCTTAGATGTAATGGGATGAGCTGTAAATTATTAAAACTAGATAAATTCTGTCAGCTCTACCACTAGCTGAGATCAGGCTTTCATCTCTGGATACTTCTGTCATAGACCCCATAGATATGGGGCCTGTGTTGGTCTTAAAATTATTCTTAGAATTGTGGAGACTCATTCATTCTTTCAGCAAATTTTACTGCTTATATTCTATGTGTCAGTTACAGTGCTGGGTCTTGAAATATAGAAGTCAACACACGAAAATACAAGGATAAAACACATTTTCTACCATATTAACTTTTTTCATTCATTAATTCATCCCTAAATCATTCAACAGGCATCTGCTTATTGAATACTGATGAGGGGTCAAATGCTATGCTAAACACTGAGTATATAACTGCAAATGAGATGGATAGGCCCTGATTTTGATGTCACTACTATCTTTTGTCCTGCCATATAATGGGACAGCTTCATTATTCCCTTTACCCTAAGTTTTTATCACAAATTGCTAATGAAAATAAAACTGTTAGTGGAGTTTCAACATGCATAGGTAAATGAGAACACAGAACTCCCCTTTCGCATGCCCCATTCTTCTCCTTCTAACTCCCTATGTGAACCCACTTTGTGCCAAGACCAAGAATTTGTGCCCCAATAAGAACCAAGCTGATTTCCTCACACTGACTGGGGCTATTGCTCACTTAGAAGACTTGATGCTTAATTTTGATAAGCAACTAGAAGACCATGGAGACAACCTATAAAAATGTTTTGTCTTGGGAGAAAATACTAAAAAGGGTTAATGTGCTGTTCCACATGTCTAACCTCCTGGGATTAAACCACAGGCACCAAGATCACCAAGTGTACTTGGCAACAATGAGTTAAAACTGAAAACAAAAAGCATCATACTGTTATTGTATTCATTTCCCCCAAGGCACTCTTTGATAAAAACCACAACCTCTAAGGGAACTGAGAACAGCTTCCTTGTGGGGTAGGTTAGATATGCATCTTTTTCCAAGCAGTTATATCATATCCAGCTATCAGCACACCTTACTTAAGATGATTGTAATGTATGAGATTAAATGTTCCTACCTGATTGGAAACCTTCTTGTCCTCAATTCATTGGCTATACTGGATTATTTTTCTTGGGTCAGACCTCCAGAATTCTACCAGAAATCGTTCCTTTGGGGAAACCAGGCCTTCCCAGAAACTCAGGAAACTGAAATGGAGACAGCAAGAGAGAAGGAAATTATTTGGACATATAGACCTCAATTGTTTGGTTTTAAGTAAACGTCCAAGCAAACATCTTCTAAATGGTATAATAACTTTAGGGAAATTCACAGTTTATAAGTTTGTGTACTCATAAACTGAACATATTATGATAAAAGTACAGGTTGCATTTTGTGTCTTCAACTCAAGCAAAGACTTCAAAAAAGGCCCAGTTATACTTTGTTCATTAAGACACAAAGAGAGGGCAAAAAGGGCAAGTTTCTAAGTCTTTTTCTTTAAAATTTACTTCCTTTCTTCAGCATTCATCAAGATCTTCAGGAAATTAACTTTACTAAAGTTAATTATTCATAAAATAAACATACGAACCTGCAGAAGACTATCTCACAGAGACCTGTAATGTACAATATCCATCGCATACATGCACCATGAGCTTGTCTTTTCTAGCACTGGCATACACAAAACTCTGTGTGTGTGTGTGTGTGTGTGGGCACATGTGTGTCTTTTTTTTTCTTATGGAGCCATAGGGAGAAAATAAATCTATTGGCTGCAATTCAGTGATGTAGAAAGATTTAAGGGTAAAGGAAAAGGCTACAAGCAATAAAGTGAAGCAATAAAGTCATGAGGTTGTGCTTCCATAATAATAACAATAGCAGTCTTCTGTAACCATGGGAACAGGCTCCTCAAATTATAGTCACACCTGTTAGACCATCTGCCCATAAATTTCACACAATCATTAATGGAAAACAAATGGCACTGTCTCTCCTTCCCTTTATCCATTGGCTATTCTCATATAAATCATTTTTCTCTTCAAGGTCGTGCTCTTTCCTATCTGTTTAAAAATATTAGGATTTAGGAGGGGTGATACATAATGTGCCATGCCTTGGTACTTGTACCAGTGATGGCTCTGTAAGGAGCACTGGATTGTTAGGAGGCTATAAATTGAATTCCCCTAGAAGCAGAACCTGAGGCAATAATTTCAATGCAAACTGTTCATCTGGGAGGTGCTTCCAGAAAACTCAGAAGTGGAGTGGGAATTGAGAATGGTGGCATGGAAGGAAGCCAACAGAGGTGCATTACTGAATCAATTACTCCTGCAGGGAACTGCTGCCAGTACTTCAGGGGAGTTCTGTGAAACTCTATAGAACATGTCTCAGAGTTATCCCAAGAATTGGTGAGAAACTTGAAGTACTTATCTTCCAGTCCCCTCTGTCCTTGGTTGAAAGCTACACCCAGATACATTAACTCCTGTACATTTCTGGCCTGCCCTAAGGTGGATAATTGCAGGTGGTAGCATGAGTCTACCAGCATATACTGGAATGATGAGTGCTGGGGAGATATGAGTGGAACATTGAAACCATCTAATACAGTGGGGGCAGGAGATATTAATTATTGGCTTGCAAGTCCAAATGGGTAACCTTAAATTCCTGGGTTAATGGTTTTACTTTGAGGTATTTAAGCGTGATGTATGAGTAAAAATTTCCTCTATTAAATCAAGCTGAAGATCCTAAGTCCCTAATCTTCTGGAAAACTGTGGGGATCTTTTGAACAGATTTTTGAAAAGTAACATGATTAAGATTTCAAACTGACCATTCATTCATTCATTCATTCACTCATTCAACAAACATTTATTGAACACCTAAAGTATGCCATGGGTTAAACTAGGCACCAGTGTTACTGTTACTAAAATCATTATCGTGCCATCTAGAAGTCAATGTATTGTGACACTCAAATAAGAAAATCCATAGTTACCGTAAAAATTATTACAGAGTGCTATAAGAAGACACGGTAAGACCTTAATTCATGCCATGGACAGTAGTATATGGGGGATATCAGTAGGGCTTCCTGTAGAAGGCAATTGAAATGGATATGTAACATGAAGGAAGGGTGAATTTTTGAGGAAAAGAGAAGATAAATTCATGTTTGCCAGAAAATGAATGGTTAAGGATCAGTCCAGAAAGGAGTTCCATTCATAGTCAGTATAAGAAATGTCACTGGGGCTTCCCTGGTGGTGCAGTGGTTGAGAGTCCGCCTGCCGATGCTGGGGAGAAGGGTTCATGCCCCGGTCCGGGAAGATCCCACATGCCACGGGGCAGCTGGGCCCATGAGCCATGGCTGCTGAGCCTGTGCATCCGGAGCCTGTGCTCCGCAACGGGGGAGGCCACAACAGGGAGAGAACCGCGTACTGCAAAAAAAAAAAAAAAAAAGAAATGCTCACTGGAGTGTAAGAAAAGAAGACAATGGAGAGGGTGGTAGAAGCCAGACCATGAATGGTCCATGTATATATACTAAGTGCTATGGTCTAGTCTTTGTGTTCCCCTCCAAATTTATACATTGAAATCTTAATTTCCAGAGGTGATAGTAGTAGTAGGTGGGGACTTTGGGAAATGATAAAGGTATTAGTGCTCTTATAAAAGAGACACCACAGAGCTCCTGAAGCTCTTCTGCCATGTGAGGTTACAATGAGAAGTCTGTGACTCAAAAGAGGGCCCTCAACTGACCATACTGCCACCCTATTCTTGCACTTGCAGCCCCCAGAACTGTGAGAAAAAAATGCCTGTTGTTTATGAGCCACCCAACCTGCACCATAATCTTACAGCAGCCCAAAAGGACAAAGAGAGTTTGGATGTGAGATTTTACTCCAAGAAAGATGGGAATCCATTTAAGGACTTTAACTGGTAACTTAGAAGAGAGAAAAGTTTCATAACACAATCAGGTATTTTTATAATAAAAATTTGTTTCATTTTCAGAAAGATCACTCTGGAAATACTGTGACTAGATTTTTGGAGAAGGGTGATGGCAGTCCCGGATATAGAAAGATGAGTTAGTAGTCCATTAATGTAAGTCAAACAAGAAACTGGATATAGAAAGTGTGAATTTGTGGCTGAGCGTTCTTTTCTTTTAGCACTTGAAAAATGTTATGTCAATGCTTCTGACTCCAGAGTTTTAGACAAGAAATATGCTGTCATTGAAATTGGTGTTTCTCAATAAGTAATGCATCGTTTCTTCCTGTCCACTTTCGAGATTTTTTTTGTCTCTACTTTTCAGAAGTTTAGTTATGACGCGTCTTGGCAAGTATATCTTTGTGTTTTTCCTCTTTGGGTTTGTTCACATTCTTGAATTTGTGTTTATGTCTTCTAAAAAATTGGGAACTTTTTAGCCATGATTTCTTTGAATACTTTTTTATTCCTACTTGCCCTCTGTTTTCATTCTGGAACTTTGATGATATGAATGTTAGTGCTTTTGTTACTGTTTACAGGTTCTTGAGATCCTGTTGTTTCTCCCATCTTTACCCCTCAGTCTATTTTTCTCTGTACATGTGGTACATTGTATTGATCTCTTCTAAGTTCATGATTCTATGCTTTGTAATCTCCACTCTACTCTTGAGCAAAGTTTTTTGATCGTTGTAGTTTTCAGTTCTACTGTTCTCATTTGTTTTTATTGTTATAGCTTCTAGTTCTTTGTTTACATTTTCTATTTTTCCCATTTCTGTCAAGGAGCTCATAATTGCTAATTGAAGCACTTATGTGACAGCTTATTTAAAATCCTTGTCTGATCATTTCAGTAAGTGTTTTATCTCAGTGTTGGTGTATGTTTATTGTCTTTTCTCATTTATTCAGTGATTTCCTGGTTCTTGGTGTCATAAGTATTTTTCCATTGTATTCTAAACATTGTGAGTTATTATATGACTCTGTATCCCATTTAATTTTATTGTTAATTTTTAGAAGGAAGTCATCCTATTTGAGGCATAGTATGAGGACTGGGAGGTTATGTACAGATTTCCATTGGGCCCTACTGACGATACCCCAGCAAAAGTGGGCACTTACATTGTCTCACTGCAGACAGATCAAGTAGAAGTTCAGCTATCCTATTGGCCCATCTGACACCTTCCCCCCAATAGTGGAACATTAATATCATTGTGTTGCCTTTTAGTAGGAGTGGAAGTTCATCTCCCCAGTAGATTTCTTGACACAGGGGAGGGGAGAAGTGAAGTGTTCGCTGTCCTTCCTCCCACTTCATTCCTTCTTGTTGATGCCGGGTGTGGGTAGAGGGTCAGCTACCTGCTGGCCCCACTGACACCAGGATAAGAGGAAGAGAACTGACAACTAGCCCTGCTTGTGCCATCTCATTCTGTCTTATTGCCTCAGGATGGTTATGGGGATTCAGCACCTCATTGGGTCTCACTGACATCATGTGTTGGGGGTTAGTGGTGTGCCTACTCCCTCCAACCTGTAACATCCTATTCTTATTGATGTCAGGGAGAGATGGACGCCATGTCCCACCATTGGACCCCACGACTGTGTGAGGGCAGCCCAGTGTTAACAAGCCTGTCAGGCACCACGTTTTTTTTTTTTGTTTGTTTTTTTAATAAGTAAATTTTTTTATTTATTTGGCTGTGTTGGGTCTTCATTTCTGTGCAAGGGCTTTCTCTAGTTGCGGCGAGCGGGTGCCACTCTTCATCGTGGTGCTCGGGCCTCTCACTGTTGTGGCCCGTCTTGTTGCGGAGCGCAGGCTCAGTAGCCGTGGCTCATGGGCCCAGCTGCTCTGTGGCATGTGGCATCTTCCCAGACCAGGGCTCGAACCTGTGTCCTCTGCATTGGCATGTAGATTCTCAACTACTGCACCACCAGGGAAGCCCAAGCACCACCTTTTAAAGTCTGTTTGCTAATGGAAAGGGGTGGAGGCTCAGCTCACCACTGGACCACACTGAAACAACCCTGGTGGGTTGTTTCAGAGCGCTGCCTCTTCTGGAGGGCAGGAGTGGGGTGGTGTGGAAGATCAAATCCTAGCTTGGCCCAGCTGAAACCACAGGACATAGGGGATGGGTGCAATATTCCACTTGCACTTGGCTCGAGTAGTGTGTATATTCCACTGGCACTTGGCTCGAATAGTGTGTATATTCCACCGGCACTTGGCTCGAGTAGTGTGTATATTATTGCCCAAATGGTCTTCTGTCTTTAGCAACCCCTTTCCTCATACTTTGGCTAGGGTGAACAGGGTTTTGTGTTTTTTTCTGAAGCTTTTTTGTCTGTTGTTCTGTTGGTGGTTATTGATTGGGGGTTCCTGTAATACCCTCTCCAGGATGTATGGGAAGCAACAGGAAACACAGGGGCCTCATCACCATGTTATTCCTCAAGTCCCAAAGTCCCTAGTTAAGTCTGCCTTCTCATTTCCACCTTTCAGCATCTTCCTATGTTTGTTTGTTGTTATGTTCAGGGTTTTAGTTTTAAGTGGGAGAACCTGGGAGAAATGGGCTACTTCATCTTCTTGGAAGCAGAGGTCTGGAGGACTTTTGATGTTAAAAAGTACTGCTGACTGTAAATTAAAATTTGATGATAAACACCTTGCCCTTTAAGAATTATTCTACTAGATGATGTGGCTTCCCAAAGTTGCTACAATTTGATTTTCATACTTCTAAAAGCCAAGTGTTTTGCTGGAGTTGAAATTTAATGATAAGCAAGAGATGAGGCTAAGATGATCTATGTGGTAACAGATTAAAGTTGGAAACATCAATATACATTCATTTTTAGCTTAATATTGCTTCATATTACCTTAATACACATGGTTATGTAGAGAGATACTTATAGATATGTGTGTATACATGGGTCATGTACACACATATTATCTCTTTGCACTGTCAGCTGAGAAGATCTAGAAGCAATGACATCCGAGCAGCAATTAGCACACCCCACACCCAGATCCTGCTGTCTAATACCGTTCTCCACTAAAAAGACCTAGTTATCCTTGAAGAAATAGCTGATTCTAGGACTAGGGCAGTAAATATACAAGATTTATAGACAAGACCATCTTATAGTGTCAGAAAGTAAGGAAGTTCCAAAAAAAAAATACAGGATGGGGATACCTCAGAGTGGCACAAGAGCCAACTGAAAAGAGTTCACAAGTGTCAGGACTAGAGAAATTTGGGGAACAAAGTAACTAAAGCAGAATTAGATTATAACCCAAAGTATAAAATAAAAATCCATGAGTTCTTCTGATATAAATAAATAATTGGATACATAAATAAATGCAGGAGAATAGATAAATCTCCAGTACAAAGGAATTCCAAATAGTTTATGTAGTACTCCATCTTAAGCATTACTCCCTATTCCTTAGTTGTGGGCTGAGCATATTGACTTCCTTCCAAATAAGTACAGTATGAAAAAGGGAAAACAGTAATCTTAGGATGGAGAAACCTGAAAAACACTACCTCAGCCTGGTGATCAAAGTCAACCTCAGCATTCATAATGCATATTCATACTTTGTACACTTGATGTGATCTGACAAAATAACCCTTCTACTCTGTGGTCTTCCTCCCCAAAACACATAATCCCAATATGATCATGAAAAATGCATCAAACAAATTCTAGTAGTGGGCATCCTACAAAACCCTAACTACTCAAAATTGTCAAGGTCATCCAAGGAAAATCTGAGAAGCTATCAAACCCAAGAGGAGCCTAAGGAAACATGGCAACTAAATGTAATGTGATGTTTTGGATGAAATCCTGGAATAGAAAAAAGACATTAGGTAAAAACTAAGGAACTAGACTAATGGATGGACTATAGTAAATGATAATGTATCAATATTTGTTAATTGATTGTAACAATGTAACATACTAATATAAGTGGATCATCATAGAGGGAAATGGGTATAGTGTATATGGAAACACTTTATACTATCTTCTCAATTTTTCTGTAAAATTAAAACACTTCTAAAAAATAAAGTCTATAAAAACGCTGTGTTTTCTTGTTTTATGATTATGTGGCTGTATTTCCTAATGAATATGTCAATTTGCTTTACCTTCCTTGATACTGATATTACAGGAAATACTAAGTAACTCTGAAAGAATTTGTAACTCCAATTCAACAAGCAATAATTCTTGTATTAACTTTGTGGAAGAACCCACCGAATAAATCAAAGCAAATTGTCTTTAAAGGCTGAATTTCTTTTCAGTGTTTAATCTTTTATATTATTAATGCATACCACAAACAAGATTTTGTTTCAAAGGGCAGAAAACATTGATTGTAGGCAATGTCTAAAGTACAGTGAAATATTAATGCATGATGCTATAACAACTTTAATGTATTTTATGTTTTCAAAATGATGAATTGTTATTTCAGTCAATAAAGTATTCACTTTTATACATTTCCTACCCATCTTTTCCCAAGACACCCACAAGGAAATGATACTATCATCTGACATTAGGTTCCTCAATTTAAACTGGAGTTTTTGGTAGCTGTGGTTGCCAATGGTACTGGAATGTGTGATACTTTTACAAACACTCTCCATGGCAAAATCTGATCCTCACAAGGTAAATCACAGTAGGTGCCTAAAGCCAAATGACATATTGCTTTGTAGCTAGATTACCAAGCATTTTACTTACAGGCACAATAGAATGTAGAAAAGGCCATTTCTCTTTCTGTCTTTTTCTGCTCAAAGGTCACTCACCATCTTATTTTTTATCAGCCATTTCAGAAGTTTTCCATAAATTTAGACTATATAATGTCACTTAATGTGAATGTAGCTCAACCTTCTGTTTTAGTACAGCTAATCTCACATTATTTTATTGGTGCTAAATATGTAAATCATCAGCAAATTTTTGTACTTAACTTTTTTTTTTGATGTGGACCACTTTTTAAAGTCTTTACTGAATTTGTTACAATACTGCTTCTGTTTTATGTTTTGGTTTCTTGGCTGTGAGGCATGTGGGACCATAGCTCCCCGACTAGGGATTGAACCCACACCCCCTGCATTGGAAGGTTAAGTCATAACCACTGGACCGCCAGGGAAGTCCCTGTACTTAACTTTTTCTTTTTGTTTTTTTTTTGCGGTACGCGGGCCTCTCACTGTTGTCGCCTTTCCCGCTGTGGAGCACAGGCTCCAGGCGCGCAGGCTCAGCGGCCATGGCTCACGGGCCCAGCCACTCCGCGGCATGTGGGATCTTCCCAGACCGTGGCACAAACCCGATTCCCCTGCATCGGCAGGCGGAGTCTCAATCACTGCACCACCAGGGAAGCCCCCTGTACTTAACTTTTAAAAATAATTAAAATAAGCTATTCAACACATTTTTCCTTAAAAAAAAAAAAGCAATTCTCCTTAGGCTGGCCCTGTGCACATATGTGACTTTGCCATTTTTTCCATGGACTATCTTCTTATCTGTTTTACGGTGTCACATTTGTTCTACCTTCTCAAAAAGAAGCATTTAAAAATTCTTCTACGCATTCATGCATTCATACACTTATTAAATAAATCTATTGAACACCTACAGACAGCACAGAAAAAAAGGCAGAAAACTAATCTGGGTTGCACAGAAAGTAATGAACTCAGTTAAAATATTTGGTGAAAATAGGTATTACTCAATCTACTGGAAATTACATTTCATTATCGGGACTCACAGACTCCAGGAAAACCAAGACCTAAATAATAATAAAGTAATAAAAGCACTAGCCATTTACTGAGTGCCTGCTTGTACCTGACTCTGAAACTCTAAAATCATTACGGATGTTCTGAGGATTGTCTGATATAATTGTAATCTCCATTTTACGGATGAAAATAACAATGTTCAGAGACATTAGGTTACTTGCCTAAAGTGAAGTGGCCCAGAAACTACAGAACTGGAAATTGAACCTTAGACTTCATAATGCCAAAGTCTGTGCTTTTAATCACAATGTGTGTGTGTGTGAGAGAGAGAGAGAGAGAGAGAGAGAGAGAGAGAGAGAGAGAGAAAGAGAGAGAGAGAGAGAGAGAATGTGTTTAATAGAGAACCTCTGAGAAATGGCAAGAAAACTGCCAGGTATCCATAAAACAATAATTTAGGAGCTTCTTACTATACAAGTAATTGTTAATCATATGGCTGAACTAAGGATCTCTCACTTTTGAACTAAGAAATCAAAAGCTTCCAGAAGTTGAGTCTAAATTTTACACTTACATAAGATACTTCATACAGAATGCTAAAGTATAATAACTAAAGAGCTCTGAAAATACTGGAAGCATTCATATAAGTATGATTTCATAATGTGGATAATAGAGGATTTAAGAAATTGGCAGAATCAACTGCAGACTCATTTGTTATCATTTCTGTGAAGGGCAAGATAAATGAATAAAATGAGAAAAATGAAAAAAGAATGGCTAGCAATTTTAGGTAGTTTGCTGAATCTCCATACTAGGAGAGACTAAGCAAAAAAAAAAAAAAAAAATTCTCGAAATATTATTTTGAAAGCACCTACAAGTGTATATGGTCTTTTTATACCAAATAACTTGGAGTTATGAACTGTCAAATAAGTCTAATCTTCTCTGATGATAAAATTGCTGACTTTACTTGAAACTATGGAATGAAAAATGAGGTAATAATCAGAAATTCTTAAGAAAAGGAGTAGAAAAAACAAAATTATAAGAGTTATGTTAAAAAATATTTTGAAACAAACATAAAATCCCCATTACTGGTACAGAGCTTTTAAAACTTTATTTTGGTTTTAAGTTTTAATAAATATTTATATGTTTACATAATTACTGTCATAAGGAAGAGACAATTGTAGGTCAACTTTCTTCATTCTTTCTTTATTAAGCATTATTCTATTTTGCTCCATCATCTTGTAATTATACTATAGTAACTGTGTAACTTTCTACTAAGTGGATATTTCCTAAACTGTTTTCCTATTGTTAACAATTAAAAGTGTTTCCAATTTTTTGTTATTACAAATGACATGACAATGAGCATCTTTATATAATAATTTTCTGGATTATAAATTATTTATTGGCATAAGCATCCAGAATTAGAATTAATGTGTAAAAAGCTATTAACATTTTTATCTTGCTAGACATTGCCAAATTACTTGTCAAAAGATGGAACCAAATTATATTGCAAAAATCTTTGCCAACGGAAGACATTATATATAATTTTTGATTTTTCTAAATTAATAAGTTGGAAACCTATGTTCCATTTCTTTGAATTCTTTGATAACAGAGTGCTGCTGGAGTCTGGGAGGGCAGCCATGTCTGTGAAAGCTCCCCAGAGTTGGAGCGGGGAAGTGGAAAAAGGTAAAAAAAAATACTAATGGTATTTTCCCTCCATTGTTATCTCTCACTCTCTTCTGCCTCTGTGTAACTTATGTCCAGGTAGCTGGAGAAAAATCATGTGGCAGGGCAAATTGGTATTCCAATAAATTAATAATCACCAGCTTCAAATGGATTTTCAAGACTGAAAATATTGCTCTGACTTACAGTAAGCTCTTTCTAACTCTCCTTAAGGACTCTTTTCTGAGAAGCTTTACTTAACCTCCATCCTCTCTACTTCCTTCACTCTGAGCTGGTGAGGTGCTTCATAACTCATTAAGAACACAGAAGTCAGTAAATAGTCCACTGCCAAATCCATTAATTCATTAGCATTTGCATTGATCTTTGTGTTCCCTTTTACTACAGGAGTTAAAGTTAAAAGGCCGTGTGCACTACAGATAGGATTTCATTTTCTCTCATCTTCTCAAGTACTTCACAGCACTGCATTTTCTACAGCCCATCTACTCCTTATGAATGATTCTTGCCAAAATTCAACCTCATTCTAGACTAGTAACTCCAACTTAAAATGTTAAAAACTATACGTGTAACATGAAAACCTCCCTCCTCCCCTAATCCCTGCATATCTTCTATAGCCAATTCATGTCTGAACTTTTCAAAATTGTTATCTTCATATATTGTTTCCATTTCCTCACGTCCCATTTACTCTATAATTTACATCCATCTGACTTCTCTCACCATAATCTCTTTGTCCACTGTCCTGAAATTTTACTTATGAAGGTCACCAGTGACCTCCATGACAGTATAGCCAACGAATAGTTTTTGTCCTATTTCTAGGCTTTTTCCTTCTTTAAAAAAGAAAAACAAAAACCAAAACCATTTTTTTTCTTCTATGCTTTTACACTCTCATCATCTTCTGTCTTGGAATATTTTACTGGCTTTCTGTGTTTAATCTGATTTCTAATATTCTATTAGTTTCCTTTATCTTCAGTGGAATAAAGCAGTATATGAAGGATTATTCTCAACAGTTAGTTCTCATAATAACAGTACTAGTAGCAGCAGTCAATACTCTGTGATGCTTATCATGTGCCAGACACTATTCTAAGACACTGTTTAAATACATATATATACACACACACAAATATATATGAGGTTTTCCTCCTCATACGCCTATGAAATAAGCCTATTATTATACCCGTGTTACAAATGAGAAAACTGAGGCAATGAGAGGCCAAGGTCACATGATCAGTACTTGGTGAAGCCCCGCCTAAGTTAATGCTGAGTTAATGCTGGACAAGTTAAATAATGTCTCACAGATTGGCCTTAAAAGTGAGCAACATTTAATTAATGACTTGTGAAGTATCAGAAAAAAAATGGAACATTTTAAATTGAATGGGAACTACTAAGTCATGTATCAGTAACTAAGAATGACTCTTATTGAATGAAATTATTTTTCTTTATTCTTTTGAAAGAAGAATATTCTTGTGTTAGTGTTTCACAGTTTTTTTTTTCATTCACATATTTATTCATTTATTAGCCACACATTTCCTACACACCTTCTATGTGCCAGTGTCTGCTGCAAGCCTTGGAAGATTCAGTGGTGAGCAAAAAATTACAAAGTCCTTGCTCTTAAGCAAATGTCCAGTGGTGGAGGAAGACAGAGTAAACATGTATATAAATTTTGTACAGCGACAGAAATACGACTGGACAATGGGACGGAGAGGCACTGAGGAGGCAGGTCTCTTTGGTCAAGATAGTAGTGGTGGCGTTTGAACCGAGACCTTAATGATCAGAGGGAAATTGGTCTGGGTAGAAGGATTAGCCAATCTAAAGCTGGGAGAGCAAGAAGTAGAGCTTGTTGCATCTGAGGGACTGAAAAAGACAACTGTGCCTCGAACCCCATGAAGGTCAGGGAAGATGTAGCAAGTGACCAGAGCACATGGTCCCTGTGAGCCTGGCTAAGTAGTTGAAAATTTAATCTCTTTACAATAGATAGCCTTTAGGGGTTAGAAGCAGTGCAATAATAGCATCTGATCTGTGCTTTTTGAAAGACTACTTTGACTGTTGAGTGTCCTACAAAAGCAAAATACTTGTGTCTCTATGAAGTGCAGATAGTAAAATTTAAAAAGCCCAATGGGCTCATAAGCAGTTGGTTTACTAAGTGTAATCATTTATCTTAACTAGACTTCATTAATATAAGCTTGGTGACCTTGGGGCCCTGGGACATATTAGATTAGGGAAACCCAACTATTTTCAAATAGTGTGATTTGAAAAATTCTCGAAATTGTTGGGGTTCAGGAAGATTATTTTAGTGCTGGGCCTGGATGGGAAGTTTAGAATAAGAAAAGAAAGTATGATGGCTGGCTTCCATCTATTCTTCCTTCCTGTGGGAGAAATGATTGTGGGGTGACTACTTTGATGTTGACCCAATGCTTAAATTTCAGAGCTAGTTCAATCCAGTAAATATTTGCTGAACAACTATTATATGTTAGGCACCTTGCTGAAACTGGGAATATAGAGAATAATTAATAATAAAAGCAGGTATTACTAACAAGAGACAGGCACTGTGCTAATGCTAAACATGCACCATCTCAAGTTACATTAATTTACACACTAACCATATAGGGTAGATGCATTTATGATACCATTTTCCGGGTGAGAAATCTAATCCCTTTAAGGGGCTTAAGTTACTTCTCCAAGGTTACACAGCTAGTTAGGGGCATAGGCAGGATTTGAACTCAGGTCTGGTATCAGCACCAATTCTCTTAGCCATTATGCTCTATAAGGAACTTACTTGAGAAGTTCAGGATTATACATATATGGGTACAACCAACCCTAAGACCATCTGGCAAAACTGGCTGCTTGAGAAGTCCTGGATTTATGTAAGATGCTCTTGGAATGGAGAAGATCGTGAAGGAGGGTCCCCAAAACACACTCTCTATACTAAGGGGTAAAAAGAGAGAAAGAATTAGCCTACAGCAGTATGATATTGAGGACCAAGAAACAGTGTTTCTCTCTTTTGTGAATAGTTATTAAATTGTTTCTACTTCAAAATATCGGAAAGAAATCACAGTACTATGGACAGTTTGTGGAGCCACCCTATCTTCGCGTGAATCCTGGCAGGTGTAGAGTTCATAGTATGACCCTGGCACCTAAGTGTAGTTAAGTAAGCTTTCATTTTTCTTTAGGCTGAAAGCAAAGTAGCTTTCTGATAGGTATAGTTTAGGAAAGTCTTCAAAGAAAATATTTAAAGTCCACTATCTCAGAGAAAAGCAATTTTGCAAAAGATCTGTCAGCAAAAGCAAGGCCAAACACACCAATTATTTAGTGAGACTTGTATTGTTATATCATTGCTCATGTTGTTTCTTTATGCATTTACCTGGAAGAAGGCTTTTAATGTTCAACAATTCTCAAAGAGATAAAGACCCACACTGACGTGTCAGAAAGAGCTGTGCCCTGGAATTAGATCAGTTTAGGTTTGACAACTTACTAGAATTAGGTAACGTTCTTAATCTTTCTGAGCCTGTTTCCTATCTGCAAATAGGGATAACACTATCTATTAGAGAGGGATGTGTTTAAATTAAATGATACAGGTAAATGAAATATATCCTTCCAGACTGAGAACATACCTAGTAAATGTTAAGTGATCTGCAAATATTCTGCTTTCTTGAAATGGATGAAACCTGTTATCATGTTCTTAACCAATGGTCTAAATATCAAGACAATATTTAGTTAAAAGTTATATTTGTTCTTTCACTGTCCATCTGCATTTTAACATATTCTAACATATTCTCCTTGATCAATTGTGTCAAATTAGTAACATTTGTCATTTAAGCTATTATTGTTCATATGTTTAAAATATTTCAATGCAATATAAGTCATTACTCAAAGGGATGCCTAGCTGCCTTTGTCAAAGATTTATTTTAAGTAAAAATAAAAGACACATTTTTTCATTTTCACCAAGTTTTATTGAACAGTGTATTCATTAATTGTATGAACTTTCTGGCCAGCTCAATACAGTAGCCAAGACATGAAAACAACCTCAGTGATTTTTGTGGATGAATGGATGAAGAAAATGGGGTGCATACAACCTACTATTATTCAGCCGTGATAAAGAAGGAAACCTGGCTATTTGTGACCACATGGGTGGATTTGGGGGGCATTATGCTAAATGAAATGTCAGACAGAGAAAGATAAATACTTTAGGATCTCATATGTGAAATCTAAACTACTGAACTCATGATATAAAGAATGGAATGATGGTTGCCAGAGCTGGGAGTTGGAGGTGAGGAAAATGAGTGAAGATTATCAAAAGATAAAAACTTCTAGTTATAAGATAAGTGAGTAATGGTGATGTCATGTACAGCTTGGTCGCTACAGTTAACAATACCGTATTTTATGTTTGAAAGTTGCTAAGAGAGTAGATCTTGAAAGTTCTCATCACAGAAATAAAATTTGTAATTATGTGAATTAAGGTTAACTAAACTTATTGTGGTAGTCATTTCACACTATATATATACATATATCAATCATCACATTGTACATCTTGGACAGATACAATATTATATATCAATTCAATCTCAATAAAACTGGAAAAATCTCATTTATATTTTAGCATAAATATATCAAATTGGGTTTCTTGACAAGATGAATAATAACTATAGATAAAAGGAAATAAGATATTGTTGTTGCTGTTGTTTGCTTTTCCAGAGTGCAAAACACTAAAAAGGGGGGAGGTGAGTATGGGCTTGCAAATGCTGCTCCATGGGCCCTAATGCTGTGATACAGACATTTAGTCCAGATCTGAAAGAGAACTTGAGTCATTTCAACAAATCTGCAGAACAATCGTGTTCAAACGTGAAGAGATGAAGAGATATCAGTAAATTCTCTTTCACACTGCAAGAAATCTGCCTTCAGCTTTCAGCAAAACCTCAGTTTTCGGGTTATGAGGGTAACAGTTCTTAAGCAAGCAGTACAATGCTTCCACCAGTGCTTTCTCCCTACGATGAATAAGTTTTCTGTCTCCCCACCAGTGTTCATCCCTTCTCCCCTTAATGTCTTGGCCAAAATTCAACCATCAGCCCAGAAAACTCTTTCCCAGTTTCATTGCCTGTACATGACCACGTTATTTCAATCACCTTGGCACATTTGTATTACCTACTTCCTAAATTAGGTATTATATATATGAGATTTTATATAAAAGAATGCCTGTAAAGTACTTAATGCTCAACTCCTAGCACAATATGAATATTCTGTAACTGCTCACTAGCATTATTATTATATCATTTACAGTAAAACTAATCTGTACTTTCTTTCACCCACCCATGTTCTTTGTCCCCAACTGGGGTAAAGGAAATAAATGAACATTTATTGATTATCTACAGTGAGAGTATAGAATGCAGTGTAGGCTATAGAAATAGTGGTGTTTGTAAGGTCGGATCTTAACAAAGGGCATCGTGAAACAGAGGAAAGCTTCAAGTGAGCTTTATTAGGGGGTGCTCCCGGGCGAGGTTCACCGGTCCGAGAGAAAGGGGCCAGAGAAGTCGCACCCGGGCGAGGGTTGGGCAAGATTTCATAGGGGAAGAAGGGAAAGCGGTATGGTGAATCTGGGAGGGCTCAGGGTATTCCTTATTTGGTACTCTTTGGGTATCGTGGCAATATCTGGTGCCGGTTACATCAGTCTTGGGACCGCTAGTCCCGCCCCTCAAAAGGCAGGAAGGCTGGGCCGGGTGGAAAGCCCCCTGGTCAGTTCCTGGAACTGGGTGGTCCGGAATGTCTCCAGGTCAGTTTCTGGAACTGGGGGTTCCGGAGAGTTTCGGTCTGATGCAACCTTTGAATCTGATGCGTTCCCCTGCCTCAGGCCAGTTGGCCTTACAGTGTTCAAGACTGAAACTGACCTGGATTTGAATTCCAGACTTCTCACTTACTTACACTTCACTACGCCTCAGTTCCCTTACTAATAATTGGAGATAGTAGACATTTCAGGGACCACAGTAAGGATTAAATATATTATAATGTTTGGATCCAGAAAGGGCATTCATTACCTCATTTAATGTAAACTCTTAGATAATCTGATTGAGTTTTGAGTATCTGATAACGGCTCTGCATCCTTTTGCTAAAAATAATTAGATAGGTAGATAACTTCATAGCATTTTGCATAGAATTCCAGGGCTTTACTAATATGAAAATCAATCAAAGGCTTTAGTTGGCACAAAGAACTCAGAGAAATTGTTATGGGGCAAGAATTAGAATTCTTCTTGAAATACAGACTATCATCCTGGAGAAGAAAGAACAACATTTTAATGTGGTCA
This sequence comes from Mesoplodon mirus, assembly GCF_964341445.2. Taxonomy (NCBI): domain Eukaryota; kingdom Metazoa; phylum Chordata; class Mammalia; order Artiodactyla; family Ziphiidae; genus Mesoplodon; species Mesoplodon mirus. The sequence goes on along the minus strand of NC_138976.1, from coordinate 202,913,724 downwards.
AATTTGGGTAAAAACTATGCACTTCCATAATGGTGTTTCTACCAGGTCTTGATCTGACTGGGATTGAAATTTCTGACATTACTGTCCCCATCACAGACTTGAAAACCTGGCAGACAATCAAGTGCAACCTACAGTTAAAGGTCGCTCATCTAAAAAAAAAAATGGGTATGTTACTACCATTCTGACAAGAGCGTTATGAAGATTAAGAAAAAGCACAAATAAACTCTCCTAACACCTGACAGCCAAGTAGTGCATCTTTCAGCTCTTTCATTTCTTTTTCCTTCTTACCTTACTTATTTCCTTCCCTGCTCTGAGTTCTCACTGTGTTTCATGTCCCACAATGCTGAAGTCATTGTAATGCTTTTACTCAGAAATCTCATTTAACATTTAGCATAGTAAATAAGAAAGCCTAAGAAGTGACTGAGGTAAACTGCCATTATTGCATCATTCTGATAACCTGATTTGTCCAGAAATGTAACTATGTGATTCTCCTTTACTTCTAGTTCCTCACCATTCATGGGCACAAATTGAGTGTATATCAGATATATTAAATTCCTGGAAAATTATCTGTGGTGTGATTTGGGGTTCTATTTGTGTACTACAACTTTCCTAAAACTAAACTATTATCATTTCTACCCCTCTTCAGTCTAAAAATCCTCAAAATATAATTTCTGACTTATAGTTATACTAATTGGCATTATAATCATTCTTTTTTGCTTTTTCTCTGCTTATAAGTATCTTCTGACTCTTAAGTCAATCAAATGGGTTCTCTACATATGAGGAAGTTCAAAGGGGAAAATAGGATGAGTAGGGTAAGAAGACATTCACACATAGAATTAGGGGAAGCCTTACCAGTAAGAAAACTAGTGAAATTAGAGCTAATTAATTAGCAGTCAGGAAAATTTCATCATGTGTTGTCATTAATTGGTCAACTAGGGTAATTAGGCTTACAAACAATAGAAAGCAAAGAGTGGAAAATCTATTGTTTTTGCCAGCTTCTCCTGCTTGTTATCAGCACAATTTTCTCCTAGTTTATGAAACAATGGCAGTTTGGTATTAGGATTTAAATGCCATCAATATAAGATATGGATATATGTGAAGCCTACTACACTTTATTCGTAAACTAATACTATAGCATCATAAATGATGCTACAGTAGAATGATTCAGTTGAAAGATAAAATTCATGCAGAGTACACTATTTGTTTAAACTTCAAAAATCAAAAAGGATTGCTATATCTTGGCACACTCTTCTTTGTAGAATGTTAGAGCCAGCCTTTTTTTGATTAAGAGCTACTGTTCTGTAGAGAACACTTTTTTCATGTTCATAATCATCAGGCAAATCAAGGATCTGACTTCCTTACAATCAGTGTTTTTTTCCTCACTTCTTAACAAAGAACAGAACAGCTGATAAGAAAACTAAAACACCTCTTTTTTATTGATGTATGGATGACTTATGATATTATATTAATTTCAGGTGTACAACATAGTGAGTCAATATTTTTATACATTATACTACATTTAATTATTATAAAATGATGGCTCTATTTCCCTGTGCTGAACAATAAAATCCCTCTTTTATTAAAAAAATAGCAAATGATGGAATGTTAGAAAATTAATTTATTTCCCATGAATAATGATCAATAACTATGGGACACTGGCCCATGTAAGTTAAGAGGCTTCTTTTTCCATGTGATTCTGAATACAAAATATATCCATATTCAGGAATCGTTTTCAAAGTGAATTTTTTTGGTACCTTAATAATCATAATGGGTAGTAAGATCAATTTGTTTTAACGCTTATGTAGATAAGTGTTAAATATAAAATGATAAAATGTAGGGTCTTTTCACTTTTTAATTTTAAATCTGTATATGAGACAGAGAAAACTAACTGCTTTCTATCACACTGTAGTTTTTGCTCAACTCCTGCGACCAAAATTCTTGAAAGAGAGAATTACCTGTTTGTGTCCTTTCAGAACAAACCCCTTGCATACCAGGGCCATAAAAAAATCAATAGCCTTGAGAGACCTTTCAAGGAAATCATTGTTATTGATTCATCCCTCAAATAGGACGCAATTGAGCAACAAAATGAGGCTGAAGTTTATCGTCTCTTCTCAGTGAATTAATAACTCTGGAAGATTTAAACGTCTTTTCCTAGATGACAGAGGTGGCTTCTATACACATACACGATGGACACATACACACAAATAACATCCTGATATCCATTTTACATCTGTAATTCCACTCTGAATTCTCCCTGCCATTAACCAACTCAAATGCCACATTATTCAACTCCTTTCCCTTGCTGGTTGGATTGGATTCGGGAAACAGGGAGCAATTTTAATGTCCTCTTTAGTAAACCTACACCCTATTTATGAACTAAGAAGAAATAGTTTTGGTTTCTATTTTCTGATATCTTGAGCCTTTCATATGATTGCATCTCTCCAACTATATAGCTTGCAGAATTAGTATTATGACTAGAGATGCAGAAAACTTTTGCTGCCTAAAAATGACTTCTCATCTACTAACTGATGGTTGGCACTCAACTCTCATCCCTTTATCTCGGAATCTCATCCCTTTAGCTTAAATCTTTTTTTCCCATTAAAATTCAAATATTGGTTGTGCTTTAAGATCGTAGTCATTTTTACCTCAGCCTGAATGATCCAAAAGCAAGTTTTGATGATGTGCAAGAGGGAAGAGAACTTGAGGGCATAAGTGTTCTGCAGAGGGTATTAGGGAATAGAGAAGACAGAGCAATAAATAGACTCACAGGGGAAACTCAGAAAGTGGAGCTTGATGAAACAAGCAAACATCACGGTTTTGCTAAGGTCTATTCTAATTAGTTGTTATTTGTGTGTAAAAGTTTGCCTAAAAAGCATAACCTATGAGTGATTTGTGCCCCTGCATATTACGGATGTATAATATAATTCAAACAGTGCAAGGAACACACAGATTACCACATGGCCTCAGCCATGCTCCATTTTGTAGTCTGCCCACTTTGAGCATCAGAAAATGGATTGTAGAAATCTGGTTCATCTTATTTTAAACTTCTCATTCCCCAAATTTGAAATAGTATTTATTTAAAAACTAGGCTCTTTATAAAGATCGCAAAAACACTATAAAGGATTCATTGAAAAGAACCTAACATTTACTACTGTAGTACATTATGTACAATTTATTGACTATTTCTACTGAATATACATTTATGTATTACATAATCTAACATTTATATTAAGTAGTGTCAACCTTGACAAAGCTGGTGAAATCCTTTGCTACAAAAATATCTCTGCCTTATATTTCTGTTTCAGTATTAGTTTCCACATTTGCCAGCAAGATACTTTTCATCCTACTAAACTAATAGGCCACTTAGTTGAATACTGGATAAAATACAAATTGCAGAGAATTCTCCATTTCTGTTGATAATTTTAAAAATTTCAACTAAAAGTGCAAAGCTTTTATCAATTTCTGTAGCTTGCTCTCTTCCTAAACCTACTTGCTTCTTCCATCAATATTTAAGTTTCTGGTTTTAAATAACTGTGACTCTCCTTTAATGTGTTCTCTGTTAAAGGCTTTCTCTCCCTTTAGAATTGTTAGTAGGAGAAGTGGTATTTTTGTGGGAAGAAAACTGCATCTTCTCTACTACTCAGCTGTCAGGACTATAGAGCTACATCCTCAGTTGTATAATCAAAAACCTGGCCTGGCATCAACTAGTGAGATTAAAAACCACTTTTTCAATTCCTTGCAATTAAAATATTTACATCAACTTCTCTTGGTTTTAACCATAGCATAGAGAACCCAGTGTGGGTGTGGCTCATGATTCTGTTTCTCTGACTCATGATCTTAGATGTCTTGCTTCCAACTTCCTAATGAATGTGCCCTTTAGCAATTGCTCGGGGCCAGGTTTGTTTACTGCTACTCCTTTCCAACAGTTCAAGGCCATGAGGCATCTCTTGAATGTATTTCTTTGCTAGAAAGTATTTCTCTCCCCTGCCCTCACCCCACTCTCAAGTTCTGTTGCTTATTTAAGATTTGCATCTGTAAAGAGTCCTTTGGGTTTGTTTCCTTGGTGGACTGGCTGTCTTCCAAGATTTTGTTGTTAATCTTGTCTGACATTTTAAAGATGACCTTTTCGTGTTGTTATAAAACTTCTCAAGGAAAGGAAAACAGAAGTGCTCATCTAACCCTCTTCTAAAGACTATGCAAAAAAGCCAGTTGTTTTAAAACGTTACAGCTGGTGATATAAATGGCTGTAGCACATGATATCTACACCTGCATGTTTTTAACCTCCAGAAACTAAAAATCAGCTCTGCAACATGCAATCAGCCGTGAAGAAAGAAAGAAACAAACAAAAACCCAGTATTGAAAATTTTCTGCCTGATACGTGAATGTATTGGTGAACAAGCCTGCTACTTCTAGTGTTTACATAAAGACAGTAGTCAAATAACCAATGCAGTAAAACAAACAATTATTCTGTGAGAAAAAAGAATGATGCTACTTATAGTTGATGGACATGTACTTTAGGAATTTTAGAGCTGAAAATAATCTTGGAGACCTCCTTTTAGAGATGAGGAATATGAGGTCTATGGTGGTTAAGTGAATTGTCCAAGCCAGAGATGGGACTAGGGTCAAAGTTGAAGTCTTCTGCCAGGATGTTGAGCTTACTCTTTGAACTTGCTGGGTGTTTACATATTGCATCAACAGAGCCCAAATGTACTGGATTTTCTTCCATTTACTAATAGAAGGAAGTTAGTGCCTTTACAGGTATTGTAGTATAAAATCAGCCCATTCAGCCAAAAATTAGTCAATCTAGGAGTCCCAAAGAGACAATGATTTGCAGGCTTTTTCTTTTCTTTTCTTTTTTTTCCACTGGAAATGGGAATTAGATAGATAATGCATGTTTGTGTGTATGTATGTATACATATATATACATATATATATACTTATATCTTGTTCAAATTTAAAAGAATACAATTTTTATAGTCCAATTACGTATGACATAAAAATAGAACATCGTTAATCAAATACATTTTCAGTATTTATTTTTGTAAGTAACTTCCTTTCTTTATATATCTATACCGTTTTAAAGATAATGGGACGACACAGAAATATTATTCATTTTCAAGCTAACACTGATAAATAATGTTTTGTAAGTGCCCTAAATTATGTAAAGACTAAAAGTTCCATTGTTCTATCTATTCTATGGAAAGTGGTTGATGTTTAGCTATGAAATAATATATCAATCTCAGGAATCAATTCTTAGGTTACAAACTTATTTTCCCTGTGATGTCTTTTCACAAAGATTTAATTCAAATAATTTACTTTGTAAGATCTCCATCACTTTTCACCATTGTTCCCATGCATGTTCCTGTTAAGAGTGCCTGATTCTGTTGCTAAGCAACCTTGCAGTCTGGTTGGGTCATGATGGTGAACTAATAATTATTTAAAATGTGTCTGTTTGGATAGGGTCTTTTAAAGAATATCGTGATACTTTTGTGTAAGAGGCTGGGTAAGAGGGTTCTTCATTTCAACTTACAGTTCTACAGGAATATAAGTGATAGAATGATGTTTTCCAGAAGAGTTGGAAGAATGCCAAGAGTACACTAAAAAGCACTAGGTCTCACTTCCTCCCGGTATGCTGTTTTTCTAGAAAAGGGTAAAAGTCAGTCAGATGACAAGTCAAGAAATTTACCAAAGGATTTCAAAGAAAGAAATAAGAGGAACATCAATATTCCTTTTATTGACTAGATTAAATTATTATGTTTTTCCTTCTCATCCCAAATTCTTAAGAAAAATTGTCAAGCCATATTATGTTGAAAAATAAGCCCCATGTAAGCGAGACATGGGTATTTGAATTTTATCAGGCTTCCAGATAAAACTAAATTGTTGATTAAATCCTCTCCATCCTGCTTGCTCTTGTCCCAGACATCCCTCTCCAGTTCAGGAATATCCTCCTTTAAACAGCTTATTTAACCATATGGGACTGATGCCAGTAGCCTTAATATTTTCTGTACGGTATACTGGGATATATAAGGGGACTACCATCATATCTCTAGCATGTAGTGGGAGTTGGTAAATAGCATTCCCAGTGTGTATCTGGAAAAACAAAAAGGTTGTTCCTTTAAACAATCGTTTTTGGTGATAAAGCAAAGAATCAAAGGTATTTCATTACTAAAGAATCAGAGAATGTCCTAACTCTAAGAGAAGAGCACTTCTAATGTCATCTCAATATCCATCCAATCCAGAAGCAGAGCTGATGGTGCTACCAAGAGACAGAGTCTCCTTGTGGGGACACCACCTTCAAAAGTTTTGAAAGGTACCCCCAAACATCACCAGTTTTCTTTACACCCTTGCTTGTCTCTAGTATTTAAAGATACATCTGATACTTATTGATTCTATTTATATTTTGAGGGTGATCCCTTCTTAGGGATATCATCTCATATGCAAAGTTAAAAGTATTGATCATTTTTCTCTCCTAAACTTAAACTATTATAATTTATGTTTAAGGCAGCCAAGTTTAATAGCTTTATGACTTGGGGCCATAAAAGTGAGTGTTTCAATCTTGGTTCACTGTTCTGTAGGTGGTATATGGCCACTCCAGGTATCAGTTTTCTTACTTATAAAATAGGGTTTGCAGTGCTTTCTTCACAGAGAAACGATTAAATTTGATATGCTAACATAGTGTCTACCATATAGTGTACATTAAATGTGAGCCCTCTTTCCTATCTCCACTGGGTATGGCCAACTTCTAGTTTTCTAGGATTTACTAGAAAATTTCATACCTTCTAGGAATATATGGCTTCTGATCATATTCCCTTACCATCTTCATTTTACTAAACTAAAGGCTCTTAATTTTTTTGTAATTCCCACATTCTTATTTCCTATCTCAGCTACTTTTCTCTTAATTTTTTAGAATTCAGTTTATTCTAGCAGGCATTAATTGAGGTAAGGGGAATTACAGTAGGTCCTATGGTTACAAATGTAAACAGGATCCCTGTTCTCAGGTACCTTACAGTCCAATGTCAAGAGTAGTAAACAGACAAAAAATTGCAATTTGACCTGATAAATTCTGTGATATTGGTAAGCCTGTGACAACACAAGTGAAATACCTAAATCAGATTAGGGAGGATGGGAAATTAAATGTAAAGGAGCTGGTCATACTTGTAGGCTTTTCTCTAGAGTTGGCAAACATCTGTACCTGTGTTCAAGGTTTAGATTGACCAAGACAGCCTTAATATTCCTTTCAGCTTAATAAAACTTTACACAGGTTTCTTCCTGACTTATAGGCCCTTGACCTCCCCTTATTTAGAACATTTACTCTAAAAAACATGCAAATTCTTTTTTCACCCCTTTGACTCGTAAATCTTCTTCTAGTCATCTTGCCAGATTTACAACCCAGGAATGTCTTTCTCACGGACATGGGAGGTAGTTTTCGAAATGTAATCATCAAGAAACATAGCACCGCATTCTCTGTGGGAAGGCAAGAGTCTAACTTCAATAAGTGCTGATTAGCAAACACAGATGGCCTAATCACATTAACCAGTCTCCTCCTAATGTCCTCTAGTACCAGTCCACTAGCTCACTCCAGAATTGATAAACTGTCCCACCTTTTGTTTCAGCGGAGTTTAGTCCAATCTCTCTCTCCAATTGCAAGTTTTCAATAAACTTTCCCTTGCCTGTTTAAGTCTGTCCTTGGACAGGATGCATCCAGGTTTTGTACAAGGGGAAAAAACGGATTTTTGCCCAATAATCTACTCACTGATGCCTGGCACTTGGTCAACTTTTGTAATTGCTGATTAAAATAAGTCCATCATGTCAATGTCTAGGGGGAAATGTTTTCAATGGCTCTAAACACTTTGAGCAGTGATAAATGAAATCTCTGAGTTCACCATCTTCTAACTGGAACTAGAATTATTTTTCCAAAAATATATTTCTTTACACTTATGCACAAAATGAGCCTCTGCCTCAAAGAGACTGTGAGTAGGCTCAAGTATCCACTTGTCCTAATAGCTTTATACTCATTCTTTTGGTATTTCAATTATCTCAAGTGTTCAGAATCATGAATAAAGTTGGGAGCAATTCATGATGATGTTAATCAATTATAAGTTACTCAACAAGGGCTCCCCTTATTATACTCTCCATGAAGCTCTCTAGAGGATCAGCTCAGGTACTGGCCTCAGGCACAGTCTAGATTGAGAGAGGATTTCAAATAATTGATGGTTTTAGCCAAAATTTTGAATTCTAAAAATGGATGGAAATTTGGAAATTCTAAATCAATCATAGCAAATTACAAATTATCATCAAGAAAGACTGCATAATAAAAAGTTCTAAAGGTTACTGTAGAAATTAAGCTTAAATTCAAATTTAATTCTAAGGTAAATAAAACAAGGTATTCTATTTCTTTATTCATTATAAAATATATAAAACCAGAATTTTCCTTCTAATGTACGCATTTGGTGTACTTGCTTTTTATTTCCAAAAAAAGTTTCCCTAACTTAAGGACATATACAACATAGGGTACCCTAGAATTAAGGAAATATGGGAGAATGATTTTGATTACCTCCTCATGCTACATGAAAATTCATTACTTCAAACTTTCTTGAACAGTTTTTTTAAAAGATGCCAGTTACCTAACTCATACAAACACCCATATACATATGTACATCTTTCTTGTTGGGGAACAGACTTATATTAGTGTCAATAAGTGGTCATTAAAGTTAATGTGTTCATTTTATATAGTCATAATTTAAGATATAGTAGAAATTCATTTGAACATGATATATACCTTTTTAAAATATATTAGAGACTTATAGAACCACCTCACAGTGACTATATTTGTCCATTATGAGGTTTAGAATATACTTTACTACTTAAATGAGTTGAGTATGATATTTTATCATTATACGTTTGCTTTTGTCATATATTGTGGATGTAGAGTCTTTGGTCAGAAACATACCCTCTATATTATAAAAACATCATTATAGAAAAATGTAGTATTCTTTTAATATATAATTTAACATGAAACTAGGACAGATTTTCAGCAAAAGAAGGGAGCTGCATATAGTTGGCTTTTACTGGCAGGCCTGTTTCTGCCCAGTAATTACCCAGTCTTTACATACATGTTACAGTTCAGTGCTTTGAAGGAAATCCAGCTTTCTTTGCTCTCTGATCTTTTCTTCTCACAAAATACTTAGCAAACACATAGCTATTAGCTCCATAGGAAGTGGTTGTATACATCAGGTATTTTTCACAAGCCCACTTAACCAAGGTACCAAGTAATTTGACTAGAATCCAAACCAAATCAGTTGAAGAGCTAAGTGTGCAAAAAATCCTGTAACACACTAGATTCCAATGAGCCGCAGTTTTACTAACACTGCTTCACTTAGCAAACTCAGATGGGGTCTTTGGGTCTTTAGGTTGAGTTTCTTTAATTGGCAAATGCTTAAGAGCACACTTTATTGATTGATTGACTGATTTATTAAAGAATCATCTTTTTTTTAATTTATTTATTTTTGGCTGTGTTGGGTCTTCATTGCTGCACGTGGACTTTCTCTAGTTGTGGGGAGTGGGGGCTACTCTTCGTTGCGGTGCGTGGGCTTCTCATTGCAGTGCCTTCTCTTGTTGCAGAGCATGGGCCCTAGGCACGTGGGCATCACTAGTTGTGGCACACGGGCTCAGTAGTTGTGGTGCATGGGGTTAGTTGCTCCATGGCATGTGGGATCCTCCCGGACCAGGGCTCGAACCTGTGTCCCCCGCATTGACAGGCGGATTCTTAACCACTGCACCCCCAGGGAAGTCCCTAAGAGCCCACTTTAAATGCAGTTACACAATGACATCATGATAAGAAATGCTATAGGAATATAGGCATAGAAAAAAAATTATCATCACTCACATATGCCCTGAGCATTTTCTGCTGGAGAATCTGAACTTCATAATGAGGGTACTAATATATTACATGCTTCTGATAGTAAGTTCTTATCACTTGAGTAATATCATTAAACGTTATATCTCTGCAGCTTAATCCTTCTTAACCTGAAATGTACGTTTAGAAATAATATTTTAACAGTTTGAGAAAATTCAGCTATTACAAAGCTATTTGCCTAAATATTTATGTGAGATAATTATGAAAGCATTCTATTAATAATTTTTTGAAGACATTGTAATAACAATTTAGTCAGAATTTTAGAAAAAAAATAAACCAATAAAGGTACTTCTTCTGGTTCAAACTGTACAAATCAAAATTCGGAAGCTAAGTAAATTGGGCAAAGTATGTTGCTGTTTCACAAGTTAATGAAAGTAAATTTATTTATTAAATTTTTATTTATTTATATTTTCATGGGTTTATAACACATAAGGTTCATGTGTATAATATTATATTTTGACATTTATATAAACTACAGTGTGCTCACCACCAAAAGGTTAGTTGTCAACTGTCATCATATTGTTGACCCCGGCATTGGGTGTCCAGCACTGTAGCTTGCTGGTCGTTGAATGGAGCTGGATCTTGGTGTTGAGATGGAGATCTCTGGGAGAGTTTCGCCATTTGATATTACATGGAGCTGGGAGGTCTCTTGTGGAACAGTGTCCTGAATTTGGCTCTCCTACCTTAGAGGCACAGCACTTACGCCTGGCTGAAGCACCAAGAGCCTTTCATCCACACGGCTCAGAATAAAAGGGAGAAAAAGTGAATGAAAAAAGAAAGAAAGAAAGAAAGAAAGAAAGAAAGAGGAAGGAAGGAAGGAAGAGGATAAAATAAAATAAAGTAATATAAAATGAAATAAAGTTATTACAATAAAAATAATTATCAAGGAATCAATTTTCTTTTTAAAGTAAAGAACAAAAATGGACGGACAGAACCCTAGGACAAATGGTGAAAGCGAAGCTTAACAGACAAAATCTCACACAGAAGCATACATACACACTCAGAAAAAGAGGAAAAGGGGAAAAAATAATATATCTTGCTCCCAAAGTCAACCGCCTCAATTTTGGGATGATTTGTTGTCTATTCAGGTATTCCACAGTTGCAGGGTACATCAAGTTGATTGTGCAGATTTAATCCACTGCTCCTGAGCCTGCTGGGAGAGATTTCCCTTTGTCTTCTTTGTTCGCACAGTTCCCGGGGTTCAGCTTTGGATTTAGCCCCGCCTCTGCGTGTAGGTCACCTGAGGGCATCTGTTCCTCGCTCAGACAGGACGGGGTTAAAGGAGCAGATGCTTCGGGGACTCTGGCTCACTCAGGCCAGTGGGAGGGAGCGCTAAGGAGTGCAGGGCGAGCCTGCAGCGGCAGAGGCCAGCGTGACGTTGCACCAGCCTGAGGCGTGCCGTGTGTTCTCCCGGGGAAGTTGTTCCTGGATCACGGGACCCTGGCAGTGGCAGGCTGCACAGGCTCCCGGGAGGGGAGGTGTGGATAGTGAGCTGTGCTTTCAAACAGGCTTCTTGGTGGCTGCAGCCGCAGCCTTAGTGTCTCATGCCCGTCTCTGTGGTCCGTGCTCTTAGCCGCGGCTCGCGCCCGTCTCTGGAGCTTCTTTAAGGAGCGCTCTTAATCCCCTCTCCTCACGCACCAGGAAACAAAGAGGGAAGAAAATGTCTCTTGCCTCTTCCACAGGTCCAGACTTTTTCCCAGACTCCCTCCCGGCTAGCCGTGGTGCACTAACCCCTTCAGGCTGTGTTCAGACCGCCAACCCCTGTCATCTCCCTGGGATCCCACTGAAGCCCAAGCCTCAGCTCCCAGCCCCAGCCTGCCCCGGCGGGTGAGCAGACAAGCCTCTCGGGCTGGTGAGTGCTGGTCTGCACCGGTCCTCTGTGCGGGAATCTCTCCGCTTTGCCCTCTGCACCCCTGTTGCTGCGCTCTCCTCCGTGGCTCCGAAGCTTTCCCCCTCTGCCAGCCGGAGTCTCTGCCCGCGAAGGGGCTTCATAGTGTGCGGAGACCTTTCCTCCTTCGTGGCTCCCTCCCACTGGTGCAGGTCCCGTCCCTATTCTTTTGTCTCTGTTTTTTATTTTGCCCTACCCAGGTACGTGGGGAGTTTCTTGCCTTTTGGGAGGTCTGAAGTCTTCTGCCAGCGATCAGTGGGTGTTCTATAGGAGCAGTTCTAGTAAACTCAGGTAGAATAAAATTTGTTTACATTCATTATTGTAATTAAACCAACACACATTTTAATTAAAATAACAAACTTAAACTAGGTTTTATTTACTGAAGATTATCCCAGATTAACACTTGGGTTAGTTTCTATATTTCTGAGAGTTTTAGAAGACCCAATTTTTTCAAGTACTTGACCTTCAACCCAACTAAATAGAGCTCTTTTACAAATTAATTTTGGCAATACCATCCTAAGGTAGAAAAATACCACACATATACAATGTACATATATAGACACACGTACATACATAGACACACATAAACATACAGACAGATGCAAACAGGCCTTATAACTATAGTTTTAAAATTTTAGCTATGATTAAGGTACAGTAATATAAAACTCACGAGTTTATAAATGAACAGGTGGATCCACATTTTGTTTTGGCAGTTGGAATAAGTGACGTTCACCTGCTCAGATGGCTAAAGCTTTTTATTAATATTTGTGGAGAGGACATTTAAGATTTTTTTATTTGCCCAATTTCCAATTACCATCTCTCCCCTTTTTTCGAATGAGGAACATCTCCCTAAAATTTGCATTTTAGGGAATGGCTGTTAAGTCAATAGAGGAGATGGAGGTAGAAAATCTACATCATAGAGAAAGTATCCAAGTTTTCTCCAAGATGGAGTTTTTCAGGCATATTTGCCTGTTTTCAGAGGTCCAGGGTAATTACTATTTAAATTTTTCTTTTTCTTAAGTGCAAGACAGTTCTGTCTCCAATGTCCTGGTTTTTAACAATATCTACAAGCATTTTGAGATGAATAGGGGAGATTTGGAGATTGGTAGAATAGGTGGAATTTGATTTGCTTCTAGAGCCACATTTCTGGTTTTTAGAGGTTTGTAAGACAAAGATTGTTGTTTCCAATTCCCCAAAGACCTGGTTAACAGCCTATCAAGGGACTGATGTGCCCATCCAACTAAACTTGCTTCTTTATATCAGGGAGATTTCCAACTAAGATGAAAATTAAAAGATTTCTAGAGCTTGAGGTTTTAATGCAGTATGCCTTCAAAAAGTCTGCCTAAAGCATTTAAGAAAGACCTTTCTGAGTACAAAATTCAACCTCAGACCAATTCACCTTAGGGAGAAACCTGTACTATTGCTTCTACTAGCCCCTAAACATTGGCCTCCAGGTGATCCATTTCCCGATCATTTGTAGGAGGGCCTGGGAGGACTTCTGGCCATCTGTTTCCTCTGCAGTGGGGAGGTGTTCCTCAGGGGACTGCCTGGCCTGTCTGATAGCTGTAGTATAATCAAGGGTGGGAAGAACATCCCTTAACAGTCGATCTAGGTTGCTGTGAGTGTGGTTGTGAATGGCCACTAAGCTTTCCATTCCTCTCTAAATTTGGTAAGAGGTTCTGAAAGTTGAGGTAAAAGGCTTTATAACTTAGAAGATCTGCTGCTGTCTGGGGGACATGAATTTTTTGTGGTGTGGGTCCTGGAAACAACCACAGAGGCATTGCATAGGAAGGCCTAAAGCTGGCAGAGCCTGTTTACAGAGCCCTGGAAAGTGGCAAGGGTCATAAAGGATGGGAAAGTGATACCTCCCATCTGTCTCTGGTAATTGTTCTGAATTCAATTCCTTGCTTTTAGTATTTTAATGCCTAATCTGTATACCCCAGGCCTAGAGGTTAGGCCAGAGTGCTCTCTGTAAATCTTGTAAAGAAAGGGAAGTCAAAACAGGCAACTTGATGTTTAATGGATTTTGGCGGAAGTTGGAGGATTCTGGGGACCTAAGGGAGTTCACTGAGGTGATGGAGTTGGATTTTGAGAGGTAGGGTTTAGACCAGAGGCCCAGAGAGCCAAAAGATCTGGAGGGTCAGGGACAGGGAGTTGGGGGTAAAGGAATGTATAAGAGGATGAAAAAGGGGAATTTATGTCAGGTGTAGATGTTATTTTTGTTCTGAGTCTAATTTCTGTTCTCTCGTCTTATTAAGGGAGTCCCTAACAATAGCCATTACACTTAACTATAGCCAATTAGAAGCTCCCATTGTCTGGCAATTGACAGGTAGGATCTTATCTTAATCTCAATATCAAATCAAACCAATAAGACTTTTTATGGCTTAACCATGGATGCAAGAAATGTCCCAAAGGAGACTGCAAACATGCAGCCCTAACAATATCTAGAATGAGACAATGAAGGTTGAGATGACAAAGGCCCCTTATGGTGCAGGGCCCTTTGTGACAGACTCCCCTGAGAGCTGGCATAGTCAGACAAAGAGATGCCGGTTGCAAGCCCAGATTGTTACCAGTGATTCTGATCAACAGGCTACCGCACTTGGAATCCCAGTCTTTTCAACTGGAAATGCACATAAGTATAGATACCTTCCAGGTGGTGGAGACTAGACGTGATATTCTCACTGGTCATAAAGCTAAGCTCTTAAGCATAGAAAAACACAAAAGGAAAATTTTCTGCACCTCTTTTTTTTTTCATGTACACATGAATGGCTTCAGCTAAGCCTTGGGTCTCTTGGAGCCAAACTGATAGCTAAGAGGCATGTGCCACTGGATTGGGGATTGTGGTATTTTACCATGTACCTCATGACATGGAAATTTTCTTGAGGTTGGTGGTGACCTAGTCAATTTAACCCATTCATGACCAACTTATCCTAACCTGGGGGTCTTGGAGTTAGGTTGCAAGTGCTCTAACAGCTTTTAAGTGCTCGACTGTGCCCACCAATTTTGTGGCTTGCTTCTGAAATTCCATTAGTCATAGCCTTTACCTCATGTGCACATTAACTCACAGTGCCTGTCTGGTGAGAACTGGGAACTCACCAGTCTGTGAGGCAGGCTCAAATGACAAGCTTATAGGACTTTTGCCTCTGTTATACACTGTGGTTTTCATCCTTATGGCAAATGACACAAAAGACATAAACAAAGAAAAGAAACAGTAGGAAAAGAATCAATAGAAAACAAGAGTACTCATATCAAATTTTTACCAGAGTAGGTGTTCCTAAGGAACGAATTCACCCAAATATTTTCTCCTGCTAATCTAAATTTAGAAAAAGCAAAGGACTCTCACCACCTTCACTTCCATCAGACCCTGCAGGCAGAGATCTGGGAGACTGACATGAGATTTCTTCTTTTGGCTTTTGTCAGAGGTCCCAGGTTCTCTCGGCTGCAGCAGCCAGAGTGAGCAGTGTCCAGCCAGTGAAGGTCGCTTCATGGTTGCCAACTCGAGTGGAAACATTTTCCTACTACCCTTCTAGGTTCTTTGGCTGGTCTAATAATCAAATTGACCTAAGACATTAACAGGAGAAAAACAAATTTAATTTTATATGTATGGGAGTCCCATAAAAATAAGAGCCCCAAAAGGCAGCCAGGGAATTGAAGCTTATATAACATTCTGAGCTAAGGAAAGGGGTAGGGGTCTGGGGGTACAAAGGGAAAGAAGGCCATTCACAAGAAGGAAGAGATGTTTAGAAAACAAAGTTTGCCCTGTTACGCAGGTAAGTCTCTTAGGTAAAAAGTTCTCTCTGGTAATAGCTTTTTTCCTGGTACAGGCTCCCTTTCCAATGTAAATTTAAGCTGTTGAGGGGCAGGTAAAGGGCTTTTCCTGAATGTGATGTATTTTGATTATCTTTCACTCAAAATAATCCTTATGCCAAAGAGACATCTTTTGGGGTAGAAAAATGTGTTCCCCTTTAATCCTCCTATAATAAAATACAGAGTAACAGGAATAAAAAGAGAATTTTTAAAATAAATTTATTTATTTTATTTTATTTATTTTTGGCCACATTGGGTCTTTGTTGCTGCATGCGGGCTTTCTCTAGTTGTGGTGAGTTGGGGATACTCTTCGTTGTAGTGCGCGGGTTCTCATTGCGGTGGCTTCTCTTGTGGCAGAGCACGGGCTCTAGGCATGCGGTCTTCAGTAGTTGTGGCTCGCAGGCTCTAGAGCGCAGGTTCAGTAATTGTGGTGTATGGGCTTTTTTGCCCCACAGCATGTGGCATCTTCCCGGACCAGGGTTCGAACCCATGTGCCCTGCATTGGCAGGTGGATTCTTAACCACTGTGCCACCAGAGAAGTCCCCAAACAGAATTTTAATAACAGGTATACCTCCTATATACATGGGAGGTACCCAGGAAAACTGAGTATCTCCCCAAATGGCCCAAGCCACCACCTGAGATACCATCTCCAGCTAAAGACAAAGAAGATGTTTAGTGTGGGGGGGCAGTTATGGGAGGTTATCGGGCAAAGCACAGTAAATAAAGATATGTTTGTTATGCAGATTTAAGACATTTTCCTCACTACTGATAAGAGTTTCTAGAGATTTAGAGTCATCCTTCCTTTTCTGATATAGAGGGGGAGACACCCTTACAAATGGAGATTTCCCCTTGTAAATGTCCTTTACAAAAGGGTAACTTCTACTTGGTTTTCTGAGTTTCTCCTGAGTCTGCTCTTTTTTTTAAAAAATAACCAGTCTAAAATAATTCTTATGGCAAAGAGGCATATTTTAGGGTCCCAAATTTTCCTCCACTTTTGTATAATGGATGATAGAATTGAATTAATGTTAATTTTCATAAATGTGGTAGTGGTGATATGGGTTTATATCCTCATTACAGGCATAATGAAGTATTTAGAGGTGAAGTATAATATCCTCAGGCTAATATCAGATTGTTTGAAAAAAGAGACATAGGTGTGTGTGAGTGTGTGTGTGTGTGTGTGTGTGTGTCTGTGTGTCTGTGTTTGGAGAGTGAGAGAGAGAGAGAAAACTGGCATTGTGGTACAATAATAGTTGATATATTTATTCATTATACTGGTCTTTCAACTTTTCTTTGAGTTTGATACTTTTCTCACAAAAATGCAAAAAATAAAATATGAATTAAAAATTTGGTTTAACTGCTTATAGACATTATCAACTGTATGTGTATTTATGCGATTTTATAGATTTTAATATTTCATCTTTTTTTCCATAAATAATTGTATACCAAAAATCTATGGAACATCAATTTGAAGGAAACACTCTAAGTATGAATACCAAAAGTGTTGCGTGTAGTGAGTATCAGCTCATGTTTTTTTGTTATGTATATAGATGATTGTCAATGAATCTATCTGTGGACTCAAGGGACATTCTGATATCAGCATTCAGTTCTCTCCTTGAGTCCATAGAATAAATGTTCAAAAATCATAGTTGACTATGAAAGACAGTTTGACTTAGAATAGATTTTCAAGAAAGGCTCACAGTATTTTTAAAGAACAGTAGTAAAATTAATGCTAGAGTAGATTAATGTCTGTGAATTTGGATTTTTTTTCAAGTCTTGAGATATTTATCTCCAATTCATTTCACGGAATTATTGTATAATGTGTCACCCAAGTAGAACTAACCTTAACATATGGATGTTCATACATTATTTCAATTCTGTTTTGTTCTTTTTATACTATGCAATCTCATTATGAGGACACTGCATAATGATAGGTTTTACTCAATCTCACGGTAAGCTTAATATTCTCTTTTCATATTGTGTGCAATATTGCGGTGTGGGGGGGAATACATATTACTTTTAGAAATCATAACCAAATCGGGTATATAGAATGGATTGAAATGGGAATTAAATGATCTGGTTAAAAGTATTCTAGCAAGATCTAGTAACTGGAAAGAAAATATTTTTAATAAAAACGATTATTTTGTAGTTTCATTTTCATTGCTAAAGCATATATTTCACATTTTTATGTTCAAAAAGCTAAAATTTCCATTATTCTTTCTTTCACCTTCCACACTTGAGAAACCTATTTTTCTGTACCAGCGAGTGTCCTACTTTATAATAGTAACGCAAGTGCAATTCTGATAGCATTTATGCTATCATAAAAATTGGCCTTCTACTCTCACCTCTCTTAAAAATTATACTCTTAGATTAATAGATTACCTTCGCATGCTAGATATTTAATAGTATCCCACCAAAGTTATATATAATTGTGCACCAGTAAGTACTTTAGTCATAAAAGCTTTGGTTCCACCAGTGTTATATGATGTCACTTTCTCTACAGAAACTTTTATTTGCAAAAATAGGTCTACAGGATTCACGTCAGAATCATATTTAGAAAATTCCTGTCTACAATTTTCTGTAGTCTAGCAGTTTTCTGGAAAGACATCTAACAAAGCAATTTTTACCTAATATACTGATGCTAGTTAATTGTTTCTTTTGTTTTTAATGTTCTTTAAGATAGCTTTCTAATTATGGTACATATTTTCACATTTACTAATGTTGAGGTACTCTGTAGCACATAACAGAGTTTATTATAGTGGTTCACTTCTTGGAAGACAATTGTGCTATTTTGTGAGGAGTTTATGTTTAGGATAATGGCTTTAGTTTGCAAAGCTCATTCATGTGAATTATTCATGTCAACACATGTTTAATGTGTACTTACTATGTTCCATATACAAGGTTATGTACTAGAGATAAAAGGAAAAGGAGGAAGAGAGAAGGACTGGCCCAAGGAGGAGGAGAAAGCATGATCTAAGACTCAGGACTTAGTAAAGGACATTGATCCATTACAGATTTTTTTTTAACTTTTACTGTTTACAACTATTTAAACTTAATAAAACAGCACAGAATCACTAGTATATCCAAAACTCAGAGTCAAGATGTGATTTTTCCCTATTTGATTGGTACCTTGTTTTAGAATAAAATATTAGTGATACACATGAGAGCTCTCAAAGTCCATGGCATTTTCCTTGCTGCTTAGTTACACACGGTCTAAAGTTTGACTATACTCTAGCATCCATATTTTTGTAAATCAAGAATTTGTTTATAGTTAGAAATCCTATTCTACTCTTTTATATTTTGAACTTGCATAAATAATATATTTCCATTAGTAACTTGCATTTTTCATTCAATGTTATGTTTTTCCCCTCAACAGATTTGGAGTTTATCTATTCTAATTCTAGAGTTTTAGTAATTAAAGGTCGAACATTCCTACTTGAGTGATCACAGTCTTATATTTAATAGCTCTAACCCTTACAGAAAACAAAATTGATGAGTTTCAAAGCATTGGTTCTGATTGTATTTTATATCATCTCCATGTAATTATCATCTCTATTTTAATTGTACTTATTTATTATTATTATTATTTTAGTTTCTAATTTCTTTTTTTTTAATATCTATATTGGAGTATAATTGCTTTACAATGGTGTGTTAATTTCTGCTTTATAACAAAGGGAATCAGTTATACATATATATATGTTCCCATATCTCTTCCCTCTTGCATCTCCCTCCCTCCCACCCTCCCTCTCCTACCCCTCTAGGTGGTCACAAACCACCTAGCTGATCTCCCTGTGCTATGCGGCTACTTCCCACTAGCTATCTATGTTACGTTTGGTAGTGTATATATGTCCATGCCACTCTCTCACTTTGTCACAGCTTACCCTTCCCCCTCCCAATATCCTCAAGTCCATGCTCTAGTAGGTCTGTGTCTTTATTCCCATCTTACCACTAGGTTCTTCATGACCTTTCTTTTTTTCTTAGATTCCATATATATGTGTTAGCATACGGTATTTGTTTTTATCTTTCTGACTTACTTCACTCTGTATGACAGACTCTAGGTCCATCCACCTCACTACAAATAACTCAATTTCGTTTCTTTTTATGGCTGAGTAATATTCCATTGAATTGCACTTTATTTTTGACTTGGCCCCCAAATTAGTCACACAATTACACAGTGTTTAACAGTTAAACTTCTTGGATTTATCTACATGTATATCACTTTCTTTGCTCAGTTTGTTTTTTAATCCCACTTCTTCATGGTGAGTTTAATTCCCTTCAGTAAGAAACCTATTCCTTGGAAGTTTTAGTATTGAAGATCTATCGGTAGAAATTTCTGTCTTTGTCTGAAAATGTCATCTCTTTCATTTTTTAATATGGTTAGTTAAATGTTCTATTCTAGGTTAAGAGTGATTTTTCCATTAGTACTTTAAGGATAGTGCTTTCAGTTATCTTCTGGCATCTATTGTTACTGATGAGAAGATTGATACTAGTCTCATTGCTCTTTTTATTTGATATTCTTTCTTTCTTCCAAGTTGCTTTGTAGACTTTCCTCTTTGCCATTATGTGATGTGGTTTACCAGCTGTTTTTTAGCCTTGGTTCCCCAGAAAGCAGAGCCTCAGGCCAAGAGTTTATGTGCTATTATTTAATTAGAGAGTACAATGCAAGTGAACAGGATTGCAGGGCAAAAGCAGTGAAGCAGGGAAGGCTGGCGATTCAATATGAGAATGCATGATCAAGCTGGGATTTGACCTCTGGAAGTTCTGTAAACTGGATCTCAAAATTATGGGGAGGGAATGTGAAGAAAGGAGAAAGAATTCATCCATGGGTTTAGCCTGTGGGAGAACTGAAAGGGTTGCTTTAGGAATATTCTCACCTGCTGGAGTAAGGAGAGAGGTGGAGGACAGATTTGTTGGAATCATGAACACAGTGAGACACTGTCAGATTGTATATATAAGTAGTCTGCCAGTGTTGCACATTCTTTTAATGTGGAACAAAGGAAGGATCAGGCTGAGGTGAGGTATACGATACAGGATATAGTCATATATTTGTTTTTATTTCTTTTACTGGTGACTCCATGCACTTCTTTTATCTGAGGATTTATTTCTAACTTAATCTCTGAGAAGTACTATTTTTTCAAATACTTGTTAAATTCACTCTAATCTCACCTTCTAAAAATATTATTAGATGAATGTGGGTCTTCCATTTTATCTTTTATTCCTTTATCATTCACATTTTCATTTAATCTCATCATTTTTTTCTTGCTTATTTTCAACTTATAAAATTCAAATTTAGTTTTATGAAATATGTTATTTAAACTTTCTATGGAGTTTTGAACTCCAATGAACATACTTTTTCTGCCTTTTTCTGCATCAATTGAGATGATCATATGGTTTTTCTGTCCTTCATTCTGTTAATGTGGTGTATCACATTGATTGATTTTTGTCTGTTGAACCATTTTACACATAAATCCCACGTGGCCATGATGTATAATCCTTTTAATATGGTGTTCAGTTCATTTTTCTACTTGGAGTACAGCTTATCTTTGAAGGTTCCAGCTTATCCTTGATCTCCTAACTTCAGATCATCTCTCATTCCTGACCGCCAGCCCTACTGACTTCAGGACTGGCACCAAGAGGCAGGTGCAGTGGACTTACATAGACTGCTTAACAAAGCCCCACTATCATGTAAGGTTTAATCTCTATAATAAAGTCCTTCTAGTGGTTCTACTTGTCCAACCAAACCTTAATATAGAGTTTATCGAATGTCATTTGATATTCTGATCAAGGAAAAAGGGAGAAAGCCAAGGTATAAAGTATAGGAACAGAAAGAAAAATAACACAAAGGGAAATATATTAAATTTAGGATGATGCACGGAACATAAATATGCTGTAAAAATCTAAAAACTGGATGAAATTGATTATTTCCTAGTAAAATATATACCACCAGAATTGATTCCAGAAGAGTGTGAAAAACAAAAGAGAACCCTTAGAAGACCTTCATTGCTACTTTTGGTGAATTTGTCCACATTTCCATCTGGTTTGGCTTGGAGATCCCACCTCCATATTCTCGTGCTGGGCATGTGATCAAGACCTGGCCAGTTAGAATTCCCTGAACTTGAGGTTTTAACAGAAATCCCAAGCTGAGTCAGTCTTTTGTATAAAGGCTGTCTCTTTGCCTGGGTTCAGTAAATTGGTAATATACAAAAATAGAGTTGTGTTTGGTCATTTTTCTTGCCACCCCTTGGAGAAAGTTTTCCCCAAAATAATACAAAACAAAAGAAAACAAAACAAACAAAACAAACTGCAGAGGGAAGAATATCCAAGTCAGAGAAACATTTTCTATTTATATCCTCTGGGCCCCCACACTTACCTGTGTCTGAAAGTATCAGCACTTTCAAACTTTGTTGTATTGTGAGTCAATAAATTCCTTTCTAGCCTTTAAACTAATTTGTAAATGATCTCTAAAATTACAACTTAAAATTAATACAGTGACCATGGCAGCAATTGCATAAGATTTCAAGAAGCTAATTTTCTTGCAAAAATGAAGTTATGGATATATACTCTTTCAAGTCCAAATACTCTGAAACCCTTTCCCTCTTGCTGAATTTTTAAATTCCTTTACATTGGATTTCAAAATACAAAAGAAAATGGGCTCTGCTTCAAGATGTTTGTGAATGTAAGCATACGTAGCCATTACCTTTGCCTCTCAAAAACCTATCATAATAACGGTGAAATCTGAAAGAAAGGGAAGCCCACTACTATAATATGCAAGGAGGGGACTTCAGCTTCTGAGATATATATGTGCCCAGCAGAACTCCTGAGTAACTCAGGATGGCAAGAGGGAGACGTAGACTGAAAGTCTATGTGGGGCAGAGTTATTTCACCTACACCTTTTTCTCCAATCAAAAAGCCTGACAGAAAGGCATTTAACCACCCTCTTACCAATTCTTTCTTTTAAAAAGGAGCCTTTTAAAAAAGGTATGTAAAGACTGTTTCCAGGTGATCTATAATGGCCAGTGTGTTTGTTACAGTTCCTGCCAAAGACTTATTCTTTCAACATTTGTATGTGTTTAGAATAGTGTCAGGCCTCCATCTGTTCATGGTAAAACTAAGCCTTTCAGGTTCTTTCCTAATCCATGAATTATTTCTATTTCTCCAAGGATTTATTTTGCTATTTTTAATATTTATCTTATTCTCTCTTATGTCATGCCTATCTCAAATATCTCAACAAATATTTATGGAACATTGACTTTGGGCAAGGCAGTATTTTTTGGGTGCTATGGCTATTGTAGTGAAAATTACAAAACCCTTGCTTTCCTAGGAGTTTGCATTCTTCTTAACATCTAGAGATATTTTGTTTTCTCTTCATATTTACGAATGAAGACCATGAGCTCTGTGTTTATGATTATCTTTACACCTCTCATTTTTCTGTCTTGATTATCTTTGCTAGCTTCTTTATGTCTGTCTTCTTTATAATTGCTCCTGTTCCAAAGGATTCCATCCATCTCCCTCCACTACTACCATGGAACATACTTTCACAGGCAATACCTCATACTTCTTTGACTTCAGTCTGGCATCTTTATCCTAATTTTAGAAGCATACTTGATATTCCGTGATAGCTAGATGAACATTGCCACTAAAATATCACTCTGACATCTCAAATCTCAGAGATTCCAGCTGAATTGTCATCTATTCCTCTACTATGACAAACAAGTTATATTGCATTTCTTATATCAGTGGAACTTCTCACCATCTACTCAGTCACCTAAACCAGAAACTTAAGGTCATCTTTAAATTATCCAAGCAGCCACCAAATTTTATTGTGCTTCTTTAATACTACTTGAATCTATATGCATCCGTATCTCAACTGTCTCACCATTATATCAGGACTTTATACTTGTTTCTTCCAGTTAATGCCATAAATCCGTAAGTGGGACAATCTAAATTTTGACAATCTGTTCATATCCCTGCTAGTATGACCATTCTAAAAATTGAAAAAATTTATTCCTATTAGAAAAATCGTGTTGACTGTGCATTGCTTTGAAGATCTAGTTCAACTCTTCAGCCTGATACACAATACCACTTGTTACCTCTTTGGCCTCATCTCTTCATTTTTTGCTAATGTACTTACATCTCTTCCTCTTCTACCCCAGAGCATGATGATTCATACTTACTGTTTACTGAGCCCTAAATTTTCAATGCATCTTTACTGTTGCATGCAGTGTTTATTTTGCTTAGAATAAAATTAATGACTTCATTTCATTGGCTAATTGCTACTAGTCCTGTAAGATATAACCCAACTTTAAGGAGGTTTGAATTATTAGTGTAGATTTCTCCTCCTAGATCATTCCATTTTATCCTGTATCTGAATCTGTGTCAGGGCATCCCTGACCTAGAGTGTTACTGTATGTTTATTCATCTGCCTTCTTTAAAATGTAATACATTTCGTCATGATAAGTGCTGTACTTCGTAACTATAACCCTAGCACCCAGCATCGGGCATGGAACATTCTTGGTCAGCGTTGAATGCCTGAAATAGTGATTTAGAAAAGGGTTGGCAGATATTATAACTTAATAGGCAAGAAACCCTATACAAATATGTTAAGTAAGTGAGAGAGATCTAGGTTGAAATACATCAAATCCAGGATGGTAGGTAACAGTATTAAAATAGGTTTTCTTTGGAGAATAAAGGGTGAAAAATAAGTCTGGGATGCTCACAGTGGCCAAAAATTCTGAAGCAGTGTGTGTGTGTGAGTGTGTGTGTGTGTGTGTGTATGCCAGTAACTGTTCTAGTTTTAAGAAATGTAGTAGTAATTTAAAAAAAAAGAAAGATCTTTTGGAGCTTCTATTTTGGGATAGGAATGGGGAAGAAAACAAGCACAAGATAAATAAAAAATGTTTTAGATAGTCACAAGTGCTACTAAAGAAAAAAAAATACACTTCCAGAATAGAAGATGACAAGGCCAGGGGTGGTAGATAACTGTGTTGTGACTAGTGATGTGAGAATGGAGAACCCAGAGCCCAGAGTTGGCTTATAATTAGTGTCTGTCCTCTACGAATGGTGGATGAGAGAAAAAGGATTTTCCCCAACATGCTTTTCCAAATCTCCACATTTTTGCAGTGGTGTTAAAGATGCTGGCTTGATGCTTAAAAATGGAGAGTTTTGAATATCACACAAAGGAGAGCCTCTTATTTCATAGGGAGAAAGCCTGAGTTAGGATGGTAAAGAATTTTCAAATCTTAAATGAAGTGACAGAAAAGAAATGCAGTTCAGTTTCCATTCGAAATTCTCATACCAGGAACTTCTCATTGAAGGGAGTATACATTCACCTCTCAAATAATGAAAAGACATGAAATGTTTGGTTAATTGTAGTAAAGAAGATACTGAAGATCTCAAAGTACTGTATATGGATAACAAGTAATATTACTTAACAGAAACGTCACATTTCTTTGTGAACTTTCCAGTACATGCAGTGTTTTGATGTTCATGTTGTTCGATGCTCAGGCTTGTTTGCATTTACAAAAGAATCTTTATACTTAATTCTTCATGGAATATTGAGAGCACAACTTATTTTCATGGTTAGCCAAAAAAGATAGACTTTATATTGCTATCAAAAACTTATCCACAGGCTATAACTACTTTCAAAAAGAATTTGTTATGCAGACAAGGTTTTTTTTTTTTTTTTTGGAATTAGGCCAAAATAAACAAACGTTTTAAAAACTACCAAGAAAATACAGAGAAAATTCTTAAGATGGAAATATTTATGCTCACAACCACAGTGATGCTGTGTATTTAAACTGATATTCTGTAATGTAAAAAACGTATCAGGTTGAGCTCAGAAGATTCAGGTACAAATCTTCTCCATTTCTGATTTGTCAGGGCAGACAGAGAGGAATATGATTTGGAAGAGCAATATAATACTCAGCAATCGCTTTGAGAGAAAAATAAATGGATCTATAGTTTCAAAGTCAGAGTGTTAAATTGGGTTTATGATATAAGCAGCATACACTGGTAGAATGAGATAGGGTGATATGAAGTAAAGTTAGAGCGATGAAATATTGGTGGTTGTTCAAACAGGAAGGATACTGTCTTCTAGCAGCTTCAGTAGCAGGAATTAGGGATTCCATTTTTGGGAAAAATGGTAGAATATAATGTTATAGTGGGCCTAGAACCAAGACATTAAGCCATTTACTTGTCTAGGACTCATTATAATCATTTTCTAGGTACAGGATGGATCCTAGATGAGAAGTTGTATTAGTTGTCTGTTGCTGCATAAGAAATTAGTACAAATGTAATGGCTTAAAACAGCATCCCTTTATTAGCTCACAGTTCTACAGGTTGGGATACTGGCATGGAGTGACTAGGTTCTGTGTTCAAGGTCTTAAAGGTCTGAAATCAGCATTTTTAAACCATTGTCAGATAATTCTAACATCTAATTCATCTCTGTTGGCATCATCTGTCACATCTTATTCAAGCTGTCATGTATCTGGTTCTTGGTATAAGTAGTGATATTTTATTGTCTTTTGGAAATTTTGGCTATTATGTTAGGATACTTTGGCCCCTATTTAAAGTGTTTTTTTTTTTTTTAATTTTTAGCAGGCATTCACTCTTTATAGGTTTGGCACACATTTCCTGTACTTTTATGGATGGTGGTTCCATGATAACCTAATTTTCTGACCCTTTGTTGTACTCTTATGGTCTGTTTCTCTTGTGCAGGTGGGGTTACCTCTGGTCCCTTCTCATGCTGCTTATGGGGTCTGAAGTAGCTTCCCCAGGATACGGCACTTGGTGCTTCTGGTGAGGGAAGGGAATCTCTGGAACACGTGATGAAGAGTCCTTCCTGGGCCAGGCACTTGTGACAGGGTCTCCCTGGACTGTAAGGAGTGGAGGGTGCTTACCAGGTTGAGAGCTTTCTGTGGAGGGATCTCCGTTGCTGGTACCAGCAAGTTGCCTGATGTTTCTGGGGAGGGGAGAGGAGCCTCAGGCCCATCTGAGGAGAGCATTGTCCAGGTGGGAGCTTTTTGTGGTAGGAGCACTTTTGCTGGGACCCTTAGCCACTGATGTGTCTGGGTGGTGAAGGGGGATCTCAGGCCCAGTGGGGAAGGAAAGCACTTTCCCTGGTCACTTAGTGTCATCAGGGCTTCCAATTGTTCGTCGTTACAGGTTCTGCAAGGCTCGCCTGGTGTTTGGGGGATTCCCATTTGATGTGATGGAGGAAGAGCCTCTTTGAGCCACTTCCTGTTACTAAGTTGGGGGTTAGGAAATGCTGGGCCGGGATCACATTTTTTTGTTGGTAGAGGGTCATAAGGTGCCCTGCCATGAGGCTGTTCATCCATTCTGAGGGTCCCTAGGCAATTCACCTTCTCTAGACCTTTCAGAGATCTCCTTTGGTTGTCTCATATTATTTCCAGGATATATAGTTGTGCGTATAAAGGGGGAGCAGGGAGAGGGAAGTATAAACCATCTTATCTGGATTAGAAGTCCTCTGTGTGCCTTTTAAGTGCTCACCTGATTAGGTCAGGCTCACTCTGGATAAGCTCCCAATCAACTGTGCTATATAACATAATCTAATAATGGGAATGATATTCCATCACATTCACAGGTCTCATACTCAAGGGGAGGGGCTCCTACAAATATCATTGGGCATCATCTTAGAATTCTGTCGACCACAGAAGGTGCATGTGAATGTACTGAAGCATTAATTAAGCAATTATCATCCTTTGGAAGGTTTTAATCTGTTAGGATAGCATGAAAGCCAAGTACTGTTATGATTATTCTACTCACTTTAAATGAAGTATATCTGATATCAAAAATACTTCCTAAAAATCAGACTATTCAAACAACTTTCAGAAGTTAATGTAAATTTCAGAGGTTTGAGCCAAGCCTTCATTTCTGGCCATGCAGATATCTTCTGTGTGAAAAATATGCTACCTCAAAGATGTTTTCAAAAACTTCACCACCACTCCCCATTTATATTTTGTAGTTATGTGCAAATACTGTGGCTGCCAGCAATTCACAGAGAAAAGAAAGGTCAGTGATGTTTCTGACTTTAACTTTTTAGAGAAGGTGTATACTTAACACTGCCTACATTTGTATAGGTTGCACATTGCACAAAATTTCTGATTATTGCTTTAGGTTATAATACAATGTACTCTCACCTATACCAGGATTGAAAAATTTAAGCAAAATTTTCTGGACTGGCCAATATAACACCCCAAAAATAGCCTTCAGGCTGAATTAGGAGAAAAATCCTTCACTATGTTTAGGTTGGAAGGAAGCATGACCTAAATTTTGATTTCAAATACTCGGGGTTTTGGGTGATGGTTTTACTGGGGACAGTTAGAATTGAACTATGTAGACATGTTTCTTGCAGCCAAGTTTTACCTTTAAGGCTTTCATATTGCAGCTTGTGAGGCTCCAAGCAGCAATTGGCTACTTTGGGTCATTCACACAAGGATTCAGAGTCATATATAAACCATAAAACCCTTTATAAGAAATCAGAATCTGTTTTAAAAATTAATTATATGAACTAAACATATATAGAAAGAAATTGAAGCTTGAATATATTGAAGAAGCAAAAATTAAAGACATACCTATAACTGCCTTTATCCTTAGTTGTTTACAATCACAGCAAATCAAAGTGTGACATGTTTAAGAGAAAGGTAATTAAGTTCTAAGGCTTTGTCATCTTATCACTTTTAAAAATACAAGATCTGAGTAAATCAAAGAAAATAGAGAGGGTTGTTAAAGAGCTGAGTCATAGAATGGAATAGAGAAGAAGCGGAAGTGGAAGAGGCAAGAAAGCATACACAGGCTGGGTTTGAAGAGAGTTGGGAATGCTGGTTGTGGTAGATGGTCTCTGATTTGCTTACCGGATCTACTCGCCATCCTTCTTAACCCTGCTTCGTGATTCCAGGAGGCTGATCTTTATCAGCTTCATGGACCAGTCTCTCTGTGTCTTCAGGTTGGGTTTGGTTAATATGAACTACTGATAAGTGATTAGAAGTCAGGAGGAAAGAAGGCAAGGGTATTTATTTCCATGATCTGCCCCCTTCCAAACTTTAGGTTGGCAGTGGATGCCATTTCCTAAGGTTACATCTCTTGTTGGGTGGGCTTCTCCTATAACTCGAAGACATTCTGGGTTGCAGGAACTGCTATCTCTCTATGCCCCTTCAAACCTAGTGGTTATAATACTGGCTTCTCACAGCTGCTAGCCTCAGGCTACTTCATCATCTCTTGGTTTCCCTTCATTCTTTACACACTTTAGTCTCTTCATTAAATGCTATTCCATCACTCTTTTAAAGTGTGCCATCAGTTTTTAGCTAGAACTGACTGATACATTGGTAGTGGGGAATAGGAGAAACGTTAAGGTAGTGTTAGGGAGGTGGGATAAACTGCTGTGGAGAGAGATAGGAAGAGAAGGGTTTCAAAGCTTTTTATGGCATTCTAGGAATGTAACATGACTTCTTTATGTGAATGACTCTAATGTAGTCTTAAATGGCTTCTTAATTATTGATATTTGGTTGGGTTTCTGTTTCTTTGCATGCACAACCAGGATTGAACAGGGCTAAGAGATGTCTGGGATTTACATGACGAGATAATACTACTAGGATCTATCTAGATTCATTATATCATATTAAGACATTTCTCCCATGGAATCAGGAATATCCCAACCCAGTGCACATGCTAAGTTTTTATTGAAATTCAGTGAACTGGTATGGTGTGAAATTAATTTTTATTGTCAGTCACCTGCGTCAGCAGGCCGACTCTCAAGCCCTGCGCCACCAGGGAAGACCTATAACACTTTATATAGCTGAGAATTCATCGATCAGGATTTTCACTCTCATTGGAATCCACTACTTGCCTACGACAAATCGGACACGTAGAGTTCTCAGACAGCCAGCGATCAATGCAGTGAATGTGATATTCATGGGAGCAAGGTAGTATGCGAAGCTTGCTGTTTTCTGTGTACTCTGTAAGGCAAATGCTACAGGCTTTTAGTGCATCATTTTCACCAAAAGATCTTACAGCCAAGCTGTCAATCTGTGCTTTGGTGAGTCCTGTAGTTTGCAGATTATGGGAGGACCCAGAGTCACTTTCATCAGATATTATTAGGCTAATTTGTCTAACCCCTTGGCTGGTCTCTGATGATAAGTTTGTTTCTTCAATGCCTTCAAACATCAGTGAGCTAATTCCTGAATTTTCATCACTTGAGCTGGAACCAGAAATAGGACTAGAACTGGAACTAGACGTACAATTGGGGCTTGAATGCCAACTCAGTGTGGAACTTGAATGGGTATCATAGCTAGCATTTGAATCAGAACCAAATGTACCACTACGACTACCATTAGGTGACTCTAGCCATTCCATGTCTTGACTTGGAGGTGAGACACTATGCTCTAAATTACTGTCACTGTCCATAAGGTTATTTGAGTTACTAAATTCTGTCATTGTCTGCCTTAACGTGCTCTGAATTGGAACAGATGTTGTATCAGTTAAGCTAGTATTTAACATTCTGCAAATGGGATTTCTCATGGTATTGACATAAGCTCTCACACCTGCCTGCTCAGAATGTGAATACATATGCCTCAGTCCTCGTTCACTTTCAGAAGTGACAGTGTTGTTTGGTGTCTCAGATGTTGACTGAGTTCTACTAGCTCTGCTGTCTCTCTGAGAATATGCTCCAGAATGAACTTGTCCTACTTCAAGATTGAAGGGTATGGTTGGATATATTTCCCTCATTCCCCAAGATTCACCACTGCTGGTTGTATCTGGAGAATTTTCTCCATGAACTGCATTCCTTGTTCTAGAAGTTTCAATAAGACCGCTATTTTGCAACTCAAATCCAGTCATTTGCTGTGTCAATATTTCTTGGTGCTCAGTTCTAGAAAATCTCGCATTCTCACTTAGCAGAGGCTGCTCAAAATTCTGAGAGGGTATACTATGATTAAGTCTTTGTACAATTTCCCTAAGTGAACGTGGAGGCGACCAACTTTCAATTCTTGCTCTGGTTCTCCGATACTCTGGGCTCCTACTTCTTGCTCTTCTCTGACTTGTGGTAGGAGGGAATTCCATTAATGTTTCAGTTGTATCTTGTTCAGACATAGATGGTCTTGTAAATATTGATTCAGATTGTGGACTTTCCACTTGCCTTTGGCTGTCTTCCATATTTTCTCCTCTGGGAAGTCTTGCAGATGCTACATATTCATTCTCTGGATTTGGACTCCCATTATCAAGGTTAGCATTTATTTCTAAACTGAATATGAACTGATCACTTTTAAGATTAATTTGGCTCTCTTCTCTCCAAGATTGGTTTTCTCTTTGTCCACTTGTCATATTTTCAGTTTGTCCAGAACAGTTAAGCCAGTCTATTAGAGAGTCACCACTAGACACGTCATCTGAAGAGTCTCCTCTGTCTGTTCACAAAAAAAAAATGGGGAGGGTGCATAAAAGAACCACCAAAATTAGAACCATCATATGATAGCACTCTGAAACTTTGTTTCAAAAACAAACAAAAAATGAGAACTTAAATACTCAGGTGTTTTAAACTGATTTCACATTTATAGAGTTAATATTTTATAAACTTCACTGTGTAGATTTATAAGTAAAGGTAGAAAAGTTTCGATTCCATCCAAAAAGAGTGAGCTAATCCTAGATAAACTTAGAGAATTTTTTAAAAAGGGAATCCGGAGGAAGTCTATGTTTCAGTATTTCATCATATACACAGCCCTGTGTACCACTGTCAGAGGAATGTCAAGAGACTTTTTTTCAGTCCACTGTCAAAACACTAATGCAATTAAACAAGGTAAACACCAGTTAAGGTACAATGCTAGTAGTTTAGTTCAATTTACATTATTGTCTAATTTTCATTAGTCTCCAACATGACTACTTGTAGGCTCTTCACTTATGTGCTTTTGATAATAGATAAGCTGTTTTAAAATATAAGGTTATTGCCCAAACATAAACAAGTTTTATAGGTTTAAAAGTGTTTGCATTTTGAATACTTCTTAATGTTACCAAGATTTTTAATTGACATTAAATTGAAGGCCAGATCAAATGAATAGACTGAACCTAGCTTGGTACATATAAGACCATATTCAAGAGCCAAAGTATTATAGTATCCTCTTCATTAGACAGCAAAATCCTCTACTTCACACTGGGAGGGAGGACCCCAGACCTGAGGTCCGAGCAGGGTTTCTCAGCCTTAGCACTACTGACATTTTGGTGCTGGACAATTCTTTGTTTTGGGGAGCTATCCTGTGCATTGTGGGATCTTTGGCAGCATCCCTGGCCTCTGCCCACTAGATGCTAGTAACACCCATGCCTCCCCTGTGACAACCAAAAATATCTCTAGCCATTGTCAAATGTCCCCAGGTGTTGAAGAAAGCACAATTGTCCCCAGTGGAGAATATTTCTGTTTGCTTTTTTTACATGTCTATGTAGAAAAAATAATTCAGGAAGTAGGAGGGACTTTCAGTTGAGGTAAAAAACCAAGAAAAATACAAATAGGCTACTTTGCACTGTTTCCCAATTAAAACAACCCAGATGTGAATCAGGAAAACAAACAAACAGACCTTGACATGCTCACCAAAAATCAAGTAAATGCCAGTTCTTTTTATGAGAAGTTACTTACCAAATTAATGTAAGTCACTTCTGTATAATTTACTATTTACTATTATGAAGTTACTATTTCCTATTATGAAGT
Organism: Mesoplodon mirus; assembly: GCF_964341445.2. NCBI lineage: Eukaryota > Metazoa > Chordata > Mammalia > Artiodactyla > Ziphiidae > Mesoplodon > Mesoplodon mirus. The sequence continues at coordinate 202,881,411 of NC_138976.1, read as the reverse complement.
TCCTTATTCATCTCATCCTATTCCCTCCAAAAGCAGAATATACCTGTATTTTCATCTGAGTCTTGTGGTGCGTTTTCTTTAATTAGCTGAAGTCTTCTCAGCAACTCTTCTTCCGTACTTTCACCTGGAATGCCTAGAAGATTGTTGTCTCTCATAAGTTCGTAATCTTCTTCACTCAGATTATTTACGAACCTGGAGAAATCTTCTTCCCGAACCAATCGGTCCGTTTGACTTATGTGTTGGGCCGAAACTCCATCTCCTTCATCGTTGGAATCCGAGTTTTCCACCTTAATAAACAAGTGGAAAATTATCTGAAATTCACGACGTGGTGTTGAAATTCACCAATGGTCGTTTCGTTTTCTTCGCTTTCTACTTCCTGCCAGAGTGTCCGGTTCCGACTCAGTCGGATGACCCTCCGCACAGATTCCTCCCTTCTCCCTTCCCGACTCAGTTCTGTGGCCCCTGGTGACGCAACAGTTGGGAGCCGCCTCTAGCCCAGAACTTGCTAGACGTTGCCTAGGCACCCATTATCTTCCCCGCTGTTACCGAGTAGGGACTGGATTCAGGTTAGGTTTCATTTCATTCAAAACCAGCCAATGTTACTGAGGGTTTATAGTGTACCAAGCACCGTGCTTCACCTCGTTTCACCCACAGGAGCCTATTCTCAGGTTTTCAGGCTCTGATATGCTCTATTTATTCGTTATATTCCATATGACTGCCTTCTTCAAAATGCCATGCCAAAGTCAGCCTAGTTCAATGCAGCAATTCTCATTTTCAGGTGCCCAGGGACCTCCGCCTTTTCTCCTCATGAATTTCTCAAATCCTAGACTCTCACTAAGAAAGCCCACAATGTTTGATAATTTACCAGGGCCCTGGCTGAGTCTCTTTAGTGTGTCTTCTCCCTTTTAACTGTTAATGGCTTCATCTTGCATTATATGGTCCTTCAGTCTTGTTTCAAACAAACAAGAAACACCAAAACTTTGGCAGGCTTTTCTGCTCAGCCAGGGAATTCCTTCTCCACAAAAGCATCAGGTTCATTTTTGTCCTCCATTCTCATAAATATTATAAATAGTACTTAAGCAAAACTAGGCAGAACATCACAGGAACTTTTAGGACAGATACATAATAGTTACTTTGTCTGCCACAGTGAGTACTGACTTTGCTGATTTTGTCGCATGTATCACCTGAAAGGCTTGGTGAAAATAAAATAACGCTCATTTGCAATGCTATCTGGAGGAGACCTCTAATTCACTCTCAGTACACAGCTTAGAAGTTGAAGGAGCTGTGTAAATTCACAGTTGTTGTTTTGTTCACGGTCCACAGCAGGCTTTCTTGTTTGTTCTCAAGGAGATGGAAGGATGGTAACTTTACTGGTGTGACAGTGAAGAATCTAAGTCTATGTCCTGCTTTTGACATTTGTTCCATGCCTCGTTTAACTTAAGCTAGAAAAATCAATCTTTCCCCTCTGAATCAAATCTCAGCAAGTCTTTGGATGAGAACAGAATCCCCTAGACTACCCTGCCTCCTTTATGGACTTCTGAGTGTATTTGTTATCTTTTACTGAAGTTATTCTTTTCACAGGGGAACTCTGTTGTAAACTTGTTTGCTGTGCCTCAATCAAAACTAGCAGTATTATGAAAATTCAGCGTGATTTGTACTCTTGATGCAGGAAACCCTCACAATCGTTAGTGTTCTTGAGAGTGATTGATTCAGTTTAATTCAATTCAATCAATTCAAGTGTCAAGTATGTTTAGTGTTTGTTAAATGTCAGTCATATTATCGGATATTAAGATACAAAGATGAGTATATTTAAGAATCTGTTGTCATTAGAGTATAACAAACAATTGAGCTACACAGAGGTAAAATTACAGTTTTGAGGAGAAAGTGATTTGAGTGAGAGAGAAAATCGGTTTCACTGCATTTGGGTTTTAAAGGATGAATAGGAGTTTTCTAAGTGAATGAAAGGGGGAAATATTTTCAAAAGTGAGAACAGCAACTGCTAACACTCGTAAAACAACAAGGATAGTAGAATTTAATTACTAAAAAAAGACATTAGTTAAATTGGCAGAGCAAGGCCAAAATATGGAGACCTTTATGACATGTTTAGAAGTTGGACTTTATCATTAGTGCAATGGAAAGATGTTGAAGTCTTTAGACAGTTGATGGTCAAATTTGCAATTTAGAAATAATATTGATAGTAGTGCTGAGGATGAATATGAAGGGCAACAGTTCAGATGGGAGGGTCAGAAATAGATAGCGGGCAGCCTAGGCTAGTGATGACAAGGATCTGAATCAGGGCAAAGGAATATGATTAAAATGAAGGACTGTAACAGATCTCTAGGCAGCAGAACTGATTAAACCTAGTAATATGTGGGAAAGAGGGAAAAGTGGGGAGGGGGAATATATGAGGGAAAGGCAGGGGTCAGGATTACTTCTGTATTTCTGTCTTTGCTTAGTGGACAGTGGTACCAATAAGAAGTAACACCTGATTCTGAAGTTGTATGGTTTAGCTTAAGAGGGAGCATGATTGCTTATGATTAGAATAGTATGCAAGTTACCTGAAGATTCAGAAAGTCTTACAGTCTTTCCAAATTTAGGTACAGAAGCACATGAACTATTAATAGCCCCGGATGTTTGGTGTTCCCTGTAGTTGGCTCTCAGTGTCAATGACTCTAGCTTCCTGAACTATTTGTTCCTGGTTATGTCCCAATTCTGGTGCAAGTAACAGGGTATACGGATCATCATCCCAGAGACCTACTTATTGACCTTGATTATTTAAATAGAAGCCACCAATATAGCTGTGCTTTACACTTAGTTCTCTCATGTCTTGACTTTCCTTCTGAGTATTGCAGTGTAGGTTCAGTAGTTTTTCCTCTGGATGGCAATATTGCTGCTTTGGCCTTTGTTCTATCCCTTGTCTTGATATCAGAAGTCTTCTGAAGATGTTTTTTCTTCACTTCTCATTTCAGAGATGGGAGGTGCATCAGGAAGTCCGGAGGTTGACTAGAGCATCACTCGAAGTTGAGTTGGAGGGGAAGAGGTTGAAGATGGAAAGCTGCTTACTTTCAAACAGAGTCAAGCACTTAAAAATTTGGCCAATCCATTGTTTATGATGTGGTGAAAAAACGGGGTGTGTGTGAGCAGATTTGGCTGTTCTTTTATCCTGGTTGTAATAATGGAGTTTTGTAATCAAGAGTTTTCTTTTACTGACTCTGTCCAAGGAAGCTTCTGAACAGATTCTATGACTCAAAGGGAGACTGAAAATAAGCAAGAGATAGCATTCTCCCTGAATATGGGTAAAAGGAGTTCCGTGGCTTTAGAACTGTAAGAAATGATCAAGACATATATTCCAGATACCTATTGCAGTATAAGAAACCAGTCCAAAACGCAGTGGTAGATACAATAGAAACCATGCTGTTATAGTCAGGACTTTGTGAGCTAAGAATAAAGATAAAGAATACTGGGGATGGCTCATCTCTGCTCCATCATGACTGGGCCTCAGCTGTGGTGGCTTGAATGATTGGAGATAGATTAGACAACTTGACTGGTGTCATATGTCTGGGGCCTTGGTTCTGGCTAAGTTTTCTTTGAGTCACATCTTTTGGTGCTGAAATGTCCAACCAAGATGGCATCTTCATTCACAAATCTGGGGCTTGAGTTGGGCTGCACAGGCTGAAAAATCTGGGGCTGGTTTTCTCTCTGTCTCTGTCTTTCTCCATGAAATTTCTCGGTGTAGTTTTGGAGTCTTAGCAACCTGGATATCTCAAAGTAGTTGAACTCTTACATAGTGAGTGGCTTCACCCAAAGTAAACATCTCAAGAGACTTGGCTGGAATCTGTAAGTCTTCTTATGACTTAACCTCACAAGTGCAAGAACACCTTTTCTCTTGCATTCTGTTGATTGAATAAGCCACTGTATCAGCCCATATTCAAGAAGTGGGACACCACATTCTACCTTTCAATAGAGAGGTAACAAAGATTTTATGGTTATATTTAATGTACTATAGCACATGATGAAAAAAATCTTATAATGATGACTTTTCAGTTGAAGTGGAAATTAATCTCTCCCTCTGTTTTCTGAATTGCATTATTCTCTGGGTAAAAATAAAAAAAGGGAGGACATAAAATCTGAAGTTCTTTGCATTCAGTCTGATTTTAAAGATACCCGATTAAGGATCTTTTTATTATGTAATAGTTTTCCCACATCAGAGACCATTGGTAATATTAAGAGCTATTTACTGAGCAACTGTAATTGCTAGACACTCTGCTTGTGTTTTAACTTATTTGATCTCAAGCCCCATGCAAGATAGGTATTACTATTCTCAGAGATAAAGGCATTGAGGCTGATGCAAATTAAGTGATTTTCTCAAAGTTACAATAATAGATAATATGTTTAGATTCAAACAAGGTCTATAGGATGACTCTCCCTGTTTCGCTCTACTCCGCTATGTTTAATGAAAACACAATTTTAGACATCATTACACAAACGTAGTAAAATCTCAGTTAAATGAGATGCTTGAATCATGTTTGATCATTTTCGTGTGCCATTTCAATTCTGCTTTGGTGTTTGTCTAGAATATCTTCGTTTTAACTTAATAAAGAGTAATTTTAAATCAAGAAGTAAACATAATTAAAGCTTGATAAGATATTTCATATTTATGTCTTTTTTCTTTCCTACCAGAAGGATCGGTTAAAAGCTTAAAAGCATTGATGCAGAAAAATGAATATAAATATGCATGTCTCATGGAATCTACTGGAATTGGTTCTTTGACACAAATACTTGTTTTGAATCTAAACAAGAAATTCTTGTTAATTGAAATCACACCCTTTCCACTTACATAGGCTTGACACTAGGAATTAGTTTCATCTCTTCCTTATTCTTACCTCTAATTATGGAAATAAAAATGTATTTATTTAGCAAGGTCTCATCCCTCTTATGATTTCCTTTCTTCCTGGTTCTGCTCAGATTTAGACTTTTTTTTTTTTTTTTTTGCGGTACATGGACCTCTCACTGTTGTGGCCTCTCCCACTGTGGAGCACAGGCTCCAGACATGCAGGCTCAGCGGCCATGGCTCACAGGCCCAGCCGCTCCACGGCATTTGGGATCTTCCCAGACCGGGGTACGAACCCATGTCCCCTGCATCGGCAGGCGGACTCTCAACCACTGCGCCACCAGGGAAGCCCAGATTTAGACTTTTGATAGCTTTTCTATTAGTGCTGTGTCAGTGGTTAGTTTGCTTCTATGCTTTTTCTAGTTTTGAGCCATTTTACACACTTTCTCTGAGGCATGCTCCAGGTCTGTTATTCACAAGCAAGTTAGTTCATACTTCTGCACATTTGTTTATTTATAAAGTCTTACCTCCTAGATTATTGTAATAAATGAATAAACTTACATATACATAAATAATATTCTGTTTGTTTGAAAAGCACTCTGAGTTTTTGTGAAAGAGACTCACTTCCCAATTTTACAGCATTAATCTGAGGAACAGGGGCCTGCTGGAATACTCCCCAGGGACAGAGGCTGGCAGGTGCCATCTTCCTGCTCTCTCTCTGCCTTGATAAAACTGAAAGGTGCCATCTTTTTTCCCCTTTTTCCTTTCCTGCAGGTGACAACTTTGTGCTCCAGCCAGCTGGCTCCTTCTTCCCTGCTCTTCCTCTGTCTTGCTATATATATATTTTTTCTTCTTCTTTTTCTTTTTTTCTTTTCCCTCTTTCCGTTTATTCAAATGGTGTCATCTTTGCACTCTTCCCACCGCCTCACTCAGCCAGTAAGCATCATCTTCACACTTTCCTTTTGATGTGCTCCAGAGACCCAGAATCTCCAAGACAGGAGATCCCATTTTTGTGGCCTCCACTCAGGGGATGCTCCTTGATCACCTGGCTCTGGAGGCCAGGAGGGATTTCTTTTCTGGGTCCCATGGGACTGTAACAATTGGAGAGACAGTTCTTGGCAGGATACCACCCCCAGGATGTACCACTACACATCAGACTGAGACACAGCCCCAGTCTGTACATGAAAAAAGCCTATTTGCTAGTAGGGACAAGACTTAAGAGCAGACTTCAGGTTCAGCACACATCTAGAGGCTACGGATGTGCTCTCGGGGAAGGTAGGCTGGGGGTGCCATCTCTCCACCCTCACTCTGCCTTACTACAGTTCACTGGTATCTCCCAGAATGGAGCTTGTACACTTATGTGAAGCACTGTTTTCTTGTGACTGCTCCCCGGGGAACACCTTCAGATTGCTTGCTTCTGGGGCGCAGCAGGGCTTACACTTGCAATCTCACAAGGCTAAATATATTTGCATTCTTTAAAAGCTGTTACCAAATTTTCTGGCTTCCTATCAACCTGAATCTAGGTACTGCCTGAGATCCTCCACTTTGGGTTGCTCATTTGTCTTGGCACACCCTCAACTGCTGGGATGGTGTGCCAGGTCTATTAAAAATAAACTGCTTAGGGGCCTCCCTGGTGGCGCAGTGGTTGAGAGTCCGCCTGCCGATGCAGGGGATACGGGTTCGTGCCCCGGTCTGGGAGGATCCCATATGCCGTGGAGCGGCTGGGCCTGTGAGCCATGGCCGCTGAGCCTGTGCATCCGGAGCCTGTGCTCCGCAACGGGAGAGGCCACAACAGTGAGAGGCCCGCATACCGCAAGAAAAATAAAAATAAAAAAAATAACCTGCTTAGACAATCACAAAGATTTGAGAGGCAACCAAGAGTAGACAGGGTTAAATGACAAGGTTCATCTGTCACACAGCTCTTCAAGACTGGGAGATGTGGCTATTTCACTTAATGCATAGAAACCAACACAGAGAGTCAAGCAAAATGAAGAAAGAGAGGACTATACTCCAAAAAAAGAACAAAATAAAACCTCAGGGAAAAATCTTAATGAAATGAACATAAGTAATTTACTTGATAAAGAGTTCAAAGTTATGGTCATAAAAATGCTCACTGAACTCAGAAGGAAAATGGATGAAAACAGTGAGAACTTCAATGAAGAATCAGAAGATATAAGAAAGTTCCAAATAGAAGTCACAGAACTGGAGAATGCAATAATTGAACTTAGAAATACAGTAGATGAAGCACAAGAAAGAATAGGTGAACTCAAAGACAGGTCAGAGGAACTCATCCAATCAGAGAATAAGGAAGAAAAAAGAATGAAAATAATGAATATAGCTTAAGGGATTTATGGCACATCAAATGGAATAACATTCACCTTATAGGAACTCCAGAAGGAGAAGAGAAAAAGGGGCAGAAAACATTTGTAGAAATAATATCTGAAAACTTTTCCTAACCTGGGGAAAGAAACAGACATCCAGATACAGGAAGCCCAGAGAGCTCCAAAGCAGGTCAACCTAAAGAGATCCATACCAAGAAATATGAAAATTAAAATGTCAACGTTAAAGATAACAAGGGAATCTTAAAATCACCAAGAGAAATACAACTTGTTATATAACTTGTTATATACAACTTGTTATATAACTACATCAACCTAAAAAGCTTCTACACAGAACAATAAACAATCAACAAAATGAAAGGGCGAGCTACAGAATGGGAGAAAATATTTGCACATCATGTATGTGATAAGGTGTTAATATCCAAAATATATGAGGAACTCATACAATGGCTATATATATATATATATAGAAAGATAGATAGATAGATAGATAGATATAGATTCTCAAACAATTCAATTAAAACTTGGGCAGAAGAATTGAATAAAAATTTTTCCAATGAAGACATCCAAATCACCAACAGGTTCATGAAAAGATGCTCTACATCACTAATCACCAGGGAAATGTAAATCAAAACTACAACGAGATATCACCTCAAAGAGACTAAGAGGTAACAAATGTTGACAAGGATGCAGAAAAGGAAACCCTTGTGCACTGTTTGTGGGAATGTAAATTGGTACACCCGCTATGGTAAACAATATGGAGTCTCCTCAAAAAATTAAAAAGAAAACTACCATACATTAGCAATCCTGCTTTGGGTGTATATATATCCAAAGAAAATGAAATCACTATTTCAAAGAGATATCTGCACTCACACGTTCATTGCAGCATTATTCACAATTGCCGAGAAATGGAAACAACCAAAGTGTCCATACATGGGTAAATGGATATAGAAGATTTGGTACGTACATAGATGGAATATTATTCAGCCATGAAAAAGAAGAAAATCCTGCCACTTGCAACAACATTTATGGATCCTTGGGGCATTATGATGAGTGAAATAAGTCAGAGAGAGAAAAATAAATACTGCATGATGTAACTAAATTGTAGACTCTAAAACAGCCAAACACAGAGAAACAGAGAATAGAATGGTTGTTGCCAGGGGTTGGGGTTGGGGGAAATGGGGAGATGTTGACCAAAGGGTAAAATATCCAGTTAGCACATGAATTTCTGGGAATCTAATCTACAGCATGGTGACTGAGGTTAACAGAACTGTATTATATACTTTAAAGTTGCTAAGAGAGTAGATCTTACATGTTCTCACCGAAAAAAAAAAAATGTTATTTATGCGAGGTAATGGAGTTGTGTTAACTAGCTCCGCTGTGGTAATCATTTCACAACATGTAACATACCAACAGGTTGTACACCTTAAACTTACACAATGCTATATGTCAATTACATCTCAATAAAGTTAGAAAAATACAGAAAACAGACTGTTGCACAACATTCAAGCAAAAATACTAGTTTTGGGCTGCTTTTTCTTGAATTTAGTCATTGTTCCTTCTTGAATCTGTTTTGTATCACATGATAGCAGACTCATACAGGCAGCTTACTTCTGATCAGGCGCAGCCAAAAAGAAGCAACTGATGGTATATGGGAGTTTAGGGATAAGCTACGAGATTTCTCCCTTTCTTCCTCTACTTTGTGAAGATTCTCCAGCAGCAACTTTGTAACTTCCATGGCTCCAACTCCAATGAGACAGAACTGGTATGGTCTAACATTGATGATCATTTAACCTGGCCCTGGACTCCTTTATAACCCTCTGCTTAACTCTGACTTTCCAGCATAGAGGTAAAAGTAAATTCCTGTTCCTACTAATCACTCCATTATCTAGGTGGCCCTTCTTTACTTCTCAGAAGTTTCATCACTGGTGTTCTTAATACCCTGTATTAAGTTTATTTGCAAAGACTTGAAACAATTTCTATTTTATTTGTTATGGGCAAATACAGTATAATAAAATTTCCAAATATTAAAAAAAAATTAGAAGAGACATGAAATCTCAAAATGGGGAAATGTTAGCCACGTTTAGGAAGAAAATGTACTAATATTATTGGAGGAGAGAATTCAGGAATTGGAAGAGAACACTAATGAGTTTGGAAGGTATAAGACTGTGGAGAAGTTTGAATGGGGGGCTTCATGCCACCGGAAATAGGGAGTGATTCAAAGTTTTATAAAGATTGTGCTCACTTCAGCAGCACATATACAAAGTTTTATAAGATTAATCTGAAAGTGGTAGGCAGTTTGGAGTATGTGATGGAGTGATGTCAAAGAAAAATTGCACCAGATGGTTACACAGGCAAGGAGTACTTTACTCAAGATGATTCTGTAATAGGGGAGAGAGACTGAACTCCGTTCTGCTGAAACAAAAGGCATGGAAGTTTTTAGATGCCAGGATGAGCTGTATGAAAAATAGTAGAGGATGCTGGAGAAGAGGTTGGTCAATATAATTAGACCATCTCTGTTTGCTTTGGCTCTTATCAAAGTTAGGCTCCTATACTCCCCACAGAGACTGGGAAGTAGGGGCAATACCTTTCTTGAAGGTTATATTTCAAAGAGCTGACTCCCAGGTCCTTGAGAAAGACATTTCTGGGTTGGAAAAGTATCAAGTGACTAGGAGAAAATTTACATCTCAAAGGGGCAGAGAAAGAATTTACAATTTCAAGTTTCTTAAAGTAAATATTTTCAGAAAAGGGAGGTTAAGGGCCTATGGTAAAGAAAAAACCTGTCTGAAGTTGAGCCAAACTGAGGGACACATTAAGGCCATCTTGATCAGTAGTTAAAATTAGCATTACCTTAAGGAAGGTTATTTTATAAAGAAAAGCAATGCTTTAGAAACTTTCTCAGAAGAATCAAAAGTAACTGTCTGCTAGTTAGATACAGGTCAGGAATAATGAGAAAGGGCAGTTACAAAGTTAACTCAACTAATGTTCTCTGTGTTGTAGCTTTAATAAAGATGAAATAAGTAGAAAAAAAATAATCCATTGGTACACGGTGAGAGCCAATTGGATGGATTGCCCAATTAGAAATACTTCTTTATTTTCTAGTCATTATCAGTCAAGGATTAACAAACCTACTTTTATTAGATATACTTCTGTCTAGGGATTGAGAAATATCAATTATTTAAACTTAATCACTACTTTATTTCTGTGAGATTTTTAAAATATACTTTGGGGAAAAGTAATGGAAGAGTGATATAGCACTAAAACATTGAAGTGAATGACATAATAAGATCCTATCTTTCTCAACTTAAGGAGAAAAAAAGGGAGGGCAAAAGAAATGGGCAGAAAGTAAGTTTACCTACCAGTCATTGTGTCAAGTGTTTTCATATATTTATCTAATTTAATACTCACAAAACAATGAGACATAAGATATTTATCCCATTCCGTAGATGAAACTCTGTTTACAAAGTAATATATCAACCAGTTGTAGAGCTGACCCTTGAATTTATGGCCTTACGTCTGTTGAAATGCAAGAGCCAAACCCTGCTAATACAAGGTGCTTAGAATAGGTAGACTTCAGGGAGCAGGAAAATTAGAGCATGCGTGAACTGATGACAAGTTTTGCTGATCTAGTAGCTTTGTGAGATGTGTCTAGATCCAAAGACCCTTGCTCTACTAAACCATCAAATTAGAGGTGGTCTCCTTCTTAAACAACCAATATTTGCAGAGCTATTCAGACTTTGGGTCATGGTATTTTTTCAAGGATTAACTATTATCACTGGCTTTTCAAATTTTAACTTTAGAAAGTCCTTGCTTTTGTTGGAAGCAATGTTAAATTTTGATGCAGTTGTTTGCAGGGATGAAACTTGGTCGCCCTCTGGAGGCTATTCTCAGGTCCGACTAGCATACCTTAATTTTGAGAAAGAAGTCAGGTCTCAACAATTTAAAAACTCATTTTAAATGTGTGGAAATTATGTATATACATTATACTTTTTTAGAAGTTACAAAACATTGAGTTCAAAATGCTCAAAATATTTTAAAATGCTGAATTAAACGTTTTATGGCATAGCATGTTTTGAATTCCTGTTCTCCCTTTGGAAATGGAGATGGTCATCATTCTCCTTTTATCATGCAATATCTATACTGGGATTAAAACCGTTATTTTTTCCTCCCCTATTATAAGAACACATGGGCAAGTAGTTTTATAAATTGAATGATAAAACACATGACAATACAATACACTCGATTACTACCAAGATCTTTCATTTTAAGTTTAAAAAAAAATCTCTAAATTTCCAATTAAATATTTTTTTTTCTTTCTCTCAGATATAAAACATCAGAGCTTACAAGAACCCTTAAAAACAGAATGGCTCAAAGGATAAAAATGTTTTGCTCCCTAGTTCATTCTTGTTCAGTTTTTTTGTAGAAGGTGTATTATACCAGTTAGTGTAAATTATACAAGCAAAGTTCTTGCCATATATTGGTGACAGCATTTCTACATAAAGTAAGCATTTATGGGGTTTCCCTGGTGGCACAGTGGTTAAGAATCCACCTGCCGATGCAGGGGACACGGGTTCCAGCCCTGGTTCCCGAAGATCCCACATGCCGCGGAGCAACTAAGCCCATGTGCTGCAACTACTGAGCCTGCGCTCTAGAGTCCGTGTGCCACAACTATTGAGCCTGCGCTCTAGAGCCCATGCGCCACAACCACTGAAGCCCGCGCACCTAGAGCCCATGCTCCGCAACGAGAAGCCACCGTGATGAGAAGCCCACGCACTGCAACAAAGAGTAGCCCCCACTCTCCGCAACTAGAGAAAGCTTGCGTGCAGCAACGAAGACCCAACACAGAGCCAAAAATAATAAATAAAAAAATAAATTTTAAAAAGTAAGCAGTTATGAGCTGCTATAAACCTACTGTTTCTTTACTTGATTTAAATGAATTTAATTCTTTAAATAACTGAGCAGGTAGAGAATTTAGACTCAGCCATTATTAGAGGTACCTTATACAGCCAAAGTGGTATAAAAACCCTGTAACATGAAAGTGTTGTGGAGGTCCTTCTGGTCTTCTGAGACCGGGACACCTGTACCTTTATGTCCCATTTATAAATGTTCCTGTATAATGTTTGGGATGTTGAAATATTTGATGAGATAGATACCTCATGCCTATTACATGCCTTCCCTATATCTCTCTCAACTACATCCCTCTAATGAGTTGGTGCAGCTCCAAGGCTCTATCCAGTAAAAAGGTAGTGTCAGGCAGTGCTTGTTGTACTCAATGGCTTTTAATCCTCCAACTGCCTTGTAATCTCCTCCTTCACACCTTGATGCTTAGAAATGGCATATTTCCTGAGGAAGAGGTTTCTAGGGAGTCCTGGATACTTGCTTGAAATGGGGACAGGAGGATGGAGGAACAGAAGGGAAGATATAGGGAAGATGAACGGATTTTTTAATATATATATTTTTTAATTTATTAATTTATTTATTTATGGCTGTGTTGGGTCTTCGTTTCCATGCGAGGGCTTTCTCTAGTTGCGGCAGGTGGGGCCCACTCTTCATCACGGTGCGTGGGCCTCTCACTGTTGCAGCCGCTGTTGTTGCGGAGCACAGGCTCCAGATGCGCAGGCTCAGTAATTGTGGCTCACGGACCTAGTTGCTCCGCGGCATGTGGGATCTTCCCAGACAAGGGCTCGAACCCGTGTCCCCTGCATTGGCAGGCAGATTCTCAACCACTGCGCCACCAGGGAACCCCAGATTTTTTTTTATATAAATTTTTCTGCCATAAAAATTATAGGTAGCAAGCAAAGCAATCAGGGAAATTTATATTCATGCATTAATTTACCACTTACAATGATGAGTAGATAGAGGACATTAGATAGATTAAGGAATTATCTAGGAGATAAAATGGATAAGATTGATAATGGATAGGATATAGTGGCTGATGCGAGAGGGTGAACTCAAGGATTATTGTTAGGTGCCTGGTTTATACAACTGGGTGAATGGTGTCACTACACACTAAGACAAGTGAAAATGAAGGAGGAGAGATTCGGCAGTTTAGGGAGACCATGAGTATTTAGCTTTATGTATATTTTAAATGAACAGATTTAGATGTTAAATAAACAACTGGATTTACAGAATTCAGATTAGAGGTCTCAGGTACACAAATGTCCAAACTTTATGGAGTTGGTAACTGAAGCTGTGTGTTTCTGTGAAATCATATTATGAGCTCTAGAGTGAGGGGACATAATGGCCTAGAACTGAATTTTGCAGAATTTCAACATTTAATGTCTGAGGAGAAGGATACGTACCTGCAAAGAAGATAGAGAATGAACTGCCGCAGAGATTAAAGGAAAACCAGAAGAGTTTCTGGGTCAAGGAAAATCAAGTCTCAAAGACAGAAGCAAATCCTACTTACAGGTCAAGTAAGTAGGAGATAAAATTTTCACATCGCATCCATGGATTTGGAAATAACTTATGAAGTACCTTTTTATTGGAGTAATAAAAGATGGATTCTATTGGGAGTGGGTTGAAGCATGAGAAGGAAGTAATAAAGTGAAGATATCAAATATAGATAAACATTTTTAAACAGCTTTATGGAGGTACAACTGATGCACAAAAAATGGCACATGTTTAATGTATACTATTTGATGAGTTTGGACATGTGCATAAACCCATGAGACAATTAACACAATCAAGGTAATAGACATATCTGTCCTCTCCAAAAGCTTCCTTGTGTCCCATTTTTTCTGTGTGCGGTAAGAACACTTAACATGAAATTGACCCTCTTAACTAATTTTAAGTGCTTAACACTATTGTTTACTACAGACACTATTGGTACAGCAGGTTTCTTGAATTTACTCATCTTGTATAACTGAAAATTCATACCTGTTGAACAACAGCTCCCCATTTCTCCCTTTCCCCAGCCCCTGGCAACCAACATTCTATTCTCTGCTTCCATGAAGTCTGATTATTTTAGATACCTCATATAAATGGAATTATGCAGTATGTGCCCTTCTGTGACTGGCTTATTTACTTAGCATATTGTCCTCCAGGTTCATCACTGTTGCCACAATGGTAGAACCACCTTCTTCTTTTAAAGTTGAAAATATTCCATTGTAAATATATACTACATGTTTTGAACCATTCATCTGTCGATGGACATTTTGGGAAAAACTTCTTGACATTGATCTTGGCAATGATTTATTGGCTATGACACCAAAAGCACAGACCACAGAAGCAAAAATAGACAAGTAGAACTACATCAAAATAAAAAGCTCCTGCACAACAAAGGAAACAACCAACAGAATGGAAAGGTAACCAATGGAATGGGAGAAAATATTTGAAAATCATATATCTGGTAAGGGGTAAATATCCAAAATTTATAAGGAATTCCCACAACTAAGTAGCAAATAAACCAAATAACTCGATTAAGAAATGGGTAAATAACTTGAATATATATTTTCCAAAGAACACATATGAATGGCCAAAATGTATATGAAAAGGTACTCAGCATCGCTAATCATCAGGGCAATGCAAATCAAAATCACAAAGAGATATCACCTCACACCTTTTAGCATGCTTACTTTCAAAAATACAGAGGTAACAAGTACTGGGGAGAATATGGAGAAATTGGATCTCTTGTACACTGTTGGTGGGAATACAAAATGGTATATAGTCACTATGGAAAACAGTATGGAGGCTTCTCGAAAAATTAAAAATAGAACTATCATATGATTTAGCAATCCCACTTCTGAATGGATATATGTATATATATATATATATATATATATATATATGTAGATATATGTGTGTGTGTGTATATATATATATATATATATATATATATGTATAAGAGAACTGAGATCAGATCTCAAAAAGACTGCACTCTCATGTTCATTGAAGCATTATTCACAATTGCCAAGATATAGAAAAACATTTTCAAGAATTATTTTAAAAACTGTGCCTTTGAAGAAGAGATAGTGTGGTAATTAGTAATAGAAGTCAGGTGGAGAAAGGTGAGTTTGGTTTTGCTTTTCTTTTTTGCTTTACTCTTCTTTATTATTTTTCCCAATTTGGAAGATTTTAGAATGTTTAAAAAAGATAGTGGAAAAGATCCAGATTAGAGAAGGTATTGAACAAAATAAGGATCCTTAGAGAGTACAAGGTGATGCAATCCAAATCAGGAGTAAGGGAATTGGGTTTAGTAGGAATAGAGCTTCTGTTCTGTTAAATTACCAAAGGAGATAAAGATGGCAGCAGATGTAGTAACTCTATTATGTTAATTAACAGGAAAGTTCTCCTAATGTTTTTTTTCTTTTCTGTGAATTAAAAGAGATTATCTCCTGATATTATAGCAAATGGTGGGGACATGCCATTTAAGAATAGTGCAATAGCTGAATCACTTTGTTATACAGCAGAAACTAACACAACATTGTAAAGCAATTATGCTCCAATAAAGATTTTTTTTTTAAAAAACAAAGAATAGTGCTGAAAGAGAGAACAAAGTGTAAAGAGTGGGAAATGATGGGTCCAGATTAATGTAGCAGAATTAAAGGGCAATATCAAAGGACCTTTTAGGTTAGTGATCATGAATTTATAAAGGAAACCATCTAAACTATTATACACTTTACTTGGGAAGACTTTGAAAGCTGGAGATCAAGAAAAGAGAAAGCAATGGTTTGGGTTGATCCAGCATAATTAAAAGACACTGGAACAGGGCTAGGGACAAACACACTATTAGATAATGGACATTGGAATGTAAGAGAGTAAGGAGAGATACAAAGGCAGTATCAGGAGGAAGCAAGGGGGTAAACAGACTTGCGTCAAAGTACTATCATAGTGGTGGGGTATTTGAACAAGTGAACTGGAATGTGAGAAGTTATTGTAAAGGGATGGCATATTTGTGTGAATAATTTTTAAAGACTATTTCTCTTTTTCCAGCTCTGATTTTTATTTTAGAGGACTGACTCCTGCAAACTCGGTTTCCCAGGATTCACTGGCAAATAGCTTCCAATTAATTTTGAGTAAAGGAAGGACTGGTGAGAGTTTGGAAGAAGGGGATAAGGGAGAACCCAGAATGCCCTCTTTCTTTGAGTTGTACATACAACTGAGGCTTCGTCTCCCTCATGCATCCAATTCCTGCTCAAGGGCTTCTCCCTCCATGTCCCCAACACCCACCAGCAGTCTCTACATTCATTAGAGTTCTGCTTAGGGGATTCAGTCTTTCCAAACTCTAGTTTGCCTTCCTATTTCATTTGACTCCAGATTTTATAACTTTTGAAACAAGCTCCTTTTATTAAAATCTACTTTCTAAACTTCCTGAAGCAGATTTCCTGTCCTGCATGAGTAATCCCAGGAAAAAGATGCTCAAGATGGGACTCTGGAATAAGGTTTTGAGCTTGAATGTAGTAGTGACTCCATTGCCAATGCAAAGACAAGTGCTTCTTCCGAGTAGTGGAAGCCATAAATAAATTACCAGCAATATTTGCTTTGAACATATTGCCAGTTGAAGACCATACTTTTACATGTCAAGTGGTAGCTGATTTTGTCTATTACAGCAGTAATAACTACAAGCACCACGGGGACCATTAGCTGCTTCTTATAGCACCAGAGAGCTTACAAAATGAAAATGTTTACACTTAATGTTAAAAGATGTTAGGTGTTTAAACTCTCAGATCGAGGCATGGGAAGACACAGAGAGCCACACTGAGGGCCTTAAAATTTTCTCATGTCTTATAGCCACACAGCAGACATGGCTGAGGATCAAGTTTCAAATCTAAAAGTGTGAGTTGCAGAATTAAAATGTAAGTTCAAGGTACATCTGTGCTAAGTCTCACAGATTAATATCAGGGCATTGATCAGGAAGAGCTGGGTATTAAGATAAGGATATATTGAGTATTTAGGATAAGTGCAGGTAGGCAGACTCAGATTAATATGAAAATTTTTAACCCAAATCTTCCTGTGGTTTCCTCGCCAAAGGAAGCCACCCTTCTTCCTCCCCATTTGAGGAAACTAACCTTCCCTTACTTAACATATCTCTAAAGACCTCATCTAAATAGGTTAGTTTTCAAGGAAATTTCTACTTTTCTCAAGACCTACCCAGATCAGCACTTACTGCATCCTAAAAACTACAGTCAGATTCCACCAGGCCCCAGGAGGCAAGTATAATGTCCACCCTGGTAGGAGTTAGCATATACATCAAAAGAAATGCTATATCCTGCTAACGTGTATCAGCAGAAACCTGTAGAATGTGTGTGTGGCCTATGGTTTTTTTGGGTTTTTTGTTTGTTGTTTTGCAGTACGCAGGACTCTCACTGTTGTGGCCTCTCCCGTTGCGGAGCACAGGCTCCGGACGCGTAGGCTCAGTGGCCATGGCTCATGGGACCAGCCACTCCGTGGCACGTGGGATCCTCCTGGACCGGGGCACGAACCCGTGTCCCCTGCATCGGCAGGTGGACTCTCAACCACTGTGCCACCAGGGAAGCCCTGGCTTATGTTTTATAAGTGCTAGACTGAGAAAGATGCAATATAAAGTTGGAAGGGGTTGAATTTACCTGAGATTCAAAGTATTAGCTCTAGCTGATGGAATTGGCTCTAATCGTTGGCTTGTTTGGCTGACTGATACATAGATTCAATAGTCAGCAACATTCAAAGAGGGCAAGATGCCATAATTTATCTGACAGAATGTGGACAAAGGAATCCATGAACTTAATATGAGAATGTTGGAGTGGATTAATTATGTAAAACCCACTCAACTATCCCACAGTTATGCCCCCACAGAGGTCACCGATAACATTCTTCTTCAACACATTAAGACATTCTTTGATGAGAGAAATACAAGCATCCTTGAAGACCTCTGTGGAACCTGTCTTCTGGGGGCTAATGATGACAATGCGGGATAGCACCAATGAAATGGCCCCCATGCTTTTAACAGGAATATGGGGTTACAGAGTAGCAGAGGTTAAGTGGTAGCATTTAATATGAGAAACAAGGTGAGTGCAATCATCATAAAGGTCAGCAGGGCAGAGTGGCACTATTTTCACCCAAAATGACTTCCAGCAGTAACAGATTAATCACATTTACACTGGGAATTACATTGATGAGCAGGCTTGACTGTATAAATGAAAATAAAATTCAAGCACAATGAGCAGAAACCTGCATTGATTTTCCAGGAATGAAAATTACAGCCTCGCCCAGACCTAAACCAGAGATCAGGTGGCTACAATAGCTTCAGAAACTTTGCTGCAAAACTGTCAAATGTATAAAGTGTGATTTTTTTTTCTCCAGGTCTACCTCAAAGGTGTTTACAATTTTCCAGGGGGAATGTTTAGAAAGAAAAGTGGAAAACTCAGAATTTTTCAGAGGTTATTAAGATAAATTTACACACCTGAGGTTCCAAAACATCAATGTGGTCTTCAGGTCATAATAGGGCTTATGGAAGCCATGTGATAATTGAAATTTTGACACAAGTTCACCTCACTAGAAATCCTGTGCAGTGACCTACAGTATATTTCCCCATATCTTAATGTATTTTTGGAGTACACATACTTGGAAAATGACAGAACTCTCAAACAAGGTAAGTGCTATTAAGAACGGCTACTGCCTGACACCCATTAGGATAGCTATTATTAAAAACAATAATAAATAACAAGTATTGGCATGGATGTGTAGAAATCTGAACCCTTCTCCATTGCAGTTCCTCAAAAAATTAAACAGAATTACCATACGATCTAGCTATTCTACTTCAGAGTATATATCCAAAGGAATTAAAAGCAGGGACTTGAACAGATGTTTGTAATTTCATGTTCTTAGCAGCACTATTCACAATAGCCAAAAGATGGAAACAACCTAAATGTCCATCAACAGAGGAATGGATAAACAAAATGTAGTATATACATACAATGGAATATTAATGACCCTTAAAAGGTAAAAAATTCTGACACACACTACGATACGGATGAACTTTGAAGACATTATGCTAGATGAAATAAGCCAGAACCAAAAACACAAATACTGTGATTCCAGTCATATGAGGTACTAGAGTAATCAAATTTATATAGACAGATAATAGAATGGTGATTGCCAGGGTCTGGGTGCAGTGATGAATGGAGAGGTGTTGTTTAATGGGTACAGAGTTTCAGTTTGGGAAGATGAAAAAAGTCCGGGAGATGAATGGTAATGATGGTTGCACAACAACGTGAATGTACTTGATGCCACTAAATGGTACACCTAAACATGGTTAAGATGGTGTATTTTATGTCATGCATATTTTGCCACAACTGGAAAAAAATACATAGGAAGGGCCAAGTGGAAGCTCCTGGAACTGTCCCTACATGAAAACAATACCAAAAATTAGCAATAGCACATATCTGGGGAATTTGCAGAGACTAAAATAACCATGCAGATGGTAATCTCCATCACCTGCCCCATTTAAATAATCTGTTTGGCCTGTAAAAAAGGCAAATAAGTCATGGACAATGATTGTTGATTATCATAAGATAATGAGGTACTAATTCTAATCAGAGCTGCTGGATTTTATGGGCCTTTTTTTCCTGGAACAAATCAAAACATCTCTAACTCCTGATATACAGCTATTGATCTGGCGAATAGTTGTCTCCACATCAAACAGCAAAGGTAATGGAGCAGTTCACTTCTACCTGACAGAGACAGAAGTACACTCAAACTCTGACTTACTTGAGTGCTATGCCAAGTCTCCCAATGTCTATAATATTATAGTCCATAGGGAGATTAGTCATCTGGATATCACAAAAGCATTATGATAGTCCCTTGTATTGATGAGTTTATGGTGATTGGACATGAGAAAAAGTAGGAAGTACTCAAGTTGTGTCAGTAAGATACATAGATGTCAGAGTGGGAAATAAACTCCATGAAAATTTAGGATGTCAAATATATCACAGCCTAGGTATGATAATGCACACAAACAGAAACCAACCTGCAGAAAGCACTGAAGATCATGTTGATTTGTTTTAAAGATGGAGGCAGCACACAGCTAGGATTCCGAACGATTTTTTACACACTCCCTTTCCTAAATCCCATTCCTGATAGTGACTGCTCTTTCCTTTTACCTCTTCTCTCCTGTCCTCACCCTTCCTTTATTGTTCCCTATCCTTCTTACCCCTCTGCCCTCTTTCATTCTTCCTCATAGAGAATAGCCTGGGCTATTATTTGTATTCTTTACATTCTTTGTATCTCTCTCCCGTCCACCCCCCACCTCAACAAAGGCCTTGTACCAATTAAGAAAGTAAACATTTCAAGTCTTCAGAGTATTGAGAGGAGAAAGTTATGGGGAAATAGCAAATCCTGACAATTTAAATATTCTCTATGTATCACATAAGTATATTTATCGTAAATAAATTCATACATGCAATAACAGTACAAACAGAAAATATTCACAAGCTACCAGACTGCCAAATTCTGCATGAGATACAAAATCACATACCTATACTATCTGCTTTTCAATTTATAATTAAAACCATGTTACCTCAGAATTTTAAAAATAGCATTTTGATAATTATAAAAAAATTATAACTACATTAAAATTTTAAATTTCTGCACTTTTAAAGACACCATTAGAAAATGAAAGGGCAAGCCACAGATTAGAGAAAATATTCATGAGATATAGATATAGATATAGATATATACATAACATAGACTGGCATCCAGGATATGTAAGATGATCTTACAACTCAATAGTGAAGTAGTATTTGGGGGAAATACTACTTCAGAATTATAAGAAACAAATATTTGTGTTTAAGCCACCCAGCCTATAGTATTTTTTATTGAGATATAGTTGAAATATAACATTATGTAAGTGCAAGGTGTACACTTGTTGGTTTGATACATTTGTATATTGCAGTCTGATTACCACCAGTAGCATTAGCTAACACCTCTATCATGTCACACAATTATCATTTCTTTTTTTGTGGTGAGAATAATTATGATCTAGTCTCTTAGCAACTTTGAAGTTTATAGTAAAGTATTGCTGACTGTAATCACCATGTTGTGCATTAAATCTCCAGGGCTTATTTATCTATCAATACCAGTTGCAAGTTTATATCATTTGACCAACATTTTTCCAATTTCCCCACTCCCAGCCCCTGGACCACCATTCTACTCTTGGCTTTTATGACTTTGGCTTTTTTGTTCATATATAAGTGATATAAGACAGAAAAAGACAGTCTATGGTATTTTTGTCATAGCAGACCAAACAAAGGAGTATTTGGGAGATGCCATATCATGTAAGCTTTTTAGTCAATGGTGAGAAATATTGATTTTATTCAATTAGAGTAGGATAGTGCAATGCAGAGTTGGGTTTGGAGGCTTAAACATGGGAGAAAAATGATCTAATTTATTTTTTTAAGATTATCTATTGGGGGCTGCTTCCCTGGTGGTGCAGTGGTTGAGAGTCCGCCTGCCGATGCAGGGGACACGGGTTCATCCCCCGGTCCACGCAGATCTCACATGCTGCGGAGCGGCTGGGCCCACGAGCCATGGTCACTGAGCCTGCGCATCCGGAGCCTGTGCTCTGCAACAGGAGAGGCCACAGCAGTGAGAGGCCTGTGTACCACACACAGACACACACACACACACACACACACAAAGATTATCTATGGGGAGTTTCCTATAGACAAGTAAACAAGGATTCAAGAAGAAACTTTAGAAGGCCCTTTATAAGAGTCCAGGTAAAGGATAGGAGATTAAGTTGGTAAAAATAGAAAAACATTAACTAGCAATTCACTGAGAAATAGATTTTCAGGAACTAACCCCCACACATTTAGATAATTCATCTGAAATACGCTATTTGAAAATATACCTTCTTAGGATGCATCATATCTCTGAAGGAAATGCTAAAATACCAATGGATTGATAGTCCAACAATGAAGATTTACTGAGTGGTGTGTGTGTGTGTGTGTGTGTGTGTCGTCCTCAACTGTCCTAGGTTCAAGGAAAGGCAAATAGAAATAAAACCTTCATGTTGGAATACTGTCCCACAGTGAGTAAAGGTATCATGTACTTTTAAAATTATATCTATTTAAACAAAGCCTAATATAATGGGAAAAATAAACTAGACCTGGAATCAAAAGACCTGAGTTTGAATCGCAGCTTGATTAATTACCAGAATATTAAGTTCGGGCAAGTTGTCCACATTTGATCAATTTCAGGTTCCTTATTTACAAAATGGTAGGCTGGATGGAGTGATCTCTAGGCTCCCTTCTTGCATGAGATTTTGTTATTCTACAACACCATATTGGTATTCTCATTAAAGTGAATTTCAAGTGATTGGTCAAGAAGAGGTTCATTTATTTACTTCTTTTATTTCAAATTTAATAATAATGTAAGCCCTCATCCCATCAGGCAAAGAAGAAACTCTACCAGTTTGTCATCATTTAAGAATCCATTTCTTTCATTAGGTCACATGAACATTCTAGAGGCTTAAAATAACCCTAGAAAGTGTGGTAGAGGCTCTGTATTTGGGCCTTAAACAAAAGATACATCTTGTTGAACTTTCATGGTGGCTTTAAATCTGCTGACTCTACTGCTTCACTGATAAACTGGAATCACAGGAAAGTTGGTGCCTGAACCCATATTACTTGCATGAAGTGCATAACCACTGTTTCTGAAATCTTTCTCTATCTCTGGAGACATGCCCTATTTTCACATTGCCATAGTGAATGTTTTCTGCTACATGAAGATATGTCCCTCTCTCCATTCTCAGGGACATCTATCCCTCTTCCTTTGGAGTCTCAATGGCTCTCCTCTGTTTCCTCTCTCTCTCTCTCTCACCTAACATTATTCTTTCAAAGTATTTGTGCTTTTCCAAGAACAAAGGAAAATCTGTCAATTCCAGGAAACACCAGCTTTTCACCCTAACACAAATCTCCCCTGAAGTAATTAACAGCAAATGTTAACTACCATCTTGAAGTGGTGGTAATAGAGTTATTGGGGAAAATAAACACAAATTAAAGCTTCAGTAAATTATACTGCCATAACTACAAATAATTAGCTCTTCAAGAAAACAGATTTATACATCGACAAAATCCTTGTTTTGGAGCCTTCTCACCAAATAGCCTTAGTCTTTAAGGGAACAATCAATGATCTGAAATCTATCCCTCACCAAGCATACTTTGAAAAGTTCATTCTACTATACAGCTCATTAGATCGAACTTGCAATAAATATTAACAGACTCAGAGAAGAAAATGTTTATTTAAAGTGGTAAATTTTTCAAAACTTCACGTGGAGCCTGACCGTATTTCCAAAGATCTGATTCCTGCATTTCGTTTCAGATCATCCCCAATCATTAGAGAGATCTCTAACCAAAAGGTATGTAAATCTTCTATGTTCATGTTGCCATATCTGACTACATATATATTCTTATTTAACACACACAAAAACTCATGCACACACTGTCTCTCGCTCTCTCACATACATACACAAACACACACACACCCATCACTTCAGTTCATATATTTGTAAACCTACATACTCTTTTTGTAACTGCAATTTATTTTTTAAATCCACATTATGTTATTATGATCCACCCATGTTAATACACACAAAAACATTTCATTCAATTTACCTATTGCATAATATTACTTTTGAAAACAAACCATAATTTATTTATCAATTACCTTTAAGAAGGGAATTTAGGTAACATCCACCTTATTATAAACAGCACTACATTAAAATTCCAATGCACCTAGCTTCTAATGTAGATAAATAAGAACTTCCTTAATGATAGAGAGGCTGAACTTTCTATTACAATTTTCGTGGCCACCCAGATTTATTCTTTTGTGTTTTTATTTGTCCATTTGTCTATACTGCTGTGGAAATGTTTCAATATTAATGTCATATAATCTGTTCAGCTTTTCCTCATACTTTGTGATTGTTTAAATGTTGTCTTTAAGACACCTTTCCCTAACCTGATTTCATAAAGCTATATCCATATTTTGCTTTTAAAGTATTAATGTTTTTTCTTTCATATTTAATTTTTGATTTGAACTGGAATTTATTTTCTCATTTCTTTAAGATAGGGGTCTAACCCTTTGTCCATATGAATTTCCAATAATCTCAACACCATTTATTAAAAGGTTCATCCTTTCTCCACAAATCTGTAATGTTACCACATTAGTCTTTTTTTTTAATCTATCTATGTTCCTGGGCCCTATATTCTGTTCAATTTTGTTTGTCTATACCTTTGCTGTGCCAGTACCACACTGTTTTAATTAATATGACTTTAAGTGTTTATATCAGGTAGCATAGGTTGCCCTTTCTTCATGTTTCTTAATGTTTTCATATCTTCTTCAAAAATTTTTGGCTACTTTCAACTCCCTACTTATACCTAATGGTCACCTTGGCTAAGACACGGTAACCAGACATTTAGTCAAACATTATTCATGATATTTGTGTGAAGAATTTTTTTAGATGAGATTAACATTTAACCCAATCAGTTGAAAGTCTTAATAGAAAAAAGACTGACGGCCCCTCAAAAAGAGGGAATTCTGCCAGCAGACTGCCTTTGGACTCACACTGCAATATCAGCTCTTCCCTGGGTCTCCAGCCTGTTGCCCTGCCCTGCAGATTTTTTGCACATACACATCTCCTATTGGCTCTGCTTCTGTTTCTCTGGAGAACTCTGCCTAATACACTTCTCTCCCATATAAACTTTAGATTTAGCTTGTCATGGCTTATGAAAATATCTATGGCAATTTTCATTGTAATAGCAATGCATACACAAGTTATTGCCATGGTCAATTATAAGATATTGATTCATGTTTTCAAAGAATATTATAAAGTGTTCCATTTAATTTTTTACATCCTTTAAGAAAGCTTCATTTTCTCTATGAATATTTGACTCACATTATATTTATTCTCAAATACCTGATATTTATTGTTTTATTGTGAATGATATTTTTACTTAATAGTAAAAGTATTAATGGAATAGTATTTACTAATAGTAGTACATTTTCTTACTGGTTGTTGCTAATATTTTAAATTCTTATTGGTTTTTGTACGTCAGTCATCCAGCAAGTTCAGAGATTACAGATTTTCTTATATTTTGTATGCAGACATTTTCCACCTCTTTTTTTGTTTTCACATATATTTTCCACTGGCTTTTGCTTCGGTACATATAAATTAATCTTGTGTTAATATTTTATTTGGAATAGTTTTATTGATTTCTATAAATGGATGTGTTGTATATTTTATTTATTTATTTGTTTTGGTTTGGCTATTGTACATTGAAAAAGTGAGTATACCCTCTTGTTTCACTCTCTGAAAAATTTTATATAAGATCAAGGTTAATTTGAGCCCAGAAGGATTTGCAAAGTCACTTTTAAAATGTCTGGTCCTGGTGTTTTTGTTTGCTGATTTGTAGACATTTGACCAGACTATCCTATTCATGTAAAAGTTGTTAGTATACTATGTTTCTCTATTTCCTCTTAAGACAATTGTGCTAATTTTATTTTTTAATTCATTTTTTTTTATAAATTTTCATATTAATGGCATAATACTCTTTACTTTATTCCTATAATTAGTAAAACTCCAAATATATGTAAATAAAACCCCTTTTCTTTCATAGTTTTGTTTGTGCCTTCCTCTTCTATGAACATAAAAAAATACCATTCTTTATATTTTCAAAGAAACAAAATTGAAGTTTACTGATCCTCTCTATTGTCTATTTAGATCCCATTTTTTACTGACATATAATTCACATACCATAGAATTCACCTATTTATATATTTCAGTGATTTTGAGTATATTCTCATATAAGTGCAACCATCATTACAGTCAATTTTGAACATTTTTATCACTTCAAAAAACAAATCTAATATTCTTTAGGCATCAGCTCCCTATATTCCCACCCTACTTGCCACAAGCTCTAAGCAACCACTAATCTATCTTCTGTGTCTGTAGATTTCACTATTCTGGACATTTCATAGAAAGAGAATCATACAATATAAGGTCTTTTGTGACTGACTTTTTTACTTAGCATAATATTTTGAAGGTTCATCTAGGTGATAGCATACATCAGTATTTCATTCCTTTTTATAACCAAGTAATATTTCATTGTATGGACATACCAATTCTGTTCATCCATTTATCAGCTGATGGACATTTTGGCTGTTTCCACTTGTTTGCTACTATGAAAAATGTTGCTATAAACATTCTTCTTCAATTGGTGTGAACATAGGTTTTCATTTCTCTTGGGTATACATCTAGGAGTAGAATTGCTGGGTCATATGGTAATTTCATGTTTAATTGTTGGTGGAAATGCTTAGATGGTTTTCAATAGAGTGACGCCATTTTACTGTCCTACCACTATTTTTTTAAATAGTGTGAAGTGTGAGTCCTCCTACAAGTTGGAGATTATTGATACCCTCTAAAGTTTGTTTTCTCTTTGTCCTACTTGTTTTATTAATTATCTCTTCTTCTATGGCACAATCTACCTAATTCTTATGTTGCAAACTTAGCTAATTAATTTCTAATAAGTTTCCTTTCAAATGTGTGTGTGTGTGTGTGTGTGTGTGTGTGTGTGTGACACAGATTACAAGTATTGATTTACAGGTTCCCAGCAAGGGTTTTTTTTTTTCAGTTCTAAATATTTAGTAAATTCTGACAGAAATTGTCATTAAATAATAAAATAGAGCTTACAGTTTCAAACTTAATAGAGTAAAAGTAGACTGTTATAAATATTTCATGATTCCAGAAGAAAAAGAAAAATATGAAAGGATTTAGACAAGTAGGAAAAAAAGGAAGATTTAAACCAAATTAGTAACTACATTTAATGCAAATGGATTGGCTGCTCCAAATGAAAAGAAAATAAGTGTCAGATTGTATAAAATTACATGGAACTATGTGCTCTCTTCAAGAGACATACCCAAAGAAAGTGGAAGAAGTAAATAATAAATGCAAGAGCAGAAATTATTGACATAGAAAATAAACAACACAAATTCAAAAGCTAACACTTGGCTCTTTGAAAATACTAATAAAAATGGCTATCTACTTGAGAGGCTTCTCAAGACCAAAAAAGAATAAAAAAAGATAGAAAGCACAAGAAACCAATATCAGAAAGGTAAAAGGGTCATATATCACATACATGTTACAGACTTTACAAAGGATAAAATGAACAAAGTGTTTTCAAATAAATTTTAAATTTTATAAAAGTCACAGTCCCCTAGAAATATATAACATCAAAATAGATTCAAACAGAAATAGAAATTTATACATACATTTATACATTACAGACGTTGAATCAGCACTCACTACTCTCACCATGAAGAAAGCTGAAATCCAAGATTTTTCACTAGTGTGTTCTAAAGAAAGGAAGAATTCCAGTAGTACACAAACTTTTTGAGAATAGAAAGAGGGAACACTATTCAACTACTTTTGAATATTTTCTTCATTTCAAGACAGGAAAGGTTAGTATAAGAAAGCATAATTAGAGGTGACCTTACCCAGGAAAACAGATGATAAATATAATATAAGCAAACTGAGTCCAATATAAAAAGCTAATTTCATGACAGACAACCAAAATTATTTTACACAACAAAATTAATAAAATTAAACATACAAAAAATTAAATCAAAAGTTTCTTATAATTTCAGCAGTCATGTATGATTTTACAAAAACCTGCAGCTAATCTTATCAAAGTAGAAGCAAACTTTCTTAAATGAAAATTAGCAATCTACCATAGAGTAACATTATAGATACAGGTGAGATGACGAAAGATTTAAAGATCAGGAAGAAGACAAGGATGCCCCCTGTCACCACTCTATTCAGTATTGTACTTGAGAGTTTAGCCAGTGGAGAAAGTCAAGAAAAAGAACTAAAATGTCTAAGGATTAGAAAAGAAAACACACAACTTGTTCTATTTATATATGATATGGTTGTGTACAGAGAAAATACAAAATAATGTACAGGAAATTGCTAGGATTTGTAAGAGAGCTTCTTAAGATTTCTAGATAAAAATCAATAAAAATAAATTGTGTTTTTATATAATAGCATCAAACAGAAAGTGATAGTAAAAAGAAAGAAATCCTTTTAGATAGCACCAAAAAGCTGAAGTAGCAATAAATCCAATAAGATATACAAAGCCTTTACAGACAACATTATAATAGTTTTTCAAAGACCTTGAAGATTTCAGAAATGAATAGAGATATATTTTGTGTTTATAAGTTGGATATCTTAATAGTGAAAAGATGTTAAGTCTGTAAAGATTAAGTTATAGAGTAAGCAAAATCTAAGTGAATATGCCCAAGATTTTGTTTTGGACCTGAAAAACTTCTTTAAAAATTTATACAGATTACAAAAGTCCACCACACACTTGAAGAATAATATAAATGTGGGAAAAGTTGTTCTACTGAATATTTAGTGTTCTTATAAAGCTATAGTAACAAAGAGGGTGCAGTTTTGATATAGAGACAAACAAATGAACCAAAAGAAGACTTAATAGAGACACAGAAAAACAAACCAAAACATATATTATTAAAACAAAGTCATATGTATATATATGTACACACACACACACACATACGTATGGCACCTCTGTATAACAGAGGTATCACAGCACCTCAACAAAGACATAACAAACTTTTCAATTAAAAAATGCTGAGCACTAAGGTATCCATAAAGAAAAAATAATTAAAATTGTATCATATTGTAAACAAAATTATTTCCAGATGGATTAATGACCTATATGTGAAATGGTACCAAATATATTTTAAAAGACAATATAGGAGGCTATCTTTAAGCCACAAAGTAGAAAGATGGAAAAAAGTATAAGCTTTAAAGGAAAAGATTGATGTATTTACCCACATTAAATTAAGAAATATTTTCCAACGAAAGAAAACACAAAGATAGTTAAAAGAGAGGTCATGCCACAGAGTTTGAAAAGATCATTGCAACATATAAAACCAATAGAGAGACTACTATTCAAAATATGAAAAGAACTTAAAAAGAATAAAGCTGGAGGTATCTCACGCCCTGACTTTAGACTATAGTACAGACCTACAGTAAACAAAACAGTATTGTACTGACACCAAAACAGCCATATGGAACAGAATACAGAGACCAGAAATAAACCTATATACACTTATGGTCAATTAATCTAAGACAAAGGAGGCAAGAATGTTCAATAGGAAAAAGGTCTCTTCAATAAGTGGTGCTGGGAAAACTGGACAGCTACTTGTGAAACAATTAAATTAGAACACTTTCTCACATCATATACAAAAATAAATTCAAAATGGATTAAAGACCTAAATACAAGATCAGAAACCATAAAACTCCTTGAAGAAAACATAGGCAAAACACTCTGACATAAATAATAGCAATATTATTTTGGATCTGTCTCCTAAGACAAAGGAAACAAAAGCAAAAATAAACAAATGGGACCTAAATAAACTTAAAAGCTTTTGCACTGAAAAGGAAACCACTGACGAAATGAAAAGACAACCTACTAAATGGCAGAAAATATTTGCAAATGATATGACCTATAAGGGGTTAATATCTAAAATATATGAACATCTCATAAAACTCAATATTAAAATAACAATTAAAAATGGGCAGAAGACCTGAATAGACATGTTTCCAAAGAATACATACAGGTGGCCAATAGGCACATGAAAAGATGCACATCACTAATCAACAAAGAAATACAAATCAAAACCACCATGAGATATCACTTCATACCTGTCAGAATGGCTATCATCAAAAAGACTACAAATAACAAATGTTGACAAGGATGTGGAGAAAAGGGAACCCTAGTAAACTGTTGGTAGGAATATGAATTGGTGCAGCCACTATGGAAAACAGTATGAAGGTTTCTCAAAAACCAAAATTAGAACTACCATAAGATCCAGCAATTCCACTCCTGGATATATATACAAAGAAAACGAAAATACTAATCCAAAAAGATGAATGCACCCAATGTTCACAGCAGCATTATGTACATTATTTACAATAGCCAAGATATGGAAGAAACCTAAGTGCCTGCTAACAGCCAAATGAATAAATAACATGTGGTATGATACACACACACGCACGCACACACACACACACACACACACACAGAGAAATATTACTCAGCCATGAAAAAGAAAGAAATCCTGCCCTTTGCAACAACATGGATGGACATGGAGGGTATTATGATTAGTGAAATAAGTCAGACAGAGAAAGACAAATACTGTATGTTATCATTTATATGTGGAATCTAAAAAATAAAATGAATGAATATAACAAAACTGAAATAGACTCACAGTTATAGAGAACAGATTAGTGGTTACCAGTGGGGAAAGAGAAGGAGGAAGGAGCAAGATAGGGGTAGGGGATAAAGAGGTATAAAATGTGTAAAATAAATCAGCTACAAAGATATATTTAAGTTCAGGAAATATGGCCAATATTTTATAATAACTTTAAATGGAGTATAATCTATAAAAATATTGAATCACTATGTTCTACATCTGAAAGTAATATAATATTGTAAATCAACTATACTTCTATTAAAAAATGAAGTAAACTCTTAAAAGCAAGAATAAAAAGGCAAATAACCCAATAGAAAAGTAGGCCAAAAATTCAATAGACCCTTCAAAAAACAGCAAATCCCAAAAGCCAATAACTATATTTAAAATTGTAAAATATTTATATTTTCACTAGTAATCATGAAAACTAAAATTCACACCATAATGAGGTACCACTACACACAGATTAGATAGGAAATATTAAAATAAATGATAACAACTAATGTCAAGGAATTTAAATATCAGTCACCACCACTGTTGGAAGTGTAAGTTGATTTGACCACTTGTCATTATGTTGTGGTTTAAGGACATATATTCTCTGTGACTCAGCATCTCATTCCTGAAACTTCCCTATAACCCAGTAGTTCACTCCCTAGAGAAATGTGTTCTTCTGTGTACTAGGATACATATATAAACATGTATCTTGTTCAGCATTGTTCATGACAGCCATAAATAGAAAACAACACAAATATCTATCAACAGTATTACAGGAATGTGCACATAAGTAATAAATCTACAAAGTAAAACAATGAATGGGTTAACATAAAAGTTAGGTAAGTGGTTATTGTTTGTGCTATGGGAGGGTTCTGTGATGATGCAAGGCATGGAGGGGATTCTTGGTTGTTGCCAATATTCCATTTCTTGACCCGTGTGATTGTAACAATTGTTACTGCTTCATAATTTTCATTAAATGTACATAGAGTCTATAGATTTTCCATCTAAACTCACAAAGAAAAACAGCTATTGTGCCTACTACCTAGGGAGTTAAGTACACAGAAATGATGCTACAGATGAATACTTATGTCTCCACAGCGATGCTTGCTGGCCACAAAAGCTAAAGCACCAGGATAACTGCCTTTCCTTATTTTCAAATTCCAAGTCTCACATAAATGCACTGAGTTTGTGGAATTTCTTTTATATAAAGATCCCAAGCTGAAAGAGGGTTTGGGATTTTTTTTTCTTAACTTCTATCCTCTGCCTTAGGAAGGTATACTAGAAAATGCAGTAGCCCCCTTATCCTCAGGGTATACATTCCAAGACCCCAGTGGTTGCATGAAACAGCAGATAGCACCGAATCCTATATATACTGTGTTTTTTCCTATACTTACATACCTATGATAAAATTTATAAGATAGGCACAGTAAGAGGTTAACAATAACTAATAATAAAATGTAAAAATTATAGCAATATGCTATAATAAAAGTTATGTGAATGTGGTCCCTTCCTCTCTCAAAATATCTTATTGTACAAACTTAATGCCTTTTCCATCTTAACTAAGCACTTATCATGCACTGTGGCCATAACTTTTGCAATTTGAGGTGTGACCGCAAAACTAGCATGAATTTATTTTTCCTTCTTCACAATTTCACATACAGAAGATTCATTCTTACCATAGATCTTAGCAACCTCAGCAAATGATTTTTTCTTTCCTTATTAAACCAAGAACTTTCACCTTTTCACCTAAAGAAAGTACTTTACAGCTTCTCTTTGGCATATCCAAATTGCCAGCATCACTCCTCTTTTGCTTTGGGGCCATTATTAAGTAAGATAAGGGTGACTTGGACACAAGCACTGTGATACTGAGACAGTCAGTTCTATAAGGAAGAGGGCTACTAAGTGACAAAGGGGTGAGATACGCCAGACAAAGTGATGGTCCATACCCCGGTGGGTGGATGGATGATACAAGATTTCATCACACTACTCAGAAATTTATGAATTGTTTATTTCTGGGAGTTTCTATTTAATACTTTTGGACTTCGATTGACCGTGGGTAACTGAAACAGCAGAAAATGAAACCTCGAATAAAGGGAAATGACTATAGATCAAATAGATGCTGAATGCCAATCCACTTATTTCACTCTAGGAGTAATCTTGGATGAATCAATTATAATACCATCTGAACTCTCCAAATATCTTTAGTTCTTTCAGATTGGTAAGAAATTGTCTTGTTAATGAGATAAGTAATTCTTTTTCCCCTTGTCAATAAACAACATGGTGCACATATTCACTGAAGTGTGTCAAAACTCACACCTGTTAAATGACATTTTCAAATTAACTTCCTTAAGGTGATCTTGCCCTTAGAGAAGTAACTTTTCTTGCTTTTTCGGAGTCCTTAACTCCAAGAATCAAGTTTATTATTTAACTATACCTACACTTCCAAATACTCTCACCAATAGCCACTGTCCCCAAAGAGTTTAGACTCTAGTGTTACCCTGAGGCATTTTTTCAAAGGAAAAAAAATCTCCCTAGAAAAAAGTATTTATATTCTCTTTAGGTTTAGTCTTCCCATGGGTATCAAATAATATTCACTCCTTCCTTAAATCTAACACAGACAAAAAAATTCCTGAATCTATACCATGCCAACTTCTGAATTCTGAATTTGGGATATAGTAAATTAATGATTAATAGTTTCTTCTTCAACTTCCTTTAGTACAAACACACACACATCCTAAATTTCTTAGTCTTTTAAAATACCATCACAA
Organism: Mesoplodon mirus; assembly: GCF_964341445.2. NCBI lineage: Eukaryota > Metazoa > Chordata > Mammalia > Artiodactyla > Ziphiidae > Mesoplodon > Mesoplodon mirus. The sequence goes on along the minus strand of NC_138976.1, from coordinate 202,848,229 downwards.
TTGAATAAGATTACTAACTTCGGTACTATGATATCATAATATAGGATTTCCTACTATGGTACCATAAAACATTGATCTCTGATGGCTCAATCACACTGAAAAGCTCTACAAACTCTAGGGTTCTACAGCTGTAGTTCTCCTTTTGCACTGCTTATTGAGAGGAAAATTTTGTATTCATACCTTATAACTTCTCTTTAAACTTGCCTTCCATTCTTAGGTTACTTAAGATTTTGTATATTCAAATCTGTCCATAAATTGGAGTCAAATATTACTCTGATATTTGATTAGGTGCTAAAATCAGTGGAAAATATTGTTTAAGGGACTAAAGTCAAAATTACCCTTGAAAATCTCTTAAATCAATCATAATATACACTGTCCACTAAATAATTTATATCAGTTCCTCTAAAGCTTATTTAATCAATTTCCCTTACCCATCCTCTCAATTAATTATTCAATGAATTATTTGAGAATGGCAGAGAATCATGAATTCCTAAAGAATGCATTCTTCTTCTCATGTACCTACTGGCTGTCTTTTCACTAGTTTCAAGCCCTGTTTCAAATGTAGCTGGAGTCAAATACTTTATCAACTGCATTGCCCCCATCAATATTGCCATATCATTCAGGGACTTTTCCTCCGTCTTCATAAACAATCTAATTTCCCTTCTATCATCCATTTTGGATGATGCAGATACACAAATGACCTTCCCCAGACTTCTTCCCTCTCTTCATAGCCTGATAACAGCTTGTGAATTTTTCCTATGGGAAACTAATAAACTCGCTAGAAAATATTAACCTAGGCATTCATGTTAAACCATGCATTCTCAAACTTGACTCTCGGCCAGTGCTTCCAGGCCAAGATTACTACTTTTCTCAAGTTACTCCCCTGCTGAAAGAGTATTCATTACATCAGTTTACAAAAGCTGTGAGCACTCCCCTTCCTCAGCAACAATCTGGTAGTTCAGATAAACGGTGGAGTATTTCTTGGCTAATTTCTACGGTAGTCTTAGATGGAGGCACAGCCATATGTTATGTCACAGTACAGTAATCTCAGACAAGACCACAAGTATATAAATCCTCATTTATGTCGACTTGAATATCTGGAAGAGCATGAAAGTGGGTCTGTTACTAGAAGAAAAGCCTACTTTACAGTACAAAACACATAGAGAACAGTGGAGAGCATGGATAGTGTTTTCCTCTTCTCCATTTAAAGTCTATACAGGTTTCAGCTTAAAGCTGCATCTCTGTAGGTTCTCCCTAACTTTTCTCCTCTTCACCATGACCTTGGTTTTTTTTAGCTTTCTTCTTACTCTGCAAGGCTTGATTAGCAGTCAATAGGCTCCTTTCATCTTCTCAGCAAGATAGGCTGTGGGAGAGGTCAGGTACCTTGAAGGTCCTACGGAAATATGTTTTAATCTTTCAGTTAAACATCTACAATCAAAATTTCTCTTGCAAATGTTGATAGCCTTTATTTGGTGTTATGATAATAGAAACTTTCTTTTCTCATCTAAGCTAAGGTTCTCTTCTAGGAGGGGGAAATGACCAAAAAAAGGGAGGGGGGACTTGGAGAAAACAAGTCTTGTCTTACTGCGTAACACTGAAGACAGAGAACAGAATTATATGGCACTTTTTCTTGAGGAGATTATGACGTTGCACTGTGGTATTCTTTTTTCTTCTTTAATTAATTAATTTTTATTTATTTTTGGCTGCGTTGGGTCTTCATTGCTGCACGTGGGCTTTCTCTAGTTGTGGCGAGTGGGGGTTACTCTTCATTGCGGTGTGTGGGTTTCTAACTGCGGTGTCTTCGCTTGCTGAGGAGCACGGGCTCTAGGCACGTGGGCTTCAGTAGTTGTGCCATGCAGTCTCAGTAGTTATGGCACACGGGCTTAGTTGCTCTGGGCATGTGGGATCTTCCTGGACCAGGGCTCGAACCCATGTCCCCTGCCTTGGCAGACGGATTCTTAACCACTGCGCCACCACAGAAGTTCTGCACTGTGGTATTCTAATGAGAGAAGTGGAATTTTTTAAAATTGTTTTGCATAGAGGGAATTTACCACCATAGTGGTGATATCTGACTTCTCTTATGTCTTAACTTCTGAGACCTAAAGCCATTCAGCAGTGTTTTCTTGGTAGCTCTTGAAATATCAGACTGTAGTAGAAGAAATTACAGACCTTTCTCCAATGTCTAAAGCCAGTTTATTAACCAGAAGCACAATTTAAGGACTCTGTACTTGAAATAAATCAAATCCTTATAGTCTCTAATTTATACATAATCTTTCAGTTCCATTATTTTTCATTTCCAAAGATAATTCTTTTTAAATCCACTAGGCTATATTTTCTACCTAAACTATATGTTCCATTAAAATAAAAGTATGGTGGTTGCTAAATGGGCCAAGATCCTCTCATGTTCTATCATGTATGTCATTAAAAATAATTTAGAAAACAATGCCATGTTTATTATCAGATTATGTGTCTGTTATAAAAGATACATTGGAAAACCAGGTTAATCATATGTGGTTTGATTGAGAAATTCAATCTTGATGAAGTAAAAAAAATTAAATGTTTAAATTTTTTCAGTAACTGCTACAAGGGATATTTAATGACTTTGCAGTCTAGACCAAAAATTACATCTAATTTTAAAGAATTCGTTTAAGTAAATATATGGACATTTCATGTACCACTATTATTATGTTATTATTTTTATTGGGGGGATATTTGTTCAAAGCAACAACTCCAAATAGCCAAAAAGTTCCCACATGCTCTTCTCTAAATTCCTGTTTTGTTTAATTATAACCCTGAGTTTAGAATTAAAAAGAAAAAGGGGGAAAGAGGGAGACCCTCCTCTGACTACAAGCACAATTATCTGCCCATTAGCAGTTATGATCCTGGTCTTCTGCCTCTGATATCAGTGGCCTCTAATAACATGGGATGGGTTCACTCTGTGGCTTCAGCATGGGAAGAGTTTAGGGTTCATCCTCATTCTTGCCTCTTTTACATGGAAGAACCCCACCAAAGTGGAAGCCATGTCATACTTTTGTCACTTCCAGCAATAACCCCCTCCAACTTATTCTCTGGGCTACTGTTTGACCACACTGAGTTCTCTTTTAAGCTCTCTGAGAGTGACAGTGAACTAACCAGAGGGCTGGTATTTTCATCATCTCTTACCCAGAAACACTGTTTCTTCTACCAGGTCTGACTGGTAGAACAAATGAAACAAATTTTCAAACAACAAAGTTTCAAACACACAAAACCTATCAAATGATAGGTTTGTTGCTTTCTTTTAATCTCAATAACTGTAGCTTTCATCTCTAGAAGTTAAATTTGATTCTTTTATGTATCTTCTATATTTCTACATAACTTTTTTTAACATGTGTGGTACAATTATAAGAGCTATTTTGACTTCCTTATCTTCTAATTCTAACATCTGTGCCAGTTTTGGGTCACTCTCAAGTGATTATTCTTATTCTAGTTCATCTTTTCCTGTCCCTTTGTATGCCTGGTAATCTTTGGTTGGATGACATAACTTATTAATTTTGCCTGGTAGTAGTGATGAATATTTTTGTATTTCTATAAATATTATTGAGTTTTGCTCTGGAACATAGTCAAGTTACTTGGAAAGGTTTTCACCTTTTTGTGTCTTGCCTTTAAGATTTGTTCTGCTCTCAAAAACTTCATTAGTTCAATGTTTTATATCTATTGTTTAGATGATGAAAATGAAATTCCTAGAGAAAATGTAAAAGCCATGTACCTGGCTGTGGTAGGATCTCAAAAATTATCATTGAATAATTTGAATTCATATCCCTCTGATTCTAAAAACACCATGGTGCCACTCTTCACAACGTTCCTCTGTTTTAAATTAACTCACTTATTAGCTAGATGAAAAGTCCCTCAAAAGTTTCTTAAATATCAAATTTAAATACTGTGCTAAAAAAACAATATAATAATTTTCTTACCACTGGCTGTAACAATTTACTCATCTAATTCAGGCTTTTAATTTAACAGTAATTATATATGGTTATAATATGTGAGAATATGCAACGAGAACTTACGTTGGAAAAACATCTGTTCTTATATTTCATATTATAAAAATATTTTCACTGTACAGGAAAAGCCAGACATATTCTAAAATATTAATTTGCAGTAATGTCTTGGATATATATTTTCCTTTAATAATTAATAAAACTAAGAACTGACAATAGTATTGATTGAGAAGGTGTATAATTTTGAGGTTCCTGCCTCAGAGATGATGTTAATCTTCATGTTCACATTTCATGTAGTTTAGTTCAGAAAAAAGTTTTCATTTTCCTCTTTGTAACTAAAAGGTTCCCCATTCTGCATTCAGAACAGTAACAGTAAAAAACCAAGGCCTACTTTATATAAAGTCAGAATTTATAAATACACACACACCCATATATACATATATATATATATATATATATATATATATATATATATATATATATATATATATAACTTCCTTATTCTTGTTTTCAAAACATTATTGTACAGAAAATTATGACTTCTGTGGTATTTATTCATGAATAAACTCTAATGGAGAGTTCTGCTCCTCGTTTTTGTCCAGTGTATGAACACATATATAAGTTATGGAAATCCCCATCTTATGAGGAAGAATCTGTCTCTCATAGAGATTGAAAATGCCAGCAACTTAATCTCTGAGTGTCCTTTAAAGCCATAGGCTAGCATATGACCTTAGCTCTGACAATCAGTTATATCCATTCCGGAGACTGGACTAGAAGCTACTGACAAGAAGAAACGACTGCTTAGAATATATTCTGGCAGTGGAAAGCACAAACTGTTTTCAGTATCCAGAACAAATGTATCAGTGATTCATATTACTGTATTTAGCATCCCCTATCATTGATATTTGTAGTTCTAGCTGAAGTGTCTCTGCCCAGTGACTCTTGCACTAGGTTGCTCCCTGGACCAATTCTACAGCATGATTCCTAGTCATAAGTTTAAACTTCCAAACAGCAATCCTGGTTGTTGAATCTTTTATTTAGAGATTCCATAAACTGTCCAATATCTTTTTAATAGTTTATTTTCTACTTAATTAACCCAGAGTAAGTCACCGATTGCTCTAACATAAAAATTGATACCAGGAGAGATCAGAGACGACAGATCATTGAGGATATAGGGGAAATTGCCATCACTTATCTAGCCTGGTTGGCACTGAAGACAGTAAATCTCTAGTTGGCAATAAGAAACAAATTGAGAAAAAAGTATCCTTAGAGTGTCCTGGAACTTAAAGCCTACTAGTGACCTGACTAGGGAAAATCAAGTAGTAACTCACATGTAAAAGTATGAAGGTCCTGGGACTTCCCTGGTGGCACAGTGGTTAGGAATCCACCTGACAGTGAAAGGGACATGGGTTCGAGCCCTGGTCCGGGAAGCAACTAAGCCCACGAGCCACAACCACTGAGCCTGTGTGCCACAACTACTGAAGCCTATGAGCCTAGAGCCTGTGCTCCGCAACAAGAGAAGCCACGGCAATGAGAAGCCCACACACTGCAGTGAAGAGTAGCCCTCACTTGCCACGACTAGAGAAAGCCTGTGCACAGGAATGAAGACCCAATGGAGCCAAAAATAAATAAATAAATTTATCTTTTCAAAAAGTATGAAGGCCCTGAGTATTCCAAATCTGTAGGGTGTCATGGCTACTTCTAAGGGCACTGGGAGAGCATCCTTTCCCAATTGTGTATTCTTAGCTCCCTTGTCAAAGATCAGTTGGCTGTATATGCATACGTTTATTTCTAGTCTCTTTATTCTGTTCCATTAGTCTGTCTTTGTGCCACTACCATGCTGTTTTGAGTACTGTAGGTTTGTAATATATTTTTTGAAATCAGAAACTCTTATGCCTCCAACTTTGCTCTTTCTCAGAACTGACAAATGGTGTTGGTGAAATTGGATATCCACATGCAAAAGAATGAAACTGGACTCTTGTATCATACACAAAAATCAACTCTAAATGGATTAGAGACTTAAACATAAGATGTGAAACTGTAAAACTCCTAGAAGAAAACATAGGGGAAAAGATCCTTGACACTAATTTTGGCAATGATGTCCTATCTATATGACACCAAAAGCACAGGCAATAAAGCAAAAATGGGCAAGTAAAACTACATCAAACTAAAAACCTTCTGAACAGCAAAGGAAACAATCAACAAAATGAAAAGGCAGCCTATGGAATAGAAGAAAATACTTGCAAACCCTGTATCAGATAAGGGGTTCATATTCAAAATTGATAAGAAACTCCTATGACTTAATAGCAAAAAAAACCCCAAACAACCCAATTTAAAAATGGGCAATGGACTTGCACAGACATTTTTCCAAAGAAGATACATGATTGGTCAACAAATATATGAAAAGGTGTTCGACATCCCTAATCATCAGGAAAATGTAAATCAAAACCACAATGAGGGAATTCCCTGGTGGTCCAGTGGTTAAGACTCTGTGCTTTCACTGCTGAGGGTGCAGGTTCAATCCCTGGTCAGGGAACTAAGATCCCACATGCCACACAGTGCAGACCAAAAAATCCCCCCGCCAAAAAAAAAACATACAATGAGATATCATCCCGAACCTGTTAGGATGGCTATTATAAAAATAAAAAAAATAAAGTATTGGTAAGGATGTGGAGAAATTGGAACTACCGGGTAATGTTGGTAAGAATGTAAAATGGTAGAGTTGCTATGAAAAATAGTATGGAGGGTCTTGAAAACCTTAAAAATAGAATTATCATGTGACCCAGCAATGTCACTTCTGTGTATATAGTCTAAAGATTTGAAATCAAGATCTAAAAGATATTTCTGCACTACCATGCTCACTGCAGCATTATTCATGATAGCCAAGATATGGACAAAACATAAATATCCATTGATGGATGAATACATTTTTAAAATGTGATATATACATACAATAGAATATTGTCCAGCCTTAAAAAAGAAGGAAAATCTCCCATGTACAGTAATATAGATATACCTGAAGATGTTATGCTAAGTGAAATATGCCAGTCACAGAAGAACAAATACTGCATGATTCCACTTATATGAGATATCTAAAATAGTCAAACTCGTAGAAACAAAGAATAGAATGATAGTTGCCAGGGGCTGTATTATACACTTAAAAATGTGAGAGTAGATCGCATATTGTGTTCTTACCACAATAAAATTTCTTTTCATAAATTAATAAAATAAATTTAAAATAAAGACAACAGGATACACCAATGTAATAAGAATGTAATATTCCAGTCTTAAATTCCCAGCTCAAGATAATGTCAAAATATCATTAACTTTCTGTGAATGTGATAAAAGTCTTATTTCTTGCATCCACAGGTTGAGATAGAATAACACTAAACATTTAATTCTGATGACTGCTTTATTATGAGAGTTTAATTGGCATCTTGGAATGGGGCATTGACTGAAAAGGAACTGGACTTCTTTGTAGTGGGATGAGGATATAATGGTAGATTCCAATAAAGAAAGGACTCTCCAACCCTCACTTGCCATCTTTCTAAGGAGAAGTCAGTTTTACAATATATAGTAACATTTTTTTCGCCATGATTGGAGACATGTAATGACTTAGCCAAGAAAAGTTACCTAGAAAATGGAAGTCAATTTTTCCCATCCCAACCTCTTTAGCCTTCCCTGTATTGATTCTTGGTACCTTCAATACCACTATTCTCCACTAGTCAGGGTGGAGACATGAAGATGAAATAATAAATGGCAGTTTGACTTAAGTCTGCCTCCCAGTAGGACAAGTAGGATGCCCCAAATGTCCATAAATATTTCATTAGTTTCTTAGTATATCATTAAAGTAGTACACTCAGCCACAAGCAGAATCACCATCTTGGCTTCATGTCTCAGGGAATAATATTTTTATTAGGAAGAGCCCACTAAAAGCCCCAAGAGCTTCCTCTATTTGTTATAATAATATGTCAAAAGCATGATTAACTCCCTAAGAGAATCACAGTGATTAGTTTCACTACTGAAGATTTTACAAATTCAGGATTGGTGATTTCTATCATATTCCCTTTTAAAATTTCAATATGTCTAGTGTAGAAGTCAGAGTATTCAGGAGTAAAACAGAAGATTGTTATAAATTTGATCAGCTAGAGACAGCAAATTGAGACCGTTGTTCTATATGTGGTCTCTTCACTAGAACAAATCAATAAGGTTCTAAGGAACCTGCTTTGCTTTCTAAGTAATCGATAGCTATTGATTAGGCACATGCTTTTATTCCTTTACTCTAAAAAGCTGAGAACATCAGAACAATTTGCTTGCAAATCACAAGGCAGCAGTATTAATTTCACTGTATTGTCTCAACTTTTTCATTCTATATCACAGCTTAGCTCATAGGGACCTTGACGTTCTGACATCACACTTATCCTCTATTTTAATGACCTCATGCTCAGAGAACCTACAGATCAGTAAATAGACTATCCAAAGTGTCTTGGCAAGACCCATGTCTGCCTGAAAGTCATAGATACATTGCATGAACCTTGTCCATTCCCTATGTTTTAGGAATCTCCCACTTTATGAGGCAAATCCACCTTTCACCATAGAAGCTAAACATCTCAAGTACTTGTTTCCTCAGTCTCCTTTGAAACTAGGGCATTAGCACAAAAACGGAATTCTATCAGTTGGATGCATATGCCCCAGATTTGCAATTAAAAGCTGCCAGTGAGTGAGTGGAAAACAGCAATTGTAGAGTCTATACTGGTCATATAAAAGATCCCTAGTGGAAGAAATATCCTCTTTCCAGCAGCATCTAACGTTCTGTGTTTGTGAGCTCAGCATTACAATCTGCAGAGTAATCAAGTAATCCAGCAGTAGTGGCAATCTCATCTTCACCACATCAGACCATGAAATAAGTTTAGACATTTCTCCTGGCTGATAGTTTGGACCCACGGTTCTCTGACTCTCCAAACCATTCTGTGAGCTACTCTATATCATTGTAATAAATTCATTTTCTTAAAGTTTTCTAAGTCATATCATGTTGCTTAAAACCAAGAGTTCTGCCAATACACCCAATTAGCATATAGTAAGCATCTTCATCTGGCCTTATCAGGCCCTAAAGGAAACTAGATAAATAGGATACAAACTCTGTTAGTGCATATGCTTGTGGGGGAAACTGTGATGGTGGTAGAGTACACACATATGTAATAAACCATGGGAGTATAGCTAAAATTTTGCTTTTCTTATGCTAATTGTGATTTCTTCTTTGTGGATTATTAAAGTAAAATGCTTAATTCCTGAACATTTGGATCTATTTTAAAATAATTTTTGTTACTGATTTCTAACTCAACATCTCAATGGTCAGAAAGCATATTTTATTGTATTTCAGTCTTTGAAATATGTTGAGACTTGCTTTATGTACAACCATATAATTAATTTTGTAATAGAGTCTATATATACTTGTTAAAAGTGTGATTTCCATCATTGTTGCATAGAGCGTTTTATATATTTCAAATTGATCAAGTTTGATATTTGTGTTAAAAATCTTCCATGGACTTCTGGCTGGTTGTTCTACCTACTACTGAGAGAGTTGTGTTAAAATCTCCCATGATGATTGTGGATTTACATATTTATTCTTCTTTTCCTGTCAATTTTTGCTGTATGAATTTTTAAAAACATTATTGTTTGTATGAAATCTTAGATTTATTACATTGTTTTAGAGAATTGATCTTTTAATCATTATGGTATTTGAAACAAATTCTACAGGTAAGCCATTTGAATAAGATAATTTAACAAGGTTGCTGAATCCAAGGTCAGTATTTTTAAAAATCTATTGTATTTGTACAGACCAACAACAAATAGGATATTCAGAAAACGATGCTCTTGATGGTAATATCTAAAAAGTGAAACACATAAAAATAAATCTAATGAGAGATACGAAGACTTCTATATGCAAAATTATGAAGCAGTACTGAGGAAAATTAAAGAATACCTAAATAAAGGGATATACCATGATCATGGACTGAGGGACTCAACTTATTAGAGAAATCAATACTCCACATATTAATCTCAGTTTCAACATAGTCAAGTCCCATTAATTTGGGTTTTTTTATTTTTGTTTTTGTGTTTGGCTGTTATATTTGTTGCATATGTGTTTGTTTGTTTGGTTTTTATTTCTTTGGAGAGATTAACAATGGTTTTAAAATCACTGGGAAGTGTGTCCTCCTACAATTAAAAACTGCTACTCTCTTCCTCGTTGATGCTTAAAATTTCATATTTAGATATACATTCTATAACTTTACCTTTCTTTGCCCCTCTTAAATCTTACTCCTCACACTTCCCTGGGAGAGGCAGCACCTTAAGGCTTGTAAGCCATTTACATTTCAGTACAAGTTTGATATAAGTTTCCTAGAAGAAGTTTTGGTAGGAGAAGGAGAGAACAGAGATAAGAGGCACCTAAAAGGGCAAGGAAAAAAGAAAATGAGTTCAATAAAGACAACCACATATTGGAGAAAGACCAGCCCTTTGCTATTTCTCAATCCTTCTTAGAACAGCTCTGTTTATTGACATTCAGAAAAACAGATGACTGCAGTATTTCTGCTTATTGATTTACTTTATATTCCACTATAAGCCACTACCAATCAAGCAGTCATCATCTGCTTAATCCAAAGTTTTACTTTACAGTTGTTTTTTTATGTTGCTTTTTAAGTTGATATGATATCTGGATTCTAAAACATGACATTCTGTTCTCTTTTGGATACAGGAAAAAATATTTTGATGTTTGAGACTGTATGATTAATTTTCCAAATGGTGGAAAAAGTACTGGATTGAGAACAGAGATTTTAATATTTCTTAATATTTAATATGCAATCATTTATCTTTGGTAAATTGCTTAGCTAAGCAGGCTCATATTTTTCTCATTTGTAAAATGAAGGGACTAAAATATCTCATGAACCTGTTCTCAACCCCTTTAAGAGTACATGACTCTTAGTCAGATGTTCATTGGATCACTCAGGAAATTCTTTCTAAGAATGAGACAGTATAATTTTAGATGACAACTTTCTTTTAATAACATCAATTAATTTTTTCTCAAAAATTTCCAGTTAAGCAGTAGAGATAAATATCTTTTAGATATGGGGATATCAATAAAGTCTGAAGTTTTACTAAGCTTACAGAGTTGAAAGTAAAAGGATAAGTATTGTTAATATCAATATTATCATTTAGAAAATGCTTTTTGCATCTTTTAGGTTTAGTTCAGAAACAAATAATGTTTTAAGTCATCTCCAAATGCTCAAAGGCCAAATAATTTATTCTATATATGACAATTATAATAACACAACACTTTGACTCCTTAAGTATGATTTGTAATTCAAACTTACCCCTCATTTATTACAAAAAAAGTTTATTCCTTTGATCTAAATTTACTAAAATAGATATAAATTGTCTGTGTTAGATAATATTTTCAAATGTAACTTCCTTGTCTTACAATACCCTCACTTGAGACAGGCAATATAATAGATGTATTATTAATATTCCTGCTCTTTCTACAATCTAATGGTTTGCAACATGACTTAGTCAATCAGTAAATACTTACATCAAAAGTTACTGAGACCAGGGACTTCTCTGGTGGTCCAGTGGGTAAGACCCTGTGCTCCCAATGCAGGGGGCCCGGGTTTGATCCCTGGTCAGGGAACTAGATCCCGCATGCATGCTGCAACTAAGGGTCCACATGCTGCAACTAAGATTCCGCATGCCACAACTAAGAAGTCTGCATTCCGCAACTAAGACCCAGTGCAGCCAAATAAATAAATATTTTTAAAAAAGAAAAAAAGTTACTGAGACCAGTGGTTTTTAAATTGTATTCTTGGAGTTTGGGGATTTTGTCAAGGACATTTATGAGTTTATGAAAGAGCAGAGGGTACAAATAATCAAAGCCACACTTATTTTGTATTTCATAAAGTTATTGGGATTACATGTAAAATTTTGTTTGAAAGATGGGATATGTTCTATTAAACATCTGGATGTCACTGACTGTACAGACGCTTTTCAAATGTAGAGGTTAATAATAATAATAATAATAATAATAATAATAATAATAATAATGCATATTGAGCATTCATTAAATACCAGGCACTGTTTGAGTGCTTAAGAGGCACTAAGTTATTTCATCCTAACATCAATCCAGTGATCATTATCTCAATTTTACAGACGTAGAAATCAAGGCACAGAAAAATTAAATATCTGTCCCAGTTAGTAAATGAAAGAACAATAATCAAACTCAGGCTGTTTAACTCCAGTACGTTCACTCTTACCCACAACACTAATTCACTTTCTTAGGACCTCCTTACAATAGAAAAATGGACAATCTTAAAAGTCAGAAAAAAAGAGACAAAATAGACTAAATGAAGTTTCTGATCAGAAAAACAGCAATACAAAAGTGGTATTAAAAATATTCATCTGGTAATTAATGTAAAATAAATAATAGGAGAACCTAACTTTGGGTATTTGGGCTCATTCATTTATTAATGAATATTAATTGAGCTAGTTATCATCCTTTGTGATTAGGCTACATTAATGAACAAAGCATAAAGAAAATTCTGCCCCCTTGGACTTTCTAATGGATCCAGAGACTAGTTACCTTGGCCCAAAGACCTGGCCTAGGAGGATAGCAAGGAGCCTACAGAGTGTTAGTTGAAAAAACATTCAAATTTTTTTGTATCTAAAGGCTATGGCAGAGATAGAAGAATGAGAAAATCAGAAAGGGGGACTAGGTTTGGAGAGAAAAAGGATTTTGAATAGCTATCTTTCAAGGAATAGCAAGACATCCATTTATGAATATTTAGAAGGCAATTAGCAATATAAAGTTGGGGCTTTAGTAAGAGTACATTACATGGATACCATAGCCATTTCCCACTGAGGTAATAGCCAATCCAATGGCAGGTTTTAGCTGGAAACATAAAATTGAATCAATAGTCTGATAGAGGAGAACCAGCACACAAAATACAGAAGTATGGTGAATTCCCAAAATAATGGAATGGGAAAAATCAAAAAGAAGCACTCAAAGTAACAAACTGATTTGCTAAATATGTAAAAAGAGTAACAGGTAGTACATAGTCAACACAATTACAGCAAAAGAGATAAGAGTCATCTGCGAGGAGCAAAAGATCAAAAGCAATTGAGATTTTAAAGTAAATGAGACAGAAGAAAAACCTTTGAATTTGGAAATTATAAAGCCATTACTGATGTCGAAAATAAAATCTTGGTGCAATGTGGAATGAAAGCAGGGTGAAAGGAGAACATAAAGAGTTCGTATATGTCATTTGTTTTGCACATATAGTACAAAGAAGGGGAGGAATAGACCATTAGGAAGAAGGGCATGCTTCATGTTGGTGGTAACTGCATCAAGAACACTACAGGATTTTGAAACCACAAATTAGCTGAGGATTAGAGAAAACTTTACTTAGCTTTGGAAAAGCTGTGCTTCAAATAGCTTACGATAGCCTAACTAATTCCTTAGCCTTTCCACTACTATATGCTACTTCCAATAGAGTAATACAAACCTGTCACTTGTTTTTATTTTTCTTATTTTATTTTTTTTAATATTTATTTATTTATTTATTTATGGCTGTGTTGGGTCTTCGTTTCTGTGCGAGGGCTTTCTGTAGTTGCGGCGAGTGGGGGCCACACTTCATCGCGGTGTGCGGGCCCCTCACTATCGCAGCCTCTCCTGCTGCGGAGCACAGGCTCCAGATGCGCAGGCTCAGCAATTGTGGCGCGCGGGCCCAGTTGCTCCGCGGCATGTGGGATCCTCCCAGACCAGTGCTCGATCCCGTGTCCCCTGCACCGGCAGGCAGACTCAACCACTGTGCCACCAGGGAGGCCCTCACTTGTTTTAATAATGCTTGCTCATTTCCCCAGCAGTTTTCTCTTAATCTACTATCTTTGACTTCCTTGCCTTAGCTTACAGTAACACTTTAATACAGGGACTATAACAATAATGCTGGAATCATTTATAATTTCATCTCTTCAAACACATTTTCCCACATGAAATGTTGTTAGGATTAAGTAAAAAGAAAGTAAAGTGACAAATAAGAAAACCCTCTTTTAAAAAGATTTTTTAAAAAACCTTTGCTCTGAAAGGCAGATATGAATCACTGACAGCACACATTTGGGTATTAGCTAGGTGTAATAAAGTTCTCACACTCTTTCACTCAAGCTTTGTTTCAGTCCAATTGTGCCCTCTACAGTCTTATCAAGTGAATGAAGGTGACTTTAGCTTGAAAGGAATCTGATAAGTCTCTGATACTCAGTCCACACTTTTCAGACACGAAAGCAATATTTGATTCTTTGTAAAAATTTCCGACCTATTTAATTTGGGGGAACTCTCTAAGATAAAAGGTAATGAAATTTAACAAGTGGATACATTTGCTTGGCTGTGTGATGACCACTGGAAAAGAAAATAAAGTTTTATATAGTCTAATTGTGTCCTTCAATACTGAAAACTATTATTAGTGACAATGTTGAATTTTACCTGAGCCCTCGAATCCTGGAAAACAGCAAAAGTTAAGATATCTCTCTGCCTTTGTGTTGTGGAAAACAGCTTAATCCTAAGAACCACCACAGATGCCTCCTCTTGTTTACCAATGGCAATGCCAGACAAAGATATTCCAAATTGCCATTTTTTTTGGTCTCATAAATTATCATCTGAAGTGTTTATTCCTACTAATCAATTGGAACAAACTGCTTATTAATCAAACTGTAAAGTTTCACTCCTTCCTCCAGGCTCCAGAACTCTGACTCACTGTCAGACTGAGTCAACATATAATCTCTCCTAAGAACAGGCTGACCTCAGGGTAAAATATTCTCTGATCTACCATCCACTCAAGCTACTCTTTTATCCCATTTTCCCACAGCCTACACTTAATACCCTTGTTACTTCCTCTCAAGAGAAGAAAAACCCCTTTTGATTAACCACTGAGAGGCTTGCAGAACTTAGGGTCACAGCATTCTCCCTAATGCAGTAGTTCTCCTCCCCCAATTGCAATTGACCCCTCCTCGCACTTAACCTTTTCAGTAAAGTTTCTCCTTACTATGCTGGTATTGTTTGGGTTTTTTTTTTAGTTGACATTGGCAACTGATAGAAGAAGTAAATATTGCTGCATCTGGATATATGTGATAATGGGGGATTGAAAACTCTAAAATTTTTAATTAATTTTTATTGGAGTATAGTTCTTTAACAATGTTGTGTTAGTTTTTTGCTGTACAGCAAAGTGAATCAGTCATACATATACATATATCTGCTCTTTTTTAGATTTCCTTCCCATTTAGGTCACCACAGAGCACTGAGTAGAGTTCCCTGTGATATACAGGAGGTTCTCATTAGTTACCTATTTTATACATAGTAGTTATATATGTCAGTCCCAATCTCCCAATTCATCCCACCCACCCCTTCCCCCCTTGGTAACCATAAGGTTGTTCTCTACGTCTGTGACTCTATTTCTGCTTTGCAAATAAGTTCATCTCTACCATTTTTCTAGATTCCGCACATAAATGGTACTATACAATATTTGTTTTTCTCTGTCTGACTTAATTCACTCTGTATGACAATCTCTAGCTCCAACCATATGTCTGCAAATGGCACTATTTCATTCCTTTTGATGGCTGAGTAATATTCCATTGTATATATGTACCACGTCTTCTTTATCCATTCTTCTGTTGATGGACATTTAGGTTCCTTCCACGTGCTGGCTATTATAAATAGGGCTGCAGTGAACACTGGGGTGCATTCATCCTTTCGAATTATGGTTTTCTCTGGATATATGTTCAGGAGTGGGATTGCTAGGTCATATGGTAGCTCAATCTTTAATTTTTTAAGAAACCTCCATACTGTCCTCCATAGTGGCTGTACCAATTTACAGTTCCACCAACAGTGTTGGAGGGTACCTTTTTCTCCACACCCTCTCCAGCATTTATTGTCTGTAGATTTTTTGATGATGGCCATTCTGACTGGTATGAGGTGATACCTCACTGTCATTTTGATTTGCATTTCTCTAATGCTTAGTGATGTTGAGCATCTTTTCATGTGTTTGTTGGCCACCTGTATGTCTTCTTTGGAGAACTGTCTATTTAGGTCTCCCACCCATTTTTTGATTGGGTTGTTTGCCTTTTTGATATTGAGCTGAATGGGCTATTTGTATCTTTTGGAGATTAATCCCTTGTCAGTTGCTTTGTTTGCAACTATTTTCTCCCATTCTGAGGGTGTCTTTTCATTTTGTTTATGGTTTCCTTTGCTGTGCAAAAGCTTTTAAGTTTCATTAGGTCCCATTTATTTATTTTTGTTTTTATTTTCATTACTCTAGGTGGTGGGTCGAAAAAGATCTTGCTGTGGAAAACTGTAAATATTAAATGATTTGGTTCATTCAGTGAATTATGAGTGTTAATGAATACAATAAACAGTCCACAAAGAGAGAGTCCTTTAAGCATCTGCTGTGTGCTAGGGTTTCCTCTACTAGGCCACAATTAGAAAAATCTGTTTGCTCAAAAAGCACATAGGTCAGTACAGAAGACTAACATAAAACCATCATGAGATGCATTGATAGAAATGTACACAGAGTGCTATGTTTACATGTGATAAAGTCATTTACTATGAGTGCCTAAGGTCTATGGCAGGAAAATAATGTGACAAGAAAAGTTTTAGAGTAAAGGTGATATCTGAGAAGACCATCAAAGAATAAGCACGACTTTGTCAGATGAACAAACTGTGAAGAATCTGTATTTGGCATTGGGAACAAAGTGATCACAAAAAGCCCAAGTAATACCATGGTTCCTCTGGAGAGCAAAAGTAGTTGGAACTGACTCAACTGTAGCTCACATATGTAAGACAACTGAAGGAGAGCTGGAAAGATGAGCAGATACAAAGCAGCACAGCCTTTTACAACTATGAAAGTTGGGGACTGCACAACTCCAGGGGGTACCATTCATAACAATGTCAATGTGAACGACACATGCTGGAGTTGTGTACAGCCCTGAGCAAGACCTCTGAGCAGGTACCAAATTAGTAGAGTATTTTTATGCCAAGTGTATAAGTTAGGATGCTTTTGGTAGCAAAAAATGGAAACCAAATCTGTCTGTCCTCAACTTTAAGAGGATTTTGGAAAGAACATCAGGGCTCATGTAACAGAGGAGGACCCTATGGGGCCTTCCTAGGATAGACCCCTCCCCCATATCCTCTACTTTAGCTCCTCTCTTAAGTACATAGATCACAGTATTTGATGCACATTTCCTGCTTTACAGATGCTAAAACCCCCACCAAATGGAAGGCTAACTACTTAATGACCATGAGCACATAGCCCCCAGGCCTACTGGAGCCAAAGAACTGATGACCTTAACCGCTGGGACACTGTCCTGTAACCTCACCATCAACCAAACAGAGAACTGTGCACAAGCTGATCACATACCCTGGGACTCCCCTCCCTCACCTTGCCTTTAAAAACACTTTGCTGAAACCCATCAGGAAAATGAGGCTTTTTGAGTACTAGCTGTCCCGGACTCTTTGTATGGCGCCTTACAATAAAAACAGCACTTTCTTTCACCACAACCCAGTGTCAGTAGAATGGGTTTACTGCATGTGGATAAGTGGACTCAAGTTTGCTTCAGTGACACTCACAGTACTGCTATGGGGCTTTTGCACAGCAATGGGAACCATAAATAAGATGAAAAGACAACCCTCAGAATGGGAGAAAATATTTGCAAATGAAGCAACTGACAAAGGATTCATCTCCAAAATTTGCAAGCAGCACATACAGCTCAATATCAAAAAAACAAACAACCCAATCCAAAAATGGGCAGAAGACCTAAATAGACATTTCTCCAAAGAAGTTACACAGATTGCCAACAAACACATGAAAGGATGCTCAGTATCACTAATCATTAGAGAAATGCAAATCAAAACTACAGTGAGGTATCACCTCACACCGGTCAGAATGGCCATCATCAAAAAATCTACAGACAGTAAATGCTGGAGAGGGTGTGGAGAAAAGGGAACCCTCCTACACTGTTGGTGGGACTGTAAATAGGTATAGCCACTATGGAGAACAGTATGGAGGTTCCTTAAAAAACTAAAAAAGAGAACTACCATACGACCCAGCAATCTCACTACTGGGCATATACCCTGAGAAAGCCATAATTCAAAAAGAGTCATGGACCACAATGTTCATTGCAGCTGTATTTACAATAGCCAGGACATGCAAGCAACCTAAATGTCCATCAACAGATGAATGGATAAAGAAGGTGTGGCATATATATACAATGAAATATTACTCAGCCATAAAAAGAAACGAAATTGAGTTATCTGTAGTGAGGTGGACGGACCTAGAGTCTGTCATACAGAGTGAAGTAAGTCAGAAAGAGAAAAACAACTACTGTATGCTAACACATATACATGGAATCTAAAAAAAACCAAAAGGTTCTGATGAACCTAGGAGCAGGACAAGAATAAACACAAAGACATAGAGAATGGACTTGAGGACACAAGGAAGGGGGAAGGTTAGGCTGGGACGATGTGAGAGAGTAGCATGGACATATATACACTACCAAATATAAAAAAATAGAGAGCTAGTGGGAAGCAGCTGCATAGCACAGGGAGATCAGCTGGGTGCTTTGTGACCACCTAGAGGGGTGGAATAGGGAGGGTGGGAGGGAGATGCAAGAGGGAGGGGATATGGGGATATATGTATACATATAGCTGATTCACTTTGTTATACAGCAGAAACTAACACACAATTGTAAAGCAATTATACTCCAATAAAGATGTTTAAAGAAAAGAAAAAGAAAATAATGGAGGTTTTGTAAAGAAAAGGGAACAGCCAAAAAGTGCTGGATATAATTGAGGATTTCTGTATTAGAGATTCTGCAGCACTGAAGTACAAGAAAATTGAGTAGGGGGATGAAGATTTAAGAATGTTCAACTTTTTATGAATTTAATTCCTTTCTCCTTTTTTTTAATGAGTAATGGTTACAATTTGAATTCCTTTATAAATTACTTTTGGGTGATTAACTGTGTTTTTTAAAATGCATCTCTGTACAAAGACTCTCTCTGAAATTTATTATGGTGGCCTAAATAAATTAATACATCTTGAAGGTCTTAGTGGTAAATCACCACGTTTAATTCCAAGAGAATTTAAAAGGTAAAGAAAAATTAGTTTCAAAAATATTCTCAACAAGTTGACATTTATGAAAAAATTTGAAAGATGAGCAGCTATGGGCATACCACCTTATTTTAGCTGATGAACTAATGAATACAGACTTCACACATTTTCAAAGTACTGAACTGCCTTTTCTTCTATAGCAATCCTCAACCTATACCAGGTTAAAAAAACTAATAATCTTAAATCATGATTTCTTCCCTAAAATCCCCTTTCTACTCATTTATAAATCCTCCTTAACATTAATTTTTTCCTATCGTATTTCTTAGCATTGATTATTTCATGTATTTGATGTACAACTGTATTGAACACTTACAATATGTACAAGATACTTTTTTTTTAAAGCTACATGTTAGTTGACTCTTTTGTGCTTGGCACTGGAAGATACACTGTTGGAAGATTCAGCCCCTGCACTCAATTTTCTCACAGGTTAAAGAAGATTCAGACAAGTAAATCCACAATTCAACACTCTGCTATAAAAGATATGAGAAAGGGTAGCCCAGGGGGTTTTGATTGTAAAGAGCAGGAGAAACTATCTTTTCCTGGGTATAGGAGGATTCCTAGAGGAGATGTTACCTGAGAAAAGGAAGATGAAAAGAAATTGCCAGGTGAATAAGGGATATTTTTTAGCTTTTATTTCTATTCAATTCTCACACAAAAAGAAAAACTCAAAAAATAAATGAAGGTATATGACTCTCAGAGCTCCTTAGGCTCTTTGGTATCTATATTTGTAGCTGGAGATACATGTGCCACAATTATGTTCTAAGTTAAGGGAGTCTGCGTGTGTCATGCATCAAGCATGTAGCGCAAGCTCATGTTAATAAAAATAGCCATTCAGGCATAATCAAGGTAGAAAAGCAACAACTCACTACATATTCACTGATACCTTTCCTCTAGTCCCCTCTCCTGTGTTCCTTTCACCCACCCAAATGTTTTGGTGTGTAAGCTTTCCTCTCAAGACAATGGAGTCCACAGCATGGCCATCACAAGTTTGAGTGTTGAACAATAGGTGAGATCCCTAGTGAATAATTATACCCAGTTGGAGAAGATTGAACAGTGCTTGGAGCCAGGTGAGAGAAATAGCGTTTGGCTTATCTGCTCTGAAATAATATCTGAAAGACTCAATCCATAAAGTTTCCATATGGTTGAAAGCAAATTGAAGAGTGAACCCTGGGTCTTAACGTTATGTGTGTGTGTGTTTGTGTGTGTATGTTCTGATTCATCAAATGTTAGGGAGAAACATTTTATGATAGAAAGAGCATTGGCCCCAGAGGCATGGGTTTAAAGCTCTATATCTGTCACTCTCTTGCCAGGAGGCTTTTTTTTTTTTAAATTTATTTTTTTAATTGTTTGCCTTATAACAAATTTAATCAGTTATACATATACATATGTTTCCATATCCCCTCCCTTTTGCGTCTCCCTCCCACCCTCCCTATCCCACCCCTCCAGGCGGTCACAAAGCACCGAGCTGATCTCCCTGTGCTATGCGGCTGCTTCCCACTAGCTATCTACCTTACGTTTGGTAGTGTATATATGTCCATGCCGCTCTTTCACTTTGTCACAGCTTACTCTTCCCCCTCCCCATATCCTCAAGTCCATTCTCTAGTAGGTCTGTGTCTTTATTCCTGTCTTACCCTATGTTCTTCATGACATTTTTTTTTCTTAAATTCCATATATATGTGTTAGCATACAGTATTTGTCTTTCTCTTTCTGACTTACTTCACTCTGTATGACAGACTCTAGGTCTATCCACCTCATTACAAATAGCTCAATTTCATTTCTTTTTATGGCTGAGTAATATCCCATTGTATATATGTGCCACATCTTCTTTATCCATTCATCCGATGATGGACACTTAGGTTGTTTCCATCTCCGGGCTATTGTAAATAGGGCTGCTATGAACATTGTGGTCCATGACTCTTTTTGAATTATGGTTTTCTCAGGGTATATGCCCAGTAGTGGGATTGCTGGGTCATATGGTAGTTCTATTTGTAGTTTTTTTTTTTTTTTTTTTTTTTGCTGTACGCGGGCCTCTCACTGCTGTGGCCTCTCCCATTGCGGAGCACAGGCTCCGGACACACAGGCTCCGCGGCCATGGCTCGCGGGCCCAGCCGCTCTGCGGCATGTGGGATCTTCCGGGATCGGGGCACGAACCCGTGTCCCCTGCATCGGCAGGCGGACTCTCAACCACTGCGCCACCAGGGAAGCCCTATTTGTAGTTTTTTAAGGAACCTCCATACCGTTCTCCATAGCGGCTGTACCAATTCACATTCCCACCAGCAGTGCAAGAGTGTTCCCTTTTTTCCACACCCTCTCCAGCATTTATTGTTTCTAGATTTTTTGATGATGGCCATTCTGACTGGTGTGAGATGATATCTCATTGTAGTTTTGAGTTGCATTTCTCTAATGAGTAAAGATGTTGAGCATCCTTTCATGTGTTTGTTGGCAGTCTGTATATCTTCTGTGGAGAAATGTCTGTTTAGGTCTTCTGCCCATTTTTGGATTGGGTTGTTTGTTTTTTTGTTATTGAGCTGCATGAGCTGCTTATAAATTTTGGAGATTAATCCTTTGCCAGTTGCTTCATTTGCAAATATTTTCTCCCATTCTGAGGGTTGTCTTTTGGTCTTGTTTATGGTTTCCTTTGCTGTGCAAAAGCTTTGAAGTTTCATTAGGTCCCATGTGTTTATTTTTGTCTTTATTTCCATTTCTCTAGGAGGTGGGTCAAAAAGGATCTTGCTGTGATTTATGTCATAGAGTGTTCTGCCTATGTTTTCCTCTAAGAGTTTGATCGTGTCTGGCCTTACATTTAGGTCTTTAATCCATTTTGAGCTTATTTTTGTGTATGGTGTTAGGGAGTGATCTAATCTCATACTTTTACATGTCCCTATCCAGTTTTCCCAGCACCACTTATTGAAGAGACTGTCCTTTCTCCACTGTACATTCCTGCCTCCTTTATCAAAGATAAGGTGACCATATGTCCGTGGGTTTAACTCTGGGCTTTCTATCCTGTTCCATTGATCTATCTTTCTGTTTTTGTGCCAGTACCATACTGTCTTGATTACTGTAGCTTTGTAGTATAGTCTGAAGTCAGGGAGCCTGATTCCTCCAGCTCCATTTTTCGTTCTCAAGATTGCTTTGGCTATTTGGGGTCTTTTGTGTTTCCATACAAATTGTGAAATTTTTTGTTCTAGTTCTGTGAAAAATGCCAGTGGTAGTTTGATAGGGATTGCATTGAATCTGTAGATTGCTTTGGGTAGTAGAGTCATTTTCACAATGTTGATTCTTCCAATCCAAGAACATGGTACATCTCTCCATCTATTTGTATCATCTTTAATTTCTTTCATCAGTGTCTTATAATTTTCTGCATACAGGTCTTTTGTCTCCTTAGGTAGGTTTATTCCTAGATATTTTATTCTTTTTGTTGCAATGGTAAATGGGAGTGTTTCCTTGATTTCACTTTCAGATTTTTCATCATTAGTATATAGGAATGCCAGAGATTTCTGTGCATTAATTTTGTATCCTGCAACTTGACCAAATTCATTGATTAACTCTAGTAGTTTTCTGGTAGCATCTTTAGGATTCTCTATGTATAGTATCATGTCATCTGCAAACAGTGACAGCTTTACTTCTTCTTTTCCGATTTGGATTCCTTTTATTTCCTTTTCTTCTCTGATTGCTGTGGCTAAAACTTCCAAAACTAGGTTGAATAAGAGTGGTGAGAGTGGGCAACCTTGTTTTGTTCCTGGTCTTAGTGGAAATGGTTTCAGTTTTTCACCATTGAGGACGATGCTGGCTGTGGGTTTGTCATATATGGCCTTTATTATGTTGAGGAAAGTTCCCTCTATGCCTACTTTCTGCACGGTTTTTATCATAAATGGGTGTTGAATTTTGTCGAAAGCTTTCTCTGCATCTATTGAGATGATCATATGGTTTTTCTCCTTCAATTTGTCAATATGGTGTATCACGTTGATTGATTTGCGTATATTGAAGAATCCTTGCATTCCTGGAATAAACCCCACTTGATCATGGTGTATGATCCTTTTAATGTGCTGTTGGATTCTGTTTGCTAGTATTTTGTTGAGGATGTTTGCATCTATGTTCATCAGTGATATTGGCCTGTAGTTTTCTTTCTTTGTGACATCCTTGTCTGGTTTTGGTATCAAGGTGATGGTGGCCTCGTAGAATGAGTTTGGGAGTGTTCCTCCCTCTGCTATATTTTGGAAGAGTATGAGAAGGATAGGTGTTAGCTCTCCTCTAAATGCTTGATAGAATTCGCCTGTGAAGCCATCTGGTCCTGGGCTTCTGTTTGTTGGAAGATTTTTTATCACAGTTTCAATTTCAGTGATTGTGATTGGTCTGTTCATATTTTCTATTTCTTCCTGATTCAGTCTTGGCAGGTTGTGCATTTCTAAGAATTTGTCCATTTCTTCCAGGTTGTCCATTTTATTGGCATAGAGTTGCTTATAGTAATCTCTCATGATCTTTTGTATTTCTGCAGTGTCAGTTGTTACTTCTCCTTTTACATTTCTAATTCTATTGATTTGAGTCTTCTCCCTTTTTTTCTTGATGAGTCTGGCTAATGGTTTATCAATTTTGTTTATCTTCTCAAAGAAGGGTTTTGATTGTAAAGAGCAGGAGAAACTATCTTTTCCTGGGTATGGGAGGATTCCTAGAGGAGATGTTACCTGAGAAAAGGAAGATGAAAAGAAATTGCCAGGTGAATAAGGGATATTTTTTAGCTTTTATTTCTATTCAATTCTCACACAAAAAGAAAAACTCAAAAAATAAATGAAGGTATATGACTCTCAGAGCTCCTTAGGCTCTTTGGTATCTATATTTGTAGCTGGAGATACATGTGCCACAATTATGTTCTAAGTTAAGGGAGTCTGCGTGTGTCATGCATCAAGCATGTAGCGCAAGCTCATGTTAATAAAAATAGCCATTCAGGCATAATCAAGGTAGAAAAGCAACAACTCACTACATATTCACTGATACCTTTCCTCTAGTCTCCTCTCCTGTGTTCCTTTCACCCACCCAAATGTTTTGGTGTGTAAGCTTTCCTCTCAAGACAATGGAGTCCACAGCATGGCCATCACAAGTTTGAGTGTTGAACAATAGGTGAGATCCCTAGTGAATAATTATACCCAGTTGGAGAAGATTGAACAGTGCTTGGAGCCAGGTGAGAGAAATAGCGTTTGGCTTATCTGCTCTGAAATAATATCTGAAAGACTCAATCCATAAAGTTTCCATATGGTTGAAAGCAAGTTGAAGAGTGAACCCTGGGTCTTAACGTTATGTGTGTGTGTGTTTGTGTGTGTATGTTCTGATTCATCAAATGTTAGGAAAAAACATTTTATGATAGAAAGAGCATTGGCCCCAGAGGCATGGGTTTAAAGTTCTATATCTGTCACTCTCTTGCCAGGAGGCTTTTTTAAAAGCTCATTTAATGACTCAGTTAATGCTTTTTTACATTTGAAAAAGAATGAGGCTTTTTCCAACTTTAAAGTTTGATGATTTTATGGTCACTTTTAGTTGCAGCTTTTTAAGACTCCACATCTAAATAAACTCTTAGGCTCCATGACGTGTGCCCAACCTAGACATGCCGAAGGAGCTTTGAAATCCTGGCCTGCTTTCAGCCAACTTTATGCATTTATATCAGCTGATTTGTTACTTGATAAAAATGTTCAGGATAATGCAGTCACTTTTTTAAATGCTGTAGAAAAGACCACTTCAGAAACAGATTAGAACAGCCATGATAATGGACCGGAGTCCTGAGGCATTGAGCTGAGAATTCCATCTCCCCCTGCATGAGAGAGGCAGATCGTTACCCTCTACAGCATCTGAAGTTGGGGATTTGCTCCCTACCCCCCTAACTCTGGCTAACAGCTTCCCATCAGCCTACCATCTGTGAATGAATCTGGACCTGCAGATTTATAGTCTCAGTTGGTACCATGTCTTAGGATGTGGAGGACAGCTTGCTTTATTTTTCCCTAATGCTGCTTCTTCTCAATCTTAAGAGCTAACTCAAGATTTAGTGAATAATCTATACACACGTTACATGAGCTACTCAGATTCCCTCCCACATCGTGTCTTCCAGACTGAGGAGTTCTTCTAACCGCCTATTCTCAAACGGAAGTTCCTCCTCTCCCTCGATGGTTTTTGCTTCCCTCTGTATTTTAAGGTGTACTTATCAAAACTTCCTAAGAACTTCTAGGTTTAAACAAATTTCTATTTTGTCCAAGGGTAAGACAATACATTTCACTTTGTTTCCAATAACCTTTGTGATAATGTCCAACCAATTTGGTCAGTGTTGGTTTCCTGGTCGTAATCTTAGACTGAACCTTCAGGCAACGGAGTCCTTAGGCTTTCTTCCGCAGTGATAATCAGTTCTCAGAGGCTTCCATCTCATAGAAGAGTTTCAATGATTTTACCTGAACTGTTTCTCCCTGCTCTCATTAGAGCTCCTCTGCTCATTTCAACTCCTGTTCATCCTACTTTGATGATCTTTTTATTACCTGGAAGAACTTAGTTCTGTGCACAAATTTGGAAATTCTCCCATGGTACTTCTTATCTTGAGCCCTTGAAAAAAATGTTAAATAAGGCCAGTTCAATATGCCTTCTTAGGGGTTCCTATTATAAACCCTTTTCCTTCCAGAGAAAATGATCATTTATCCCAACTCTTCATTTACTCTCTAAGATAATTCTCTCTCCATCTCAAAACGTTGTCTCTAATCCCAAGAAAACTCAATTATTTAGCTTTAGTGAGGTGTAATTGATATATAATAAACTGTACACATTTAAAGTAAAATAAATAAATAAACTCTCAACTATTTCTAAACTTCCAAGTATATATAGATAGCTGATTACTTGTGACCTCTCACCGATGGGCCTGTTCCACTCAACTAAAGACAACTATGCCGCAGAAATGCACTCAGTCTGTGTAGACTACAGATCTAAATGTCTACCCACACATGGTGTCATAATATATACTTAATAAAATGCTCTGTAATATTGATGACTGTGGTCTTTAGTGTCCCATGAACCTAAACATGTTGATTAACGGAGTAAAATGTAGATTTCACATGTGTTATTTACAGGAGCTTTATTTTTATTAAGGTCATTGTTAGAAAAATATGTTTCTGCTAATAGTATTTATACTATACATCAAAAGTTAAAGTTATGATTTTGGCAAGATCAGACTCCTGATACCCACTTATTTAGTACTGCCCAGTAAATTTTCAATATTAGAATTCTTTATCGATGAAGAATAAAGAATTCATGATACTTTTATTATTCACTTTTACATTTGAATCCACTAAGAAGCATTTTCACAATACATGCATATGAATATTTGTGGATTATTTTAATGTATCTTTCACAATGTTAAAATCTCTTTCAAGACCCATTTGCTGTTAAGAAGTCTTACCTCTTTAATAATAGATGATAGATGATTTATTGTCATATTTGCCAATGAAAAGGAAAACCATGGCCAGAATTTGTGATGTCATTCTATGTAGACACATATGCATGGAAATAACCTGTAGGTGTTACACACACACATATATAGTCCTATATATATAAGTATATATTTTTATATGTATATATTGTGCATACATATGTATGTATATGTATATGTGTGTGTATGTACTCACTTATCTTTCCACCCACCCATACATGCATCCATTGATCTATCTAGCTATCTTCCAACACACAGTACCCCTACAATGATAAAATAGGATCAGAGTTTCATAGAAATATAGAGCCCAAAAGATCCTTAGACATAGTTTAAAAACAAAGAATGTTATTCTTAGAGGTGTAACTCTCCGAGATAGCACCAGTAGAAAGAACTCAGCTGGAACCTAATCCCCATATTCCAATTACAAGTTCAGTTTTCATTCCACCATACCACACTGTCTTTCGGACAGATATCTGTTATACAGATGGATAGATACTGATCCTTAGAAGACAGTGTCAGTGCTGAAACTATTTTCTGTACTGAACACCCTGCTGTCAACTAAATTCTCGTTTGAGTTTTGAAGTTTACTGATGGTTTCTGTTAGTCCCAAGCCCTCCTAGGCATTTTTACACATAATCAATATGAGGGGAACTTCCTGTCTGGCATCAATCAGTTCTTTAAACAACAATTATCTATTAAACTATTGTTCTTAAGTCAGGAAAAATGGATGTTAGTGTCAAACACAGCTTTGCTCACTCTCACACACACACACTCACGCAAATTACAAATAGTATTCGACTGCTCTATATTTCAGGCTATTCAATAACTAGATAAATGACATATACTTTCTGTCTACATATTTTTTTTTTACTATACCAAGGCATACACACTAGTTGTTCCCTGCAGTACCTGCCAAATGCAACTAAATTTGCAACAGAGTTAATCACTGGTGCAGCTGAATATTTTAAGAGATTTCTCCTCTAGTAGGTAATTCATCTTTTTTCCAAGAAAAGGGCATTTACCCACTCTTTCATCTCCAACTGAAGTAGTTCCGTGATTTCCTTCCTTTCTCTGATTTCCACGCTCCAATTCCCAAAGACAAGCTCATCTCTTATGACCTTTCAGTCTATGAGTATTTGGGGTAGGAGTGGGGGTAGTCCACAGTTAAAATAAAGTTTGTATACAATCACTTTCTATGTTGTTATGAAATTATTCTAAGCTTCCCTAATAATAAACTTAAAAGAAACCATGCAAATGGTTCAGATGTGCATATGGAGATAGCTATTATCTAGAAAGCATCCAGATTTCTTTAAAAGCCAAAAAAAAAAAGAGACTGACTCACTCAGGATATATGGAAATATAAGTGAGGTAGGTGGGCTAGAGTGTATGTCATTATCAATAAAGCCCTAGGAGAAAATCATAATTTGAAAAGATACATGCACCCCAAAGTTCACTGTAGCACTATTTACAATAGCCAAGACATGGAAGCAATCTAAATGCCCACCAACAGATGAATGGATAAAGAAGATGTGTTTCATATGTGTATATATATATATATATATATATATATATATATATATATATATATATACACACACACACATAAACACACACACATACACACAATGGAATATTACTCAGCCATAAAAAAGAATGAAATAATGCCATTTGCCTCAACATGTATGGACCTATCATACTAAGTGAACTAAGCCAGACACAGAAAGACAAATATAATATGATATCACTTATATGTGGAATCTAAAAAAAATTATACAAATGAACTTATATATGAAACAGAAAAAGACCCACAGACATAGAAAACAAACTTATGGTTAGCAAAGGTGAAGTCGGTGAGGGATAAATTAGGAGTTTGTGATTAACATATAAACACGACTACATATAAAATCGATAACCAACAAGGACTTCCTGTATAGCATAGGGAACTATATTCAATATTTTGTAATAACCTATAAGGGTAAAGAATCTGAAAAAGAATATATATGTTTATATATGTGTATATATATATATATATATATATATATATATATATATATATATATATATATATATACATACATAACTGAATCAATTTGCTGTACACCAGAAACTTATACAATATTGTAAATCAACTATACTTCAAGAAAAAACTTAAATTAAATTAAAACTAAAAAATAAAATAAACCCCTAGATATATTTTTGCATAACTGAATTAAATTCTTAAAACCCCAAAAATGAATGTTTTAACTGAATTTGAGAAATGAAGACTAAATTAAATCTTGGGTTTAGAATTAATTTGATTCATAATGGAAGGAAGTTAGAAAATAACATTTATTAAGAACAACACTGTTTAGCAATCCTATATGAAGATATAACACACAAAATATCTCCTATTACTTCCCTGTTAGAAGAGCTCTTTGCTTTAATACTTACACTACAGAGAATTTAATTAGTTCTCAATCAAATATTCTTCAGCCAGTGATTATACAGCAATAAAACATATTTGCATCTGCAAACTCAAGGTAACTTTTATAAGAACACAGTGGTTGGAGAAAATCTTGAGTTACATTCCAAATACATTGGGTAAAACTTCAGACTCCTGTGTAGACATTTTGAAAAGCCTGCAAAGTGTCACAGAAGAGGATGTGCAACTCTGATGTTACTGGGGTTAAGAGAGGCCATGTTCCTGCAAAGCAATGTTTGTTAAAACCATATTAATTATTAGGTGATTAGGATATCATGATTTTAAATATCTATATTATAACAATTTTTTGTTTCTTTTGTTTCATTGTGTTTCAGGAAATTTGTTGGAGTTGTTGGGCTAACATATAAAACATATTAAAGGTTTCCATTAAAATAATAGGAAATCGTTTCCTGGTTACATATGAACAAAAACAGCTTGATTTTTACAAATGGATTCCTGACCTTAAGCAGGAGACACCTTTACATATAGTATCACATTTACTTTATTTTACATAGAATGTCACTAAAGTTTACCACAACCCATTTAGGTATCACTGCCTTTTACAAATAATGAAACTAAAACTGAGAGATTAAATAACTTACCCAATGTCACACAGCTCATGAGCGGGGGAGATCAGAATCCAATTCAATAGCCTTTGAATTTTTCACTATATAGTAGGACCATAGTTCAACTAATCAGGTATTTATTGAGTTTCTAACTGTGCATAACATTTGGTGTTAGGCATTAGAGGGGCACATAATGATGCCTACTTCTTGCATCACTACAGTTTACAATCTAGTAGAAGGCAAGTGCACACATTGTTCTATTTAAGAGTCTAAGAGGAAGCAGGAAGGTGAAAAATGGCAAATATTTATGCAAACAGGAGTTTTACAGTCCATCTTGAAGGGCAGTGTATTTAATACAGGACTAGAAGGGTACAGATATTGCAGAGAGGTTTGATATGAACTAGGGCATAAAGGGTAGGGCATCGCAAGCACAGATTACAATGTGAACAAAAGCACGGAAAAAGTGACAGCACATGCAGAGAGATGTAGGTAAGGAAAGCCTTGAAGGTATTGAAGAAAACAAGTCTACATGATACTTGTTAAAGATAGCAAGGATAAGTCAGGGAGACTACTACAGAGGGGCTGTGTAGTAGGAGAGCGAGACGGGGCTCAACTCCTAATATAATAAGAACAAGTAGAGATATAAAGGCAAGGAGCAGGGTGGGGGTCAGTAGAAAATTACTAAGAGGAAACATCAGGGCTAAGGAGAATTCTGGCTAAATCAATTTGACAGAACTTTTTTCTGTAGTCAGGCTAGGGTGATAAGACATGAAGGGTGAGGGATAAAGGGTTTGATCATATATCAAGGGTAGAGGATTTTTGCTAAACTGACCCACCAGAATTCATGCTAATACTAGTCTAAATGGGCCAAGGACAGAGCCTAAGGTCAGGGACTAGTTAGAAAGAGGACTCAGAGAAGGCTGACTCACGTTTGGTCAAAGAAGAGTGCTATGGTCTGAATATTTATGTTCCCTCAAAATGTATATGTTGAAATCCTAACCCCCCAAATTGGTGGTATTAGGAGGTGGAGCCCTTGGAAGGTGATTAGGTCATGAGGGTGGCACCCTCATGAATGGGATTAATGCCTTTTATTTCAGATTTTTTGTGACTATTATTATTATTTTCATTGACATATAGTTGGTATACAATATAAGCTACAGCTGTACAATATAGTCATTTGCGATTTTTAAAGGTTATACTCCATTTATAGTTATCATAAAATATTAGCTATAGTCCCTGTGCTGTACAGTATATCCTTGTAGCTTATTTTATACATAATAGTTTGTACCTCTTAATCCCCTACCCTCTCCCCTTCCCTCTCCCCACAGGTAACCACCAGTTTGTTCACCACATCTGTAAGTCTGTTTCTTTCTCGTTATATTCACTTGTTGGTTGTATTCTTTAGATTCCACAAATTCCTTCATGAATGGGATCAATGTCTTTTAAAAGAGGCCCCAGAGAGCTCACTAGCCCCCTTCCACCATGTGAGGACACAGCAAGAAGGTTCTGGCTATGAATCAGGAAGAGGGCTTTCACCAGAATGAGACAATGCTGCCATCTTGATCTTGGACTTCAGGCCTCCATAACATTACAAAATAAAGTTCTGTTGTTTATAAGCTGCCCAGTCTGTGGCATTTTGTTAGAGCAGCCATAATGAAAAAAGACAGAGAGAGAATCTTTGTCCTTCCTTCCTCCCTTCCTCCCTCTGGCCTTTCTTCCTAACTTTACTTATTTCACTCTCCAATGCATATTCATTTAGTATCTACTTTAAGGAACTGAATAGATGGAAAACACAGGTTGAGCTATAAAGATCACTATTCTTATAGTATACAGTTTATTGGAGGAAGAGATAAGCATCTGTGACAGAGCATGTCATGCACAATTTTATTTTAGATAAACTGGTCAGGAAGACCTTTCCATGGAAGTGACATTTAAACTGAAGTTTGAAAGATGAAAATGTAGTAATGTTGGCAAATCTAGAGTGATTTTTGTAAGGACTTACTACACATTTTACTTTATTCTATATGCAATAAGTTGTCAAATGTGTTTGAAGATAGAGGATGCATTCTAATAGTGTGGATAAGAGCTTGCATTTAGCCTGAATATTAAAGAGGCCCCAGGAAATCCGACCATAAGGAAACCCAAACTCTGTTCCCAATACAAATGCTACTTTTTAAAAAACTTTCACCCTTTGGTCAACCTACTGTCCATTGAATTTGTTGAGGTTTGTGGATATTAAGACTTAAGCAAGAGAGGCAACTTGATTATAGTACAGTAGTTTGAATTTAAGCAAAATGGTATGCCTGAAATGTAGGGGCCTTTTTGTAATGTAATTTGAAAATGTGGTGAGTTTCTTTGAATAGGCAACCCAGACTGACCATTCAATGACTCTCCATAAGAGCGACTACAACACCCAATTAGCACCATAAAAGGGAGAGTCGACATGACAGAGATGTGAGGTGACCATTTTTACCCACACCACACGCTGCCATTGTGGTTACACCTACTGGTGTAAATACTTGGTGAAAGAGGCAGTGCACCTCCCTGTGACTGCAGGCTACTGAACAAAATCACCAACCTCCCTTCAATAGGAGCATATAAAATTATAGGCCTGGAGAAGAACAAGTAATAAAGTAACTACTTACTCTCCCTGAGTTCATTATCCTCTTCTCTTCTCCCTACTGGGTCGAAGGAAGGCAGAAGATAGCATTAAAGCTCATTTTCAGGGTCTGCATGTTCAGTTGTACAGGTGGTGCACTGCATATTTATAGGAGTGTCATTCACTTTCTTCTTTACATGAATGGTGCCCCCTGGGAATTTTAGAGTGCACAACCTGTGAATCTGTATACAGCAGGCCTGCTTAATTTGGTTTTGCTCATATATTGTGAGCTTTTGTGTTGCTTATCCATTTTGTGTTCTCAGTGTTCATTTGTTTTGAGAAACAAACCTGATATCCGTTTCATCCTTGGAACCGTAAAATTCATCTTTAAATATATCTATATAGGTAACAAACAGAATATTATTTATGTATATGTAAGTTTATTTATTTATTACAATAATCTAGGAGGGAAGACTTTAAAAATAAACAAATGTGCAGAAATATGAACTAACTTGCTTGTGAATAACAGACCTGGAGCATGCCTCAGAGAAAGTGTGTAAAATGGCTCAAAACTAGAGAAAGCATAGAAGCAAACTAACCACTGACACGGCACTAATAGAAAAGCTATCAAAAGTCTAAATCTGAGCAGAACCAGGAAGAAAGGAAATCATAAGAGGGATGAGACCTTGCTAAATAAATACATTTTTATTTCCATAATTAGAGGTAAGAATAAGGAAGAGATGAAACTAATTCCTAGTGTCAAGCCTATGTAAGTGGAAAGGGTGTGATTTCAATTAACAAGAATTTCTTGTTTAGATTCAAAACAAGTATTTGTTTCAAAGAACCAATTCCAGTAGATTCCATGAGACATGCATATTTATATTCATTTTTCTGCATCAATGCTTTTAAGCTTTTAACCCATCCTTCTGGTAGGAAAGAAAAAGACATAAATATGAAATATCTTATCAAGCTTTAATTATGTTTACTTCTTGATTTAAAATTACTCTTTATTAAGTTAAAACGAAGATATTCTAGACTAACTCCAAAGCAGAATTGAAATGGCACACGAAAATGATCAAACATGATTCAAGCATCTCATTTAACTGAGATTTTACTACGTTTGTGTAATGATGTTTAAAATTGTGTTTTCATTAAACATAGCGGAGTAGAGCGAAACAGGGAGAGTCATCCTATAGACCTTGTTTGAATCTAAACATATTATCTATTACTGTAACTTTGAGAAAATCACTTAATTTGCATCAGCCTCAATGCCTTTATCTCTGAGAATAGTAATACCTATCTTGCATGGGGCTTGAGGCCAAATAAGTTAAAACACAAGCAGAGTGTCTAGCAATTACAGTTGCTCAGTAAATAGCTCTTAATATTACCAATGGTCTCTGATGTGGGAAAACTATTACATAATAAAAAGATCCTTAATCGGGTATCTTTAAAATCAGGCTGAATGCAAAGAACTTCAGATTTTATGTCCTCCCTTTTTTTATTTTTACCCAGAGAATAATGCAATTCAGAAAAGAGAGGGAGAGATTAATTTCCACTTCAACTGAAAAGTCATCATTATAAGATTTTTTTCATCATGTGCTATAGTACATTAAATATAACCATAAAATCTTTGTTACCTCTCTATTGAAAGGTAGAATGTGGTGTCCCACTTCTTGAAGATGAGCTGATACAGTGGCTTATTCAATCAACAGAATGCAAGAGAAAAGGTGTTCTTGCACTTGTGAGGTTAAGTCATAGGAAGACTTACAGATTCCAGCCAAGTCTCTTGAGATGTTTACTTTGGGTGAAGCCACTCACTATGTAAGAGTTCAACTACTTTGAGATATCCAGGTTGCTAAGACTCCAAAACTACACCGAGAAATTTCATGGAGAAAGACAGAGACAGAGAGGAAACCAGCCCCAGATTTTTCAGCCTGTGCAGCCCAACTCAAGCCCCAGATTTGTGAATGAAGATGCCATCTTGGTTGGACATTTCAGCACCAAAAGATGTGACTCAAAGAAAACTTAGCCAGAACCAAGGCCCCAGACATATGACACCAGTCAAGTTGTCTAATCTATCTCCAATCATTCAAGCCACCACAGCTGAGGCCCAGTCATGATGGAGCAGAGATGAGCCATCCCCAGTATTCTTTATCTTTATTCTTAGCTCACAAAGTCCTGACTATAACAGCATGGTTTCTATTGTATCTACCACTGCGTTTTGGACTGGTTTGTTATACTGCAATAGGTATCTGGAATATATGTCTTGATCATTTCTTACAGTTCTAAAGCCACGGAACTCCTTTTACCCATATTCAGGGAGAATGCTATCTCTTGCTTATTTTCAGTCTCCCTTTGAGTCATAGAATCTGTTCAGAAGCTTCCTTGGACAGAGTCAGTAAAAGAAAACTCTTGATTACAAAACTCCATTATTACAACCAGGATAAAAGAACAGCCAAATCTGCTCACACACACCCCATTTTTTCACCACATCATAAACAATGGATTGGCCAAATTTTTAAGTGCTTGACTCTGTTTGAAAGTAAGCAGCTTTCCATCTTCAACCTCTTCCCCTCCAACTCAACTTAGAGTGATGCTCTAGTCAACCTCCGGACTTCCTGATGCACCTCCCATCTCTGAAATGAGAAGTGGAGAAAAAACATCTTCAGAAGACTTCTGATATCAAGACAAGGGATAGAACAAAGGCCAAAGCAGCAATATTGCCATCCAGAGGAAAAACTACTGAACCTACACTGCAATACTCAGAAGGAAAGTCAAGACATGAGAGAACCAAATGTAAAGCACAGCTATATTGGTGGCTTCTATTTAAATAATCAAGGTCAATAAGTAGGTCTCTGGGATGATGATCCCTATACCCTGTTACTTGCACCAGAATTGGGACATAACCAGGAACAAATAGTTCAGGAAGCTAGAGTCATTGACACTGAGAGCCAACTACAGGGAACACCAAACATCCGGGGCTATTAATAGTTCATGTGCTTCTGTACCTAAATTTGGAAAGACTGTAAGACTTTCTGAATCTTCAGGTAACTTGCATACTATTCTAAACATAAGCAATCATGCTCCCTCTTAAGCTAAACCATACAACTTCAGAATCAGGTGTTACTTCTTATTGGTACCACTGTCCACTAAGCGAAGACAGAAATACAGAAGTAATCCTGACCCCTGCCTTTCCCTCATATATTCCCCCTCCCCACTTTTCCCTCTTTCCCACATATTACTAGGTTTAATCCGTTCTGCTGCCTAGAGATCTGTTAAAGTCCTTCATTTTAATCATATTCCTTGGCCCTGATTCAGATCCTTGTCATCACTAGCCTAGGCTGCCCGCTATCTATTTCTGACCCTCCCATCTGAACTGTTGCCCTTCATATTCATCCTCAACACTACTATCAATATTATTTCTAAATTGCAAATTTGACCATCAACTGTCTAAAGACTTCAACATCTTTCCATTGCACTAATGATAAAGTCCAACTTCTAAACATGTCATAAAGGTCTCCATTTTTTGGCCTTGCTCTGCCAATTTAACTAATGTCTTTTTTTAGTAATTAAAATCTACTATCCTTGTTGTTTTATGAGTGTTAGCAGTTGCTGTTCTCACTTTTGAAAATATTTCCCCCTTTCATTCACTTAGAAAACCCCTATTCATCCTTTAAAACCCAAATGCAGTGAAACCGATTTTCTCTCTCACTCAAATCACTTTCTCCTCAAAACTGTAATTTTACCTCTGTGTAGCTCAATTGTTTGTTATACTCTAATGACAACAGATTCTTAAATATACTCATCTTTGTATCTTAATATCCGATAATATGACTGACATTTAACAAACGCTAAACATACTTGACACTTGAATTGATTGAATTGAATTAAACTGAATCAATCACTCTCAAGAACACTAACGATTGTGAGGGTTTCCTGCATCAAGAGTACAAATCACGCTGAATTTTCATAATACTGCTAGTTTTGATTGAGGCACAGCAAACAAGTTTACAACAGAGTTCCCCTGTGAAAAGAATAACTTCAGTAAAAGATAACAAATACACTCAGAAGTCCATAAAGGAGGCAGGGTAGTCTAGGGGATTCTGTTCTCATCCAAAGTCTTGCTGAGATTTGATTCAGAGGGGAAAGATTGATTTTTCTAGCTTAAGTTAAACGAGGCATGGAACAAATGTCAAAAGCAGGACATAGACTTAGATTCTTCACTGTCACACCAGTAAAGTTACCATCCTTCCATCTCCTTGAGAACAAACAAGAAAGCCTGCTGTGGACCGTGAACAAAACAACAACTGTGAATTTACACAGCTCCTTCAACTTCTAAGCTGTGTACTGAGAGTGAATTAGAGGTCTCCTCCAGATAGCATTGCAAATGAGCGTTATTTTATTTTCACCAAGCCTTTCAGTTGATACATGCGACAAAATCAGCAAAGTCAGTACTCACTGTGGCAGACAAAGTAACTATTATGTATCTGTGCTAAAATTTCCCGTGATGTTCTGGCTAGTTTTGCTTAAGTACTATTTATAATATTTATGAGAAAGGAGGACAAAAATGAACCTGATGCTTTTGTGGAGAAGGAATTCCCTGGCTGAGCAGAAAAGCCTGCCAAAGTTTTGGTGTTTCTTGTTTGTTTGAAACAAGACTGAAGGACCATATAATGCAAGATGAAGCCATTAACAGTTAAAAGGGAGAGGACACACTAAAGAGACTCAGCCAGGGCCCTGGTAAATTATCAAAAATTGTGGGCTTTCTTAGTGAGAGTCTAGGATTTGAGAAATTCATGAGAAAAGGCGGAGGTCCCTGGGCACCTGAAAATGAGAATTGCTGCATTGAACTAGGCTGACTTTGGCATGGCATTTTGAAGAAGGCAGTCATATGGAATGTAACGAATAAATAGAGCATATCAGAGCCTGAAAACCTGAGAATAGGCTCCTGTGGGTGAAACGAGGTGAAGCACGGTGCTTGGTACACTATAAACCCTCAGTAACATTGGCTGGTTTTGAATGAAATGAAACCTAACCTGAATCCAGTCCCTACTCGGTAACAGCGGGGAAGATAATGGGTGCCTAGGCAACGTCTAGCAAGTTCTGGGCTAGAGGCGGCTCCCAACTGTTGCGTCACCAGGGGCCACAGAACTGAGTCGGGAAGGGAGAAGGGAGGAATCTGTGCAGAGGGTCATCCGACTGAGTCGGAACCGGACACTCTGGCAGGAAGTAGAAAGCGAAGAAAACGAAACGACCATTGGTGAATTTCAACACCACGTCGTGAATTTCAGATAATTTTCCACTTGTTTATTAAGGTGGAAAACTCGGATTCCAACGAGGAAGGAGATGGAGTTTCGGCCCAACACATAAGTCAAACGGACCGATTGGTTCGGGAAGAAGATTTCTCCAGGTTCGTAAATAATCTGAGTGAAGAAGATTACGAACTTATGAGAGACAACAATCTTCTAGGCATTCCAGGTGAAAGTACGGAAGAAGAGTTGCTGAGAAGACTTCAGCTAATTAAAGAAAACGCACCACAAGACTCAGATGAAAATACAGGTATATTCTGCTTTTGGAGGGAATAGGATGGGATGAATAAGGAACTTCATAATAGGAAATAGTAACTTCATAATAGTAAATAGTAAATTATACAGAAGTGACTTACATTAATTTGGTAAGTAACTTCTCATAAAAGGAACTGGCATTTACTTGATTTTTGGTGAGCATGTCAAGGTCTGTTTGTTTGTTTTCCTGATTCACATCTGGGTTGTTTTAATTGGGAAACAGTGCAAAGTAGCCTATTTGTATTTTTCTTGGTTTTCTACCTCAACTGAAAGTCCCTCCTACTTCCTGAATTATTTTTTCTACATAGACATGTAAAAAAAGCAAACAGAAATATTCTCCACTGGGGACAATTGTGGTCTCTTCAACACCTGGGGACATTTGGCAATGGCTAGAGATATTTTTGGTTGTCACAGGGGAGGCATGGGTGTTACTAGCATCTAGTGGGCAGAGGCCAGGGATGCTGCCAAAGATCCCACAATGCACAGGATAGCTCCCCAAAACAAAGAATTGTCCAGCACCAAAATGTCAGTAGTGCTAAGGCTGAGAAACCCTGCTCGGACCTCAGGTCTGGGGTCCTCCCTACCAGTGTGAAGTAGAGGATTTTGGTGTCTAATGAAGAGGATACTATAATACTTTGGATCTTGAATATGGTCTTATATGTACCATGCTAGGTTCAGTCTATTCATTTGATCTGACCTTCAATTTAATGTCAATTAAAAATCTTGGTAACATTAAGAAGTATTCAAAATGCAAACACTTTTAAACCTATAAAACTTGTTTATGTTTGGGCAATAACCTTATATTTTAAAACAGCTTATCTATTATCAAAAGCACATAAGTGAAGAGCCTACAAGTAGTCATGTTGGAGACTAATGAAAATTAGACAATAATGTAAATTGAACTAAACTACTAGCATTGTACCTTTACTGGTGTTTACCTTGTTTAATTCCATTAGTGTTTTGACAGTGGACTGAAAAAAAAGTCTCTTGACATTCCTCTGACAGTGGTACACAGGGCTGTGTATATGATGAAATACGGAAACATAGACTTCCTCCGGATTCCCTTTTTAAAAAATTCTCTAAGTTTATCTAGGATTAGCTCACTCTTTTTGGATGGAATCGAAACTTTTCTACCTTTACTTATAAATCCACACAGTGCAGTTTATAAAATATTAACTCTACAAATGTGAAATCAGGTGAAAACACCTGAGTATTTAAGTTCTCATTTTTTGTTTGTATTTGAAACAAAGTTTCAGAGTGCTATTTTATGATGGTTCTAATTTTGGTAGTTCTTTTATGCATCCTCCCCATATTTTTTGTTAACAGACAGAGGAGACTCTTCAGATGACATGTCTAGTGGTGACTCTATAATAGACTGGCTTAATTATTCTGGACAAACTGAAAATATGACAAGTGGACAAAGAGAAAACCAATCTTGGAGAGAAGAGAGCCAAATTAATCCTAAAAGTGATCAGTTCATATTCAGTTTAGAAATAAATGCTAACCTTGATAATGGGAGTCCAAAACCAGAGAATGAATATGTAGCATCTGCAAGACTTCCCAGAAGAGAAAATATGGAAGACAGCCAAAGGCAAGTGGAAAGTCCACAATCTGAATCAATATTTACAAGACCATCTATGTCTGAACAAGATACAACTGAAACATTAATGGAATTCCCACCTACCACAAGTCAGAGATGAGCAAGAAGTAGGAGCCCAGAGTATCGGAGAACCAGAGCAAGAATTGAAAGTTGGTCGCCTCCACGTTCACTTAGGGAAATTGTACAAAGACTTAATCATAGTATACCCTCTCAGAATTTTGAGCAGCCTCTGCTAAGTGAGAATGCGAGATTTTCTAGAACTGAGCACCAAGAAATATTGAGACAGCAAATGACTGGATTTGAGTTGCAAAATAGCGGTCTTATTGAAACTTCTAGAACAAGGAATGCCGTTCATGGAGAAAATTCTCCAGATACAACCAACAGTGGTGAATCTTGGGGAATGAGGGAAATATATCCAACCATACCCTTCAATCTTGAAATAGGACAAGTTTATTCTGGAGCATATTCTCAGAGAGACAGCAGAGCTAGTAGAACTCAGTTAACATCTGAGACACCAAACAACACTGTCACTTCTGAAAGTGAACGAGGACTGAGGCATATGTATTCACATTCTGAGCAGGCAGGTGTGAGAGCTTATGTCAATACCATTAGAAATCCCGTTTGCAGAATGTTAAATACTAGCTTAAATGATACAACATCTGTTCCAATTCAGAGCACGTTAAGGCAGACAATGACAGAATTTAGTAACTCAAATAACCTTATGAACAGTGACAGTAATTTAGAGCATAGTGTCTCACCTCCAAGTCAAAACATGGAATGGCTAGAGTCACCTAATGGTAGTAGTAGTGGTACATTTGGTTCTGATTCAAATGCTAGCTATGATACCCATTCAAGTTCCACACTGAGTTGGCATTCAAGCCCCAATTGTACGTCTAGTTCCAGTTCTAGTCCTATTTCTGGTTCCAGCTCAAGTGATGAAAATTCAGGAATTAGCTCACTGATGTTTGAAGGCATTGAAGAAACAAACTTATCATCAGAGAGCAGCCAAGGGGGTATACAAATTATCCTAATAATATCTGATGAAAGTGACTCTGGGTCCTCCCATAATCTGCAAACTACAGGACTCACCAAAGCACAGATTGACAGCTTGGCTGTAAGATCTTTTGGTGAAAATGATGCACTAAAAGCCTGTAGCATTTGCCTTACAGAGTACACAGAAAACAGCAAGCTTCGCATACTACCTTGCTCCCATGAATATCACATTCACTGCATTGATCGCTGGCTGTCTGAGAACTCTACGTGTCCGATTTGTCGTAGGCAAGTAGTGGATTCCAATGAGAGTGAAAATCCTGATCGATGAATTCTCAGCTATATAAAGTGTTATAGGGCTTCCCTGGTGGCGCAGGGCTTGAGAGTCGGCCTGCCGACGCAGGGGACTGACAATAAAAATTAATTTCACACCATACCAGTTCACTGAATTTCAATAAAAACTTAGCATGTGCACTGGGTTGGGATGTTCCTGATTCCATGGGAGAAATGTCTTAATATGATATAACGAATCTAGATAGATCCTAGTAGTATTATCTCATCATGTAAATCCCAGACATCTCTTAGCCCTGTTCAATCCTGGTTGTGCATGCAAAGAAACAGAAACCCAACCAAATATCAATAATTAAGAAGCCATTTAAGACTACATTAGAGTCATTCACATAAAGAAGTCATGTTACATTCCTAGAATGCCATAAAAAGCTTTGAAACCCTTCTCTTCCTATCTCTCTCCACAGCAGTTTATCCCACCTCCCTAACGCTACCTTAACGTTTCTCCTATTCCCCACTACCAATGTATCAGTCAGTTCTAGCTAAAAACTGATGGCACACTTTAAAAGAGTGATGGAATAGCATTTAATGAAGAGACTAAAGTGTGTAAAGAATGAAGGGAAACCAAGAGATGATGAAGTACCCTGAGGCTAGCAGCTGTGAGAAGCCAGTATTATAACCACTAGGTTTGAAGGGGCATAGAGAGATAGCAGTTCCTGCAACCCAGAATGTCTTCGAGTTATAGGAGAAGCCCACCCAACAAGAGATGTAACCTTAGGAAATGGCATCCACTGCCAACCTAAAGTTTGGAAGGGGGCAGATCATGGAAATAAATAACCTTGCCTTCTTTCCTCCTGACTTCTAATCACTTATCAGTAGATCATATTAACCAAACCCAACCTGAAGACACAGAGAGACTGGTCCATGAAGCTGATAAAGATCAGCCTCCTGGAATCACGAAGCAGGGTTAAGAAGGATGGCTAGTAGATCCGGTAAGCAAATCAGAGACCATCTACCACAACCAGCATTCCCAACTCTCTTCAAACCCAGCCTGTGTATGCTTTCTTGCCTCTTCCACTTCCGCTTGTTCTCTATTCCACTCTATGACTCAGCTCTTTAACAACCCTCTCTATTTTCCTTTCATTTACTCAGATCTTGTATTTTTAAAAGTGATAAGATGACAAAGCCTTAGAACTTAATTACCTTTCTCTTAAACATGTCACACTTTGATTTGCTGTGATTGTAAACAACTAAGGATAAAGGGCAGTTATAGGTATGTCTTTAATTTTTGCTTCTTCAATATATTCAAGTTTCAATTTCTTTCTATATATGTTTAGTTCATATAATTAATTTTTAAAACAGATTCTAATTTCTTATAAAGGGTTTTATGGTTTATATATGACTCAATCATATGATTAAGAGTGAATTCATGTGAATGACCCAAAGTAGCCAATTGCTGCTTGGAGCCTCACAAGCTGCAATATGAAAGCCTTAATGGTAAAACTTGGCTTCAGGAAACATGTCTACATAGTTCAATTCTAACTGTCCCCAGTAAAACCATCACCCAAAACCCCGAGTATTTGAAATCAAAATTTAGGTCATGCTTCCTTCCAACCTAAACATAGTGAAGGATTTTTCTCCTAATTCAGCCTGAAGGCTATTTTTGGGGGGTTGTATTGGCCAGTCCAGAAAATTTTGCTTAAATTTTTCAATCCTGGTATAGGTGAGAGTACATTGTATTATAACCTAAAGCAATAATCAGAAATTTTGTGCAATGTGCAGCCTATACAAATGTAGGCAGTGTTAAGTATACACCTTCTCTAAAAAGTTAAAGTCAGAAACATCACTGACCTTTCTTTTCTCTGTGAATTGCTGGCAGCCACAGTATTTGCACATAACTACAAAATATAAATGGGGAGTGGTGGTGAAGTTTTTGAAAACATCTTTGAGGTAGCATATTTTTCACACAGAAGATATCTGCATGGCCAGAAATGAAGGCTTGGATCAAACCTCTGAAATTTACATTAACTTCTGAAAGTTGTTTGAATAGTCTGATTTTTAGGAAGTATTTTTGATATCAGATATACTTCACTTAAGTGAGTAGAATAATTATAACAGTACTTGGCTTTCATGCTATCCTAACAGATTAAAACCTTCCAAAGGATGATAATTGCTTAATTAATGCTTCAGTACATTCACATGCACCTTCTGTGGTCGACAGAATTCTAAGATGATGCCCAATGATCCTTGTAGGAGCCCCTCCCCTTGAGTATGAGACCTGTGAATGTGATGGAATATCATTCCCATTATTAGATTATGTTATATAGCACAATTGATTGGGAGCTTATCCAGAGTGAGCCTGACCTAATCAGGTGAGCACTTAAAAGGCACACAGAGGACTTCTAATCCAGATAAGATGGTTTATACTTCCCTCTCCCTGCTCCCCCTTTATACGCACAACTATATATCCTGGAAATAATATGAGACAACCAAAGGAGATCTCTGAAAGGTCTAGAGAAGGTGAATTGCCTAGGGACCCTCAGAATGGATGAACAGCCTC
Source organism: Mesoplodon mirus (assembly GCF_964341445.2). Lineage (NCBI taxonomy): Eukaryota > Metazoa > Chordata > Mammalia > Artiodactyla > Ziphiidae > Mesoplodon > Mesoplodon mirus. The sequence goes on along the minus strand of NC_138976.1, from coordinate 202,804,974 downwards.
ATGGCAGGGCACCTTATGACCCTCTACCAACAAAAAAATGTGATCCCGGCCCAGCATTTCCTAACCCCCAACTTAGTAACAGGAAGTGGCTCAAAGAGGCTCTTCCTCCATCACATCAAATGGGAATCCCCCAAACACCAGGCGAGCCTTGCAGAACCTGCAACGACGAACAATTGGAAGCCCTGATGACACTAAGTGACCAGGGAAAGTGCTTTCCTTCCCCACTGGGCCTGAGATCCCCCTTCACCACCCAGACACATCAGTGGCTAAGGGTCCCAGCAAAAGTGCTCCTACCACAAAAAGCTCCCACCTGGACAATGCTCTCCTCAGATGGGCCTGTGGCTCCTCTGCCCTCCCCAGAAACATCAGGCAACTTGCTGGTACCAGCAACGGAGATCCCTCCACAGAAAGCTCTCAACCTGGTAAGCACCCTCCACTCCTTACAGTCCAGGGAGACCCTGTCACAAGTGCCTGGCCCAGGAAGGACTCTTCATCACGTGTTCCAGAGATTCCCTTCCCTCACCAGAAGCACCAAGTGCCATATCCTGGCGAAGCTACTTCAGACCCCAGAAGCAGCATGAGAAGGAATCAGAGGTAACCCCACCTGCACAAGAGAAACAGACCATAAGAGTACCACAAAGGGTCAGAAAATTAGGTGATCATGGAACCACCATCCATAAAAGTACAGGAAATGTGTGCCAAACCTATAAAGAGTGAATGCCTGCTAAAAATTAAAAAAAAACAAAACACTTTAAATAGGGACCAAAGTATCCTAACATAATAGCCAAAATGTCCAAAAGACAATAAAATATCATACTTATACCGAGAACCAGATACATGACAGCTTGAATAAGATGTGACAGATGATGCCAACAGAGATGAATTAGATGTTAGAATTATCTGACAAGGGTTTAAAAATGCTGATTTCAGACCTTTAAGACCTTGAACACAGAACCTAGTCACTCCATGCCAGTATCCCAACCTGTAGAACTGTGAGCTAATAAAGGGATGCTGTTTTAAGCCATTACATTTGTACTAATTTCTTATGCAGCAACAGACAACTAATACAACTTCTCATCTAGGATCCATCCTGTACCTAGAAAATGATTATAATGAGTCCTAGACAAGTAAATGGCTTAATGTCTTGGTTCTAGGCCCACTATAACATTATATTCTACCATTTTTCCCAAAAATGGAATCCCTAATTCCTGCTACTGAAGCTGCTAGAAGACAGTATCCTTCCTGTTTGAACAACCACCAATATCGTATCGCTCTAACTTTACTTCACATCACCCTATCTCATTCTACCAGTGTATGCTGCTTATATCATAAACCCAATTTAACACTCTGACTTTGAAACTATAGAGCCACTTATTTTTCTCTCAAAGCGATTGCTGAGTATTATATTGCTCTTCCAAATCATATTCCTCTCTGTCTGCCCTGACAAATCAGAAATGGAGAAGATTTGTACCTGAATCTTCTGAGCTCAACCTGATACGTTTTTTACATTACAGAATATCAGTTTAAATACACAGCATCACTGTGGTTGTGAGCATAACTATTTCCATCTTAAGAATTTTCTCTGTATTTTCTTGGTAGTTTTTAAAACATTTGTTTATTTTGGCCTAATTCCAAAAAAAAAACCCTTGTCTGAATAACAAATTCTTTTTGAAAGTAGTTATAGCCTGTGGATAAGTTTTTGATAGCAATATAAAGTCTATCTTTTTTGGCTAACCATGAAAATAAGTTGTGCTCTCAATATTCCATGAAGAATTAAGTATAAAGATTCTTTTGTAAATGCAAACAAGCCTGAGCATCGAACAACATGAACATCAAAACACTGCATGTACTGGAAAGTTCACAAAGAAATGTGACGTTTCTGTTAAGTAATATTACTTGTTATCCATATGCAATACTTTGAGATCTTCAGTATCTTCTTTACTACAATTAACCAAACATTTCATGTCTTTTCATTATTTGAGAGGTGAATGTATACTCCCTTCAATGAGAAGTTCCTGGTATGAGAATTTCGAATGGAAACTGAACTGCATTTTTTTTCTGTCACTTCATTTAAGATTTGAAAATTCTTTACCATCCTAACTCAGGCTTTCTCCCTATGAAATAAGAGGCTCTCCTTTGTGTGATATTCAAAACTCTCCATTTTTAATCATCAAGCCAGCATCTTTAACACCACTGCAAAAATGTGGAGATTTGGAAAAGCAGGTTGGGGAAAATCCTTTTTCTCTCATCCACCATTCGTAGAGGACAGACACTAATTATAAGCCAACTCTGGGCTCTGGGTTCTCCATTCTCACATCACTAGTCACAACACAGTTATCTACCACCCCTGGCCTTGTCATCTTCTATTCTGGAAGTGTATTTTTTTTTTTAGTAGCACTTGTGACTATCTAAAACATTTTTTATTTATCTTGTGCTTGTTTTCTTCCCCATTCCTATCCCAAAATAGAAGCTCCAAAAGATCTTTCTTTTTTTTTAAATTACTACTACATTTCTAAAAACTAGAACAGTTACTGGCATACACACACACACACACACTCACACACACACACTGCTTCAGAATTTTTGGCCACTGTGAGCATCCCAGACTTATTTTTCACCCTTTATTCTCCAAAGAAAACTTATTTTAATACTGTTACCTACCATCCAGGACTTGATGTATTTCAACCTAGATCTCTCTCACTTACTTAACATATTTGTATAGGGTTTCTTGCCTATTAAGTTATAATATCTGCCAACCCTTTTCTAAATCACTATTTCAGGCATTCAACGCTGACCAAGAATGTGCCATGCCCAATGTTGGGTGCTAGGGTTATAGTTACGAAGTACAGCACTTATCATGACGAAATGTATTACATTTTAAAGAAGGCACATGAATAAACATACAGTAACACTCTATGTCAAGGATGCCCTGACACAGATTCAGATACAGGATAAAATGGAATGATCTAGGAGGAGAAATCTACACTAATAATTCAAACCTCCTTAAAGTTGGGTTATATCTGAGTTGTATCTTACAGGAGTAGTAGCAATAAGCCAATGAAATGAAGTCATTAATTTTATTCTAAGCAAAATACACACTGCATGCAACAGTAAAGATGCATTGAAAATTTAGGGCTCAGTAAACAGTAAGTATGAATCATCATGCTCTGGGGTAGAAGAGGATGAGATGTAAGCACATTAGAAAAAAATGAAGAGATGAGGCCAAAGAGGTAACAAGTGGTATTGTGTATCAGGCTGAAGAGTTGAACTAGATCTTCTAAGCAATGCACAGTCAACATGATTTTTCTAATAGGAATAAAATTTTTCAATTTTTAGAATGGTCATACTAGCAGGGATATGAACAGATTGTCAAAGTTTAGATTGTCCCACTTACGGATTTACGGCATTAACTGGAAGAAACAAGTATAAAGTCCTGATATACTGGTGAGACAGTTGAGATATGGATGCATATAGATTCAAGTAGTATTAAAGAAGCACAATAAAATTTGGTGGCTGCTTGGATAATTTAAATATGACCTTAAGTTTCTGGTTTAGGTGACTGAGTAGATGGTGAGAAGTTCCACTGATTTAAGAAATGCAATATAACTTGTTTGTCATAGTAGAGGAATAGATGACAATTCAGCTGGAATCTCTGAGATTTGAGATGTCAGAGTGATATTTTAGTGGCAATGTTCATCTAGCTATCACGGAATATCAAGTATGCTTCTAAAATTAGGATAAAGATGCCAGACTGAAGTCAAAGAAGTATGAGGTATTGCCTGTGAAAGTATGTTCCATGGTAGTAGTGGAGGGAGATGGATGGAATCCTTTGGAACAGGAGCAATTATAAAGTAAACAGACATAAAGAAGCTAGCAAAGATAATCAAGACAGAAAAATGAGAGGTGTAAAGATAATCATAAACACAAAACTCATGGTCTTCATTCGTAAATATGAAGAGAAAACAAAATATCTCTAGATGTTAAGAAGAATGCAAACTCCTAGGAAAGCAAGGGTTTTGTAATTTTCACTACAATAGTCATAGCACCCAAAAAATACTGCCTTGCCCAAAGTCGATGTTCCATAAATATTTGTTGAGATATTTGAGATAGGCATGATATAAGAGAGAATAAGATAAATATTAAAAATAGCAAAATAAATCCTGGGAGAAATAGGAATAATTCATGGACTAGGAAAAACCTGAAAGGCTTAGTTTTACCATGAACAGATGGAGGCCTGCCACTATTCTAAACACATACAAATGTTGAAAGAATAAGTCTTTGGCAGGAACTGTAACAAACACACTGGCCATTATAGATCACCTGGAAACAGTCTTTACATATCTTTTTTAAAAAGATCCTTTTTAAAAGAAAGAATTGGTAAGAGGGTGGTTAAATGCCTTTCTGTCAGGCTTTTTGTTTGGAGAAAAAAGGTGTAGGTGAAGTAACCCTGCCCCACATAGACTTTCAGTCTACGTCTCCCTCTTGCCATCCTGAGTTACTCAGGAGTTCTGCTGGGCACATATATATCTCAGAAGCTGAAGCCCCCTCCTTGCATATTTTAGTAGTGGGCTTCCCTTTCTTTCAGATTTCACCGTTATTATGATAGGTTTTTGAGAGGCAAAGGTAATGGCTACGTATGCTTACATTCACAAACATCTTTAAGCAGAGCCCATTTTCTTTTGTATTTTGAAATCTAATATAAAGGAATTTAAAAATTCAGCAAGAGGGAAAGGGTTTCAGAGTAAGTGAACTTGAAAGAGTATATACCCATAACTTCATTTTTGCAAGAAAATTAGCTTCTTGAAATCTTATGCAATTGCTGCCATGGTCATTGTATTAATTTTAAGTTGTAATTTTAGAGAACACTTACAAATTAGTTTAAAGGCTAGAAAGGAATTTATTGACTCACAATACAACAAAGTTTGAAAGTGCTGATACTTTCAGACACAGGTAAGTGTGGGGGCCCAAAGGATATAAATAGAAAATGTTTCTCTGACTTGGATATTCTTCCCTCTGCAGTTTGTTTTGTTTGTTTTGTTTTGTTTTGTTTTGTATTATTTTGGGGAAACCTTTCTCCAAGGGGTGGCAAGAAAAATGACCAAACGCAACTCTATTTTTGTATATTACCAATTTACTGAACCCAGGCAAAGAGACAGCCTTTATACAAAAGACTGACTCAGCTTGGGATTTCTGTTAAAACCTCAAGTTCAGGGAATTCTAACTGGCCAGGTCTTGGTCACATGCCCAGCACGAGAATATGGAGGTGGGATCTCCAAGCCAGACCAGATGGAAATGTGGACAAATTCACCAAAAGTAGCAATGAAGGTCTTCTAAGGGTTCTCTTGTTTTTCACACTCTTCTGGAATCAATTCTGGTGGTATATATTTTACTAGGAAATAATCAATTTCATCCAGGTTTTAGATTTTTACAGCATATTTATGTTCTGTGCATCATCCTAAATTTAATATATTTCCCTTTGTGTTATTTTTCTTTCTGTTCCTATACTTTATACCTTGGCTTTCTCCCTTTTTCCTTGATCAGAATATCAAATGACATTCGATAAACTCTATATTAAGGTTTGGTTGGACAAGTAGAACCACTAGAAGGACTTTATTATAGAGATTAAACCTTACATGATAGTGGGGCTTTGTTAAGCAGTCTATGTAAATCCACTGCCCCTGCCTCTTGGTGCCAGTCCTGAAGTCAGTAGGGCTGGATGTCAGGAATGAGAGATGATCTGAAGTTAGAAGATCAAGGATAAGCTGGAACCTTCAAAGATAAGCTATAATTCAACTAGAAAAATAAACTGAACACCATATTAAAAGGATTATACATCATGGCCAAGTGGGATTTATGTGTAAAATGGTTCAACAGACAAAAATCAATCAATGTGATACACCACATTAACAGAATGAAGGACAGAAAAACCACATGATCATCTCAATTGATGCAGAAAAAGGCAGAAAAAGTATGTTCATTGGAGTTCAAAACTCCATAGAAAGTTTAAATAACATATTTCATAAAACTAAATTTGAATTTTATAAGTTGAAAATAAGCAAGAAAAAAATGATGAGATTAAATGAAAATGTGAATGATAAAGGAATAAAAGATAAAATGGAAGACCCACATTCATCTAATAATATTTTTAGAAGGTGAGATTAGAGTGAATTTAACAAGTATTTGAAGAAATAGTACTTCTCAGAGATTAAGTTAGAAATAAATCCTCAGATAAAAGAAGTGCATGGAGTCACCAGTAAAAGAAATAAAAACAAATATATGACTATATCCTGTATCGTATACCTCACCTCAGCCTGATCCTTCCTTTGTTCCACATTAAAAGAATGTGCAACACTGGCAGACTACTTATATATACAATCTGACAGTGTCTCACTGTGTTCATGATTGCAACAAATCTATCCTCCACCTCTCTCCTTACTCCAGCAGGTGAGAATATTCCTAAAGCAACCCTTTCAGTTCCCCCACAGGCTAAACCCATGGATGAATTCTTTCTCCTTTCTTCACATTCCCTCCCCATAATTTTGAGATCCAGTTTACAGAACTTCCAGAGGTCAAATCCCAGCTTGATCATGCATTCTCATATTGAATCGCCAGCCTTCCCTGCTTCACTGCTTTTGCCCTGCAATCCTGTTCACTTGCATTGTACTCTCTAATTAAATAATAGCACATAAACTCTTGGCCTGAGGCTCTGCTTTCTGGGGAACCAAGGCTAAAAAACAGCTGGTAAACCACATCACATAATGGCAAAGAGGAAAGTCTACAAAGCAACTTGGAAGAAAGAAAGAATATCAAATAAAAAGAGCAATGAGACTAGTATCAATCTTCTCATCAGTAACAATAGATGCCAGAAGATAACTGAAAGCACTATCCTTAAAGTACTAATGGAAAAATCACTCTTAACCTAGAATAGAACATTTAACTAACCATATTAAAAAATGAAAGAGATGACATTTTCAGACAAAGACAGAAATTTCTACCGATAGATCTTCAATACTAAAACTTCCAAGGAATAGGTTTCTTACTGAAGGGAATTAAACTCACCGTGAAGAAGTGGGATTAAAAAACAAACTGAGCAAAGAAAGTGATATACATGTAGATAAATCCAAGAAGTTTAACTGTTAAACACTGTGTAATTGTGTGACTAATTTGGGGGCCAAGTCAAAAATAAAGTGCAATTCAATGGAATATTACTCAGCCATAAAAAGAAACGAAATTGAGTTATTTGTAGTGAGGTGGATGGACCTAGAGTCTGTCATACAGAGTGAAGTAAGTCAGAAAGATAAAAACAAATACCGTATGCTAACACATATATATGGAATCTAAGAAAAAAAGAAAGGTCATGAAGAACCTAGTGGTAAGATGGGAATAAAGACACAGACCTACTAGAGCATGGACTTGAGGATATTGGGAGGGGGAAGGGTAAGCTGTGACAAAGTGAGAGAGTGGCATGGACATATATACACTACCAAACGTAACATAGATAGCTAGTGTGAAGTAGCCGCATAGCACAGGGAGATCAGCTAGGTGGTTTGTGACCACCTAGAGGGGTGGGATAGGGTGGGTGGGAGGGAGGGAGATGCAAGAGGGAAGAGATATGGGAACATATGTATATGTATAACTGATTCCCTTTGTTATAAAGCAGAAATTAACACACCATTGTAAAGCAATTATACTCCAATATAGATATTAAAAAAAAAGAAATTAGAAACTAAAATAATAATAATAATAAATAAGTACAATTAAAATAGAGATGATAATTACATGGAGATTATATAAAATACAATCAGAACCAATGCTTTGAAACTCATCAATTTTGTTTTCTGTAAGGGTTAGAGCTATTAAATATAAGACTGTGATCACTCAAGTAGGAATGTTCGACCTTTAATTACTAAAACTCTAGAATTAGAATAGATAAACTCCAAATCTGTTGAGGGGAAAAACATAACATTGAATGAAAAATGCAAGTTACTAATGGAAATATATTATTTATGCAAGTTCAAAATATAAAAGAGTAGAATAGGATTTCTAACTATAAACAAATTCTTGATTTACAAAAATATGGATGCTAGAGTATAGTCAAACTTTAGACCGTGTGTAACTAAGCAGCAAGGAAAATGCCATGGACTTTGAGAGCTCTCATGTGTATCACTAATATTTTATTCTAAAACAAGGTACCAATCAAATAGGGAAAAATCACATCTTGACTCTGAGTTTTGGATATACTAGTGATTCTGTGCTGTTTTATTAAGTTTAAATAGTTGTAAACAGTAAAAGTTAAAAAAAAATCTGTAATGGATCAATGTCCTTTACTAAGTCCTGAGTCTTAGATCATGCTTTCTCCTCCTCCTTGGGCCAGTCCTTCTCTCTTCCTCCTTTTCCTTTTATCTCTAGTACATAACCTTGTATATGGAACATAGTAAGTACACATTAAACATGTGTTGACATGAATAATTCACATGAATGAGCTTTGCAAACTAAAGCCATTATCCTAAACATAAACTCCTCACAAAATAGCACAATTGTCTTCCAAGAAGTGAACCACTATAATAAACTCTGTTATGTGCTACAGAGTACCTCAACATTAGTAAATGTGAAAATATGTACCATAATTAGAAAGCTATCTTAAAGAACATTAAAAAACAAAAGAAACAATTAACTAGCATCAGTATATTAGGTAAAAATTGCTTTGTTAGATGTCTTTCCAGAAAAGTGCTAGACTACAGAAAATTATAGACTGAGGAATTTTCTAAATATGATTCTGACGTGAATCCTGTAGACCTATTTTTGCAAATAAAAGTTTCTGTAGAGAAAGTGACATCATATAACACTGGTGGAACCAAAGCTTTTATGACTAAAGTGCACAATTACTGGTGCACAATTATATATAACTTTGGTGGGAGACTATTAAATATCTAGCATGCGAAGGTAATCTATTAATCTAAGAGTATAATTTTTAAGAGAGGTGAGAGTAGACGGCCAATTTTTATGATAGCATAAATGCTATCAGAATTGCACTTGCATTACTATTATAAAGTAGGACACTCGCTGGTACAGAAAAATAGGTTTCTCAAGTGTGGAAGGTGAAAGAAAGAATAATGGAAATTTTAGCTTTTTGAACATAAAAATGTGAAATATATGCTTTAGCAATGAAAATGAAACTACAAAATAATCGTTTTTATTAAAAATATTTTCTTTCCAGTTACTAGATCTTGCTAGAATACTTTTAACCAGATCATTTAATTCCCATTTCAATCCATTCTATATACCCGATTTGGTTATGATTTCTAAAAGTAATATGTATTCCCCCCCACACCGCAATATTGCACACAATATGAAAAGAGAATATTAAGCTTACCGTGAGATTGAGTAAAACCTATCATTATGCAGTGTCCTCATAATGAGATTGCATAGTATAAAAAGAACAAAACAGAATTGAAATAATGTATGAACATCCATATATTAAGGTTAGTTCTACTTGGGTGACACATTATACAATAATTCTGTGAAATGAATTGGAGAGAAATATCTCAAGACTTGAAAAAAAAATTCAAATTCACAGACATTAATCTACTCTAGCATTAATTTTACTACTGTTCTTTAAAAATACTGTGAACCTTTCTTGAAAATCTAAGTCAAACTCTCTTTCATAGTCAACTATGATTTTTGTACATTTATTCTATGGACTTAAGGAGAGAACTGAATGCTGATATCAGAATGTCCCTTGAGTCCACAGATAGATTCATTGACAATCATCTATATACATAACAAAAAAACATGAGCTGATACTCACTACACGCAACACTTTTGGTATTCATACTTAGAGTGTTTCCTTCAAATTGATGTTCCATAGATTTTTGGTATACAATTATTTATGGAAAAAAAGATGAAATATTAAAATCTATAAAATCGCATAAATACACATACAGTTGATAATGTCTATAAGCAGTTAAACCAAATTTTTAATTCATATTTTATTTTTTGCATTTTTGTGAGAAAAGTATCAAACTCAAAGAAAAGTTGAAAGACCAGTATAATGAATAAATATATCAACTATTATTGTACCACAATGCCAGTTTTCTCTCTCTCTCTCACTCTCCAAACACAGACACAAACACACACACACACACACACATACACTCACACACACCTATGTCTCTTTTTTCAAACAATGTGATATTAGCCTGAGGATATTATACTTCACCTCTAAATACTTCATTATGCCTGTAATGAGGATACAAACCCATATCACCACTACCACACTTATGAACATTAACATTAATTCAATTCTATCATCCATTATACAAAAGTGGAGGAAAATTTAGGACCCCAAAATATGCCTCTTTGGCATAAGAATTATTTTAGACTGGTTATTTTTAAAAAAAGAGCAGACTCAGGAGAAACTCAGAAAACCAAGTAGAAGTTACCCTTTTGTAAAGGACATTTACAAGGGGAAATCTCCATTTGTAAGGGTGCCTCCCCCTCTATATCAGAACAGGAAGGATGACTCTAAATCTCTAGAAACTCTTATCAGTAGAGAGGAAAATGACTTAAATCTGCATAACAAACATATCTTTATTTACTGTGCTTTGCCCGGTAACCTCCCATAACTGCCCCCCCACACTAAACATCTTCTTTGTCTTTAGCTGGAGATGGTATCTCAGGTGGTGGTTTGGGCCATTTTGGGGAGATACTCAGTTTTCCTGGGTACCTCCCATGTATATAGGAGGTATACCTGCTATTAAAATTCTGTTTGGGGACTTCTCTGGTGGCACAGTGGTTAAGAATCCACCTGCCAATGCAGGGCACATGGGTTCGAACCCTGGTCCGGGAAGATGCCACATGCTGTGGGGCAACAAAGCCCGTGCACCACAACTACTGAACCTGCACTCTAGAGCCTGCGAGCCACAACTACTGAAGACCGCATGCCTAGAGCCCGTGTTCTGCCACAAGAGAAGCCACCGCAATGAGAACCCGCGCACTGCAATGAAGAGTATCCCCAACTCACCACAACTAGAGAAAGCCCGCATGCAGCAACAAAGACCCAATGTGGCCAAAAATAAATAAAATAAAATAAATAAATTTATTTTTAAAATTATCTTTTTATTCCTGTTACTCTGTATTTTACCATAGGAGGATTAAAGGGGAACACATTTTTCTACCCCAAAAGATGTCTCTTTGGCATAAGGATTATTTTGAGCGAAAGATAATCAAAATACATCAGATTCAGGAAAAGCCCTTTAGCTCCCGCTCAACAGCTTAAATTTACATTGGAAAGGGAGCCTGTACCAGGAAAAAAGCTATTACCAAAGAGAACTTTTTACCTAAGAGACTTACTTGCGTAACAGGGCAAACTTTGTTTTCTAAACATCTCTTCCTTCCTGTGAATGGCCTTCTTTCCCTTTTTACCCCAAGACCCCTACCCCTTTCCTTAGCTCAGAATGTTATATAAGCTTCAATTCCCTGGCTGCCTTTTGGGGCTCTCATTTTTATGGGACTCCCATACATATAAAATTAAATTTGTTTTTCTCCTGTTAATGTCTTAGGTCAATTTGATTATTAGACCAGCCAAAGAACCTAGAAGGGTAGTAGGAAAATGTTTCCACTCGAGTTGGCAACCATGAAGCGACCTTCACTGGCTGGACATTGCTCACTCTGGCTGCTGCAGCTGAGAGAACCTGGGACCTCTGACAAAAGCCAAAAGAAGAAATCTCATGTCAGTCTCCCAGATCTCTGCCTGCAGGGTCTGATGGAAGTGAAGGTGGTGAGAGTCCTTTGCTTTTTCTAAATTTAGATTAGCAGGAGAAAATATTTGGGTGAATTCGTTCCTTAGGAACACCTACTTTGGTAAAAATTTGATATGAGTACTCTTGTTTTCTATTGATTCTTTTCCTACTGTTTCTTTTCTTTGTTTATGTCTTTTGTGTCATTTGCCATAAGGATGAAAACCACAGTGTATAACAGAGGCAAAAGTCCTATAAGCTTGTCATTTGAGCCTGCCTCACAGACTGGTGAGTTCCCAGTTCTCACCAGACAGGCACTGTGAGTTAATGTGCACATGAGGTAAAGGCTATGACTAATGGAATTTCAGAAGCAAGCCACAGAATTGGTGGGCACAGTCGAGCACTTAAAAGCTGTTAGAGCACTTGCAACCTAACTCCAAGACCCCCAGGTTAGGATAAGTTGGTCATGAATGGGTTAAATTGACTAGGTCACCACCAACCTCAAGAAAATTTCCATGTCATGAGGTACATGGTAAAATACCACAATCCCCAATCCAGTGGCACATGCCTCTTAGCTATCAGTTTGGCTCCAAGAGACCCAAGGCTTAGCTGAAGCCATTCATGTGTACATGAAAAAAAAAAAGAGGTGCAGGAAATTTTCCTTTTGTGTTGTTCTATGCTTAAGAGCTTAGCTTTATGACCAGTGAGAATATCACGTCTAGTCTCCACCACCTGGAAGGTACCTATACTTATGTGCATTTCCAGTTGAAAAGACTGGGATTCCAAGTGCGGTAGCCAGTTGATCAGAATCACTGGTAACAATCTGGGCTTGCAACTGGCATCTCTTTGTCTGACTATGCCAGCTCTCAGGGGAGTCTGTCACAAGGGGCCCTGCGCCATAAGGGGCCTTTGTCATCTCAACCTTCATTGTCTCATTCTAGATATTGTTAGGGCTGCATATTTGCAGTTTCCTTTGGGACATTTCTTGCATCCATGGTTAAGCCATAAAAAGTCTTATTGGTTTGATTTGATATTGAGATTAATATAAGATCTTACCTGTCAATTGCCAGACAATGGGAGCTTCGAATTGGCTATATTTAAGTGTAATGGCTATTGTTAGGGACTCCCTTAATAAGACGAGAGAACAGAGATTAGACTCATAACAAAAATAACATCTACACCTGACATAAATTCCCCTTTTTCATCCTCTTATACATTCCTTTACCCCCAACTCCCTGTCCCTGACCCTCCAGAACTTTCGGCTCTCTGGACCTCTGGTCTAAACCCTACCTCTCAAAATCCAACTCCATCACCTCAGTGAACTCCCTTAGGTCCCCAGATTCCTCCAACTTCCCACCAAATCCTTTAAACATCAAGTTGCCTGTTTTGACTTCCCTTTCTTTACAACATTTACAGAGAGCACTCTGGCCTAACCTCTAGGCCTGGGGTATACAGATTAGGCATTAAAATACTAAAAACAAGGAACTGAATTCAGAACAAGTACCAGAGACAGATGGGAGGGATCATTTTTCCATCCCTTATGACCCTTGCCACTTTCCAGGGCTCTGTAAACAGGCTCTGCCAGCTTTAGGCCTTCCTATGCAATGCCTCTGTGGTTGTTTCCAGGACCCACACCACAAAAAATTCATGGCCCCCAGACAGCAGCAGATCTTCTAAGTTATAAAGCCTTTTACCTCAACTTTCAGAACCTCTTACGAAATTTAGAGAGGAATGGAAAGCTTAGTGGCCATTCACAACCACACTCACAGCAACCTAGATTGGCTGTTAAGGGATGTTCTTCCCACCCTTGATTATACTACAGCTATCAGACAAGCCAGGCAGTCCCCTGAGGAACACCTCTCCGCTGCAGAGGGAACAGATGGCCAGAAATTCTCCCAGGCCCTCCTACAAATGATCGAGAAATGGGTCACCTGGAGGCCAATGTTTAGGGGCTAGTAGAAGCAATAGTACAGGTTTCTCCCTAAGGTGAATTGGTCTGAGGTTGAATTTTGTACTCAGAAAGGTCTTTCTTAAATGCTTTAGACAGACTTTTTGAAGGCATACTGCATTAAACCCTCAAGCTCTAGAAATCTTTTAATTTTCATCTTAGTTGGAAATCTCCCTGATATAAAGAAGCAAGTTTAGTTGGATGGGCACATCAGTCCCTTGATAGGCTGTTAACCAGGTCTTTGGGGAATTGGAAACAACAATCTTTGTCTTACAAACCTCTAAAAACCAGAAATGTGGCTCTAGAAGCAAATCAAATTCCACCTATTTTACCAGTCTCCAAACCTCCCCTATTCATCTCAAAATGCTTGTAGATATTGTTAAAAACCAGGACATTGGAGACAGAACTGTCTTGCACTTAAGAAAAAGAAAAATTTAAATAGTAATTACCCTGGACCTCTGAAAACAGGAAAATATGCCTGAAAAACTCCATCTTGGAGAAAACTTGGATACTTTCTCTGTGATGTAGATTTTCTACCTCCATCTCCTCTATTGACTCAACAGCCATTCCCTAAAATGCAAATCTTAGGGAGATGTTCCTCATCCGAAAAACGGGGAGGGATGGTAATTGGAAATTGGGCAAATAAAAAAAATCTTAAATGTCCTCTCCACATATACTAATAAAAAGCTTTAGCCATCTGAGCAGGTGAACGTCACTTATTCCAACTGCCAAAACAAAATTTGGATCCACCTGTTCATTTATAAACTCGTGAGTTTTATATTACTGTACCTTAATCATAGCTAAAATTTTAAAACTATAGTTATAAGGCCTGTTTGCATCTGTCTGTATGTTTATGTGTGTCTATATATGTACGTGTGTCTATATATGTACACTGTATATGTGTGGTATTTTTCTACCTTAGGATGGTATTGCCAAAATTAATTTGTAAAAGAGCTCTATTTAGTTGGGTTGAAGGTCAAGTACTTGAAAAAATTGGGTCTTCTAAAACTCTCAGAAATATAGAAACTAACCCAAGTGTTAATCTGGGATAATCTTCAGTAAATAAAACCTAGTTTAAGTTTGTTATTTTAATTAAAATGTGTGTGTTGGTTTAATAAAAATAATGAATGTAAACAAATTTTATTCTACCTGAGTTTACTAGAACTGCTCCTATAGAACACCCACTGATCGCTGGCAGAAGACTTCAGACCTCCCAAAAGGCAAGAAACTCCCCACGTACCTGGGTAGGGCAAAAGAAAAAACAGAGACAAAAGAATAGGGACGGGACCTGCACCAGTGGGAGGGAGCCACGAAGGAGGAAAGGTTTCCGCACACTAGGAGGCCCCTTCGCGGGCAGAGACTCCGGCTGGCGGAGGCGGAAAGCTTCGGAGCCAGGGAGGAGAGCGCAGCAACAGGGGTGCGGAGGGCAAAGCGGAGAGATTCCCGCACAGAGGACCGGTGCCGACCAGCACTCACCAGCCCGAGAGGCTTGTCTGCTCACCCGCCGGGGCAGGTGGGGGCTGGGAGCTGAGGCTCGGGCTTCAGTCGGATCCCAGGGAGATGACAGGGGTTGGCGGTCTGAACACAGCCTGAAGGGGTTAGTGCACCACGGCTAGCCGGGAGGGAGTCTGGGAAAAAGTCTGGACCTGCGGAAGAGGCAAGAGACTTTTTCTTCCCTCTTTGTTTCCTGGTGCGTGAGGAGAGGGGATTAAGAGCGCGAGCCACGGCTAAGAGCACGGACCAGAGAGACGGGCATGAGACACTAAGGCTGCTGCTGCCGCCACCAAGAAGCTTGTTTGAAAGCACAGCTCACTAGCCACACCTCCCCTCCCGGGAGCCTGTGCAGCCTGCCACTGCCAGGGTCCCGTGATCCAGGAACAACCTCCCCAGGAGAATACACGGCACGCCGCAGGCTGGTGCAACGTCACGCCGGCCTCTGCCGCCGCAGGCTCGCCCTGCACTCCGTAGCCCTCCCTCCCACCGGCCTGAGTGAGCCAGAGTCCCCGAAGCATCTGCTCCTTTAACCCAGTCCTGTCTGAGCGAGGAACAGATGCCCTCAGGCGACCTACACGCAGAGGTGGGGCCAAATCCAAAGCTGAACCCTGGGAACTGTGCGAACAAAGAAGACAAAGGGAAATCTCTCCCAGCAGCCTCAGGAGCAGTGGATTAAATCTGCACAATCAACTTGATGTACCCTGCAACTGTGGAATACCTGAATAGACAACAAATCATCCCAAAATTGAGGCGGTTGACATTGGGAGCAAGATATATTATTTTTTCCCCTTTTCCTCTTTTTCTGAGTGTGTCTGTATGCTTCTGTGGGAGCTTTTGTCTGTTAAGCTTTGCTTTCACCATTTGTTCTAGGGTTCTGTCCGTCCATTTTTGTTCTTTACGTTAAAAAGAAAATTGGGGCTTCCCTGGTGGCGCAGTGGTTGAGAGTCCGCCTGCCGATGCAGGGGACACAGGTTCGTGCCCCGGTCCGGGAAGATCCCACATGCTGTGGAGAGGCTGGGCCCGTGATGCATGGCCGCTGAGCCTGTGCTCTGCAACGGGAGAGACCACAACAGTGAGAGGCCCGCGTATTGCAAGAGAAAAAAAGAAAAGAGAAAAAAAAAGAAAAGAAAAGAAAAAGAAAATTGATTCCTTGATAATTATTTTTATTGTAATAACTTTATTTCATTTTATATTACTTTATTTTATTTTATTTTATCCCCTTCCTTCCTTCCTTCCTTCCTCTCTCTTTCTTTCTTTCTTTCTTTCTTTCTTTTTTCATTCACTTTTTCTCCCTTTTATTCTGAGCCGTGTGGATGAAAGGTTCTTGGTGCTCCAGCCAGGCGTAAGTGCTGTGCCTCTAAGGTAGGAGAGCCAAATTCAGGACACTGTTCCACAAGAGACCTCCCAGCTCCATGTAATATCAAATGGCGAAACTCTCCCAGAGATCTCCATCTCAACACCAAGACCCAGCTCCATTCAACGACCAGCAAGCTACAGTGCTGGACACCCAATGCCGGGGTCAACAATATGATGACAGTTGACAACTAACCTTTTGGTGGTGAGCACACTGTAGTTTATATAAATGTCAAAATGTAATATTATACACATGAACCTTATGTGTTATAAACCCATGAAAATATAAATAAATAAAAATTTAATAAATAAATTTACTTTCATTAACTTATGAAACAGCAACATACTTTGCCCAATTTACTTAGCTTCCGAATTTTCATTTGTACAGTTGGAACCAGAAGAAGTACCTTTATTGGTTTATTTTTTTTCTAAAATTCTAAGACTAAATTGTTAATACAATGTCTTCAAAAAGTTATTAATAGAATGTTTTCATAATTATCTCACATAAATATTTAGGTAAATAGCTATGTAATAGCTGAATTTTCTCAAACTGTTAAAATATTATTTCTAAACGTACATTTCAGGTTAAGAAGGATTAAGCTGCAGAGATATAACGTTTAATGATATTACTCAAGTGATAAGAACTTACTATCAGAAGCATGTAATATATTAGTACCCTCATTATGAAGTTCAGATTCTCCAGCAGAAAATGCTCAGGGCATATGTGAGTGATGATAATTTTTTTTTCTATGCCTATATTCCTATAGCATTTCTTATCATGATGTCATTGTGTAACTGCATTTAAAGTGGGCTCTTAGGGACTTCCCTGGTGGCGCAGTGGTTAAGAATCCGCCTGTCAATGCGGGGGACACAGGTTCGAGCCCTGGTCCGGGAGGATCCCACATGCCGTGGAGCAACTAAGCCCATGCACCACAACTACTGAGCCCATGTGCCACAACTACTGATGCCCACGTGCCTAGAGCCCGTGATCTGCAACAAGAGAAGGCACGGCAATAAGAAGCCCGCGCACCGCAACGAAGAGTAGCCCCCACTCCCCGCAACTAGAGAAAGTCCGCGTGCAGCAATGAAGACCCAACACAGCCAAAAATAAATAAATTAAAAAAAAGATGATTCTTTAATCAATCAATCAATCAATCAATAAAGTGTGCTCTTAAGCATTTGCCAATTAAAGAAACTCAACCTAAAGAGCCAAAGACCCCATCTGAGTTTGCTAAGTGATGCAGTGTTAATAAAACTGTGGCTCATTGGAATCTAGTGTGTTACAGGATTTTTTGCACACTTAGCTCTTCAACTGATTTGGTTTGGATTCTAGTCAAATTACTTGGTACCTTGGTTAAGTGGGCTTGTGAAAAATACCTGATGTATACAACCACTTCCTATGGAGCTAATAGCTATGAGTTTGCTAAGTATTTTGTGAGAAGAAAAGATCAGAGAGCAAAGAAAGCTGGAATTCCTTAAAAGCACTGAACTGTAACATGTATGTAAAGACTGGGTAATTACTGGGCAGAAACAGGCCTGCCAGTAAAAGCCAACGATATGCAGCTCCCTTCTTTTGCTGAAAATCTGTCCTAGTTTCATGTTAAATTATATATTAAAAGAATACTACATTTTTCTATAATGATGTTTGTATAATATAGAGGGTATGTTTCTGACCAAAGACTCTACATCCACAATATATGACAAAAGCAAACGTATAATGATAAAATATCATACTCAACTCATTTAAGTAGTAAAGTATATTCTAAACCTCATAATGGACAAATATAGTCACTGTGAGGTGGTTCTATAAGTCTCTAATATATTTTTACAAGGTATATATCATGTTCAAACGAATTTCTACTATATCTTAAATTATGACTATATAAAATGAACACATTAACTTTAATGACCACTTATTGACACTAATATAAGTCTGTTCCCCAACAAGAAAGATGTACATATGTATATGGGTGTTTGTATGAGTTAGGTAACTGGCATCTTTTAAAAAAACTGTTCAAGAAAGTTTGAAGTAATGAATTTTCATGTAGCATGAGGAGGTAATCAAAATCATTCTCCCATATTTCCTTAATTCTAAGGTACCTTATGTTGTATATGTCCTTAAGTTAGGGAAACTTTTTTTGGAAATAAAAAGCAAGTACACCAAATGCGCACATTAGAAGGAAAATTCTGGTTTTATAAATTTTATAATGAAAAAAGAAAATGGAATACATAGTTTTATTTACCTTAGAATTAAATTTGAATTTAAGCTTAATTTCTACAGTAACCTTTAGAACTTTTTATTATGCAGTCTTTCTTGATGATAATTTGTAATTTGCTATGATTGATTTAGAATTTCCAAATTTCCATCCATTTTTAGAATTCAAAATTTTGGCTAAAACCATCAATTATTTGAAATCCTCTCTCAATCTAGACTGTGCCTGAGGCCAGTACCTGAGCTGATCCTCTAGAGAGCTTCATGGAGAGTATAATAAGGGGAGCCCTTGTTGAGTAATTTATAATTGATTAACATCATCATGAATTGCTCCCAACTTTATTCATGATTCTGAACACTTGAGATAATTGAAATACCAAAATAATGAGTATAAAGCTATTAGGACAAGTGGATACTTGAGCCTACTCACAGTCTCTTTGAGGCAGAGGCTCATTTTGTGCATAAGTGTAAAGAAATATATTTTTGGAAAAATAATTCTAGTTCCAGTTAGAAGATGGTGAACTCAGAGATTTCATTTATCACTGCTCAAAGTGTTTAGAGCCACTGAAAACATTTCCCCCTAGATATTGACATGATGGATTATTTAAATCAGCAATTACAAAAGTTGACTAAGTGCCAGGCATCAGTGAGTAGATTATTGGGCAAAAATCCGTTTTTTCCCCTTGTACAAAACCTGGATGCATCCTGTCCAAGGACAGACTTAAACAGGCAAGGGAAAGTTTATTGAAAACTTGCAATTGGAGAGAGAGATTGGACTAAACTCTGCTGAAACAAAAGGTGGGACAGTTTATCAATTCTGAAGTGAGCTAGTGGACTGATACTGGAGGACATTAGGAGGAGACTGGTTAATGGGATTAGGCCATCTGTGTTTGCTAATCAGCACTTACTGAAGTTAGACTCTTGCCCTCCCACAGAGAATGCGGTGCTATCTTTCTTGATGATTACATTTCGAAAACTGGCTCCCATGTCCATGAGAAAGACATTCCTGGGTTGTAAATCTGGCAAGATGACTAGAAGAAGATTTACATGTCAAAGGGGTGAAAAAAGAATTTGCATGTTTTCTAGAGTAAATGTTCTAAATAAGGGGAGGTCAAGGGCCTATATGTCAGGAAGAAACCTGTCTAAAGTTTTATTAAGCTGAAAGGAATGTTAAGGCTGTCTTGGTCAATCTAAACCTTGAACACAGGTACAGATGTTTGCCAACTCTAGAGAAAAGCCTACAAGTACGACCAGCTCCTTTACCTTTAATTTCCCATCCTCCTTAATCTGATTTAGGTATTTCACTTGTGTTGTCACAGGCTTACCAATATCACAGAATTTATCAGGTCAAATTGCAATTTTTTTCTGTTTACTACTCTTGACACTGGACTGTAAGGTACCTGAGAACAGGGATCCTGTTTACATTTGTAACCATAGGATCTACTGTAATTCCCCTTACCTCAATTAATGCCTGCTAGAATAAACTGAATTCTAAAAAATTAACAGAAAAGTAGCTGAGATAGGATATAAGAATGTGGGAATTACAAAAAAATTAAGAGCCTTTAGGTTAGTAAAATGAAGATGGTAAGGGAATATGATCAGAAGCCATATATTCCTAGAAGGTATGAAATTTTCTAGTAAATCCTAGAAAACTAGAAGTTAGCCACACCCAGTGGAGATAGGAAAGAGGGCTCACACTTAATGTACACTATATGGTAGACACTATGTTAGCATATCAAATTTAATCGTTTCTCTGTGAAGAAAGCACTGCAAACCCTATTTCATAAGTAAGAAAACTGATACCTGGAGTGGCCATATACCACCTACAGAACAGTGAACCAAGATTGTAACACTCACCTTTATGGCCCCAAGTCATAAAGCTATTAAACTTGGCTGCCTTAAACATAAATTATAATAGTTTAAGTTTAGGAGAGAAAAATGATCAATACTTTTAACTTTGCATATGAGATGATATCCCTAAGAAGGGATCACCCTCAAAATATAAATAGAATCAATAAGTATCAGATGTATCTTTAAATACTAGAGACAAGCCAGGGTGTAAAGAATACTGGTGATGTTTGGGGGTACCTTCCAAAACTTTTGAAGGTGGTGTCCCCACAAGGAGGCTCTGTCTCTTGATAGCACCATCAGCTCTGCTTCTGGATTGGATGGATATTGAGATGACATTAGAAGTGCTCTTCTCTTAGAGTTAGGACATTCTCTGATTCTTTAGTAATGAAATACCTTTGATTCTTTGCTTTATCACCAAAAAAGATTGTTTAAAGGAACAACCTTTTTGTTTTTCCAGATACACACTGGGAATGCTATTTACCAACTCCCACTACATGCTAGAGATATGATGGTAGTCCCCTTATATATCCCAGTATACCGTACAGAAAATATTAAGGCTACTGGCATCAGTCCCATATGGTTAAATAAGCTGTTTAAAGGAGGATATTCCTGAACTGGAGAGGGATGTCTGGGACAAGAGCAAGCAGGATGGAGAGGATTTAATCAACAATTTAGTTTTATCTGGAAGCCTGATAAAATTCAAATACCCATGTCTCGCTTACATGGGACTTGGTTTTCAACATAATATGGCTTGACAATTTTTCTTAAGAATTTGGGATGTGAAGGAAAGACATAATAATTTAATCTAGTCAATAAAAGGAATATTGATGTTCCTCTTATTTCTTTGAAATCCTTTGGTAAATTTCTTGACTTGTCATCTGACTGACTTTTACCCTTTTCTAGAAAAAAAGCATACCGGGAGGAAGTGAGACCTAGTGCTCTTTAGTGTACTCTTGGCATTCTTCCAACTCTTCTGGAAAACATCATTCTATCACTTATATTCCTGTAGAACTGTAAGTTGAAATGAAGAACCCTCTTACCCAGCCTCTTACACAAAAGTATCACGATATTCTTTAAAAGACCCTATCCAAACAGACACATTTTAAATAATCATTAGTTCACCATCATGACCCAACCAGACTGCAAGGTTGCTTAGCAACAGAATCAGGCACTCTTAACAGGAACATGCATGGGAACAATGGTGAAAAGTGATGGAGATCTTACAAAGGTAAATTCTTTGAATTAAATCTTTGTGAAAAGACATCACAGGGAAAATAAGTTTTTTGACCTAAGAATTGTTTCCTGAGATTGATATATTATTTCATAGCTAAACATCAACCACTTTCCATAGAATAGATAGAACAATGGAACTTTTAGTCTTTACATAATTTAGGGCGCTTACAAAACATTATTTATCAGTGTTAGCTTGAAAATGAATAATATTTCTGTGTCGTCCCATTATCTTTAAAACTGTATAGATATATAAAGAAAGGAAGTTACTTACAAAAATAAATACTGCAAATGTATTTGATTAACGATGTTCTATTTTTAGGTCATACGTAATTAGACTATAAAAATTGAATTATTTTAAATTTGAACAAGATATAAGTATATATATATGTATATATATGTATACATACATACACACAAACATGCATTATCTATGTAATTCCCATTTCCAGTGGAAAAAAAAAGAAAAGAAAAGGAAAAGGAAAAGCCTGCAAAGCATTGTCTCTTTGGGACTCCTAGATTGACTAATTTTTGGCTGAATGGGCTGATTTTATACTACAATACTTGTAAAGGCATTAACTTGCTTCTATTAGTAAATGGAAGAAAATCCAGTACATATAGGCTCTGTTGATGCAATATGTAAACACCCAGCAAGTTCAAAGAGTAAGCTCAACATCCTGGCAGAGGACCTCAACTTTGAACCTAGTCCCATCTCTGGCTTGGACAATTCACTTAACCACCATAGACCTCATATTCCTCATCGCTAAAAGGAGATCTCCAAGATTATTTTCAGCTCTAAAATTCCTAAAGTTCATGTCCATCAACTCTAAGTAGCATCATTCTTTTTTTCTCACAGAAGAATTGTTTGTTTTACTGCATTGGTTATTTGACTACTGTCTTTATGTAAACACTAGAAGTAGCAGGCTTGTTCGCCAATACATTCAAGTATCAGGCAGAAAATTTTCAATACTGGGTTTTTGTTTGTTTCTTTCTTTCTTCACAGCTGTTTGCATGTTGCAGAGCTGATTTTTAGTTTCTGGAGGTTAAAAACATGCAGGTGTAGATATCATGTGCTGCAGCCATTTATATCACCAGCCATAATGTTTTAAAACAACTGGCTTTTTTGCATAGTTTTTGGAAGAGGGTTAGATGAGCACTTCTGTTTTCCTTTCCTTGAGAAGTTTTATAACAACACCGAAAGGTCCTCTTTAAAATTTCAGACAAGATTAACAACAAAATCTTGGAAGACAGCCAGTCCACCAAGGAAACAAACCCAAAGGACTCTTTACAGATGCAAATCTTAAATAAGCAACAGAACTTGAGAGTGGGGTGAGGGCAGGGGAGATAAATACTTTGTAGTAAAGAAATACATTCAAGAGATGCCTCATGGCCTTGAACTGTTGGAAAGGAGTAGCAGTAAACAAACCTGGCCCCCAGCAATTGCTAAAGGGCACATTCATTAGGAAGTTGGAAGCAAGACATCTAAGATCATGAGTCAGAGAAACAGAATCATGAGCCACACCCACACTGGGTTCTCTATGGTATTGTTACAAACAAGAGATGTTGATGTAAATATTTTAATTGCAAGGAATTGAAAAAGTGGTTTTTAATCTCACTAGTTGATGCCAGGCCAGGTTTTTGATTATACAACTGAGGATGTAGCTCTATAGTCCTGACAGCTGAGTAGTAGAGAAGATGCAGTTTTCTTCCCACAAAAATACCACTTCTCCTACTAACAATTCTAAAAGGAGAGAAAGCCTTTAACAGAGAACACATTAAAGGAGAGTCACAGTTATTTAAAACCAGAAACTTAAATATTGATGGAAGAAGCAAGTAGGTTTAGGAAGAGAGCAAGCTACAGAAATTGATAAAAGCTTTGCACTTTTAGTTGAAATTTTAAAAATTATCAACAGAAATGGAGAATTCTCTGCAATTGTATTTTATCCAGTATTCAACTAAGTGGCCTATTAGTTTAGTAGGATGAAAAGTATCTTGCTGGCAAATGTGGAAACTAATACTGAAACAAAAAGATAAGGCAGAGACATATTTTTGTAGCAAAGGATTTCACCAGCTTTGTCAAGGTTGACACAAGAATCATATTATAGTTCTACTTAATATAAATGTTAGATTATGTAATACATAAATGTATATTCAGTAGAAATAGTCAATAAATTGTACATAATGTACTACAGTAGTAAATGTTAGGTTCTTTTCAATGAATACTTTATAGTGTTTTTGCGATCTTTATAAAGAGCCTAGTTTTTAAATAAATACTATTTCAAATTTGGGGAATGAGAAGTTTAAAATAAGATGAACCAGATTTCTACAATCCATTTTCTGATGCTCAAAGTGGGCAGACTACAAAATGGAGCATGGCTGAGGCCATGTGGTAATCTGTGTGTTCCTTGCACTGTTTGAATTATATTATACATCCGTAATATGCAGGGGCACAAATCACTCATAGGTTATGCTTTTTAGGCAAACTTTTACACACAAATAACAACTAATTAGAATAGACCTTAGCAAAACCGTGATGTTTGCTTGTTTCATCAAGCTCCACTTTCTGAGTTTCCCCTGTGAGTCTATTTATTGCTCTGTCTTCTCTATTCCCTAATACCCTCTGCAGAACACTTATGCCCTCAAGTTCTCTTCCCTCTTGCACATCATCAAAACTTGCTTTTGGATCATTCAGGCTGAGGTAAAAATGACTATGATCTTAAAGCACAACCAGTATTTGAATTTTAATGGGAAAAAAAGATTTAAGCTAAAGGGATGAGATTCCGAGATAAAGGGATGAGAGTTGAGTGCCAACCATCAGTTAGTAGATGAGAAGACATTTTTAGGCAGCAAAACTTTTCTGCATCTCTAGTCATAATACTAATTCTGCAAGCTATATAGTTGGAGAGATGCAATCATATGAAAGGCTCAAGATATCAGAAAATAGAAACCAAAACCACTTCTTCTTAGTTCATAAATAGGGTGTAGGTTTACTAAAGAGGACATTAAAATTGCTCCCTGTTTCCTGAACCCAATCCAACCAGCAAGGGAAACGAGTTGAATAATGTAGCATTTGAGTTGGTTAATGGCAGGGAGAATTCAGAGTGGAATTACAGATGTAAAATGGATATCAGGATGTTACTTGTGTGTATGTGTCCATCGTGTATGTGTATAGAAGCCACCTCTGTCATCTAGGAAAAGACATTTAAATATTCCCGAGTTATAAATTCACTGAGAAGAGACGATAAACTTCAGCATCATTTTGTTGCTCAATTGGGTCCTATTTGAGGGATGAATCAATAACAATGATTTCCTTGAATGGTCTCTCAAGGCTATTGTTTTTTTTTATGGCCCTGGTATGCAAGGGGGTTGTTCTGAAAGGACACAAACAGGTAATTCTCTCTTTCAAGGATTTTGGTCGTAGTAGTTGAGCAAAAACTACAGTATGATAGAAAGCAGTTGGTTTTCTTTGTCTCATATACAGAGTTAAAATTTAAAAGTGAAAAGACCCTACGTTTTATCATTTTATATTCAACACTGATCTACATAAGTGTTAAAACAAATTGATCTTACTACCCATTATGATTATTAAGGTACCAAAAAAAAATTCACTTTGAACACGATTCCTGAATATGGATACATTTTGTATTCAGAATCACATGGAAAAAGAAGCCTCTTAATTTACATGGGCCAGTGTCCCATAGTTATTGATCATTATTCATGGGAAATAAATTAATTTTCTAACACCCATCATTTGCTATTTTTTTTTAACAAAACAGGGATTTTATTGTTCAGCACAGGGAAACATAGCCATCATTTTATAATAATTAAATGTAGTATAATCTATAAAAATATTGAATCACTATGTTGTACGCCTGAAACTAATATAATATCGTAAGTCATCTATACATCAATAAAAAGAGGTATTTTAGTTTTCTTATCAGCTGTTCTGTTCCTTGGTAAGAAGTGAGGAAAAAAACACTTACTGATTCTAAGGAAGTCAGATCCTTGATTTGCCTGATGATTATGAATATGAAAAATGTGTTCTCTACAGAACAGTAGCTCTTAATCAAAAAAAGGCCAGCTCTAACATATTCTACAAAGAAGAGTGTGCCAAGATATAGCAATCCTTTTTGATTCTTTTGAAGTTTACACAAATAGTGTACTCTGCATGAATTTTATCTTTCAACTAAATCATTCTACTGGAATCTATGATGCTATAGTACTAGTTTACGAAGAAAGTGTAGTAGGCTTCACATATCTCCATATCTTATATTGATGGCATTTAAATTCTAATACCAAACTGTTATTGTTTCATAAACTAGGAGAAAATTACGCTTATAACAAGCAGGAGAAGCTGGCAGAAACAATAGATTTTCCATTCTTTGCTTTCTATTGTTTGTAAGCCTAATTACCCTAGTTGACCAATTAATGACAACACATGATGAAATTTTCCTGACTGCTGATTAATGAGCTCTAATTTCACTAGATTTGTTACTGTTAAGGCTTCCACTAATTCTATGTGTGAATGTCTTCTTACCCTACTCCTCCTACTTTCCTCTTTGAACTTCCTCATATGTAGAGAACCCATCTGATTGACTTAAGCATCAGAAGATACTTATAATCAGAGAAAAAGCAAAAAAGAATGACTATAATGCCAATTAGTATAACTATTAATTAGAAATTATGTTTTGAGGATTTTCAGACAGAAGAGTAGTAGAAATGATAATAGTTTAGTTTTAGGAAAGCTGTAGTACACAAAGAGAACCCCAAATCACACCACAGAGAATTTTGCAGGAATTTAATATATCTGATATACACTCAATTTGTGCCCATGAATGGTGAGCAACTAGAAGTAAAGGAGAATCACATAGTTACATTTCTAGACAAATCAGGTTATCAGAATGATGTAATAATGGCAGTTTACCTCAATCACTTCTTAGGCTTTCTTATTTATTATGCTAAATGTTAAATGAGATTTCTGAGTAAAAGCATTACAATGACTTCAGCATTGTGGGACATGAAACACAGTGAGAACTCAGAGCAAGGAAGGAAATAAGTCAGGTAAGAAGGGAAAAGAATTGAAAGAGCTGAAAGCTGGATTACTTGGCTGTCAGGTGTTAGGAGAGTTTATTTGTGCTTTTTCTTAATCTTCATAATGCTCTTGTCAGAATGGTAGTAACATACCCATATTGTTTTTAGATGAGCGACCTTTAACTGTAGGTTGCACTTGAGTGTCTGCAAGGTTTTCAAGTCTGTGATGGGGACAGTAATGTCAGAAATTTCAATCCCAGTCAAATCAAGACCTGGTAGAAACATCATTATGGAAGTGTATAGTTTTGACCCAAATTTGACCACATTAAAATGTTGTTCTTTCTTCTCCAGGATGATAGTCTGTATTTCAAGAAGAATTCTAATTCTTGCCCCATAACAATTTCTCTGAGTTCTTTGTGCCAACTAAAGCCTTTGATTGATTTTCATATTAGCAAAGCCCTGGAATTCTATGCAAAATGCTATGAATAGTTAGCAAATAGCAAAAGGATGCAGAGCCGTTATCAGATTCTCAAAACTCAATCAGATTATCTAAGAGTTTACATTAAATGAGGTAATGAATGCCCTTTCTGGATCCAAACATTATAATATTTTTAATCCTTACCGTGGTCCCTGAAATGTCTATTATCTCTAATTATCAGTAAGGGAACTGAGGCGTCGTAAAGTCTAAGTAAGTGAGAGGTCTGGAATTCAAATCCAGGTCAGTTTCAGTGTTGAACACCACTAATTCTATAGCCTACACTGCATTCTATACTCTCACTGTAGATAATCAATAAATGTTCATTTATTTCCTTTACCCCAGTTGGGGACAAAGAACATGGGTGTGTGAAAGAAAGCACAGATTAGTTTTAATGTAAATGATATAATAATTATGCTAGTCAGCAGTTACAGAATATTCATATTGTGCTAGGAGTTGAGCATTAAGTCCTTTACAGGCATTCTTTTATTTAAAATCTCATATATATAATACCTACCTTAGGAAGTAGGTAATATAAATATGCCAAGGTGATTGAAATAACGTGGTCACGTACAGTCAATGAAACTGGGAAGGAGTTTTCTGGGCTGATGGTTGAATTTTGGCCAAGACATTAAGGGGAGAAGGAATGAGCACTGGTGGGGAGACTGAAAACTTATTCATCATAGGGAGAAAGCACTGGTGGAAGCATTGTACTGCTTGCTTAAGAACTGTTACCCTCATAACCCAAAAACTGAGGTTTTGTTGAAAGCTGAAGGCAGATTTCTTGCAGTGTGAAAAAGAATTTACTGATATCTCTTCATGTTTGAACCTGACTGTTTTGCAGATTTGTTGAAATGACTCAAGTTCTCTTTCAGGTCTAGACTAAATGTCTGTATCATAGCATTAGGGCCCATGAAGCAGCATTTGCAAGCCCATACTCACCTCCCCCCTTTTTAGTGTTTTGCACTCTGGAAAAGCAAACAACAGCAACAACAATATCTTATTTCCTTTTATCTATAGTTATTATTCATCTTGTCAAGAAACCCATTTGATATATTTATGCTAAAATATAAATGAGATTTTTCCAGTTTTATTGAGATTGAATTGATATATAATATTGTATCTGTCCAAGGTGTACAATGTGATGATTGGTATATATAGTGTGAAATGACTACCACAATAAGTTTAGTTAACCTTAATTCACATAATTACAAATTTTATTTCTGTGATGAGAACTTTCAAGATCTACTCTCTTAGCAACTTTCAAACATAAAATACGGTATTGTTAACTGTAGCGACCAAGCTGTACATGACATCACGATTACTCACTTATCTTATAACTAGAAGTTTTTATCTTTTGATCATCTTCACTCATTTTCCTCACCTCCAACCTCCAGCTCTGGCAACCATCATTCCATTCTTTCAATCATGAGTTCAGCAGTTTAGATTTCACATATGAGATCCTAAAGTATTTATCTTTCTCTGTCTGACATTTCATTTAACATAATGCCCCCCAAATCCAACCATATGGTCACAAATAGCCAGATTTCCTTCTTTATCATGGCTGAATAATAGTAGGTTGTATGCACCCCATTTTCTTCATCCATTCATCCACAAAAATCACTGAGGTTGTTTTCATGTCTTGGCTACTGTATTGGGTTGGCCGCAAAGTTCATACAGTTAATGAATACACTGTTCAATAAAACTTGGTGGAAATGAAAAATGTGTCTTTCATTTTTACTTAAAATAAATCTTTGACAAAGCCAGCTAGGCATCCCTTTGAGTAATGACTTATATCCCATTGAAATATTTTAAACATATGAACAGTAATAACTTAAATGACAAATGTTACTAATATTGACACAAATGATCAAGGAGAATATGTTAGAATATGTTAAAATGCAGATGGACAGTGAAAGAACAAATATAACTTTTAACTAAATATTGTCTTGATATTTAGACCATTGGTTAAGAACATGATAACAGGTTTCATCCATTTCAAGAAAGCAGAATATTTGCAGATCACTTAACATTTACTAGGTATGTTCTCAGTCTGGAAGGATATATTTCATTTACATGTGTCATTTAATTTAAACACATCCCTCTGTAATAGATAGTGTTATCCCTATTTGCAGATAGGAAACAGGCTCAGAAAGATTAAGAACGTTACCTAATTCTAGTAAGTTGTCAAACCTAAACTGATCTAATTCCTGGGCACAGCTCTTTCTGACACGTCAGTGTGGGTCTTTATCTCTTTGAGAATTGTTGAACATTAAAAGCCTTCTTCCAGGTAAATGCATAAAGAAACAACATGAGCAATGATATAACAATACAAGTCTCACTAAATAATTGGTGTGTTTGGCCTTGCTTTTGCTGATAGATCTTTTGCAAAATTGCTTTTCTCTGAGATAGTGGACTTTAAATATTTTCTTTGAAGACTTTCCTAAACTATACCTATCAGAAAGCTACTTTGCTTTCAGCCTAAAGAAAAATGAAAGCTTACTTAACTACACTTAGGTGCCAGGGTCATACTATGAACTCTACACCTGCCAGGATTCACGCGAAGATAGGGTGGCTCTGAAAACTGTCCATAGTACTGTGATTTCTTTCTGATATTCTGAAGTAGAAATAATTTGATAACTATTCACAAAAGAGAGAAACACTGTTTCTTCGTCCTCAATATCATACTGCTGTAGGTTACTTCTTTTTCTCTTCTGTTGCCCCTTAGTATAGAGAGTGTGTTTTGGGGACCCTCCTTCACGATCTTCTCCATTCCAAGAGCATCTTACATAAATCCAGGACTTCTCAAGCAGCCAGTTTTGCCAGATGGTCTTAGGGTTGGTTGTACCCATATATGTATAATCCTGATCTTCTCAAGTAAGTTCCTTATAGAGCATAATGGCTAAGAGAATTGGTGCTGATACCAGACCTGAGTTCAAATCCTGCCTATGCCCCTAACTAGCTGTGTAACCTTGGAGAAGTAACTTAATCCTTAAAGAGATTAGATTTCTCACCCAGAAAATGGTATAATAAATGCATCTACCCCATATGGTTAGTGTGTAAATTAATGTAACTTGAGATGGTGCATGTTAAGCATTAGCACAGTGCCTGTCTCTTGTTAGTAATACCTGATTTTATTATTAATTATTCTCTATATTCCCAGTTTCAGCAAGGTGCCTAACATATAATAGTTGTTCAGCAAATATTTACTGGATTGAACGAGCTCTGAAATGTAAGCATTGGGTCAACAGCAATGTAGTCACCCCACCATCATTTCTCCCACAGGAAGGGAGAATAGATGGAAGCCAGCCATCATACTTTCTTTTCTTATTCTAAACTTCCCATCCAGGCCCAGCAATAAAATAATCTTCCTGAACCCCAACAATTTCGAGAATTTTTCAAATCACACTATTTGAAAATAGTTGGGTTTCCCTAATCTAATATGTCCCAGGGCCCCAAGGTCACCAAGCTTATATTAATGAAGTCTAGCTAAGATAAATGATTACACTTAGTAAACCAACTGCTTATGAGCTCATTGGGCTTTTTAAATTTTACTATCTGCACTTCATAGAGACACAAGTATTTTGCTTTTGTAGGACACTCAACAGTCAAAGTAGTCTTTCAAAAAGCACAAATCAGATACTATTATTGCACTGCTTCTAACCTCTAAAGGCTATCTATTGTAAAGAGATTAAATTTTCAAATACTTAGCCAGGCTCACAGGGACCATGTGCTCTGGTCACTTACTACATCTTTCCCTGACCTTCATGGGGTTCGAGGCACAGTTGTCTTTTTCAGTCCCTCAGATGCAACAAGCTCTACTTCTTGCTCTCCCAGCTTTAGATTGGTTAATCCTTCTACCCAGACCAATTTCCCTCTGATCATTAAGGTCTCGGTTCAAACGCCACCACTGAGGAGACCTGCCTCCTCAGTGCCTCTCCGTCCCATTGTCCAGTCATATTTCTATCGCTGTACAAAATTTATTTACATGTTTACTCTGTCTTCCTCCACCACTGGACATTTGCTTAAGAGCAAGGACTTTGTAATTTTTTGCTCACCGCTGAATCTTCCAAGGCTTGCAGCAGACACTGGCACATAGAAGGAAATGTGTGGCTAATAAATGAATAAATATGTGAATGAAATAAAACTGTGAAACACAAACACAAGAATATTCGCCTTTCAAAAGAATAATGAAAAATAATTTCATTCAATAAGAGTCATTCTTAGTTACTGATACATGACTTAGTAGTTCCCAATCAATTTAAAATGTTCCATTTTTTTCTGATACTTCACAAGTCATTAATTAAATGTTGCTCACACTTAGGGCCAATCTGTGAGACATTATTAACTTGTCTACTCTAAAGTTCCAGCATTAACTCAGGCGTAGCTTCACCAAGTACTGATCATGTGACCTTGGCCTCTCATTGCCTCAGTTTTCTCATTTTTAACACGGGTATAATAATAGGCTTATTTCATAGGCGTATGAGGAGGAAAACCTCATATATATGTGTGTGTGTCTATATATATGAATTTAAACAGTGTCTTAGAATAGTGTCTGGCACATGATAAGCATTACAGAGTATTGACTGCAGCTACTAGTACTGTTATTATGAGAACTAACTGTTGAGAATAATCCTTCATATACTGGTTTATTCCACTGAAGATAAAGGAAACTAATAGAATGTTAGAAATCAGATTAAACACAGAAAGCCAATAAAATATACCAAGACAGAAGATGATGAGAGTGTAAAAGCATAGAAGAAAAAAATGGTTTTTGTTTTTCTTATTCTTTTTCTTTTTTAAAGAAGGAAAGAGCCTAGAAATAGGACAAAAACTATTCATTGGCTATACTGACATGGGGATCGCTGGTGACCTTCATAAGTAAAATTTCAGGACAGTGGGCAGTGAGATTACGGTGACAGAAGTCAGATGGATGTAACTTATAGAGTAAATGGGACGTGAGGAATTGGAAACAATATATGAAGATAACAATTTTGAAAAGTTCAGACATGAATTGGCTAAAGAAAATCTGCAGGGATTAGGGGAGGATGGAAGCTTTCATGTTACACGTATAGTTTTTAACATTTTAAGTTGGAGTTACTAGTCTAGAATGAGGTTGAATTTTGGCAAGAATCATTCATAAGGGGTAGATGGGCTGTAGAAAATGCAGTGCTGTGAAGTACTTGAGAAGATGAGAGAAAATGAAATCCTATCTGTAGTGCACATGGCCTTTTAACTTTAACTCCTGTAGTGAAAGGGAACACAAAGAGCAATGCAAATGCTAATGAATTAATGGATTTGGCAGTGGAGTATTTACTGACTTCTGTGTTCTTAATGAGTTATGAAGCACCTCACCGGCTCAGAATGGAGGGAGTAGAGAGGATGGAGGTTAAGTAAAGCTTCTAAGAAAATAGTCCTTAAGGAGAATTAGAAAGAGCTTACTGTAAGTCAGAGCACTATTTCCAGTCTTGAAAATCCATTTGAAGCTGGTGATTATTAAGTTATTGGAATACCAATTTGCCCTGCCACATGATTTTTCTCCAGCTACCTGGATATAAGTTACACAGAGGCAGAAGAGAGTGAGAGATAACAATCGAGGGAAAATACAATTAGTATTTTTTTTTTTACCTTTTTCCACTTCCCCGCTCCAACTCTGGGGAGCCTTCACAGACATGGCTGCCCTCCCAGCCTCCAGCAGCACTCTGTTATCAAAGAATTCAAAGAAATGGAACATAGGTTTCCAACTTATTAATTTAGCAAAATCAAAAATTATATATAATGTCTTCCGTTGGCAAAGATTTTTGCAATATAATTTGGTTCCATCTTTTGACAAGTAATTTGGCAATGTCTAGCAAGATAAAAATGTTAAGAGCTTTTTACACATTAATTCTAATTCTGGACGCTTATGCCAATAAATAATTTATAATCCAGAAAATTATTATATAAAGATGCTCATTGTCATGTCATTTGTAATAACAAAAAATTGGAAACACCTTTAATTGTTAACAATAGGAAAACAGTTTAGGAAATATCCACTTAGTAGAAAGTTACACAGTTACTATAGTATAATTACAAGATGATGGAGCAAAATAGAATAATGCTTAATAAAGAAAGAATGAAAAAGTTGACCTACAATTGTCTCTTCCTTATGACAGTAATTATGTAAACATATAAATATTTATTAAAACTTAAAACCAAAATAAAGTTTTAAAAGCTCTGTACCAGTAATGGGGATTTTATGTTTGTTTCAAAATATTTTTTAACATAACTCTTATAATTTTGTTTTTTCTACTCCTTTTCTTAATAATTTCTGATTATTACCTCATTTTTCATTCCATAGTTTCAAGTAAAGTCAGCAATTTTATCATCAGAGAAGATTAGACTTATTTGACAGTTCATAACTCCAAGTTATTTGGTATAAAAAGACCATATACACTTGTAGGTGCTTTCAAAATAATATTTCGAGAATTTTTTTTTTTTGCTTAGTCTCTCCTAGTATGGAGATTCAGCAAACTACCTAAAATTGCTAGCCATTCTTTTTTCATTTTTCTCATTTTATTCATTTATCTTGCCCTTCACAGAAATGATAACAAATGAGTCTGCAGTTGATTCTGCCAATTTCTTAAATCCTCTATTATCCACATTATGAAATCATACTTATATGAATGCTTCCAGTATTTTCAGAGCTCTTTAGTTATTATACTTGAGCATTCTGTATGAAGTATCTTATGTAAGTGTAAAATTTAGACTCAACTTCTGGAAGCTTTTGATTTCTTAGTTCAAAAGTGAGAGATCCTTAGTTCAGCCATATGATTAACAATTACTTGTATAGTAAGAAGCTCCTAAATTATTGTTTTATGGATACCTGGCAGTTTTCTTGCCATTTCTCAGAGGTTCTCTATTAAACACATTCTCTCTCTTTCTCTCTCTCTCTCTCTCGCTCTCTCTCTCTCTCTCACACACAGGTTGTGATTAAAAGCACAGACTTTGGCATTATGAAGTCTAAGGTTCAATTTCCAGTTCTGTATTTTCTGGGCCACTTCACTTTAGGCAAGTAACCTAATGTCTCTGAACCTTGTTATTTTCATCTGTAAAATGGAGATTACCATTATATCAGACAACATCAGAACATCCGTAATGATTTTAGAGTTTCAGAGTCAGGTACAAGCAGGCACTCAGTAAATGGCTAGTCCTTTTATTATTTTATTATTATTTAGGTCTTGGTTGTCCTTGAGTCTGTGAGTCCCCATAATGAAATGTAATTTCCATTAGATTGAGTAATACCTATTTTCACCAAATATTTTAACTGAGTTCATTACTTTCTGTGCAACCAAGATTAGTTTTCTGCCTTTTTTTCTGTGCCATCTGTAGGTGTTCAATAGATTTATTTAATAAATGTATGAATGCATGAACGCGTAGATGAATTTTTAAATGCTTCTTTTTGAGAAGGTAGAACAAATGTGACACCGTAAAGCAGATAAGAAAATAGTCCATGGAAAAAATGGCAAAGTCACATATGTGCCCAGGGCCAGCCTAAGGAGAATTGCTTTTTTTTTTTTTTAAGGAAAAAAGTGTTGAATAGCTTATTTTAATTATTTTTAAAAGTTAAGTACAGGGGGCTTCCCTGTTGGTGCAGTGATTGAGAGTCAACCTGCCGATGCAGAGGAAACGGGTTCGTGCCCCGGTCTGGGAAGATCCCACATGCCGCGGAGTGGCTGGGCCCGTGAGACATGGCCGCTGAGCCTGCGCGTCCGGAGCCTGTGCTCCGCAACGGGAGAAGCCACAACAGTGAGAGGCCCGCGTACCGCAAAAAAAAAAAAAAAAAAAAGTTAAGTACAGGGACTTCCCTGGCGGTCCAGTGGTTAAGACTTCACCTTCCAATGCAGGGGGTGTGTGTTCAATCCCTAGTCGGGGAGCTATGGTCCCACATGCCTCACAGCCAAGAAACCAAAACATAAAACAGAAGCAGTATTGTAACAAATTCAATAAAGTCTCTAAAAAGTAGTCCACATCAAAAAAAAAAGTTAAGTACAAAAATTTGCTGATGATTTACATATTTAGCACCAATAAAATAATGTGAGATTAGCTGTACTAAAACAGAAGGTTGAGCTACATTCACATTAAGTGACATTATATGGTCTAAATTTATGGAAAACTTTTGAAATGGCTGATAAAAAGTAAGATGGTGAGTGACCTTTGAGCAGAAAAGGACAGAAAGAGAAATGGCCTTTTCTACATTCTATTGTGCCTCTAAGTAAAATGCTTGGTAATCTAGCTACAAAGCAATATGTCATTTGGCTTTAGGCACCTCCTGTGATTTACCTTGTGAGGATCAGATTTTGCCATGGAGAGGATTTGTAAAAGTATCACACATTCCAGGACCATTGGCAACCACAGCTACCAAAAACTCCAATTTAAATTGAGGAACCTAATGTCAGATGATAGTATCATTTCCTTGTGGGTGTCTTGGGAAAAGATGGGTAGGAAATGTATAAAAGTGAATACTTTATTGACTGAAATAACAATTCATCATTTTGAAAACATAAAATACATTAAAGTTGTTATAGCATCAGGCATTAATATTTCACTGTACTTTAGACATTGCCTACAATCAACGTTTTCTGCCCTTTGAAACAGAATCTTTTTTTGTGGTATGCATTAATAATATAAAAGATTAAACACTGAAAAGAAATTCAGCCTTTAAAGACAATTTGCTTTGATTTATTCGGTGCGTTCTTCCAAAAAGTTAATACAAGAATTATTGCTTGTTGAATTGGAGTTACAAATTCTTTCAGAGTTACTTAGTATTTTCTGTAATATCAGTATCAAGGAAGGTAAAGCAAATTGACATATTCATTAGGAAATACAGGCACATAATCATAAAACAAGAAAACACAGCGTTTTTATAGACTTTATTTTTTAGAAGTGTTTAATTTTACAGAAAAATTGAGAAGATAGTATAAAGTGTTTCCATATACACTATACCCATTTCCCTCTATGATGATCCACTTATATTAGTATGTTACATTGTTACAATCAATAAACAAATATTGATACATTATTATTTACTATAGTCCATCCATTAGTCCAGTTCCTTAGTTTTTACCTAATGTCCTTTTTCTATTCCAGGATTTCATCCAAAACATCACATTACCTTTAGTTGCCATGTTTCCTTAGGCTCCTCTTGGGTTTGATAGCTTCTCAGATTTTCCTTGGATGACCTTGACAATTTTGAGTAGTTAGGGTTTTGTAGGATGCCCACTACTAGAATTTGTTTGATGCATTTTTCATGATAATATTGGGATTATGTGTTTTGGGGAGGAAGACCACAGAGTAGAAGGGTTATTCTGTCAGATCACATCAAGTGTACAAAGTATCAATATGCATTATGAATGCTGAGGTCGACTTTGATCACCAGGCTGAAGTAGAGTTTTTCAGGTTTCTCCATCCTAAGATTACTGTTTTCCCTTTTTCATACTGTACTTTTTTGGAAGGAAGTCAATATGCTCAGCCCACAACTAAGGAATAGGGAGTTATGCTTAAGATGGAGTACTACAGAAACTATTTGGAATTCCTTTGCACTGGAGATTTATCTATTCTCCTGCATTTATTTATGTATCCAATTATTTATTTATATCAGAAGAACTCATGGATTTTTATTTTATACTTTGGGTTATAATCTAATTCTGCTTTAGTTACTTTGTTCCTCAAATTGCTCTAGTCCTGACCCTTGTGAACTCTTTTCAGTTGGCTCTTGTGCCACTGTGGGGTATCCCCATCCTGTATTTTTTTTTTTGGAACTTCCTTACTTTCTGACACTATAAGATGGTCTTGTTTATAAATCTTGTATATTTACTGCCCCAGTCCTAGAATCAGCTGTTTCTTCATGGATAACTAGGTCTTTTTAGTGGAGAAAGGTATTAGACAGCAGGATCTGGGTGTGGGGTGTGCTAATTGCTGCTCGGATGTCATTGCTTCTAGATCTTCTCAGCTGACAGAGCAAAGAGATAATATGTGTGTACATGACCCATGTATACACACAGGTCTATAAGTATCTCTCTACATAACCATGTGTATTAAGGTAATATGAAGCAATATTAAGCTAAACATGAATGTATATTGATGTTTCCAACTTTAATCCGTTACCACATAGATCATCTTATCCTCATCTCTTGCTTATCATTAAATTTCAACTCCAGCAAAACACTTGGCTTTTAGAAGTATGAAAATCAAATGGTAGCAACTTTGGGAAGCCACATCATCTAGTAGAATAATTCTTAAAGGGCAAGGTGTATATCATCAAATATTAATTTACAGTCAGCAGTACTTTTTAACATCAAAAGGCATCCAGACCTCTGCTTCCAAGAAGATGAAGTAGCCCATTTCTCCCAGGTTCTCCCACTTAAAACTAAAACCCTGAACATAACAACAAACAAACATAGGAAGACGCTGAAAATTGGAAATGAGAAGGCAGACTTAACTAGGGACTTTGGGACTTGAGGAATAACATGGTGATGAGTCCCCTGTGTTTCCTGTTGCTTCCCATACATCCTGGAGAGGGTATTACAGGAACCCCCAATCAATAACCACCAACAGAACAACAGACAAAAAAGCTTCAGAAAAAAACACAAAACCCAGTTCCCCCTAGCCAAAGTATGAGGAAAGGGGTTGCTAAAGACAGAAGACCATTTGGGCAATAATATACACACTACTCGAGCCAAGTGCCAGTGGAATATACACACTACTCGAGCCAAGTGCCAGTGGAATATTGCACCCATCCCCTATGTCCTGTGGTTTCAGTTAGGCCAAGGTAGGATTTGATCTTCCACACCAACCCACTCCTGCCCTCCAGAACAGCCAGCGCTCTGAAACATCCCACCAGGGTTGTTTCAGTGTGGTCCAGTGGTGAGCTGAGCCTCCACCCCTTTCCATTAGCAAACAGACTTTAAAAGGTGGTGCCTGGGCTTCCCTGGTGGTGCAGTGGTTGAGAATCTGCCTGCCAATGCAGAGGACACAGGTTCGAGCCCTGGTCTGGGAAGATCCCACATGCCGCGGAGCAGCTGGGCCCGTGAGCCACAGCTACTGACCCTGTGCTCCGCAACAAGAGGGGCCACAACAGTGAGAGGCCCGAGGACCATGATGAAGAGTGGCACCCGCTCGCCGCAAATAGAGAAAGCCCTTGCACAGAAATGAAGACCCAACACAGCCAAATAAATAAATAAATTTACTTATTAAAAAAAAAAAAAAAGGTGGTGCCTGACAGGCTTGTTAACACTGGGCTGCTCTCACACAGTCATGGGCTCCAATGGTGGGACATAGCATCCATCTCTCCCTGACATCAATAAGAATAGGATGTTACAGGTTGGAGGGAGTAGGCACCCCACTAACCCCCAACACATGAAGTCAGTGAGACCCAATGAGGTGCTGAATCCCCATAACCATCCTGAGGCAATAAGACAGAATGAGATGGCACAAGCAGGGCTAGTTGTCAGTTCTCTTCCTCTTACCTTGGTGTCAGTGGGGCCAGCAGGAAGCTGACCCTCTACCCACACCCGGCATCAACAAGAAGGAATGGAGTGGGAGGAAGGACAGCAAACACTTCACTTCTCCCCTCCCCTGGTGTCAAGAAATCTACTGGGGAGATGAACTTCCACTCCTACTAAAAGGCAACACAATGATACTAATGTTCCCACTTTTGGGGGGAAGGTGTCAGAAGGGCCAATAGGATAGCTGAACTTCTACTTGATCTCTCTGCAGTGAGACAATGTAAGTGCCCACTTTTGCTGGGGTATCGTCAGTAGGGCCCAATGGAAATCTGTATGTAACCTCCCAGTCCTCATACTATGCCTCAAATAGGATGACTTCCTTCTAAAAAGTAATAATAAAATTAAATGGGATACAGAGTCATATAATAACTCACAATGTTTAGAATACAATGGAAAAATACTTATGACACCAAGAACCAGGAAATCACTGAATAAATGAGAAAAGACAATAAACATACACCAATACTGAGATAAAACATCTATTGAAATGATCAGACAAGGATTTTAAATAAGCTGTCACATAAGTGCTTCAATTAGCAATTATGTGTTCCTTGACAAAAATGGGAAAAATAGAAAATGTAAACAAAGAACTAGAAGCTATAACAATAAAAACAAATGAGAACAGTAGAACTGAAAACTACAACAATCAAAAAACTTTGCTCAAGAGTAGACTGGAGATTACAAAGCATAGAATCATGAACTTAGAAGAGATCAATACAATGTACCACATGTACAGAAAAAAATAGACTGAGGGGTAAAGATGGGAAAAGAACAGGATCTCAAGAACGTGTAAACAGTAACAAAAGCACTAACATTCATATCATCAAAGTTCCAGAATGAAAACAGAGGGCAAGTAGGACTGACAAAGTATTCAAAGAAATCATGACTAAAAAGTTCCCAATTTTTTAGAAGACATAAACACAAATTCAAGAATCTGAACAAACCCAAAGAGGAAAAACGCAAAGATATCCTTGCCAAGACGCGTCATAACTAAACTTCTGAAAAGTAGAGACAAAAAAAATCTCGAAAGTGGACAGGCAGAAACAATGCATTAGTTATTGAGAAACACCAATTCCAATGACAGCATATTTCTTGTCTAAAACTCTGGAGTCAGAAGCATTGACATAACATTTTTCAAGTGCTAAAAGAAAAGAACGTTCAGCCACAAATTCACACTTTCTATATCCACTTTCTTGTTTGACTTACATTAATGGACTACTAACTCATCTTTCTATATCCGGGACTGCCATCACCCTTCTCCAAAAATCTAGTCACAGTATTTCCAGAGTGATCTTTCTGAAAATGAAACAAATTTTTCTTATAAAAATACTTGATTGTGTTATGAAACTTTTCTCTCTTCTAAGTTACCAGTTAAAATCCTTCAATGGATTCCCATCTTTCTTGGAGTAAAATCTGACATGCAAACTCTCTTTGTCCTTTTGGGCTGCTGTAAGATTATGGTGCAGGTTGGGTGGCTCATAAACAACAGGCATTTTTTTCTCACAGTTCTGGAGGCTGCAAGTGCAAGAATAGGGTGGCAGTATGGTCAGATGAGGGCCCTCTTCTGAGTCACAGACTTCTGATTGTAACCTCACATGGCAGAAGAGCTTAGGGAGCTCTGTGGGGTCTCTTTTATAAGAGCACTAATACCTTTATCATTTCCCAAAGGCCCCACCTACTACTACTATCACCTCCGGAAATTAAGATTTCAAAGTATAAATTTGGAGGGGAACACAAAGACTAGAACATAGCACTTAGTATACATACATGGACCATCCATGGTCTGGCTTCTACCACCCTCTCCATTGTCTTCTTTTCTTACACTCCAGTGAGCATTTCTTTTTTTTTTTTTTTTTTTTTTTTGCGGTACGCGGGCCTCTCCCTGTCGTGGCCCCTCCCATTGCGGAGCACAGGCTCCGGACGCGCAGGCTCAGCAGCCATGGCTCACGGGACCAGCCGCTCAGCGGCATGTGGGATCTTCCCGGACCGGGGCACGAACCCGTGTCCCCAGCATCGGCAGGCGGACTCTCAACCACTGCACCACCAGGGAAGCCCCAGTGACATTTCTTATACTGATTATGAATGAAACTCCTTTCTGGCCTGATCCTTAACCATTCATTTTCTGGCAAACATGAATTTATCTTCTCTTTTCCTCAAAAATTCACCCTTCCTTCATGTTACGTATCCATTTCCATTGCCTTCTACAGGAAGCCCTACTGATATCCCCCATATACTACTCTCCACAGCATGAGTTAAGGTCTTACCATGTCTTCCTATAGCACTATGTAATAATTTTTACGGTAACTATGGATTTTCTTATTTGAGTGTCACAATACATTGACTTCTAGGTGGCACGATAATGATTTTAGTAACAGTAACACTGGTGCCTAGTTTAACCCATGGCATACTTTAGGTGTTCAATAAATGTTTGTTTAATGAGTTAATGAATGAATGAATGGATGGTCAGTTTGAAATCTTAATCATGTTACTTTTCAAAAATCTGTTAAAAAGATACCCACAGTTTTCCAGAAGATTAGGGACTTAGGATCTTCAACTTGATTTAATAGAGGAAATTTTTACTCATACATCATGCTTAAATGCCTCAAAGTAAAACCATTAACCCAGGAATTTAAGGTTACCCATTTGGACTTGCAAGCCAATAATTGATATCTCCTGCCCCGACTGTATTAGATGGTTTCAATGCTCCACTCATATCTCCCCAGCACTCATCATTCCAGTATATGCTGATAGACTCATGCTACCACCTGCAATTATCCACCTTAGGGCAGGCCAGAAATGTACAGGAGTTAATGTATCTGGGTGTAGCTTTCAACCAAGGACAGAGGGGACTGGAAGATAAGTACTTCAAGTTTCTCACCAGTTCTTGGGATAACTCTGAGACATGTTCTATAGAGTTTCACAGAACTCCCCTGAAGTACTGGCAGCAGTTCCCTGCAGGAGTAATTGATTCAGTAATGCACCTCTGTTGGCTTCCTTCCATGCCTCCATTCTCAATTCCCACTCCACTTCTGAGTTTTCTGGAAGCACCTCCCAGATGAACAGTTTGCATTGAAATTATTGCCTCAGGTTCTGCTTCTAGGGGAATTCAATTTATAGCCTCCTAACAATCCAGTGCTCCTTACAGAGCCATCACTGGTACAAGTACCAAGGCATGGCACATTATGTAACACCCCTCCTAAATCCTAATATTTTTAAACAGATAGGAAAGAGCACGACCTTGAAGAGAAAAATCGTTTATATGAGAATGGCCAATGGATAAAGGGAAGGAGAGACAGTGCCATTTGTTTTCCATTAATGATAGTGTGAAATTTATGGGCAGATGGTCTAACAGGTGTGACTATAATTTGAGGAGCCTGCTCCCTTGGTTACAGAAGACTGCTATTGTTATTATTATGGAAGCACAACCTCATGACTTTATTGCTTCACTTGATGTAGCCTTTTCCTTTACCCTTAAATCTTTCTACATCACTGAATTGCAGCCAATAGATTTATTTTCTCCCTATGGCTCCATCACAAAAAAAAGACACACATGTGCACACACAAACACACACACACAGAGTTTTGTGTATGCCAGTGCTAGAAAAGACAAGCTCATGGTGCATGTATGCGATGGATATTGTACATTACAGGTCTCTGTGAGATAGTCTTCTGCAGGTTCGTATGTTTATTTTATGAATAATTAACTTTAGTAAAGTTAATTTCCTGAAGATCTTGATGAAGGCTGAAGAAAGGAAGTAAATTTTAAAGAAAAAGACTTAGAAACTTGCCCTTTTTGCCCTCTCTTTGTGTCTTAATGAACAAAGGATAACTGGGCCTTTTTTGAAGTCTTTGCTTGAGTTGAAGACACAAAATGCAACCTGTACTCTTATCATAATATGTTCAGTTTATGAGTACACAAACTTATAAACTGTGAATTTCCCTAAAGTTATTATACCATTTAGAAGATGTTTGCTGGGACGTTTACTTAAAACCAAACAATTGAGGTCTATATGTCCAAATAATTTCCTTCTCTCTTGCTGTCTCCATTTCAGTTTCCTGAGTTTCTGGGAAGGCCTGGTTTCCCCAAAGGAACAATTTCTAGTAGAAGTCTGAAAGTCTGTCCCAAGAAAAATAATCCAGTATAGCCAATGAATTGAGGACAAGAAATTTTCCAATCAGGTAGGAACATTTAGTCTCATATATTACAATCACCTTAAGTAAGGTGTGCTGATAGCTGGATATGATTTAACTTCTTGGAAAAAGATGCATATATAACCTGCCCCACAAGGAAGATGTTCTCAATTCCCTTAATGGTTGCGGTGTTTATCAGAGAGTGCCTTGGGGGAAGATGAATACAATAACAGTATGATGCTCTTTTTTTTTTCATTTTTAGCTCATTGTTGCCAAGTACCCTTGGTGACCTTGGTGCCTGTGGTTTAATCCCAGGAGGTTAGACATGTGAAACAGCACATTAACACTTTTTAGTATTTTCTCCCAATACAAATCATTTTTATAGGTTGTCTCCATGGTCTTCTAGTTGCTTATCAAAATTAAGCATCAAGTCTTCTAAGTGAGCAATAGCCCCTGTCAGTGTGAGGAAATCAGCTTGGTTCTTATTGGGGCACATCTTCTTGGTCTTGGCACAAAGTGAGTTCGCATAGGGAGTTAGAAGGAGGAGAATGGGGCATGCAAAAGGGGAGTTCTGTGTTCTCATTTACCTATGCATGTTGAAACTCCACTAACAGTTTTATTTTCATTAGCAATTTGTGATAAAAACTTAGGGTAAGGCTTCCCTGGTGGCGCAGTGGTTGAGAGTCTGCCTGCCGATGCAGGGGACACGGGTTCGTGCCCCCGTCTGGGAAGATCCCACATACCGCGGAGCGGCTGGGCCCATGAGCCATGGCCGCTGATCCTGCGCGTCCAGAGCCTGTGCTCCGCAACGGGAGAGGCCACAACAGTGAGAGGCCCGCGTACCGCAAAAAAACCAAAACTTACGGTAAAGGGAATAATGAAGCTGTCCCACTATATGGCACAACAAAAGATAGTAGTGACGTCAAAATCAGGGCCTATCCATCTCATTTGCAGTTATATACTCAGTGTTTA
The DNA here is from genome assembly GCF_964341445.2 of Mesoplodon mirus. Taxonomy (NCBI): domain Eukaryota; kingdom Metazoa; phylum Chordata; class Mammalia; order Artiodactyla; family Ziphiidae; genus Mesoplodon; species Mesoplodon mirus. The sequence continues at coordinate 202,760,993 of NC_138976.1, read as the reverse complement.
GCATAGCATTTGATCCCTCATCAGTATTCAATAAGAAGATGCGTGTTGAATGACTTAAGGATGAATTAATGAATGAAAAAAGTTAATATGGTAGAAAATGTGTTTTATCCTTGTACTTTCGTGTGTTGCCTTCTGTATTTCAAGACCCAGCACTGTAACTGACACATAGAATATAAGCAGTAAAATTTGTTGAAAGAATGAATGAGTCCCCACAATTCTAAGAATAATTTTAAGACCAACACAGACCCCATATCTGCCAAGGTCTATGACAGAAGTATCCAGAGATGAAAGCCTGATCTCAGCTAGTGGTAAAGCTGACAGAGTTTATCTAGTTTTAATAATTTACAGCTCATCCCATTACATCTAGGCATAGTACCTACGTGAGCCATACAATTAAATGTTGACTGAAAAAAAATGCACAACCTAAAAGTTGAGAATTATGTTTTATTTGGAGGAAATACTGAGGACTTAAGTCAGGAGACAGCCTCTCAGATAGCTCTGAGGGACTGTTCTGAAGAGGTAATTGAGGGCACAGGATATTTAGGGGTTCTTGCAAAAAAAAAAAACCCGGTAGTTGTAACATCAACATCTAGCTCCTGCAAGGTAGACTGCAGTGTGTTCCCCTTCCCTCGGCCTACCCTGGGGCACCCTGAAGGGCCTACGGGTCTGAGTGTGGTCCAGCAAGCCCAGGGGAGCCGGCGGGTCCTCAGAGTTCTTGTCCTGAAACTGGCGCTGACGCGACGGGGCCACGATTCTCTAGACACTTACTGCCGTTAAACGAATGCAGAACTGCGACTAAGGCCTCAGGGAACCTGCTTCACGCCTACCCTTCTGGATGCCAAATCAAGACCTTACGTCGAGGCTAGGGCCCCCATTGAGATTCCCCTTAGCTCTAGAGCAGGGCAGGAAGAGCTCCCACCCAGGACCTGGAAGCACCCTCTTTCTTTCGAGAAAACTCTTTTTTTTCTCAGAGCCATGCCTGCAGGGACTAGAAACACGGAAACAACAGTGCTTTTCAGGTTTTTTCCGGCTGCAAGAATGGAGCTTTCAAAATGGGAAAACCAGGCTTTTCGCTATAGACGCCATGTCTAGATTGACACGCAGCCTAAATACGTGTGTTTTCTAACAAGTAAAAGAGACACAAGCTACCCACTGTGCCCTTAACTGAATCAACTTTTTAAAGCAGGGTGTTCTGCGGCTAGCGAACTGCCTCAATGAAGGAATGCCTTCGGTCGGCCGAGGGGCCTGTGTATCTTCCAATATCCGGCAGTGTTACACGAAGAACTGTTCTTTAGTTCAAGTTGTACTGCAAACTGAATTTCCCCTTGAGGTATGGTGACTTCACATATGAGGTCCGAGGAAGAATTGCCTTCCTCCCCTTTGAAGTCCCAAACCACTACACCCAACATCTTTGTCTGTAGTTGAAAGTGGTATTTAAGGTGAGGATTTCAGCCATTTGGGAGATTTACTGAGTTCTCCTGGGTCTCTTCCATGTATACATATTATTAAATTTTGTTTGATTTTCTCCTGTTAATCTTAATCTGTCTCATGTCAATTTAATTCCTAGACTAATCAGAAAAATCTAGAAGGGTACAGGAAACTTTCTTCCTGTCCAACAGGCATTATAGTACAGGGCACATTGCCTGCCTTTGAAAGCATCTGAACTTATACACATTGAGAACCCTCTCCTTTCCATGCCCCTTTACCATAGGCATAAAGATTTCTGTGCACATCGAGGCTGAGAAGAACTCCTGAGTCCATCATTGTTTCTCCAGGCAGTCATGAAGACTGTCAGAGAGGAAGAACTTTTCCTCTGCCCTTCTGCAGGCAAATGGAGTAGGGGGTCCCCAAAGAAAAAGAATCAAATATAACTTTTTGACATAAGAGAAGCCATTTTAAGCCTAAATCATTTGTGATCTCAGCCTGGTCGTGATGCTTGCTCTTGAACAGGTCTCAGTAATTAATGATCTTGTGAAATAAAATTGTCCCTTACCATCTGGTTCTATAAGAATGAAGTCACTAGCCACTGTAGTCTCTGACCTTGACAAAAAAGTAATCACTTGATCTAAAAGAGAACTGGAAATTTTTCTTTGAGCCAAATTTGAGGATTATAACCTGGGAAGAGCATCTCAGAAAACTCTGAAAACTGTTCTGCCCATTAGAGACCCAGGGAGGTGTATAAGTTTTTTTTGAGACAGAGGGCTGTACATCAAATGACATTTTATTGAACGTTTACATAATTCAGATCAAAGTGCCATCCTGCTGGTCATGTAACCCCTTACAAGGTCAAGAAGAAATGTTAGCTCTTAAGGAGGGAGTTGTCTTGTTGATGTTAGGAGACTGTTGCTCTTTATGGTTGAGCAAGTGTCCCTGCCTATGGGGGAGGTTTGGTCAATGTATAATGCAGATGCACAGTGCACAGTGTGGGGAGAGAGGAGACCAAAGGCAGAGAAGAATTTATGTTTAAATTTCTCTTGTCTTGCCATAAAATATAAATTTTGTTTCACAACCTTCAACACACCCTGAATGGAATTCAGGACAGAGATCAAGAATGAGGCAGTGTATGCTCTGAGAAAACCCAGCAGAACAGGCCTTCAGATAGTTCGATATTTTCAGATTTTATGAGCCCAGTTTCTTTTATCTTCTCATATCTAGAAAAGCACTAAAATCATTAATGGAGACATCTGCTCCTTGTGACTAGCAGCCACCATTTCGTGACTAGCAGCAAATTTCTGCCAAAATGTGTCCCTGATTACATGTGTCCCCCTTCACCAAAATCACATACATGCTGACCTTCCCCCTAACTCTTTCGAGCAGTTCCTCAGAGCTATCTGAGAGGCTGTTTCCTTGGCTATAGTCCTCATTTTGCCCCAAATAAAACTTAACTCACAACTCTCAGTTTGTGCTTTTTTTTTGTCAGTTGACAGTTTAAAACTTTCCCAATTTGGCTGTTCAAGGAGCCACCATTTTGGGAAAATCCCTGCTGTTCTCCGTACTTGCTGCAAGTAATAAACCCTTCCTTCTCCTGCCCTTTGGCTTGGTTGTGTCTTTTGGCTCAACAAAAGAAGTGTTTCAGGTAACACTTTGAGCTGGTCTAAGAATTAAATTGACGTGAGACTGATTAACAGGAGAAAATAAAACAAAAGTTTAATAATATGTATATCTAGGGGTCATTTTTGGCCTAAGCCATTTTGCAGTCTAAGCCTGGCCAGGATGCTTGCCGTTGAAAGGGTCTCAGTAATTAATGATCTTAAGGGAACCAAATAATGCAGAATCAAAGGACTGTTTTCAGGTCAAAGAAGTAACAATAACAAAGATAATTGTAAAGACTCCCAGTTCTCTTTCAATGGTAAAGATTAGCCTGATCAACTGGGAACATAAGGAATGATGATATTGACCTTTTCTGACCCTCATGACTTCAGTCCACTAAAGCTTGGACTCTGTGGACCACCCAAACCCCTTCATGAATATGCATATACCCTTAGCTTAAATATTCCCCCATTTTGCTGTTCAGGAAGACACTGCTTTGGGAAAGACCCCCGGTGTTCTCTTTACTTGCTGCAAGTAACAAATCCTTTCTTCTCCCAATCTTTGTTTTTGTTGTGCCTTTCAGCTTGACGCCCACCAAGAGGCAAACCCAGGTTTTTGGGTAACATTAGCTCTTTGGCTGGCAATGAAAATGACATAAGGCAGATTAACAAGAGAAAATTAAATTATTATGTGCACATGGGGAATTCACGTAAGTATGAAGAATTCCAAAGACAGCAAGACAAGGTGACATATATATATTCTTGACTAAAGAGAAGTGAAACTGAGCAGGACCCTGTGGCGCTCCTGGGCACTAAAGTCTTTCTGTGTCCCCCATTTCTTGTTTGCAGGGACTAGGCTTCAGCCTCCACAACCTTCCCTGAATTCCAAAGGGTAGGGTCAAATAGTTGCTAATCAGGGAAGGGAGGGGCTGCAGAGACAAGGGAGGAACTGTCAAGAAACAATAGTGCAGCTTTGGGACAAGATCCTGGTTCTGCCTCAAGGGAAACATATAATAATAACTGAGCTCTTCTACAGAACTAAAACCCCCAACAAATGGAAGATGTTAACTGCTTGATGAAGCATCCTTCATTCTAGAGAGAAGGTCACAGTTTGATAACCTTGAGAAGCATAGAAGCTCATCAGGAGACCACCTGAGGCCAGATTAAAGGATTGCAGGCCCTGAACACACCATAATCCTTATCAGCAACCCTGACCTTGAACCGTTGCTATAAAACTCCTCACCAAATCCCCCCAGGTTGGGACACACAGTTTTGAGGGCATTAGCCTGCTGTGTCCCCCTTTGCCTGGCAACGCGATAAACCTATTCTTTTCTACTTCACCCAAACTCTGCCCCCGACTTCGATTCCATACCAGTGCACAGAGGCCAAATTTCGGCATCAGAAGGAGGTATGGGTCTGAAATTTCAAGGGGAAGTAAGGTAATTCACAGGAAGTTAAAAAGAGTTAATGTTTGGTAAACAAATGTTTGCTGATCCATCCAAAGACAATGAGACAGAGAGAGATTTTTTTTTTTTTTTGCGGTACGCGTGCCTCTCACTGTTGTGGCCTCTCCCCTTGCAGAGCACAGGTTCCGGACGCAAAGGCCCAGCAGCCATGGCTCATGGGCCCAGCCACTCCGCGGCACATGGGATCTTCCCGGACCGGGGCACAAACCCGTGTCCCCGGCATCGGCAGGTGGACTCTCAACCACTGCGCCACCAGGGAAGCCCCACAGAGAGGATTTTGATCAAATGGGCTTTTCAACGTTCCTCCTGTTCTACCACACCTAGTATTATACTACATTTATCTCTAGTGATAGCTCCTTCCTGGGACAGGCCTCCTGTCTTAAATTATTTTAGGCAATAAGGGGGAAGTTCAAAGGCTCTTCCTGAGTCTTTTGGGCCTTGATTGTTTTCAGCTCAAAATAATCCACATGCCATAGTGGCACATCTTGTGGTGGCCAGCACTTAGACCCATTGGCTCCCACGTGCAAATGAGAACCATGCAGTGACTCAGGGAGAGCCCTGAGCACATTATTCAGATAGACACCAACATGATGCAATTTTTCTTTGGTGTGTTCAGTGAGAGAAGCAATACAAGAGGCACTGCCCTTTTACTTTGGGGGAGGTTGAAAGTCCCTTCTTGGAAAGGAAAAATAAGTACTTTTAGAGCATTTAGAAAACCTAAAACCTGTGACTCAATTTTTTTAAGTGCAGAGTTAATTTTACCCAAATGTGTTTTCTTAAAAATTGCAACCAGTCAAGATCAGTATCTTCAAGGGGTGCATCAGTTGTGATATTTGCTGACTTTACACTGTTCTGAAATTGAGGATACCTTCCCTCTACTCAGTTAATGTTTATTTTTTTTAACTTTTAAAACTGTTTTAAGTAGGAGATCTTTTACTGGAGCCTGAGGATTGATAATGTTAACCACTGTGACACTGCTCTGTTACCTCACATCAACCAATCAAAGAATTGTGCAGGAGCTGATTACATACCCTGTGATTCCCCTCTCTCACCTGGTATTTAAAAATGCTTTCACGAAACCCATCAGGAAAGGGGGTTCAGGTGTTTTGAGGACTAGCTGACCTGAACTCCCTGCCTGGCACCTGAAATAAACTCTACACTTTCCTTCGCCATAACCTGGTGTCAGTAGATTTGCTTTACTGCACATGAGAGAGCAGACCCACGTTTTTTTCATCAGCATATTTATATATATTATTATATATTGTAGGCAATGAAGATATTTTACTTCTTTCCTATTGTGCTGTTTTATTTTTTAACTGAGTTAACCATGAAAGTCAATTTTTTGTTGATAGAGGAGAAAAGGTACAAATTAATTAGCTATAGTTAAAAATTTAAAGCTTTCAAAATGCTTGTTATTTATAATGAGGTTTATTTAACAGAATTAGGAAATAATTCTGTATTTAAATGGTTCGATTGTGATTGTGGAACATGAAACTGGTAGTCCACAGGACATATACTAAATTTTCACCCTTAGTGATACTATATTTGTACCATCCATGTCAAACTAAAATGTTGTTTTTCAACAACCTTTAGCAAACATATCTTAGTTTTATTATTCAGAGGGAATATAGGAGCTCAATTTGATATAGGAAACTTGGGCATTCCATCAACATGAATTTGAAGAATACACTAAGAATATCTTCTACATTACATTGGGGTAGTGAATTACTGGTAATTATTTAGGGAATTCTTTTGAAAAATATAGTCATTGGGGGCCAATAATTGAATTCTATTGAAATAGAGATAGATATTAATAAGAATGGAAAACATTATTTTCATTTTATATTGCCCATATCTTCATTTTATTTGTAGGTTTTGAAAGTTTGCAAGAGAAAGATATCAGAATTTATACTTCATTCAGCAGAATCCCTTGGACCAAATGATCACACACTCAGAATACATAAGTGGAGACATTACTGACTGTGGCCCAGGAGACAAGGACAAGACCTAGAAAAGACACAGTCAATAATGGAGGGAAAGAAAGATTGGAATAGACAGGCATTTCTCTTAATGAAAAATGTTAACAGTAGAATCCTTGAGGGAGAATCTTTGAAAACATTGGATTTCTATAACAATAAAAAATTGAGTCCCAAAGTACAATGAGAAATAACAATAATGAATAAATAGGATAAAGAAATTATATGTTAACTGGCATATATTTCAGGCGATGATCAGACTCCTGCAGAAACCAGGGCTTTCTGGCCTTTAATTCCCCTTGGGCAGAACTGCAGCGCCCCTGTCCCCAGCCTTCAGCCATCAACTCCAGGACTACAGAGGCAGAGTCCTGGCTCTCAAGTCAAGCTGCCTCACTGACTTGAATGCCCATGGAAAAGGGAACATTGATCCTGACCTGAGACACAGCCCTCAGATGTTTGTAAGCTGGAAAGTCTGCATCAGACTTCCTCCTTGAATCTCTCTAGGGTGAACTAGGGAAAACAAAACGTCACAAAACCCTTTCCCACAGAAGAAGTCTGGGAAAAAACACACGATGATCTTGGCCTTGGTGCCAGGTGAGGCTGATATCACTAGAGCACACCTTCTCCTGGGTTTGGTACCAGAATCCAGGGCCCTGGTGGGAGGACCTGGGCTCTGCCCTGGGTTCCATGGACACAGACAAGCACGTGTGATCTCAGCAACCTTCAAGGACCCAGATGTGAGAAAGAGGCAATGAAGACACGATGGCTGCTTCAGGGTGGCTTGGTGTCAGCCTAGAACAGCTGGACTTCATAAGGAATAACACACTGTGGAGGGAACTAATAAAGAATTTATAATAGGAACAGAAAATAGTTTTATTTGAGCCAAGCTGAGGGCTATAATCTGGGAGGCATCCCCTCAAAAGGCTCTAAGGAACTTCTCCACTGAAGCATGGTAGTCTTATGCTTTATCAGAACAAAGAACATACATCAAACATGACAGGGGTCTATTCCTTAAAGATTTCAAAAGAGACAGATTGAGGACATATCTAGTGAGACAGTAGGATCCTGGCACGTGGGAAAGGAAGCTCATCTTCGAGAGGGTGTTAACATGGGCATCGTAAGAAGGGAGTCATTTATCCTTCTTTGTGAATCAGACATTTCTTTTCCTTAATGGTTAAAGCAGATGTGCTGTGTGTGTTTGACAGGCTCTTTCAGTTCACACAAAGTTTACACTGAACCATGTATAAGCCTAAATGTCTTCCCCATACCCCATTAGGTGAAAAATTTCTCCCTCAACACTATAATTTGGGGCTTGACTAATCTTGGCGATAAACCAGACCCATAATACCCTCAGCTCTCTAGGCCTCTCCACCTGCAGATCCTGCTGTGTCCTCCCCCCAGGGCACAGCACCACAAGAGGGTGTCAGGTGAGGGGTTTGGGACTCAGAGAATTGACTCCCGAAAGTGTTTCTGTTTTCCAAGATAAATAACAATACAGTTTGGATTCTAAAAATCATCCAAATAAGTGGAAAAAAAAAAGCTAGACCAACAGTGAATCACAGCGTTTTTCATAAGATAAATGAATGTTATATAATGAAAGAGTAAATAGAGCCCAGAGGCTTTAATATGTAAAATTAAAATGGAGTTCAGTAGTGTTTAAAACACATCCAAAGGTCATATTTATGAGCTGCACGTCCAGCTGTATTCCACGAGAATTTAGGCAAATGCATGAAAGATGAGTTATGAGTAAAGCACTATCCCCAAACCGTGGGTGTGGGGAAACTCATCCTAGCACTTTGTGCAGAACTAATACATTGCAACCATATCTGGTTTCAAAACTGATATTTTCTGCAACTAAAAAGGCAGAAATAAGCTAAATAAGCTACCTATCCCCCCTTTGTCCTTCAGTTATTAATTAAGACTCCTATTTCTTCCTCTCTTATCTATTTTTTAAATTCCAATTTCAAATGCCAAAATATCCAGCTATTATATATGTTATTGTTCTCTTAATTTAGTCTCTACACAGCCTGAAATTTCTTTTTAATTTCCCTATTATATAATTAGTTTTATATTCATCAATTATGTGATATTTCCAGCAGGTACTGAGCTTTTATGCTCCAAATGTATGCCCTTCCATACTTTAACACACATAAATATACTTTATACTTTTACATCAATTTAAAAGGTAATCTATTGAGTGCAAATTCTGTCTTCAGCATTTTGTTGGGGTCAGCAGTGGGGAGAGAAAATGTAGAAGAAGGAAAAGACATGGTTTATTGTTCTCAAAAGAAGTTACAGAGAAACCTCTGACTTCCTTATCAAAAGGAGGCCCATTTCTTTTTCAATGTCTTTTCTTTTTAAAAAAAAAAAATATTTATTTATTTATTTATGGCTGCATTGGGTTTTCTTTGCAGTCTGAGGGCTTCTCATTGTGGTGGCTCCTCTTGTTGCGCAGCACGGACTCTAGGCCCATGGGCTTCACTAGTTGCAACATGCGGGCTCAGTAGTTGTGGCTCGCGGACTTAGTTGCTCCACGATATGTGGGATCTTCCTGGACCAGGGCTTGCACCCGTGTCCCCTGCACTGGCAGGCGGATTCTTAACCACTGTGCCACCAGGGAAGCCCTCAATGTCTTTTCTATTGACTTCAAATCTATCGGGCTTTAAAATTATTTGTGTGTGTGTGCTCATATTCTGACTGTCTCTCACAGCAGATTGTGAGTTCTGTGAAAGTGAGGCAGGAGATAGATGGGCCCCAGGGTAAGCAGCAGGAGTTCATTCCCTCTGGACAGAAACTCCAAAATATCAATAACAGGGCAATCGAGAAAGGAGGCTGTGCCCTGCCCAGATAAGAGATAAAAGACTAGATGTTCCTCATTCTCATAGTCAAGGAGACCTTCCCAGCTACACATGTGCAGAAAGGTTCCTTGGAGGTCAAAAAGGGAGAGGGCACCACCCCATAGTAAGTGATGTCAACTACCCATAGGCCTCTTTGCTAGAATCCATCTTGGCTAAGAGATGCACATGAACACGGGAGGACCCTGAGGTATACCAAATATGGACTCAGAACCAGGCAAAGCAAGATGATTGGTCAAAGGAAACCTGGAAGAAATTCCCCATAAAAGTGATTCAAACTACCTAAAGTGAGCGCAACTCTCTCTCTGAGCCCACCCATGTGTCTAGCCACATGTATTCTTTGTCCTCCTAATAAACACTTTACTTGTTTCACTACTTTCCATGTCTGTGGAAATTCATTTCTACACAGCAGACAGGCCAGGAACTTGTCACTGGCCACTAGTCCCTGGTGGTCTAGTGGCTAGGATTTAGTGCTTTCACTGCCCCGGCCTGACTTCAATCTCTGGCCAGGAACCAAAATCCTGCTTCAAGCAGCTGCAGGCTGAGGCCACCTGAGATGAAAACAGGGGCAATGTTTATCTTGTTTAAGATCATGTCTTGTTAAAAAACAAAGTTCAACTGAGTACATTTGAAAATCTGATTGGCCTTATTTGATGCTTTATGAATTGGGCAGCATCTCATCTAGTAAATAGAAGGGCACTTTGAGAAGTTATACAGAGTGGAAGGTTTTTATAGAAAGGAGGGTGGGCAAGAAAGTCATTAGCAAAAGAAAAAAAGGTTATTTGGGACCAGTACTATCTTCTCTTTGTAGGGAAGGGAAGCCTTGAGTTTATCATGCAGATTGCCTCTTCTTCTTGGTTTGGGGGAGATGGAGAGGGCCCCTGTGATAGATTACCACATTGGTGCTGACCAGAAAATTCCAGATTTCAGAATTAAGATAACATTTCTTGTGAAGGTCGAAATTGCAAGTGGGTTAGGCATTAAATATATGCGTGGTATCGTGGGCTTCAGCACAAATGAAACCATTTTGTGTCAGTGGTTTTCCTCCTTAATAGTCCCTAATGCAGAACTAGCAGAAACACAACAAAGATTTGTGAAAAAGGAAATGAGTGCCTAACTCAATTGGTCAACTGGTGTAAAGAATGTGGCATAAGAATAAAAAGATCTAGAGAGCAGATGAAAGAAGCTTTTGTTTATATTTGTAAAAGGAATGTCTTCTGTGTTTTCAAATTACTGCAAATCTAATCAGCAATGTTGATGTGACTTAAAAATGATGCTTTTTGAGAGGTTAGAGAAAGGAAAAACAAGAAAAAAATAAGGATGTTTGGCATTCTGGATGTTGGCTAAATGGCAATTTAATCACTAAGAACATATTTTATTCTATTGTCATGATATATATGTAATATATGTAAACATATATTTATATGTCATACATAATATATATTTCCTTTTAATCACCCCTATTGGGGTACAATTTACATACAACTAATAGCACTCATGTTAAGTGTATAGCACAGTTAGATAAATTTTGACAAATATGTACATTTGTGTAATCACTACTACAATCATGATACAGAAAATTTCCATTACCCAGAAAGTTTCCTTAGGCTGCTTTGTGGTCAATCCTCACCTTCCTACAAAAGTGATATGATGATTTGCTTTCAGTGACTATAGTTTTCCCATAATCAAATTTCCATGAATAGAATCTAACAGTGTGTATTTGGTTCCTGTTTTCTTTCACTCAGCATGTTTTGAGATTCATCCATGTTATGTATATTAATATTTCATTCCCCTTTATTGCTGATGTGAATTACTCATTCACTTGATGATGAACATTTGAGCTGTTTACAGTTTGCAGCCTTAACCTTTATGAAACCATCGGGATTTCCATTAGAATTCTTTAATTTCTTACCCAATTCAACGGTATGATTTGAAAGTTATCAGAAATCTGCACTTGTCAGAAAGTCTTTAGT